>NC_088384.1:59120000-60370000 GCF_037993035.2 Macaca fascicularis | reverse complement strand
AGTTCTTTACTTTATTAGCAGCCATTAGGAAAACCGATCAACTTTCTCATTTAATAAGGTGTCTGTTGCTTTGAAAAATTGCTCAAAAGAAGCAAGGAGAGGCTTACTTAAAGATATCACTATAGGCGTGGCATGCTGGTCCACACCTGTAATCCCAGTACTTTGGGAGCCTGAGGAGAAAGGATCAGTTGAGACCAGAAATTCAATACCAGCCTAGGTGACATGGCCAAGTCTCATCTCTACAAAACAAAACAAAACAAAATACAAAAAATATGTAGGCACGGTGGCACGTGCTTGTATTCCCCCTTACTCAGGAGACTGAGGGTGGAGAATCACTGAGCCCGGGGAGGTTGAGACTGCAGTGAGCCACGATCATGCCACTCTACTCTAATCTGGGTAACAGAGCAAGAGCTTGTCTCAAAAAAAAAAAAAAAAAAAAAAAAGACTGTCACTATACTATCTGTAACTGTTCTTAATTAGTATAACTATTAGTATAACTAGGTATTTCCCAACAGTGGAAACTCAAAACAGACTAAAGTTTTGTACATCAAGATGAATTGTCATAGTCAGTTAATTCCTTTGCTTACAACTGCCCAATAAATGGATGAGGACTCACTTCACCAATAAATAAGAAGGGTAAACAGCACGTGGGGCCTGTAGATGCCTTTTGCAGGGCCCTCTTTTTCTCTTCCTCAAGTTGCAATGTGTGTATTTCTCTAGGTGGGCAAGTCATAGACACTGTCACACTAGATCAGAACCTGGAGAGAGATATACAGGTGCCATGTTTACATCTGCAGAGTGGGAAAAAGCCCAGAGAAATCAAGACGATTGAGCAGAGAGCTTCCATACTGGAAATAAACCAGCTGTGCAAAATATCACACTTATTGAACAAAAAAACATTGTACCATCGAAATAACTGATTTAACTAAGAAGTAAAGGAACTGATGCCCCAACAGAGCACAGAGAGCCACACAGACAGGAGCTGCATTTCAAACAAGGTCATTTCTGTTGTCTCCACCCTGAGTTAAGTGTCTCTTCTTCACCCTTCCTTACCAAAATTCTGCTGGATCATCATTTTGTTTTCTTTTTTTTCTTTTTTGTACTTCACTTCTTTGAGAAAATATAAACCAAAATCTTACATAAAACAGGAACTGAACTTTTGACAATGTTCGCCATTGAAACAAACAAAAAAAAAAGGTTTCTATTATTTCTCATCTCTGTGCTATCCACTGCAGTAGCCAATAGCCATAGGTGACTATTGAAATTAAATTTAATTCAAATAAAACAAAATTTAACATAAGCTGGTTAGTTGGAGGAGGCCTGAAATGTTTCGAAGATGAAAATGGTTTGAGAAACAACTTTTTTTTTTTTTGAGACGAGGTCTCGTTCTGTTGCCCAGGCTGTGGTGCAGTGGCACGATCACAGCTCACTGCAACATCCATCTCCCATGTGCAAGAAATTCTCCTGTCCGGTCTCCCAAGTAGCTGGGAATACAGGCACACCCCACCACGCCTGGCTATGTTTTTGTATTTTAGTAGAGATGGGGTTTCCCTGTGTTGCTAAGGCTGATCTTGAACTCCTAAGCTCAGGCAATCCACCTGCCTTGGAGTCCCAAAATGCTGGGATTACAGGCTTGAGCCACCACACCTGGCAATAAACAACATATTTAAACACTGGAATGTTATGCAAATATTCCAGGCATGGTTCGGAAAAACAATTAATCTCACAAAAGTTGCTTATGTTATTATATAGACTAAGAGACCAAGATTCTCCAGGACCCTTACTATGTTACGTGTGTGAAGTACAATATAATGCCATATATAAATTGTGACCTCAACTCAAGTCCCCGTCTTTTCATATGGAAAATTCTATTAATTATACTGCCCTTCCCCTTTTTAGGTTTTCTGCAGGAGTTAATACAATACACTTTGTCAAATGCTTAATACCATGTGCAACACTGGTAGGGGAGATATAAATGACAGCTTAAGTGCTTAAAAAAATTCCCAGTTCGCATTAAGTACTCAATAGATTGGGTTTAACATCATGAGTGCATGTGTTTCTGGATCAATGTTCATCTTGGGCTGGGTGGTGCCTGCACAGAGAAAGACTCTGGCCTCTTCTCATCCACATGTATCTGTCTTATGCCTGGTTCCCATTCCCAGATCCTTGCTGAAACAGTGAAGGGTGATGGGCACCTCAGGGCAACTAAGTTGCTCCCTAAACATCTTCCCCCTCCCAAATGCTCCTGTGGTCTTTAGCATTTAAGAGGAATCTCTCGCACTCTCAAGGGGTGATCCTCTCATGGAAGGCCAGTGGGGAAGAGGCTGCGGGAAAGGTCAGGCTCTGTGCACTTCCCTGACAGTTGCAAATGGTTCTGTTTCCAAGCCCACAGGTCACTACAAAGAAGGCAATGTGTTTGATATAATAATGTCATTCTTTGGAGCCTCAGTCCACACTGGCATTTTAATACTCCTCGAGTGGATTGCATGGTGGTCAATTAAAAGATATGTCTAACTGGAGCTTGTGAATGTGCCTTTATTTGGAAAACACTCTGCAGATGTAATTAAGTCCAGCACCTTCAGACAAGGGCATCTCATCTTGGATTAGGATGGGCCCGAAATCCAATGACAAGTATCCTTATAATAAAAGCGGCAGGTAGGGCCCAGTGGCTCACACATACAATCCCAGCACTGAGGAAGGTCCAGTTGGGAGGATCGCTTGAACTGCAGGCGTTCAAGACCTGCCCGGGCAACATGGTGAGACCCTGTCTTTCCAAAATATGTCTAAAATATAATAGCCAGGCTTTATGGCACCTGCCTGTAGTCCAGCTACCAGCTAATCAGGAGGCTGAGGTGAGAGCATAGCTTGAATCTAGGAGGTTGAGGCTTCAGTGAGCTGTGATCATGACACTGCCCTAAAGCCTGGGTTGCCCCTGGCCCCTCCACAACCTGCGCTAGAAGAGCTGGGCCCTGGCTCTGGGAACCATGCAGCCTCTGAGGTGGGGCTGAGCGCCAGTTCCCGTCCTCCTGCAGCTGAGGACCAACACCCTGACTTCGGTGCCCTGAAGGCTTCTGGCCCAAGGGACCGCACTGCTGGTGGCGCTGGCAGGGTCGGAGTTTGCCACAGCTGCTGCAGGTTGCCACTGCAGCTGAACCTACAGCAGAGGCACGCAGGGTGTTCCCAGACCGCCTGGGGATCGCTGAGGGCACGGCCCTTTCACCATAGAGTCAGCTCTTTCTTGCAGGCACCCAGAGCAGGGTGCTCATGCGCTGGGCATAGGGCAGCCTCCAGGAAATGGTTGAGTAGCCGGTTCCCATCCTCCTGCAGCTAGGCCTGACCACCCGAATTAGCCGCTGGGCGGCTTCTGGCCCTGGGGTCCGCCTGGCTGCTGTAAGAGCACGGTCTTGGGTCGCCACCAAGGCTGCTGCACCCATGTGCAGTGGCTGCTGCAGCTGAGCCCATGATGGAGGCTGGCAAGGCTTTTCCCAGACAGCCTCAGGGTCATGGAGTGGACCACTATCCCAGCATAGGGTCTGCGTTTCCTTTGCCTGCGCCCAGAGTTCCGGGTCGCAGGCACTGGGAACTGTGCAGCCAGGGGGACTGGGCCGAGGGCAAAGGTTTCTGCCCTGCGGCTGCTGCAGGGCTGACTTCCTGAATTCGGTGCTGAGATGGCGTTGGCCCCGGTGTCTGGGCTCTTGGTGGTGCAGGCAAAGTGCCCGGTTGCTGTGCTGCTGCAGTGCCCTTGTACAGGTGGCAGCTGCAGCTGAGCTCTCAGGAGAGGCCGGCAGGGTTGGTCCCATAAAGCGTGAGGATCGCCCAGTGCACCGCTGTCCCAGCCTAGGGTCCATTCTTCCTTGGCCCGCGCCCAGAGCTCGGGGTTTCAGGCGCTGGGCCCTGTGCGGCTGCCTAGAATAGGCAGAGCGGCAGGTTCCTGCCCTGGAAAGGCCTCCAGCCATGGAATCCTCACTGCTGTTGGCAGGCGCTGAGCACAGTGCAGGCGATGGGATGGGGCTGAGCTGCAGGTTTCTGCCCTCTGGGGGAAGGTTTCCGCTGCTGGGGGGCCGACCGCCTGAGTCGGGTGCCTCAGAGGCTTTTGGTCATGGGGTCTGCACTGCCAGTGGCTTGCACAGGGTCCGCGGCTGCCACAGCTGCTATAGTTCAAGTGTGCACTTGGCAGCCGCCCCTGACCCCACCGCTGAGGCTGCAGGGCTGGTCCGGTCCCAGATGGCCTGAGGGTCATTTGCCCGCACCCAGAGCACTGGGTGGCGGGCGCTGGGCACTGTGCAGCCTCCAAGAATCCGCCGAAGGGCAGGTTCCCGCTCTCCTGCAGCTGTGGGCTCACTGCCTGACTTTGCCACTACGTGGCATCTGGCTCTAAGGTTTCGGGGCCGCTGGTGTGGCAGGCAGAGGCCGGGTTTGCCACTGCTGGGCGCCACGAGCAGGTAGCAGCTGCAGCGGAGCATTAGACCGAGGCTGGCAGGGCTGACCCCAGATGGCCTGAGGATGTGAGAGTGCAGGCTCTTCCCACCCTAAGTCCGCTTTTCCTTTGCTCTTATCCAGAGCGCGTTGTGTGGGCTCTGGGCTCTGTGCAGCCGCCAAGATAGGGCTCAGCGTCAGATTTCCACCCTGCTGCAGCTGGAGGAGGAACACCTGAATTAGCCGCTGAGGCGGCATCTGGCCCTAGGGTTCCTGCTGCTGGTGATGCGGTCAGGGTTGGTTCCAGGTGGCAGCTGCTGCTAAACCCATTGCGAGCCTTAGGGTCACCAAGTTCACCGTCCTTTCATGGTAGTATCTGATCTTTGGCCCGCGCCCAGAGTGCAGGGTCGCCTCGCTGGGCATTGCATAGCCTTTGGGAGCTGTGTCAGCGGCAGTTTCATGTCCTCCTGCAGCTGCATGGCCTAAGGTCTTAGGGGCGGAGGCACACTCTGGCCCTGCTGTCCACGCTGCTGGTGGCGGGGACAGGGTCAAGGGTTGCCACTACTGCTCCCATGTGCTGTCAGCAGGTGGCAGTTGCAGCTGACCCCACAGCTGAGGCTGTTGAGGCTGTTCCTAGATGGTCAGAGTGTCGCCGAGTTCACCGACAGGCCACCCTAGGTTCTGCTGTTTCTTGGCTTGCACCCAGAGCGCCCGGTCACGGGTACTTGGCCCTGTGCAGCCACAGGGATGGTGCTGAGTGCAGGCTCCCGTCTTCCTGAGAAGTGAACCGACTACTGGAATTAGGCCTTGTGGTGGCATCTGACTCTAGGGTCCAAGCTGCTGGTGGCGTGGGCAGGGTCGAAGCAGCCTCCCTTGCTGCTGGGCGCCATTTGCACTGTCCTCCGGAACAGGCTGGTCTGTGCTGTGTATGGTCAGTGGAGTCTTCTCTGGACATTCTTCACTGATATCTGCTGACGTGGCTCATCTTCTCTTTGATTTTGCATGTATTGGCACCCACTGATGCAGTTTCTGGTCACCCAATGCCATTTCCCTCTAGCCTCCTAGACCTCACATTCTGAGGCCAGCATGTCCCACCGGGGGCCTCCACTGGTCCAGTCAACCCATTTATGAGTCCTCCTCCCACTAAGCTTGGAGAGACTGGATTTTCAGGCAGCACTCACAAGCTGAGAGTAAGGGAATTGATCTCTAAGGCACCTCCCGCTGTCCTGCCACTCTGTCATTCCTGGGCCACCCTATGTGCACTAGAGAAGACACCAGCCTCCATATTTTCTCATCTTTCTTGGTCTATTTTTTCTTATCTATCTCTTTGAGCGAGTCCCAGGAGGATGCTGGGGCTCAATACCTGATCAGAGACACAGGCAGAGCCATAGTCACTGAGAAAGTTCACATCTCCTGGGAACTTTCTCCTTCCTGTGTAGTTCAAAGCTCTTCTCTTCCTCTTGTTCATAGAAATTCCCCTTACATTAAACCTTTGACTAAAACAATCCCTTCAGCTCGATAAAATTTTAGACAGGATTATTTCTGATTCTAGGCTCCTTTTCTTTTCTTTTTTTTCTAATATCCTAGAAATGTTATCATTGTAAATTCTTTCTCTGCCTCTTTGACATAGACATCTTTGTAAGAGCTCACTTGCCAGTTTTACACTTCAGAAATGTCCATTTCAAGAACCTCAGTGCCATCCCTTTGAAATATACTTCTCAAGAAAGATAACACCATTATCTCCCAGACTCCATGAGAGAGTAAGAGCAAAATTTTGGTGGGCATATTGATCTAATTTGTAAAATTACCTTCTGTCATAAAGATAAAAAGATAGTTTAGCATTCCTTTGGAAAAAGACAACTAGCAAAGAAAGGTGGTCTATGATCTCCCCCTCATCCCAACTCTTAAAATCTCTACTGCTGTTTGTTTCAGTGGAGCTGAGTTCAGACTAAGTACTGGCCTCTTTACCCTTTTGCGATAACCTTCAATAATAGCTTTTTTATGTGTTTAACTTTGTCTGGTGCAATTTTTTTCTTTGACAATTTCCACCCTAACTAGAACTTCCATTAAAGTCATAGTAGGATTCAAAGCAGCCAAACTTGACTCACATACGTAAAAAATCTCTTTAGGATTTAGAAGCCCACATTCTCTTCAATAAATTGTTTCTGGAGACTATTGCCTTATTAAAACTGTCTAGGTCTTATTTTGGCATTGAAAAGGAGAATGCCAATTTTTAAATAAGTCTCTGCTCACTTTTAATTTCTGCTATCACAATTTTATTGCTTTCCATGGCTGAACAAGGAGAAGAGTAGAACACAATTTCAAATTAAATTTTATTTAATTTTTACTATTACAATGGTTTTGCTTTCTGTGACTGGAAAGAGAAAACTCGAATAAAGCAGTCTAGTCTATAAAGAGACTAGAACAAAGAATCACATCTCATTAATACATTTCAGAAAGTTACTTCCATTTAACATCAATGGTGTCATTTAATATTCTTAACCTTCCTATCAACTAGACACTATTATTACCTCTACTTTATAGGACATTAAGTCTTAGATATCATATCTAATCAACTGAAGGTCATGTAGCATAGTAGATATGATAGGTGTACAAAGAAACAATGACATTAGAAGCAGAGGAGGGAGAAGGATTAAAAGATTAAACTTGGTCGGTTAAGAGAAAAAGAAAAACGAGGAGGAGACATATTCTTGTTAGAAAAAAATGATCGAAGCCGAGCAAGACAGTGGTGCAGACCTCTCCTGCTATCACACCCCTATAGAAACATCAATATGAGCAACTGTCTACATGTGAAATTACCATTACGAGAACAGAACCTCAATGCATGAACAAGGTTATGAAGCACGTTTGGACTGTGAAGATGAGTAAAACCATGGCTTAGACAGTGAGCGAACCAACTCTGTGACTGTGATACTCCTCCCTCAGGTCATTATGGTACCATCTGCAGAAACTCCCACAGGGCTTATAGTTTTACACTGAAAAAAGTCAGCAAGAGGTTGATGTTTGGTTTTTTCACTATACTGAGTGCCTTTACAGTAGACTCACTCCTGTATCAGCCCACAAGTGGCATCATGAGTGCCAAAAGGGATGAACCATGTGAGGATGCTAAGGACATAAGAGGAGGTGAGGCTAGCAACAGCCTCATGTGAAACAACACACAGACTCTACAGGCTTGATGGCCTTACGTGTTCACCCCATAGCCAGGGGACTCTGTGGATCACTCATGGGCCCATTCAGCAAATGGTGCATCAGTGGTGGAGCCATCGCAAGACTTATGTCTAATGCGGGATCTGGGCTATCTCTAATGCTACAATGGAATACAATTGTGAGTCCACTCAAAATTTCTTAATAAGTCCACTGAAAAGTAGTCACAAAGAAACCCAAACTGAGAAGACTCAAATATCTAATTCATCAATGTGTAGATGGAGATGTATATCTAAAAATATTAATAATAGCTTAGGAAAGTTGCCTCACCAAATGGAAAAAGCAAGGTGCCAGCAACCGAACTTAAAGACATACAGATGAATGATCTGGCAGGCAAAGAATTCAAAATGGCTGTTTTAGGAAGAACCTGTGAACACTGAGAAAGTAGAAACACAATTCAGAAATCTACCAGAGAAATTCAACAAATAAATCAAAATAATGGGAAAAAATCA
This sequence comes from Macaca fascicularis, assembly GCF_037993035.2. NCBI lineage: Eukaryota > Metazoa > Chordata > Mammalia > Primates > Cercopithecidae > Macaca > Macaca fascicularis. The sequence continues at coordinate 60,361,907 of NC_088384.1, read as the reverse complement.
AATGGAAATCATGGAGCTGGAAAGTTCATTGAACACATTGAAAATCCAATGGAAGGCATTAATAGTAGAACTGATCAAGCAGAAGAAACAGTGAGCTCAAAGACAGGCTCTTTGAAAATACATAGTCAGAGTAGAATGAAAATAAAAGAGAATGAGAAGAAACAAAGAAAGTTTATGAGATTTGTGGGACAACAACAAAAGAGCAAATCTACATATCATTGACATTAAAGGGGAACTAAGAATGAAAAAGTGATAGTTTATTCAAATAGATAACAGAAAACTTTTTAAACCTGGTGAAAGATTAAAATGTTTAGGATGGTCAAAGTCACCAATCATATTTAATCGGAATAAGGCAACCAAGGACATGTTACAATTAAACTCTCAAAGGTAAAAGACAAGGACAAGACCCTGAAAGGACTAAGAAAAGGGAAACAAATAACACATAAGAGCATTTCCATATGCCTGGCAGCAGACTTATCATCAGAAACACTACAGGCCAGGAGAGAGTAGGATAATAGATTCAAGTGCTGAATAAAAAAAACTGTCAACCATGAATACAATATCCAGCACAGCTATCATTTAGAAATAAAGGAGAGATTGAAACATTCTCAGAAAAACAAAAAGTGAATGAATTCATTGTAATCAAACCAGCATTAAAAGAAATGCTAAATATTGTTCTTCAAACTGAAAGAAAACAGCAGCAATATGTAACATAAAATATCTGAAGGTATAAACCCACAGGTAGAAGTGAGGATTCAGACAAATTTGGAATGCACTAATATGGTAATAATTGGATGTAAACCACTTATATATCCTTAGTAGGAAGGTTAAAATACAATACAAATAATAACAATTACAATAATTTGTTAAGGAATAAGCAATATACAAATATGTAAATTAAGACATCAGAAATGCAAAATGTGAGGGATTGATGGAGTTGAAGAGTAGAGTGGTTTCTTTTCCCCTTGTTTGAATCAAAATTAAGTTGCTATCTCTTTAAAATAACTTATTGTAAGCATAAGATGTTCTTTGCATGCCTTGAGGTAACCACAAAGCAAAAACTTTTAATAGATACTCTAAAAATTAAAAAAAAAAAACAAGAAACCAAAACACACTGATAGAGAAACCTTAATCACAAAGGAAGATAGTGAAATCAATCAATCAATCAATCAATGAAAGTATAAATTTTAAGAAAAACATGAAAACAAGTAATAATGTGGCAGTACCAAGTCCTTGTCTATCAATAATTACCTTGTATGTAAATAGATTATCCCATTTAAGACATATAATGGCTACACTGATTAAAAACAAGACCTAGCTATAAACTTTCTACAGGAAATTCACTTCATTTGTAAATATATACATAAATTGAAAGTGATCAGATGGAAAAATATGGTTTATACGTATGGAAACCGAAAGAAAGCTGGGTATAGATATATTTATATCAGATAACATATACTTCAAGCAAAAATCTATAAAAACAGACAAATACGGCCATTATATAACTATAAAGGGGTCAATATCACAAGATAATATGATAATTGTAATTGTATATGCACTCTATATTGAAGCACCTAAAGATATAAAGCAAATGTTAATAGATCTAACAGGAGAAATAGCAGGCAAGAAAATAATAGTAAGAAACCTTAACATTCCACTTTCAGCAATAAACAGATTATCAAGCCAGAAAATCAACAAAGACACGGCATATTGAAACTGAACTCTGGACCAGAATAACTTAGCAGTCATTTACGGAACATTTTATCCAACAATTGCATAACTCACAGTCTTCCCAACTGTGCATGGAACGTTTTCCATGATGGGTCATATATTAGGCCACAAAATGAGCAAATTAAAAAAATCAAAATTATATTACATGTCTTTTCTGACAATATAGAATAAAACCAGAAAGAAACAACAAGAACTTCAGATATTGTGCAAATAAATACAAATTAAACATGTCCCTAAGCCACCAATGGGTTAAAAAATAAATTGTTTCATTTTAAAAATTCTTAAGACAAATGAAAATGAAATCAGAACATATAAAAACGTATGAAATACAGCAAAAAAGTCCTCAGAGGGAAGTTTGTAGAAATAAATTTGTATATGAAAAACAGAAAACTCTCATTAACAATTTAAGAATGTAATCAAGGAATTATAGAAATGTGAACAAACTAAGCCCCAAATTGGTGAAAGAATATAAATAATGAAGACCAGAGCACAAATAAACAAAATGGAGACAAAAATATGAAAGATCAATGAAATAAAACGTTATTTTTTGAAAAGATAAACACAATCGATGTATCTTTAGTCAGATTAAGAAAAAAAGAGAGAAGAGTCACATAAATAAAATCAGAGATGAAAAAAGACACTAAAATAGTTACTACAGAAATACAAAGAATCATGAGAAAGTACAATTATACGCCAATAAATTAGAAAACCTAGAAGAAATAAACAATTTCCTGAACACATGTAACGTATCAAAATTGAAGAATGAAGAAATACAAAATGCGAACAGACCAGTAACAAACGATGAGATTGAAGCATTGTTTGTCAATACAAGAAAATCAGGAGGGCTTGGCACAGTATCTGACACATGTAAAATCACACTTTGGGAGGCCAAGGCAGGAGGATTACTTGAAGCCAGAAGTTCCAGATTAGCCTGGGGAACATAGTGAGACCCAGTCTTTACAAAAGTAAAAATAAAAATTAGCCAGGTGTAGTGCTGTGCACTTGTAGTCCTAACAACTTGGGAGGCTGGGGCAGGAGGATCACTTAAGACCAGGAATTTGAGGCTGCAGTGAGGTATGACTGCACAATTGTACTCCAGCCTGAGTGACAGAGAAAGACCCTGTCTCTAAACAAAAATATTTAATAATAAGAAGAACAAAGAAGGAAGGAAGGAAGGAAGGAAGGAAGGAAGGAAGGAAGGAAGGAAGGAAGGAAAGAAAGAGAGAGAGAGAGAGAAAGAAAGAAAGAAAGAAAGAAAGAAAGAAAGAAAGAAAGAAAGAAAGAAAGAAAGAAAGGAAGGAAGGAAGGAAGGAAGGAAGGAAGGAAGGAAGGAAGGAAGGAAGGAAGGAAGGAAATGAAAGAAAGAAAGAAAGAAAGAAAGAAAGAAAGAAAGAAAGAAAGAAAGAAAGAAAGAAAGAAAGAAAGAAAGAAAATAACAGTTCAGGACCTGAAGCTTATACTGCTGAATTCTTCAACACATTTAAAGAGGAACTTATACTAATTATTTACAAACTCTTCCAAAAAAAGTGAAAAGGAGGAAACTCTTCCAAACTCATTCTATGGAGACACAATTACCTTATTCCAAAATGAGACATGAACAGTGAAAAACTAAACCACAGGCCAATGTCACTGATGAACGTGAATGCAAAAATTCAAAACCAGCAATGCTAGCAATCGTAATTTGAAAGCACATTAAAAAGATCACTCACCATAATCAGGTTGTATTTGTTCCAAGGAGGCAAGGAGGGCTTATGATATGTCAGTCAATAAATGTGATACACCACATTTGATAAGGGAAGATAAAAATAATATAATCATTTAAATAGATACAGAAGAAGCCTTTGACAATATTCAATGCTTTTTGTAAACATAAGATCTCTTAACAAATTAGTCATAAAAAGAACATAACTCAATAAAATAAAGGCCATATATGATAACCCACAGCCAACATGATACTGAATAAGGAAAAGTTGAAAACCGTGTCTCTAAGATCTGGAAGGAGACACGGATGTTCACTTTACTAACTTCTCTTCAACACAGTACTGGAAGTCCTAGCCAGAACAATTAGGCAAGAGAAAGAAAAGACATCCAAATTGAAAAACAAAAAGAAAGCCAAATTGTCCCTGTCTGCAGATGACATGATCTTATGTATTAAAAAAAAACCCTAAAACAGAAACAGTAAATGAATACAGTAAAGTTTTAGAAAACAAAATCAGCATAGAAAAATCAGTCGCATTTCTACACCCAACAGCAAACTATCTGAAAAAGGAATCAAGAAACCAATCGCATTTAAAACAGCTATAAAAAGATGGCTGGGAATAAACTAAGCAAAGAAAGATGTCCAAAATGAAAACTATAAAACATTCATAAAAATCAATTAAACATAGACATACAGAAAGTTATTCCATTTCTATGAATTAGGAGTATTAATACTGTTAAAAAGACCATCATACTCAATCTATAGGTCCAATACAATCTCTAACAAATTTCCAATGTAATTCTTCACAGATGTTAAAATAGATTTTAAAGATCGTTCTGCGATGTTAAAAAGATTTTTAAAACCGTTTTTTTCGTTCTTGAGACGAAGGCTGTGGCTGAGCTCCCGCCGGCCAGTTCCCAGCAGCAGCGCATCGCCCCTGCTCCGCGCATTGGCTCCAGGTCCGCAAGGTCACAGCCCCGCGGGGATCGGCACTGAGCCGGTCTCGCGGCAGCCCCAGTGTTCAGGCTGCGACTGCGGGGAGCCGATAGCCCAGCGCTTGGAGGAGGGCGACGAGGCCTACCGCGTGGGGAGTGCCACATAGCAGCCGGGCTCTTCCTCTCCAGGCTGGCCCCGCTGGCGCAGCCCGACCGCGGCCGGTGCCTGAGGCTGGGAGACGCACTGGCCCGCGCCGGCCGCCTCCCCGTGGCCCTGGGAGCGTTTGCTGTCGCCATGCGGCTGGAGGCGCTGCGGCCGGAGGAGCTGGGGGAGCTGGCGGGCGGCCTGGAGCGCCCTGGCCTGAGCCAGCGGTCACTGTTCCCTGGGAAGCCGGCGGCGAGCTGGAGACGCCAGGCTAGGCAGGGCCCGCCCCGGCGCCCAGCGCGCCCCGCAACCGGCTCTGCTGCCCAAGGCTGCTGCACAAGCCGGTGATGCTGCCCTGCGGGGCTGATGGTCTGCAAACACTGAGTGGAACTGGGGCCCGCCCAGCCACAGGCGCCGCGCATGAACCTGGTGCTGAGCCGCCTGCTGGGGAGGTGCTTCCTGGCCTAGTGCCCGCTGTGCAGGCTGGAGGGTCAGGCGTGGAGCCTGCAGCCCAGCAGCAGCACCAGGCCACACTGCTCAAGTGAGACCAGGCCCTGGAGCTGTGACTTGGCTGTGGGGCTGGCCCGCCTCCCTGACCCCTGTCAGGCCGAGTGACTGGAGCTGACCTGTGGGCCCGGGCTTTCCAGCGCTTTGTCCAGGCGTAGGGGGTCACTTCGCTTGTTAAGGATGGGAAGGTGAAAGGTGGGGGCGGCCACATCCTGCAGTCAGGGTGGCAGGTGTCAGAGGCCACATGCAACTCACTGGTTTTGTCTTTTCCAGGATGCTGATAAGTTTCCCGCGGCCTCAGAGCAGCTCTGTAAGGCCCTGTAGTTGCCTTTGATTCCCTTCTGCTCTTTTGAGGGGTGGGAGGATGACAAAGTGTTTTTGCTCACCCCGAAGGAAAATTGCCATGGAAGGACACACCGGTTAGTATTTGACTAGCCCAGGCAGGAGACCCGTGGTCTGCTCCAGCCATGAGACCACCTCAGGTGAAAGTAGCCTTGTGGTTGTTTTACTTCTTTTCACCAAATGGGTCTTTTTGGGGTTTGTGGCGTGTCCCATGTAAGGACGATCTCTTGGTTCTCCTTTCTCATTCACACCCGGGAGCTGAGGTGGATGGGTGGGGGGCGGGGGGGGGGTGAGTGGCCACCTGCACCAGGTGTGAGAGAAGCTGCACCTGAGACCAGCCCCTCTGTCCTCCTCCTGCCTCTGCATCCAGCATCCCTGCAGGAGGCAGAAGGGATGAAAAGTAGCCTCGATATGAAAGTGCTTGTGTGTCCCTGAGGGGAGAAGCAAGTCACAGTCGAGACACTGATTGCTGTCATCAGGTACAGCACAAAGAAGGACCCCAGGACATGGGGTGCAGACGGGAGCACAGAGAGGGTGGCTGCTACTGGGGTGCACAGGCAGCTTGAGGAGGATGGAGATGGCAAACTTCACTTTGTCACACCAGGTCCACGTTTAGGGCCGGAGGACCGCCAGATCCCCAAAGCCCCCAGTGCTTCTGAGGCAGAGGAGAGGCAAGGCCGGTGGCCATCGGCATCCAGGGACCTGGCAGCCACCACTGAGGCCCACCTGCTTGTCCCTCAGCTGGATGCGCACTGGCGGCGACAGTCCAGGTCTCTGGGCTCTGCCTAGGACTTGTGTTTGGGCTTCTCTCCAGAGCAGAAGTCATCTGCGTACCCTCTGCATCCCACGGATTTGCTTTGTTTCTGAGGGAATAATTAAGGAGTCTTAGTATGATATCAAAAATTAGATAATTATGGCAAAGAGCTAACAGGACGATCTGGGAACTTGTGGAGCTCTAGTTAGTGATGACAGAAGACGGACATATTTGACTATTTTGTGCTCCACCCAGGTTCTCAGGAGGCGGCGAGGGAGGAGGCATGGCAGTGTGCCATGCTCAGAGCCCCTGGTCCCGGGGACTCTGTTTCCCTGTGGAAGTTTAGAGGAAAGGTGGTGGGCTGAGAAACTCAGGATGGAGTGAGGAAAGAGAACGACTTGAGGTGCTTGGGTTGGAGAGTTCTACTACCCCAGGTGGGACTGGCTGTGGCCTGCACCCACCCCAAACTCACGTATTCTGTGATGCTCACACACAAGCACACACACACTCATAGGCTCAAGCTCACACACCACACTCACATGGCTTATTCACACACACACACGCACTAATACACATACACACTCATATTCATACATTCACACGCAGTTATATTCCACATACACCCTCATACTCCCATGTTTGTGGAGAAACACACATTTCTCCACAAACATTCACTCAATAACTCACACACTCTCACACAAGTACACGCTCACCTACACACTCTCCATTACACACATTCACCTGTCCGCTCTCACACACATGTGCCAACACACATACTTCAAGCCAAATTAGAGCCCCTTTCCTGGTCCCACAGAAACAAAAATGATACCTCATTTCTTGGTCTTGACCAGAGCTGGGCGCATGATTCCATCCATCCACAAGATGGGACAGGAATGAAATCCTATCACGTCCTCAGATCGTGGAGAACAAAACTACGTCAGGCCGCTCTAATGTCTACCACAAATGAGCAGGAGGGGTTGAAACAGAAAAGAGGTTCCTCCTGACGTGTGGCGTTGACGGAGCCCGGTTCTGCCTCATGCCAAGCACTGCCTTGCCCCTGGATGATGGAAAATGGTTGTGTCTTGTTTCTCGGCCTCCATCTCTCTTTTGGTACAGAGTAGAGACTTGAGTCTCAGCTCCAAAGCCAGGAGTCCCGCTGAGCTGACCTGCCAGCCCACAGACAAAGTCTTGCCATCTGTTGACCAAGTTCCCCAAAGCCCCTTGAGACACAATTTCTGAAGAGGGTCTGCCCAGAATTCCCTGTCCCCATGCTCTGCCCAGCTGTCAGGACACTTGTGAGCCTGGTCTGTGGGGAGTCCCTTTTCAGCTCAGTCAGCAGGTGGCTCTTCTCTACAAAGAAGCAGGGGATGAACCTCCTGTCTAGTTTTAGCGGCAGAGGCCATGAGATCCATGGCGAGAGGCCAGAGCTGTGCAGGCTGTAGGAGGTACCACTTCAGGGATTTCAAATGGAGGAAGGTACTTTCCAGAGAGTACTGCAGGGGACCAAGCCATATCCACCGTAGCTGCAGTGAAACCTCTGAGGCTCAGCTTAACCTTGATCCTAGAAATGATGTCCCAGCACAAGCTTTGCAGGAGAAGCAAAATCTAGAGAAGAGAAAATGCAGACCCAGGCAACGATAAACATAAGTCATCTGGACCAGCACAGAGCAGATACAGCGCCTTCTCCACGTGCAGTGAATGATGTTCTCACGTCTGTTAGTGTGTGGAATTGAACATCAATATCAGAATCATTCTGTGTTACCTACAGCTGATTTTATGTTGTTATGCCTGTTACCTGATGAATGTGTATCTTCACCCCAAAGCTCCTGCTCCAACCCCTCCTCCTGGAAGTGCCCATCTCTGGTCTTGGCAGGAGGCTGTTCTTCCCAGCCCATGGGGTGGCCACCTTGCAGTCTGTAACCCTCTACAAGAAATAAAGTCTTCCCTCCTTTTCCAAATTTCGATATTCACTTAATCCTTAGCTTCTATTTTTTCAAGTTTTTAAATAGCCTTTAGGTCATGGCCTCTTCTCTGTAGGGTCTGGAGGCCGAGAGATGTCCAGCAGGAAAGAGCTGCTAACTAATTCCGGTAGCGCTGCTTTTCTGCCTAACGGAGGTGTTTAAATGTTGATTTTGAAAAAATCTATGAGCAGGTTGCTCCCCCTCTCCCGAGATCTCTCACAATACTTTGTAAAACCCAATTTAGCATCATCTGTGAGGGCAGCTTTTACTGGTTCTGCAGCAATGTTCCTTACTCAGAATCTTTTGGAATATTGGAAAGCGATGTGGATTTGTGGCATGTGAAGAGAGTATGTAGACACACGCTCCGCTCTCATTCAAAGTGCCCTAACACCTTCCTCTCCCCCGCAGGTTGTGATAGGAGGGTGCTCTGGGTCACTGAAGAGAGGGAGTCATAAAGGAGCAGAGGCCCTGCGTCGTGAGTGCCATCTGACCTTGAGTGTGGCCTCTTGTTCTAGCCCATGGGCTCTCCATGGCCTGACTAAATGCTGGCACTGCTCATATATCCACTTTTAAAAGTTGGGTTGAACATGAGAACGTAATCATTCATATTTTGTCCATTTGCATGTATTCGATAACATCCTTTCTCTGTTCTTATCTCTACTTTACAGTCTTTTTCTTTAAAGAATGAATGTTTCCGTGTTTTATATCCACAGATTTTCTGGTTTTTCCCTTTGGAGCCCAAGGAGCAACGTCAGAATGAGGAACATGCTGTTCCTTACAGACAGTTACTCATAAGGCCGCAGCACAGAAACTGCAAGAAATGTCAGTCATAAAGTGTCCCAGTGCATTTTAAATTGATGGTTATTAAAATCCTTATTTATCTCTAGGGGATCTAAAAAATTAAACAATTCACAATTGAAACACAGTTGCCAGGTAGCCTGAGTCAAAAATCAGGAGAGGCTCCGTGGTCTGAAGTTTCCTAGTGCTCACCTTGGTGAGGGTCTAGTTGCCTAATGGGTTGGTGTAATGACGTCATTCTAACAGAAGAAAAACACAACTCCCTTAGAGTTGTTCAAAAAAATCAGGAAATAGAAAAAAAAAATAAGGGAGAATAAAGTACTGACAGGAGAGAAAAAAGAAGAGTTCCTTGGAGATTTGAAGGAGGTGAAATGGGCAAAAAGTAAATTTAGCAATTAGATTTTAAAGTCAGTGGATAATTAAGTTGAATAATTTATTCTTATGTCCATGTATTTTGGTTTTAAAGTTTTGATTAATACTCATGCAACACTAATTTATACCAAATTCGTATATTTTCCCATTGTCTATTTTTATGAGTGAGTTTGTAATAAAGATCCACTAGTAATTTTAGTACACTATAACCCTTCAAAAGAAGCCCATAGAATAAACTAATTTTTAAAGAGTCATATTTTATTCAATGCCTATTTATACATGTTATTAGCAATAAACTCTTTTATCTTTAATTTTGAGAAGCTTTACAAATACAGAAAAGTAGAATGACCAGTAGTGCCCATAGCCAGGACTCAGATCTGGAAAAATAGGTCTAATCGGTTGTTATATTGTGTTTATGTCATACATTTCACTTATTTTTATCAAATAAAAATTAGAATTTATAAAATGTTGATGAAAAGGAAAACATTCTGAGTAAAGTTTAGTCCCATGTTTCTTCCTCCAAATCTCTTTGTTCTACATTAACAGGTCAGGATAAATATGAATGGGGAGGCTGAAAAAGGGGCATCCTTGCCCATGTGGTCCCCAGAGCCATCTTCTCCAAGCGGGACTTGGGGAACATCTTTCTCCATCCAGGACCTAGGGGGCATCCTTTCTCCATCCAGGACCTGAGGGATGTCCTTCTCCACACTGGACTTGGGAGGTGTCTTATCCACCCAGGACTTGAAGGGGATCCAATTCCATTCAGGAGTGGGGGAAATTGTTCTTCATCTGGACATGGGGGGCATCCTTCTCCATCCAGGACTGGGGTTTGTCCTTCTCCATATAGGACTTGGGGGACATCCTGCTTCATCCAGTACTGGAGGTTATCTTTCTCCATCCAGGACTGGAGGTTGTCCTTCTCCATGTAGAACTAGGGGACATCTTTTTCCATTCAGGAATTGGGGAGCATCCTTCTCCATCCATGACTTCGGGGACATCATTTTCCATCCAACAACTAGGGGGCATCCTTCTCCATCCAGGACTTGGGGGGCATCCTTTTCCACTCAGGAATTGGGGGGCATCCTTCTCCATCCAGGACTTGGAGAACTGTCTTTCTCCATCCAGGACTTGGGGGACCATCTTTCTCCATCCAGGACTCAGGGGACATCATTTTCCATCCAGTAACTAGGGGGCATCCTTCTCCATCCTGGAATTGGGGGGCATCCTTCTCCCTTCAGGACTTGGGGGACATACTTTATCATCCAGTAAACTAGGGGGCATCCTTTTCCATCCAGGACTGGGGGGCATCCTTCTCCATCCAGGACTGGGATTCATCCTTCTCCATCCCAGAATTGGGGGATATTCTTCTCCATCCCGGAACTGGGGGGCATCCTTCTCCATCCAGGACTTGGGGGACATCCTTTATCATTCAGTAACTAGGGGGCATCCTTCTCCATCCATGACTGAGGGGGGCATCCTTCTCCATCTAGGACTGGGGGGCACCCTTCTCCATCCAGCATTGGGGGTCTTCCTCCTCCATCCAAGACTTAAGGGGTGTCCTTTTCTGCACTTCCTTGGATGGCAGCCTTTCCTGTGCAGTCATTCAGAAAGTCAGGCTGACACATGTTGTCATCTTGAACTCTGGCATCTCATCTCTATTCTGGGTGAATCCCTTTATGTTTACAGTGATTTATCATTAAATCACTCTGCCGTTTTTTCCTAAAATATCTGGGGTGTGTTTTTTGTTCTGACTTCTGTTAGTCCTTTGTTTCCCTGCTCCAGTTTCTTGTAATTTCTTTTGCAACCGAATATGGGTCTCATTTGGTAAGTATTACATATACTAGAAAATGATGTATGTTCAGCATTTGTTGTGATTTTAAAACCTTTTATAAACACATAACATCTTTGTCTATTTCCCATTTAAATTCAGAAGTATGGGTTCCAGCATCCCTCTCTAGACCTACTCTATCCTGTTAGTTTCTTTGTATGTCCTGGAGGCGAGGCCTGCCTTGGGCTTGACATTGCTTCACCTACACGGTTCTATTGTCCGTCCTTGTGCAGTGTCTATCCTGTTGTTTATGATTTCTTCCTTACATTTTATTTGAACTAAAATTGATTTTGTGATAGCAGCTTGCTTTCTGTGAATATTTACTTAAATTTTTATACAGTATTTATTTTATTTTTTCTTTCTTTAATTTGAAAGTGCTGCTTTATTATTGATACTTTTGTATTTTAATATATGAGGTTAATCCCTCTATGTTTGGTAGGAAACAGTGATATATTTGAACTTATTTCTATCGTTTGATTTTTGAATTTTGTATTTGCAAAGTTTTATCCTCAATTCTCTTTTCCTTCCTTCAGATTTCCTTTCTTTTCTTATTTTTTTGAGGAGACAGAATTTCGCTCTTGTTGGCCAGGCTGGAGTGCAATGGGGAGATCTCGGCTCACTACAACCTCCGCCTCTCGGGTTCAAGTGATTCTTCTGCCACAGCCTCTGAGCAGTTGGGATTGCAGGCATGCGCCACCACACCCAGCTAATTTTGTATTTTTAGTACAGACAGAGTTTCTCCATGTTGGTCAGGCTGGTCTCAATCTCCCGACCTCAGGTGATCCACCCACCTTGGCCTCCCAAAGTGCTGGGATTACAGGTATGAGCCACTGTGCCCGGACTTTCAGATTTATTTTCAATCAACATTTCATTTTCCACTTCCTTCCTATGCTGGCTTGTAGGTTTTCCAGGCTATTTACCTTTATCTAGTGTCAAAAATTCTTTTGGGCACTTTTGAGTTGTCACCCAGTAGTTGTAAGTATATTGGATATTGCTGTTTATCTCCCGGTGCTCTGGTTATAATCTCCCCTATTAATACCTTTTAGTCTTATTGTTGTAGTTATTTTTTTCTATTAATTTCTGAGATATAAGAATTAGAATTGTCATATTGTGGATTTATGCATTTATCCTTTTAATTCTATAACTTTTGCTTCATGTATCTTGTTATTTTTCTTGGGTGCGTGCATGCTTATGATTATTAGGTGTTCTAAGCAAATGTACTCATTAGTATAAAACATCCTTCTTTATCCCTGGTGATGCTTGTCTTTCTTGTAGTCTATCATATCTGCCATTAATTCACTGGCTGCAGTTTTTGATAACAAAGATTTGCATGGTGTATATTTGTCTATCTTTTCAGTTCGAATCTATTTGTATCTTTATCTCATAAGTGTATTTCTTTTTAAAAGCAGATATTGAGGTTTCCTTTTTACCTACTTTGACAGTCTCTGTTCCACCTTCCTGGTCTTCTTCTGGATTATTGTAGTTTTGGTTTGTTAGTTTGTTTGTTTGTTTTATGGGGTTTCTTTCTTTCTTTTTTTTGGTATGGATTTTGTACTTTGATTTTTTTTTTAAACTATCACTCCTTGTTTCATTTATTTATGTTTGGTGAGTTCTTTGGAAATTAAAATATAAATACTTAACATATATTAAATACCATAACACTTATATAAAACACAAAAACCTTACCTTACCCTCCTCTCATCTTTTGTGCCATGTTGTCTTGGATTTTTCTTCTGCACATGATGTAATTCCTGGAGGATGTCATTAAAATAGTAATTTCCCCTTCACATATTTAGTATTTTTGACACACTTTCATCTTTTCTGTGAACTACAATTTCCAATTATTATCATTTTTCTTCACCCTGAACAAGTTTCTTTTGCATTTATTGTGGTTTGGGTGTGATGACAACACAGTCTCTCAGACTTTCTGTAACTGAAAATGTACTTTTCTCAACTTCAGTTCTGAAGGCTGCCTCAGCAGGTTCATAATTCTAGGGACTCTTTCGACTTTGAACAGCATGAAGTCTCTGCTCAGCGGTGCTCTAGGCGCCATCTAACATATTATCATAGCCAGTTGTGTCAAATCCGTCATCGGTCATAGAACCCTTTGACAGGTGCTTCTTGTTGCTTAAGTTCTAAGCATTTCATAGTCTTCAGAGACATGGAGAAGTAGCAGTGCTAGTAGCAGTACTAGCAAAACCAGGTTAAGCCCTAAAAATAATTAAGAAGCCATTGCATGCACACACATGAATGTTTAACGTCAGTTAAAATGCTTTCAATTGTACAATTTTATATTTATACAAGGTTATAACACAAATTAAAAATTTAAAAATATGTTCACTTTACATATGTGAAAACTGCAGCTCAAAGAATTTAAAAGACATGATTGAAACCCCATAACTAGGTAAAGATGGTCAGATCTGGAGCCCACGTGTCTGGGTCCCCCCACGCCCCGGTACAGAGAGTGTGAGGCTTCACCAGGAAGCTCTTTCAGCTCAAGGATTAGCTCTGGGGAAGTGCAGCAGGCAGGCCCGCTTTGCACCCTTTTTCCAGCAGAAATCCAATGTTTGTTCAAGTTTCTAGTTCTTTTTGTTTTGTTCTGTTTCTTACCAGTATGGCTCTGGGAGTTATTTATAAAATTTAGTTTTAAAAGAGACAGTCCCATCATTAGGGTTCCTTGGAAACTTATGCAAAAATGAAAAAATACTGATAGATGAGAAACTTATGCAAAATTGTTAGTTATACATAGATATACATATATAATTGTAACTAAAGAAATGTATATCACAGTAATAATTGAATTTATTACTGTCATTTTTTGGCCAGATTTGAGGGCAATTTTTTAAGCTCTCCACATGTGGTTTACTGTGGACCAAACACTGGCATACTTCAGGCTGACAATCTGCTGACAACCCCTTCTTAGTTTCTTCACTTGAAAAATGTGAGCGTGCCCTGTTCATGTGCCTGGCAAGCTCGTAACCCACTCAGGAGAAGGACAGTGGCCACTCAGGTCATCAGGTGAACTTGTGACGAGGCCATCAAGAGGCTGCACATGAGCTCCAGAAAATGAAATTCCCACTGTCTACCTATTCCCCATTTCCAACCAATGCCCCGCCCCTGCTCCAAAGCAAGGTCTCCACCTCCTAGGAATGCTTGATTTTCAATATTGCTGAACAGGGGTCATAGAAAACAAACTGAACAAAGAAACAAATGAAGCCTTTAACTCAGTGAGCAAAGACACAGCACCTCCCCACCCCCACAACAGCTCCAGAGCCACACAGCTGCTGCCAGAGCCTGAGCACAGGCCTGAGCTCTGGCCCGTGGATCTCACCAATGCATTTCTTCCCTCTGTGTCAAAAAATGTATCCATACATGGGATTCGTTTACTTGGGACATAAAATAATGTATACCTATAATTTTGTCCCAGAACTGTGTAAACCGGCCTGCTGTCTGCCACAATACAGTCCTCACCCTGCATCAGGGGCTTAGATGGGGGAAGCCAGCAAGGTTGGAGGCCTGGGAGTCACAGATGCTTGGACAGGAGAGAAAAGCACCACAGAGAGCCAGGACTTGCCTACAAGTCACATTTGTAGGGGTCTAGTGGTCTGGGCAGGCTGGGAGATGCTCTCTACAGGAAAGGCAATAAATATTGCCCCACATCTCCCACCACCAAACAGAAAGTGCAGGTGGTCAGCCCCAGGGCTCAGCTGCCGTTTGCCAGGGTCACAAGTCAGGCCCAGGCTGTGCCCTCCACGCTACCCTCAAGGGGACTTCCTGCCAGGCTGGGACAACTGCACCAGGCCCTGATGCCCTGGGAAGGACAGGGTTGTGTTTGACAGAAAGAGCTAAACCTGCCGGGATGAACTTGCCTTTCCCCGGGGCCATGGGATGATTTATAGAAAGTTCTACCCATCAGGACAAGACTTCACATGACACCATCAGATGAACTGATTTCATGCCACAGAGGGAGGAAGAGGGCACATGCCACAGGTCTGCTGGTCACAGCACACACACGCTCCTGAGAGCTTCAGACCCAGCAGTGTGGCTCAGGTGCCAGGTCCGGATGTGGGAGGACACCGTGTCCAGGTGAATCTATCACCTTTGCTAGCTGCCTTGTTTCACCAGGTAGAAGATGTGGCAATGAGAGCATTGTAGCAGGAAGTCCAGTGTCCCCCAACCTTCCACATCACACCCAGGACCTCTGAGGTGCATCTATATCCTGCACATCTAGGCTCTGAAAAGCAGGAGGTCCTGGTTTCCACAGCTGTGGGGCTTCTAGCCAGGGCAGGTCCAGGTTCTCTGAAAAAACAAGCTCTGGGTGCTGCTTTGTCCTCAGGCTGCTCCTCCATGGGACCTGCGGGCAGAAAAATGAGTACCACCTGGACCGTGGTGTCAGCTGGAGCAGGACTGTGCTGCCTGGGGAAGGAGGGGCTCCACACAAGTGCCTCTCGGTACACAGCATTTGATGGCATGTGGACAAGTGCGGGAGCTCTAGACCAAAGACTCTGTGGTGAGCAAGGCTCAGGGCCCCTTAGGAGTGAGGGCCTGGGTTACACCACCAGGGGGTCACCCAGACCCTCAGCAGAAGGTGGAGGGGGTGGTGATCATTACCTGTGCGACCTTGAGATGGGTGGCAGCCACAAGACAGAGGGTTCATTGAACCCACATTTTGTAACTAGCACCCAGGAAAAAGCCCAGAATTTAATAAAGACGAGGCCCCTGTCAGTGCAGTGCTGGCTGGGGTGCACCCCCTGGTGCACACCTGATCCTCCCCCAGGGCCTCAGCTGTGAGCTTTGATTGTAGACACACTTATGCCACGGCCCCTTCAGACTGTAGGGATCATGGTGCTTTCCATGCAGTGATTCTGCAACTGTAGGCACCTGCCTCTCAGAGGAGGAATTTTCAAATCTGTCACAGCTACACTTGCAAGGGTGTCCTTTGTCACTTTTTCTGATGGAGAACTCAGTTGTTGTGAAACATAAAGTTTCTGATATTTTGATCCTCACACTTCCCACACTAAACAGCGGCACTGCATTCTGTCCCCCAACTTTGAAAGGGGAAGCAAGAGGATAGGTCCTGTCTGAATCTCGAGGTACTCCTTGAGGAATGTCCAGCGGCTGCTGTGGCTTGGGACAAGCAGTGTCTCACAAGACCAAAGAGTTGTCAACCAATAGTTGTAAGTATATTGAATATTGCTGTTTATCTCCCGGCGCTCTGGTTATAATCTCCCCTATTAATATCTTGTAGTCTTATTGTTGTAGTTATTTTGTTTTCTATTAATTTCTGAGATATAAGAATTAGAATTGTCATATTGTGGATTTATGCATTTATCCTTTTAATTCAATAACTTTTGCTTCATGTATCTTGCCAGTTCACAAATGGACGGATTCTTAGTTCCACAGACCTCGTGTCTACAGTTGCGGTAAGCAAGACTGAACTCAGCCAGCCACGCTCACCTGCAGACACTGAGATGCTTGCCAGGAGGCTGTGGAGTGAAATACAAGACACGAATGCTGACAAGGATGGGAAGAGCCTCCCTTTCCTGGCTGGGGGGAGGAGGAGACTTGGCCAATTCAAAAATAGATAACAGAAGGTCTCAGAGCTCCTGAGGCAAGAGCTACTTAGGCATTCAGAGATACTTGGATGATGGCATTGTCTTCATTAGAACCCTGAAAAAGCACCAGAGACTCCCAGGCAACTTAGCTAAAATCTCTCTTGAGTAGAGCTAGTCTTTGAGATCTTCATCAAGTGGAGGAGCCTTCACCACCATGACAGCACATAATAAAGTCGGCCTTGTTAGCAGCAGGGACAGGCCTGATGTCACTGATCCTGAGGCAGGAATCTTGTAAACCCATATACTCTCTTGCCTGACTGCCCTGGCTAGAACTTCCAGTACTACATCCAACAGGAGTGGTGAGAATGGGAATCATGTTTTGTTCTAGTTCTCAAGGGGACAGCTTCCAGCTTTTGCCCATTCAGTATAATGTCAACTGTGTGTCTGTCACAGATAGCTCTTATTATTGTGAGGTAGGTTCCTTTGATGCCTACTTTATTGAGGGTTTTTTTTTTCTTTAACACCAAGGGATGTTTAATTCTATCAAAAGCTTTCTTTTTTGCATCTATTGAGTTTTGTTTTTAATTATGTTTACGTGGTAAATCACATGTTTTGATTTGCATATGTTGAAACAACCTTCATTCCGGAAATCTACAGGGTGACGATGAACTTTTGGTTGTGCTGCTAGGTTAAGTTTTCTAGTATTTGGTCGAGAATTTTAGGTATGTATTTATCAGGGATATTGGCCTGTAGGTTTTTTTTTTTTTTCTTGTGTCTTTCCTAGGTTTTGATATCAGGTTGACACTGGCTTCACAAAGTAGTTAAGGAGTCCCTCCTTAACTCAGCGGGCCTCAAGAGGTTGCTAGGATTCCCCCGCCTCGCCCCCAGATTCCTGAGAGTTCAGCACAGCCTGTGCCCTGGGTGTCACAGAGACGGATGCGGGTCCCTCTCTCCGGGAATGGGCGGGCCTGGGTCCTGTCCACAGGGCCCCTCGCGGGCGCTGATGCAGGATGGATCATCGTGCATGAGGTGGGGGCAGCACTGGACCCCAGAGCCCCTACCTGCCTCCTGGGGAGCCCGGGTGACCCAGGCAGCCCTGGTAAGGCCGCAGGTGTCTGGGCCCTAGAGAGGCCCCCGGGCTCCCACAGGACAGATGCGGACAGTGGGGCCGGGGAGGCCCTGCTACCCTCGGGACTGTCCCTCCAGCCCCAGCTTTCTGTGATTCTCTGGGCCCCCTCTGCAGAGAGGCAGGGGATCCACCCTGGATCCTGAGGTGCCGAGCTTGAGGGACCCCAGAGTTTCAGCCAGGCCGCTTCCTTTGGGGATGGTGAACCTGAGGTTCAGAGGAGGGCAGGGGCAGGTCCCGGGGGCTCCCCAAACAAAGGAGCCTATCTCGTGGCCGGGGTCACAGGGAGCGCTCCTGCGACCTCTTGGGCCCTAGAGCCAGGGAGGATGAGAGACTAGGGGCCTTTCGTCGACCCCTGGGACTGGGCAGAGGCTCAGCCTGTGCCACAACCCTAAGCTGCGTCTGGCCCATCTGAGCCGCGGGCCCTTTAAGAGGGGGTGGTGCTTCAACCTGGAGCGAGGGGCGCTGCCAGCGTGCATGTGCCCGCGTGCATGTGCCGCCCCTACAGAAGCCGAGACTACACTTCCTGTGAGGCCTCGGCAGCGGCGGCGGAGCGGCAGTGGTCAGAGAGAGCTTCAGAGAAGCAGTGGTGGGTTCGGCGTGACGGTGGAGGAGGAGGCGAGTCTCGGTAAGTGTCCGGGGCTTGGACCCCACCGGAAACCCTCTGGACCTCCCTGCTCCTCCCCGGTCACTCCTTGCTTTCGGGCCCTGACTTATTCTGGGCATCTGGGCCCAAGTCGTCCGCAAGTAGGCAGTTGTGGGGTCCCGGCCTTGTCAGCGTCCGCCCCCCTGCCGCCCCTTGGCCCAGAGCCCTGGCGGTGAAGCGCGGGTCCTGGGTGCCTCCGAGTCCCATGGGCTTCTGAGCTGGGGTCTAGGGTTATTTTTGATGCCTCAAGACCTTTAGCAAGAGACCTCGCTAGGGCAGGGGATACGTGTAGTTTCAAGTCTTTGAGGAGTCTCCAGCTATTTAGCTGTTTTCCATGATGTATATCCTGATTTTCAGTTCCACCTACAGTGTATGAGTTCCCCTTTCTCGAAAACCACACTCGCATTCCTATGTTTTTCTTTTCGTTTGCTTTGTTTTCTGAGACACAGTCTTCCTCTGTTGCCCATGCTGGGGTGCAGTGGCGTGATCTCGGCTCACTGCAACCTTCGCCTCCCGGGTTCAAGCAATTCTCCTGGCTCAGCCTCCAGAGTAGCTGGGACTTTGGGCACCAGCCACCACACCCGGCTAATTTTTGTGTTTTTAGTAGAGACGGGGTTTCACCATATCAGTCAGTCTGGTCTCAAGCTCTTGACCTCAGGTGATCCACCCACCTTGGCCTCCCAAAATGCTGGGATTACAAGCCTGAGCCACCGCTCCCCCCCCCCCCCCCGCCCATTTCTTAAAAGTTTTTTTTAGGAATATTCAGTAAGTGTGAGATTATCTGGGTGTGGTTTTGAATTACAGTTTTCCAATGCATAGTTAATTTTGAGGACCCTATATCGTATCCGTTGTTCTTTTTCATGAGTGTACAGAATTGTCCAGGTTCTTTGCGAAATATTTGTTTGCGAAATATTTGATTGGATTCTTTTGCTACTTTGTAGTGTTTTTTGTGTACACATCAGATGAAAACTCGTGAATTACAAGATTGCCTGAAATTTTTTCCTAATCTATAGGACGCTTTTTTATTTGGAAAGTAGTTTTCGTTGATGTGCAGAAACTTTTGAGGTTGATATAGTCCCATATGTTTATTTTTGTGTTTCATGTATGTAATTTTGGTCGCCCTTATAAGAAAATATTTATCAGTGACAAAGCATTTAGTTGTTAGTGAGGTTTTTCTTCAAAGGTATTTGTTTGTTTTCCTCTTTGCAAAGGTGAGCAGAGATTCAAGTAACCCAAAATACATGTTCATCCTGTGTTTTAAAAACCTTTTTGTGGTTTATGGTCTTTTGGCCTTCAATTTGGGGGAGGGGGTTTTGTTTTTTATACGTCGTGTAAAACAAGGATCCTGTTTCTCGCTTCTGCGTCTGGATATCATTTTTCTCAAAGGTATTCATTGAGCAGACTCTGGCTTCCGCATTGTAGTGTTCTTTATGAAAGTCGGTTGACTATGTCCATATTTGTGTTGATTATGTTTTTGCTCTCCCTGTTTTTTCCCACAGTTCTAGGTATTTTTATTTATGCAAGTACCATATTTCTGCTACATAACTACAACTTGGCCGTATAATTTGATATTGAGGATTGTGGTTCTCACTTTGATTGTATTTCTGAGGGTTCCTTTAGATATTCATTGCCTTTGTGGCTCTTTGTGATTTTTAGCAATATGTATTTATTGCTGTTAACTTTATTTCACAACACAAAGGTCTATAGTTAGGGGTACATTTTCATACATATAGATGGGGTAATGATCAAATCAGGGTACTTGGGAGCTCTATTGCCTCACACAGGTATTATTTTTGTGTGGAGAGAACATTCAAAATTATCCCTTCTTGCTCTTTAGAAAAATATAATATTGTTAACTCCAGTCACCAGAGCTGAG
This sequence comes from Macaca fascicularis, assembly GCF_037993035.2. Classification (NCBI taxonomy): domain Eukaryota; kingdom Metazoa; phylum Chordata; class Mammalia; order Primates; family Cercopithecidae; genus Macaca; species Macaca fascicularis. Next base: position 60,341,632 of record NC_088384.1, on the reverse strand, counting down.
GAGAACATTCAGATGTATTCCTTTAATGTTAAGATAACTTTGTTTCCATAACCAATCCTTCCCCATTCCCCCTCTAGCTCCCAGACTGTGGTAATTAACATTGTGCTTTCTATTTCTTTAAGATAAACATCTTAAGATTTCATGTGAGTGGTATCATGCAGTGTTTGTCTTTCTAGGCCTAGCTCATTACATTTAGCATAATGTTTTCCAGGTTCATCTGCGTTGCTCTAAGTGACAGTGTTTCATTGTTTTGATGGCTGAAGAATGTTCCCTAGTGTATGTGTATGAGAGTTTCTTGATCTCTGTATCTGTGGATGAACAGGTGGGTTGAATGATACCCAGTAGTGGGACTGCTAGATGGTTTGATGTTTCTTTTTTTTCCTATTTGCAGGACCCTTCAACTGTTTTTTATAGTGTTAATACTAATTTATGTTTCCACAAACAGTTCCCCTTTCTGGAAATTCATACCAGGATTTTTTTTTTTTTTTTCTCTGAGACAGAGTCTAGCTCTGTCACCCAGGCTGGAGTGGAGTGGCAGAGTTCAGCTCAGTGCAAGCTCCACCTCCCGGGTTCATGCCATTTTCCTGCCTCAGCCTCCCGAGTAGCTGGGACTACAGGCAGCCGCTACCACGCCCGGCTAATTTTTTGTATTTTTAGTAAAGATGGGGTTTCACTGTATTAGCCAGGATGGTCTTGATCTCCTGCCCACGTGATCCACCCACCTCGGCCTCCCAAAGTGCTGGGATTACAGGCATGAGCCTCTGTGCCCAGCCTAGTAATTGTCTTTTTAAATACTTTCATCTTTTTGTAATGTTCATTCTAGTTGGAGTGAGATAAATTCTGAGTGTGGTTTTGATCTACATTTTTCCCACGAGTAGTAATGTTAACACCATTTTTGCAAACATTGGTTCAGTTTCCTGTCTTCTTTGCAGAAATATCTACTCAGGTTATTTGCCCAATTTTGATCTGGTTATTTTTCTGTTCTTTTGGTTTTTTTTGCCAGCTGGCAGTGTTACTAGCTTGTACATTTTCAAAAACAACCCCTTATCCACTGTATGTTTGCCCAAACTTTTCTTATAATTTTCAGTATGCTTTTTCATTTTGTTCATTGTTTTCTTTGTTGGGCACAAACTCTTCAGTGACGTGGTCCCACACGTGTAGAATTTCTTGATTAGCTGCGCTGTTGGTTACTAATCAGGAAAAAACAAAATTGCTACCAAAGCAGTCCATTGTCAATGATTTTTTTCCTTGTATTTTTGTTACTTTTTGCAAACTATGAGCATACATTCAAGTTACCCTACATATACACACACCAGAGGTTGTCTTTATAGGAGCTTTATGGTTGCAAGTTTGGTGTATAATCTTTAATCCTTTTGAGTTGATTATTGTGTATCTAGTACCATAAGAGTCCTGTATTGCACATGGATATCTAGTTTTGGAAACCTTCCCCATTGTGTCATTTTGGTGGTGTTTTGAAAAATGTGTTCACTCTGTAGAATTTTGTGTTGATTCTTGAGCATCCTCATTTTTCTCACTGGTCTGTGTTTCTCTGTGTATGCCAGTAACATATGTGTTGGTTAACCGGGGATTTTCTAATAATTAGAACTCAGAGAATGTGATGCATCCCATATGGTTTGTATTTCTCAGGATAGCTTTGGAAATTCAGCATGTTTCACATTTTCACATACATTGTGGCATTATTTCTATTTCTTAAAACACTATTTGCCATATACTAAATGTATGTGATCAAAGGGTACAAGGAAAATTTTGATACATGTATATGTTGAGTAATGATAAAATCGGGTTATTTAGCATCTCTTCACCTCATATAGTTTTTATTTTTTGAGTGGTAACAACATCCAGAATCTTTCCTTCTAGCTACTTTGAAACATATGATACATTTGTGTTAAGGCTAATCACCCTGCTATGGAATAGAAGACCAGATTTGATCACTCTCATCTGAGAGTGACTTTGTACCCATCACTGATTCCTTCCCAGACCGCCTCTACCTCCCCTGCAGACTCTGGTGACCCCTATTGAACTTTTTACTTCTAGGACGTAAAGTTCTTTTCAGTCTACATCCCTGAGATAACATGGCATCAGTCTTTCTCGACCAGGCTCATTCATTGGACTTGATGTTCTCCAGGTTTCTTCATGTGGCTGCAGATGGCAGGATTTTCCAAAGCTTTGTGGCTGAAACATATTCTGTGGTGTATCTATACAGCAGTTTCCTCATCCCTGCAACTGCGTATGCATAGGTAGGTTGGTTCTGTACCCTTGCCACAGTTACAAGTGCTTTAGTACTCCTGGGAAGGCAGATAGCTCTCTTCAACCTAGGATTTCAACTGCTTTAAATGTGGAACCACTGGTGGGGTTGCTAGCTGACATGGTAGTTGTACTGTGAATTTGTTCAGGAATCTCTAGCTGTTTTTCATAGTGTGTATACTAATTTACATCCCCACCAATAGTGTTTAAGAGGTTACCCTTGTGTAAGTCTATACTGGATGTCACTTTCAAAAAATCTGTGTTTTGTTTGTTTTGGGTAGTATTCATTCTGAGTGGAATGAGGCGGAATCATAGTGTGGTTTTCATGGACTTTTTTGTGAGGATTAGTGATGTCAATAAAGTTATTTGAGAAATCCCCACATTGCTGTCCATGGTGTCCAAACTAGTTTTCATTTCCACCAACAGCTGACCAGCATCCCTTTCCTCCTGTGCCTCACTGGCATTCATTCTTGTGGACTGTGTCACAATCATCATTCTGAACAGTGTGAAATACTATCTCGTGGGTCTTTTGCTTTACATTTCTCTGATGATTACTGAGGTAGAGAAATATTGTCCTGTCTGTTGGTTGCTGTAAACCTTTTTTGAGATGCTTGTTTTCATGCCCCTTGCCCTTTCTTCATTGAGTTTTTGTTTTGCTGATTGATTTGCTTAAGGCCTTTGAGGTAGATCCTGGATATTAGACTTCATCAGATGCATACGTGGAAACATTTTCTCTCACTGTGTAGGCTGTCCGTTTACTCTGTTGGTAATTTCTACTGCTGTGCAGCAGCTGTTTTGTACATTAGGCCCCACTTGTCAATAATTGTTTTAGTTGCACTTGCTTTTTACACATTTTGTAGAAGAACACCAAAAGACACAACGAAGAAGGGGGAATCTGCTTAATAAAGTGTTTTAAAAATTGGATATCCCTATATAAAATAATAAAATAGAACCCCTATTGTGTAAAAGGCACAAGAACCAACTCAAAATGAATTAGAGACTAATACACAAAGCAGGGACATAGGCATATCCGTGCTGTGCCAAATCCTCTGTCAAGAAGGGTGTTTCCTAGGTTCTCTTGCAGGCTTTTCATAGTTTGCGGTCTTGCATTACATCTTTCATTCATCTTGAGTTAGTTTCGGTACACAGTGAGACACAGGGGCCCACTGCCTTTCTTCTGCAACTGGCTAGCCATTCATCCCAGCACCCTCTATTGAGAGGAGGGAATCCTTTCTCCAAAGCTTATTTTTGTGGATTTTGTTGAAGATCAGATGGTGTTAGGGGTGCGGGTTTACATCTGGGTTCTCTAATCTGTTCCACTGCTCTGTGTGGAACAGGGTCCCTAACTTTTCAATGGAATGTAAAATCAGGAAGTGTGACACAACCGGTGTAGTTTGTATTTCTCAGCGTTGCTTTGGAAATTCAGGGTGTTTTGTGGTCCACATGAACTTTAGCATTGTGTGTTTACATATTTTTTAAAAGGTTGTCCATACAGTAATGGCATACAATGGGGGAAGTTAGAGCGGGGCATTTTGGTTAATGCAGATACAGAGAAATGTTAAAATCAGGATATTTAGGATCTCTGTTATCACCAACAGTTGTTAATTTCTTTGTGATGGAAACATTTGGAATCTTGCATTTACAAGAGTCTCTATTATCACAAACAGTTGTTAATTTCTTTATGGTGAAAATATGTGAAATCTTTTCCAGATTTTGTGAAAAAGGTGTGATGTTGTGTTAATTTACTGTAGTCACTGTACTGTGGAACAGAGAGGAACAATTCATGCCTCTCATCTAAGTGTAACTTTGTACGTATTTCTGATCCCTGCCCATGCCCCCTCTTCCCTCCAACCTCTGGTAACCAGTATTGTGCTCTCTAGATTTATGCAATGAAGCCTTTTATTTTGGATTCTACATGAGTGAGATGTGGCAGTGTTTTTGTTTCTTGCCTGGTTTAGGTCATTTACCATAATGTCTTCCAGATTCAACAGTATGGCTCAAAATGATGACATTTCATTCTGTTTTTCTGGCTGAAGACTATTCTATTTTTGTACATCCATCGCAGTTACTTTATCCCTTCATCTGTGGCTGGACAGGTAAGTTTATTCTTTATCTTAGCAGTTGTCAGTAGTGCTGCAGTCCACATAGGATGGCAAATATCTCTTGCATGGACTGATTTCCTTTGCCCTGAAAGTATACTTAATGGTAGAATTGTTAGATGAAGTGGTAGTTGTAGGTTTAATTTTGGGAGGAACCTCCCACTGGTTTGTGTAGTTTGTATACTAATTAACGTTGTTACCAAATGAGTTGCTCTCTGGAAATTTACACCCACATTTGTGTCTGTTTTAATGTATATTATAACTTTGATAACATCCATTTGAATTACAGTAAGATGATGTATGTGTTGTTTTGATTTACATCTTTCTCATGATTTGCAATGCTATCCAAGTTCTTAAAACTTGTTTTCAATGTTATGTCTTCTTTGCAGAAATGTCTATTCAGGTTCTTTTGACCCATTTTGTTTGGTTATTAGTTTCTCATTTGTGTTTTTGCTAGTAAGTAGTGTTAGTGGCTTAGACATTTTGAAGACAACCTTTTATCAGATGTATGTTTGCCGAAACCTTTCTCGTAAACTTGAGGATGATTTTTTTATTTTTTTCATGGTTTTTTTTTTTTTTATCTGCTTGGGCACAAACTCTAGAGTGGGATGCATTCCCACGTGTGTCTGTTTTCTTGGTTCCCTGTGACATAGGTGACTGATCAAGAAAAACAAAATCATGTCCGAACTAATCCATCACCCATGAGTTTTCCCCCTGTATTCTTTGTTTGGTTTTGGCACACTGTGAACACAGATCCACATTGACCTAAATATACCCACACTGTATGTCTTCTCTTTGTGGGAGCTTGATGGTTTCAAGTTTTGTGTGTTAGTCTCTAATTCATTTTGAGTTGATTGTTGTGCCTTTTACACAATAGGGGTTCTATTTTATTATTTTATATGGGGACATCCAAGTTTTAAAACAATTTATTAAACAGATTCCCCCTTCTTCATTGTGTCTTTTGGTGTTCTTTTACAAAATGTGTACACTACCAAGGAGTTTGGGTTTGTGATTAAGCTCCCTCATTCTGTCTGTTGGCCTGGGTGTCTTGGTTAATGCCAGTCATCTGTTGTTTAGATAACTAGCTTTTCAATATAATTTCAAATGGAGGACAGTGATGCATCCCACATACTTTCTATTTCCAGAAATGCTTTTGAAGTTTAGGGCATTTAATTGGTTCCGTGTGAATTTTAGCATCGTTGGCATCCTTTTTTCTTTTTTTTTAAATAAAAGAAATTGCTCTAAAGTATATGTACATAAGTAGAGGATGCAGGGGCCATTTTGATATAGTTACTCCTAGCATATTGATGAAATCACAATATTTTGCATCTGTGAAGTCCTCTGGGTATTATTTGTCTGTGGAGAGGATATTCAGAATCCTTTCCAGCTATTTGGAAAATTCACTACAATATTAACCCTAGTCTTTTTTATTTTTATTTTTATATTAACCCTGTAGAAGAGAAGGGTAGGATTGAGTTCAGTTTTCTAAGTGTAACTTGGTAACCATTACCAATTCCTACCCAGGCCCCTCTTCTCCCCAGCCTCTGGTAACCACTGTTGAACTTTCTACTTCTATGAGATCAAGTGTTTTAGATTCCACATAGGTGAGATTATGCAGTATATGCCTTTCTCTGCCTGGCTCATTTCATTTAACATAATATCCCTCAGGTTTTTCCACATGGCTGCAAATGACTAGATGTAACCCATTTCTATGGTTGAAGAATACTCCGTTCTGGATGCATATTGCAGTTTCCTCATCCCTTCATCAGTGAATGAACGAGTAGGCATATTTCCTATCTTGGCTATTGTGAGTACTACAGTACACAGGGCAAGGGAGGTATCTCTTCAACATAGGAATTTCATTGACTGTAAATGTACAGCCGGTGGTGGGAAGGCTAGATGAAATGGAGTTTTTACTTTGTTTGAGGAACTTCTAGCTATTTTTCCTAGAGTGTGTCCAAATTGATATTCCCACCAAGAGTGTAGGAGAAGAATTTCCCCTTCTGCAAGTCTATACCAGTTGTTTCCTTTTCAAACTTGTATTTTTGTTTTCAGTAACATTCATTCTATGTGTATGGAAGTGGTATCTCACTGTGGTTTCCCTTGACATTCTCGTGAGGATTAGAGCTGTTGGGAAACTTTTTCTTTTACCTATGAGTGAATTGCTCATCTACTTTTCAGACATGTCTGTTCAGGTCCTTGGCCCAGACTTAGCTTGGGTATTTGTTTTTGTTTCTGTTTTTGTTTTCTCCCACATCATAGTGTTAGTTTCTTGCGCATATTTTGTAAGAACCCCTTTCAAAGACAGGATTTTCCATAGTTTTCTTTCAGTCTTTGAGGTGCCTTCTCTTCTGGTTCATTGTTTTCTTTTCCCTACATAAGATCCAATGTTTTCTGTAGTCCCACATGTTTATATCTTAGTGGTGGCTTTTGTATACAATTAAAAACAGTGAAAAAGTTTGCAAGCCATGGCATTGTCTATGGGTTTTTTCCTTCTAATTTTTCTTTTCTTTTTCTTTTTATATTTTACATTTTGCAAATTGTGTGCCTAGATTAGTCTTCTAAAATATATGCTCACCCTATGTTTCCTAAGGCAAGTAAGTGGTTTCAAAACTGAGTTTAAGTCTTCAGTGTAATTTACATGGATTCTGTCCTATTTCACTGTTTTTCATGTGGTTATCCAGTTTCCTGAAAATCGTTTATTGAGCCGACTTTTCTTTTCCCATTGTTTCATTTTGTGTTCGTTTGAAAACTGTGTTCACTGTGTATATACATTTGGGTGGCACAGGGGATCCGTCATTCTGTCCGTTGGGTAGGCTCTTTTTCTGCCAGTAGCAGATTGTTTGGATCAATATAGGTTTTAGTTGTTTCATCTTTTTGCCCACTTAATACATTTAGTTTCTTGTGTATGTTAGATAATGGTTCCTTTGAGATACATAATTTTCTATAATTTTATCCCAATCTTTAGGATGCCTTTCCTTTTGGTTCATTGTTTTCTTCTTGTTTAGAAATTTTAAAGTTGTCCTTTATCTATCATACTTATATTTGCTTTTGTTGCCAGTGATTTCTGTGTCCCATTGGGAAATAAAAAGAGATGGTGAAGCCATTGTATTGTGTATGTGTATATTGTCCCTATTTTTTTCTTTTTGCAACTGGTGTGCACAGATTCAAGTTTCCCCAAAATAGACACTCACTCTGTGTTTTTTTCCTGGGAGCTTTTTGAGTTTCAAGATTAGACTTAAGTGTTCAGTTTATTATGTGTATTTGTGTATTTGTGTATTTGTGTATTGTGCAACATAAGGTTCTTCAGTCCTTTGCACGTGAATATCCAGGTTTCTCAACCTGGGTGCCTTTGGTGTGTTTCTGAAAAATGTGTTTATTCTATATAATTTTGATCTGATGATCTGCCTCCTTCATTTGGTCCATTTTGTTATCTTTCTGTGTTTATGCTACTAATGGATGGAGAGGGACAATGTAAGTTTTATTTTGTTTTCCTGTGTGTGTGTTTTTCTTTTTCTTTTTTTTTTTTTTGTTTTTGATCTTTCAACTTTGATTTTCTAAAAGCATACCTACTTTTACTGTGATTAACAATATTATGAACATAGTACCAGTAAGGTGGTTCATCGGTTTAGAATCTCTTTCTCAATAGGGGTAAATTTTAGTGAAATAATAGAGATAACAAAGACATTTATCAAAAGAGAACTCTCATAAACAAATAAGTTCCAGTATAAAAAAGTTTAGTAGGCCAGGCGTGGCGGCTCACATGTGTAATCCCAGCACTTTGGGAGGCCAAGGCGGGCAGACCACCTGAGGTCAGGAGTTTGAGACCAGCCTGGTCAACATGGTGAAACCCCTCTCTACTAAAAATACAAAAATTAGCTGGATGTGGTGGTGCACAGCTGTCATGCCAGCTACTCAGGAGACTGAGGCAGGAGAATAGCTTCAACCTGGGAGGCAGAGGTTGCAATGAGCCATGATCACGCCATTGCACTCCAGCCTGGGGGACAGAGTGAGATTCCATCTAAAAAACATAACAAAACAAAAAACAAACAGAACAAAAGAAAACAAGACAAAAAAATTTAGTAAACAAATGTCACTTAAACTGTGTAAGAGTTATAAAGCGGTTAAACATCCCCCCCAAAATTTTGGAGGGCCACATAAGATCATCAACTGGACTGAGACCCACAGAATACTACAGACAAATAGGACATGTGGGTATAAAAGTAAAAGTTATAAAATATTAGAAGCCATTGTATCAACACATTAGTATATCATGACCAGATATCCTTTATGGCAGGAGTGCAAGTGAGATTCAGCATTTGCAAATCCCGTAATACTATTAAGCACATTCACAGAGTTAATGAGAATGCCATGTGTTCATGATCATGTATGTGAAAAGACACTGTCAGGATTCTACAGCATGGTATATTTTTAAAATTTCACAAAATTAGAATTGCTGTAAAAATGTATAAAATATGAAATGGATTTGTACAGATAAAATATAATGAAACCACAATTTTAGAAAAGTATGTATAACAGTATGAAGAGGTCAGTGATTCTTTAATCAATTGATAAATTGAGGTTGACTTCAATGTAGCTACTATCTGTGCATGGAGATAAAATTGATTGCAAAGAAGAATAAACAAAAATATACATAAAAGTCTGAATATCAAAAATAACTTTTCATGTATTTTAAATACTTGGAAATCAAAAGTGTGATGTTGATTCATTACTAGACTGAGAGAAAAATGAAGCACAGAATTTAGAGAATAGAATGAAACGTATATGGAAATGTTCTGTACAATAAAAGCAGCAGTGGTAACAGAGGAGATGTAGGCTCTGAGTGTCTCACTGGAGACTGAAGCCCACAGATATGCAGCAAAGCCTTTGTCTCCCTGTTGGTTTTGCCTCCTGCTGGTCATGTGCTTTCACACATGGAGAGAGGACATTTAACCTTTGAGCCAGGGCGTCATTTGTTGTTGTCTGGTGGGTGAGCCTTTTGCTGGCATACTCCATATTGTTATATGTTCTTGGGACCCACAGGATTAGTCTTGGTCATCTAAGATGTTACATCTTATCATCTTAAGGTATTACTGACTTTATCACCTTCAACTGACTCCTATTTATTCTTTGAAATAACCAGGCCCACACGTTGTTTCAGTAATTCTTTCAGTTGGTGATTTGCCTGGTGCAGCACTATGTGAGACACCTCCTCTCAAATGACCCACAAGTGATAAGAGGCTGTGAACAAACAGTTCACAGGAGGGACCAACCACGTGCAGACATGGAGTGGGTCATTTCAAGGTGAGGTGGTCAACCTGTACCCTAAACTGGCACAGGCCAGAGAAGCCACAATCCTTTAGGGAGAAAAATTGCAAAGTATAAATATCCTTTGTTAAGAGAAATAGAGACCATCTTCAGAGGTTGTAATAGTATTAAAATGTGTTCTCATTGTTCAGCTCCCACTTATGAGTGAGAACATGCAGTGTTTGGTTTTCTGTTTCTGTGTTAGTTTGCTGAGAATGATGGCTTCCAGCTTCATCCATGTCCCTGCAGAGGACTTGATCTTATACATTTTTATGGCTGCATAGTATTCCATAGTAGGATATCTAGCACATTTTCTTTTTCTACTCTATCATTGATGCGTATATGGGTTGGTTTCATGTCTTTTCTATTGTGAATAGTGCTGCAGTAAACATCCGTGGAGAAGATAGTGCTGAAAGCAAGAGGAACCTCTGAGCATGATGAGCCTCAAAACATGATGGGGTTCAGGCAAGATGGAGCTCTGAGCACTATGAAGGTCAGAGCAGATGTTGCTCAGAGTAAGATGGAGCTCCAAGCGTATGGTCTCAGAGCAAGATGGAGCTCAAATCAAAATGGAGCTCCGAGCAGATGGTGCTCAGAGCAAGATGGAGCTCAGAGTGACTGGAGCTCCAGGCAAGAAGAAGGTTTGAGCAGATGGTGCTCAGAGCAAGATGGAGCTTGGGGTAATTGGAGCTCTGAGCAAGAAGGATCTTAGAGCAAATGGAACTCCGAGCACATTGGGCTTAGAGCAGATGGTGCTCAGAGCAAGATGGAGTTCAGAGTGATTAGAACTTTGAGCAAGATGAAGCTCAGAGCAGATGGAGCTCTGAGCAGATTGTGCCATAGCAAGATGGAGCTCAGAGTAGATGGAGCTCTGAGCAAGCTGGAGCTCAGAGAAGATGGAGCTCTGAGCAAGCTGGAGCTCAGAGTGGATGGAGCTCTGAGCAAGCTGGAGCTCAGAGTAGATGGTGCTCAGAGTAAAATGGAGCTCCGAGCATTTGGTGCTCAGAGCAAGATGGATTTCAGAGTGATTAGAGCTCCAAGCAAGATGGAACTCAGAGAACATTGAGCTTGGAGCGGATAGAGCTCTGAATAAAAAGGAACTCCAAGCAAGATGTAACTTGGAGCAGATGTTGCTCGGTGGAAGGTGGAGCTCAGAGCAGACGGTGCTCGGTGCTCAGAGCAACATGGAGCTCAGAGTGATTGGAAGTTAAAAACATTGCTCTGTAGTATTGGAGCTCTGAGCAGATGATGCTCAGAAGCAAGATCGACCTCGGAATAAATGGAGCTTTGAGCACAATGGGGCTTGGAGCAGATGCAGCTCCAAGCGAGATGTAGCTCAGAAGACATGTTCCTCACAGTAAGATGGAGCTTGAGCAGATGGTGCTTAGAGCAGAACGAAGTTGAAAGCAATTGGAGTACTCAGCAAGATGGAGCTCAGAGCAGATGGTTCTCTGAGCAAGATGGAGCTTGGAGCAGATGAAGTTCTGAGCAAGAAGGAGCTCTAAGCGAGATGGAACTTGGAGCAAACGTTGCTTCGTTTCAGATGGACTCAGAGCAGATAGTGCTCAGGGCCAGATGGAGCTGAGAGAACAAGCTGCTCACAGTATGATGTAGCTTCGAGCAGATGGGGCTCAGAGCACAATGGAGCTGGAAGTGACTGGAGATCTCAGCAAGATGGAGCTAGAAGATGGAGCTCCGAGCAAATGGAGCTCTGCGCAGAGGATGCTCAGAGCAAGAAGGAGTTTGGAGTGATTGGAGCTCTGAGAAAGATGGAGCTCTGAGCAGTTGGTGCTCAGAGCAAAATGGAACTCAGAGTGATAGCGCTGAGTTAGTGTAGTAAGAATTAGGAAGTGTATATGTGAAGCAATGAGCTTTACAGTCAGTGTGCTTTTTATTATCTTTATCATCATTAGAAACAAGTAAGTTTCCCCTAAGTGCTATTCCTATATTTAATGTAGTTACCAGTACCTGAACTATGGAAGTTTTTGATTCATTTTTCTCTTCATCTTTCTAAGAAGTGTGATAATGGCAAAGCTTTTTGTTTTCTTTTGAAAACACAATTCTGAAATCAAATAATACAGTTGACAACTTTAAAACTTAAAGAAAACCACTAGAGTGTAACATATATAATGTTCCTGCTGCCTCTCACCACATTATGTTCAAGGAAGATGATTCCAATCACAGGAATAATTCCTCTTGTTAAGTGTATTTCCTAGGATCTTTTCCAATTTTACACTTTAAGATTTTTGATGTAATTAAATCGATTGCAACCTGATTGCTTTCTATTTCTCCTATTTTATAGTTAGTCAATGCTTAGCCATTTTATCTTCTTCTTTAAAAAAAAAAAAAAAAACACTCTTTAATCTTCCTGTAATTTACTTTGGCTTGTATCAGAAGATGAGGTTGTAAATTGCAGTCCACCCTAGTGAGTTTCCCAAATGCCATTTATTGCTTGCAATTCATTTTATAGCCAGTGATTAACAGTTGAATTAATACTGTTCCAACAGATTGTACCTCTTATCTTTTTTACCTCTGCTCTAGTGCCCAGCCAATAGAAGGTAGCCAATATTTACTGAAAGTACATGAGGATGGTTTTAATATGTTTGCTTTGTTTTTGAATCTCCCCGGCACCTAGAAGTGTAGCACACAGTGGGGTCTTTAATCTTCTGATGAATTAATGAGCTGAAAGATCTGACACTAGGGGACTGCAGTTTTGCTTTTTCTCGGCAACCAGAATGATCTTTTAAAAATTATTATCATGTCACTTTCTAGCTTACCATCCTTTAATGGCCTCCCATTTTGTTGAGACTGAACCCAAGTTCCTTACTAGACCTCTGTCCTCGTCTTTGACAGTCTCTGATCTCATCACCCTGGTCCCTCTCCCTCATGGTGCTGAAGCTGTTTTTGGAAAGGGATCCTGATCCAGATCCCAAGAGAGGGTTCTCGGATCTCACACAGGAAAGAATTCAGGGCAAGTCCATAGACTAAAGTGAAAGCAAGTTTATTAGGAAAGTAAAGGAATGAAGAATGGGTACTCCATAGAGCAGCCCCGATGGGTGCTGGTTGCCCAATTTTATGGTTATTTCTTGATTATATGTTACACTAGGGTTGACATTTGTAAACTGCCATGGCACTGGTGGGAGTGTAGTAGTGAGGACAACCAGAGGTCACTCTCATCGCCGTCTTGGTTTCAGTGGGTTTTGGGCAGCTTCTTTACTTCAACCTATTTTATTAGTAAGGTCTTTATAACCTGTATCGTGTACCGACCTCCTGTCTCATCCTGTGACTAAGAATACCTAAACCATCTGGGAATGCAGCCCAGGAGGTCTCAGCCTCATTTTACCCAGCGCCCATTCAAGATGGAGTTGCTCTGGTTCAAATGACTGACAATGCCACATGGACCTTTTTTTTTTCCTGTTCCCAGAACATTCTAAGCTCTTTGCTTGTTTTGGCCCAGGCCTTTGCACTGGCAGTTTCCACTGCCAGGAATACTGTCCTGTGACTTGTTACTATCACCTGTGTCCAAGCTGAAACATGACCTCCTTGAATTCTCTTCCTGACCACCCTGTCTAACCCTGACCCCTATCTTACCCCATCTGGCTGGTTACTCTCTGTCACATTTCCCTGTTTTATTGTCTAATCGGCACTCATTGATATTTGACTTTATAAGTCCATTTACTCATTTGTTGTCTGTCTTCTCCACTAGAACATAAGCTCCCTGAGGGCAGGGATTTTGTCTGCTCTGGATGATGTCTGTCTCCCTCTCGAAGGCCAACACATCTTCTTGTGCTGTTAGAGCAGAGATGGGCAGCCTTTACAAGATCTATGAGATCCACCTGATCTGACTCAGTCCCAATTCCCCATAATTGTATCCATTTTTATCTCCTATGCCCCATACTCTCCCCATTTGTGCTCCCACTGAAAGAATATTTAAGTGCTTTCCAGAAGCTGGAGGGGGTGGGGTGAGGGAGGATGCTGTGGGAGAAGACACTGTGAACCAGACCAAGGCCACATAGCAAGGGCCTCATATGCATATTAAGAATTTGGTTTCAAGAGCAATGAGAAGACAGATTTGCATGGTGAAAATAGACTCCTGCTTGTAGAGAATAAAGGTGTGGGAGGATTGGGAGGAGACACAGGGAGAAAATCTGGAGGCTCTTCTGGAAATGGAGATGAGAGACGCAGGGTACCTGAACTTGGTCAGTAACAGTGCAGATGGAGGAAAGTATGTGGATTCAAGAGACATTCAGAAGGCAACAGTTGTAGAGAAAAATGTTTGTTTGTTTTTGAGACAGTCTCTCACTCTGTTGCCCAGGCTGGGGTGCAGTGGTGCGATCTTGACTCACTACAACCTCTGTCTCTTGGGTTCAAGCGATTCTCATACCTCAGCCTTTGGAGTAATTGGGACTATAAGCATCTGCCACCACACCGGGCTAATTTTTTGTATTTTAGTGGAGACAAGGTTTCACCATGTTGCTCCGGGTTGTCTTGAACTCGAGCTCAGCTAGCCCACCCAACTCAGCTTTCCAAAGTGCTAGGATTACAGGCATGAGCCACTATACCTGGACAAGAAAAATATTTTTTGATATTTTGATATCTCCAACAGTTCCTTCAAAGAGAAGCAAGAACTGATTTCACTCTTTTTGTTTTGTTTTGTTTTGTTTTGTTTTTGAGACAGTCTTGCTCTGTCACCCAGGCTGGAGTGCAGTGGCCGGATGAGCTGAGTTCACTCTTATTTTTCATTTGCAAAATATTTATTGAGGATCGACTATGCACCAGGCAGTGGATTATCAATGGTGAGGAAAGAAAAGTCTCTTAGGACATTCTATCTAGTGTAGTAGAGACACATTAATGAAACAACCAGAAAAATAAATATAAATGGAAAATCTGAATAAGTTACAAGGAAAAATGCTAAGTGTTATGAGAATTTATGACAGCGAGTCCTCATCTAGCCTGGTGAAGAGTCAAGGAAGTCCTTCCTTGGGTCATTCTGAAGGATGCATTTGAGTTAGCCAGATGAGGAAGAGAGGGTAGGAATCGGAGTGAGGGAGGCCTGCCAGAAAGAGGGAACAGCATGAACAAAGGCCTGAGCTGGAGGAATATTGGCCATTAGGATAAACTGAAGACCAGCATGGCTAAGGAAAGAAAAGAGAAAAATGGCAATGAGCTTAGAGAGGTTGCAGGAAACAATCAGCATGATCAAAGTTTTATAGGTCATGTAAATGATCTTGGTCTTTTTTTATTATTATTATTATACTTTATGTTCTAGGGTACGTGTGCACAACATACAGGTTTGTTACATATGTATACATGTGCCATGTTGGTGTGCTGCACCCATTAACTCGTCATTTACATTAGGTATATCTCCTAATGCTATCCCTCCCCTCTTCCCCCTCCCCACAATAGGCCCCGGTGTGTAATGTTCCCCTTCCTGTGTCCAAGTGTTCTCATTGTTCAATTCCCACCTATGAGTGAGAACATGCGGTGTTTGGTTTTCTGTTCTTGTGATATTTTGCTGAGAATGATGGTTTCCAGCTGCATCCATGTCCCTACAAAGGACATGAGCTCATCCTTTTTATGGTTGCATAGTATTCCATGGTGTATATGGGCCACATTTTCTTAATCCAGTCTGTCATTGATGGATATTTGGGTTGGTTCCAAGTCTTTGCTATTGTGAATCATGCCGCAATAAACATATGTGTGCATGTGTCTTTATAGCAGCATGATTTATAATCCTTTGAGTATGTACACAGTAATGGAATTGCTGGGTCAAATGGTATTTCTACTTCTTCATCCTTGAGGAATTGCCACACTGTCTTCCACAATGGTTGAACTTGTTTACAGTCCCACTAACAGTGTAAAAGTGTTCCTATTTCTCCACATCCTCTCCAGCACCTGTCGTTTCCTGACTTTTTAACGACCGCCATTCTAACTGGTGTGAGATGGTACCTCATTGTGGTTTTGATTTGCATTTCTCTGATGGATAGTGATGATGAGCATTTTTTCATGTGTCTGTTGGGTGTATAAATGTCTTCTTTTGAGAAACATCTGTTCATATCCTTTGCCCACTTTTTGATGGGATTGTTTGTTTTTTTCTTGTAAATTTGTTTAAGTTCTTTGTAGGTTCTGGGTAGTAGCCCTTCGTCAGATGAGTAGATTGCAGAAAATGTCTCCCATTCTGTAGGTTGCCTGTTCACTCTGATGGTAGTTTCTTTTGCTGTGCAGAAGCTCTTTAGTTTAATTAGATCCCATTTGTCAATGTTGGCTTTTGTTGCCATTGCTTTTGGTGTTTTAGACATGAGGTCCTTGCCCATGCCTATGTCCCGAATGGTATTCCCTAGGTTTTCTCCTAGGATTTATATGGTTTTCGGTCTAACATTTTAGTCTCTAATCCATCTTGAATTAATTTTTGTACAAGGTGTAAGGAAGGGATCCAGTTTCAGCTTTCTACTTATGGCTAGCCTCTTTTCCCAGCACCATTTATTTAATTGGGAATCCTTTCCCCATTTCTTGTTTTTGTCAGGTTTTTCAAAGCTCAGATGGTGGTGGATGAGTGATATGATTTCTGAGGGCTCTGTTCTGTTCCGTTGGTCTGTATCTTTGTTTTGGTAGCAGTACTATGCTGTTTTGGTTACTGTAGCCTTGTAGTATAGTTTGAAGTCAGGTAGCATGATGCCTCCAGCTTTGTTCTTTTGACTTAGGATTGTGTTGGTGATGTGGGCTCTTTTTTGGTGCCATATGAACTTTAGTTTTTTCCAATTCTGTGAAGAAACTCATTGGTAGCTTGATGGGGATGGCATTGAATCTATAAATTACCTTGGGCAGTATGGCCATTTTCACGATATTGATTCTTCCTATCCATGAGCATGGAATGTTCTTCGATTTGCTTGTGTCCTCTTTTATTTCATTGAGCATGGTTTATAGTTCTTCTTGAAGAGGTCCTTCACATCCCTTGTACGTTGGATTCCTAGGTATTTTATTCTCTTGGAAGCAATTGTGAATGGGAGTTCATTCATGATTTGGCTCTCTGTTTGTCTGTTATTGGTGTATAAGAATGCTTTTGATTTTTGTGCATTGATTCTGTATCCTGAGACTTTGCTGAAGTTGCTTATCAGCTTAAGGAGATTTTGGGCTGAGATGATGGGATTTTCTAAATATACAATCATGTCATCTCCAAAGAGAGACAATTTGACTTCCTCTCTTCCTATTCGAATATGCTTTATTTCTTTCTCTTGCCTGATTGCCCTAGCCAGAACTTCCAATACTATGTTAAATAGAAATAGTGAGAGAGGTCATCCTTGTCTTGTATCAGTTTTCAAAGGGAATGCTTCCAGTTTTTGCCCATTCAGTATGATATTGGCTGTGGGTTTGTCATAAATAGCTCTTATTATTTTGAGATATGTTCCAGCAATACCGAATTTGCTGAGAGTTTTTAGCGTGAAGAGGTGTCAGATTTTATCAGAGGTCTTTTCTGCATCTATAGTGATAATCATGTGGTTTTTGTGATTGTTTCTGTTTATGTGATAGATTACATTTATTGATTTGTGTATGTTGAAGCAGCCTTGCATCCCAGGGATAAAACTGACTTGATTGTGGTGGATAAGGTTTTTCATGTGCTGCTGGATTTGGTTTGCAGTATTTTATTGAGGATTTTTTCATCAGTGTTCATCAGGAATGTTGGCCTGAAGTTTTCTTTTTTTGTTGTATCTCTGCCAGGTTTTCATATCAGGATCATGCTGGCCTCATAAAATGAGTTAGTGAGGAGTCCCTGTTTTTCCATTGTTTGGAAATGTTTTGGAAGGGATGGTATCAGTTCCCATTTGTACCTCTGGTAGAAATCGGCTGTGAATCCAGCTGGTGCTGGTTTTTTTTTTGGTTGGTAGGCTATAAATTACTGCCTCAATTTCAGAACTTGTTATTGTTCTATTCAGGGATTCGACTTCTTCCTGGTTTAGTCTTGGGAGGGTGTATGTGTCCAGGAATTTATCCATTTCTTGTAGGTTTTCTAATTTATTTGTGTAGAGATGTTTATAGTGTTCTCTGATGATAGTTTGTATTTCTGTGGAATCAGTGGTTTTATCCCCTTTATCATTTTTTTATTGTGTCTATTTGATTATTTTCTCTTTCTTCTTTATTAGTCTGGCTAATGATCTGTTTTGTTAATCTTATCAAAAAATCAGCCCCTGGATTCATTGATTTTTTGAAAGGTTTTTCGTGTCTCTCTCTCCTTCAGTTCTGCTCTGATCTTAGCTATTCCTTGTCTTCTGTTAGGTTTTGAATTTATTTGCTCTTGCTTCTCTACTTTTAATTGCGATGTCAATTTTAGAACTTTACTGCTTTCTCCTGTGGGCATTCAGTGCTGTAAATTTCCCTCTAAACACTGCTTTAGCTGTGTCCCAGAAATTGTGGTAAGTTGTGTCTTTCTTCTCACTGGTTTCAAAAAACTTACTTATTTCTGCCTTGATTTTGTTATTTACCCAGTAGTCATTCAGGAGCAGGTTGTTCAGTTTCTGTGTGGTTGTGTATTACTGAGTGAATTTCTTAATCCTGAGTTCTTATTTGATTGCACTGTGGTCTGAGAGACTGTTTGTTATGATTTCCATTCTTTTGCATTTGCTGAGGAGTGTTTTACTTCCAATTATGTACTCAATTTTAGAATAAATGTGATGTGGTGCTAAGAAGAATGTATATTCTGTTGATTTGGCGTGGATAATTATGTAGATGTCTACTAGATCCCCTTGGTGCAGAGCTGAGTTCAAGTCCTGAATATCCTTGCTGATTTTCTGTCATTGATCTGTCTAATATTGACAGTGGGGTGTTAAATTCTCCCACTCTTATTGTGTGGGAGTCTGAGTGTCTTTGTAGGTCTCTATGAACTTGCTTCATGAATCTGGGTGCTCCTGTATTGGGTGCATATATCTTTATGATAGTTAGCTCTTGTTGCATTGATCCCTTTACCATTATGTAATTCCCTTGTCTTTTTTTTTTTTTTTTTTTTTTTTTTTAATCTCTGTTGGTTTAAAGGCTGTTTTATCAGAGACTAGGAATGCAACCCTGAATGTTTTGCTGTCCTTTTGCTTGGAAAATTTTCCTCCATCCCTTTATTTTGAGGCTACTTGTGTCTTTCCACATGAGACGGGTCTCCTGCATACAGCACACCAAATGATCTTGACTCTATCCAATTTGCCAATCTGTGTCTTTTAATTGGGGCATTTGGCCCATTTGCATTTAAGATTAATATTGGTATGTGTGAATTCGATCCTGTCATTATGATGCTAGCTCCTAATTTGGCCCATTTGATGATTCAGTTTCTTCATAGTGTTGATGGTCTTTACAATTTGATATATTTTGACAGGGGTTGGTACTGGTTTTGCCTTCCCATATTTAGTGCTTCCTTCAGGAGCTCTTGTAAGTCATACCTGGTGGTGACAATATCTCTCAGCATTTGCTTGTCTGTAAAGGGTTTTATTTCTCCTTCACTTATGAAGCAAAAACTGTGGGAAAATGACATTTATGTTTTTCTTTCCTAGAGAGCATAGGTCTTCCTTCCTCCCACTTTTTATTTTACATCACATATACACACATATGTAAATACATATATATAATATCAATTTATAGTATCTACTTGAGTATTGAATACGAGATGGTACTGAGATTTAGCAGGGTCGGAATAACATTAGAAGCAGAATCAGAAATGATCAGGATAGCACTGTGAGTCATGTCTGCTTAACTTTGTTCGTATTTTCTTGCCGTTCAAAATTAATAAATTACTTTTTAACTTAAAAATAACTAAACCAATTACAACTTTTTTGTAAATTATAAACTTGGGAGTCTTTCTTGTCATCTTCATTAATTATATACAATGTTATCACTACTGAATTTTAAGTAATATTAACATAATAAGATATTCTATATTTAGTCTTACTATCCCTCATTTTTATTCATGTTTATAGTGGAACATCTGTTTGGCTGACATTTTAAAGCACCTGCACTAAAATAGGCTAACAAATGTCATTTAACACTTCGTATACCTGAAAGTACTAAGTCTAAAATTTGTCATAATAAAACAAAATGATATTTACATCATTAAAAAAACTACATAAGTGGTATAAACATAATTCGCTTTTCTTGTTTAAGTGGGTTATATAATATTTTATTTATTTATTTATTTATTTATTTATTTATTTTTGAGACGGAGTCTCGCTCTGTCGCCCAGGCTGGAGTGCAGTGGCCCGATCTCGGCTCACTGCAAGCTCCGCCTCCCGGGTTCACGCCATTCTCCTGCCTCAGCCTCCCGAGTAGCTGGGACTACAGGCGCCCACAACCGCGCCCGGCTAATTTTTTTTTTTTTGTATTTTTAGTAGAGACGGGGTTTCACCGTGGTCTCGATCTCCTGACCTTGTGATCCGCCCGCCTCGGCCTCCCAAAGTGCTGGGATTACAGGCGTGAGCCACCGCGCCCGGCTATAATATTTTATTTATTTTCATGTTCTTCTTTTCTGTTTTGTTTTTATTATACTTTAAGTTTTAGGGTATATGTGCACAATATGCAGGTTTGTTACATGTGTATACATGTACCATGTTGATGTGCTGCACCCGTCAACTTAACACCCATCAATTCGTCATTTACATCAGGTATAACTCCCAATGCCATCCCTCCCCTCTCCCCCCTCCCCATAATAGGCCCCGGTGTGTGATGTTCCCCTTCCTGTGTCCAAGTGTTCTCATTGTTCAATTCCCACCTATGAGTAAGAACATGTGGTGTTTGGTTTTCTGTTCTTGCGATAGTTTGCTGAGAATGATGGTTTCCAGCTGCATCCATGTCCCTACAGAGGACACAAACTCATCCTTTTTTATGGTTGCAGTCTGTCACTGATGGACATTTCGGTTGATTCCAAGTCTTTGCTATTGTGAATCGTGCCGCAATAAACATACATGTGCATGTGTCTTTATAGCAGCATGATTTATAATCCTTTGGGTATATACCCAGTAATGGAATGGCTGTGTCATGTGGTATTTCTAGTTCTAGATCCTTGAGAAATCGCCATACTGTTTTCCACAATGGTTGAACTAGTTTACAATCCCATCAACAGTGTAAAAGTGTTCCTATTTTTCCACAATGTCTCCAGCACCTGTTGTTTCCTGACTTAATGATTGCCGTTCTAACTGGTGTGAGATGGTATCTCATTGTGGTTTTGATTTGCATTTTTCTGATGGCCAGTGATGACGAGCATTTTTTCATGTGTCTGTTGGCTGTATGAATGTCTTCTTTTGAGAAATGTCTGTTCATATCCTTTGCCCACTTTTTGATAGGGTTGTTTGTTTTTTTTCTTGTAAATTTGTTTGAGTTCTTTGTAGGTTCTGGATATTAGCCCTTTGTCAGATGAGTAGATTGCAAAAATTTTCTCCCATTCTGTAGGTTGCCTGTTGACTCTGATGGTAGTTTCTTTTGCTGTGCAGAAGCTCTTTAGTTTAATTAGATCCCATTTGTCAATTCTGGTTTTTGTTGCCATTGCTTTTGGTGTTTTAGACATGAAGTCCTTGCCCATGCCTATGTCCCGAATAGTATTAACCTAGGTTTTCTTCTAGGGTTTTTATGGTATTAGGTCTAACATTTAAGTCTCTAATCCATCTTGAATTAATTTTCGTATAAGGAGTAAGGAAAGGACCCAGTTTCAGCTTTCTACTTATGGCTAGCGAATTTTCCCAGCACCATTTATTAAATAGAGAATCCTTTCCCCATTTCTTGTTTGTCAGGTTTATCAAAGATCAGATGGTTGTAGATGTGTGGTATTTTTTCTGAGGGCTCTGTTCTGTTCCATTGGTCTATATATCTGTTTTGGTACCAGTACCATGCTGTTTTGTTTATGTAGCCTTGTAGTATAGTTTGAAGTCAGGTAGCATGATGCCTCCAGCTTTGTTCTCTTTGCTTAAGATTGTCTTGGCAATGCAGGCTCTTTTATGGTTCTGTATAAACTTTAAAGTAGTTTTTTCCAATTCTATGAAGAAAGTCATTTGTAGCTGAATGGGGATGGCATTGAATCTATAAATTACCTTGGGCAGTATGGCCATTTGCATAATGTTGATTCTTCCTATTCATGAGCATGGAATGCTTTTTCCATGCATTTGTGTCCTCTTTTATTTCCTTGAGCAGTGGTTTGTAGTTTGCCTTGAAGAGGTCCTTCACATCGCTTTTAAGTTGGATTCCTAGGTATTTTACTCTCTTTGAAGCAATTGTGAATGGGAGTTCACTAATGATTTGACTCTCTGTTTGTCTGTTATTGGTGTATAGGAATGCTTCTGATTTTTGCCCATTGATTTTGTATCCTGAGACTTTGCTGAAGTTGCTTATCAGCTTAAGGAGATATGGGGCTGAAACGATGGAGTTTTCTAAATATACAATCATGCCATCTGAAAACAGGGACAATTTTACTTCCTCTTTTCCTAATTGGATACCCTTTATTTCTTTCTCCTACTTGTTTTCCCTAGTCAGAACTTCCAACACTATGTTGAATAGGAGTGGTAAGAGAGAGCATCCATGTCTTGTGCTAGATTTCAAAGGCAATTCTTCCATTTTTTCCCATTCAGTATGATATTGGTTGTGGGTTTCTCATAAATGACCAGAACTGCACCATGTACCCTCATGGACCTTCATCCCTGATAGGGTAATAAGACTCCGTTGATGAGGCCAACGAGTTTATCATATAAGTTACTAAAGTCTGATATGAAGGTTTTAAAAAGTAATTGGAATCTGTTCTTCTATTTCCACCAGAGAATTCAGATCCTACAATCATACCTTCCTTGTCTTTTCTGCTTGACTTTGCCTCTTCACCTTGTTCTGTCCTCCAAGGAATCTCTTTCAGCTCCCTCAGGAGCATTCAAGTGTTTTATTTAACTGACAATTTCTAAATTGGTGAAAGGCATTAGACTAAAGTGTCCATATTCCTTGGTTGCTCTTCCTGGGTCCATATTCCCAGGACCTTATTCCTAGGTCCATAGTCCTAGAAAGACATTTTGATCCTGAGTCTCAGTGTGACCTTCTGAATTTTCCTGACCCTCCTCCAGATGAGATGCTGGTCTGTGTGTTCTTGCCCCTTACCCTGGGGTAGAGTCCTGCTGTTTTCCCCAGGTGTTCCCTCCCACAGCTCCAGTGTTCTCCATTGGTGTCATCACCTTTCAGATCTGCTATCCTGCCCTGCAGATTAAGGCTCTGATTCCATAAGAAGAGAGGGGAGCTGCTTCTTAAGAGTACTTTGTTCACTCTGATGGTAGTGTCTTTTGCTGTGCAGAAGCTCTTTAGTTTAATTAGATCCCATTTGTCAATTTTGGCTTTTGCTGCCGTTGCTTTTGGTGTTTTAGACATGAAATCTTTGCCCATGCCTATGTCCTGAATGGTACTACCTAGGTTTTCCTCTAGGATTTTTATGGTATTAGGTCTAACATTTAAGTCTCTAATCCATCTTGAATTAATTTTCGTATAAGGAGTAAGGAAAGGATCCAGTTTCAGCTTTCTACTTATGGCTAGCCAATTTTCCCAGCACCATTTATTAAATAGGGAATCCTTTCTCCATTTCTTGTTTCTCTCAGGTTTGTCAAAGATCAGATGGCTGTAGATGTGTGGTATTATTTCTGAGGACTCTGTTCTGTTCCATTGGTCTATATCTCTGTTTTGGTACCAGTACCATGCTGTTTTGGTTACTGTAGCCTTGTAGTATAGTTTGAAGTCAGGTAGCGTGATGCCTCCAGCTTTGTTCTTTTGACTTAGGATTGTCTTGGAGATGCGGGCTCTTTTTTGGTTCCATATGAACTGTAAAGCAGTTTTTTCCAATTCTGTGAAGAAACTCATTGGTAGCTTGATGGGGATGGCATTGAATCTATAAATTACCTTGGGCAGTATGGCCATTTTCACGGTATTGATTCTTCCTATCCATGAGCATGGTATGTTCTTCCATTTGTT
Organism: Macaca fascicularis; assembly: GCF_037993035.2. Classification (NCBI taxonomy): domain Eukaryota; kingdom Metazoa; phylum Chordata; class Mammalia; order Primates; family Cercopithecidae; genus Macaca; species Macaca fascicularis. The sequence continues at coordinate 60,318,005 of NC_088384.1, read as the reverse complement.
TGTGTCCTCTTTGATTTCACTGAGCAGTGGTTTGTAGTTCTCCTTGAAGAGGTCCTTTACATCCCTTGTAAGTTGGATTCCTAGGTATTTTATTCTCTTTGAAGCAATTGTGAATGGAAGTTCATTCCTGATTTGGCTCTCTGTTTGTCTGTTACTGGTGTATAAGAATGCTTGTGATTTTTGCACATTAATTTTGTATCCTGAGACTTTGCTGAAGTTGCTTATCAGCTTAAGGAGATTTTGGGCTGAGACAATGGGGTTTTCTAAATATACAATCATGTCATCTGCAAACTACAGAATGGGAGAAAATTTTTGCAATCTACTCATCTGACAAAGGGCTAATATCCAGAACCTACAAAGAACTCAAACAAATTTACAAGAAAAAAACAAACAACCCCATCAAAAAGTGGGCAAAGGACATGAACAGATATTTCTCAAAAGAAGACATTCATACAGCCAACAGACACATGAAAAAATGCTCATCATCACTGGCCATCAGAGAAATGCAAATCAAAACCACAATGAGATACCATCTCACACCAGTTAGAATGGCAATCATTAAAAAGTCAGGAAACAACAGGTGCTGGAGAGGATGTGGAGAAATAGGAACACTTTTACACTGTTGGTGGGATTGTAAGCTAGTTCAACCATTATGGAAAACAGTGTGGCGATTCCTCAAGGATCTAGAACTAGATGTACCATATGACCCAGCCATCCCATTACTGGGTATATACCCAAAGGATTATAAATTATGCTGCTATAAAGACACATGCACACGTATGTTTATTGCAGCACTATTCACAATAGCAAAGACTTGGAATCAACCCAAATGTCCATCAGTGACAGATTGGATTAAGAAAATGTGGCACATATACACCATGGAATACTATGCAGCCATAAAAAACGATGAGTTTGACTCCTTTGTAGGGACTTGGATGCAGCTGGAATCCATCATTCTTAGCAAACTATCACAAGAACAGAAAACCAAACACCGCATGTTCTCACTCATAGGTGGGAACTGAACAATGAGATCACTCGGACTCAGGAAGGGGAACATCACACACCGGGGCCTATCATGGGGAGGGGGGAGGGGGGAGGGATTGCCTTGGGAGTTATACCTGATGTAAATGACGAGTTGATGGGTGCAGCACAGCAACATGGCACAACTATACATATGTAACAAAACTGCACGTTATGCACATGTACCCTACAACTTAAAGTATAATAATAATAAATAAATTAAAAAAAAAAAAAAAAAAAAAAAAGAGTACTTTGGTTGGGACCTGTGTTCCCATCTCAATTCCTGAGAGGTTGCACCAGTGCCCTAGCATTCTGGTTTACATGACTTGGCCCTGCAGAGTAATTCCTTACTTCTGTAGTGGGTTTAAGGTAGGTAGGTCTGTGTGCATTTCAGAAGTGTAGACTCTCATTCTCTCCCAGACAGACAAGTTGGAAAAGGAGGAATTTTGTGACTCTCCCCATTCTAGTGGAAAGGGATTAAAGAGGACAAAAAAGCTATTTTTCATGTGGTCCGTGAGAATTTCACACTACAAAACTCTCACCACACTCAACTTCAAGCAACCCAATATGTGTTCATATTTTTATCTTGTAATAGTCTGCATTTTAAATGCCAGACTGTGCCTCAAATAATCTCATACCCTGGCTTTGTTACTCCAAGAGCTTGCCTCTCCCTAGATTTCAGATTTGTTATTTTTCTTAAAATTTCAATTATCTGAAGTATAAATAAAATTTGCAAATTTCTATCTCTGTCTTTAGCTGTTATAGTTCATGTTGTTGTGAAAAATAAGAAAAATCTATTTCTCATCTATGTACATTTCTGAGTAGCAGATTTGTTAAGTAAGACTCCAAATAATAAAATAATCCAAATATTGTTCAGCTGCTTAATAGAAAAATAATGTTGTTATTGTTCACTGTAATACTGCCCATTATGTATAATAAATAAATGTCTGATACACATGACAACAAGGTTAAATATGTAAGTATTTATGTTGAGTAAAAGAAGGCAAACAAATGAGATTATATACTATATTTTTTAAATTTTTTAACATCTTGAAAATGAAAATGTATCTGAAGCATAAAGAAGATCAGTAGTTAACTGGGGAAATGCTAGAAGAAGGAAAGAGGGAAGGAGGAGGAATACAGCAGAACAAGAGAAATTGTTGAGAATAATGCACTTGTCCACTTTCTTGATAATGATGACACTTACATCATATTTATTAATTGTACACTTTACATATGTGAAGTTTATTATCTTTAAGTTAAACCTCATAATGTTTATTACAATGAAACAAATGGAAACTTAGACAAGAAAGGAGTGATAGGAAGATAGGAAAATATATTAAAGGTCAGAAATACCTGAATTCATCTGCCTGAAAACCCTTGTTCTTTCCATATTGTCTGGTGAGTGCTGGAGTGCAGCAAAATCACTCATATTCTCAATACGGGAAGTGGGTTCTGCAATCCACACTAGGCACATCCAGCTCTGTCCTAGATTTGGTTTAGGGAGATGTCAGAGCTAGCAATGAGGAGCACAGGGCCAAATGCTGGAGCTCACTTATTGCAGACATGAACTCCTAGACACATACTTAGCCCCTCGATTTGTGGGTTCGGGTCCACATCCATAAATGAAGAAACTGTTGACTCCTACAGAGTATAATTTGCACAAATATCTAAAAATGAAATATGGTGATCAATGTAAAGTATTTATAACAGCACAATTTCATAATAAGACAGAATTTATACAAATACCATCATTGTTACCAAACTCCTGCAGGACACTGTCATTTAATCTGGGTGTTGCCTTCTCCTCATGTTTCCTACCCCAGAACTTCCTGTATAGTAAGAGACATGCAAACAGGTTTCTCCCTCTGCTGATAAAAACCAGCCCAGCCCTGACCCTGCAGCTCTGGGAGAGGAGCCCCAGTCCTGGGATGCCCAGGTGTTTCCATTCGGTGTTCAGCACTGAACACAGAGGACTCACTGTGGAGATTGGGCTGGCCTGGGTTTTCCTTGTTGCTGTTTTAAAAGGTGATTCATTGAGAACTAGAGATACTGAGTGTGAGTGGACATGAGTGAGAGAAACAGCAGACACATCTGACCATTTCTGCCCAGGGTGTCTTTTTGTTTGCAGGTGTCCAGTGTGAGGTGCAGCTGGTGGAGCCTGGGGGAGGCCTGGTACAGCCTGGAGGATCCATGAGACTCTCCTGTGCAGCCTCTGGATTCACCTTCAGTAGCTATGGCATGAGCTGGGTTCACCAGACTCCAGGGAAGGGGTTGGAGTGGGTCTCAACTATTAGTGGTAATGGAGTTAGCACATGGTACCCAGATGCTGTGAAGGGTCAATTCACCATCTCCAGAAACAATACCAAAAACTCCCTGTATCTGCAAATGAACAGCCTGAGTGTTGAGGATATAGCCGTGTATTACTCTGCAAAAGACACAGTGAGCAGAAGTCACTGAGCCCAGACACAAACCTCCCTGCAGGGATGCTGGGACCCCCAGGGAGCATCTGAGTCACTGTACACTAGGCTGACCCCATAGGGAGGTGCAGATCTTGCTAAGGGCTGGCTTTCCCTGGGGGTGGCGGTGTCTGGGGCTGCCTCATTGTCAAATTTCCCCAGGGAATTCCTCCAGCTTTACAATTCTATATTCACATTTGATGTCTCTGAATGCAAAACTGTAGTCTGTCTGTCTTTCTCTCTCTTTCTTTCTCTTTCTTTCTTTCTTTCTTTCTTTCTCTCTCTCTTTCTTTCTTTCTTTCTTTCCTTTCTTTCTTCTTTTTCTTTCATCTTTCTTTCCTTCTTCGAAACAGGAAGACACATTCTCACACCCACAGAACCCAGAGTGGCACTCTGGAGCAGAAATAACCCTGCCATAGATACCAGAATTAGAGTTCCCAGGAAGCAGAGCAGAATCTGGGAAGTGTTTTCCAGTCAGACTCAGGGCAAAGACCTCCATGAGAATCTCTGATTACAACAGGCTTTGGGATTCAGATTGGAGCCAAAAGGGATCCTTAAAGCCTGGCCGTTTTTACAGATGTTTTTCCTCCTCTTGTAAAACTGTGCACATCTGACTCGGAACTGATCCAGTTGTCCCTTTCTCTGCTAATCCATTTTTCTTCTCTCTAGACTAGTCTCAGAGTTCTCTTTTCTCTTTCTTTTCAATGAAAACAGAGGGTGTGTTTTCTGTGGTCTAAATCCCAGGACTTGGGTCTGTTATGTGTAACTCAGTAGTGGTTCTGGTTGTGGCTCCTGCAGGACCTGGGAGGCTGAGGGGATTTTCTCACTCACCATTGCCTGGATCCTCCTGTTGTCTTGTGTGCTCGGACTAATTTGGGAAATGAAGTGAACATTAGTCACTAAGGGGACAATGGTTCTTTTCTCAAATTGGATATTGATGGAGAGCTGATCTTGTGCTTCTCACATTGTCACAGAGTCCCCTCTCTCACCTGTGACTTTGTGGAGAGGTGAGAATTGACACTTTATTGTGTTGTGAGATTTTTGTGACAGCAATTGTAGGGTCCGGCTAGGCATGCCCTAAGGTCAGTAGTGCTGGCCACTGGAAAATACAGGCTGGAATTCTGGGGAAGACCTGTAGCTGCGATTCACAGTGTGCAGCTCTGGGAGAGGAGCCCCAGCTCCTCTATAACTCCTCATTGAGTTACATCGTCTTCTCTTATGCTTTCATTGAGTTCCTCCCACCAAGGTGATCTAGGACAATCTTCCTGACTTAGGGAAAACTAATGACAGGCTTTAATAATACCTGTATTGTAACATCACAGTGACATCTAGATGCGTGTGTGATTTGGGAACTAAGATGATGGTCTAGTCAAGGTGATATCTAGAATTAATTGTTGCTGTGATTATTTTTTATTTTATGTTTGGTAATATGGTCATGCTCAAATTACATATAATATAATTTTGTGAAAATATTTGTGTTATCATTGGTCTTATGAGCAGAAAACTTCAAGACTGGATTATGTTTGCACACATGCCTTTTTGAGGGAAAATGCACAAGAGGTGAAATGAGGCTGGGGAAATTGAAGGCATATGAGGGAAGTGCATCCCTGGGTGAAGGAGAGAGGGAGGGAGGGCTGAGTAGAACTTTCCTTTATTTCTGTGCTGTGAAAAGAAGGTGCAGAATATAATTGAGTCTTCTGCAAGTCAACGTTACCCCGCAAGGGACCTCCATGACTCTCAGCAATGGCTCTGATTCAGAATCACTGCAGAGGCAGTCCCTTCATTCAAGTTGACCACACAATGTGGGCTTCAGCACAAAGCCATGCCATGGACATCAGAAAGCAGCAGGTGGGCACCTGATCCATGCGCATTGTGTCGCCTGTAGAAGGAGGGAGGAAAATGCCTTCTGAAATGCTGTTTCTGAGCTCTTATAGAGAACACTGGCTTTGATGTTATTTTATTGGAACCTATATGAACAAATGTGCAGTCTGCAAACAATTGTGATTTTGACATTTACTCCTATTGCATTGCATCCTAATTCTGCAAGACATCATGGCACAGAGTTGTGTTTTTCATGGATGTTGTTCAATGTGTCAGAAAAATGCATTTCCCACTTTTTTGGTTTTTCTCCATGTACAGAGACGTTCAGTAGAGTATGTCTTCTGCTTATCCTAATCATCACTTGTTTTCCTAAGAAAAGAGCAGAGATTAGCCTGACTGCATAATCTGGGATAGGGGCTGCTCCTGTATACCTCAGATCCTGGAGAGATTCCCAGTGTAGTTTTATGGAGTCAGAGAGTTTTCCCTTGTTGGGGGATCTTTAGATGCCTCGCTAACGGGGATTGCTGGTTGACTGTAACTGAGAGGTTAAAAATTACAGCATCTAGTAGCTTATCTCACCAGAGCTCCATTATGTAACTTACCACCATTAGACTGCAAGTAAGAACTCAGTCTTGATTTTTCTGACCCCATTTTCTCATCTTAGTGAGTTGTAAGTTTGGTTAAAGAAAATGTTATTGTTTAGTTTTCTGATTAAAATCTGAGAATGACTGAACTAATGAGAATTAATAAAAAAAAGTTTCCAGGTTTTGGGAAATGTAAATGAAAGTCCACGCATAGTTTTTTGGTGTGGGTATGAGTCACTCAGGCACATTCCTATGAGTATGATTGCTGAATCATATTGTCAAACTACAATTAGATTTGCTAAAAATTGTTTCCAGTATCTGTGAAGGGAGGGCCACTCATCTGACCTTGTCACCTTGCTGCAAGGAAGCACAGTGCACAAGATGAGGTCACATGGAGGAGATCCAAGGCGCAGCTCCCAGTCCTGGCTGAGATGCTTGCTGGGGGCCAGATGTACAAGTGAACATTTCAGAAGGAGATCTCCAACGCCTTCTTTATTTGGGTGCACAGGCAGCAGATGACCAGTAGGAGGTGCTCAGAGCCCATCCAAGGCAGAGACCCAGTGAGGAGCAGGTGCAGAGAGGAACAAGCCAAGGAAACTGACCACAATTTAGGCTTGCCTTGCTTTTCTTAACAGCACAAAACCCTCAGGAGACCACCGACTATGTCATTTTCAGTGTATGCCCTTCTTGATCGAAAGCTAAACTAAAATAAATATGACTCTGCAGTTAGTTTTTTGAACCTGGATGTTTCTGAGAATGCCATCAATATCATCACGATCATGTTCATGATGTCAAAATCAATATGCACATTTAGTCACCACGATGACGATTTGTCTCACAGTAGAACTGTTTCTTGAATTGAAAATGACATTTCATGGGAATGGGTCTCTAGGTGAGAAATGATCAATTAATGAGGTAGGTACCAAAGTATCGGAAAACTTAAGAACACCATTGTCTTTGGTATCCAGTTATCCTAGAAATCATCTCAATATTCATTTTCTGAGAGCTCTAGGATAAGTTTGGGCAGTATTTAGTCTATAAGAGGGCGGTGTTTTTCTTTTTATATGGGCATGTCCTAAGTAATCGGTAATCGACTGTGTTATGAAAAACATTGTTGAGTGACTGTTTCTACATCAGTTTCTTTCATGATCCATTTTTTCTTTTTCACAAACAAATCACTCTGAGGATTATCATTATCCCTTGATTGAGAAAGAGTTTACCAAACACGTCCAGGTACACACCTTCCTGAATGAGCCATCACTCTCAGAAAGGCACAACCTGTTCCATGTGGAATCTTGTCTCAGAGCGGTACACATATTACCACATGGTTAGGTTTATACACTGAGGCTATGCCCCATGCGGGTCCCTGCTTTTCTGGTGCAGGTTAGTGTCTCCATCCTCAAAGACACTGGCGCTATTGATGTTTATGGCCTGCTACACCCTCTCTGTCCCTCAATGTCCAGAATGGTGAAGCAACCCAACAAAGGAATGTAGGAAGATCTCAAATTTTCATGTGGAGGAGACAGAATGCCAAGCACAGGGATCGAAATCCCTCACATGCCTGCTGGGTCACATTCTGGGTGGGGCCTCATAAAGCCCCCTGGGGCAGTGTCCTAGAAAATGCCTCAGTATTTCCATAGGAGAATTTCATTGAAAGAAAAATCGAATTTTTGTTATTATGGAATTTTAGAACTTTTGCTTTTCTCATGTGACAGTTGTATAATATTAGTTTTACAAAATATTACGTGTGTGTGTATATGTATGTGTGTGTGTGTATATATATATGCTTTATAATTTCTATAAAAAGTCTGTTGGAATTTAGGGTTGAATATCTATATGTATATATTCCAAGATAAATCTCAGTAGACATCATAAAATTAGTTTGACTATCTGTAGGCGAGATGATCACTTTCAAACAATGTATAACAAGTGAGACCAGATGTATCTTTCCACCAGAAAGAACTGGAAAACACAGTGAAATATCTTAAACACATTTTTAAGCTGTTTGACATCAGGCAACAAAGACAGTGGCCAATGAGAGAGGGAAAATAATAAAAAGGAGCCTTCTGATGAATGCACAATCAGGTACTTCCCTAAGGAAGCTTCCAGGCCACAGTGTTGGCATAGAACCAGGTAGATTTGGAGCTGAGGAAAGGGAACTGGAAACCCAGGTAGGCCAAGAGGTGTGAAGACCACAGAATAGACAATGGGTTGCAGAACACTGTTCATAGAGAGAACCCCACAGAAGGCAGGAGAGAGACCCAGGCTCGACAGAGTGCAGATCAGTGTGTGGGAGACAGGGCAAGTTGGACACGAGGACACATCCTAATAGATGGAGCTCTCTTCAAAATATACAACTATCCAAAAATATACAAAATATTTGCCTAAAAAGCTTAAATTATACAGAAAGGTACTATAATAAAAACAAATAAGAGACAGGTGAATTCACCACATGAAAACCTAGAGAAGTGTATTTCCAAGCAAATGATAATACCAACGAGGGAGAACAAATTAATTTCACCATGGCAATCGGCTTAAGAGAAAAACATCCAGAACATGAAGAAGCTTCAAACACAAATATAAATGGAGTTATCTAATTACCAGAGTGGTGGCATGAGGAGCCCTAAGCTTTCCATTTAAACAATCACATCTGGTAAAACAAACACACAAACAAAAAAACTGTAAATCTCAACCATTAAAAATCAATGCAAATTATTCTAAGAAAATGCAGTAAATAAAAATTATTGATTGATAAAATGCACTGCTATAGACTGAATGTTTATTACCCCCCACAATGCCTTTGTTGGAATTCTAAACCCAAAGTGATGGTGTTAGGAGGTGGGGCCTTTGGTAAGTGAAGAGGTGTTTTTGGGAGGTGTTGACGTGTCATCTTTATAAGTAGGATTAGTGCCTTTGTGAGAAACTTCAGAAACTTTTCTGTCCTCTCCCACCACGTGAGGACACAGTAGAAAGATGGTCATCTATGAATAAGGAATTAGGCCTTTACCAGATACCAATTTCAAAGGCATCTTGATCTTTAACTTCCTAGCCTTGAGAATTCAGAAAAATATGTTTATGTTATTTCTGAGCCACCCATTGCACAGAGTTCTCTTATAGCAGCTGAAACAGACTGAAACATTTACCAAGTCTCAGTAAGGGCAGTGAGGATCCATCATACTTGAGAGATGAGAATTACTCTCTCATTTGCAGCTCAGGATGACAGAAGCCTGATGTTGAACTGATCTGACAAGAAGATGGTGGTTCCTTTCCCCAGATCTCAGTTGAGGCCCTGGAGTGAGATCTCTATGGTGGAGACTAAATTCCAGTCTGTGATGTGATGGATCCCTATCTCCTCCCAGCCCCACTTACATGACAGAGCTTCTATGCCATGTGCTGTAGGACAAGAACAAGGGGCCCCCAATTATTCTCACTCCAGCCCACTTGTAGGGTAGAGGATCTGGACAGCTTTCTGGGAGAGGCACAATGGGGCTATAGGAGTCCTCCATTCCCATGCGGATTTCTATTCTTAAAGCAGGAGTGTCCCTCTGAGATACAGGAACTTTTCTTCCACACCAAGGCAGGGGCAGTTATATTTTTATAAAGTCGCAGGGCATGAAAAGCAGAGATACAAAAACTTTCTCTAAAGGGTGCGAGTTTATTTGCAGTTGAATGTGAATAATTTCTACCACAAGGTTCTCCTAAAACACATGATATATTGTTATGGTAAATAATTAATGGAAAGCTGACAGCTCCATGAGAGCAATATGTTAAGCGATAATACACTCAGTTTAGCTGAGAGAATGAGAGAAATCATAATTTAAGAATAATCATCTGGACACGGTGGCACATGACTGTATTTCTAACTAGTCAGGACACTAAGCTGGAAGGATAATCTGAACCAAGGATTTCAAGGCTAGTCTGCGAAATATTGCTACACCTAATTTCTAAAAAAAAACAAAAACAAAAACAAAACAAAAAACATTGTGGGTCATGACAAATCTCAAAACCTGACCCTCCAAATAGGAACACATTTAATTGCATTTGACTGTGGATCAATTTATGACACAAACAGTGACAGCATGCCAGCAATGAGTGCGAAAAACATCTAGTTGTTATGTTGAGAGACAGAGACAGCTAAACAGAGACATCAGGTTAACAGGCTGTCAAAGACAACACTGCCAAATGACAGATTTTCCATGGATGTTGTGTATATATTCAGGGATGTGCCTGTGAATAATGACATCAAGCTTTTCATAATGTGAGGTAAAGAAACATCACCCCTCTGACAAAGGATTAATAATGAAAATATGCAAGGATCTCAAACAACTCTATAGGAAAATCATCTAGTAAACCAAACAAAAATCAGGCAAAGTTTTTTTTCTCAAAATAAGACTTACAAATGGCAAACAGATATATGAAAATGTACTCTACAACATTGATAGTCAGAAAAATGCAAAAGAAAACTACAAGGAAATATCATCTTACCCCATTTGAAATGGCTTTTATCCAAAAGGCAGGCAATAACAAATGCTGGTGAGGATATGGAGAAAAGGGAATCCTCATACCCTCATAAACTTGGTGGGTATTTAAATTAGTACAACCATTATAAAGAACAGTTTAGAATTTCCTAAAAAAAGGAATAACAGAGCTATCATATGATCCAACAATTCTATTGCTGGTATATATGCCCCCCCAAAAGAAAATTAATATATCAAAGGAATATCTGCACTATCAGGTTTGTTATGGCACTTTTTATAATCACCAAAATTTGAAAGCAATCTAAGTGCCCATCAACAGATGAATGGATAGATAAAATGTGGTACCTATAGGATATGGGTTAATATTATGTCATAAAAAAGAATGAGATTCTGTCATTCGCAACAACATGGATGAAACGTGTTCATTATATTGATTGAAATAAGCCCAGAAAAGAAAGACAAACTTCACATGTTCTCATTTATTTTTGGATGCTAAAAATTGAGACAATTGAACTCGTGGAGAGAGAGAGTAAAAATATGGTAACCACAGGCTGGGAAGGTCTGTGGTAGATGGGGGTTATTGGCAATGGTAAAAGGATACAAAAGGTAGTTAGAAATAATGAATAAGATGTAATATTTGATAACACAACAGTGTAAGCATAGTCCTTAATAATTAATTGTAGATTTAAAAATAACTAAAAATGTACAATTGTAATGTTGGTAACTCCAAGGATTAATGCCTGAAGGGATGTCACCCCTTACCAAAGTGTGACTATTATGCATTTCATGATATATCAAAGTGCTTCATGTACCCATAAATATATACATATGCTATTTATTGGCAAAAATTAAAAATTAAACTGTTTATGTATCTAATCTTCTGTATCCATATTACATTCAACATAAGAACACACTGATGTGTTCACCCTACTGTGATCCACATAGACATTCATAGCCTTCCTTCTTGGCCTGTCCATAATCCCACACTCAACAGTGAGGAAACCTCTCTTACCATATGACATTAATTTACTTAGTGCACAATTTCAAGATACACAAACTGTGTTAGAATTGTTTAACTGAAGCTTGTTGGAAATGTGTTTATCAAATAGAATACAGTGCTTACATGCAGCTTATTTATACTTTACAGTCAGAAAATTGAATTCTTTCTAGAGTTACTTGTGTCAGAGACTTATGCCCCACCTTCTCCAGTGAAATTAGTTCAAACAAACATTTTAGTAGTTGTGAGATGTTTTCATACAGCTTTCATTTCTTCCAGCATTTCATGACCTGCTAGATACTTTTTATGTTGTTATGCATTTAGGTTAACACTGTGTCTCAAAAAATTCTGAGGTTTCACAAATTATTTATGCCATGTGTTCATCATTGGCCATCATAAAAAATAGTTTCACTGTGATTAAAAAGCATCTGTGTTTCACCTATTCCACACACCCTGTCCCTAAATTCCTGGAAAACCTGAAAGGTTTACTAGATCTACATTGTTTTATTTGGCAAAGTAGCCTGGCTGTTCTCTGGGTCTCTTTGCAAAGCACCGAGATTCCCCTCCACTGACTACAGCATGAATTGAGTCCAGATGTCTGGAGAACGGAGGCTGGAGTGGATGGTAGCAATGAGTGATTCAAGCAAAAGTTCTCAATGCTGTCCTGCGTCAGTACAAAGATGACTCAATTCCCAGGGACAACACTTACCAGCACAATCTCCCTAAAAATGATCTACCTGAGAGCTGAGGAGTAGGCAGTGCATTACTGTGAGAGACGCAGTGAGGGGACAACTGCGTGAGCCCAGACACAAACCTCCCCGCAGGGAGACAGGAGGAGACCTCATAATAAAGGGTGCTCAGGACACCAGGGGGTGCTCAGAACCACCAGGAGGCACTGAGGACACCAGGGGGCTCAGGACAAACAGGGGACACAGAATCACGATGGTGCATTCTAGACCATCAAGAAACACACAGGACCACCAAGAGGTTCTCAGAAACCACCAGGAGTAACAGGACCACCTAAAGGCACACAAGACCATCAGGAGGCACTCAGGATACCTGGGGGAATTCAGGACCAACAGGGAGTGCTCAGGCCACTAGGCAGCTCTCAGCAACAACCAGGGAATCACTCAGGACACCAGGGTTCTCTTAGGAAGCAGTTTCATCTCAGATTCCTGGGGACGGTGCGGTTTGCTTTTTGATCTTGCTGATTCCGGAGCTGGTCAAGCAAATGTTTTCTCAGGAGCTCTCTCCATTTCTTCCTTGTAATCTATGGTTTCTTTCACCTGCAAATCATTAACTTAGAACAGGGATTTAATTCAACTTTTGACCTTTCACATTTTTAGAATAATACTAGCAATACTAATACTAGCAATGCTTAGTATGATTTTGATAATATAATAAGAAACTGCATATGCCTAATTGAAACTCTGCTTCCATGCATGGGTTTTTTATTTCTGCGCTGTGTCCGTCACATTCTTGTAAATGCCTTTTTAACAATAACTCAGCATCTGCTTGGTGTTGAGTTTCTTTACCTTTCATCTCCCTTTGTGGGGTTGAAACACCACCTTAAATGCTCAGTTCCTCTGTCTTGGCTGGGTGCTGATGTTCTGCTCTTCAGATTGTTTATCTACTTTTCATTCTTCTGTAAATGCCTTTAGTCTTCCTCAGCCTCCTGGCAAGGAAGCAGCAAGTCCTTTCATTTTGTCTCTTCCATGTCTGGTGAATCAGTTCTCTTCTCTTCATGATCATTGAAGCCAACTATGTTTAATAGGGTAACAGTTATCCTTAGAACACGCTCATCTACCTGTAGACTCTGCCTCTCCACCCTTTCTACAGTCCTTCAGACATCACCCCACCCCATCCCTTCTCTTCCCTAAGTACCACAAAGTGGGCTCTGCAGCTCCTGCTGCCCTCTGTGTGCTCATCCCTGGGACTCACTAGTGCTTTGATGATGAAGTCCAAATTCCTACTGTGTTGGCACACTGCCAGAGTGCGCTCTAGCAAGCTGCCATTGTGAGGAAATTCTGGGAATCCTGGGCTGATTTCAGTTCCATACTACTGGAGGTTCTCTAGCATCCAGTATTGGCAAATAAACATCCAGAATTTGTATTGAAAATTCATGCAAAAACAATCGTCAAAAGCAAAGCTAATTTCTAAATAAAATATTTTATCCTGGGTTTTATAAAAAATACAATGTGAACTTAACCAAAAATGTAATAACATTTAAAAGTGTTTATCTTATTGGTTATTACATGTATTAATAGTTGACTGATATTTAAAAATTATATCAGCTAATTATATATATATATAATTATATATATATACCGATAACATAAATGACAAACAAGCCAACACAGATTTTATGCATAAATACCACATATATTTTATTAATGTATGTGGCAAGAATGGCATTTACATTTAGTTTTACAGAAACATGCATTTAGATATATTTGTTTATTGGCATTGGAATAGAGAATCACATAGCAAAACATTATTTTGCACTACAACATGATAGTATAAAACAAAATAATTTAAATTCAATTCAATAACTATAGTAATAATAAATACAAGTTTTGCTTTGGTATTTGATATGTGTTCAGTTTTGTATTTTCACATGTACCTGTAAGTACTAGGCATATGTGTGTATGTGTATATGTGATTATGAAGTTCTGAAATATATCATTAACCTGTATAGTTGTGTAAACCGAAGAGCGGAGACTTGGGCTATGTCTGAGTCAGGGGTAGGGGCTGGTCCTGCACACCTCAAAGCCTGCGGAGAAGCCAAGTGCAGTTTTATAGACTCAGCTGTTTTCTCATTCAGGAGGAGTGACCTCCACAGTCTCCAATTTCTGCTAAGATATTGCAGAGGTCTGTGAGATATTAAGATATTTTTCCATTATTGTATTTTTTTCTTTTTTACCCTTCATGTCTCTTAAAGTTTGCTTAATGCAGATATATTTATATTTTTAAAAATATGTTAAAAAGATATAAAATATATTGCTAAGTAAAATTTCATGGTACAATCACATATTAAGTAATTATGCTTCTCTAAACCCTTTTATTGCCACTAAACTCTAGGAGTCTCACATCTGCTCTGGGCCCTGCCCTATCCTAAGGCATCCCACCTTTGAGCTTGCTGTGTAGTAGGAGACGTTCCAATCGGGTTATCCCTCTGCTGATTAAACCAGCCCAGCTCTGGTCCTGCATCTCTGGGAGAGGAGTGCCAGCCTGGGATTTCCGTGTTTCCACTTGGTAATCAGGAATGAACACAGAGGATTCAGTATAGGCTTTAAACTGTGCTAGATTTTTCTTGTTGCTATTTTAAAAGGTTATTCATGCTATCTAAACTGTGAAAAACACATATACATTTTTTATATATATTATATATAAATATATATACAGATATCTAGATTTTGCTGTTGTAATTATAGAAGAAAACAATGACCTCTGTGCCATTAAAAAAGCATTTGATTTTTCCACTTTTTTGTCTCTTTCCCTTAGGGACTCAGAGTTGCAATGAAGTGATTTTTGAAGTTTCTGTCTTGTAATATTGTCCTGCTGTTATAGAAACTCAAAAATGCTTCGTAACAATAGACTTTATTAGAGTTAACATACCTGTATTTTTACTTTATTTTTGCAGAAGACCAGAGTTTATTATTCAAATTCAACTTCCTGAGCATTTGGGGATCTAAGTTTTGTTTGTTTGTTTGTTTGTTTAATATGGAGTCTCACACTGTCACTTGGGCAGGAGTGCAATGGCATGATCTTAGCTCACTGCAACTTCTGCCTCCCGGGTTCAAGTGATTCTCCTGCCTCAGCCTCCCAAGTAGCTTGGATTACAGAAGTGCCACCACGCCTGGCTAATTTTTTTTGTATTTTTAGTAGAGACGGTGTTTCACTATGTTGGCCAGGCTGCTCTCGAAATCCTGACCTCGTGATTCGCCTGCCTCGGCCTCCCAAAGTACTGGAATTACAGGTGTGAGCCACCACACCCAGCCTAAGTTTTTAAAGACAATTTGACAGGTAGGGGCTAGGGAAGTGGGGAGTGCTGATTGATCAAGTTGGAGATGGAATCACAGGGGGTCAAAGTGAGGTTTCCTTGCTGTCTTCTGTTCCTGGGTAGGATCTCAGAACTGATTGAGCCAGATTACCATTCTAGGTGGTGTCACCTGATCTATTGAGTGTAGGGTCTGCAAATTCCTTCCCAGGGTTAGTTTGGCCTGTGTCCAGGAATGAACAAGGACAGCTTAAAGGTTAGAAGCAAGATAGAATCGGTTAGGTCTGATCTCTTTCACTGTCATAATTTCCTCAGTTATAATTTTTGCAAAGGCTGTTTCAATCCCTCCCTTAGGGTTTCATAGCACCTTATTCTTAAGGTGTGGGCTATGAAGATGGAAAAAGGCCGCCAATTGCTCTGGATTCCTCCTGCTGACAGGGGGCTTGGTGGGATAGGTGTTGACCCCAAGGTGAGAGAAGCAGAACTGCTTTGCAGCTATCTGAGCTGTTTGAGTGTACACATGCAGGCCGGGCTGAGGTTCCAAGGCTTTCATGACAAAGGCATTCATATTCTTATCTACAGTTTTAGTACAACATTTAAGAAAACAGTGTACAATAAGATGAATAATGAGTTCTAGGACAAGGAGTGCAATTCACAGTTTTAAAAGTAAAGATTTAAAAGCATGAGTTAGGGCACTTTTAGCCTCCCAAAATTTAGGTTTCAGTTTAAATGGCAGAAAAAAAAAAAAACCCTCAAAAGCAACTAATAACACGTGTACTATAGTTTTTGAAACATAATTTTTTCTTTCTTCAGTCCTTATTTTTATTAAAAACAAATCCTGAGAGGACCAATTTGTTTGTGAAATAAACTTTAGTTTTATTACACTTGGCATGATTATCTGCATAGAGCACAGCAAGAATAATTATTTTTCACATAGGCCTTTTAAATTGGCTTTGTTGGAACTCTGTATAAAGAGCCTTAGATAAGACTTTTTTAAAGCCCATCCCAGCCATGGGTTTGTACTCTCAAATGCCTATGAGTTGGGTACATTCCTCTCTTCTTGAGATGCCAGGTTAACTTAAGATTCCTGTGCCTGTTGGAAAGTGATATTCTTTACATACCATAGGTTAGGAACCCTGTACAGGGACTGCGTAGACAAGGTATGAGGCCAGTTTTCCCTAGGGGTTTTTATTGGCTCTAGAAGTCAAATTTGATTCCTTAAACAAAAACATGCCATTCCAGTCAAAACCTTGGTAAAATAAACAGTTTCTCCAATTGTGTCCTGTTGCAAAAGAAAACATTTTCATTGCACTTATGCAAATAATTATGTAGCCATAAATTAAGAATACTTGCAAATAGCTTCCAGATTCTGGACAAATCAGGTAGAGAGAAACAAATATGCTCCCAATTTTGTTCACAGGAATATATTTTATTCAGTTGTTAAAAGCTGTAAGTAGCTCAAAAGAAGTTTTCTTGGCTCTCTGAAAAACAAAAAGGATCAGCCACGTTTTAAGCAAAAAAACAAAACAAAACAAAACAAAGCAAAGGACAAGATTAGCTCAGTTTTCTGTTAGTTCAGTAAGCCCTTGTTCTGCTTAATATTCATGAACATTTCAGCTCTCCATGGGAGTCCTGAAGGTTTTTTCCTTTATTCTAATGTTGCAATCTCCAAAGCTATCAGAAACTTGCATTCAAGAGCACCTGTCCAAGTTTTATTACTGATTATAAAACCATCTTCTAAAGAGTATCAGAACAAGACAACAATTGTCTGTGGATGAGAAGACATTTTAGGACAGCCAAAGTCAAACACAATTGACAAGAACATTAAAATTGTTATGTTAAATTATTATGTGCCACAGAGGTTACAAATGTCCTTGTCAAATGTGTGCTAAGGCATATCAAAATTATAGGAATCTTATACAATTTTGAAATACATGCTAATAATGTATTTATATGAATATAGCCCAAAGAAAGTTAAGCACCATTTTATATTTGGCCATGTTTTCTGCATGATTTTAATACATTAAATAAGCAGACTGTGTCTTTTTGGACTTTAGGGGACCTATTTTTTTATCTTTGAATTTGATCTTCACAGATTTGTCAAATATCAAAGGTTTAAAACACTGGACATCACAAAATAGAACCCTAGGTTACCTTAAGTCATTTGTTTATCCAAAATGATAACTCATAAAGTTTTAAAAAGGAAAAAACCTTTAGTCTGATAGAAAAGAGACTCATTTTCTCAAACTACAAGACCCAGTGAAGACAGCATGAAGCCTGTTGAATTGGTCTCCTCCCTCTCCCCTCCCTTGAAAGGCAAACAAAATTTTTTCGTTGCCTCTCAGTATTACTTAAGAATCTTTATCAAAAGAGAAAACCAAAGTTCATGTTTACATTATTGCATCTTTAATGCTAAAGATAGTTTTTATTAAAATTCTATAAATCTATCCAGTGTTAATTAGTTTAACTGTAAGTTAATGTTTCTATAAACTTTCTATAGCCCTTTCCAATTTAGTTATTATTCTTACAGAGCCTAACCATGTTTTAAGAAAACTCTGTTATGCTTTTATTCCTATGTTCAACTTATGGAAACATTGACTAATACCCCTTTAACTTTAGCCAATATGTTTACACACAAAATCTCTTTTAAAATTAATTTTTTATAAACCTTCCCCAACTTGCTTAAACCTTTAGATTTTTCCTATCTCCCTTAAAGCAATACTTTAACCCTCTAAACTTGGGCAAGAAATCCATATTCCCATGTCTTCTTACAATCTTTTACCAAAAGTACATTCTACTTTTCTTACATGCTTTGCATGTGGAACTGTTTCTTCAGTAGCCTCAAATACATGCTACACTGTTAACTCTGTGCAACTTCTATTTTTGGTGAAAAACCTGGTTAGTAGGTCATTTTAATTATGTACCAGGTGTGGAGCTTAGGACAGACACAGGACAGAAGTGCAGATCAAATCTGTTCTTACTTTTCTTTAAACCAATTAATTAGAACTCTTTTATGTAAACATCACACACATATCACATATAAATACAAAGACAGACAGAAAATCCAGTCGTTGTAAGATTTTTCATTTGCCATTTCTTAAGTTACCTAATGGGATTACTGGAATTGAGCTAGAGCCCTTTGAGAAGCAGGGCTAGGAAAGCATGCAGTTTCTAGACCCTAATAAGCAGACATAGCTGGAAGGCAAAAACAGATCCCCCAAATTAAGGGTGCCATTTTATATGGAATCATGGACTCCTCCCATAGGGAAATACTACAGAAGAAACTACTGCAGTGCTTCTACCCTGCATTTTATTGCAAAAAAAATCCAAAGCCAATCAGCACATTTTTTAATCAGCCCATCCCCCATGGATTCTCATCTCACAGTGGGATTAGGGATGTTTCCATACCTTCTAGGTGGTCAAGAGCATGCTTCTCTGATCCAAGCATGCAAGGAGCCAAGTATTCTTCCTAATTGCCATTAACAGTCCCTTATACTGTATTTCTCATCTGCTTATTGCAAACTATGGCTAAAAGCTCTCTCATAATGTGAAGGAATTTCTGATACACCCCCCAAAAAAATCAGGTAACAAAATGTAAAACTGAAAATTAAACCAAGACTTAGATTTCGAGGGAGATCAGTTCCTGAGGTTCCACGAGGAAAACAGGTTTTTCTCAGAATGGGGTCTGTGGCACCTCCTCTGTTTTTCCCTATGAGTCCCAGGCTATTAGAATTTATCTAGGTTCTCTCATGTGAGCCTCAAGAGTGGCAAGAAGAAAAAATGGAGGAAAACAATTCAGAAGAAAAAAACTTTTTCCAGAAAGACATGAATCAAGAAGAGGAAAAGATAAATGTCTTATAAACAGATACAGTTTGGATACTTTATTTATTTATTTATTTATTTATTTATTTATTTATTTATTTATTTTTGTAATGTGGTCTGACTTTCTTTTCCAGGCTTATCTCAAACTCCTGAGCTCAAGAAATCGTCCTGCTTTGGCCTCCTGAACTACTGGCATTACAGGCATGAAAATAGATATCCAGCGTTACCCCATCCAACTCTGGATATCTATTTTTAATTAAACCACTTTTAATTACAGAGTTCTTTTGTTAAAAAATCTTTTAAAATCTCTTATTACCAGGCTCTGATGAGCATAGCCAACGTTTCTGACTTTTGAATTCCATACCAGATAACCTCTCACATAAAATGAATACGTATTAACTAAGGTTATAACTTAACCATGAACTCATGAAGTGTTTCAAAGAGATGCTAAACAGTTTTTTTAAAAAAAGTTTAGAATTTCCCCATGATATTTCAGAGAAAGGAAAATTCAAGACAGGAAATCAGAAGCTATCCATGGGGTGGGGAACCCTCAAAAAATGGCAGAGTTACACAAATAACAAACCAGAAAGGAATCAATCCCAAAGCCATGAATTGAACCTGGGGGCAGCCACTGTCCAAAGACCAAAGCCTTGGTTACTGAGCTACAGCATTCAGCAGGTTCTGTTGCTCTTCCCAGAAAGAGCCTAGAGGAGTCAGTTTCAAGCTTGCAAAGGCTTTTAACTGCCCAAGATAATGTTTAGGGCTATAAATGAATCCCCAAATTCCTGTCTGCTGGATGGCAGAGACCAAGAGAAAGTATCAAGGTTTCTTTCTCACATGGTCACAAGGTTAAGCTCTCAAGTATATAAAACAAAAAGAGAGAAACTTCATATGGCACTAGTCTCAGGGACCCCCAGCAACTTTGTAAATGACCAGCTGCCAGGCTGGCTTGAAAAGCAGGCTTATAGTGGTCCTAAGCCCATCTTCTCTCCTGTGATACCTCTCTCTCCATTAAAGAACAAAACAGAAAGACAAATTCTTAGCAAAAATTGCTCCAGATTTGCTACAGCCTAAGACTAGTCTCACAAATCCTTTTTTCTATTAAACCTTTGCAGAGGAGACAATCATGTTTACATTTGCACTCACACACATATACACACACACACACACACACACACACACAAACAGTGGGAGGAGGAGGGAGAGAGACAGAGAGAGAGAAAAAAAAAGATGAGAAACTTGGTTGGTAAGAATTTCTTGCCCCCCTTTTTTTGCCAGCAAACCAGGTTTCTGGGTTCCCTTTCTCTGCAGCTTTCAGAAGAACAGAGCAGCTTTGATGTCCCTGTTCACTGTATCATAGATATGGGAGCCAAGCCCCATTACTAAATAAAATCATCCTTTTCTGTTTGATGGAACCATAAGCAAAGCTTCTCAATTTTGCAAGATGCTGCCCAACAGGCTGCATGGGGAATCAAATTAATATTTTCCTTCCCAGCCAATGTAAAATACATGCAAGAAAATAGACACAAGTCACTTTGTTCAGCACCAGTATTCACCTGGCAAGGCTCAAACTTTCTCCTTTTGGTCCCTGTTACCTTTGATCCACACCAGGTGTGTGTGAGGGGGATGATCTCCAAATGGTAATTCAATGTGTAATCTCTAGGCAAGAAGACAAACCTGACAAAAACAAGCAATGGGGAAAGAACTTCCTATTTAATAAATGGTGTTGTGAAAACTGGCTAGCTAGACACAGAACATTTAAACTGGATCTTTTCCTTACACCCTATACAGAAACTAACTCCAGATAAATTAAAGTCTTAAGTGTAAAAGACAAAACTATAAAAACCCTAGAAAAAAATCTAGGAAATACCATTCAGGTCATAGGCATGGGCAAATATTTTATGTTGAAATCGCCAAAAGCAATTGTAACAAAAGCAAAAATTGACAAATGGGATCTAATTAGACTAAAGAGATTCTGCACAGCAAAAGAAACTATCATCATAATGAACAGATAACCCATAGAATGGGAAAAATTTTTTGCAATCTATCTATCTGACAAAGTCCAATATCCAGAATCTACAGGGAATTTAAGGAAGTTTACAAGAAGAAAACAAACACATTAAAAAGTAGGCAAAAGACATGAACAAACACTTCTCAAAAGAAGATATAGATGCGGCCAACAAACATATGGAAAAAAGCTCAACATCACTGATTACCAAGACCAGCTTGGTTGGGGAGACCTTAACCCAGTGGCACAAGAGGAATTAAAGACACACACACAGAAATATAGAGGTGTGAAGTGGGAAATCAGGAGTCTCACAGCCTTCAGAGCTGAGACCCCTGAACAGAGATTTACCTACATATTTATTAACAGCAAACCAGTCATTAGCATTGTTTCTATAGATATTAAATTTACTAAAAGTATCCCTTATGGGAAATGAAGGGATGGGCCAAATTAAAGGAATAAGTTGGGCTAGTTAACTGCAGCAGGAACACATCTTTAAGACACAGATCACTCATGCTGTTGTTTGTGGCTTAAGAATGCCTTTAAGTGGTTTGCCGCCCTGGGCAGACCACGTGTTCCTTCAGTTCATTCCCATAAACCCACAACCTTCCAGCTTGGGCTTTAGGGCCATTATGAACATGCCACAGTGCTGCAGAGATTTTGTTTGTGGCCAGTCTTGGGGCAAGTTATGGTTGTATTTTGGGGGGCTTGCTCCCAATATGACTCCCTTCTTTGATTTGCAAAGAGATAAAAGTGAGGGCAGCTTTGTCACAGTGAGCTACTTCAACCTGGATTTGAGCCCACATGATGGACACCATTTGCCGAGACCAGCTAGGTTGGGGAGACCCTAACCCAGTGGCACTAGAGGAAGTAAAGACACACACACAGAAATACAGAGGTGTGAAGTGGGAAATCAGGGGTCTCACAGCCTTCAGAGCTGAGAGCCCCGAACAGAGATTTACCCACATACTTAATAACAGCCAACCAATCATTAGCAATGTTTCTATAGATATTAAATTAACTAAAAGTATCCCTTATGGGAAACGAAGGGATGGGCTGAATTAAAGGAATAGGTTAGGCTAGTTAACTGCAGCAGGAAGACGTCCTTAAGACACAGATCGCTCCTGCTCTTGTTTTGGCTTAAGAATGCCTTTAAGTGGTTTGCCGCCCTGGGTGGGCCAGGTTTTCCTTGCCCTCATTCCTATAAACCCACAACCTTCCAGCTTGGGCGTTAGGGCCTTTATGAACATGTCACAGTGCTGCAGAGATTTTGTTTATGACCAGTCGTGGGGCCAGTTTATGCTGGATTTTGGTGGACTTGCTCCCAACACGGATCGTTAGAGAAATGGAAATCAAAACCAAAATGAGATACCATCACATACCCGTCAGAATAGCAATTATTAAAAAGTCAAGAAACAACTGATGCTGGTGAGTTTGAGAAGAAATGGAAACGCTTTTACACTGTTGGCAGGAATGTAAATTAGTTCAGCCATCATGGAAGACACTCTGGTGATTCCTCAAATATTTAGAATTGGAAATACCATTTGACCCAGCAATCCCATTACTGGGTATATACCCAAAGGAATATAAATCGTTATTTTATAAAGATGAATGCACCTATATATTCATTGCAGCACTATTCACAGTAGCAAAGACATGGAATCAACCCAAATGCCCATCATTGATAGACTGGATAAAGAAAACGTAGTGCATATAAATCATGGAACACTATGTGGCCACAAAAACGAATGAGATTATGTCCTTTGCAGGGACATGTATGAAGCTGGAAGCCATTATCCTCAGCAAACTAACATAGGAACAGAAAACCAAACACCACATGTTCTCACTTATAAGTGGAAGTCGACCAAAGGGAACGCATGCACACAGGCAGGGATACAACACACTCTAGGGCCTGTCAGAAGCAGGAGAGATCATCAGGAAAAATGGTTAATGCATACCGGGCTTAATACCTACATGATGGGTTGATAGGTACAGCAAACCACCATGGCACACATTTACCTACATAACAAACCTACACATCCTGCACGTGTACCCCAGAAGTTAAAATAATTTTTAAAAGATACATAAAACATCTGAACAGACATTTCTCAAAAGAAGACATATGAATGGCAAACAGGTATATGAAAAGGTGCTCAACATCACTGATATCAGAGAAAGACAATCAAAACTACAATGAGATCTCATTTCACCCCAGTTAAAATGGCTTTTTCTCTAAAAGACAGGCAATAACAAATGCTCACGAGGATGTAAAGGGAACCCTCATACACTGTTGGTGGAAATGTGAGTCAGTACAGCTTCTATGGAGGACAGTTAGGAGGTTCCTCAAAAACTAAAACTAGAGCTACCATATGATCCACTGCTGGGTACATATCCAGAAGAAAGGAAATCAGTAGATTGAAGGGATACATGCACTCCCATGTTCCTTCTAGCACTGTTCACAATAGCCAAGATTTTGAATCCACCTAGTGAGTGTTCGTCAACAGACAACAGGATAAAAAAAAGGTGGTATATATATGCAGTGGAGCACTCTTCAGCCATAGGAAAACAAGGAGAGCCTATCATTTGTAATAGCATGGATGGAACTGGAGGTCATTAAGTGAAATTAGGCAAAGAAAGACAAACAGACATCACATGTTCTCTCTTATTTGTGAGAGCTAAAAATCAAACAGTCAAACTCATGGAAATACAGAGTAGAAGGATGGTTACTAGAGGCTGGGAAGGCGCAGTGGCAGAGAGGTGGGGATGGTTAATGGATAAAAAAAGTAATTAGAAAGAATGAATAAAATTGAGTATTTATAGTATTTGACAGCAATAGAATGCCTATGGTCAATAATAATGTAATTGTACATTTAAAAAATGAAGAGGATAATTGGATGATTTGTAACACAAAGGAAAACGGCTGGAGGTGATGGACACCTCATTTACCATGCTGCGATGATTACACACTGCATGCCTGTATGAAAGTATCTCATGTACTCCATTAAAATATACACCTGCCGCGTGCCCACAAAAATAAATATTAAACATTTAAAAAACTATGAAAATTGTAATCAAAATTCACAATGATCAATAAGTACAAATAATGTAAGTTCTATGTCTGAGTTGATGCAGGGTAAGAACATATTAAGGGGGAAAGCTAGAACCGCAAACAAATGAGATCCTGAGAGCAAGAAACTGGAGAAATAACAGAAACTCCAGGGAGAAGTCTGGATCTTAAAGACATGGGAAATTGAGGGACTGGCACAGACATCTCCACAAAACCAGGTCACATCTGTGTTCCAGGAAACAGAATAGAAAATGCACTCAGGACTGTCTCTGACAGGGTGAGCAACTGGGGAGGGAAGAAAAGATCTGGGGGACCCAGGAGGGTGGAGGGACTGGAACTGGGACTTGAGGGCGGGACTGTGCTTCAACCTCCTCCTCTCACTGCCCTTGCCCTGCCGTCAGGAGCCCTTGGTGAGGAGGAGGTCCCCAGCTCTGTGACGCAGGCCTGGGCCCCAGTCTCTAGTTCCAAAAGTGATGCCTAGGTCTCAGTTGCTTGAGGGTGACATTGTACTTCAGATGGAAAAAGTGCTCTTTCCTCTGAAGAGCCCTAGTGCCACATGGCTGGGCCCCAGCTCTAATCCCTGGATTGTGGATTTCATTCTCACCTGAGTGTGGAGCTGGGGGTTTCTCTTCCTATTACTCTCCTACCTTCCCAGTGACCCACTGTCACCCCCGCTTGGAAGGAAGAGGAGCAGCAGGAAGGTAAGGAGCCCCCAGCCCAGCCCCACAGAGAAAGACTCTCTCTCTTCTTTTCCTCCCCTCATTCCCACTTTTCCTAAGCAGCGAGAGACCCTTCTGTGATGGGAAATCTCATCATCCCTCTAGGGAAGGGCAGGGCAGGCAGGGGTGGGAGTGGGCGGAGGATTCCATCCCCAGCTCCCAGACCATCTGTGACATGTGCAGGAGGCATCAGGGCAAAAGCCGACACTGGTCTCAGCCGCGAGGACCAGATCAGGAGAGGGGTGAGGTCTCTGTGGGAGGACAGGCCCCAGCTCTGGCTCATCAGCCTCTTTCCGAGGCTGGTACCTGGGGGCCCAGACGCTTCTATGTGGGGTGATCTGGGAGCTGTGCTGAGACCCTGAGAGCCTCCCGCCAGAGCCTGGATTCATGTCTGGCCTCCTTTGAAGCAGAATCCTACTTGGCAGCTCAGAGGTGCCTGTAGGCCTGAGCTTGGGTCTGCCTTCAGCAGAGGAGCAGGGACTGGGGATATCCAGGGTGGAGTCACACACAAAACCCCCACTTGCATTTCCCTAAGAAGGAAAACAGAAAACATTTCATCAATGAAACATGAGTAAAAGAAATGCACACAGAGCTCCCTGAGCTAGAGGCAGAAAGCCGTGTTACTCATGAGCACTGCGTGTGTGCAGCTGGCCTGGGGAGAGGAGACTGAGAACTGGTCCCAGCCCCTCACTCTTGCTTGCCTCTTACCATCAAAGGAAGAGATTGGGAGACCCAGGAGCAGGAAGAAGATCCTAGCTCTGAAAGGTGAGGCTCTACTGCTCCCCAGGACTCCCCAGAGATGACTGAGCATCGCCTGTCCCTGAGGAAGTCATTTGCAGAGGCCTGAGAGGAAGCTCCTGGGAGGGAAATCAGAACCCGGGGCCGCCTCAGATTATCTGTGGGAATGAAGCCATGGGCCTGGGAACCGGTATTGCCCATAAGGGGGCGCTGTGGGGAAGGCACCAAGACCTGCCAGGATATGGGGGGAGGTCAGGGAGGCTCCAGGTCCATGCGGACGGCTGTTCTTCTCGGCCATGGCTGACTCTTCTTAGAGACCACACCTGTCCGCTCTCCCCACTAGATGGTTGTGACACCCATGAGGGGGTGTACATGGAAGCACTTTTTGCAAATGACAAAGGTTCTGTACAGTGCACACCTTGCTGTCACCATTGGGGCCATGTGGCCTTGGACACAGATGCGTGGGTTTCAGGGTCTAGTTCCCCGTGGTGTCCCCTAAAGAGACAGCCACTCAGCCTCCTGTGAAGTTTGCTGGCACTGCCCTCCCCACCATAACCCCGTCTCCTGACTTCCAGCTTGCAGAATCCTCCTGAGGGAGCCGGGGGAGACTGGGGGCCTGCCCAACCCTCTGGAAAGATGAGGAGACTCCCCCTTCTCTCCATGTCCTCCTTTATACCAGGGCCTCTGATGCAACCCTAGGGCCTGGTGGTGACCTGGGAGGGGGAGTTCCTGGAAAGGGAACAGGAATTGACTGAAGCTCTGAGGCTGACATAGATAGAACTTTGTGAATTCAGCAGTGGGGGAGGTGGAGGAGCTGTGGGCACCAGGTGCCCAGCCTTCCCGACCTCCCAGCCCCACCCGCCCCTAGCTGCAGCTTGTGCCTCATGTCTACTGCAGCCACCTGAGAAAGCTCACTGGGGAGGCTGGCTCTCACCTACCCTTAGCTGGAGACCCCCTGGGTGACATGTACCAACCAGCGCCTGCTAAGGCCCACCAACTGCATGGGAAATGCATGCAATGTCCATCTCCCACCAGCTTGTCCCCAAGGGCTCTCCCAGCTACTCTGGCCTCCACCCTGTCACCAGGCGCAACGACCACCTTAGAGCCTTTTTGACCACACTCAAGCCTGAGTACCTCCAGTCACCAGAGCCCTCATTACCCCTAAAACACCCTGCACCTCAGCCACATGTGCTTTTTCCTCCTTCACCACAGCCCCCTGTTCCCACGGCCTCCTCTCCACCTCCACCCAGCTCCGGCCTGGCTGAATTTCCGTGTGGCTCCACAATATGCCCCGTCCCCCAGAGCTGCCTTTTCCACAACCAGGGGCTGCCTTCTCCAACCAGGGTGATCTCCAGCTTTGGATGCTCCAGCGATCCCATCTGGGACCTCTCCTGCTGGAGGGAGGCTGCCACCACCTGGGGCCTCTCCACCTGCTCACATGGCAAGTCCCAGCAACCGTATATTCCTGACCACTCCCTAGAGGCTTCCTTCTGGGGAGACCCCACACCCAGGCAGATGGAGGTAGGTGCCTACACATTCATCCACCCCGACATGCAGAAGCTGCTGGAAACTCTCATCACCAATAGAGCAGTGATGAAGATGTGGCAGGAGAAAGAAAGGAGGCAGGCAGACTACCTGCAGATAACATCACTGGGGAAGGAGTGGGACATCACGACTCTAAATCCCTTCTGGAATGTGACAACCCAACCACAGCAGCTGCCCAGTCCTCAGCAGGTCTCTGATGCCACGTCCATGGGGGACCACTTACAGTGGAAATGCAGCCAGCTCTTCTGAGACCTCTTCTCCCCTCTTTCAATAGGGAGTCCCTGGTGGTCATGGCCTGGGATTCTAGGAACCCTTCCTCACAGAATGTGTACTCTGTACCATTGGATAAAGCCTCCACTTCTCTTCAAGGTGAACCTGAGGTTGAGGCATCCTTACAGCTTTCCCAGGCACAGTCCCAGCCCCACACATGGCCCAGCTCCAACCGTTCACTTCAACCTGGCCCCAGTCCCAGCCCCCACCTCTGGCTGGGATCCAGAAGCAGTCCCACTGCTCACCCCCTGTCCCAAGCCTACCGTGCTCTTTTCCACCCCAGATCAGGTTCTGTGGGCTTGCCCTACATCCAATGAGAGGGCACAGTCTGTCATCCCCAGTCGAGTGGAGTATCTTGAATGGCCCTTGTAGAAGTGACTAAAGTGGAAGAGGGCTTTTTCCTTTCTCCTAAAAAATTCTCAGGCCGTCCTGAGCCAGCCCACTGTCCACCTTCCCCAGAAGAGGCCGGCTTTTCAGAGCCCCAAGTCAGCCTCCATTCTTTCTGGGGTTGCCTCCAGCACTGAGATCCCAGAGCACCGGTGGCAAGGAAGTAGTGCCATGTGCCAGGAGCAGTGCCATGTGCCAGGAGCAGTCCCATGGCCCTCCCAGCAGATTCCATCTGGAGACCTCTGCAACCTGAGGGGGAATTCCCAGGGAGGTCCCAGGGTCAGGCAGAAGACACACAGGGGGTCCTCTTGCCCTCCCAGGCTTCTGAATTTGCAGGAAAGGGCAGGAAGAATATGCAGAAGACAGGAATCAGGAGCTCTGGAAGGTTATCTAGGAAGAGGTGCTTAGGGTCCAAACTAGAGGCACAACCAAGCCAGGATCAAGGCACAGGAAGGAATTCAGTGAAGATTCTGGAGAAAGACAAGGAGGAGGCAGACAGTGACTTCAGGAAGCCCTGGAAGTACCAATCAGTAAGTTCCACACCCAGGGACCCAGACAGGAAGCATTTGGAAAACAAGCTGCAGGTCCATATGGACAGGAAGGTGGGGGAGATCAAGGAGGGCTCGATCTCTGTATCTTTGTATTGCTCCTGGTTCATGGCCAAACGTGCTGTTCCCAAGTCTGACACCCACAGGAAACTGGAGAAGCTGGCATCCTGGAGGGGTGGGAAAGCCCACATGAACACCTCCCAGGAGCTTTCCTTCCTTCATCCCTGCACCCGGCAGATGCTGGAAGCACATCTTTTCAGGTTCTGTGTGAGGCACAGGTGGGGTCCAGACCTCCAGTCCCTATAGCCCATAAATGTCCAGTCAGGTAAGGCTCAGCCCCCACTCCTCCCATACTCCACATTTCCCCTCTGGGCCTCCTGGGAATCTCGGGTTGAATCTGTAGCCACGTTTGTCATTTTATTGGAAAAACCTCCCCAGAATGGTCCAGGAGACAACAGAACAACAGGCAAGTCAGCCCCACTGTGAGTTGCCCTGTCCCTGTCCCACCACCTGAGCAGGAGGAAGGCCAGAGTGCTCCAAGATGGTCCCAGTCAGCTGACACCCATGAGCAATCAGAGGCCTCTCCGACTGGACAGAAGGACAGGGCGTCTTCTCAGTCCCCCATGTGCAGCCTTGTAGGCAGAACCTGGCAGAGCAGGACTGTCCTGGGGTCTGGGAAATCCAACCTTGAGGGGTTCAGAAATGGCTGGGAATGAGGCATGGCTTGAGATTGAAAGCATGTCCCCAGGAAACTCCTGTCATAACAGAGCCCTGCAAGAGTTCTGCATAGGGTCCCAGTGGGCAAGGGCCAAAGACACCCTGGAAGCACTGGAGGCTGAGGAGGAGAAACCCCCTGCTTTGGAAGCCACCTTGGGAGCCAGTGTGAGGGCAAGTTCAGGAAGTGTTCAGGTGGGCCTGAGGAGCACAGAGGCTGTGGGGACCACTAGTGTCTACACTATAGTGTAGACTGGTGTCTGTAGACCTCAGTGTCTACAATCTGTGTTGCTCAGGATCCAGGGCAGCTGTGTCTGAAAGCACAGGCAGTCAGTGAGATTGTGCTCACAGTGCAGGTGGACTCAGAGGAGCAGGTGTCAGGCCGTGTCTCCAGCATCCTCCTCCAGGAGGGCCCCACAGACCTGTGCCTTCCAGGCCACAAAGTGGACATGCTCCCAGCCATAGACTGGCCACCCACTAATGCCCCACTGTCCACCTCCCAGACTGTGTTCAGTAGGAGGAACATGACAGCTTTCCAGGGGTCATGTGCCCTCCTGTGGAAGGGAGGGGACAGACTGGGGCAGCAGGAGCCTGTGAGCCCAAAAGTGAAGGCCCCACAGAAGTCAGAAGATGCTGGGCTCTGTGAACAAGGGCGAGGCCTGCAGGAGGCCCAGACCAGGGGAGCAGGGACATAGGTGCAAGGGACCCAGGACCTCTGAAGACAGTTGGAGGAGCCACCCTGCCCATGCCAGAGAAATAGGAGACAAACAATAAAGGAAATATGACAAGCCTCAGCTAGAGAAGGGACAGGCACCACCAGAGTGCAAATTCTGGAGAAAGATCAATCACCATTCACAGGGTATACTATCAGAGGAACCAGCTCCCAATATTTCAACATAGGTTCTTTTTTATTTTCCCTACGTGTTGGCTGGTCTGAGAAATACAAAGAAAGAGTCCAAAAGAGAGAAATTTTACAGCTAGGTGTCCGGGGGTGACATCACATGTTGGCAGGTTCTGTGATCCCCCCGAGCTACAAAACCAGCAAGTTTGTATTATGCATTTCAAAGGGGAGGGAGTGTATGAATAGGGTGTGGGTCACAGAGATCACATGCTTCAAAAGGCAATAAAATATCACAAGGCAAATGGGGGCAGAGCAAGATCACAAGGCCAGGGCAAAATTAGAATTGCTCAGGAGGTTTCATGTCCCACTATGTATGCATTGTCATTGATAAACATCTTAACAGGAAACAGCGTTTGAGAGCAGATAACTGGTCTGACAAGAATTTTCTAGGCTGGTATTTCCTAATTCTAGCAAGCCTGGGGGTGCTGCAGGAGACCAGGGTGTATTTCATCCCTTATCTACAACTGCATAAGACAGACGCTCCCAGAGCGGCCATTTTAGAGAACTTCCCCTGGGAATGCATTCATTTTCCCAGGGTTATTCCTTGATGAGAAAAGAAATCAGCGGTATTTCTCCTATGTGCTTTCTGAAAGAAGAGAAATATGACTCCGTTCTACCTGGCCCCACAGGCAGTCAGACTTTATGGTTATCTCCCTTGTTCCCTGAAAATCGCTGTTATCTTGTTCTTTTCAAGGTGCTCAGATTTCATATTGTTCAAACACACAGGCTTTACAAACAATTTGTGCAGATTACACAGTCACCACAGGGTCCTGAGGCAACATACATCCTCAGTTTATGAAGATGACAGGATTAAGACATTGAAGTAAAGACAGGCATAGGAAATTATAAGAGTATTGTCTGGGGAAGTGATCAATGTCCATGAAATCTTCATGATTTATGTTCAGAGATTGCAGTAAAGACACACATAAGAAATTATAAAAGTATTAATTTAGGGAACTAATAAATGTCCATGAAATCTTCACAACTTATGTTCTTTGGCCATGGTTTCAGCCGGTCCCTCCATTCAGGGTCCTTGACTTCCCCCAACAGTCTACACCCCAGGAAAAGAGGTGCAGGGCAGGAAGACGTACTTCAGAAAGGCAAGCCCAGGGCAGATGCTGTCCAGAGCTAGGAGTCTGATCCAGCAAGGTTGTTTATGGATAGCATGACTAATGAAGCCCAGGCCATCATCAGAGTTGTGGGTCAAATCCTGGTGGACAAATTGGGGATTCAGCAGGGATGTGGTCCCTCAGAGATCAACTGCCACAAAGGCGACCTCCAAGCCCAGAAGAATGTGCCTTCCTGCTGCCACAGAAGTCACTACCAACAGGAACACAGCAGAGAGATGAGAGCCCTGGCTTGCAGCCCCAAAGCCACCCCCAAGGGCCACAACTGTCCTGTCAAAAACAAGGGCATCAGAGACAGAGACAGCAGTTGGGCTCCCACCTCCCAGGGAGCCTGTGTCCCCAGCTGGTCCCCACCACCACAGGCCATGAGAGGCAAGCACCTCCCGTGGCCCCATCCACAGCCACAGGAACTGAGGTCTACACAGATGTGTCTTGCTTCCTGAACCAGCTCAGGCTTCTCACACCTCTCCTGGGAGAGTCAGGGGGTTCTACTCAAATAACACTGGACACCTACATAACAAACCTGTCCTGCATGGATCATCACCGTTCCCATGTGTTTCTGACTTCCACGGAGAAGTTCCCAATGCACCTGCTTTCCCTGCAGAGGTGGAAGCTTCTGTCTGTGCCATGCTAGGGCACAGGAAAGGGCTCAGTGTCAGCTCCTCCTGAGTGTGGCTCCCAGAATGACTGGGCCAGGAGGAGGCTGACAGGGACCTCGAAGACCCCATGTTCTCCCTGTCCCCACACTGTGTCTGGTTTCCAAACTGGATCATGACTCAGAGCCTTCAGGACGTGTAAGGATAGCAAACCCTTTGGAGATTCCACCTGGGCTCTGGCTCACTGCAACCCCCATTCTCACTAAGGTGACTTCTGTGCTGCTGTAGGAGCTGGGTCTGCAGGGGCCTCACGGACTGAGGGGGTGGTAGGCTCCAGGAGTGATGGATCCCAGAAACCCCCCTGCCCCACAGTAGTCTGGGAATGTGGGGGTGTCCTGTGCTGGCCCTGGGTCAGAGGCAGGACTGCTCTTTCCAGGATCTCCTGGTGGGGAAGAGATGACACCCTCCCCAGACACTTTCCTGTCTGCTGAGTTCCGGGATGGACTTGGGCCCTGCCAACACTTGGTTCAGCCTTGATAACACCCTTGGGTTCATGTCTGCCATCCCCGGCCTCACTCCCCAGAGCAGTCTCCCAGCCCACTGGTGTGGGGTGTCCGTTTCAGGAGGCACCCAGGGCTGCTGCCTACTCCTCTGGTAGGACTCTGTGGTCAGGAACCACAGGAGAGGACCTTCGGTTCAGGGTGGGAGGTGGGAAAAGAATCAGGGAAGATGAGCCTAAGATTGCAAGTGCAGGATCCAAAAGCTGCCTGCAGCTGTAACCAGGGTCCTCGCAGTCTGGTGACCATTACAAGCAAAAGTGGTCAGTGCCACTCCCGGGGGAGGGGAACCCAGAAGGCAAGGGTTGGCCTGGGTCACACAGCACGTCTATGGTTCCAGGCCCATGTGCTTGCAGGGGACACATTGGGGTTCAGAGAATCTGGTCACATGGTTGGCAGGGACAGTCCCCACATGGCCCAGTCCTGTGCTCCCTCCGTCCTGGTGCTGGGTCCTTCCTGGCCATCCCCAGGGAAGGCAGGAGCAAGGTCAGGGCAGGCAGGAGCCAATTCCTCATAGGGATCTGCCCAGGGGCCTTCTGCCCCAGGGGACCTCTGCACTTGCAGGGGTTGTGGAGGCTGAGGACAAGGGGACAGGCCTGTACCCAGGCCTGGTAGGACCCAAGTTGGGGACCTGTTTTGAACATGCCCTGGTGTCACTTTGGGTGTCCCAACTACTGCTGGAGCCAAGTCCTGTCTGGGGTGGTGACCTGGGCAACTCCAGTGTGGGCCTAACATCTATGGGACCCAGGATCCTGGGACCTGCAGCAGAAGAACTCCACAGGGACCCCCAGTAGACCCCAACACTCAAAGATTCCCACAGAGACCCCACATTCATCAATATTTCAGAGATTCCCCACAGTGATCCCCAGAGACCCCAACAGAGAATCTGACTGAGATCCCCCCACAAAGACCCCCTAGAAGGACCCCCCCCCCAGAAATCCCCGAGAGAGACTCACACAGAGACTCTTCAAAAACAACACAGAGATCCCCACGGAGACACCCACAGTGAGTCTAACAGAGACCGGCACAAACAAAATATATCAAGGTCACTTTGCCACACCATAAAATCCCTAGCACTGCACTCACTTGGTGAAAATGAGCGGCATCTACCTCATTACCAGCAGCGGTTTTCTCCTGGCGGCCTCTGCCCTCTTCTAGATAAGATTCCTTGAGATACCAAACAATAGAAAAGCCTCCTCTATCAGACAGCGTCCAATTTCGAGCAAGCCCCTGACCCGCTGACAGACCCTTCCCAGCATCACCCAGTCACAACCCCCATGCTGATATCAAACTGTAACGTTCTTGATAGAAACGGTGAGAGTTCCTCTGATGCCATCCTTCTGAGATCGCCCTCAGTTCCTCAGGCCATGCTCCCCCTAACTGCCAAGGGAATCCCCCCGGCTGGTCTAGGTCGGCCTTGCTCATGGGGCTCCTCCTGCAGGCCTTGTGCTGGAGCACATGGAACAGGAAGGATCTCGGCTTGGACAAAGCTTCCTCAGAAAACCTTCTCCGATTCCCCTATGAGGCCAGGCCTCCTGTGCTGGGTTTCCCACCCTGGCCCTTCTTCCCTTGTGACATCCTCTGCACACCTGCGCATGTTTCTCCTAGAACCCTGAACGCTTCCGGTGGGCCCAGTGAGGAGGGAGGCGTGCCGGACCACACTCCCGGTACCGACTGTGGCCCTTGTTAAAAATTGTTTCATAAAATCTCCTTAGTTAATGGGCACAGGAATCAATGCCTCCTCTACCTCATATATAAGTTGCATCACAAAAATCATATTTTCATGAAGGGTCTTAACTCTTTCCAGTAGCCAATATCATGTTTCAAAGAAAATTTGTACAAATAAAATGGCATTAAAACTTCAAATTTCGTGGTAAAAAGAAATTTTCAAATTCAAATTTTTCCATCTAAGTTATTTATTTTAGAGGCCAAATATGAATATCCTTGTAAGTTTTGAAATCCTTCAAAGTAAAATTCTGATGTTTAGAGAATACAAACTAAAAAGCAATTTTGCTTAAAAACATTCTTTCTAATGTGCCACAAATTTAGTTTTAAAAACGATTACCAAAGAAGATGCTATTTTTAAGTAATTTAAATATACAACTTGCACACACATACTGTAAATCCACTCTTGTAAAAATGAGGAGCAGCTATATGTTTACTTTAACATCTAAGATGCTGAAATCTCTATACAATACATTGCTTATTTACAACCACATGTAAAATAGGGGATTGATAAATAATTCAGCCTGCATATTTGTTCTGTTTGTGATTTTTTTAAATTATTGAAAATAATTGAAAATCTTACAAAACATCATCTGTTTGAAGGATGTTAGAAAAGAGAGGGTCGAAAAATAGGACTGCACATTGATTGCTTAATGGTTTAACTTCAGTTATAAATACACACATATTATACATATCTGTGTGTGTATATGTGCACAGGTCTGTATACGCATGTGTGTGTGTATATACGTGTGTGTGTTGTAACATCATTGGATTATTCTGACCCATTCTATTGTTGGCTGGAATACACTGCTCTTTTCTGTTATTCTGCAGAGCAGGGTGCATCACAAGTGATCTCTGGACTTGCCAAAGCAACTATTCTCTCTCCAGCAATTTCTGCCACTGCTTGGGTTTGGAAATTTCCTCCCTGCTCACCTCCACTGACAGCACGTTCACCTCACCTAAGGCCCTCTGGTTCTCCTCTTAATACTCCAAAAATATGATAAGTGTAAAGAGAATTTTCCTCTCAGGAAAACAATAATGGCTAGATCAGTGATACACTATGGGTTCATAAAGAAAGTGAGTCTATTTGATTTGTCTATTAATCTGGAAGAGCACATTGAATATTTTTTCTTTTTTAGAATAAGTACAGGCACACATTGATCTTTTACTGAAAAAGAAAACATTTAAAGCTACATATAAATAAGAACAAAATACTTTTATTTAGCCCTAGATCCCAATAATTTTTTTAGAACTCTTTTCCTAAAAGGTTTACAGTACAACCTTTTATATTTAAGTTTGCAAACCATTTCAAGTTAGTTAGTGTATAAAGTACGAAGTTTACACTGAGATTTTGAGCCAATAAATGTTTGTTTTCTCCAGTAACATTTTTTAAGAAGACTATTCTTTCTCCTTCAATTGCTTTTTTACCATTGTCAAAAATGAGTTGGATATATTTACTTGTGTCAATTTCTGAGTTCTTTTTTCTGTTCTGCTGACTTATGTCTCCATCTCTCCACCAATATCATGTGCCTTTGCCTATAAACTTAAAATAGGTTTATCTATATGCATAAAAAAATATGTAGCTGGAGTTTTTATATGACTGTCGTTAAGTCTACCCATCAATTTGAGGAGAGTTGACATCTTTGCTATCTTGAGTCTTCCAAACCATTAATAATGTACGTTTGAATTTATTTAATTCTTCTCTCAATTCTTTCATGCACATTTTGTCATTTTTGCCATCTTGATTCTGCATGTCTTGTCAGATTTTTGCCTAAGTATTTTCTTTAGAGCAATTGTAAAGGTACTTTCAGTTTCCACACATTCATTGTTAGTTCATAGAAATATGATGAATTTTGGAGGATGGATCATTTATCCTGTGAACTTGCTAAGTATTATTATTTCTACAAGAATATTTTTAGTTTCGCTGAGACTTTACAAATACAATAGTGTAATGTGCAATAGATGCCACTTTCCTTCTTTCTTTTTTTTTTCTATCAGTGTGCTTTGCTTGTTTTTTGCCCAATTGTGCTGCTTAGAACTTTTAGCGCTCAGTCAGATAGCGTTGTTGAGAGCAGAAGTCTCTGCCTTTTTTCCACCCTGAGGGGAAAACCATTCATTCTTTTCTTTTTTTTTTGAGACTGAGTCTTCCTCTGTCGCCCAGGCTGGAGTGCAGTGGCCGGATCTCGGCTCACTGCAAGCTCTGCCTCCCAGGTTCACGCCATTCTCCTGCCTCAGCCTCCCGACATCATTAAGCATGACATAGCTGTTTGTTTTTGATAAATAGTCTTGATAAAGTTCAGGAAATTTCTTTGTATGTCTAGGCTTCTGAACGTTTTTATCATAAAACTGTGCTATATTTTGGCAAATGCTCTTTCTGCATCAATTGAGATCAGTAGCATATGTATTTTTGAATCATGTTTCTTTGTCCAGGTTGATATTCCCTATGTTTTAATTGACACATGTACACAATTTATATTTAAGATAACTCTAATACATATGTCAAGGCCTAGGTGTTCTACTTTATAATTTATTTTCTGCTTGTTCATTCTCTTTTTGTTTCCTCTGTTCTCCTTCCTAACCTTACTGTGAGTTATTGAAGTAGTTTTAGGATTATATAATGATTTATTTATACTGTTTTTTAGTACATCTCTATATAATTTTCTTACTATCTTTACCTTATTATTGTTATACATGTGTAACTGATGCCAAAGTCAACTGGCATTGATGTTATACCACTGTATAAAAGGACCACAAGTCCTTTTAGCCTCCTTGCTTTTAAAAATAGAATCGCACTGAGTAACACATCCAATACACTGGATGCTGCAACAGGCAGTGTGATAATTTTAGTGTAAACACCAAATATGATTTTAAAAACTTCTGAGATGATGAATAACCTATGACATCTATTTACATTTTCCCATTCTCTTATTCTTTTCTTTCTGAAGTTCCAAGCAGTTTTCAGATATCATTCGGTTTCTGTCTAGAGGACTTACTTTTCAGCTTTTTAAGAGGAGTTTTGGTAAAACACAAATTGTGTCAGTTTTCCTTCACATAAGGATGCCTTTATTTCTCCTTTCTTTTTTAATGTTATTTTTGCTGGACATAGAATTTGCACTTGACAGTTTTTTTTTCCTTCAGGACATACATGTTGGGACACATCCTTGTGTCCTACACTGTTTCAGATGAGAACTCTGTTGTCATTTGAATTTTATTTTTGTAAGTCCATATAGTTTTTTGGGGGTAGGCTTTCAAGAATTTTTATTTGTCTTCTGTTTTCAGAAATTTTTATATGACATGTTTTAATATGAGTTCTTTTAGGTTTATCTTATTTAGTATTTACTCAGCTACTTCGTTCTCTATGTTTGTGTCTTTGTCAAAATTAAGATGTTTTCAGATATCAATTTATTGACTCTTTTTCCAGCGCCACTATTTCTTTCCACTCTCTTTCTAGGTCTCTGATGATACATAGACTCAGTATTATGATGCTGCCTGACAGGTCCCCAAGGGTGTTCTCTGTTGTTTCATTTTGTATCTGTTTTTGCTCTCTTGTTCAGAATAGAATCAGTAAATCCTACTGATTTGTCCTCAAGTTTACTGATTCTATCTTCTCTTTTCTCTTCTTTACTATTAAGCTTATCCAGTAAAGTTTTATTTCAGTTATCTTTTTTTAAATTCTTTAATTTCCATTTGGTTAATTCTTATAACTTTCATTTTTTGGTGGAGATTTTCAAGATTTACATTTGCTTCAAAAGAACTCCTAATTGCCTGCTGGTGCCACCTCACTCAGTCTCATTGCAGCTGTGTCAGTGTGGAGGTTTGGTTCACCCCAGGGTCCTACCGACACCAGAAGTGGGGTTGGGGGAAATTGGAGATGATGCCACCTTGTCAGTTTGGTGGCACTGGGTGCAGCAGAGGCTCAGCTTCCTTCTTGACTTCAGTGACAAGGGTTAGGAAGGTGACACTAGTGTACCTCACCCTGCCTCAGTCTCAATGTTGCTGCATGAATTTGAGGCTAAGCTTACCTCTGGCACCTCCAGACACTACTTTGGCAAGGGATTTGTAGAACTGTCTGCTTTTGCCAGACAGAAAATGGAAGAAGAGCTTCTTTCTTGGTCTGTTGACATGACCTTGATAGAAATACCAGAATGCCACCTTATTTTGCAATGTGGGAGAGAGAAGATTTATCTCCGTTCCTGTCCCCACTGACACCATCAGGCAAGGGAATCAGAGCACTGCTGCTTTCTTCCACTCCATGGAAGTGAAGTGGATCATCAGCTCCACACTGGACTCCACTGAACTATGACGTTTGGGGGTTTTTCCACTGATGTTTGGCTACAGTCAGGTGGGTATTCCCTGCTATGCCATTATTGTCCAGGTTCTTTGGCTGAGAAAGCTGGTGTTTTGTTAGGATTGGTTTTGTTGGGTGTGGTTTCTGGTTGGCAGCTTCTGCAGCACTCTCTCCAGGGCAGATGAGAAATATAGGAGACACACACCACTGTGTAACTCCCCAGGGAGTCTGACTTCCTTATTATACTTTTCCAACACTTCACATGCTCATTTGTTGCTGTATGTGCAGACTTTCATTTAGAACACAAAGGATGTGATAGTAATGAGGCTTCTCCAACTGGGCTGAAAACAGGTGTGTTTTTGTCTTAAAATCATAAGAGCAAGTATTTAAAAAAATACTTGAATAGGTTGGTGAGAATCCTGGGGAGAACTAACACATGACTGGGGAAAAAAAACACATTTTCAACACTACAAGAAGAAGTCATTTCATAACAGTAAAAATTCCAGTTCATGTTATCTACAACTTACTTACTCATCTATTCTAGCCTGGTGTCAGAATTATCATTTGTCCCTGTGATAAACAAAATTACTAGACAAAGTGGAGTGTTTCTATGCAGCTTGTTTGGTCTTAACCTTAGAGTAGCCAATCAAAATACAATTTTCCAAAGTGTCTTTGATCAGTTTCTTTTTCTTCCTGGAAACCTCAGACTTCCTAGTGGATTTTTTTTTTTTTAATTTGCAGAAAATAAGGATGAGATCTTGTAGTGTAGGATTTAGTAGGTTTTGAGAAGCCCACAGAGACATGTGTCCATCATCCAGCACTACAGAGAACAGCTGAATCACCCTAAAATTCTCTGTGTGATGCCTTTGTGATCAACCCTTCCCTTTCTTCCAATTGTGGGAAACCTCTGATCTGTTTTTTTGACCTATAATTTTGCTTTCTCCAGAATGCTATACAAATGAAATCATACAATATGTAGACATTTGGGGCTGACTTCTTTCACATACATAATACATGTAAGTTCATCTCTACTAGTGTGTAAGGCAATAGTCTGTTCCTTTTTATTGTTCATGGTATTGACGCAATAGTCTCTCTATTCACCTGTAGAAAGATGTCTTGGTTAGGCTGGGTGCAGTGGCTGACATCTGTGATCCCGGCACTTTGGAAACTGAGACGGGCAGATCATGAAGTCAGGAGTTTGAGACCAGCCTGGCCAACATAGTGAAACCCCGTCTCTATTAAAAATACAAAACAATTAGCTGGGTGTGGTGGTGGGTACCTGTATTCCCAGCTACTTGGGAAGCTGAGGCAGAATAATTCCTTGAACCTGGGAGGCAGAGGTTGCAGTGAGCCGAGATCGCGACATTGCACTCCTACACTCCAGCCCCGGTGACAGTGTGAGACTCCATTTCAAAAAAGAAAAAAATAAATAAAAAATAAAGACGTCTTGGTTGTTTCCAGGTTTTAGAGATTATGAGTAAAGCTGCTAAAACATGTGCCCAGCCTACAGGCTTTTATGTGAATTTGTTTTCATTATACATTGATAAATATATAGGAATGGAATGGTTGAACCTCACACTGGACATATGTTTTACTTAATATAAAGTTGCTAAATTATCTCCTAAAGTGACCATGTCATTTTACATTCCCAACAGTAATGAAAGAGAATCTTTGTTGCTACACATCTTCAGGAGCATTTGATATTTCAATTTTTTATTTCCATTCTAATGGCAGGTAGTAGTATCCCATTGTAGTTACGATTTGCATTCCCCTATTAATTAATAACAATAAACATGTTTTCATATGTTTATTTGCCACATGTCTGTCTTCTTTTGAGATGTATGTGCTCAAAATTTTTGCTCATTTTAAATTGGACTGTTTGTTTTGTATTGTTGAGTTTTAAGGGTTC
Organism: Macaca fascicularis; assembly: GCF_037993035.2. Classification (NCBI taxonomy): domain Eukaryota; kingdom Metazoa; phylum Chordata; class Mammalia; order Primates; family Cercopithecidae; genus Macaca; species Macaca fascicularis. Next base: position 60,277,728 of record NC_088384.1, on the reverse strand, counting down.
TTTATTTATTATGGATAAAAGCTTGTACAAGATATGTGACTGATATGGTTTGGCGGTGTCCCTGCCCAAATCTCATTTTGAATTGTAGTTCTCATAATCCCTATGTGTTGTGGGAGGGACCCAGCAGAAGGTAATAGAATCATGGAGGCAAGTTACCCCGCTGCTGCTGTTCTCATGATAGTGAGTGGGTTCTCATAAAATCTGATGGTTTTATATAGGGCTTTTCTTCCTTTGCTTGGCACTTCCCTCTCCTGCCACCATGTGAAGAACAACATGTTTGCTTGCCTTCTGCCCTGATTGTAAGTTTCCTGAGGCCTCCCCCAGCCATCTGGAACTGTGAGTCAATTAAACCTCTTTCCTTTGTAAATTACCCAGTCTCAGGCAGTTCTTCATAGCAGCAGCTGAACAGACTAACACAGTGACTTAAAAATATTTTTCCCTGATTGTTTTAGCTTTTTGCTCTTGTAATGGTTCTTTCACAGAATGAGCATTTTCAAATATGATAAAGTGTGTTTTTTCATTTTCTCTTTTATGGATCATGTGTAGGGTATTTTATCTAGAAACTCATCAATGACCCCAAAGTCATATCTAATATCCCCTGTTTTATGATAGTATTTTATTGCTGTATACTTTACACTTTTATATAGTCCACTTCAGTCCACATTTGTAAAAGTTGTAAAATATGCATTAAGGTTCCCCCCTTTTTTTTTTTAACATGGGGAAATCCCATTATTACATTCCCATTTAGAGAATAGATTATACTTTCCCCTTTTCCTCTGTGCCTTTTTCAAAATGCAATGGAATATATTTGTGTGGGTCTATTTCTGGGGTCTCTATTCATTCCATTTGTCTATGTGTCTAGTGTTTTAACAATATTTAAACAAAACCACAATATTTTGAGAACTGTAGCATAATAGTAAACCTTGTAATCAGTAGTGTATATCCTGTAACTTTGTTTTTTTTTCAGAAGTGCTTTGACTATTCTAGTTCTTTTGCTTTCCAACTACCAATAAAAAGCATGCAGAAATGTTCACTGTTAATGCAGGATCTCTGCAAATAGAAATGGAAAAGACTGGCAGCTTAACTATATTGAGACTATGAATTCATAAATATTTAATTCCCCTCTTTTACTTAAATTTTCTCTTATTTATTGCATTTATATTTTATAATTTTCAGCATATAGATCCTGCACTTACATTGTTACATTAATACCTAAGTACTTAATTTTTGCTTCTATTTTAAACAGTAATTTAGTTTTTTCAACTGTTAATGCCTAACACATAGGAAAATTATTGACATTCTATATTGACCTTTGATAATAAAACACTATTCATTTCACGTATTTTTATAGAAGCTTTTTGTAAATACTGTAGGATTGTGTATATAAACATTTGTTTTATGAGCAAATAGAGGCAGTTTTACTTCTTCCTTTTCAATATGTATGTTATTAATTTCTTATTCTTGTCTTGTTGCACTTTGCAAATCTTGTAATACAATATTGAATAGGACTTGTTCCCACTCTTAAGGAAAAATCATTTCATAATCATCATACAGTGTACAGATTTAAACATATATCCTAAGTTCTTTTATTCCTAATTTTATGAAAGTTTTGGTCAGAAATAGATGTTGGATTTCATCGAATGCTCTTTCTGCATCTCTTGAGAAGAAATGTTTTAAAAATAGTCTTTGTATAGCAGATTACTTGGATTGGATTTTAATAGTGAATCAGCTTTGTTTTTACTGGACATAATGAATCATCCTACATGGGTAGATGTTCAATTTGATATCACAATATTTTGTTGTCATTTTTCATATATGTCCATGACTGATACTTGTCTATAGTTTTCTTTTCTCTCAATATCATTTTTTGGTTTTGGTGTTATTGTAATGCTGGCCTTATAAAATGAGTTGGGAGTGCTCCCATCTCATCTATTTTCTCTAAAAGTTTGTGTACTGTCAAAATCATGTACTCTTCAAATATTTGATAGAAATCAGTGAAAGAACATGTGAATAGATTTTTTGGTAGATTTTATTTACAAATGCAATTTCTTAATTAATACAGGACTATTTGTTACTGTTTCTTCTTCAGTGAGGTTTGGCAGTATGTGTTGTGTCTCTAGAGGAATTTCTCTTTTTCATCTCATCTATTATATTTGTGTGTGTAAAATTATTTGTAGCATTACTTATTTATGCTATAATGTGTATTGATAGCTTGTCTTTCAGTCCTGCTGTTAGTAATCTGTACTCTCTCTTCTCTTTCCCTTTCTCTCTCTTTGGTTTTCAATTTCACTTATTTCTGCCCTAATTGTTATTAGTTCCTTTCTTTAGTTTCTTAGATTTAAGCTGTTCTTCTTTCTCTACGTTCCTAAAGAAGAATCTTAGGCTACTGAGGTGAAATTATTATTCTTTTCAAAGAACCAACTTTTAGCTATGTTTATTTCTTCTACTGCTTTTCAACCTTCTACTTCACTGATTTATACTCTAATCTTTATTATTTCTCTACTTCCGCTAGCTTCATATTTTGTTTTCTCTGGCTTTTAAACTGCCTTTAGGTATAGAGTGAAGTTACTGATGTGCGATTTTTTTAATGTAGTTGTTTATATCTATACATTTTCCTTCAAACTCTACTTTCACTGCATTCATAAGTTTTGGTATGTTTTGTTTTTATTTTGTCTCAAGATATTTTCTAATTTCACTTGTGATTTATTCTTTCACTGGTAGTTTAAGAGTATATTGTTTAATTTCTGCTTATTTGTGAATTTTTCAGTTTTCACTTATCTGTTGTTTCCTCCATTGTGGTTGTAAATTATATTTTGTAAGATTTAGAACTTTTAAAAATGATTAGGACATATTTTTGTGGACAAAGATATGGCCTATCCCAGAGAAAGTGCCACATCCACTCAAAAAGAATGTATATTTTGCTGTTGGGTGGACTGTTCTGTACATGCTCTAAATGGTTTATACTGTTGTTCAAGTCTTCTATTTCTCATGAAGTTTCTGTCTCGTTTTTCTGCCCATTAATTAAAATGAGGTATTGAAATGTCCAACTACTATTATAGAACTGTGTGTTTATCCTTTCAATCCTGTTAATTTTTTTCAGCTTTACTGAGGTATATTTGAGAAATAAATATTGTACATATTCAAGTTTACAATCTGATGTGTCTATATGTATGCACATTCTGAAATGATTACCAAAATGAAGTCAATTAATATACTAATTACCTCATATAATAGTTACCTTTTTTGTGTGCATGCATGAGATAAGAATACTTACCCCATCCCTAGAGACCGCAGAGCGGCCATTCAAGCTGCTCCAGGCTCCCGCAGAGGAGGAGCGGGGTGGGTGGCACCGCCAGGGGGGGCCCTCAGGCCTGGCGGGCACGCATTCCAGAGGCTGCCCAGGCCAAGGTGCAGTTGTCCTCTGCCCTGTGTGTGCAGGCAGCAGCCGCCTGTCGTCTCCCAAGCCCGCTCGCGCCGCGGGCATCGCAGAGCCTGGGCCAGACATCCTGGAGGCTGCACAGGAACAAGAACTGAGAACCTGCTGCTCAAACCCATCCCAGGTGACTGCGGACTGCCCATGCCAGCGGCTCCTGTCTCCCTGAGGTGGAGGAGTGGAGCAGGATGCACGACTTGGGGGCCCTCAGGCTGGGCGCGCTGGCCATCCCCAGGCCTCCCAGGCCATGCCCCTCCAGCCCGTCTGGGCTCCCCAGCTGCAGCCACCCTGTGTGTGCAGGTAGCAGCCTATGGGAAACCTCTAAGCCCGCCTGCACTCTTAACACCTCAGAACCGGGGGCAGATGTCCCGGTGGCTGCAGCCAAGCCAGATGGTCTGCCCCATAGTGGCTGCACAGGAGCGGGAACCTGCCGCTCAATCCTATCCCCGGTGGCTGCAGAGGGCCCCTGGCCAGCGGTCCCGAGCTCTGGCAGAGGAGGGGGCAGGGCCTGGCGGGCTCTCAGGCTCGGTGCACTGGTGATCTAGAGGCCTCTCAGGCCATGCTCCCCCGCCTGGACGCCCAAGCTGCTGCCGCCCTCCGCCTGCGGGCAGCAGCTGTCTGGGAACTCCTAAGCTCGCTCGCGCTCCCTGGATCGCAGAACCCGGGCCAAATGTCACCGTGGCTGTGGGCAAGCCAGGTGGTCTGCCTGGCGGCGGCTGCAAAGAGGCGAGAACTGACAACTTGCCGCTCAGCCCCACCTCTGTTGGCCGCGGAGTGGGGGCTGGGCTCCCTTGGACAGCCTGGCCAGCGGTCCCGAGCTCTGGCAGAGAAGCCGAAGGGGAGGCCCGGCGAAGGGGACGGACTCTCAGGCCGCGCGCGCGCTCGCAATCCCACGGCCTCCTAGGCCATGCCCCGCCAGCCCTCCTGGTTGCCCAGCTGCAGCCGCTTTTATTGTTTGTGTGTGTGCAGGCAGCAGCCGCCAGGCAACCTCCAAGCTCGCCAGCGACCCCAACCTCGCAGAACCTGGGCCAGATGCCGCCGTGACTGCGGCCAAGCCAGGCGGTCTGCCTGGCGGCGGCCGCACTACAAGCAAAAACTGACTCAGCCCCATCCCCGGTGGCTGCGGAGGGCCCCAGCCAGCTACCCTCCCTCTCTCTCCAGAGGAGCAGGGCGGCCAGCGCTGCCAGGCGGGCTGTGCGCCTGCGATCCTGGGGCATCCTGGGCGGGCCCAGAGAACCCGCGAGCCAGCGGCGCCTGAGCCCGAGCTGCAGCCGCCCCCTGCTGGCGCGCGCTGCCTGGGAGCGGCTTCCGGAGTCCGGGCGGGCTCTGAGCTGCAGGCGGGTGCCTAAAGGCTCTGCTTTAGAAAGAACTTCCTTAATTTTTTGAAGAGACTATTCTGTATCCATTTTATAATTTTGTGGCCACCCAGAAAGATATGTCCAATCATAGACACAGTGAATACAGAAAGTGGTAGTTTAAAGTGTTGACTTTTGGTCGGGTGCAGTGGCTCACACATGTAATCCCAGCAGTTTGGGAGCCCAAGGCGGGTGGATCACCTGAGGTCCGGAGTGCGACACCAGCCTGACCAATACGGTGAAACCCCCTCTGTACTAAAAATACAAAAATCATACAGGCGTGGAGGTGCATGTCTGTAATCCCAGCTACTTGGGAGGCTGAGGGAGGAGAATCGCTTGAACCCTTGCAGTGAGCCAAGATTGTGCCACTGCACTCCAGCCTGGGTGACACAGCGAAACTCCCTCTCAAAAATAAATAATAAAAAGAAATGTTGAATTTTTACGAGTCATTGTTTCCATTCTAATTTTTGAATGCAACCACAGCCTCTTACCAAACAGCCTTGTTAAACTAATTCCCTGATAATAAATTCTTGACTAAAAGGGGAATCGATCGAGCAGTTTCTGCCATAATTTGAATATTAATTAAAATCTTCTCTAGAACGTAGGAAGAGAAGGTAGAAACACCATTTCCCTTTTGTCCAATATTTTTAGAACGGACAACAAATTATCTTGAAATTCTTAAGAACTAGCATACCTCTCAGCTAAGAAAAAAATAGAAAGAACTAGATGGAGCAAAGGAGCACTTTGCTCCATTTGAAAAAAGAATTTTGAGCGAAGACTGCTTATTTCAGGGAGTTGGCGATCTCCATGATTTTGTTTCTCAGCAACCTGGAGATCTGTCAATTGGATGGAGGCTGCAAATAAACCATTCCATCAGCCTTCAACCATCCACCACCAACACCTGCCCCCTCCAAATGACTCAGCCTTCCCTTAACTCCTGCCCACAGTGCAACATGTTTCTTCACTAATTCAAGGAGGCGAGTTGTGGGGGAAATATTAGGTCGGTGCAAAAGTTACTGCAGTCTTTGCCATTGAAAGTAATCGCAAAAGCCACAATTACTTTTGCACCAACCTAATACTTCCAGCCCACAATACATGGGAGTCCTTGAATACCATATTTACTTTTGAGTAAAGAACCAACCCAATTGAAAAATTGAACTAGGAAAAAAATCATAACAGGTTCCAACTATTATTTGTTTGTTCATTCATTTTTCCATGCAGGATTTTAGCTAGTGGCATTAAATTAACTGTTTCCTAGAAAATAAAACCACTACAAAGAAACACCATTGAGAGCATACTTTAAGTTTAAAATTTTCATTAATACCTGAGGACTATTTGAAATGTGAAGTCATGAACCAAAGAGAAGTGAAAGGACTTTTTTAAAAAAAGCTGATCAGAGACACTGTTTGAATCTTTGCCTGGTGATTGGGATAGGAGGTTAAAGATTTTAAAGGTTCTCAAACCCCTCCTCTTCCTCAGCCTAGTTCTAAGGGGAAAACGGAATTCCTAGGCAGCTTGGCATGAAACAATCACATTTCTTTTTTCCCCTGCTATGAAGATTATAAAGCCCTAAGAGATTAACAAAACTCTCTACTCAGATTAAAGATCAAAACTTGATACCCTGAACACCAGGGTGCGTGGAGTGGGACGCGAGGAGCAGTGTATTTCCTAATTTGGTAACATATAAACTGAGAAGGTTAGGATGGAACACAAGGGTCTTAAAAATTCAATTCTAGTGGGTCCCATTCAGAGACAATATTTAGTATATGGTATTGCACAGGCAGCAGCCCATCAGAAATAGCACTGGCCAGGGCACTAGGTCAGGACCTAGAGGCTCCCTGCTAAGCCATGCATTGACCTTTGGTTTCCAGATTATAAGCAGGGTAGTAGAACACTGAAAAAGCTCCAGTCATCAGATATTTACCACCAAGCAGTATTTTAACAATTTATACAGCTCTCCTGGAGCATACCAGCTGCATGTCAGCCCCAGTCTGACCTTTCCAGGCACTAATGATTAGCCAGGCCCATGACCATTATGCCCCCAGCCTTGCTTTCCGACATCATCCAATTTCAGACAGTCACTTAGCTCTTGCCACTTTATACCAAGGGCCATCCAATTCTAGAGAAAGCATTCAGGAAGACAGAAATCCTCTTCCTAGACTATTCACCATAGTCACACTAGACACATCAGATGGGGAACAGGAGTTTTGATTTAGCATTTGGCATTCCCACATTCACTCAGGAGTAAACAGAAATATGAAGCAATAGGATTTGAAAGGAAACTCACAAAATTTAAATGTTTAATACCACTTTCATCATGTCCTTCTCTGACTACACCTTGGTCTCCCCTGGACAGGTAAATTAGATTGGAATATGTTCTATATCTTCAAGCTGCACATTTAAATCAGTGTCATTTTAATTCTTGTGAATATGTGTGAATAAGACTATAAAATTATTAAGAGGGAAAAATACTTAACCAAAAAGAAAAGTTCACTGGTGACATCAACCATAATGACCAGGATATAGGGGCTTAATTATTACTAGAAAAAGCAGATTATCTTTAATAGTGTTTCATATTTCATGTTTTCCAATATACAGTAAGTCCTTCTCCTTCTTTTTTCCTTATGAGCTTTGAGTTTTAATACAAGTCTTATTTGAAGATCTTGGAAAAGCAGAGCAGCTGAAGAAATGTGTTTTACTTCCTGTTCTATTATTAATATTATTAATGGGTCCATTCCTTATGTTACCCCCTTTGCTTTGTCTTAAATATCCTTTTTTTTCTGAATGAGTTTCTGTTCACTCATCTTTCTAAATTAAGGTAAAATTCACACTCATATAAAAACTCACACACTTATGTGAAATTCACTAAAGTGTTTAGTGAATTTAGAAAATGTTTTTAAAAGTCACATACACAGAGATAGAGAATAAAACTCTAGTTAAGGGGGTAGGAGGAGGAGATGTGAAGATGCAGGTCAGAGCACACAAAGTCACAAATATGTAAGATGAACAAGTCTAGAGACCTAACGTACAACATGAGGACTATAGTTAATAAAACATACTGTATTCTGGAAGTTTGCTAAATGAGTAAATTTTAATTATTCCTGCAACACAAAAAACAAAACGGGTAACTATGTGACACGGTAGATACTTTAATTTGCTTCACTATAGTAAGCATTTTACTATCTACATGTATCCCTTACCATCGTGTTGTATACCTGAAATATACATAAAATTTATTTTTAAAATGTACAATTCAGTGACATTTAGCACATTTACTATGTGATGCAAACATCACCACTATCTAATTCCAAAACGTTTTTGTAACCACACAAAAAAATTCTGTGCCCATTAAGCAACCATTCCCTGTTTCCTCTCTCCCTCTCAGGCCCTAAAAACAACTAATCTCCTTTTTGCCTCTATAGATTTGCCTATTCTGGGTATTTCATGGAAATGAGCTTGATCAAGATGTGGCTTTATGTGTCTAGCTTATTTCACTTAGCATGTTTCCAAGGTCCATCTGTATAGAAGTACCTTTTATGACTGATTTATATTCCATTGTATGGGCATACCATTGTTTTTTATCTATCAGTTGCTGGACATTTGGGTTGCTTTTGAATAATATTAATAATGCTATTATGAACACTCATATAGATGTTTCTGTTTGGACACCTGTTTTCAGTTCTCTTGTACATATCTAGAAGTGGAATTGCTAGATCATATGACAATTCTATTTTAATTTTTGAGGAATGGCCAATTTTGTGCAGTTGCTGCATCATTTCACATTCACACCAGCAACATACAAGGGTTTCAAATTCTCAATATCCTCACCAACATTAGTTTTCCATTTTCTGTATTACAGCCATCATTGTAGGTATGAAGGGGAATTCATTGTAGTTTGATTTGCATTTCTCTAATGACTAATGATGCTGATCGACTTTTCATGTACTTATTAGTATACCTTCTTTGGAGAAATGTTTATTCAAATCTACTGTCCATCTTTCTCATTTGGTCCTTTGCCTTTCTATTGTTGAGTTGTACATTTCAACTTTATTTTAAGTTCAAATGTTTGGCATTGGCTTTTCGAACAAATGACAAAGTTGCAAAATGGACAAAGTGATAAAAATAAAGCAAACCTAGATCACTTGCCACACCTACTAAACAAACACATACAGTAACTTTAGTTTTAGATTTTTGAGTTTCAATATTCCCAGCAAGACAACAGGTAGGTATTACTAGATTAAATGATTTTTTTTTCAAATTGACAGAGGGGAAAATAATTTATTCATGTACATGCCTACTCAACAAATATTTATTGATCACTCTGTTAGGCATTAGGATGATTGAAAACATTGGTGAAACAGTGTTGGTGTTTATATTGTCCATCCATCCAGGAAGATGCATTATAAATGAAGTTTGTTTATAGAAAACATGTGAGGACAAGTAATTGTGGAAAATCTGAGTTTTAATTTACTCAGAGTTTAGAAAAATAATGAACTTTCCAAACAGCCTAGAGATAGATAATCCATTTTATCTTCCCTCAGAAAAGATACTATGTTAAAGAGGAACCACGGTCTCTCACACCATACACAGGGATGTATCACCCAAACTCATCAATACAATGCCTTTGAATAGGTAATTATTAATGAGGAGGTAGCAAATGTGTATTGTTCCTTTGGATTGTTAAGGATAGCTCAATGAGGAGCTTGTGGAAACCTTGAATATCAAGGAAATTTTGAACTCAGATGAAAAAAAGATGATTCCAAGTTGGCATTTTTGGATGAAAAATTAAACAAAAAATCTATCAAGCAAAGCATGAATTTTAAATAGGTGAAAACTGTATATTTTGATTCTCAATGCCTGCATCTGTGGAAAACTGAGACATTGAATTACTGAAGTATACCAATGTCTGGAACTTCATAAACAAGATGTAGAATATAAACATAAAAATAGTATGGGCTGGGCACTATGGCTCACATCTGTGATTCCAGTGCACTGGTAGGCAGTGGCAGGAGGATTGCTTGAGACCAGGAGTTTAAGACCAGTGAGATCCTGTTTCTACAAAAACAAAAACAATTTGAATTACTCTGGTGTGGTGGCATTCACCTGTAGTACCAGCTACTAGGGAGGATGAGGTGGGCAGATCACTTGAATCCAGGAGTTCAAGATTGCTGGTGAGCTATAATTGCACCACTGCACTCCAGCCTTGGCAACAGAGCAAGACCTGGTCTCTAAAAGACAATAATAAAACTAAATTTTAATTTTAAAGTAAAATTTATTAGCATGGAATATACAGGCTTTGAAATCAGACAAACCTAAATTTTAGAATCAACTTTGCATTTTAAAGTATGTCACTCAGTGAAAATTATTTATAGTTCCTAACTCTTGATTTCCTGAATTGTAAAATAAGGACTAAAATATCTCATTCGTTAATGCTTAGCACAATAACTGTAATACATTGATAATTTTTATAATTGTGTTGGAATATGATATAAATGGTGAATGGAGACAGAAGAATGCATAAATAGAGAGGAAAGGAAATCTGAACAAATTATTTTTAAATGGATTTGTTACAGATACAAACTCCATTTTCCAGGAGAAAAGATAATTTTTATAATTGCTACTCTCCATCATTTTTATAACCATTTATTCAGAATAATAGGTGTACAATCTCAACATTGACTCAAATGCAAACTCATTTACCTTGTTCAAGAATTATTAACTCAGCCAACTTTGGCCCATGACATATCTAATTATGCATGTTTAGTTAAAATATTTGAAAAATATAAATCAGTTTTTATTTTATATTAATTCTGTGAGATATGATTTGTATCAAGGTACTAGTGGGAAACTGCAACTGGAGGTCCACAGGTTAAAGAATCAGCTCTATAGAACATTGTAATGGGCTGAATGGTGGATTTTAGGAGCTGCTGATAATCCTGAAGGACACAATTCCCAAACACCATAATCTCAAATGTCAAAAATCTGAAAGATCACAAGTCCAAAAATATAATTCTGGGAAAAATAATTTTAAAATTATTTAAAAGATATTTGCATTTTGGCCGGGCGCGGTGGCTCACGCCTGTAATCCCAGCACTTTGGGAGGCCGAGGCGGGCGGATCACAAGGTCAGGAGATCGAGACCACGGTGAAACCCCGTCTCTACTAAAAATACAAAAAATTAGCCAGGCGCGGTTGTGGGCGCCTGTAGTCCCAGCTACTCGGGAGGCTGAGGCAGGAGAATGGCGTGAACCCGGGAGGCGGAGCTTGCAGTGAGCCGAGATCGCGCCACTGCACTCCAGCCTGGGCGACAGAGCGAGACTCCGTCTCAAAAAAAAAAAAAAAAAAAAGATATTTGCATTTTAAAGGGGATTTGAGAAACATATAAAAACATGACAAAACACTTCATAGATCACTTTACACAATAAAGTAGTCAAAATAACATACATATTTTTGCAAGCATAAGCACTCAGGTATACCAATGTCACATGGGTATGACTGTTATGAGCAGGTGAACTGTACTCACAAAGAAATGAGTCAAAAATTGAAATGTATAAACACGTATCACTATAGTTGGTAGTGTGTATACCCAGCTTTAGAGTTACAGTCATCTGAAATACCATGACTAAAAACCCAAGTCTTCTGATCAGATGGAGTAAAAGTTGTGATGAATCACCGCCACATATGCAGTTGTCTGAAGAGCCAAGATTTTGAGAAATTGTATCTTACACAAATGCAGATGTATGGACATATCTTTATTTATTGAGAAAGTTCCAACATTTTTACATACATACACAAAGCTTGCAAACAAAGTTACATTGTGATAAAGCACTTTCATGAAGTCAAATTTGCAAAAAAAAAAAAAAAAAAAAATGCATAAAACAAATTAGAACTCTCTAAAAGTCCTTACATAATTTATATTTCCAGTATTGAAAATAATGCAAGATAAAATATGTAGCATAGCAAATTGTAAGATATATTTTGAAAATTTAAAATAGTGAGAAAAAGGAAAAACTAAAAAGGAAATCTGACATATGAAATAGTGTATTACAGGGAAAAATTATGGGCAATTGCAGGGAGATAGTTCACTAAGGGATGGCTGGATTTCATGATCATTAAATATACATTGAAGTCTTGTATCACAATGAACAACTGCTTTTTTTCTTTTAGGACTTGGCCTTCCTCAGAGAATATTCATTTTCTACATGGTGCTGCTCTTTTCAAAATTCTTCTATGATTCCATATACACCAAAACAGGCATTCCCTATTAAATCTTCCTACCTTCAGTGTCATGCTTCTATGTTGTTTTGGGTATGTAGAAATCAATTCTACATGCATTTATACATAGACCAATTTGGCAGAAATAATACTAGTGATCAAATAGTAACACCACTGTATAAGTGTCTTCTTATCCTACCATGCATATAATTATTTTTGAACCAGCCAGTAGCTTTGCTGGCTTCCTCAACAAATGTGGCTTTAATTTATTAAAAGTTCCTGAAATGTCATGTGCTGAAAGGAATGTCAATGCGGGCAAATGATGCATTTTTTTAAACTGAAGTTTTTGTCATTGCTGTACATCATGGTCAATCAACTCGTCTGAATTTTCTGCCAAATGCTTTGGGCTCAATGGAAAAAACACACCTTACTGGTAATACTTTCACATTCTCTTTTAGCAGCCTTGGTCATTCCTAGTTCCAAATCTGTCATTATGGCTTGGGGATTCAATTGAAATCTATTTTCTTCTGTGTAAGGACAGTAACAAGGTAATAGCTCCGCCTAACATGATGCAACTGTCTTGTGACTGTGATTATCAGGATTTTAGACACCAGGAATTTTAAACTTTAGAGATTTTGATCTTTGGGATTTCAACATTTGGGAATATAGCCTGTAGGACTGTGTCTTTCAATATTATGATCAATCTCAGGCTCTGTGAACCACCTTTCTGCTTTGCCCTCTGCTCCCCGTTAAATTCTGCCAGAGGAAAAGAAAGATGTTCACTGAGGTCTGTTTCCTTTCAGTTTTCCGTTACTATAAGCATCATCTTAACAATGACTTCAGAAGCAGTTGTTGTTCCAGTAGCAGAATTTGAATTCAGTTAAATCTAGCTTGCAGTTAACTGCTTCAGTTCAATCAGAAGCAGTTGTTGTTCCAATAGCAGAATTTGAATTCAGTTAAATCTAGCTTGCATTCACTAAGGGGCATCAGCGCCAATTGTCTGTTTCCATCCCCTCAAGTTCATGGGTCCCAACCCCAGAGATACCCTCCTCCAAACTTCTAAATTGTGATAATTCCATTATTTGCCTTTGTTTCTCAACCCAGGAGCTGGTAGTTAATTCCTGCTGTTGTACCCTTCTATAATACTTTAATTCTCTCTGTTTATCTTTCAATTATTCGATACCCTTTGGCAACTGTTTATATTAAATTCTTTCTGTTAAAATGATTGCAGTGGTTTCTGTTTCCTGCCTGGACCCTGACTGATACAGGTCCCAGGCTAGTTGGTTTCTGGTACTATTTCTCATCAATAAGACTGGGAGCTCCCAGAGCAGCTGCAAAGAAGCTCATTTCCATCACCAGGAAGCCAACAGCAATTACTGTGTCAGTACTACCAACAAATCTGGTCTCATGCATTCTTCCAACCAATGTGAATCCAAGTGAATAAAGCCTCCAGAAAAATTAACCTCTGAAAAAGGTAAATCTAAAAAGACATAAAATAGATTAGTGTTATCCTGGGGCTGGATGTGAGAACAGGTACTGACTGCAAATAGGTACAAGGAAGATTTTGGGAGTGGTAGAAATGTTCTAACACTGATTTCAATGATAGTTTTATAAATATGCTAAAAATAATTGAATCATTTTTTAAAGTGGGTGACTTTTGTGAAATAAATGATGCCTCGATAGAGGTATTTTTTTAAAAATCCACCTTTGAAATGTAACAAAGGACCCTGTGATCAGGGCCTATCATGGAAAGTGCAAGAGTGTCAGTTAAGTCAGGATTCTCATGCAAATCTGGACTTCTAATGTTTTCTCCAAATGTGATGTTACATACATACACCAACAGGACTGAAAGAACATGTTCATCACCACTAATTGTTAAAACACAAACACAGATTTTGTAACCTGAGGCCTCTTCACCTCTGAGATATTTATCTTCACTATCCAGTACATACATATTAATAACATAGGACTTCTCTCTTTAGCATCTCAGCTAATCTCCAAGGCCAAAGACAGAGGAGGAAGAGGAGAGTTAACACTTAACTAAGCAACTACTATGGAAGAGGCATCATACTCTTGGCTTTATACCATCATTCAATCTCACTTTTATAATAGCCCTTTGTGATGGGCATTTCAACCCAAAATTCTACAGAGAAAAAAGGTGAAGCATTTAAAAGTAAAGTAACTTGCCCAATATCTTGTACTTAGTAAGTAGGATAGTTAGATTTAAAATTCAATTTTCTTACGGGAAATGGCATTTCCATTAAAACCTTGAAGTCTCTTCAGGGCAGCATTTCTAAGGGCCAAAAGAGAATTCAACAGGGCATCTTTGAATGAAAAAGGATAGCAGTCAAATCAATTTACGTAGCACATCAGTGTTTAATATCATATAAATTATGAAGGTGGAATCTTTAAGAACTCTCAAAGGGTAGGCATTCTCCACATTGTATTTTACATAAGCAGATATTTTCCCCCTGATTACTTTAGGTTATTTTTTATTGAAATACTTGGCAACATTTTGCTTTATGTTGTTTTAAAGCATTCTGTGCTGACAAGTGGTGAGCTCAGAAAATTCTGTCCATTTTTCCCAAACCTATGGAAGTAATATTGTACATGATTACTTTGGTAGTCCCTATGATTATGACCACACATTTAAAGTTGATGTTCCACTACGATTACCCAAACCAAGACTATTAACTTAAAACACACATCTGAAGATCGAAATTATCTTCTCAATTGAGAAAAACAACAAAAAGAAATAGTATGTAAATTTGTTAAATCAATTTTTAAGTTATTAAGGGAAATCATCGGAATTGTATTGTCTTTTGCATGGAAATAAACTTTGTCATTGTTTAGAATAGAAGGACAAAAGTAGCTAAAATAATTTGTTTCAAGTCTAACCATGCTAACATTTCAAACAGAAATTTGAATATCTAGGTCCCCAATTCCAATATCTTACTCATAATGGGAATTGTTTAAACATTTGAACGAAATAAGTGTCATCTGCCTTGTTGAGATAGATATTTCTAATATGATCGAAAACTGATGTTAAAATTACATCCCTATCCTGAGGCAATAGCGTAGAGACCAAGTCTACTTGGTGCTTTGGTTCATATAAAGGTCATTGTGATAAAAATCTCAATGACATGCAATTAAAAAATTCACATTGTCTATGTTGGGTGAGGAAAGTAAAGGCACAACTGTAGTTGTGAAGCTTAACTGAGGTTGGCGAGGACTATTTCCACTGAAACAAACAGTTTTTTATATAAAAATACTGTTAATGGTTACCGTAGATAATTTGATTAAGAAATTGGGGAGGTAGATAAATTTTTTCTTTTTATATTATATTATTCTGTGCTTAAACTTTAATGAAAGTGCTGGAACTTTTATCATGGGTATGCATTTCTTTGTTAATGGAAGAAGTAATTACTTAAAAATTATTTTAAAATAAGAAGGAAAAATGACTTCTAAAAAGTCACATAATTTTTAAAAATAATTTTCATTACAGAGAGGTAATCCAATGCCAGGACACACGTGCTCCCTGGGATAAAACTGAAATATCTACAAAAACAAAATAAGAAGAAGCCATTTTAATGCCTAGAGGAAGAAAATACAGAATATGTGGACTCTGTGTGACCTTTGAGTAAGCCAGTGATGCTCCAAGTACCCATTCACAATGAGATCAGGAACCTGTGATGGAATAGAAACTAACACACTACTTTCTTCTATGAGCAAGTCTTGCTACCAAAATAAATAAACAAATACATAAATCAGATGAATTGAAAAGCATGCTTAATGGCTAAATTAATTTACACCCTGATGCAAACTGGTTGCAAACAGTAGGCCAACCAGAGACCACACTATGGGTAGCACTGAAATTGGCATACACCAAAAATAAATGGAAGGAGGAAGGTTTACAGAGTGAGTCAGTCAGGGTTCAATGTAGGAAACAGAACTCACTGTAGACATTTAAAGCAGAAAAAGATTTAAAACAGGGAATTTAGTGCAGACAGAAATGGTGGAAGGAAGAATAATGTGCAACAAGTCCAGAAGCCGCCACTTAGCCAATTTGAAGAACTTCCATCATAACTACAATCCAGAGATCAGAGAGTTAGAATTGCTGTCACGACCACCACTACCCTTTTAACATTTATGGATCTAGTGACTAGACAGAGGAACACTGAGTCTGGTCAATTCAATGGCTTCTAAAACTTCATGAGCTTGCTTGCCAGCTGAAAATGACCTCCACCTCTGCCCTCCCTATATGCCCATATTTGTTTGGTACATCTCCTTAAAGGGTATTCATTGGGATCCACACCTTTGGGTTGAAATAAGTTCTGCTTTGTGTATGTTCATTCTGGAGTCCAGAATGAAAGAGTGGTGGCTGTTCATGGAATGTCCGAGTCGTGGTGATGAAGCCAAACACAAGCACATATAAGGCTCCTGCTCACATCATATCTTCTAGCATCTCAATGTCCAATGCAAGTCACATGGCAAAGCCCATTTTCAAAGATCTACATTCTATCCCCAATAGAAAAGCACGGTAATACTACACAGCAAATGGTATCAATATACTGTCACAGGAAATGAAGAATTGGTACCAATATCCCAATCTTCAACAACTTTCAAAGTCTTTTTCAATGCTACAGTTTCATATTCTATAATTCTCTGATACATATTCATAACAATGTATGAACTCCCTCAATACCTAGTTATCCACTTTCTGTCCCCCATCAACTCCCCCAAAAGGCCATAGATAACCAATCTCTACCAAACTTATCCATTTTTAGCCCCTTCAATCTCAAAGGAAGTGCTGTTACTCTCTCTAACCATGGCCCATTCCCAGGCTGTGTTCTAAAATTTCCCCCAAAGTCTCAGAGACTTTAATTCTACTCTATTACTTCTTTTCTCCTAAATCTTCACCCTGGCTTCTTTCCCAATCAAACATCTATAACAAATGCTACAATCAAACATGTGACCTTTGATCTTAAAAATAAATGGTTTCCTATGACATTACATCTCCCTTAGCAAGCCTCTTCTTCCACATATGCATCTTTCACTAAAATACAAAATTAAGGTAAAATTAAAAAAAACTTTGAAATAAATGAAAACAGAGACACAATATACCAAAATCTCTAGGATGAAGCAAAGGCAGTATAAAGAGGAAAGTGTATACCACTAAACACTTACATCAAGAAGTCAGAAAGATTTCAAATTAGTGATCTAACCTCACACCTAAGCAAAAAACTAGGAAAACAAGAACAAACCAACAACCAACAAAGTCCAAAGCTAGCACAAGAAAAGAAGGAAAATCAGAGCAGAGCTAAATGAAACTGTAACCCAAAAATCCATACAAAGGATCAATAGAAACAAAAGTTAGTTCCTTTGAAAAGATAAACAAGATCAATAGAATGCTAGCTAGATTAACAAAGAAAAACAAAGAGAAAAGATCCAAATAAACATAAACAAAAATGACAAAAGTGGCATTATAACCAAACTCAAGAAAAACAAAACATCCGCAGAGACTATTATGAACACCTCCATGCACAAAAACTAGAAAACCTAGAGGAAATCAATAAATTCTGGGAAACAAACAACCTCCCACGATTAAATCAGAATGAACTTGAAATCCTGAACAGACAAATAACAAGTTCTAAAACTGAATCAGTAGTAAAAAACCTACCAATGAATAAGCCCTGGACCAGATGGATTCACAATGAATTCTACCAGATGTACAAGGAGCTGTAACAATTCTACTGAAACTATTCCAAAAAAATTGAAGAGGAGGGATACCTCCCTAACTCATTCTATGGAGCCAGCATCATCCTAATGCCAAAATCTAGCAAAGATACAACAACAAAAAAAGACAACTACAGACCAATATCTCTGATGAATATAGATGCAAAAATTCTCAACAAAATAATAGCAAACTGAATTCAGCAGCACATCAAAAAGTTCATTTACCACAATCAAGAAGGCTTCATTCCTGGGATTCAAAGTTGGTTCAACATGCAAATCAATATATATAATTCAACACATAAACAGAATTAAAAATGAAAATTATATGATAATTTCAGTCAATGCAGAAAAGGCTTTCAATAAAATCCAATCTTCCTTTATGATAAATACCCTCAACAAACTAAGCATCAAAGAGAATGTACCTCAAAATAATAAGAACCATCTATGACAAAACCACAGTTAACACAATACCGAATGGGCAAAAACTGGAAGCACTTCCCTTAAGAACAGGAACAATATGAGGATTCTCTCTCTATATACTTCTATTCAAGAGAGTACTGAAAGTTCTAGCCAAAGTAATCAGGCAAGAGAAAGAAATAAAAGGCTTCCAAATATGAAAAGAAGTCGTCAAATTTCTCTCTTTGCTGGTAATATGGTTTTATAACTGGAAAACCCCATAGTTTCTTCCCAAAGACTCCCAGAACTCATAAATGAATTCAGTAAAGTTTCAGGATACAAAGTCAATGTACAAAAATTAGTAGTATTTCTATATACCAATAACATTCAAGCTGCTCTAGAGCTCTGCATGAAAGAACCCTCTAATCTTCAGAACCATCCTGTGAGGCAGGTGCTACTGTTACTCTGTTTTCACAAGTAAAGAAACGAAGCACAGCAGATCCAAAGCCATGGTGTAGGATGTTGTGTAGAATGGCTCCTGGGACACTGGGAAAGTTCTTCTGCATCCCAGTATCTTCTTAACTGGTTCATTAATGTCTGATATCCCTGCATGAGAAAGCACAGCATAGACAGAAAGCTTAATATGTATATACACGCACTGAGAGATAAGGCATTGATCTAACATCTCATTATAGGTATTAGAAATGCCATCTCAAGAGCAGGTTCTCATGGGGTGACAGGCAGGGTATTCTAGGGGAAGGAATAGCCCAAGAAAGGAAGCATTACAAAGGAAGAGGAGAAAGACAGTTGTAAATGAGGAGACAGTGGTTTTCTTCCATTGCATATTTTCCCAAGGCTGGCCCCTTTTCTATCACATTCTTACCCAGGAACTCATACTTTCCCTAGAGCTCTTGCAAGCAAGAACTATTGAGAAAGTAGCCCATCTGAAAGTATATTTTCTGCTGTTTTTCTGCTTCTAGAACTGGCTGAAGTTTACTTTTGGTACTCCAGAGACCTAGCTTCTTCTTGCCTTCTTCCAATGTGGCCTATTTAATCTCCTGTCATGTGGGAAGTTATGTTCAAAATCTCCATGATCCTCAGTCTATAGTAAGTTAGGCATGTAGTGACAAGCACATGCCACTGCAATATGTTGCTGCTGGTTGTTGATCAAGATAGGCTGGAAGAAAAACATTATTTTCAGGTGTGAAAAACCGTCACCTTTATCAGTAATTCTTCTTGCATTTTTCCCAAGACATTGTAGCCTATTTAAACTTGGGAGGTTAAGTTTTGTAGCACTCATTATGACTGAAAATTTAGTTCATACCATCATGACGCTCTCTTTATTAGGTGTTACCATTAAACAATATTAAAATAAACACAATGTGGCTGGTCTTTTGAAAGTTACATGGCATGTTTACTTCTTTGTCTGGTTTCTTAATTACACTTCTTCATCTTTCTGAATACCAGTGCCGCTGTCACCCACAATATTTGCTGTTTTGAGTACGTGGTTTACATTTTGTTTTGCCCAATAATAGAATATGATGGGGACATATGGTGGCTCACACCTCTAAACCCATGAGGCTGAGGTGGGTGGATAACTTGAGGTCAGGAGTTCAAGATCAGCCTGGCCAACATGGTGAAACCCTGTCTCTACTGAAAATACAAAAATTAGCCGGGCATGGCGATGGACTCCTATAATCCTATCTACTCCGACAGCCGAGATTACACCAGCCTGGGCGATGGCCTGGGCAACAGACATACACATACAAAAAAAAAGAAACTCAGGTTGTACCCTTGTACCCACTAGTTGCAGAGTGATTTTATTTTTATTTATTTATTTTGAGACGGAGTCTCTCTCTGTCACCCAGGCTGGAGTAGAGCCTCAGGATCTCAGCTCACTGCAACCTCCACCTCCCAGGTTCAAGTGATTCTCCTGCTTCAGCCTCCTGAGTACCTGGGATTACAGGTACTCACCACCATGCCCAGCTAATTTTTTGTGTTTTTAGTAGAGATGGGGTTTCATCATGTTGGCCAGGCTCGTCTCAAATTCTTGACCTTAGGTGATCCACCCGCTTTGGCCTCCCAAAGTGCTGGGATTACTGGTGTGAGCCACCACACCTGGCAGTGATTTTATATTTAAATGTGTATTTTATAGGATGCCTCATTTTCTGGTCACAGGGTCACAACGAAGCAAGTAGTTTATTGCCATTTTTCAATGGGAAAGCAGACATACACGAGGGCAAATGACTTCCCTTTGGTCATTCAGTCTGTAAGTGGGAATTGAGAGCGGGATCTTAGGTCCTCTGACCATCAGCCCTGTGTTCTGTCTTTCACTTAGCTTTCCATTTTCTTTAAGCCAAGTAATGGAAGTGATTTGAAAGCTGCATTATCAGCCTATTGGAAAGTGGTTCACCAGAGGTGTTTTTTCACCACTCTCAGTCTTTAATGTCACCTGACACCAAAGATCTCATGATGGGAAATACTGAATGTGGATTTGGCCAGTCTGCTGACACCATCCTGTCACGCATCCCAAAATTACCCAAGCTCACCCCTCTGATCGGAAGCATTTGGGTGGTGGAAGGTAGGGCCTTAGTGGATATCCCTACTACCCCCCATGCACTGAGGTATGGCTGGCCAGTGATCCTCACTGACATCTGGGGATTGTGTGTAGGATTATGAGCATCCACTGTGAGTGCTGAGACCTGAGAAAATGCACCAAGTCAGGCAGAAGTGTGTTGCATCAGTGCCTTGACAACACAGTCTATTCTCACATGTTCAAGGCCTGAGCCACCACTGATCACCATCACGCTGATCCTAAGTGCCTACGATTTCAGCAAGAGGGGAATGGCAGTCACCTATATGCTTTTTGACTGTATTCTACTGGGCTTCCTAATAAAAGATGTTAATTCAGAGAGAAAGAGACAGGAGAGTGAGGTGGCACACAAACTGCTATCCCCAGACTTTGCCCAGATTTCAGAGTTAAGATCTTCTTTGAAGGCTCTAAAATCTGGGACAGTCCTTACCATGACTGAAACCTGGAGAGATGTGGACAGAGGGTCATTTTTGTGTTGAGTCCCTAGGTGACCCTCTTTTCTTCTGTGTAACAATGTGTGTTGTGCCTGGGCCCTTGTTAAGTCCTCTTTGTATTATCTCTGGCTGTCACTAGCATAGCATGTGCTCTCCTCCCACTTTCAGCCTGAAAAATCCAACTTCTGAGCCCTGAGTGACAAATCAGCTTTGTAATGGGAAGCTGACACCAGGCTGTCTTCAAGGGTTATGACTGGGCAGTTGCAGAGAGCCCTGGTCTCAGAGGGGTTGTGCACTTGGTTTACAATGCTCTGCTGTTGCATCTTGAAATTCTTAATTTTTGAACAAGGAGCCATGTATTTTCATTTTTCACTGGGCCCATAATCTATGTAGCTCATGCTGCCAACATCATTGGCATTGTTGAGTATCAGAGTTCAGAAGAAACTTAAAGGCTACTGTCTGATTCGATCCTTGGAGCTTACAAAAAGGAACGTGGGGAGCAGTCACTGTGTGACTAGCCTGAGGTTACTCAGGAAGTTAGAGGCAGAGCTGCAGTCAGGGTAACCTCTCTTTACTGCTACCTGTGTGCTCTTTCTACTGCACCCTGACCATAAAATATCTCGCAACCCAGGAACAAGGGCTATCTCACAGGTGGGCACAGCAGCGTGATCACTCTCTCAGTCATCTGTACTCCTCCTTTGCTTTGACCAAAGAGACAGGAAGGGACCTTTTGCCCTACATAAAATACCGCTCAAAGGCTTGGCAACAACAACAGATAAAAGAGAGTGTTGGCCTAAGACCAATGTTTCAACCATGATGTCAAAACAATATTTTGTTTCAACAAAGAAAAGCTGTGTCACAAGTAGATTCTTATTATTAATAATCAGACTGGGGTTCTTGACAATGATTTGGTTTCATACTACACTCGGACAACTGTGCACACTGAGTATCACTGACCTTGTGAGAACATCATTCTCACTGAGATTATGTGCTTTCTTGTGTGAGAACTGTACATAATATTGTGTGTACCATTGGAAGGGTGTCCTGCCTGTGATGCTGTCTAAAAGGGGAAGAAGTGTGGTTAAGAACTGAGGATATATTAAATATTTACTCTATCAGATTTTTCAAGGTTTATGTTAAGCCAGACCAGAAGAAAGTCATCTATTTGGACTGTATCACTCTAACCTGTTAAGTTGAACTGTCTATGCAGAATTAAAATTTCACAGTATGTCCCGATTTCTTACCGAGAGCCAATCTGAGACACCAACAAGACTAGTAAAACATCTTTGTGCTTTGGGTCGCATAGCTATCAAAGACCTTGTACATTATGTCATTCAAGAATCTTTATGTTAAGATTCTTATGGAAAATCCTTTCCAAAGTTTAACCCTATGATAAGCTTCTTTTTTTTTTTTTTTTTTTTTTTGAGATGGAGTCTCGCTCTGTTGCCCAGTCTAGAGTGCAGTGGCATGATCTCAGCTCACTGCAACCTCCACCTCCCGGGTTCAAGCAATTCTCCCTGCCTCAGCCTCCTGGGTAGCTGGGATCATAGGTGCCTGCCACTACATCTAGCTACATTTTTTTTTCTTTTTTGTAATACATTTTTTTAAACACATTTTTTAGCCAGGCATGGTGGCTCACACTTGTAATCCCAGCACTTTGGGAGGCCAAGCAGGCAGATCACCTCAGGGTGGGAGTTCAAGACCAGCTTTACCAACATGGAGAAACCCCATCTCTACTATAAATACAAAATTAGCCGGGCACGGTGGCACATGCCAGCAATCCCAGCTATTAGGGATTACATGCAGGTCCACTGCAGTGCCAGGGTTCAGACCAGGGCCAGAGCTGGGGCAGTGCCAGGGCCAGGACCAGGAAAGGGCAATGTCAAGACAAGGGCCATGGCAGGACCAGCAATGGGGCTAGGGCCAGGACAGGGACAGGGCCAGGGCTAGGGCCAGGGCCAGGGCCAGAATAGCAGGGTCAGGGTAGGGCCAGGGCAAATTAGGGCCAAGACAGCATCAGGACCAGGGCTGGGCCAGGGTATGGCCTTAACTAGCAAAGGGCCAGGGCAAGGGCCAGGGTCCATGCCAGTGCCAGCGCCAGTCCAGGGCAGGGGCAGGGCCATGGCCAGGTCTAGGACAAGCCTGGGGCAGGGCCAAGGTCTGGGTAAGGGTCAGCACAGGACTAGGGCAGAGCCAGCGGAGGGGCAGGGCCATGATAGGGCCAGGGCGGGGACAGGCCAAGGCAGAGCCAGGTTAAATCAGGGAAACCGAGGCAGGAGAACTGCTTGAACCTCGAAGGCAGATGTTGCATTGAGCCAAGATCACGCCATTGCACTCTAGCCTGAACAGCAAGAACTCTGTCTCCAAAAAAAAAAAAAACAAAAAAAAAAACACCCCAAAAACAAAAAAAAACTAAATCCAGAAAGATTAAAAAATCTAAACTTTAAAATCTAGAAAACATCAGACAAAAATTAAAAAGTATACTTCAAAAATCTTGGTACATGCCAGACAAAAAGGCATGTGAATGTTTCCATTTATACGAAATGTCTAGTTGAGAGTAAGTAAATCCACAGAGACAAAAAATTACAATAGTGGTTGCCAAGGGCTGTGAGAGAGGGACGGGGAGTGACTACTAACAGGTTTCTTTTTGGGAAGATGAAAATGTTCTGCACAGAATCAGTGGTGATTGATGATTGTACAGCTTTGTTAATCCAGGGCCTGGGCCAGGGAAAGGCCAGTGCAAGGGCAGGGCCAGGACAGGGCAGGGACAGGGTAGCACAGGGCCAAGACAGGGCCAGGAGGGGGCCAGGGCAGGGCTGGGACAGGCCAGGTAGTGGTAGGGCAGGTCCAGGGCAGGGGCAGGGCAGGGCCAGGCCAAATGCCAAGGCCATGCCCGGGGCAGGGCCAAGGCAGAGGCAGGGCCATGGCATGGCAGGGCCAGGGTAGCACAAGGTCAAGGAAAGGCCAGGGAAAGTGGGAGCCTTGGCAGGGCCAGGGCCAAGGTAGTGCCAGGGCAGGGCCAGAAGCAGGGCAGGACCAGAGCAAGATGAGGACCAGGGCCAAGTCAGGGTCAGGGATATGGCAGGACCAGTGGCAGGGTAAGGACAATGGCAGGACCAGGGGCAGGGCCATGGGCATGGCTAAGGCAGGGCCCCGGCATGGGCAGCGTTGGGCAGGGCAGGGCCAAGGTAGTCCAGTGACCAGTCAGGGCTGGGCCAGGGCAGGACCAGAACTGGGACAAGGCCAGGACTAGGACAGAACGGGGACAGGGTCACGGCCAAAGAAAAACCAGGGGCAGGGTCACAGCCAGCGACAAGTCAGGACCAAGGCCAGGGCCCAAAGCACAGCAGAACCAGGGCCGGGGCAGGGACATGTCAGGGCCAGGCCCACGGCAGGGCCAGGGCCAGCAGAGGGTCAGGGAAGGGCAAGGGTAGCACATGGCCAAGGCAGGCCAGGTTCAGTGTAGAGCAAGGAATGGGTCAGGGTATGGCAGGGCAGGGACAGGTAAGTCCAGGACCAGAGCCAGTTCTGGGACATGGACAGGGCAGGCCAGAAACACGGCAGGACCAAAAAGGGGCCAGGGCCAGGGCAAGGCCAGAGAAGGACCAGGGAAAAAACATGGCCAGGGAGGGTCCAGGGCAAGGGCAGGGCCAGGGCAGAACCAGAGCCAGGGCATGCCAAAGGCAAGGTCATGGCAGGGCAAGGCCAGGGTAGGGCAGGGCCAGGGGAGGGTGAGGGTAGGGCCAGGGCAGGACTAAGATAGCACAGGGCCAGGGCAGGACAAGGCCAGGGAACGGTAAGGCCAGGGTAGAAAAAGCCAGGGTGGAAAAGGCCAGGGTAGAAAAGGCCAGGGTGGAAAAGGCCAGGGTGGAAAAAGCCAGGGTGGAAAAGGCCAGGGTGGAAAAGGCCAGGGTGGAAAAGGCCAGGGTAGAAAAGGCCAGGGTGGAAAAGGCCAGGGTGGAAAAGGCCAGGGTGGAAAAGGCCAGGGTAGGGCCAGGCCAGGATAAGAGAAGGCCAGGGTAGGGCCAGGGCCAACGCAGGGCAGGGCTACGGTAACACAGGGCATGGCCAAAAACAGGGCAGGGCTATAGTAGTAGCAGGACTGGCAACAGGGCCAGGGCAAGGGCTGGACCAGAGCATGGTGGGGACAATACAGGACCAGGACAGAGAATGGCAAGGCAGGTCCAGGGCCATGTCATGGACATGGCAGGCCCAGGGTCAGGCCAGGGCAGGGCAAGGACAAGGCTGGGGAGAAGGCAGGGTCGGGGTCAAGGCAGTGTCAGGGCTGAGCAGCACCAGTGCAGGGCCAGTGCAGGGTGAGGGCAAGGCCAGGACATGGAAGGGCAGAGCAGGACCAAGAAAGGGCCAGAAGAGGGCCAGGGCAGGGTCAGGGCCAGAACAAGGGTACAGCCAGGCCAGGAACACGGTAGGACCAGGACTGGACCCAGGTTGGGACATGCAGGTCAGAGCATGTACAAGGCAGGGCCAGAGCCAGGCCATAGAGAGGAGAGGACCAGCACCAAGGCAGAGTCAGGGTATTTCCAGGGCTGAGCAGGGTCAGGGCAGGTCGAGGGTTGAGGCAGAGCTAGGGCCAAGGCAGGGCCACGGCAGCACCAGGACAGGGGGCAAGGCGATGGCAGGACTAGGCCATGGCAACGCCTGGTCAACTCCAGGACAGGGCCAGAAGCAGGACAGGGCCAGGGCCAATGCTCAGGCCAGGGACAGGGCATGGCAGGAAGTGCCAGAGCAGGGCTGGGCCAACGTTGGGGCAGGGCAAATCAGGGCCAGGACACCTCCAAGTCTAGCTCTGGCCCTGCCTTGGCCCTGGCCCCTTCCTGGCCTGACCTTGTCCCCGGCCCTGCCCAAACCATGCCCTGTGTATTTGACCAGTGTTTTGTAACCAGAATGATACAAGAAACTTTAATGAGCTATTTTTGTACATTTTTAGTAGAGATGGGGTTTCACAGTGTTGTCCAGGCTGGTCCCAATCTCCCGAGCTCGAGCCATCCCCCTGCCTTGGCCTCCCAAAGTGCTGGGAGTAATCTGGCCAAGTACTTAACCTCTTTAGGTCTGTTTCCTATGTTAGGAAAATGGGGATGCCATAAGTACCTAGCACATAGAGTAATTGTGAGAATCGATGCCTCACAAATATATGTATTTATAAAATTATACTCATAGAACACTACCGAAAGCAAAGAAAGTATAAGTTAATATTTAGTAATGATTTACTACAAATACTATTGCTATTACAAACAACATAATACAGATACTATTATTACTACTATAGTTACCTTAAAAATATAAAACAAAATTTGTAAATAATAGCCTAATGTAATCTCTCCTGCTCTGCCCTGGCTGAGCCCTAGTGCTGGCTCTGCCCCTAGTCTCACCATATCCCTGGCCCTGACCCTTCCCTGGCCCTGCCGCTGCCCTGGCCCTTCCCATCTTCAGGCCTTACCAAGGCCCTACCCTGGTCCTGACCCTGCCCTGGCCTGATCCTGACCCTGTCCCTACCCAGAGAATTGGAAGGGCAGAGCCAGGGAAGGGCCGGGGCAAATAAGGGACTGGACACACCCAAATCCAAGAAAACGCCAGGGACATGACAGAGCCAGGGCGAGTCCCTGGCAAGGCCAGGAAAGGGTCAAGACAGGGTCACTGTATGGCTAAAGTACAGGTCAAAACCAGGGCAGTGGCAGGGTCAGGCCTGCATAAGGGCAGGACCAGGGAGAGGGATACGGCAGGGGAGGGCCAGGGCTGTGCCAGGACAGAACAAGAGCAGAGCAGGGCAAGACCAGAGCTAGGCATTAGAGAGAGTAGGGCAAATGCCAAGGCAAGGCCAGGGGAGTGCCAGGGCTGAGTCAGTGCTAGAGCCAAGACAAGAGCAAAGGCCAGGGCAGATCTAGGGCACAAGCAAGGCAGGCTAGGGCAGGGCAATAGCAAGAACAGGCAACCGCAGGGCCAGCCCAGGATAGAACAGGGTACAGGCAGGGCAGGGACAGGGCCACGGCTGGGGCAGGACAAGGACCAGGATCAGTGTCCAGGCCAGGGAAAGGGTATGGCCAGGGCAGAGGTAGGGCCAGAGGCAGGACCTACACAGGACCAAGGTAGGTATACTGCAGGGCCGGGGTTCAGACCAGGGCCAGAGCAGGGCCAGGGCGGGGCCAGGACCAGGAACAGGAAAGGGCAATGTCAAGAACACGGCCATGGCAGGACCAGTACCTTGGTTAGAGCCAGCACAGAGACAGGGTCAGGGGTTGGGCCAGAATAACATGCCAGGGTAGGGCCAGGGCAAATTAGGGCCAGGACAGGGTCAGGAGGACTGGGCTGGGCGAGGGTATGGCCTTAAGTAGCCAAGAGCCAGGTCCACGGTCCATGCCAGTGCCAGCGCCAGCCCAGGCCAGGGGCAGGGCCCTGGCCAGATCTAGGACAAGCCAGGGACAGGGCCAAGGTCTCCATCAGGGTAAGCACAAGACCAGGGAAGAGCCAGGGAAGGGGCAGGGCCATGGCAGGGCCAGGAGAGGGACGGGTGAAGGCAGAGCAAGATTAATCAAGGACAGGATACCTTCAAATCCACTTCAGGGCCAGGGTCAGGCCAGGGCCAGGGCCAGGACAGGGCCAAGACAGGGCCAGGGCCAGGACTGTTAGGATCATTGGCAGGGCCAGGGACATGGCACGACCAGGGTCAGGAGCAGTGGTCAATGCCGGGCCAAGGCCAGAGCAAGGACCAGGTTTGCACTAGGGCCAGTGTGAGGGCCAAGGCGGGGTCAGGGCGGGGCCAAAGGCAGGGCAGAGCCAGGGCAGGGTGGAGCAGGCCCAGGGTAGCACTGGGTAAAGGCAGGGCATGACCAACCAGGGCAGGTCTATGGCTGCGGCAGGGCCAGGTCCAGGGCCAGGGCGAAGGCAGGGCCAAGACAGTGACAGCTCCAGGGCAGGGCCGGGGTTAGGACCACGGACATGTCCAAGGCCAGTGCCAGGGCAAGGGCAGGGTAAGGGCCAGGGTCATCTAAGAACCAAGGACAAAGCCAGGCCCAGAGCAGGGCCAGAAGAGGTACCTGGCAGGGCTAGGGTCTGGGACAGGGACATGGCAGGGACAGGGCCACAACCAGGTCTGTGCTATGGCCAGGTCCAACACAGTGCCCAGGCAAGGCTAGCCTCAAGGCCAAGGTAGGGCCAGCACAGGGTTAAAGCTACAGTACGGCCAAAGCAGAACCAGGGCAGGCAAGGCACGGCCAGGAAAGCATAGGGCCAAGGCAGGGCACGGCCAGGACAGTGCCAAGACCTGAGCAGGGCCAGGGAACAGCCAGGGCAGGGACAGGGCCATGGCCATGGCCTGGGCAGGACCAGGTTCAGGACAGGAGCAAAACAAGGGCAACAACAGTGCAGGTTCTTGGCACAGCCAGGGTCCAGGACAGTGTCAGGGCAGGGCCAATGCAGGGTCTGGGCCATGGGAAGACGAGAAACAGGGCTGGGGCTTTTCCAGTGACAGGAACAGAGTCAGGGCAAGGGTGAGGGCAGTGCAAGGCCAGGGTAGGGCCAGGCATTTCACGGTCACGGCCAGGGGAGAACCAGGGCAAGGTCTGAAGCACGGCAGGGAAAGGGCCAGGACAGGTCCAGGGCAGGTCCATGACAGGGCCAGGGGCTGTGTAAGGGTAAGAGCAGGGCGAGAGCAACGTAAGGGTCAGGGCCAAGGCCAGGATAGTGACAGGGCAAGAAACATGGCAGGACCAAGGGCAATGCCAAGGCCAGGGCTGAGTCAGGGCAGGGCAGGGCATGGAATGGCAAGCGCAGGACACGACAAAAGGCGGTCCATAGAAAGAGCAGGGCTGATGCCAGGAAAGGACCAGGCTAGTGCCAAGGCTGAGGTAGTGTCATGGCATGCACAGGGCGGGGCCAGGGCCGGAATCGAGCCAGGGCACAGCCAAGGCAGGGTAGAACAGGGCAATGCCACAGCCGAGTCAGTACCAGGACAGGGCAGAACAGGGCAACGTGATGGTAGGGGCAGGGCAAGGACAGGTCAAGGCAGAGCCAGGTCACTCCAGGGCCAGGACACCTTCAAGTCCACTTCAGGGCCAGGGCTATGAAGTACAAAGGCCAGGGCCAGGGTCAGGGCCAGGTCTGGGCTACGGCCAGGTCCAGAGCAGGGCCTAGGGAAGACTAGGGTGAGGGACAAGGTAGGGCCAGGGCAGGCTCATGACACATCCAGTGAATGGCAGGGTAGGGTGGTGGCAAAACCAGGGGCAGACCACTGCCAACTCAGGGCTAGGGAAAGGCCATGGCCAGGGCACAGCCAGGAAAGGGTCTGGGTCAGGGCCAGGACCAAGGCAGAGCAGGGCCAGGGCCACGGCAGAGTCGGGCCAAGTCCTTGACAGGACCAGGTTCCAGGCCAGGGCCAGGGCAGAGGCAGGGGCAGGGTCTGGATAAGGGCAAGGCCAGGGATACGGTAGGACCAGGGCTAGGGCCAGGGCCCGGGCTAAGCCAGAACAAGGCCAGGGCCAGGCCATAGTGAGGACAGGGCAAAGGCCAAGGCAGGGTCAGAGCAGGTCCAGGGAGAGGCCAGTGCCAGGCAGGGCCAGGGCACAACCAGGGCAGTGTAAGGCAGGTCAATGGCACCACTGAGCCATGACAGGGCAAAGTCAGTGCCAGGAGAGGGCGCAAAAGGCAGGGCCACGGTGGGGCCAGGGCAGGGATGGGACAAGGCAGGGCCAGAACAAATCTGGGCCAGGACACGTCCAAGGCCAGGTCAAGGCCAGAACAGGAGCAGGACCATGACCACTAGCAGGGCCAGTGCCATGACAGGACCAGGGTCAGGACAAGAGGCAGGGCCAGAGCCAAGGCCGGGCCAGCACAGGTTCAGGGAAAGGCCAGTGCAAAGGCAAAACCAGGATGGGATCGGAGCAGGGCAGGGCCGAGACAGTCCAAGTATCAGTAGGGCAGGGCCAGGGCAAGGCAGGGCAGTACAGGGCCAGGTCCACGGCAGTAGCAGGGCAAAGTCAGGCCCATTGCCAATGCAACAGCCTACCCTACAAGGCTTCTACCACCTGGCCACTCCCGCAGCCCGGCCATCGCTGTCAGCCTCACCCCCAACCCTGGCTGCAGCCGCCTGACCTCCTAGCTTGGTCACTCTCCTACCGATCCAGCACACTGCAGTCTCCATCACTGCAACCCACCCTCAGCGAGGCAAGCCGTGGTGTCACAGGCTCCAGGTGTCTCCTCCTCCTCCTGGCACAGAGCAGCTGGGCGGGGAAAGCCAGAAAAGCCTAGAGGAAGATGCGAGGGGTGATAGCATTAAGAGCCTCAACTTAACACCCTTCCCTGGCCCTGCCGCTGCCCTGGCCCTTCCCATCTTCAGGTCTTACCAAGGCCCTACCCTGGTCCTGACCCTGCCCTGGCCTGGTCCTGACCCTGTCCCCCTACCCCAGAGAAGTGCAAGGGCAGAGTCAGGGAAGGGCTGGGGCAAATAAGGGACAGGACACATCCAAATCCAAGAAAACGCCAAGGCCATGACAGAGCCAGGGCGAGTCCTTGGCAAGGCCACGTTCCAGGCCAGGGCCAGGAAAGGGTCAAGGCAGGGTCACTGTATGGACAAGGTCCAGGTCAAAGCCAGAGCAGTGGCAGGATCAGGCCTACATAAGGGCAGGACCAGGGCCAGGGCCAGGGCTGTGCCAGGACAGAACAAGAGCAGTGCCAGGCAGGACCAGAGCCAGGCATTAGAGAGAGTAGGGCAAATGCCAAGGCAAGGCCAGGGCAGTGCCAGGGCTGAGGCAAGGTAAGGGAAGGTCCAGGGCTGACTCAGTGCTAGAACCAAGACAAGAGCAAAGGCCGGGACAGATCTAGGGCACAAGCAAGGCAGACTAGGGCAGGGCAAGAGCAAGACCAGGCAACGGCAGGGCCAGCCCAGGATAGAACAGGGTATAGGCAGGGCACGGCCAGGGCCACAGCTGGGGCAGGACAAGGACCAGGATCAGAGTCCAGGCCAGGGCAAGGGTATGGCCAGGGCAGAGGTACAGCCAGAGGCAGGGTATAGGCAGGGCCAAGGCAGGTGCATTGCAGGGCTGTGGTTCAGACCAGGGCCGGGGCAGGGCCGGGGCAGGGCCAGGGCCAGGGCCAGGACCAGGAAAGGGCAATGTCAGGAACACGGCCATGGCCAATTAGCTAGAGCCAGGACAGAGACAGGGTCAGGGGTGTGTGGGGCCAGAATACTATGCCAGGGTAGGGCCAGGGCAAATTAGGGCCAGGACAGGGTCAGGAGGAGGACTGGGCCAGGGTATGGCCTTAAGTAGCCAAGAGCCAGGTCCAGGGTCCATGCCAGTGCCAGCGCCGGCCCAGGGCAGGGGCAGGGCCAAGGCCAGGTCTGGGACAAGGCTGGGGCAGGGTCAAGTTCTCGCTCAGCGTAAGCACAAGACCAGGGCAGAGCCAGGGAAGGGGCAGGGCCATGGTAGGGCCAGGAGAGGGACGGGCGAAGGAAGAGCAAGATTAAACCAGGGACAAGATACCTTCAAATCCACTTCAGGGCCAGGGTCAGGCCAGGGCCAGGGCCAGGACAGGGCCAAAACAGGGCCAGGGCCAGGACTGTCAGGATCATTGGCAGGGCCAGGGACATGGCACGACAAGGGTCAGGAGCAGTGGTCAATGCCGGGCCAAGGCCAGAGCAAGGACCAGGTTTTCACTAGGGCCAGTGTGAGGGCGAAGGGGTCAGGGTGGGGCCAAAGGCAGGGCAGAGCCAGGGCAGGGTGGAGCAGGCCCAGGGTAGCACTGGGTAAAGGCAGGGCATGACCAACCAGGGCAGGTCTATGGCTGTGGCAGGGCCAGGGCCAGGGCCAGGGCCAGGGCCAAGGCAGGGCAAGACAGTGACAGCTCCAGGGCAGGGCCGGGGTTAGGACCACGGACATGTCCAAGGCCAGTGCCAGGGCAAGGGCAGGGACAGGGTCAGGGGCAGGGCCCGGGTCATCTAAGAACCAAGGACAAAGCCAGGCCCAGAGCAGGGCCAGCACAGGTACCTGGCAGGGCTAGGGTCTGGGACAGGGCCATGGCAGGGCCAGGGCCACAACCAGGTCTGTGCTATGGCCAGGTCCAGCACAGCGCCCAGGCAAGGCTAGGGTGAAGGCCAAGGTAGGGCCAGCGCAGGGTCAAAGCTAGAGTACGGCCAAGGCAGGACCAGGGCAGGCAAGGCAGGGCCAGGAAAGCATAGGGCCAAGGCAGGGCAGGGCCAGGACAGTGCCAAGACCTGAGCAGGGCCAGGGAACAGCCAGGGCAGGGACAGGGCCATGGCCATGGCCTGGGCAGGACCAGGTTCGGGACAGGAGCAAAACAAGGGCAACAACAATGCAGGTTCTTGGCACAGCCAGGGTCCAGGACAGTGTCAGGGCAGGGCCAAGGCAGGGTCTGGGCCATGGGAAGAAGAGCAACAGGGCTGGGGCTTCTCCAGTGACAGGACCAGAGTCAGGGCAAGGGCCAGGGCAGTGCAAGGCCAGGGTAGGGCCAGACATTTCACGGTCAGGGCCAGGGGTGAACCAGGGCAGTCTGAAGCAGGGCAGGGCCAGGGCCAGGACAGGTCCAGGGCAGGTCCATGACAGGGCCAGGGGCTACGTAAGGGCAAGGGCAGGGCCAGAGCAAGGTAAGGGTCAGGGCCAAGGCCAGGATAGGGACAGGGCAAGAAATATGGCAGGACCAAGGGCAATGCCAAGGCCAGGGCTGAGTCAGGGCAGGGCAGGGCATGGAATGGCCAGCGCAGGACACGACAAAAGGCGGTCCATAGAAAGAGTAGGGCTGATGCCAGGAAAGGACCAGGCTAGTGCCAAGGCTGAGGTAGTGTCATGGCATGCACAGGGCGGGGCCAGGGCCGGAATCGAGCCAGGGCACAGCCAAGGCAGGGTAGGGCAGGGCAATGACACAGCCGGGTCAGTACTAGGACAGGGCAGAACAGGGCTAGGTGATGGTAGGGGCAGGACAAGGACAGGCCAAGGTAGAGCCAGGTCACTCCAGGGCCAGGACACCTTCAAGTCCACTTCAGGGCCAGGGCTATGAAGGACAAAGGCCAGGGCCAGGGTCAGGGCCAGGTCTGGGCTAGGGCCAGGTCCAGAGCAGGGCCTAGCAAAGACCTGGGTGAGGGACAAGGTAGGGCCAGGGCAGGCTGATGAAACATCCAGTGCATGGCAGGGTAGGGTGGTGGCAAGACCAGGGGCAGACCACTGCCAACTCAGGGCCAGGGAAAGGCCATGGCCAGGGCACAGCCAGGAAAGGGTCTGGGTCAGGGCCAGGACCAAGACAGAGCAGGGCCAGGGCCACGGCAGAGTCGGGCCAAGTCCTTGACAGGACCAGGTTCCAGGCCAGGGCCAGGGCAGAGGCAGGGGCAGGGTCTGGATAAGGGCAAGGCCAGGGATACGGTAGGACCAGGGCTAGGGCCAGGGCCCGGGCTAAGCCAGAACAAGGCCAGGGCCAGGCCATAGTGAGGACAGGGCAAAGGCCAAGGCAGGGTCAGAGCAGGTCCAGGGAGAGGCCAGTGCCAGGTAGGGCCAGGGCACAACCAGGGCAGTGTAAGGCAGGTCAGTGGCACCACTGAGCCATGACAGGGCAAAGTCAGTGCCAGGAGAGGGCACAACACGCAGGGCCACGGTGGGGTCAGGGCAGGGATGGGCCAAGGCAGGGCCAGAACATATCTGGGCCAGGACACGTCCAAGGCCAGATCAAGGCCAGAACAGGAGCAGGACCATGACCACTAGCAGGGCCAGTGCCATGACAGGACCAGGGTCAGGACAAGAGGCAGGGCCAGAGCCAAGGCCGGGCCAGCACAGGTTCAGGGAAAGGCCAGTGCAAAGGCAAAACCAGGATGCGATCGGAGCAGGGCAGGGCCGAGACAGTCCACGTAACAGTTGGGCAGGGCCAGGGCAAGGCAGGGCAGTACAGGGCCAGGTCCACGGCAGTGGCAGGGCAAAGCCAGGCCCATTGCCAGTGAAACAGCCCACCCTACAAGGCTTCTACCACCTGGCCACTGCCGCAGCCCGGCCATCGCTGTAAGCCTCACCCCCAACCCTGGCTGCAGCCGCCTGACCTCCTAGCGTGGTCACGCTCCTACCGTTCCAACACGCTGCAGTCTCCGTCACTGCCACCCACCCTCAGCGAGGCAAGCCGTGGTGTCACAGGCTCCAGGTGTCTCCTCTTCCTGGCACAGAGCAGCTGGGTGGGCAAAGCCACAAAGGCTAGAGGAAGATGCGAGGGGAGGTAGCATTAAGAGCCACAACTTAACACCGTTCCGTGGCCCTGCTGCTGCCCTGGCCCTTCCCATCTTCAGGCCTTACCAAGGCCCTACCCTGGTCCTGACCCTGCCCTGGCCTGGTCCTGACCCTGTCCCCCTACCCCAGAGAAGTTCAAGGGCAGACCAAGGGAAGGGCTGGGGCAAATAAGGGACAGGACACATCCAAATCCAAGAAAACGCCAGGGCCATGACAGAGCCAGGGCGAGTCCTTGGCAAGGCCACGTTCCAGGCCAGGGCCAGGAAAGGGTCAAGGCAGGGTCACTGTATGGACAAGGTCCAGGTCAAAGCCAGAGCAGTGGTAGGGTCAGGCCTGCATAAAGGCAGGACGAGGGCCAGGGCCAGGGCTGTGCCAGGACAGAACAAGCACAGAGCAAGGCAGGACCAGAGCCAGGCATTAGAGAGAGTAGGGCAAATGCCAAGGCAAGGCCAGGGCAATGCCAGGGCTGAGGCAAGGTCAGGGAAGGTCCAGGGCTGACTCAGTGCTAGAACCAAGACAAGAGCAAAGGCCGGCGCAGATCTAGGGAACAAGCAAGGCAGGCTAGGGCAGGGCAATAGCAAGACCAGGCAACGGCAGGGCCAGCCCAGGATAGAACAGGGTACAGGCAGGGCAGGGCGAGGGCCACAGCTGGGACAGGACAAGGACCAGGATCAGAGTCCAGGCCAGAGCAAAGGGTATGGCCATGGCAGAGGTAGGGCCAGAGGCAGGGTATAGGCAGGGCCAAGGCAGGTCCATTGCAGGGCCGGGGTTCAGACCAGGGATGGGGGTAGGGCCGGGGCCGGGGCAGGGCCAGGGCCAGGGCCAGGACCAGGAAAGGGCAATGGCAGGAACACGGCCATGGCCAACTTGGCTAGAGCCAGGACAGAGACAGGGTCAGGGGTGTGTGGGGCCAGAATAGCATGCCAGGGTAGGGCCAGGGCAAATTAGGGGCAGGACAGGGTCAGGAGGAGGACTGGGCCAGGGTATGGCCTTAAGTAGCCAAGAGCCAGGTCCAGGGTCCATGCCAGTGCCATCGCCGGCCCAGGGCAGGGGCAGGGCCATGGCCTGGTCTGGGACAAACCTGGGGCAGGGTCAAGTTCTCGCTCAGGGTAAGCACAAGACCAGGGCAGAGCCAGGGAAGGGGCAGGGCCATGGTAGGGCCAGGAGAGGGACGGGCGAAGGCAGAGCAAGATTAAACCAGGGACAGGATACCTTCAAATCCACTTCAGGGCCAGGGTCAGGCCAGGGCCAGGGCCAGGACAGGGCCAAGACATGGCCAGGGCCAGGACTGTCAGGATCATTGGCAGGGCCAGGGCCATGGCACGACCAGGGTCAGGAGCAGTGGTCAATGCCGGGCCAAGGCCAGAGCAAGGACCAGGTTTTCACTAGGGCCAGTGTGACCGCCAAGGCCGGGTCAGGTCGGGGCCAAACGCAGGGCAGAGCCAGGGCAGGGTGGAGCAGGCCCAGGGTAGCACTGGGTAAAGGCAGGGCATGACCAACCAGGGCAGGTCTATGGCTGTGGCAGGGCCAGGGCCAGGGCCAGGGCCAGGGCCAAGGCAGGGCAAGACAGTGTCAGCTCCAGGGCAGGGCCGGGGTTAGGACCACGGACATGTCCAAAGCCAGTGCCAGGGCAAGGGCAGGGGCAGGGGCAGGGGCAGGGCCAGGGTCATCTAAGAACCAAGGACAAAGCCAGGCCCAGAGCAGGGCCAGGACAGGTACCTGGCAGGGCTAGGGTCTGGGACAAGGCCATGGCAGGGCCAGGGCCACAACCAGGTCTGTGCTATGGCCAGGTCCAGCACAGCGCCCAGGCAAGGCTAGGGTGAAGGCCAAGGTAGGGCCAGCGCAGGGTCAAAGCTAGAGTACGGCCAAGGCAGGACCAGGGCAGGCAAGGCAGGGCCAGGAAAGCATAGGGCCAAGGCAGGGCAGGGCCAGGACAGTGCCAAGACCTGAGCAGGGCCAGGGAACAGCCAGGGCAGGGACAGGGCCATGGCCATGGCCTGGGCAGGACCAGGTTCGGGACAGGAGCAAAACAAGGGCAACAACAGTGCAGGTTCTTGGCACAGCCAGGGTCCAGGACAGTGTCAGGGCAGGGCCAAGGCAGGGTCTGGGCCATGGGAAGAAGAGCAACAGGGCTGGGGCTTCTCCAGTGACAGGACCAGAGTCAGGGCAAGGGCCAGGGCAGTGCAAGGCCAGGGTAGGGCCAGGCATTTCACAGGGCAGGGCCAGGGCCAGGACAGGTCCAGGGCAGGTCCATGACAGGGCCAGGGGCTACGTAAGGGCAAGGGCAGGGCCAGAGCAAGGTAAGGGTCAGGGCCAAGGCCAGGATAGGGACAGGGCAAGAAATATGGCAGGACCAAGGGCAATGCCAAGGCCAGGGCTGAGTCAGGGCAGGGCAGGGCCTGGAATGGCCAGCGCAGGACACGACAAAAGGCGGTCCATCGAAAGAGCAGGGCTGATGCCAGGAAAGGACCAGGCTAGTGCCAAGGCTGAGGTAGTGTCATGGCATGCACAGGGCGGGGCCAGGGCCGGAATCGAGCCAGGGCACAGCCAAGGCAGGGTAGGGCAGGGCAATGACACAGCCGGGTCAGTACTAGGACAGGGCAGAACAGGGCAAGGTGATGGTAGGGGCAGGACTAGGACAGGCCAAGGTAGAGCCAGGTCACTCCAGGGCCAGGACACCTCCAAGTCCACTTCAGGGCCAGGGCTATGAAGGACAAAGGCCAGGGCCAGGGTCAGGGCCAGGTCTGGGCTAGGGCCAGGTGCAGAGCAGGGCCTAGCGAAGACCTGGGTGAGGGACAAGGTAGGGCCAGGGCAGGCTCATGACACATCCAGTGCATGGCAGGGTAGGGTGGTGGCAATACCAGGGGCAGACCACTGCCAACTCAGGGCCAGGGAAAGGCCATGGCCAGGGCACAGCCAGGAAAGGATCTGGGTCAGGGCCAGGACCAAGGCAGAGCAGGGCCAGGGCCATGGCAGAGTCGGGCCAAGTCCTTGACAGGACCAGGTTCCAGGCCAGGGCCAGGGCAGAGGCAGGGGCAGGGTCTGGATAAGGGCAAGGACAGGGATACGGTAGGAACAGGGCTAGGGCCAGGGCCCGGGCTAAGCCAGAACAAGGCCAGGGCCAGGCCATAGTGAGGACAGGGCAAAGGCCAAGGCAGGGTCAGAGCAGGTCCAGGGAGAGGCCAGTGCCAGGCAGGGCCAGGGCACAACCAGGGCAGTGTAAGGCAGGTCAATGGCACCACTGAGCCATGACAGGGCAAAGTCAGTGCCAGGAGAGGGCACAACACGCAGGACCACGGTGGGGCCAGAGCAGGGATGGGCCAAGGCAGGGCCAGAACAAATCTGAGCCAGGACACGTCCAAGGCCAGGTCAAGGCCAGAACAGGAGCAGGACCATGACCACTAGCAGGGCCAGTGCCATGACAGGACCAGGGTCAGGACAAGAGGCAGGGCCAGAGCCAAGGCCGGGCCAGCACAGGTTCAGGGAAAGGCCAGTGCAAAGGCAAAACCAGGATGGGATCGGAGCAGGGCAGGGCCGAGACAGTCCAGGTAACAGTAGGGCAGGGCCAGGGCAAGGCAGGGCAGTACAGGGGCAGGTCCACAGCAGTGGCAGGGCAAAGCCAGGCCCATTGCCAGTGAAACAGCCCACCCTACAAGGCTTCTACCACCTGGCCACTGCCGCAGCCCGGCCATCGCTGTCAGCCTCACCCCCAACCCTGGCTGCCGCCGCCTGACCTCCTAGCTTGGTCACTCTCCTACCGTTCCAGCACGCGGCAGTCTCCGTCACTGCCACCCACCCTCAGCGAGGCAAGCCGTGGTGTCACAGGCTCCAGGTGTCGCCTCCTCCTCCTGGCACAGAGCAGCTGAGCGGGGAAAGCCAGAAAAGCCTAGAGGAAAATGCGAGGGGTGGTAGCATTAAGAGCCTCAACTTTACACCCTTTCCTGGCCCTGCCGCTGCCCTGGCCCTTCCCATCTTCAGGTCTTACCAAGGCCCTACCCTGGTCCTGACCCTGCCCTGGCCTGGTCCTGACCCTGTCCCCCTACCCCAGAGAAGTGCAAGGGCAGAGCCAGGGAAGGGCTGGGGCAAATAAGGGACAGGGCACATCCAAATCCAAGAAAACGCCAGGGCCATGACAGAGCCAGGGCGAGTCCTTGGCAAGGCCACGTTCCAGGCCAGGGCCAGGAAAGGGTCAAGGCAGGGTCTCTGTATGGCCAAGGTCCAGGTCAAAGCCAGAGCAGTGGTAGGGTCAGGCCTGCATAAGGGCAGGACCAGGGCCAGGGCCAGGGCTGTGCCAGAACAGAACAAGAGCAGTGCCAGGCAGGACCAGAGCCAGGCATTAGAGAGAGTAGGGCAAATGCCAAGGCAAGGCCAGGACAGTGCCAGGGCTGAGGCAAGGTCAGGGAAGGTCCAGGGCTGACTCAGTGCTAGAACCAAGACAAGAGCAAAGGCCGGGGCAGATCTAGGGCACAAGCAAGGCAGACTAGGGCAGGGCAAGAGCAAGACCAGGCAACGGCAGGGCCAGCCCAGGATAGAACAGGGTACAGGAAGGGCAGGGCCAGGGCCACAGCTGGGTCAGGACAAGGACCAGGATCAGAGTCCAGGCCAGGGCAAGGGTATGGCCAGGGCACAGGTATAGCCAGAGGCAGGGTATAGGCAGGGCCAAGGCAGGTCCATTGCAGGGCCGTGGTTCAGACCAGGGCTGGGGCAGGGCTGGGGCAGGGCCAGGGCCAGGGCCAGGACCAGGAAAGGGCAATGTCAGGAACACGGCCATGGCCAACTTAGCTAGAGCCAGGACAGAGACAGGGTCAGGGGTGTGTGGGGCCAGAATACTATGCCAGGGTAGGGCCAGGGCAAATTAGGGCCAGGACAGGGTCAGGAGGAGGACTGGGCCAGGGTATGGCCTTAAGTAGCCAAGAGCCAGGTCCAGAGTCCATGCCAGTGCCAGCGCCGGCCCAGGGCAGGGGCAGGGCCATGGCCAGGTCTGGGACAAGGCTGGGGCAGTGTCAAGTTCTCGCGCAGGGTAAGCACAAGACCAGGGCAGAGCCAGGGAAGGGGCAGGGCCATGGTAGGGCCAGG
This sequence comes from Macaca fascicularis, assembly GCF_037993035.2. Lineage (NCBI taxonomy): Eukaryota > Metazoa > Chordata > Mammalia > Primates > Cercopithecidae > Macaca > Macaca fascicularis. The sequence continues at coordinate 60,238,262 of NC_088384.1, read as the reverse complement.
AGAGGGACGGGCGAAGGCAGAGCAAGATTAAACCAGGGACAGGATACCTTCAAATCCACTTCAGGGCCAGGGTCAGGCCAGGGCCAGGGCCAGGACAGGGCCAAGACAGGGCCAGGGCCAGGACTGTTAGGATCATTGGCAGGTCCAGGGACATGGCACGACCAGGGTCAGGAGCAGTGGTCAATGCCGGGCCAAGGCCAGAGCAAGGACCAGGTTTGCACTAGGGCCAGTGTGAGGGCGAAGGGGTCAGGGCGGGGCCAAAGGCAGGGCAGAGCCAGGGCAGGGTGGAGCAGGCCCAGGGTAGCACTGGGTAAAGGCAGGGCATGACCAACCAGGGCAGGTCTATGGCTGTGGCAGGGCCAGGGCCAGGGCCAGGTCCAGGGCCAGGGCCAAGGCGGCGCCAAGACAGTGACAGCTCCAGGGCAGGGCCAGGGTTAGGACCACGGACATGTCCAAGGCCAGTGCCAGGGCAAGGGCAGGGACAGGGGCAGGGCCAGGGTCATCTAAGAACCAAGGACAAAGCCAGGCCCAGAGCAGGGCCAGGACAGGTACCTGGCAGGGCTAGGGTCTGGGACAGGGCCATGGCAGGGCCAGGGCCACAACCAGGTCTGTGCTATGGCCAGGTCCAGCACAGCGCCCAGGCAAGGCTAGGGTGAAGGCCAAAGTAGGGCCAGCGCAGGGTCAAAGCTAGAGTACACCCAAGGCAGGACCAGGGCAAGCAAGGCAGGGCCAGGATAGCATAGGGCCAAGGCAGGGCAGGGCCAGGACAGTGCCAAGACCTGAGCAGGGCCAGGGAACAGGCAGGGCAGGGACAGGGCCATGGCCATGGCCTGGGCAGGACCAGGTTCGGGACAGGAGCAAAACAAGGGCAACAACAGTGCAGGTTCTTGGCACAGCCAGGGTCCAGGACAGTGTCAGGGCAGGGCCAAGGTAGGGTCTGGGCCATGGGAAGACGAGCAACAGGGCTGGGGCTTTTCCAGTGACAGGACCAGAGTCAGGGCAAGGGCCAGGGCAGTGCAAGGCCAGGGTAGGGCCAGGCATTTCACGGTCACGGCCAGGGGAGAACCAGGGCAAGGTCTGAAGCACGGCAGGGCCAGGGCCAGGACAGGTCCAGGGCAGGTCCATGACAGGGCCAGGGGCTGCGTAAGGGCAAGGGCAGGGCCAGAGCAAGGTAAGGGTCAGGGCCAAGGCCAGGATAGGGACAGGGCAAGAAATATGGCAGGACCAAGGGCAATGCCAAGGCCAGGGCTGAGTTAGGGCAGGGCAGGGCATGGAATGGCCAGCGCAGGACACGACAAAAGGCGGTCCATAGAAACTGCAGGGCTGATGCCAGGAAAGGACCAGGCTAGTGCCAAGGCTGAGGTAGTGTCATGGCATGCACAGGGCGGGGCCAGGGCCGGAATCGAGCCAGGGCACAGCCAAGGCAGGGTAGGGCAGGGCAATGCCATAGCCGGATCAGTACTAGGACAGGGCAGAAAAGGGTAGAACAGGGCAAGGTGATGGTAGGGGCAGGACAAGGACAGGCCAAGGCAGAGCCAGGTCACTCCAGGGCCAGGACACCTCCAAGTCCACTTCAGGGCCAGGGCTATGAAGGACAAAGGCCAGGGCCAGGCTCAGGGCCAGGTCTGGGCTACGGCCAGGTCCAGAGCAGGGCCTAGCGAAGACTAGGGTGAGGGACAAGGTAGGGCCAGGGCAGGCTGATGAAACATCCAGTGCATGGCAGGGTAGGGTGGTGGCAAGACCAGGGGCAGACCACTGCCAACTCAGGGCCAGGGAAAGGCCATGGCCAGGGCACAGCCAGGAAAGGATCTGGGTCAGGGCCAGGACCAAGGCAGAGCAGGGCCAGGGCCACGGCAGAGTCGGGCCAAGTCCTTGACAGGACCAGGTTCCAGGCCAGGGCCAGGGCAGAGGCAGGGGCAGGGTCTGGATAAGGGCAAGGCCAGGGATACGGTAGGGCCAGGGCTAAGGCCAGGGCCCGGGCTAAGCCAGAACAAGGCCAGGGCCAGGCCATAGTGAGGACAGGGCAAAGGCCAAGGCAGGGTCAGAGCAGGTCCAGGGAGAGGCCAGTGCCAGGTAGGGCCAGGGCACAACCAGGGCAAAGTAAGGCAGGTCAATGGCACCACTGAGCCATGACAGGGCAAAGTCAGTGCCAGGAGAGGGCACAACACGCAGGGCCACGGTGGGGTCAGGGCAGGGATGGGCCAAGGCAGGGCCAGAACAAATCTGGGCCAGGACACGTCCAAGGCCAGGTCAAGGCCAGAACAGGAGCAGGACCATGACCACTAGCAGGGCCAGTGCCATGACAGGACCAGGGTCAGGACAAGAGGCAGGGCCAGAGCCAAGGCCGGGCCAGCACAGGTTCAGGGAAAGGCCAGTGCAAAGGCAAAACCAGGATGGGATCGGAGCAGGGCAGGGCCGAGACAGTCCACGTAACAGTTGGGCAGGGCCAGGGCAAGGCAGGGCAGTACAGGGCCAGGTCCACGGCAGTGGTAGGGCAAATCCAGGCCCATTGCCAGTGAAACAGCCCACCCTACAAGGCTTCTACCACCTGGCCACTGCCGCAGCCCGGCCATCGCTGTAAGCCTCACCCCCAACCCTGGCTGCAGCCGCCTGACCTCCTAGCGTGGTCACTCTCCTACCGTTCCAACACGCTGCAGTCTCCGTCACTGCCACCCACCCTCAGCGAGGCAAGCCGTGGTGTCACAGGCTCCAGGTGTCTCCTCTTCCTGGCACAGAGCAGCTGGGCGGGCAAAGCCACAAACCTAGAGGAAGATGCGAGGGGAGGTAGCATTAAGAGCCTCAACTTAACACCGTTCCGTGGCCCTGCTGCTGCCCTGGCCCTTCCCATCTTCAGGCCTTACCAAGGCCCTATCCTGGTCCTGACCCTGCCCTGGCCTGGTCCTGACCCTGTCCCCTTACCCCAGAGAAGTGCAAGGGCAGAGCCAGGGAAGGGCTGGGGCAAATAAGGGACAGGACACATCCAAATCCAAGAAAACGCCAGGGCCATGACAGAGCCAGGGCGAGTCCTTGGCAAGGCCACGTTCCAAGCCAGGGCCATGGCCAAGACAGGGCCAAGACAGGGCTAGGGCCAGGACTGTCAGGATCATTGGCAGGGCCAGGGCCATGGCACGACCAGTGTCAGGAGCAGTGGTCAATGCCGGGCCAAGGCCAGAGCAAGGACCAGGTTTGCACTAGGGCCAGTGTGAGGGCCAAGGCGGGGTCAGGTCGGGGCCAAACGCAGGGCAGAGCCAGGGCAGGGTGGAGCAGGCCCAGGGTAGCACTGGGTAAAGGCAGGGCATGACCAACCAGGGCAGGTCTATGGCTGTGGCAGGGCCAGGGCCAGGGCCAAGGCAGGGCAAGACAGTGACAGCTCCAGGGCAGGGCCGGGGTTAGGACCACGGACATGTCCAAGGCCAGTGCCAGGGCAAGGGCAGGGACAGGGGCAGGGGCAGGGCCAGGGTCATCTAAGAACCAAGGACAAAGCCAGGCCCAGAGTAGGGCCAGGACAGGTACCTGGCAGGGCTAGGGTCTGGGACAGGGCCATGGCAGGGCCAGGGCCACAACCAGGTCTGTGCTATGGCCAGGTCCAGCACAGCGCCCAGGCAAGGCTAGGGTGAAGGCCAAGGTAGGGCCAGCGCAGGGTCAAAGCTAGAGTACGGCCAAGGCAGGACCAGGGCAGGCAAGGCAGGGCCAGGAAAGCATAGGGCCAAGGCAGGGCAGGGCCAGGACCGTGCCAATATGACCCAGGCATCCCATTACTGTTTATATACCCAAAGGATTATCGATCATGCTGCTATAAAGACACATGCACACGTATGTTTTTTGCAGCATTATTCACAATAGCAAAGACTTGGAATCAACCCAAATGTCCATCAGTGACTGACTGGATTAAGAAAATGTGGCACATATACACCATGGAATAATATGCAGCCATAAAAAAGGATGAGTTTGTGTCCTTTCTAGGGACACGGATGCAGCTAGAAACCATCATTCTCAGCAAACTATTGCAAGAACAGAAAACCAAATACCTCATGTTCTCACTCATAGGTGGGAACTGAACAAGGAGATCACTTGGACTCTGGAAGGGGAACATCACACACCGGGGCCTATTATGGGGAGGGGGGAGAGGGGAGGGATGGCATTGGGAGTTATACCTGATGTAAATGGCAAGTTGATGGGTGCTGACGAGTTGATAGGTGCAGCACATCAACATGCACATGTATACATATGTAACAAACCTGCACGTTGTGCACTTGTACCCTAAAACTTAAAGTATAATTAAAAAAAAACAGAAAAAAAGAACATGAAAATAAATAAAATATTATATAACCCACTTAAACAAAAAAAATGAATTATGTTTATACCACTTATGTAGTTTTTTTTAGTGATGTAAATATCACCTTGTTTTATTATGACAAATTTTTAGACTTAGTACTTTCAGTTATACTAAGTGTTAAATGACATTTGTTAGCCTATTTTAGTGCAGGCAGTTTAAAATTTCAGCCAAACAGATGTTCCACTATAAACACGAATAAAAATGAGGGATAGTAAGACTAAATATAGGATATTTTATTATGTTAATATTAATATTACTTAAAATTCAGTAGTGGTAACATTGTATATAATTAATGAAGATGACAAGAAAGACTCCCTTTTATAATTTACAAAAAAGTTGTAATTGGTTTAGTTATTAAGTTAAAAAGTAATTTATTTATTTTGAATGTCAAGAATATACAAAGTAGACATGACTCACAGTGTTATCGTGATCATTTCTGATTTTGCTTCTAATGTTATTCTGACCCTGCTAAATCTCAGTACCATCTCATATTCAATACTCAAGTAGATACTATAAATTGATTATATAGATGTATTTATATATGTGTGTATATGTGATGTATAATAAAAAGTTGGAGGAAGGAAGACCTATGCTCTCTAGGAAAGAAAAACATAAATGCCATTTTCCCACAGTTTTTTCTTCATAAGTGAAGGAGAAATAAAACCCTTTACAGACAAGCAAATGCTGAGAGATACTGTCACCAGCAGGTATGACTTAAAGAGCTCCTGAAGGAAGCACTAAATATGGGAAGGCAAAACCAGTACCAGCCCCTGCCAAAACATATCAAATTGTAAAGACCATCAACACTATGAAGAAACTGAATCATCAAATGGGCCAAATTAGCAGCTAGCACCATAATGACAGGCTCGAATTCACACATATCAATATTAATCTTAAATGCAAATGGGCTAAATACCCCAATTAAAAGACACAGATTGGCAAATTGGATAGAGTCAAGATCATTTGGTGTGCTGTATGCAGGAGACCCATCTCATGTGGAAAGACACAAGTAGCCTCAAAATAAAGGGATGGAGGAAAATTTTCCAAGCAAAAGGAAAGCAAAACACACAGGGGTGCATTCCTAGTCTCTGAAAAAAACAGCCTTTAAACAAACAAAGATTAAAAAAAGACAAAGAAGGGAACTACATAATGGTAAAGGGATCAATGCAACAAGAGCTAACTATCATAAATATATATGCACTCAATACAGGAGCACCCAGATTCATGAAGCAAGTTCATAGAGACCTACAAAGAGACTTAGACTCCCACACAATAAGAGTGGGAGAATTTAACACCCCACTGTCAATATTAGACAGATCAATGACAGAAAATCAGCAAGGATATTCAGGACTTGAACTCAGCTCTGCACCAAGGGGATCTAATAGACATCTACATAATTATCCACCCCAAATCAATAGAATATACATTCTTCTTAGCACCACATCACATTTATTCTAAAATTGACCACATAATTGGAAGTAAAACACTCCTCAGCAAATGCAAAAGAACGGAAATCATAACAAACAGTCTCTCAGACCACAGTGCAATCAAATAAGAACTCAGGATTAAGAAATTCACTCAGTAATACACAACTACATGGAAACTGAACAACCTGCTCCTGAATGACTACTGGGTAAATAACAAAATCATGGCAGAAATAAATAAGTTTTTTGAAACCAGTGAGAAGAAAGACACAACTTACCACAATTTCTGGGACACAGCTAAAGCAGTGTTTAGAGGGAAATTTACAGTTCTGAATGCCTACAGGAGAAAGCAGGAAAGATCTAAAATTGACATCACAATTAAAAGAAGTAGAGAAGCAAGAGCAAATTCAAAACCTAACAGAAGACAAGGAATAGCTAAGATCAGAGCAGAACTGAAGGAGATAGAGACACGAAAAACCTTTCAAAAAATCAACGAATCCAGGGGCTGTTTTTTGGATAAGATTAACAAAATAGACCATTAGCCAGACTAATAAAGAAGAAAGAAAAAATAATCAAATAGACACAATAAAAAAATGATAAAGGGGATAAAACCACTGATTCCACAGAAATACAAACTATCATCAGAGAATACTATAAATATCTCTACACAAATAAATTAGAAAACCTACAAGAAATGGATAAATTCTTGGACACATACACCCTCCCAAGACTAAACCAGGAAGAAGTCGAATCCCTGAATAGAACAATACAAGTTCTGAAATTGAGGCAGTAATTTATAGCCTACCAACCAAAAAAAACCCAGCACCAGCTGGATTCACAGCCGAATTCTACCAGAGGTACAAATGGGAACTGATACCATCCCTTCTGAAATTATTCCAAACAATGGAAAAACAGGGACTCCTCACTAACTCATTTTATGAGGCCAGCATGATCCCGATATGAAAACCTGGCAGAGATACAACAAAAAAAGAAAACTTCAGGCCAACATTCCTGATGAACACTGATGAAAAAATCCTCAATAAAATACTGCAAACCAAATCCAGCAGCACATCAAAAAGCTTATCCACCACAATCAAGTCAGTTTTATCCCTGGGATGCAAGGCTGCTTCAACATACACAAATCAATAAATGTAATCTATCACATAAACAGAAACAATCACAAAAACCACATGATTATCACAATAGATGCAGAAAAGACCTCTGATAAAATCTGACACCTCTTCACGCTAAAAACTCTCAGTAAATTCGGTATTGATGAAACATATCTCAAAATAATAAGAGCTATTTATGACAAACCCACAGCCAATATCATACTGAATGGGCAAAAACTGGAAGCATTCCCTTTGAAAACTGGTACAAGACAAGGATGGCCTCTCTCACTATTCCTATTTAACATAGTATTGGAAGTTCTGGCTAGGGCAATCAGGCAAGAGAAAGAAATAAAGCATATTCAAATAGGAACAGAGGAAGTCAAATTGTCTCTCTTTGGAGATGACATGATTGTATATTTAGAAAATCCCATCATCTCAGCCTAAAGTCTCCTTAAGCTGATAAGCAACTTCAGCAAAGTCTCAGGATACAAAATCAATGTACAAAAATCACAAGCATTCTTATACACCAATAACAGACAAATAGAGAGCCAAATCATGAATGAACTCCCATTCACAATTGCTTCAAAGAGAATAAAATACCTAGGAATCCAACGTACAAGGGATGTGAAGGACCTCTTCAAGGAGAACTACAAACCATGCTCAATGAAATACAAGAGGACACAAGCAAACCGAAGAACTTTCCATGCTCATGGATAGGAAGAATCAATATCGTGAAAATGGCCATATTGCCCAAGGTAATTTATAGATTCAATGCCATCCCCATCAAGCTACCAATGACTTTCTTCACAGAATTGGAAAAACCTACTTTAAAGTTCATATGGCACCAAAAAAGAGCCCACATCGCCAAGACAATCCTAAGTCAAAAGAACAAAGCTGCAGGGATCATGCTACCTGACTTCAAACTATACTACAAGGCTACTATAACCAAAACAGCATGGTACTGGTACCAAAACAGAGATACAGACCAACAGAACAGAACAGAGCCCTCAGAAATCATACCACTCATCCACCACCATCTGAGCTTTGAAAAACCTGACAGAAACAAGAAATGGGGAAAGGATTCCCAATTAAATAAACGGTGCTGGGAAAAGTGGCTAGCCATAAGTAGAAAGCTGAAACTGGATCCCTTCCTTACACCCTGTACAAAAGTTAATTCAAGATGGATTAGAGACTTAAATGTTAGACCAAAAACCATAAAAACCCTAGGAGAAAACCTAGGTAATACCATTCAGGACATAGGCATGGGCAAGGACTTCATGTCTAAAACACCAAAAGCAATGGCAACAAAAGCCAAAATTGACAAATGGGATCTAATTAAACTAAAGAGCTTCTGCACAGCAAAAGAAACTACCATCAGAATGAACAGGCCACCTACAGAATGGGAGAAATTTTCTGCAATCTACTCATCTGACGAAGGGCTACTACCTAGAACCTACAAAGAACTCAAACAAATTTACAAGAAAAAAACAAACAATCCCATCAAAAAGTGGGCAAAGGATATGAACAGACATTTCTCAAGACATTTATACACGCAACAGACACATGAAAAAACGCTCATCATCACTATCCATCAGAGAAATGCAAATCAAAACCACAATGAGGTACCATCTCACACCAGTTAGAATGGCAGTCGTTAAAAAGTCAGGAAATGACAGGTGCTGGAGAGGATGTGGAGAAATAGGAACACTTTCACACTATTGGTGGGACTGTAAACAAGTTCAACCATTGTGGAAGACAGTGTGGCGATTCCTCAAGGATGAAGAAGCAGAAATACCATTTGACCCAGCAATCCCATTACTGGGTACATACTCAAAGGATTTAAATCATGCTGCTATAAAGACACATACACACATATGTTTATTGCGGCACAATTCACAATAGCAAACCCAAATATCCATCAATGACAGACTGGATTAAGAAAACGTGGCACATATACACCATGGAATACTATGCAACCATAAAAAAGGATGAGCTCATGTCCTTTGTAGGGACATGGATGCAACTGGAAACCATCATTCTCAGCAAAATATCACAAGAACAGAAAACCAAACACCGCATGTTCTCACTCATAGGTGGGAATTGAACAATGAGAACACTTGGACACAGGAAGGGGAACATCACACACCGGGGCCTTTTGTGGGGGGGAGGGGGGAAGAGGGAAGGGATAGCATTAGGAGATATACCTAATGTAAATGACGAGTTAATGGGTGCAGCACACCAACATGGCACATGTATAAATATGTAACAAACCTGCATTTTGTGCACATGTACCCTAGAACATAAAGTATAATAATAATAAAAAAAATAAAGACCAAGATCATTTATATGACCTATAAAACTTTGATCATGCTGATTGTTTCCTGCAACCTCTCTAAGCTCATTGCCATTCTTCTCTTTTCTTTCCTTAGCCATGCTGGTCTTCAGTTTATCCAAATGGCCAATATTCCTCCAGCTCAAGCCTTTGTTCATGCTGTTCCCTCTTTCCGGCAGGCCTCCCTCACTCCGATTCCTACCCTCTCTTCTTCATCTGGCTAACTCAAATGCATCCTTCAGAATGACCCAAGGAAGGACTTCCTTGACTCTCCCCCAGGCTAGATGAGGACTCGCTGTCATAAATTCTCATAACACTTAGCATTTTTCCTTGTAACTTATTCAGATTTTCCATTTATATTTATTTTTCTGGTTGTTTCATTAATGTGTCTCTACTACACTAGATAGAATGCCCTAAGAGACTTTTCTTTCCTCACCATTGATAATCCACTGCCTGGTGCAGAGTCGATCCTCAATAAATATTTTGCAAATGAAAAATAAAGTGAATTCAGCTCATCCGGCCACTGCACTCCAGCCTGGGTGACAGTGGCTCATGCCTGTAATCCTAGCACTTTGGAAAGCTGAGTTGGGTGGGCTGTCTGAGCTCAGGAATTCAAGACTACCCTGAGCAACATGGTGAAACCTTGTCTCCACTAAAATACAAAAAATTACCCCGGTGTGTTGGCAGGTGCCTATAGTCCCAATTACTCCAAAGGCTGAGGTATGAGAATCGCTTGAACCCAAGAGATGGAGGCTGCAGTGAGTCGAGATCGCACCACTGCACCCCAGCCTGGACAACAGAGTGAGAGACTGTCTCAAAAACAAACAAACATTTTTCTCTACAACTGTTGCCTTCTGAATGTCTCTTGAATCCACATACTTTCCTCCATCTGTACTGTTACTGACCAAGTCCAGGTACCCTGCATCTCTCATCTCCATTTCCAGAAGAGCCTCCAGATTTTCTCCCTGTGTCTCCTCCCAATCTTCCCACACCTTTATTCTCTACAAGCAGGACTCTATTTTCACCATGCAAATCTGTCTTCTCATTGCTCTTGAAACCAAATTCTTAATATGCATATGAGGCCCTTGCTATGTGGCCTTGGTCTGGTTCACAGTGTCTTCTCCCACAGCATCCTCCCTCACCCCACCCCCTCCAGCTTCTGGAAAGCACTTAAATATTCTTTCAGTGGGAGCACAAATGGGGACAATATGGGGCATAGGAGATAAAAACGGATACAATTATGGGGAATTGAGACTCAGTCAGATCAGGTGAATCTCATAGATCTTGTAAAGGCTGCCTATCTCTGCTCTAACAGCACAAGATGTGTTGGCCTTTGAGAGGGAGACAGACATCATCAAGAGCAGACAAAATCCCTGCCCTCAGGGAGCTTATGTTCTAGTGGAGAAGACAGACAACAAATGAGTAAATGGACTTATAAAGTCAAATATCAATGAGTGCCGATTAGACAATAAAACAGGGAAATGTGACAGAGAGTAACCAGCCAGATGGGGTAGGATAGGGGTCAGGATCAGACAGGGTGGTCAGGAAGAGAACCCAAGGAGGTCATGTTTCAGCTTGGACACAGGTGATAGTAACAAGTCACAGGACAGTATTCCTGGCAGTGGAAACTGCCAGTGCAAAGGCCTGGGCCAAAACAAGCAAAGAGCTTAGAATGTTCTGGGAACAGGAAAAAAAAGGTCAATGTGGCATTGTCAGTCATTTGACCCAGAGCAACTCCATCTTGAATGGGGACTAGGTAAAATGAGGCTGAGACCTCCTGGGCTGCATTCCCAGATGGTTTAGGTATTCTTAGTCACAGGATGAGACAGGAGGTCGGTACACGATACAGGTAATAAATACTTTACTAATAAAATAGGTTGAAGTAAAGAAGCTGCCCAAAATCCACTGAAACCAAGACGGCGATGAGAGTGACCTCTGGTTGTCCTCACTACTACACTCCCACCAGCGCCATAGCAGTTTACAAATGTCAACCCTAGTGTAGCATATAATCAAGAAATAACCATAAACTTGGGCAACCAGCACCCATTGGGGCTGCTCTACGGAGTACCCATTCTTCATTCCTTTACTTTCCTAATAAACTTGCTTTCACTTTAGTCTATGGACTGGCCCTGGAATTCTTTCTTGTGTGAGATCCGAGAACCCTCTCTTGGGGTCTGGATCAGGACCCCTTTCCAATAACAGCTTCAGCACCATGAGAGAGAGGGACCAGAGTGACGAGATCAGAGACTGTCAAAGACGAGGTCAGAGGTCCAGTAAGGAACTTGGGTTCAGTCTCAACAAAATGGGAGGCCATTAAAGGATGGTAAGCTAAAAAGTGACATGGTAATAATTTTTAAAAGGTCATTCTGGTTGCAGAGAAAAAGCAAAACTGCAGTCCCCTAGTGTCAGATCTTTCAGCTCATTAATTCATCAGAAGATTAAAGACCCCACTGTGTGCTACACTTCTAGGTGCTGGGGAGATTCAAAAACAAAGCGAACATATTAAAACCATTCTCATGTACTTTCAATAAATATTGGCTACCTTCTATTGGCTGGGCACTGGAACAGAGGTAAACAAGATAAGAGGTATGATCTGTTGGAACAGTACTAATTCAACTGTTAATCACTGGCTGTAAAATGAATCGCAAGCAATAAATGGCATTTAGGAAACTCACTAGGGTGACTGCAATTTACAACCTCATCTTCTGATACAAGCCAAAGTAAATTACAGGAAGATTAAAGAGTTTAAAAAACAAAACAAAACAAAACAAAAACCTAGAAGAAAAAATGGCTAAGCATTAACTAACTATAAAATAGGAGAAATAGAAAGCAATCAGGTTGCAATCGATTTCATTACATCAAAAATCCTGAAGTGTAAAATTGGAAAAGATCCCAGGAAATACATTTAACAAGAGGAATTATTCCTGTGATTGGAATCATCTTCCTTGAACATAATGTGGTGAGAGGCAGCAGGAACATTATATATGTTACACTCTAGTGGTTTCCTTTAAGTTTCAAAGTTGTCAACTGTTTTATTTGATATCAGAATTGTGTTTTCAAAAGAAAAAAAAGCTTTGCCATTATCACACTTCTTATAAAGATGAAGAGAAAAATGAATCAAAAACTTCTATAGTTTAGGTACTGGTAACTACATTAAATATAGGAACAGCACTTAGGGGAAACTGATTTGTTTCTAATGGTGATAAAGATAATAAAAAGCACACTGACTGTAAAGCTCATTGCTTCACATATACACTTCCTAATTCTTACTACACTAACTCAGAGCTATGATTCTGAGTTCCATTTTGCTCTGAGCACCAACTGCTCAGAACTCCATCTTTCTCAGAGCTCCAATCACTCCAAACTCCTTCTTGCTCTGAGCATCCTCTGCGCAGAGCTCCATGTGCTTGGAGCTCCATCTTGCTGAGATCTCCAATCACTTCCAGCTCCATTGTGCTCTGAGCCCCATCTGCTTGAAGCTCCATCGTACTGTGAGCAGCATGTTCTCTCAGCTCCATCTGGCTCTGAGCACCACCTGCTCTGAGTCCATCTGAAACCAAGCAACATTTGCTCCAAGTTCCATCTCGCTTAGAGCTCCTTCTTGCTCAGAACTTCATCTGCTCCAAGCTCCATCTTGCTCAGAGAACCATCTGCTCTGAGCTCCATCTTGCTGAGTACTCCAATTGCTTTCAACTTCATTTTGCTCTAAGCACCATCTGCTCAAGCTCCATCTTACTGTGAGGAACATGTTTTCTAAGCTACATCTTGCTCGGAGCTGCATCTGCTCCAAGCCCCATTGTGCTCAAAGCTCCATTTTTTCCGAGGTCGATCTTGCTTCTGAGCATCATCTGCTCAGAGCTCCAATCCTACAGAGCAATGTTTTTAACTTCCAATCACTCTGAGCTCCATGTTGCTCTGAGCACCGAGCACCGTCTGCTCTGAGCTCCACCTTCCACCGAGCAACATCTGCTCCAAGTTCCATCTTGCTTGGAGCTCTTATCGCTCTGAGATCCATCTTGCTCTGAGCACCAAATGCTCGGAGCTCCATTTTACTCTGAGCACCATCTACTCTGAGCTCCAGCTTGCTCAGAGCTCCATCCACTCTGAGCTCCAGCTTGCTCAGAGCTGCATCTTCTCTGAGCTCCAGCTTGCTCAGAGCTCCATCTACTCTGAGCTCCATCTTGCTATGGCACAATCTGCTCAGAGCTCCATCTGCTCTGAGCTTCATCTTGCTCAAAGTTCTAATCACTCTGAACTCCATCTTGCTCTGAGCACCATCTGCTCTAAGCTCCATGTGTCAGAGTTCCATTTGCTCTAAGATCCTTCTTGCTCAGAGCTCCAATTACTCCAAGCTCCATCTTGCTCTGAGCACCATCTGCTCAAACCTTCTTCTTGCCTGGAGCTCCAGTCACTCTGAGCTCCATCTTGCTCTGAGCACCATCTGCTCGGAGCTCCATTTTGCTTTGAGCTCTATCTTGCTCTGAGACCATATGCTTGGAGCTCCATCTTACTCTGAGCAACATCTGCTCTGCGCTTCATATTGCTCAGAGCTCCATCTTGCCTGAACCCCATCATGTTTCAAGCTCATCATGCTCAGAGTTTCCTCTTGCTTTGAGCACTATCTGCTCCACGATGTTTACTGCAGCACTATTCACAATAGGAAAGACATGGAACCAACCCATATGTGCATCAATGATAGAGTAGAAAAAGAAAATGTGCTAGATATCCACCACGGAATACTATGGAGCCATAAAAAAGTATAAGATCAAGTCCTCTGCAGGGATATGGATGAAGCTGGAAGCCATCATTCTCAGCAAACTAACACAGAAACAGAAAACCAAACACTGCATGTTCTCACTCATAAGTGGGAGCTGAACAATGAGAACACATTTTAATACTATTACAACCTCTGAAGATGGTCTCTATTTCTCTTAACAAAGGATATTTATACTTTGCAATTTTTCTCTCTAAAGGATTGTGGCTTCTCCTGTCTGTGCCAGTTTAGGGTACAGGTTGACCACCTCACCTTGAAATGACCCACTCCATGTCTGCACATGGTTGTTCCCTCCTGTGAACTGTTTGTTCACAGCCTCTTATCACTTGTGGGTCATTTGAGAAGAGGTTTCTCACATAGTGCTACACCAGGCGAATCACCAACTGAAAGAATTACCAAAACAATGTGTGGACCTGGTTATTTCAAAGAATAAATAGGAGTCGGTTGAAGGTGATAAAGTCAGTAATACCTTAAGATGATAAGATGTAACATCTTAGATGACCAAGACTAATCCTGTGGGTCCCAAGAACATGTAACAATATGGAGTATGCCAGCAAAAAGCTCACCCACCAGACAACAGCAAATGACGCCCCGGCTCAAAGGTTAAATGTCCTCTCTCCATGTGTGAAAGCACATGACCAGCAGGAGGCAAAAACAACAGGGAGACAAAGGCTTTGCTGCATATATGTGGACTTCAGTCTCCAATGAGACACTCAGAGCCTACATCTCCTCTGTTACCACTGCTGCTTTTATTTTACAGAACATTTCCATATATGTTTCATTCTATTCTCTGAATTCTGTGCTTCATTTTTCTCTCAGTCTAGTTATGAATCAACATCACACTTTCGATTTCCAAGTATTTAAAATACATGAAAAGTTATTTTTGATATTCAGATTTTTATGGATATTTTTGTTTATTCTTCTTTGCAATCAGTTTTATCTCTATGCACAGTCAGATAGTAGCTACATTGAAGTCAAGCTCAATTTATCAAATGATTAAAGAATCACTGACCTCTTCATACTGTTACACATAATTTTTTTTTTTTTTTTTTTTGAGACGGAGTCTTGCTCTGTCGCCGAGACTGGAGTGCAGTGGCCGGATCTCGGCTCACTGCAAGCTCCGCCTCCCGGGTTTACGCCATTCTCCTGCCTCAGCCTCCCGAGTAGCTGGGACTACAGGCACCCGCCACCTCGCCCGGCTATTTTTTTGTATTTTTTACTAGAGACGGGGTTTCACCGGGTTAGCCAGGATGGTCTCGATCTCCTGACCTCGTGATCCGCCCATCTCGGCCTCCCAAAGTGCTGGGATTACAGGCTTGAGCCACCGCGCCCGGCCCTGTTACACATAATTTTCTAAAATTGTGGTCTTATTATATCTTCTCTGTACAAATCCATTTCATATTTTATACATTTTTACAGCAATTCTGATTTTGTGAAATTTTAAAAATATACCATGCTGTAGAATCCTGACAGTGTCTTTTCACATACATGATCATGAACACATGGCATTCTCATTAACTCTGTGAATGTGCTTAACAGTATTACAGGATTTGCAAATGCTGAATCTCACTTGCACTCCTGCCATAAAGGATATCTGGTCATGACATACTAATGTGTTGACACAATGGCTTCTAATATTTATAACTTTTACTTTTATACCCACATGTCCTATTTGTCTGTAGTATTCTCTGTGTCTCAGTCCAGTTAATGATCTTAAGTAGCCCTCCAAAATTTTGGGGGGGACGTTTAACCACTTTATAACTCTTACACAGTTTAAGTGACATTTGTTTACTAAGTTTTTTTGTCTTGTTTTGTTTTGTTCTGTTTGTTTTTTGTTTTGTTAGGTTATGTTTTTTAGATAGAATTTCACTCTGTCCCCCAGGCTGGAGTGCAATGGCGTGATCATGGCTCATTGCAACCTCTGCCTCCCAAGTTGAAGCTATTCTCCTGCCTCAGTCTCCTGAGTAGCTGGTAAGACAGCTGCGCACCACCACATCCGGCTAATTTTTGTATTTTTAGTAGAGAGGGGTTTCACCATGTTAACCAGGCTGGTCTCAAACTCCTGACCTCAGGTGATCTGCCCGCTTTGGCCTCCCAAAGTGCTGGGATTACACATGTGAGCCGCCACGCCTGGCCTACTGAACTTTTTTATACTGGAACTTACTTGTTTATAAGAGCTCTCTTCTGTTAAATGTCTTTGTTATCTCTATTATTTCACTAAAATTTACCCCTATTGAGATAGAGATTCTAAATCGATGAACCACCTTACTGGTACTATGTTCATAATATTGTTAATCACAGTAAAAGTAGGTATGCTTTTAGAAAATCAAGGTTGAAAGATCAAAAACAAAAAAAAGAAAAAGAAAAAGAAAAACACACACACAGGAAAACAAAATAAAACTTACATTGTCCCTCTCCATCCATTAGTGGCATAAACACAGAAAGATAACCAAATGGACCAAATGAAGGAGGCAGAAAATCAGACAAAAATTATATAGAGTAAACACATTTTTCAGAAACACACCAAAGGTACTCAGGTTGAGAAACCTGGATATTCATGTGGAAAGGACTGAAGAACCTTATGTTGCACAATACAGAAATATCAACACATAATAAAATGAACACTTAAGTCTAATCTTGAAATTAAAACAGCTCCCAGGTAAAAAACACAGGGTGTCTATTTTGGGGAAACTTGAATCTGTACACACCAGTTGCAAAAAGAAAAAATTAGGGAGAATATACACATACACAATACAATGGCTTCACCATGTCTTTTTATTTCCCAATGGGACACAGAAATCACTGGCAACAAAAGCAAATATAAGTATGATAGACAAAGGACAACTTTAAAATTTCTAAACAAGAAGAAAACAATGAACCAAAAGGAAAGGCATCCTAAAGATTGGGATAAAATTATAGAAAATTATGTATGTCAAAGGAATCATTATCTAACACACACAAGAAACTAAAGGTACTAAGTGGGCAAAAAGATGAAACAACTAAAACCTATATTGATCCAAACAATCTGCTACTGGCAGAAAAAGAGCCTACCCAATGGACAGAATGACGGAGTCCCCTGTGCCACCCAAATGTATATACACAGTGAACACAGTTTTCAAACGAACACGAAATGACACAATGAGAAAAGAAAAGTCAGCTCAATAAACGATTTTGAGGAAACTGGATAACCACTTGAAAAACAGTGAAATAGGACAGAATCCATGTAAATTACACTGAAGACTTAAACTCAGTTTTGAAACCACTTACTTCCCTTAGGAAACATAGGGTGAGCATATATTTTAGAAGACTAATCTATGCACACAATTTGCAAAATGTAAAATATAAAAAGAAAAAGAAAAGAAAAATTAGTAGGAAAAAACCCATAGACAATGCCATGGCTTGCAAACTTTTTCACTGTTTTTAATTGTACACAAAAGCCACCACTAATATATAAACATGTGGGACTACAGAAAACATTGGATCTTATGTAGGGAAAAGAAAACAATGAACCAGAAGAGAAGGCACCTCAAAGACTGAAAGAAAATTATGGAAAATCCTGTCTTTGAAAGGGGTTCTTACAAAATATGTGCAAGAAACTAACACTATGATGTGGGAGAAAACAAAAACAGAAACAAAAACAAATACCCAAGCTAAGTCTGGGCCAAGGACCTGAACAGACATGTCTGAAAAGTAGATGAGCAATTCACTCATAGGTAAAAGAAAAAGTTTCCCAACAGCTCTAATCCTCACGAGAATGTCAAGGGAAACCACAGTGAGATACCACTTCCATACACATAGAATGAATGTTACTGAAAACAAAAATACAAGTTTGAAAAGGAAACAACTGGTATAGACTTGCAGAAGGGGAAACTCTTCTCCTACACTCTTGGTGGGAATATCAATTGGTACACACTCTAGCAAAAATAGCTAGAAGTTCCTCAAACAAAGTAAAAACTCCATTTCATCTAGCCTTCCTACCACCGGCTGTACATTTACAGTCAATGAAATTCCTAAGTGGAAGAGATACCTCCCTTGCCGTGTGTAATATAGTACTCACAATAGCCAAGATAGGAAATATGCCTACTCGTTCATTCACTGATGAAGGGATGAGGAAACTGCAACATGCATCCAGAATGGAGTATTCTTCAACCATAGAAATGGGTGACATCTAGTCATTTGCAGCCATGTGGAAAAACCTGAGGGACATTATGTTAAATGAAATGAGCCAGGCAGAGAAAGACATATACTGCATAATCTCGCCTATGTGGAATCTAAAACACCTGACCTCATAGAAGTAGAAAGTTCAACAGTGGTTACCAGAGGCAGGGGAGAAGAGGGGCCTGGGTAGGAATTGGTAATGGTTACCAAGTTACACTTAGAAAACTGAACTCAATCCTACCCTTCTCTTCTATAGCAGGGTGATTAAGGTTAATATTGTAGTGAATTTTCCAAATAGCTGGAAAGGATTCTGAATATCCTCTCCACTGACAAATAAAATACCTAGAGGACTTCACAGATGCAAAATATTGTGATTTCATCAATATGCTAGGGGTACCTATATCAAAATGGCCCCTGCATCCTCTAGTTATATACATATACTTTAGGGCAATTTCTTAAAAAAAAAAAAAAAAAAAAGGATGCCAACGATGCTAAAATTAACATGGAACCATGAAATGCTCTAAATTTCAAAAGCATTTCTAGAAATAGAAAGTATGTGGGACGCATCATTGTCTTCCATTTGAAATTATATTGAAAAGCTAGTTATCTAAACAACAGATGATTGGCATTAACCAAGACACCCAGGCCAACAGACAGAATGAGGGAGCTCAATCACAAACCCAAACTCCTTGGTAGTATACACATTTTGTAAAAGAACACCAAAAGACACAATGAAGAAGGGGGAATCTGTTTAATAAATTGTTTTAAAAATTGGATATCCCCATATAAAATAATAAAATAGAACCCCTATTGTGTAAAAGGCACAACAATCAACTCAAAATGAATTAGAGACTAATACACAAAACTTGAAACCATCAAGCTCCCTCAAAGAGAAGACATACAGTGTGGGTATATTTAGGTCAATGTGGATCTGTGTTCACACTGTGCCAAAACCAAACAAACAATACAGGGGGAAAACTCATGGGTGATGGATTAGTTCGGACATGATTTTATTTTTCTTCATCAGTCACCTACGTCACAGGGAACCAAGAAAACAGACACACATGGGAATGCATCCCATTCTAGAGTTTGTGCCCAAGCAGATTAAAAAAAAAAAAAAAAACTATGAAAGAAATTAAAAAGTCATCCTGAAGTTTGCAAGAAAGGTTTCGGCAAACATACATCTGATAAAAGGTTGTCTTCAAAATGTCTAAGCCACTAACACTACTTACTAGCAAAAACACAAATGAGAAACTAATAACCAAACAAAATGGGTCAAAAGAACCTGAACAGACATTTCTGCAAAGAAGACATAACATTGAAAACAAGTTTAAGAACTTGGATAGCATCACAAATCATGAGAAAGATCAAAACAACACATACATCATCTCACTATAATTCAAATGGATGTTATCAAAGTTATAACATACATTAAAACAGACACAAATGTGGGTGTAAATTTCCAGAGAGCAACTCATTTGGTAAGAACGTTAATTAGTATACAAACTACAGAAACCAGTGAGAGGTTCCTCCAAAAATTAAACCTACAACTACCACTTCATCTGACAATTCTACCATTAAGTATACTTTCAGGGCAAAAGAAATCAGTCCATGCAAGAGATATTTGCCATCCTATGTGGACTGCAGCACTACTGACAACTGCCAAGATAAAGAATAAACTTACCTGTCCAGCCACAGATGAAGGGATAATGTAACTGTGATAGATGTACACAAATAGAATAGTCTTCAGCCAGAAAAACAGAATGAAATGTCATCATTTGGAGCCATACTGTTGAATCTGGAGGACATTATGGTAAATGACCTAAACCAGGCAGAGAAAGAAAAACACTGCCACATCTCACTCATGTAGAATCCAAAATAAAAGGCTTTATTGCATAAATCTAGAGAGCACAATACTGGTTACCAGAGGTTGGAGGGAAGAGGGGGGATGGGCAGGGATCAGAAATAGGTACAAAGTTACACTTAGATGAGAGGCATGAATTGTTCCTCTCTATTCCACAGCACAGTGACTAGAGTAAATTAACACTTCATCACACCTTTTTCACAAAATCTGGAAAAGATTTCCCATATTTTCACCATAAAGAAATTAACAACTGTTTGTGATAATAGAGAGTCTTGTAAATGCAAAATTCCAAATGTTTCCATCACAAAGAAATTAACAACAGTTTGTGATAACAGAGATTCTAAATATCCTGATTTTAACATTTCTCTGTATCTGCATTAACCAAAATGCCCCGCTCTAACTTCCCCCATTGTATGCCATTACTGTATGGACAACCTTTTAAAAAATATGTAAACACGCAATGCTAAAGTTCATGTGGACCACAAAACACCCTGAATTTCCAAAGCAACGCTGAGAAATACAAACTACACCGGTTGTGTCACACTTCCTGATTTTACATTCCATTGAAAAGTTAGGGACCCCATTCCACACAGACCAGTGGAATAGATTAGAGAACCCAGACGTAAACCCGCACCCCTAACACCATCTGATCTTCAACAAAATCCACAAAACTAAGCTTTGAAGAAAGGATTCCCTCCTCTCAATAGATGGTGCTGGGATAAATGGCTAGCCAGTTGCAGAAGAAAGGCAGTGGGCCCCTGTGTCTCACTGTGTACCGAAACTAACTCAAGATGATTGAAAGATGTAATGCAAGACTGCAAACTATGAAAAGCCTGCAGGAGAACCTAGGAAATACCCTTCTTGACAGAGGGTTTGGCACAGCACGGATATGCCTATGTCCCTGCTTTGTGTATTAGTCTCTAATTCATTTTGAGTTGGTTCTTGTGCCTTTTACACAATAGGGATTCTATTTTATTATTTTATATAGGGATATCCAATTTTTAAAACAATTTATTAAGCAGATTCTCCCTTCTTCGTTGTGTCTTTTGGTGTTCTTTTACAAAATGTGTAAAAAGCAAGTGCAACTAAAACAATTATTGACAAGTGGGGCCTAATGTACAAAAGGGCTGCTGTACAGCAGAAGAAATTACCAACAGAGTAAACGGACAGCCTACGAAGTGGCAGAAAATGTTTCCACGTATGCATCTGATGAAGTCTAATATCCAGGATCTACCTCAAAGACCTTAAGCAAATAAATCAGCAAAACAAAAACTCAATGAAGGAAGGGCAAGGGGCATGAAAACAAGCATCTCAGAAGAAGGTTTACAGCAACCAACAGACAGGACAACATTTCTCTACCTCAGTAATCATCAGAGAAATGTAAAGCAAAAAACCCATGAGATAGTATTTCACACTGGTCAGAATGACGATTGTGACACAGTCCACAAGAATAAATGGCAGTGAGGCACAGGAGGAAAGGGATGCTGGTCGGCTGTTGGTGGAAATGAAAACTAGTTTGGACACCATGGAGAGCAATGTGGGGATTTCTCAAATAACTTTATTGACATCACTAATCCTCACAAAAATGTCCATGAAAACCACACTATGATTCCGTCTCATTCCACTCAGAATGAATACTACCCAAAACAAACAAAACACAGATTTTTTGAAAGTGACATCCAGTATAGACTTATAGAACGGTAACCTCTTAAACACTATTGGTGGGGATGTAAATTAGTATACACACTCTGAAAAACAGCTAGAGATTCCTGAACAAATTCACAGTACATCTACCACGTCAGCTAGCAGTCACACCAGTGGTTCCACATTTAAAGCAGTTGAAATCCTAGGTTGAAGAGAGCTATCTGCCTTCCCAGGGGTACTAAAGCACTTGTAACTGTGGCCAAGGTCCAGAACCAACCTACCTGTGCATACGGAGCTGCAGGGATGAGGAAACTGCTGTATAGATACACCACAGAATATGTTTCAGCCACAAAGCTTTGGAAAATCCTGCCATCTGCAGCCACATGACGAAACCTGGAGAACATCAAGTCCAATGAATGAGCCTGGTCGAGAAAGACTGATGCCATGTTATCTCAGGGATGTAGACTGAAAAGAACTTTACATCCTAGAAGTAACAAGTTCAATAGGGGTCACCAGAGTCTGCAGGGGAGGTAGAGGTGGTCTGGGAAGGAATCAGTGATGGGTACAAAGTCACTCTCAGATGAGAGTGATCAAATCTGGTCTTCTATTCCATAGCAGGGTGATTAGCCTTAACACAAATGTGTCATATGTTTCAAAGTAGCTAGAAGGAAAGATTCTGAATGTTGTTACCACTCAAAAAATAAAAACTATATGAGGTGAAGAGATGCTAAATAACCCGATTTTATCATTACTCAACATATACATGTATCAAAATCTTTCTTGTACCCTCTGATCATATACATTTAGTATATGGCAAATAGTGTTTTAAGAAATAGAAATAATGCCACAATGTATGTGAAAATGTGAAACATGCTGAATTTCCAAAGCTATCCTGAGAAATACAAACCATATGGGATGCATCACATTCTCTGAGTTCTAATTATTAGAAAATCCCCGGTTAACCAACCCATATGTTACTGGCATACACAGAGAAACACAGACCAGTGAGGAAAAATGAGGATGCTCAAGAATCAACACAAAATTCTACAGAGTGAACACATGCTTCAAAACACCAGCAAAATGACACAATGGGGAAGGTTTCCAAAACTAGATATCCATATGGAATACAATACAGGACTCTTATGGTACTAGATACACAATAATCAACTCAAAAGGATTAAAGATTATACACCAAACTTGCAACCATAAGGCTCCTATAAAGACAACCTCTGGTGTGTGTATATTTAGGGCAACTTGGATGTATGCTCATGGTTTTCAAAAAGTAACAAAAATACAAGGAAAAAAATCATTGACAATGGACTGCTTTGGTAGCAATTTTGTTTTTTCCTGATTAGTAACCAACAGCACAGCTAACCAAGAAATTCTACACGTGTGGGACCACGTCACTGAAGAGTTTGTGCCCAACAAAAAAAACAATGAACAAAATGAAAAAGCATACTGAAAATTATAAGAAAAGTTTGGGCAAACATACAGTGGATAAGGGGTTGTTTTTGAAAATGTACAAGCTAGTAACACTGCCAGGTGGCAAAAAAAACAAAACAACAGAAAAAAACACAGATCAAAATTGGGCAAATGACCTGAGTAGATATTTCTGCAAAGAACACAGGAAACTGACCCAATGTTTACAAAAATGGGGTTAACATTACTACTCATGAGAAAAATGTAGATCAAAACCACACTCAGAATTTATCTCACTCCAACTAGAATGAACATTACAAAAAAATTAAAGTATTTAAAAAGACAATTCCTAGGCTGGGCGCAGTGGCTCATGCCTATAATCCTAGCACTTTGGGAGGCCGAGGCGGGTGGATCACGCGGGCAGGAGATCAAGACCATCCTGGCTCACACAGTGAAACCCCGTCTTTACTAAAAATACAAAAAATTACCCTGGCGTGGTAGCGGCTGCCTGTAGTCCCAGCTACTCGGGAGGCTGAGGCAGGAAAATGTCATGAACCCGGGAGGTGGGGCTTGCACTGAACCAAAATCGGCCACTCCACTCCAGCCTGGGTGACAGAGCTAGACTCTGTCTCAGAGAAAAAAAAAAAAAAAAATCCTGGTATGAATTTCCAGAAAGGGGAACTGTTTGTGGAAACGTAAATTAGTATTAACGCTATAAAAAACAGTTGAGGGGTCCTGCAAATAGGAAAAAAAAGAAACACCAAACCATCTAGCAGTCCCACTACTGGGTATCATTCAACCCACCTGTTCATCCACACATACAGAGATCAAGAAACTCTCATATACATACACTAGGGAATATTCTTCAGCCATCAAAACAATGAAACACTGTCACTTAGAGCAACACAGATGAACCTGGAAAACATTATGCTAAATGTAATGAGCTAGGCCTAGAAAGACAAACACTGCATGATACCACTCACGTGAAATCTTAAGATGTTTATCCTAAAGAAGTAGAAAGCACAATATTGATTACCACAGTCTGGGAGCTAGAGGGGGAATGGGGAAGGATTGGTTATGGAAACAAAGTTATCTTAACATTAAAGGAATACATCTGAATGTTCTCCTCAGCCCCAGTGACTGGAGTTAACAATATTATATTTTTCTAAAGAGCAAGAAGGGATAATTTTGAATGTTCTCTCCACACAAAAATATAATCTGTGTGAGGGAATAGAGCTCCCAAGTACCCTGATTTGATCATTACCCCATCTATATGTATGAAAATGTACCCCTAATTATAGACCTTTGTGTTGTGAAATACAGTTAACAGCAATAAATACATATTGCTAAAAATCACAGAGAGCCACAAAGGCAATGAATATTTAAAGGAACCCTCAGAAATACAATCAAAGTGAGAACCCACAATCCTCAATATCAAATTACACTGCCAAGTTGTAGTCATGCAGCAGAAATATGGTACTTGCATAAATAAAAATACCTAGAACTGTGGAAAAAAACAGGGAGAGCAAAAACATGATCAACACAAATATGGACATAGTCAACTGACTTTCATAAAGAACACCACAATGTGGAAGGCAGAGTCTGCTCAATGAATACATTTGAGAAAAATGATATCCGGATGCAGAAGCAAGAAATAGGACCCTTATTTTACACGACCTATGAAAAACAAAACCCCCTCCCCCAAACTGAAGGCCAAAGACCATAAACCACAAAAAGTTTTTAAAACACAGGATGAACATGTATTTTTGGTTACTTGAATCTCTGCTCATCTTTGCAAAGAGGAAAACAAACACCTTTGAAGAAAAACCTCACTGACAACTAAATGCTTTGTCACTGATATATATTTTCTTATATGGGTGACCAAAATTACATGCATGAAATGCAAAAACAAACATATGGGACTATACCAACCTGAAAAGTTTCTGCATCTCAAAACAAATTACTTTACAAATAATAAAAGCATCCTATAGATTAGCCAAAAATTTCAGGCAATCTTGTAATTCACGAGTTGTCATCTAATGTGTACACAGAAAACACTATAAAGCAGCAAAAGAATCCAACTATTTCGCCAAGAACCTGAACAGACAATTCTGTACAGTCATAAAAAAGAACAACAGATACGATATAAGGTCCTCAAAATTAACTATTCATCAGAAAACTGTAATTCAAAACCACATGCACATAATCTCACACTTATTGAATATTCCTAAAAAAAACTTTTAAAAATAGGAGGGGCAGGGAGCTGTGGCTCAGGCCTGTAATCCCAGTATTTTGGGAGGCTAAGGCGGGTGGATCACCTGAGGTCAGGAGGTTGAGACCAGCCTGCCCAATGTCGTGAGACCCCGACTCTACTAAAAATACAAAAATTAGCTGGGTGTGGTGGCTGGTGCCCAGAGTCCCAGCTACTCTGGAGGCTGAGCCAGGAGAATTGCTTGAACCCAGGAGACAACGGTTTCAGTGAGCCGTGATCACGCCACTGCACCCCAGCATGGGCAACAGAGGAAGACTGTGTCTCAGAAAACAAAACAAACGAAAAGAAAAACATAGGAATGCGAGTGTGGTTTTCGAGAAAGGGGAACTCATACACTGTAGGTGGAACTGAAAATTAGGATACACACCACGGAAAACAGCTAAATAGCCGGACACTCCTCAAAGAATTGAAACTACACGTGTCCCCTGCTCTGCCCAGGTCTCTTGCTAAAGGTCTTGAGGCATCAAAAATAACCCTAGACCCCAGCTCAGAAGCCCATGGGGCTCGCAGAGACCCTGGACCAGCGTGTCACCGCCGGGGCTCTGGGCCAAGGGGCGGCAGGAGGGCGGACGCTGCCAAGGCCAGGACCCCACAACCGCCTCCATGCGGACGACTTGGGCCCAGATGCCCAAAATAAGTCAGGGCCCAAAAGCAGGGAGTGACCGGGAAGGAGAAGGGAGGTCCAGAGGGTTCCCAGTGGGGTCCATGCCCCGGACACTTACCGAGACTCGCCTCCTCCTGCACTGTCACGCGAAACCCACCACGGCTTCTCGGAAGCTCTCTCCAACCACCAGGCTGCTCCGCTGCCGCTGCCGAGGCCTCACAGGAAGTGTAGTCTCGGCTTCCGTAGGGGCGGCACATGCACGCGGGCACGTGCACGCAGGCACATGCACGCTGGCAGCGTCCCTCCCGCCAGGTTGAAGCACCACCCCCTCTTAAAGGGCCCGCGGCTCGGACGGGCCAGACACAGCTTAGGGTTGTGGCACAGGAGCGCTCCCTGTGACCCCAGCCAAGAGATAGGCTCCCTTTGTTTGGTGAGCCCCCAGGACCTGCCCCTGCCCTCCTCTGAACCTCAGCTTCACCCCGCAAAGGAAGCGGCCTGGCTGAACCTCTGGGGTCCCTCAAGCTCGGCACCTCGGTATCCAGGGTGGATCCCCTGCCCCTCTGCAGAGGGTGCCCAGAGAATCACAGAAAGCTGGGGGCTGGAGGGACAGTCCCGAGGGTAGCAGGGCCTCCCCGGCCCCAATGTCCGCATCTGTCCTGTGGGAGCCCGGGGACCTCGCTAGGGCTGCCTGGGTCACCGGGCTTCCCAGGAGGCAGGCATGGGCCCTGGGGTCCAGCGCTGCCCCCACCTCAACTCCATCCTGCATCAGCGCCTGCGAGGCGCCCTGTGGACTGGACCCAGGCTCGCCCATTCCCGGGGAGAGGGACCCGCATCGGTCTCTGTGACACCCACAGCAAGGGCCGTGCTGAACTCTCCTGGGGATCTGGGGGTGAGACGGGGGAATCCCGGCAACTTCTTGAAGCAAACTCAGTTAAGGAGGGACTCCTCCTGAACTATTTTGTGAAGCCAGTGTCAACCTGATATCAAAACCTAGCAAAGACACGCACACACACCCCCCCCCCACACACACACACACAAAACCTATAGGCCAATATCCCTGATAAACATATACCCAAGATTCTCAACAAAATACTAGCAAACTTAGTGTAGCAGCGCATCCAAAAGTTAATTCATCATCACCCTGTAGATTTCTTTTCTGTAATCAAGGTTGTTTCAACATGTGAAAATAAAAAAATGTGATTTACCCCATAAACATAATTAAAAACACAACTCAATAGATGTGAAAAAAAGCTTTTGATAGCATTCAACATCCCTTTGTGTTAAAAAAAAAAAAAAAACCCATAAAGTAGGCATCAAAGGAACATACCTCACAATAATAAGAGCTATCTATGACAAACACACAGTTGACATTATACTGAATGGGCAAAAGCTGGAAGCAGTCCCCTTGAGAACTAGAACAAAAAATGATTCCCATTCTCACCACTCCTGTTGGATGTAGTACTGGAAGTTCTAGCCAGGGCAGTCAGGCAAGAGAAAGAAATGAAAGACATCCAGATCGAAAAAGAGAAAGTCAAACTATTTCTCTTCACTGATGATGTAATTCTATACCCAAACCCCGAAAGACTCCACCAAAGGGCTTCTAGAAGTAATAACTTCATTAACATTTCAGAATAGAAATCAATGTATGAAAATCGGTAGCATTTCTATACAGCAATAATGTTAGAGCTGAAAGCCCAATCAGGAATTCAATCTCATTAGCAGTAGCCACAAAAAGAATAAATCCCTAAGAATATATGTAACCAAGGAGGTGAAAGATCTCTACAAGGAGAACTACAAAACACTGCTGAAAGAAATCACAGACGGCAAACAAATGAAAAAAAAAAATTCCATGGCCATGGATTGGAAGAATCAAAATTATTAAAATAGTCATACTGCCCAAAGCAATCTAGAAATCTTATCCTACCAAACTACCCATGCTATTTTTCACGGAATTAGAAAACACTGTTCTAAAATGTGTGTGGAACCAAAAAAGAGCCCAAAGAGCCAAAGCAAACTTAAGTAAAAAGAGCCAAGCCGGGGTCATTGTATTACCCAACTTCGAACTACACGACAAGGTTACTGTAGTAACCAACACAACAGCTACCGGTGTAAAAATGGACACAGAGTCCAATGGACCAGAATAGAGAACACAGAAATAAAGTCACATACTCACCAGTATCTAAACTTGACGAAGTTTAAAAAAAAACAAAAAGCAATGGAGAATGGCTCTTGAATCCCACCTGTTGGCTTAGAATGTAAAGAGGCCTGGCATAATTTGTGCAGTAGCAGAAAAGTCAAATGAACACTCAATTGGCCTTTTCCACTCCTGCAGTGATTTTAGGCAGCCTCAGGCCTGTATCAGAGCCAGCCTCCAGGTCTAACAGTCGTCCAGGTCACTGTCTGGGTTCAGCAGTTTAGAAATAGAACTTCAGTAACCTGGTAGTACTGACTTCACAAAGACAGTTCCTGCAGGGTCAGCATAGGGCACATTTTGTTTTAGCTGGGAATATTGTATTAATAACAGAACACAGGTTAGTTTCAGCAGAGAGAGGAACGGATCCACTGCCCCAGCACTGCAGGGTCAGGGCTTCAACTCTGTCTCTTCTGCAAGTGGCTGCTTTCTTATTTCCTGGAAAACCAGCCCCTAGGAACCCATAGCCCTGGCCCAGTGCTATGGCTCCACCTTGAGCCTCCCGGTGTGGACTTCCGAAGTGGATGCACCCAGACCCACGTCCCAACCCCAATCCCTGGAAGAAGGGGCCTGGGAAGCAGGCAGGTGCCCCATTTGGAATTCGGACTTTCATTCAGAGTGTCTGGACAGGGGCACCCAGGAGAGCCTCGGTTCTGAATTTGTTTTGCTGTAAACACTCATGGGGTTTTTGACGTAAGGAGGAAGAGAAAGTTCTCAGATGCTGTGACCTTCAGTTATACGTCAGCTTGACTTGGCCACGGGGAGCCCGGTGTGGTCAGGCCTTACTCTCAATGGTATTTCTGGATGAGGTTAATGTTTAAATCAGCAGAGGGAATAAAGCAGTTTGCCCTTCCGAGCGTGGGGGCCTCACCCCATCAGGCTGAAGCCCACAGGGAACAAGAGGCCTGCCCTTCCCCAAACAGAGAGAATTCCTCCTGCCTGTGAGTCCTTGGAACAGAACCACACAGGGCTTTCCTGGGCCTCCAGCTGCCCCCTCATCCTGCAGATCTGGGGCTGGTCGGCATTGCGAATAACAAGTTCACTCCTTATAATAAATTTCCCTCTGCATCTACACTCACATCCTGTTGGTTTTGTTTCTCTGGCTAACCCTGACTAACACAGATGCCGTGCACTGCTGGAGAAGAAAGAGCTGCAGGCAGAAGATGCTGACCAGATCCACGTGCCCACATGCCCAATGCCACAGGCCTCTGATTGGACCGTTCATCCTGCCCTTACAACAGGAACACACACTGAGCTCCCCCTGTGCTCAGGGTCTGCATCTCATGGGGTTATTATTAAATAACCATAAGAAGCTCACAACATCCACAAGACCATTTTCTATGAAGTCCCTCGACAGTATGTAATGGTAAATAGAGGGTTCCCTGGACTGATGGGCAGTGTGCTGTCTGGGACAGCAGTTTGGGACTGGTCATGTTGTCTGGGGTGATGGCCCTGGCACCGGCCTCTGTGGCTGACAGGATTGTGCCACGAGGCACTTTGGTCTTGTGAGACACTGCTTGTCCCAAGCCAGAGCAGCCACTGGACATTCCTCAAGGAGCACCTCGAGATTCAGACAGGATGTAACCTCTTGCTTCCCCTTTCAAAGTTGCGGGACAGAATGCAGTGCCGCTGTTTAGTGTGGGAAGTGTGAGGATCAAAATATCGGAAACTATATGTTTCACAACAACCGAGTTCTCCATCAGAAAAAGTGACAACGGACACCCCTGCAAGTGTAGCTGTGACAAATTTGAAAATTCCTCCTCTGAGAGGCAGGTGCCTGTAGTCACAGAATCACTGCATGGGAAGCACCGTGATCCCTCAAGCAGAGTCAGGAGTTCCAGCTCTTAGGATTCTGCCACCTGCAAGTTCCTATATAACCTGCAAGGTGAGACAGAGGAATTCACTGAGCCTGAAGACTGACATCATATGTTAATACCTGCGCTAGACCTTGTGACCAAATAAAAAGGACCGAAAGCAAAAAACAAAGCAAAAATGGTGTGTAAAGACCTTTTCATATTCAAGTTTTTTTTCTTTCACTTCATTTTCTTTCATTTTAACTTTCACAAAATTCACTATTTATTATTCTCCACATACATATACCTTCTCCGGACTCAAGCTGGCAACCTGTGGAGACTCCGGGCATTCACAATTCCAGGAAAACAGCAGCGCTTGGCAGAGCAGCTGGCTGTGAATGGAGCTGATGCTGTGGGAGTGCTGTGCTCAGATGAGCCAATGGAAGATTCTATCATCTTGAGCATTCACCTTGTGAACTGTGAAGTGCCTGGATCTGCGGGGACTGGGTTCTCACAGCCACCAGGTGAGTTAGGCCTAGAAGTCACCCTTGGTAAGAGGCAGAGTCCAGAGCTGGACCTGGGTAGGTGCCAAAGGCAGCACTCCCTACTCCACACATGGGTTTCTCTCAAGTAAATCACCACCCAGGTGAGGTGCATACAGCATCTAGGGAGACGGAACACTGTGTTGTCCCCTCCTTCAGCCAGGAGGCCCCACACTGAGCGCCGCTGTCTCCACTGTCTGATGCCACAGGAGAGACATCGCCTGCTGGGTAAGGAAGTAGAAAGTGCAGATATTTTCCATCTTCTTGGAAATCACTCTTTGACACTTTTGCTTCATCTTCACTGAGTGCACACTGACTCTACCAGCAATAGTGTAAAAATAAACACAGCCTAAAGAAATAGGAACCCTGTATTCCTGGGACTTAAAAGCTTGACTTTCTCCAGTAAGACAATTACCAGTGCCCACGGCGGGAAGAGCTCTGATGCTGGGGTTGACAGCACACTGGAAAACAGGAGGGGTGTCTACATTTCCGGGGCCTCAAGTAATGAGAGTTTCTTCCAAGTACACTGACAAGGGTATTTGTGGCCCTGTTTTAGAATTATTACTCTGAAGATCAGGGAATTTCAGTCGGTTAAACTCATGCCACAGCACCTGTGCTTTTCCAGTAGGGGAGGGATGGAGTCCAGTGCAGGAGTCCCCCGTCACGGGGGAAAGCTCCCTGATGGGATGTCTGTGGAGGAATTAGAACCCGACGGCAGACAGGATAGGTGGGGAGTCTGTATGTTTTTATTTGGATGCTTTCATGGAGTAAAGTTCCCAACCAAGTATCAGGCTGAGTGCAATCCAGGCTGTGGTGCTGTGCTGTGAGGCAGGAAGTCCAGGCAGGTCCTGTGTTCACTGTTTCACTTCCACAGACTGAAGCCCCTCGAGGGGACATCTGCACAGAGGCTGGCAAGTGACTTCAGGATGCTGACGATGACCTCAAGGTGAGAGCCAGACAAAATCCCCTCAACTCTGCTAACCAAGGGCCTCAATGGCCACGCGTGTGGTTTTCTCCTGCAAAGAACAAACCAGTATGCAAACCGTGCTTTTGACTCTAGAAAAATGGCTGTATTCACCAGAGTGTCTGCTGAAGGCTGGGGCCCCTGAGAGTTGATTCAAATACTGTATTCTGGTAGAAAATATGGTAGCATATAAACCTGAAAAATGGCCTGGGGGTAATCTTATCAAACCTCTGCTGTGGTTATTTTGTAACTGAGTATATTGAAGGCTGGGGAACACAGCCATCTGGTGCCAGCATCCTAGGTGCTCTCTCTCTTCCATGGGCTTGCCTGGGTTGGGGGCCTTTCCAGCAAAATTAGGCTGGAGAAATGAGATTCTAGTTGAACAAGGCCCACTGTTGCTTTAAGACAAAATGTCAAAGCTTTAAAAAATGCATCAACTTGCTCTTTTGGCCAAGAAATCAATAGATGTGCTTCCTTTCCACTGTGCAGGCACTGAGCTGACAGAGGAGTAAGAGCTTGAATCATTTCCATGGCCTGAGTGACCACATGCTTCACTCGGAGCCCTGCTCCACAGCACACAATTCTGAGTCATCCCAGCTAATGGCCATGCACAGCATGCTGATGCTCTGGTCAGGCTGAGGGGCGTGTGGCGTGGTGGCTAGGCTGTCTCAGAGAACACCTCAGGCTGGGTGGACAAGGCTGACCCAGAAGAGGGCAACAGGCCGTTGACAGGGACTAGCTGGCTACAATCTGCCTCTTCTGCAGTTTGGGACAGTTAGGGTCATGGGTGAAAGTGTTTTTCCACATATAGTGGCCCGAAAGGAAAGGAAACTCATGCAAGTGTTCAGAACGTGTGCGGGTTTCTCAGGGGACGCTACTGCAGCGGCTGATGTCTAATCCAAGGAGCTCTGAAGGCTTGCCATAGAGATCTGTAGTTTTAATACCAAAGCCCCAAACATTCTGAGTTCCTCATGAAGACTGACTTAACATGAGCTATGCAGCCAGCTAAGGTATCCACTGAAGGAAATTGCCGGTGTTTCCTTCTCATTTTCCTCTGAGGTCATCTGAA
Organism: Macaca fascicularis; assembly: GCF_037993035.2. Lineage (NCBI taxonomy): Eukaryota > Metazoa > Chordata > Mammalia > Primates > Cercopithecidae > Macaca > Macaca fascicularis. The sequence goes on along the minus strand of NC_088384.1, from coordinate 60,205,764 downwards.
AACAATCACTTTGAGGACAGAGTTTGTGCAGCCCTTATGGTGGTGTGTTCCCAGCTCTGAGCATGCACTAAATATTTAATTCATTTGAATATAAATAAGTTAATGAACATGAATACATTAATAAATTAATTGGCATATATTTAGTCCTATTGCAGTTTCAAACTCATGAATTTATCCAACTTCTTTCCAATGAGTTCTCATTCAAGGGAACTATTTCAGTCTTATGACTAGTACTTCTGACATAATAATAGTAACAACCAATATTTATTTAGACCTTTAGTTTACCAAGCACTCTAGATTTTTTTTTTTTTTTTTTTGAGACGGAGTCTGGCTCTGTCGCCTGGGCTAGAGTGCAGTGGCCGGATCTCAGCTCACTGCAAGCTCCGCCCCCCGGGTTTACGCCATTCTCCTGCCTCAGCCTCCCGAGTAGCTAGGACTACAGGTGCCCGCCGCCTCGCCCGGCTAGTTTTTTGTATTTTTTAGTAGAGACGGGGTTTCACCGTGTTCGCCAGGATGGTCTCGATCTCCTGACCTAGTGATCCGCCCGTCTCGGCCTCCCAAAGTGCTGGGATTACAGGCTTGAGCCACCGCGCCCGGCCAGCACTCTAGATTTTATTTTTACATTCTGTCTTTACAAACCCCCACAAGGCAGGCATTCTCCTTACACGCAGTGTTAATTGGTGACACGGAGGCTCAGGGGTTTAAATGGTTTCACTGCAAGCAATGTAATCTAGTAGGATGTTGCTTTCCTATGTTTCCTAATACTCCCATATTTAGATATGGGTGGCTGAGTGAGAGTATATGATCTCCTGTATATGTGTAGGTGTAACCCACACTCATAGACGGAAAGTTCTGCAGGTTGAGAAATGAAGCCCTTTACTGAACAACCACCAACAACATTCTAGGACCCCCACACCCTTGGTTCTGCAGGCTACACCCCTCCCATCTGCTTAGAACCAGAAAGAAAACTCTGCGGTTACTTTTGCCTTTGACAATGACCTGTGGTTCTCTTCCACGTTCTCCTGGGGACTTGGGTCAATGTTCTCCCACGCAAATGTTAGCCAGGCCCAGGGTTATTGTTTTCCCTACCCCTGCAGATTGATCACAGCACACAGCTGCCCCACACTGGATTTCAGTCATCCCCATCAGCATCCCCTCTGCTGCTTGTGCCTCTGGCCAGCTTCTTGCATGGTCCTGACACGGTGCTGTCACTCTCACATTATCTGCACGCATTGTTTACCTATAGTTGGACACATTGTTCATAGGAGCCCAGCTGGAAAAGCAAAATATTCGAAGACTGTGCTGATAAGCTACTTCTTCCCTGCATCCTGGGCTGGTGAGAAGCTAGAGAGGAACGAATGCTCTGCCTGTGAAGAGACCGCACTGCAGAGAGGAGGAGGCAGAGATGCAGTCATCACAGCCCCAAGACCCTGCCTGGACCTGGTTTTGCAGGTCAAGGGAAGAGTTTTGCACAAATTCTCACTGGGAGCATTGTCAGGGCTGCAGCACATCACTCTTTTTTGACCTGCGTCCTTTTAATGTTAGCTATGATGTCGAAAAAGATGAAATTGAAGTTGCCAACATTGGGTGGAAGGCAAAAACCAGAGGAGTTTCTACCCAGGGAGAATTCCTCGGCAGGCCCCTTGCACCTGGTGGCCTGGAGTTGGGGAGGCCTCTGAAGCAACTCAGGGGATGGAATTCTGGGCTTTTTTCCATTTTATTATTTTCCTATTCTGACATCTTTGAAAAAAAACCCTCAGTCTCATGGTGTATGGGTCTTCTGATTGCTTTTGTCTTGATTTTACTCTGACTGAGGGACAATGGCAACTGTGGGCTCCTCATCCAGGATGAAGAGGGCCCATCCGTGGCCTGGGTCCATCCATGCTGTTCATGGTGGCCTCATGGATCATCATACAGAGGATGATCTCAGTGACGAGCTTGAGCTTACACAAAATTAAATTATATGGGTTTACAAGATTCCTGCCTCAGGATCAGTGACATCAGGCCTGTCCCTGCTGCTAACAAGGGCGACTTTATTATGTGCTGTCATGGTGGCGAAGGCTCACCCACTTGATGGAGATCTCAAAGACTAGCTCTACTCTTGAGAGATTTAAGCTAAGTTGCCTGGGAGTCCCTGGTGCTTTTTCAGGGTTCTACTGAAGACAATGCCATCATCCAAGTATCTCTGAATGCCTAAGTAGCTCTTGCCTCAGGAGCTCTGAGACCTTCTGTTATCTATTTTTGGATTGGCCAAGTCTCCCCTTCCCCCCAGCCAGAAAAGGGAGGCTCTTCCCATCCTTGTCAGCATTCGTGTCTTGTATTCCACTGCACAGCCTCCTGGCAAGCATCTCAGTGTCTGCAGGTGAGCGTGGCTGAGTTCAGTCTTGCTTACTGCAACTGTAGACATGAGGTCTGTGGAACTAATAATCCTTCTATTTGCGAACTGGCATTTTGTTTAAGTCTCAGGTCACTGATCTCTGGCAAGACAATCCTCTTTGTGTTTTCTGGTGATGGACTTGAGTGATTTCAATTTAAACAGTGGCCCCACCTGGGAGTGTATCCCCTTCCCACGGTGAGGGTGTGCATAGCCCCTGCCAGGTTTCTGCTGTCCTCTCATCCTGCCACTGGGCTTTTCCCCTGCAGAGGGCCTGGTGCCCACACTGCCTGCAAATGGCCACTCTTCCTTGTTCCAACCCCAACTCCACTGCAGCTTCCCAGAGCCCTAGAAGTGCTGGGCCCTGGCTGAGCACTATTCCTAGGCCTTGGATGGCGGGTGTGGAACTATGTCCTTGTCAAGGTTATTTCCTCTTCTATTTTCATCATGTTAAGTAAATCCCTTTCTCATCATAAAATGCCCTGGAGAGAACAGATGCATGGCTGTGGAGTCTTGTTCTGCGATATATCAGGTACGGGCTCAGGTATGTGGAGGCCACAGGGGGTGGACATGACTGGTCTTTCTCTGTGTGAATTGCATGTTTTGTGCCAGTCCAAGGGTTCTGTGGAGGAGAATCAGCTGTTCACCTGGCTGAGTCTAACTCTGGGATGGTGACAACCGAAACCCCAGCTCCATTCCCTGACCTTCGCTAGGCTGCTGCGTGGGTTCCCTGGCACTCTCACTTGGCTAATGCATTCTGTCTCCTCCTGGGGTGAGGCCAGCCTTTACTCATAGTTTCTGCCCATTCCACATCATTCTGTCTCCCACCCTTGGCTTTTTCAAAGATCTGAGCCAAGCATGTGCCAGGGGGTTAGAAAAATGCTGTCCACAGGGAACAAAAATACACGGAGATGAGAAACCAGCAGCACATGCTTTGGAGCTGTCACACCTTCTGGGAACTGAGAATCAACTCTCAGAGATGCCTGGATACCTTGGGAACACACAAGGCCTCTGCATATATTTCGGTTGCAGAAGAGTTTAGAGCCAAAGTAAAAAGCACATGAAGGGCATTCACGTTTCCAGGAACAGAAGCATCCTGTCTGGTTTTTCAGAGGTGAAAGGAGCAGTCTGAAGGGGCCATGGCATAAGTGTGTCTACAATCAAAGCTCGCAGCCGAGGCCCTGGGGGAGGATCAGGTGTGCACCAGGGGGTGTGCCCCAGCCAGCACTGCACTGACAGGGGCCTTGTCTTTATTAAATTCTAGGCTTTTTCCTGGGTGCTAGTTACAAAATGTGGGTTCAATGAACCCTTTTTCTTGTGGCTGCCACCCATCTCAATGTCGCACAGGTAATGATCACCACCCCCTCCACCTTCTGCTGAGGGTCCGGGTGACCGCCTGGTCGTGTAACCCAGGCCCTCACTCCTAAGGGGCCCTGAGCCTTGCTCACCACATAGTCCTTGGTCTAGAGCTCCCGCACTTGTCCACATGTCATCAAATGCTGTGTACCGAGAGGCACTTGCGTGGAGCCCCTCCTTCCCCAGGCAGCACAGTTCTGCTCCAGCTGACACCACGGTCCAGGTGGTACTCATTTTTCTGCCCGCAGGTCCCATGGAGGAGCAGCCTGAGGACAAAGCAGCACCCAGAGCTTGTTTTTTCAGAGAACCTGGACCTGCCCTGGCTAGAAGCCCCACAGCTGTGGAAACCAGGACCTCCTGCTTTTCAGAGCCCAGATGTGCAGGATATAGATGCACTTCAGAGGTCCTGGGTGTGATGTGGAAGGTTGGGGGACGCTGGACTTCCTACTGCTGTGCTCCCATTGCCATATCTTCTACCTGGTGAAACAAGGCAGCTAGCAAAGGTGATAGATTCACCCAGACACGGTGTCCTCCCACATCCTGACCTGGCACCTGAGCCACACTGCTGGGTCTGAAGCTCTCAGGAGCGTGTGTGTGCTGTGATCAGCAGACCATGTGCCCTCTTCCTCCCTCTGTGGCGTGAAATCAGTTCATCTGATGGTGTCATGTGAAGTCTTGTCCTGATGGGTAGAACTTTCTATAAATCTTCCCATGGCCCCGGGGAAAGGCAAGTTCATCCCGGCAGGTTTAGCTCTTTCTGTTTAACACAACCCTGTCCTTCCCAGGGCATCAGGGCCTGGTGCAGTTGTCTCAGCCTGGCAGGAAGTCCCCTTGAGGGTAGCGTGGAGGGCACAGCCTGGGCCTGACTCGTGACCCTGGTAAAGGGCAGGTGAGCCCTGGGGCTGACCACCTGCACTTTCTGTTTGGTGGTGGGAGATGTGGGGCAATATTATTGCCTTTCCTGTAGAGAGCATTTCCCAGCCCGCCCAGACCACTAGACCCCTACAAATGTGACTTGTAGGCAAGTCCTGGCTCTCTGTGGTGCTTTTCTCTCCTGTCCGAGCACCTGTGACTCTCAGGCCTCCAGCCCTGCCAGCTTCCCCCATCTAAGCCCCTGATGCAGGGTGAGGACTGTATTGTGGCAGACAGCAGGCCGGTTTACACAGTTCTGGGACAAAATTAGAGGTATACATTATTTTATGTCCCAAGTAAACGAATCCCATTTATGGATACATTTTTTGACACAGAGGGAAGAAATGCATTGGTGAGATCCACGGGCCAGAGCTCAGGCCTGTGCTCAGGCTCTGGCAGCAGCTGTGTGGCTCTGGAGCTGTTGTGGGGGTGGGGAGGTGCTGTGTCTTTGCTCACTGAGTTAAAGGCTTCATTTGTGTCTTTGTTCAGTTTGTTTTCTATGACCCCTGTTCAGCAATATTGAAAATCAAGCCTAGGAGGTGGAGACCTTGCTTTGGGGCAGGGGCGGGGCATTGGTTGGAAATGGGGAATAGGTAGACAGTGGGAATTTCATTTTCTGAGCTCACGTGCAGCCTCTTGATGGCCTCGTCACAAGTTCACCTGATGACCTGAGTGGCCACTGTCCTTCTCCTGAGTGGGTTACGAGCTTGCCAGGCACATGAACAAGGCATGCTCACATTTTTCAAGTGAAGGAACTAAGAAGGGGTTGTCAGCAGATTGTCAGCCTGAAGTATGCCAGTGTTTGGTCCACAGTAAACCACACGTGGAGAGCTTAAAAAATTGCCCTCAAATCTGGCAAAAAAATGACGTAATAAATTATTACTGTGATACACATTTCTTTAGTTACAATTATATATATATTATATATATAACTAACAATTTTGCAAAAGTTTCTCATCTACCAGTATTTTTTTGTTTTTGCATAAGTTTCCAAGGAACCCTAATGATGGGAACTGTCTCTTTTAAAATTAAATTTTATAAATAACTCCCAGAGCCAGGATGGTAAGAAACAAAACAAAACAAAAAGAACTAGAAACTTGAACAAACATTGGATTTCTGCTGGAAAAAAGGTGCAAAGCGGGCCTGCCTGCTGCACTTCCCCAGAGCTAATCCTTGAGCTGAAAGAGCTTCCTGGTGAAGCCTCACACTCTCTGTACCAGGGCATGGGGGGACCCAGACACACGGGCTCCAGATCTGACCATCTTTACCTAGTTATGGGGTTTCAATCATGTCTTTTAAATTCTTTGAGCTGCAGTTTTCACATATGTAAAGTGAACATATTTTTAAATTTTTAATTTGTGTTATAACCTTGTATAAAGATAAAATAGTACATTTGAAAGCGTTTTAGCTGAAGTTAAACATTCATGTGTGTGCATGCAATGGCTTCTTAATTATTTTTAGGGCTTAACCTGGTTTTGCTAGTACTGCTACTAGCACTGCTACTTCTCCATGTCTCTGAAGACTATGAAATGTTAGAACTTAAGCAACAAGAAGCACCTGTCAAAGGGTTCTATGACCGATGACGGATTTGACACAACTGGCTATGATAATGTGTTAGATGGTGCCTAGAGCACCGCTGAGCAGAGACTTCATGCTGTTCAAAGTCGAAAGTGTCCCTAGAATGATGAACCTGCTGAAGCAGCCTTCAGAACTGAAGATGAGAAAAGTACATTTTCAGTTAAAGAAAGTCTGAGAGACTATGTTGCCATCACACCCAAATCATAATAAATGCAAAAGAAACTTGTTCAGGGTGAAGAGAAATGACAATAATTGGAAATTATAGTTCACAGAAAAGATCAAAGTGTGCCAAAAATAGTAAATATGTGAAGGGGAAATTACTATTTTAATGACATCCTCCAGGAATTACAACATGTGCAGATGAAAAATCCAAGACAACATGGCACAAAAGATAGAGGAGGGTAAGGTAAGGTTTTTGTGTTTTATATAAGTGTTATGGTATTTAATATATGTTAAGTATTTATATTTTAATTTCTAAAGAACTCACCAAACATAAATAAATGAAACAAGGAGTGATAGTTTAAAAAAAAATCAAAGTACAAAATCCATACAAAAAAAAAAAAAAGAAAGAAAGAAACCCCATAAAACAAACAAACAAACAAACAAACCAAAACTACAATAATCCAGAAGAAGACCAGGAAGGTGGAACAGAGACTGTCAAAGTAGGTAAAAAGGAAACCTCAATATCTGCTTTTAAAAAGAAATACACTTATGATATAAAGATACAAATAGATTCGAACTGAAAAGATGGACAAATATACACCATGCAAATCTTTGTTATCAAAAACTGCAGCCAGTGAATTAATGGCAGATATGACAGACTACAAGAAAGACAAGCATCACCAGGGATAAAGAAGGATGTTTTATACTAATGAGTCCATTTGCTTAGAACACCTAATAATCATAAGCATGCACGCACCCAAGAAAAATAACAAGATACATGAAGCAAAAGTTATTGAATTAAAAGGATAAATGCATAAATCCACAATATGACAATTCTAATTCTTATATCTCAGAAATTAATAGAAAAAAATAACTACAACAATAAGACTACAATGTATTAATAGGGGAGATTATAACCAGAGCACCGGGAGATAAACAGCAATATCCAATATACTTACAACTACTGGGTGACAACTCAAAAGTGCCCAAAAGAATTTTTGACACTAGATAAAGGTAAATAGCCTGGAAAACCTACACGCCAGCATAGGAAGGAAGTGGAAAATGAAATGTTGATTGAAAATAAATCTGAAAGTCCGGGCACAGTGGCTCATGCCTGTAATCCCAGCACTTTGGGAGGCCAAGGTGGGTGGATCACCTGAGGTCGGGAGATTGAGACCAGCCTGACCAACATGGAGAAACTCTGTCTGTACTAAAAATACAAAATTAACTGGGTGTGGTGGTGCATGCCTGCAATCCCAGCTGCTCAGAGGCTGTGGCAGAAGAATCACTTGAACCTGAGAGGTGGAGGTTGTAGTGAGCTGAGATCTCCCCATTGCACTCCAGCCTGGCCAACAAGAGCAAAATTCTGTCCCCTCAAAAAAATAAGAAAAGAAAAGAAATCTGAAGGAAGGAAAAGAGAATTGAGGATAAAACTTTGCAAATACAAAATTCAAAAATGAAATGATAGAAATAAGTTCAAATATATCACTGTTTCCTACCAAACATAGAGGGATTAACCTCATATATTAAAATACAAAAGTATCAATAATAAAGCAGCACTTTTAAATTAAAGAAAGAAAAAATAAAATAAATACTGTATAAAAATTTAAGTAAATATTCACAGAAAGCAAGCTGCTATCACAAAATCAATTTTAGTTCAAATAAAATGTAAGGAAGAAATCATAAACAACAGGAGAGACACTGCACATGGACGGACAATAGAACCGTGTAGGTGAAGCAATGTCAAGCCCAAGGCAGGCCTCGCCTCCAGGACATACAAAGAAACTAACAGGATAGAGCAGGTCTAGAGAGGGACGCTGGAACCCATACTTCTGAATTTAAAAGGGAAATAGACAAAGATGGTATGTGTTTATAAAAGGTTTTAAAATCACAACAAATGCTGAACATACATCATTTTCTAGTATATGTAATACTTACCAAATGAGACCCATATTCGGTTGCAAAAGAAATTACAAAAAACCAGAGCATGGAACCAAAGGACTAACAGAAGTCAGAACAAAAACACACCCCAGATATTTTAGGAAAAAATGGCACAGTGATTTAATGATAAATCACTATAAACATAAAGGGATTCACCCAGAATAGAGATGAGATGCCAGAGTTCAAGATGACAACATGTGTCAGCCTGACTTTCTGAATGACTGCACAGGAAAGGCTGCCATCCAAGGAAGTGCAGAAAAGGACACCCTTTAAGTCCTGGATGGAGGAGGAAGACCCCCAATGCTGGATGGAGAAGGGTGCCCCCCAGTCCTAGATGGAGAAGGATGCCCACCTCAGTCATGGATGGAGAAGGATGCCCCCTAGTTACTGGATGATAAAGGATGTCCCCCAAGTCCTGGATGGAGAAGGATGCCCCCCAATTCCGGGATGGAGAAGGATATCCCCTAATTCTGGGATGGAGAAGGATGCCCCCAGTCCTGGATGGAGAAGGATGCCCCCCAGTCCTGGAAGGAAAAGGATGTCCCCTAGTTTACTGGATGATAAAGGATGTCCCCCAAGTCCTGAAGGGAGAAGGATGCCCCCCAGTTCCAGGATGGAGAAGGATGCCCCCCATTTTTGGGATGGAGAAGGATGCCCCCTAGTCCCGGATGGAGAAGGATGCCCCCTAGTTACTGGATGGAAAATGATGTCTCCTGAGTCCTGGATGGAGAAAGATGGTCCCCTAAGTCCTGGATGGAGAAAGACAGTCCTCCAAGTCCTGGATGGAGAAGGATGCCCCCCAGTTCCTGAGTGGAAAAAGATGCCCCCCAAGTCCTGGATAGAGAAGGATGCCCCCTAGTTACTGGATGGAGAAAGATGTCCCCAAAGTCATGGATGGAGAAGGATGCTCCCCAATTCCTGAATGGAGAAAGATGCCCCCTAGTTCTACATGGAGAAGGACAACCTCCAGTCCTGGATGGACAAAGATAACCTCCAGTACTGGATGAAGCAGGATGTCCCCCAAGTCCTATATGGAGAAGGACAAACCACAGTCCTGGATGGAGAAGGATGACACCTTGTCCAGATGAAGAAGAATTTCCTCCACTCCTGAATGGAATCGGATCCCCTTCAAGTCCTGGGTGGATTAGACACCTCCCAAGTCCAGGGTGGAGAAGGACATCCCTCAGGTCCTGGATTGAGAAAGGATGTCCCCTAGGTCCTGGATGGAGAAAGATGCTCCCCAAGTCCCAATTGGAGAAGATGGCTCTGGGGACCACATGGGCAAGGATACCCCTTTTGCAGCCTCCCCATTCATACTTATCCTGACCTGTTAATGTAGAACAAAGAGATTTGGAGGAAGAAACATGGGACTAAACTTTACTCAGAATGTTTTCCTTTTCATCAACATTTTATAAATTCTAATTTTTATTTGATAAAAATAAGTGAAATGTATGATATAAACACAGTATAACAACCGATTAGACCTATTTTTCCAGATCTGAGTCCTGGCTACGGGCACTATTGGTCATTCTACTTTTCTGTATTTGTAAAGCTTCTCAAAATTAAAGATAAAAGAGTTTATTGCTAATAACATGTATAAATAGACATTGAATAAAATGTGACTCTTTAAAAATTAGTTTATTCTATGGGCTTCTTTTGAAGGGTTATGGTGTACTAAAATTACTAGCGGATCTTTATTACAAACTCACTAGTAAAAATAGACAATGGGAAAATATTTGAATTTGTTATAAATTAGTGTTGCGTGAGTATTAATCAAAACTTTAAAACCAAAATACATGGACATAAGAATAAATTATTTGACTTAATTATCCGTTGACTTTAAAATCTAATTGCTAAATTTACTTTTTGCCCATTTCACCTCCTTCAAATCTCCAAGTAACTCTTCTTTTTCTCTCCTGTCAGTACTTTATTCTCTCTTATTTTTTTTTTCAATTTCCTGATTTTTTGAACAACTCTAAGAGAGTTGTGTTTTGCTTGTGTTAGAATGACGTCATTACGCCAACCCATTAGGCAACTAGACCCTCACCAAGGTGAGTACTAGGAGACTTCAGACCACGGAGCCTCTCCTGATTTTTGACTCAGGCTACCTGGCAACTGTGTTTAAATGACGAATTGTTTAATTTTTTAGATCCCCTAGAGATAAAGAAGGATTTTAATAACCATCAATTTAAAATGCACTGGGACACTTTATGACTGATATTTCTTGCAGTTTCTGTGCTGCGGCCTTATGAGTAACTGTCTGTAAGGAACAGCATGTTCCTCATTCTGTCGTTGCTCCTTGGGCTCCAAAGGAAAAACCAGAAATTCTGTGGCTTTAAACATGGAAACATTCATTCTTTAAAGAAAAAGGCTGTAAAGTAGAGATAAGAACAGAGAAAGGATGTTATCAAATACATACAAATGGACAAAATATGAATGATTATGTTCTCATATTCAACCCAACTTTTAAAAGTGGATGTACGAGCAGTGCCAGCATTTAGTCAGGCCATGGCGAGCCCGTGGGCTAGAACAAGAGGCCACACTCAAGGTCAGATGGCACTCACGACGCAGGGCCTCTGCTCCTTTATGACTCCCTCTCTTCAGTGACCCGGAGCACCCTCCTATCACAACTTGCAGGGGAGAGGAAGGTGTTAGGGCACTTTGAATGACAGCGGAGCGTGTGTCTACACGCTCTCCTCACATGCCACAAATCCGCATCGCTTTCCAATATTCCAAAGGATTCTGAGTAAGGAACATTGCTGCAGAACCAGTAAAAGCTGCCCTCACAGATGATGCTAAATTGAGTTTTACAAAGTATTGTGAGAGATCTCGGGAGAGGGGGAGCAACCTGCTCATAGATTTTTTCATAATCAACATTTAAACACCTCCGTTAGGCAGAAAAGCAGCACTACCGGAATTAGTTAGCAGCTCTTTCCCACTGGACATCTCTCGGCCTCCAGACCCTACAGAGAAGAGGCCACGACCTAAAAGCAGCTTAAAAGCTTGAAAAAATAGAAGCTAAGGATTCAGCGAATATCGAAATTTGGAAAAGGAGAGAAGACTTTATTCCTTGTAGAGGGTTACAGACTGCAAGGTGGCCACCCCACAGGCTGGGAAGAACAGCCTCCTGCCGAGACCAGAGATGGGCACTTCCAGGAGGAGGGGTTGGGGCAGGAGCTTTGGGGTGAAGATACACATTCATCAAGTGACAGGCATAACAACATAAAATCAGCTGTAGGTAACACAGAATGATTCTGATATTGATGTTCAATTCCACACACTCACAGATGTGAGAACATCATTCACTGCACCTGGAGAAGGTACTGTATCTGCTCTGTGCTAGTCCAGATGACTTATGTTTATCGTTGCCTGGGTCTGCATTTTCTCTTCTCTAAATTTTGCTTCTCCTGCAAAGCTTGTGCTGGGACATCATTTCTAGGGTCAAGGTTAAGCTGAGCCTCAGAGGTTTCACTGCAGCTATGGTGGATATGGCTTGGTCCCCTGCAGTACTCTCTGGAAAGTACCTTCCTCCATTTGAAATCCCTGAAGTGGTACCTCCTACAGCCTGCACAGCTCTGTCCTCTGCCGCTAAAACTAGACAGGAGGTTCATCCCCTGCTTCTTTGTAGAGAAGAGCCACCTGCTGACTGAGCTGAAAAGGGACTCCCCACAGACTAGGCTCACAAGTGTCCTGACAGCTGGGCAGAGCACGGGGACAGGGAATTCTGGGCAGACCCTCTTCAGAAATTGTGTCTCAAGGGGCCTTGGGGAACTTGGTCAACAGATGGCAAGACTTCATCTGTGGGCTGGCAGGTCAGCTCAGCGGGACTCCTGGCTTTGGAGCCGAGACTCAAGTCTCTACTCTGTACCAAGACAGAGACGGGGGCCGGGAAACAAGACACAACCATTTTCCATCATCGAGGGGCAAGGCGGTGCTTGGCATGAGGCAGAACCGGGCTCCGTCAATGCCACACGTCAGGAGGAACCTCTTTTCTGTTTCAACCCCTCCTGCTCATTTGTGGTAGCCATTAGAGCGGCCTGACATAGTCTTGTTCTCCACGATCTGAGGACGTGATAGGATTTCATTCCTGCTCCACCTTGTGGATGGATGGAATCACGCGCCCAGCTCTGGTCAAGACCAAGAAACTGAGGTATCATTTTTGTTTCTGTGGGACCAGGAAAGGGGCTCTAATTTGGCTTGAAGTGTGTGTGTTTGTGCAAGTGTGTGAGAGCGGACAGGTGAATGTGTGTAATGGAGAGTGTGTAGGTGAGTGTGTACATGTGTGAGAGTGTGTATGTGAGTTATTGAGTGAATGTTTGTGGCGAAATGTGTGTTGAACGTGGGAGTATGAGGGTGTATGTGGAATATAACTGTGTGTGAAAGTGTGAATATGAGTGTGTGTGTGTGTATTAGTGCGTGTGTGTGTGTGAATAAGCCATGTGAGTGTGGTGTTTGAGCTTGAGCCTATGAGTGTGTGTGTGCTTGTGTGTGAGCATGACAGAATATGTGAGTTTGGGGTGAGTGCAGGCCACAGCCAGTCCTGCCTGGGGCACTAGAACTCTCCAACCCAAGCACCTCAAGTCGTTCTCTTTCCTCACTCCATCCTGAGTTTCTCAGCCCACCACCTTTCCTCTAAACCCCCACAGGGAAACAGAGTCCCCGGGACCAGGGGCTCTGAGCATGGCACACTGCCAAGCCTCCTCCCTCGCTGCCTCCTGAGAACCTGGGTGGAGCACAAAACAGTCAAATATATTCGTCTTCTGTCATCACTAACTAGAGCTCCACAAGTTCCCAGATCGTCCCGTTAGCTCTTTGCCATAATTATCTAATTTTTGATATCATACTAAGACTCCATAATTATTCCCTCAGAAACAAAGCAAATCTGTGGGATGCAGAGGGTACGCAGATGACTTCTGCTCGGGAGAGAAGCCCCAACACATGTCCTAGGCAGAGCCCAGAGACCTGGACTGTGGCCGCCAGTGGGCATCCAGCTGAGGGACAAGCAGGTGGGCCTCAGTGGTGGCTGCCAGGTCCCTGGATGCCTATGGCCACCGGCCTTGCCTCTCCTCTGCCTCAGAAGCACTGGGGGCTTTGGGGATCTGGTGGTCCTCTGGCCCTAAACGTGGACTTGGTGTGGCAAAGTGAAGTTTGCCATCTCCATCCTCCTCAAGCTGCCTGTGCACCCCAGTAGCAGCCACCCTCTCTGTGCTCACGTCTGCACCCCATGTCCTGGGGTCCTTCTTTGTGCTGTACCTGATGATAGCAATCAGTGTCTCGACTGTGACTTCCTTTCCCTTCAGGGACACACAAGCACTTTCACATCGAGGCTACTTTTCATCCCTTCTGCCTCCTGCAGGGATGCTGGATGCAGAGGCAGGAGGAGGACAGAGGGGCTGGTCTCAGGTGCGGCTTCTCTCACACCTGGTGCAGGTGGCCACTCACCTCCCTGCCCCGCACCCATCCACCTCAGCTCCCAGGTGTGAATGAGAAAGGAGAACCAAGAGATCATCCTTACGTGGGACACGCCACAAACCCCAAAAAGACCCATTTGGTAAAAAGAAGTAAAACAACCACAAGGCTACTTTCGCCTGAGGTGGTCTCATGGCTGGAGCAGACCACGGGTCTCCTGCTTGGGCTAGTCAAATACTAACCGGTGTGTCCTTCCATGGCAATTTTCCTTCGGGGTGAGCAAAAACACTTTGTCATCCTCCCACCCCTCAATAGAGCAGAAGGGAACCAAAGGCAACTACAGGGCCTTACAGAGCTGCTCTGGGGCCGCGGGAAACTTATCAGCATCCTGGAAAAGACAAAACCAGTGGGTTGCATGTGGCCTCTGACACCTGCCACCCTGACTGCAGGATGTGGCCGCCCCCACCTTTCACCTTCCCATCCTTAGCAAGCGAAGTGACCCCCTACGCCTGGACAAAGCGCTGGAAAGCCCGGGCCCACCGGTCAGCTCCAGTCACTCGGCCTGACAGGGGTCAGGGAGGCGGGCCAGCCCCACAGCCAAGTCACAACTGCAGGGCCTGGTCTCACTTGAGCAGTGCGGCCTGGGGCTGCTGCTGGGCTGCAGGCTCCACGCCTGACCCTCCAGCCTGCACAGCGGGCACTAGGCCAGGAAGCACCTCCCCAGCAGGCGGCTCAGCACCAGGTTCACGCGCCGCGCCTGTGGTTGGGCGGCGGGGGGCGGGGGGGGGCAGTTCCATGCAATGCTTGCAGACCATCAGTCCCGCAGGGCAGCATCACCGGCTTGTGCAGCAGCCTTGGGCAGCAGAGCTGGTCGCGGGGCGCGCTGGGCGCTGGGGCGGGCCCTGCCTAGCCTGGCGTCTTCAGCTTGCCGCCGGCTTCCCAGGGAACAGTGGCCGCTGGCTCAGGCCAGGGCGCTCCAGGCCGCCGGCCAGCTCCCCCAGCTCCTCCGGCCGCAGCGCCTCCAGCTGCACGGCGACAGCAAACGCTCCCAAGGCCACCGGGAGGCGGCCGGCGCGGGCCAGCGCGTCCCCCAACCTCAGGCACCGGCCGCGGTCGGGCTGCGCCAGCGGGGCCAGCCTGGAGAGGAAGAGCCCGACTGCTATGTGGCACTCCCTGTGCGGAAGGCCTCGTCGCCCTCCTCCAAGCGCTGGGCTATCGGCTGCCCGCAGTCGCAGCCTGAACACTGGGGCTGCGGCGAGACCGGCCCAGTGCCGATCGCCGCGGGGCTGTGACCTTGCGGGCCTGGAGCCAAGGCGCGGAGCAGGGGCGATGCGCTGCTGCTGGGAACTGGCCGGCCGGAGCGCAGCCACAGCCTTCCTCTCAAGAACGAAAAAAACGGTTTTAAAAATCTTTTTAACATCGCAGAACAATCTTTAAAATCTATTTTAACATCTGTGAAGAATTACATTGGAAATTTGTTAGAGATTATATTGGACCTATAGATTGAGTATGATGGTCATTTTAACAGTATTAATACTCCTAATTCATAGAAATGGGATAACTTTCTCTATGTCTATGTTTAATTGATTTTTATGAATGTTTTATAGTTTTCATTTTAGACATCTTTCTTTGCTTAGTTTATTCCCAGCCATTTTTTTATAGCTGTTTTAAATGCGATTGTTTTCTTGATTCCTTTTTCAGATAGTTTGCTGTTGGGTGTAGAAATGCGACTGATTTTTCTGTGCTGATTTTGTTTTCTAAAACTACTGTATTCATTTACTGTTTCTGTTTTAGGTTTTTTTAATACATAAGATCATGTCATCTGCAGACAGGGACAATTTGGCTTTCTTTTTGTTTTTCAATTTGGATGTCTTTTCTTTCTCTTGCCTAATTGTTCTGGCTAGGACTTCCAGTACTGTGTTGAAGAGAAGTTAGTAAAGTGAACATCCGTGTCTCCTTCCAGATCTTAGAGACACGGTTTTCAATTTCTCTTTATTCAGTATCATGTTGGCTGTGGGTTATCATATATGGCCTTCATTTTATTGAGTTATGTTCTTTTTATAACTAATTTGTTAAGAGATCTTATGTTTACGAAAAGCATTGAATATTGTCAAAGGCTTCTTCTGTATCTATTTAAATGATTATATTATTTTTATCTTCCCTTATCAAATGTGGTGTATCACATTTATTGACTGACATATCATAAGCCCTCCTTGCCTCCCTGGAACAAATACAACCTGATTATGGTGAATGATCTTTTCAATGTGCTTTCAAATTACGATTGCTAGCACTGCTGGTTTTGAATTTTTGCATTCATGTTCATCAGTGACATTGGCCTGTGGTTTAGTTTTTCACTGTTCATGTCTCATTTTGGAATAAGGTAATTGTATCTTCATAGAATGAGTTTGGAAGAGTTTCCTCCTTTTCACTTTTTTTGGAAGAGTTTGTAAATAATTAGTATAAGATCCTCTTTAAATGTTTTGAAGAATTCAGCAGTATAAGCTTCGGGTCCTGAACTTTTATTTTTTCTCTTTCTTTCTTTCTTTCTTTCTTTCTTTCTTTCTTTCTTTCTTTCTTTCTTTCTTTCTTTCTTTCTTTCTTTCTTTCCTTCTTTCTTTCCTTCTTTCTTTCTTTTTTTTCTTTCTCTCTTTCCTTCCTTCCTTCTTTCTTCTTCTTCTTATTAAATATTTTTGTTTAGAGACAGGGTCTTTCTCTGTCACTCAGGCTGGAGTACAGTGGTGCAGTCACATCTCACTGCAGCCTCAAATTCCTGGTCTTAAGTGGTCCTCCTGCCCCAGCCTCCCAAGTTGTTAAGACTACAAGTGCACACCACTACACCTGGCTAATTTTTATTTTTATTTTTGTAAAGACTGGGTCTCACTATGTTCCCCAGGCTAATCTGGAACTTCTGGCTTCAAGTAATCCTCCTGCCTTGGCCTCCAAAGTGTGAGTTTACGTGTGTCAGATACTGTGCCAAGCCCTCCTGATTTTCTTGTATTGACAAACAATGCTTCAATCTCATCGTTGGTTACTGGTCTGTTCGCATTTTGTATTTCTTCATTCTTCAATTTTGATAGGTTACATGTGTTCAGGAAATTGTTTATTTCTTCTAGGTTTTCTAATTTATTGGCATATAATTGCAGTACTTTCTCATGATTCTTTGTATTTCTGTAGTAACCATTTTAGTGTCTTTTTTCATCTCTGACTTTATTTATGTGACTCTTCTCTCTTTTTTTCTTAATCTGACTAAAGATATATCAATTGTGTTTATCTTTTCAAAAAATAACTTTTTATTTCATTGATCTTTCATATTTTTGTCTCCATTTTGATTATTTGTGCTCTGGTCTTCATTATTTATATTCTTTCACCAATTTGGGGCTTAGTTTGTTCACGTTTCTATAATTCCTTGAAATACATTCTTAAATTGTTAATGAGAGTGTTCTGTTTTTCATGTAGAAATTTATTTCTACAAACTTCCCTCTGAGGACTTTTTTTGCTGTATTTCATACGTTTTTATATGTTCTGATTTCATTTTCATTTGTCTTAAGAATTTTTAAAATGAAACTATTTATTTTTTAACCCATTGGTTGTTTAGGGACATGTTTAATTTGTATTTATTTGCATAATATCTGAACTTCTTGTTGTTTCTTTCTGGTTTTATTCTATATTGTCAGAATAGACATGTGATATAATTTTGATTTTTTAAAATTTGCTCATTTTGTGGCCTAATATATGACCCATCATGGAAAACGTTCCATGCATAGTTGGGAAGACTGTGAGTTATGCAATTGTTGGATAGAATGTTCCATAAATGACTGCTAAGTTATTCTGGTCCAGAGTTCAGTTTCAATATGCCGTTTCTTTGTTGATTTTCTGGCTTGATAATCTGTTTATTGCTGAAAGTGGAATGTTAAGGTTTCTTACTATTATTTTCTTGCTTGCTATTTCTCCTGTTAGATCTATTAACATTTGCTTTATGTATTTAGGTGCTTCAATATAGAGTGCATATACAGTTACAATTATCATATTATCTTGTGATATTGACCCCTTTATAGTTATATAATGGCCGTATTTGTCTGTTTTTATAGATTTTTGCTTGAAGTATATGTTATCTGATATAAATATATCTATACCCAGCTTTCTTTCGGTTTCCATACTTATAAAACATTTTTTTCCATCAGATCACTTTCAATTTATGTATATATTTACAAATGAAGTGAATTTTCTGTAGAAAGTTTATAGCTAGGTCTTGTTTTTAATCAGTGTAGCCATTATATGTCTTAAATGGGATAATCTATTTACATACAAGGTAATTATTGATAGACAAGGACTTGGTACTGCCACATTATTACTTGTTTTCATGTTTTTCTTAAAATTTATACTTTCATTGATTGATTGATTGATTGATTTCACTATCTTCCTTTGTGGTTAAGTTTTCTCTATCAGTGTGTTTTGGTTTCTTGTTTTATTTTTTTAATTTTTAGAGTATCTACTAAAAGTTTTTGCTTTGTGGTTACCGCAAGGCATGCAAAGAACATCTTATGCTTACAATAAGTTATTTTAAAGAGATAGCAACTTAATTTTGATTCAAACAAGGGGAAAAGAAACCACTCTACTCTTCAACTCCATCAATCCCTCACATTTTGCATTTCTGATGTCTTAATTTACATCTTTGTATATTGCTTATTCCTTAACAAATTATTGTAATTGTTATTATTTGTATTGTATTTTAACCTTCCTACTAAGGATATATAAGTGGTTTACATTCAATTATTACCATATTAGTGCATTCCAAATTTGTCTGAATCCTCACTTCTACCTGTGGGTTTATACCTTCAGATATTTTATGTTACATATTGCTGCCGTTTTCTTTCAGTTTGAAGAACAATATTTAGCATTTCTTGTAAGGCTGGTTTGAGTACAATGAATTCATTCACTTTTTGTTTGTCTGAGAATGTTTCAATCTCTCCTTTATTTCTAAATGATAGCTATGCTGGATACTGTATTCATGGTTGACAGATTTTTTATTCAGCACTCGAATCTATTATCCTACTCTCTCCTGGCCTGTAGTGTTTCTGCTGATAAGTCTGCTGCCAGGCATATGGGAATTCTCTTATGTGTTATTTGTTTCCCTTTTCTTAGTCCTTTCAGGGTCTTCTCTTTGTCTTTTACCTTTGAGAGTTTAATTGTAATATGTCCTTGGTTGCCTTATTCAGATTAAATACGATTGGTGACTTTGACCATCCTAAACATTTTAATCTTTCACCAGGTTTAAAAAGTTTTCTGTTATCTATTTGAATAAACTATCACTTTTTCATTCTTAGTTCCCCTTTAATGTCAATGATATGTAGATTTGCTCTTTTGTTGTTGTCCCCCAAATCTCATAAACTTTCTTTGTTTCTTCTCATTCTCTTTTATTTTCATTCTACTCTGACTATGTATTTTCAAAGAGCCTGTCTTTGAGCTCACTGTTTCTTCTGCTTGATCAGTTCTACTATTAATGCCTTCCATTGGATTTTCAATGTGTTCAATGAACTTTCCAGCTCCATGATTTCCATTTGATTTTTTCCCATTATTTTGATTTATTTGTTGAATTTCTCTGGTAGATTTCTGAATTGTGTTTCTACTTTCTCAGTGTTCACAGGTTCTTCTTAAAACAGCCATTTTGAATTCTTTGCCTGCCAGATCATTCATCTGTATGTCTTTAAGGTCGGTTGCTGGCACCTTGCTTTTTCCATTTGGTGAGGCAACTTTCCTAAGCTATTATTAATATTTTTAGATATACATCTCCGTCTACACATTGATGAATTAGATATTTGAGTCTTCTCAGTTTGGGTTTCTTTGTGACTACTTTTCAGTGGACTTATTAAGAAATTTTGAGTGGACTCACAATTGTATTCCATTGCAGCATTAGAGATAGCCCAGATCCCGCATTAGACGTAAGTCTTGCGATGGCTGCACCACTGATGCACCATTTGCTGAATGGGCCCACGGGTGATCCACAGAGTCCCCTGGCTATGGGGTGAACACGTAAGGCCAACAAGCCTGTAGAGTCTGTGTGTTGTTTCACATGAGGCCGTTGATAGCCTCACCTCCTCTTATGTCCTTAGCATCCTCACATGGTTCATCCCTTTTGGCACTCATGATGCCACTTGTGGGCTGATACAGGAGTGAGTCTACTGTGAAGGCACTCAGTATAGTGAAAAAACCAAATATCAACCTCTTGCTGACTTTTTTCAATGTAAAACTATAAGCCCTGTGGGAGTTTCTGCAGATGGTACCATAATGGCCTGAGGGAGGAGTATCACAGTCACAGAGTTGGTTCGCTCACTGTCTAAGCCATGGTTTTACTCATCTTCACAGTCCAAACATGCTTCATAACCTTGTTCATGCATTGAGGTTCTGTTCTCGTAATGGTAATTTCACATGTAGACAGTTGCTCATATTGATGTTTCTATAGGGGTGTGATAACAGGAGAGGTCTGCACCACTGTCTTGCTCGGCCTCGATCATTTTTTTCTAACAAGAATTTGTCTCCTCCTTGTTTTTCTTTTTCTCTTAACCGACCTAGGTTTAATCTTTTAATCCTTCTCCCTCCTCTGCTTCTAATGTCATTGTTTCTTTGTACACCTATCATATCTACTATGCTACATGACCTTCAGTTGATTAGATATGATATATAAGACTTAATGTCCTATAAAATAGAGGTAATAATAGTGTCTAGTTGATAGGAAGGTTAAGAATATTAAATGACACCATTGATGTTAAATGGAAGTAACTTTCTGAAATGTATTAAGATTCTTTGTTCTAGTCTCTTTATAGACTAGACTGCTTTGTTCGAGTTTTCTCTTTTCAGTCACAGAAAGCAAAACCATTGTAATAGTAAAAATTAAATAAAATTTAATTTAAAATTGTGTTCTACTCTTCTCCTTGTTCAGCCATGGAAAGCAATAAAATTGTGATAGCAGAAATTAAAAGTGAGCAGAGACTTATTTAAAAATTGGCATTCTCCTTTTCAATGCCAAAATAAGACCTAGACAGTTTGAATAAGGCAATAGTCTCCAGAAACAATTTATTGAAGAGAATGTGGGTTTCTAAATCCTAAAGAGATTTTTTACGTATGTGAGTCAAGTTTGGCTGCCTTGAATCCTACTATGACTTTAATGGAAGTTCTAGTTAGGGTGGAAATTGTCAAAGAAAAAAATTGCACCAGACAAAGTTAAACACATAAAAAGCTATTATTGAAGGTTATTGCAAAAGGGTAAAGAGGCCAGTACTTAGTCTGGACTCAGCTCCACTGAAACAAACAGCAGTAGGGATTTTAAGAGTTGGGATGAGGGGGAGATCATAGACCACCTTTCTTTGCTAGTTGTCTTTTTCCAAAGGAATGCTAAACTATCTTTTTATCTTTATGACAGAAGGTAATTTTACAAATTAGATCAATATGCCCACCAAAATTTTGCTCTTACTCTCTCATGGAGTCTGGGAGATAATGGTGTTATCTTTCTTGAGAAGTATATTTCAAAGGGATGGCACTGAGGTTCTTGAAATGGACATTTCTGAAGTGTAAAACTGGCAAGTGAGCTCTTACAAAGATGTCTATGTCAAAGAGGCAGAGAAAGAATTTACAATGATAACATTTCTAGAATATTAGAAAAAAAAAGAAAAGAAAAGGAGCCTAGAATCAGAAATAATCCTGTCTAAAATTTTATCAAGCTGAAGGGATTGTTTTAGTCAAAGGTTTAATGTAAGGGGAATTTCTATGAACAAGAGGAAGAGAAGAGCTTTGAACTACACAGGAAGGAGAAAGTTCCCAGGAGATGTGAACTTTCTCAGTGACTATGGCTCTGCCTGTGTCTCTGATCAGGTATTCAGCCCCAGCATCCTCCTGGGACTCGCTCAAAGAGATAGATAAGAAAAAATAGACCAAGAAAGATGAGAAAATATGGAGGCTGGTGTCTTCTCTAGTGCACATAGGGTGGCCCAGGAATGACAGAGCTTACTCTTACTCTCAGCTTGTGAGTGCTGCCTGAAAATCCAGTCTCTCCAAGCTTAGTGGGAGGGGGACTCATAAATGGGTTGACTGGACCGGTGGAGGCCCCCGGTGGGACATGCTGGCCTCAGAATTTGAGGTCTAGGAGGCTAGAGGAAAATGGCATTAGGTGACCAGAAACTGCATCAGTGGGTGCCAATACATGCAAAATCAAAGAGAAGATGAGCCACATCAGCAGATATCAGTGAAGAATGTCCAGAGAAGACTCCACTGACCATACACAGCACAGACCAGCCTGTTCCGGAGGACAGTGCAAATGGCGCCCAGCAGCAAGGGAGGCTACTTCAACCCTGCCCACACCACCAGCAGCTCGGACCCTAGAGTCAGATGCCACCACAGGGCCTAATTCCAGTAGTCGGTTCACTTCTCAGGAAGACGGGAGCCTGCACTCAGCACCATCCCCATGGCTGCACAGAGCCAAGTACCCATGACCCGGCGCTCTGAGTGCAAGCCAAGAAACAGCGGAACCTAGGGTGGCTTTTCGGTGAACTCGGCGACACTCTGACCATCTAGGAACAGCCTCAACAGCTTCAGCTGTGGGCTCAGCTGCAACTGCCACCTGCCGACAGCACATGGGAGCAGTAGTGGCAACCCTTGACCCTGTCCCCGCCACCAGCAGCATGGACAGCAGGGCCAGAGTATGCCTTGGCACCTAAGACCTTAGGCCACGCAGCTGCAGGAGGACGTGAAACTGCCGCTGACACGGCTCCCAGAGGCTATGCAATGCCCAGCGAGGCGACCCTGCACTCTGGACGCGGGCCAAAGATCAGATAGTACCATGAAGGTCACCAAGTGAACTTGGTGACCCTAAGGCTCGCAATGGGTTTAGCAGCAGCTGCCACCTGGAACCAACCCTGACCCTGACCGCATCACCAGCAGCAGGAACCCCAGGGCCAGATGCCGCCTCAGCGGCTAATTCAGGTGTTCCTCCTCCAGCTGCAGCAGGGCGGAAATCCGCTGCTGAGCCCCATCTTGGTGGCTGCACAGAGCCTAGCGCCCGCACAGAGCCTAGCGCCCGCACAACGTGCTCTGGATAAGAGCAAAGGAAGAGCGGACCTAGGGTGGGAAGATCCTGCACTCTCAGATCCTCAGGCCATCTGGGGTCAGCCCTGCCAGCCTCGGTCTAATGCTCCGCTGCAGCTGCTACCTGCTCGTGGCGCCCAGCAGTGGCAAACCGGGCCTCTGCCCGCCACACCAGCGGCCCCGAAACCCTAGAGCCAGATGTCACGTAGTGGCAAAGTCAGGCAGTCAGCCCACAGCTGCAGGAGAGTGGGAACCTACCCTTCGGCGGATTCTTGGAGGCTGCACAGTGCCCAGCGCCCGCCACCCAGTGCTCTGGGTGCGGGCAAATGACCCTCAGGCCATCTGGGACTGGACCAGCCCTGCAGCCTCAGCGGTGGGGTCAGGGGCGGCTGCCAAGTGCACACAGTGAACTATAGCAGCTGTGGCAGCCGCGGACCCTGTGCAAGCCACCCGCAGTGCAGACCCCATGACCAAAAGCCTCTGAGGGACCTGACTCAGGCGGTCGGCCCCCCAGCAGCGGAAACCTTCCCCCAGAGGGCAGAAACCTGCAGCTCAGCCCCATCCCAGCGCCTGCACTGTGCTCAGCGCCTGCCAACAGCAGTGAGGATTCCATGGCTGGAGGCCTTTCCAGGGCAGGAACTTGCCGCTCTGCCTATTCTAGGCAGCCGCACAGGGCCCAGCGCCTGAAACCCCAAGCTCTGGGCGCCGGCCAAGGAAGAATGGACCCTAGGCTGGGACAGCGGTGCACTGGGCGATCCTCATCCCTTATGGGACAAACCCTGCCGGCCTCTCCTGAGAGCTCAGCTGCAGCTGCCACCTGTACAAGGGCAGGGCAGCAGCAGAGCAACCCGGCACTTTGCCTGCACCACCAAGAGCCCTGACACCGGGGCCAACGCCATCTCAGCACCGAATTTAGGAAGTCAGCCCTGCAGCTGCCGAAGGGCAGAAACCTTTGCCCTCGGCCCAGTCCCCCTGGCTGCACAGTTCCCAGTGCCCGCGACCCGGAACTCTGGGCGCAGGCAAAGGAACCACGGACCCTAGACTGGGATAGTGGTCCACTCCATGACCCTGAGGCTTTCTGGGAAACGCCTTGCCAGCCTCCATCATGGGCTCAGCTGCAGCAGCCACTGCACATGGGTGCAGCAGCCTTGGTGGCGACCCAAGACCATGCTCTTACAGCAGCCACACGGACCCCAGGGCCAGATGCCGCCCAGCGGCTAATTCGGGTGGTCAGGCCTCATCTGCAGGAGGGTGGGAACCGGCTGCTCAACCATTTCCTGGAGGCTGCCCTATGCCCAGCGCATGAACACCCTGCTCTGGGTGCCTGCAAGAAAGAGCTGACTCTATGGTGAAAGGGCCGTGCCCTCAGCGATCCCCAGGCGGTCTGGGAACACCCTGCGTGCCTCTGCTGTAGGTTCAGCTGCAGTGGCAACCTGCAGCAGCTGTGGCAAACTCCGACCCTGCCAGCGCCACCAGCAGTGCGGTCCCTTGGGCCAGAAGCCTCCAGGGCACCGAAGTCAGGGTGTTGGTCCTCAGCTGCAGGAGGACGGGGACTGGCGCTCAGCCCCACCTCAGAGGCTGCATGGTTCCCAGAGCCAGGGCCCAGCTCTTCTAGCACAGGTTGTGGAGGGGCCAGGGGCAACCCAGGCTGGAGGGCAGTGTCATGATCACAGCTCACTGAAGCCTCAACCTCCTAGATTCAAGCTATGCTCTCACCTCAGCCTCCTGATTAGCTGGTAGCTGGACTACAGGCAGGTGCCATAATGCCTGGCTATTATATTTTATACATATTTTGGAAAGACAGGGTCTCACCATGTTGCCCGGGCAGGTCTTGAACGCCTGCAGTTCAAGCGATCCTCCCAACTGGACCTTCCTCAGTGCTGGGATTGTATGTGTGAGCCACTGGGCCCTACCTGCCGCTTTTATTATAAGGATACTTGTCATTGGATTTCGGGCCCATCCTAATCCAAGATGAGATGCCCTCATCTGAAGGTGCTGGATTTAATTACATCTGCAGAGTGTTTCCCAAATAAAGGCACATTCACAAGTTCCAGTTAGACATATCTTTTAATCGACCACCATGCAATCCACTCGAGGAGTATTAAAATGCCAGTGTGGACTGAGGCTCCAAAGAATGACATTATTATATCAAACACATTGCCTTCTTTGTAGTGACCTGTGGGCTTGGAAACAGAACCATTTGCAGCTGTCAGGGAAGTGCACAGAGCCTGGCCTTTCCCGCAGCCTCTTCCCCACTGGCCTTCCATGAGAGGATCACCCCTTGAGAGTGTGAGAGATTCCTCTTAAATGCTAAAGACCACAGGAGCATTTGGGAGGGGGAAGATGTTTAGGGAGCAACTTAGTTGCCCTGAGGTGCCCATCACCCTTCACTGTTTCAGCAAGGATCTGGGAATGGGAACCAGGCATAAGACAGATACATGTGGATGAGAAGAGGCCAGAGTCTTTCTCTGTGTAGGCACCACCCAGCCCAAGAGGAGCATTGCTCCAGAAACACATGCACTCACCATGTTAAACCCAATCTATTGAGTACTTAATGCGAACTGGGAATTTTTTTAAGCACTTAAGCTGTCATTTATATCTCCCCTACCAGTGTTGCACATGGTATTAAGCATTTGACAAAGTATATTGTATTAACTCCTGCAGAAAACCTAAAAAGGGGAAGGGCAGTATAATTAATAGAATTTTCCATATGAAAAGACGGGGACTTGAGTTGAGGTCACAATTTATATATGGCATTATATTGTACTTCACACACGTAACATAGTAAGTGTCCTGGAGAATCTTGGTCTCTTAGTCTATATAATAACATAAGCAACTTTTGTGAGATTAATTGTTTTTCTGAACCATGCCTGGAATATTTGCATAACATTCCAGTGTTTAAATATGTTGTTTACTGCCAGGTGTGGTGGCTCACGCCTGTAATCCCAGCATTTTGGGACTCCAAGGCAGGTGCATTGCCTGAGCTTAGGAGTTCAAGACCAGCCTTAGCAACACAGGGAAACCCCATCTCTACTAAAATACAAAAATATAGCCAGGTGTGGTGGGGTGTGCCTGTATTCCCAGCTACTTGGGAGACTGGACAGGAGAATTTCTTGAACCTGGGGGATGGATGTTGCAGTGAGCTGTGATCGTGCCACTGCACCACAGCCTGGGCAACAGAGCGAGACTTCGTCTCAAAAAAAAAAAAAAAGTTGTTTATCAAACCGTTTTCATCTTCGAAACATTTCAGGCCTCCTCCAACTAACCAGCTTATGTTAAATATTGTTTTATTTGAATTACATTTAATTTTAATAGTCACCTGTGGCTATTGGCTACTGCAGTGGATAGCACAGAGATGAGAAATAATAGAAACTTTTTGTTTTTGTTTCAATGGCTGACCTTGTCAAAAGTTCAGTTCCTGTTTTATGTAAGATTTTGGTTTATATTTTCTCAAAGAGGTGACATACAAAAAAAAGAAAACAAAATGATGTTCAAGCAGAACTTTGGTAAGGAAGGGTGAAGCACACTTAACTCAGGGTGGACACAACAGCAATGACCTTGTTTGAAATGCAGCTCCTGTCTGTGTGGCTCTCTGTGCTCTGTTGGGGCATCAGTTCCTTTACTTCTTAGTTAAATCAGTTATTTCGATGGTGCAATGCTTCTTTGTTCAATAAGTGCGATATTTTGCACAGCTGGTTTATTTCCAGTATGGAAGCTCTCTGCTCAATCGTCTTGATTTCCCTGGCTTGTTCCCATTCTGCAGGTGTAAGCATGGTACCTGTATATCTCTCTCCAGGTTCTGATCTAGTGTGACAGTGTCTATGACGTGCCCACCTAGAGAAATATACATATTGCAACTTGAGGAAGAGAAAAAGAGGGCCCTGCAAAAAGCATCTACAGGCCCCACGTGCTGTTTACCCTTCTTATTTATTGGTGAAGTGAGTCCTCATCCACTTATTGGGCAGTTGTAAGCAAAGGAATTAACTGACTATGACAATTCATCTTGATGTACAAAACTTTAGTCTATTTTGAGTTTCCACTGTTGAGAAATACCTAGTTATACTAATAGTTGTACTAATTAAGAACAGTTACAGATAGTACAGTGATAGTGGTTTTTTTGTTTGTTTGTTTGTTTGTTTTTGAGGCAGGCTCTTGCTCTGTCACCCAGATTAGAGTGGAGTGGCATGATGACGGCTCACTGCAGCCTCAACCTCCCCAGGCTCAGTGATTCTCTGACCTCAGTCTCCTGAGTAAGGGGGAATACAAACACGTGCCTCTGTGCCTACATATTTTTTGTATTTTGTTTTGTTTTGTTTTGTAGAGATGAGATTTGGCCATGTCACCTAGGCTGGTATTGAATTTCTGGTCCCAACTGATCCTTTCTCCTCAGCCTCCCAAAGTACTGGGATTACAGGTGTGGACCAGCATGCCATGCCTATGGTGGTATCTTTAAGTAAGCCTCTCCTTGCTTCTTTTGAGCAATTTTTCAAAGCAACAGACACCTTATTAAATGAGAAAGTTGATCGGTTTCCTAATGCCTGCTAATAAAGTAAAGAACTAAGGAACCTCTTTGATTTCAATGAAGTCCCTACAGATGTTCTGGGCTACTTGCTACTGACAAGTATGGTAGGAACTACAGGTCAAGCTGTGATAGGCAAATAGATCTTGCTGAAGAGGAAGAACGATTGGCTAAGATAATCCCCCAGGACAGCTGGCATATGTTTAGACATAGCTGAATTGAATGCTTTCTGAGGCGGAGTGTGTTAGTCTGTTCTCACAGTGCTATAAAGACATACCTGAGACTGGGTAATTGAAAAAGAAAAGAGATTGAATTGGCTCACAGTTCTGTGGGCTGTACAGAATTATGTTTATACGGCGGCCTCAGGAAACTTATAATCATGGCAGAAGGCGAAAAGGAAGCAAGCACATATTCACATGGCCTAAAGGAGTCAGGGGAGGTGCTGCACACTTTTTAAACAAGCAGATCTCAGAAGAACTTTGTCTTCAGACAGCACTAGGGGGATGAGGATAAACCACTAGAAACCACGTCCATGATCTAATCACTTTACACCAAGCCCCTCCTCCAACACTGGCCATTACAATTCCACATGAGATTGGAAGTGGAGGGTGCACAAATCCAAACCATATCAAGAAGCATTTTAAAAATTGAGGGAAGTTCTAATAGATGGCAAGTCAGGATAGGGCATTCCATCAGCATAATACTCCTCTCAATCCACGCCAACGTGGGAGAAAGGAAAAAGTGCAAAGATGAAGATGGGACACAGCAAAATGACAGGATGACTCACAAGATGACCCCGGTGGAAAGCATTTACTGACTCAAAATCCAAACCATGAAGACAGTAAGAGCAAATTTGCTGAGTTTCTATGCTCTTTATGTTTATTAGGGAAGGGCAAAAGCCAGCCCCTTGACATTGTTATTGATAATTAACATCATCACCACCTGCTCTTAAGTGTCTAGATACTTTCTGGAATCTAGTATTATTTTCACTCAAATGTTTTTTGGATATGCCCTGTCAGGCACGTGATATTGCAGAAACATTCTACGTTAACCACAGCAAGATGGCTATGTAATATATGGGATCACTTTAGGGGAGTGTATTTCTACCCTATTTTGAGATGGAAAATGAAGTAGAGATGTCCAATTGTCAATTTCTTCTGCATGTCAAATATTCAAAGAGATTATTTTATTTATTTCAAAGATGCATTCATGTTGAAATTAAAATTTAAATTAAGAAAATTTATAAACTGAGTCAAAAGAAAAGTAAGTGAGGCAGTTGGTTAAGGTGTCGGTTAATGCCACCATACTTCTGTATGCCCTGGAAGCGTCAGGCATAAGTGACTTTAAAGTATTCGGCATGTTGGCCGGGCACGGTGGCTCAAGCCTGTAATCCCAGCACTTTGGGAGGCCGAGATGGGCGGATCAGGAGGTCAGGAGATCGAGACCATCCTGGCTAACACGGTGAAACCCCGTCTCTACTAAGAAATACAAAAAATAGCCGGGCGAGGTGGCAGCGCCTGTAGTCCCAGCTACTCGGGAGGCTGAGGCCGGAGAATGGCGTGAACCCGGGAGGCAGAGCTTGCAGCGAGCTGAGATCCGGCCACTGCACTCCAGCCTGGGCTACAGAGCGAGACTCCATCTCAAAAAAAAAAAATTAATTAAAAAAAAAATAAAAAAAATGAAGTATTCGGCATGTGGCCAGGTGTGGTAGCTCATGCTGTCATTCCAGGATGTGGAGAGGTTGAGGCAGGTGGATTGCTTGAGACCAAGCAAGGCAACATGGTGAAACCCCATCTCTATGAAAAATACAAAAATTAACCAAGCATGGGGGTGCCTGCCTTTTAGTACTAGCTACTGGAAAGGCTAAGGTGAGAGGATCATTTGAGCCCAGGAGGTTGATGCTGCAGTAAGCTCTGGTTGCACCACTGCACTCCAGCCTGGGTGAAAGAGGGAGACCCTCTGCCCAGGACTCTTGGGATAGGACTATACCCATAGGGATTGTCTGCAATAACTTCACATTTGAGTGGAAGTGGAGATCATATGTACCGATGCCAATATGTAGCAAAAAAGTAAAACATAAGAAATCATGGCAGAAATGGCCCAAAGAATGAAAGAGGGTGGAGGTAATTGAGAGAGGCTTTCTGGTGATACAATTTGAACTGATTTCTGGAGAATGGGTTGAATTCCAATAGGGGGAGATGGACCAAGTTAATTTTGACGAGGGAAATGTCTTGAGCGAAATCTCAAAAAGGAAAACAGACCAATGTAAAGTGTTAATGAGCGGTCCGGTTGGTGTGCGGTGTAGGAGGAGAGTTCCAAGTGAAAAGGTAGTTGGTCTGATAGGTCAGGGTCTTGCAGGCAGAGGCAGATACTATCATTATTCCATTTTTCAGATTGGAAAACAGACACAGAGTCCAAGGTCACAAAGCTGGGAAGCGAATCTGGGCAGTCTAGGGGTAGCACCCTCTTCTTAAATGATCCATTAAGGGTTCTCTTCTGCAGGCATTCCAAAACTCTTCTCCATCTTTAGCTTCCGCAGAGTACCATGAGACCCCCTGTCTACCTCACAGGACGGGGCCTTAGAAAAGCAACAGATCCCAACTCATACTAGCTTTTAAATAAAAAAATGTATAATCTTGCAAAACAAGAAGTGCAGAGGTTGGGCAAGAGCCAACATTGGTTAGTTCAGCAGCTCAATAATAAATCCAAGGACCTGGGTATTGGTGCACCTCTCCACACCACCATCCTCATGGGCCAGCTTCTACTTCCTCCTGAATGCTGTGTCTTTCCCTAGTTTTCTCCCTGATTTTGGCTCAAGTGCTGCTTCCTTCCTGGGGCCAGCCTTTCCTGCCTCCCTCTTGGGGTCAGTCCATCTTCCCAGGCTCTTGCAGCACACCTGGGTCTGCTGCACTTCCCCTTATTACATAATTCCGTGAATAACGTCACCTCTTTCTGTTGGACTCAAAGCTCCACTAGGGAAGAAATTCTGTGCATATTGCTCACTATTGAACCCTGGAGTCGACCACCCCAATATTTGTCAAATGAATAAATGGTAGCTCTACAGGGCCAAGGAACCCAAGAAACACAAGAAACATGCAAACTACCAAAATACTCTTTACAACTCACTCCCCTCTGGAGAGTTTTCCCTGAGGCACATTCCTGTTGGTTTCTTCCCCTCAAGAAGCATTCTCCTTTCTCCTTCCGATAAAAGCCAGTTTTTTTCTCAGATAGCCACAACATGCCCCATGCAAACAGATTTGGATTATTCTATCATTTGGACATAGTCTATGCACCCTATGCAGGTCCACAGGGTGCTGGTTGCCCCAGCTGCTGCTGGTGGTCTTCATGTAGCCAAGGTATCGCTAGTGCATATGGAGAAAACAGAACAACTGGAGAGAAACCAAGGAAGTAAAAGTGGGCAGGGCTTGGTGATGTTTGGGGATATGAGGGATAAGACAGAGGATGATCTTAGGAAAATCTCCTGTTTTTTCCTTTTGGATAATGATATAGGTGAATAAAAGTTCCAATCACGGGGATAGAAAACACTGGAAAATATGAGATTCATTCAAGCAAGTCTTTCATACACGATTCCATCATCAGTTTCATAAGGGAAAGGGAGTCAGATCTCATCTCCACCTTGTTTGCTTCTATCATACTGTGTTCTACCTTGTTGGATCTAGTTGATAACTAGATGATAGCTTCCTACTGGTAGTGGACTTACCTACTAGTGTTTGCACCTCCTCCTTGCCAGCCTAGAAGCTCTGAGACAGCAGGAGCAGTGTGTGTGCACGCATGTGTGTGTGTAACTGGATTCCCCACAGCACATTATTGTTTCATCCATAGTAAATGGTGGAGGAATATTTGCAGGCCTTAGCTGGACTGCAGCATTGTGAAGGTCAGATAACCACATTTGATAGACAGGTTGGATTCTAACCTTGAAGCAGACAAAATGCCCATCTTATCAGCCTCACTTACACCGGCTGTGCCTTTCCTTTGTGGTTGTACGTTTGAAAAGCTCATGCCAAAAGCTTATTGGGCTCACTGCATTAGTTACTTAAGACGTGTATCACAGAATAAACACATTTAGCCTTACTAGACATTGCCAAATTGCTCTTCAAAGTAGATGTGAATTGTTGTGAATTACATGAGTGTGGAATGGTGTTTTATTATGACTTTAGTTTGCATTTTCCTCAATTACTCGTTAAATCCTTCATTCTAATGGACATTTTATTTTACTGTGAAGAACCTGTTCCTATATATCCTGTGCCCAACTTTCTACTGAATTATTTCTCTTTCTCTGAATAATTTTTAGGAGTTCTTTATTGTAGATATCAATCATTTGTCAGTTTTATATGTTGCAAATATCTTCTAGTCTATCTTGTGACTTTTCTTTTTACTTTATGGTATTTTGTTGAATAAAGTTTTAATGTAGTCACATAAAAAAAAAGGGGGTGGATTGGACATTCACCAGCCTCAGGCTGCATGGAAGGGTGACTGTGTCTTTGAATATCCCAGCTGGAGGCTGGTCATCCTTTTGTCTTTGGGTGAATAGACTACTCAGGAAGGCAGGGATGCGTGCAACCTCCTTTCTTGTTAATGAGTTTGCATTTTATTTTGGCAGATCTAAAATAATATTTCAAAGGCAGTGTAGAAGCAGATAGGGACATTACTTGTAATCATTTAATATTGTTATGACATGACATTTGCCTACAGAAAGAGGGACAAGCCACCATCTTCAAGGGAGGGCCAGAAGTGTTAAGTGCATCATGTTGAATACAATTTTGTTTGGTGATCAGGCAGCCCTGGGGTCAAATCCTGTCTCTATTGCTACCAATTAAGCCACTTAACTCCATCTGAGCCTCAGGCTGCCCATCTGTGTAATAAGCAGTAATAGCAGCTCTCCTGCAGGACTATGGTGAGAATTACAGCTCAGGCAACGATCATCATACTTCCTGGCACAGAGGTGTTCACTACCCAGGCAGTGTTATTATTATGTCTAAAGTCACAAAGGGAGTTTTTAAGAAAGATGGAAAGAAAACTTGTTTCTCTCAATTCTGAGCTTATTAGAGCACACTGGTGTGCTTGAATAAAGCAGCCCTGGAGTCTCTCAGGGGAGGGTGTTTGTAACATCTGCTCAGACACGGTTTCATTTACCATATACCCAGCGAGTAGCCCTGTACAAGTTGTGGGGAGATACTCATGTGAGTTGGCGGATTTTTGGTCAAATATTTTCCCTAAGCCCAGGTCTCTATGGCATTCTACAGAACACTCTGCATGCTTCTAAGGGACACTGGAAGAGCAAATGGATTGTACAGTGAGTTACAAATAAAATGGCCAATCTCAGCATGAAAGACTGAGGGTGTTACCTAATGAGGACGCAAACCACTCCATCTACATACAAGCCCATCTACATACAAGCAAACCACGAGCCTGCCAGAAAGAAAGAACATGCTATGTAAAGGTTTAATAACAGTGATGAATATTTGAACTTCAGCTCCAGAGCAGTTCAGTGGCCTCCCTTCCAGGAACAGAAGCCAAAACACATCAGGATTCTTGAAGGCCCTGAAAGGTAAATGAGAATCCTAGTGTATGGCAAAACATTCCCACAAAAGAAGGGCTCCGTGTGTAGAGACTTAGAAAGGATTCCCAACTTCAGTCCCTTCAGAACCAGAAGCAAAGGTGGGGGACAGCCCATTTAAGTGGCCCTAGAGATTTGCCAGGAACTAGAGCCTTCCGGAGAAATCCAGTTTTCCTATGCAGGGAGAGGACTGGGAGTTCTCTGGTCACAAGCATCGTGCCTTTGTTTTCATGAAGACTTTTAGAGTCCCCCAGCATTGGAGGAACATTGCCTTACTGCGGACTCAAGCACAGTCTCTTACCTGGTAAGAAAAATGGAGCTGCATGCAGCTGCTGAACACTTTAACCGGAAACCCAAAGATGTTGGCACAAAGAAAGGAGGGCTGAAAAAAAGTGACCATGGAAACACATTTAGCTCTTAATCTGACCCATTTCTTCTGGGACAGGCCTAGTGCCTAGAATGGGGTGATGAATGAGGCCTGAGCTGAGATCGTGAGGATGAGAGGGAGTCTACCCTGTGGGGATCTGGGATGATGAAAGGGCTCCGCAGATGGGGGACCCCCTGGCAAGAAGTTCTGCTGAGGGGAAAGGGCTTGGAGTAACTGAGGTCAGCTGGATTCCTTAAACACTGCTCAGAGCCCTTGAAGCCATCTAAGGGCACACTTCTCAGGCCTGCTCCAAGCCACGCTCAACTGGGAATCTTTTAAGGACAGCTGCTCTGTTAGGCTTGCCTGAGATGGTGTAGTTTTCCCCCGCCGCGGTAGTGGCACAGACAGTAAGAGTTCAGGAGCCGGGCCTCACAATGCCGTGGACTAGGGCAAAGGAGGACCCCATCCTCTCCCAGCCCTAGGCTAAAACACAGGAGGACACCGCCCGGTGGCTCCATGGACCCCTGCAATGCCAAGAGCTAGGTTATGCTGCTGAAGGACCTCTCCGCCCTGGACTAAGGCACCGGAGGATCCCCGCCCTGCCGCGCCCTGCGGTGTCCTGGACTGTGCCACTACAGAACCCCCGCCCCTCCACACCCTGGACTCTGGTTCTGGAGGACTCCGGCCCTGGCTCGCCCTGAACTACTACTGCCCCTCAGCGTGCTGGACTGTGTTTCCAGAGGACCTGGTCCTGCGGCAACTTGGGCTACCTCCTGGACTCCAGGACCCCAGTCCTGCCGGGCACTAAACCAAGACCCAGGAGGACCCGACACCCCCTGTACTAGGGCACCAGAGGACCCATACCTTGCCGTGCCCTGGACTACAGCTCGGAAGGACCCCCAATTCGCTGAGCACTGGACTCCAGCACAGAGGGACCCCCGCCATGGAGATATGGACCACTCCTGCCCCACCGCACCCTGGACTACCGCAGGCCAAGACCCTCGCCTGAACGCGCCCTACACTCTGGCATGGGAAATCCGGCCTCGCAGAGCCCTGGACTCTGGCATTGGTGGACTCCCACTCGGCTACGTCCTGGACTCCTGCACCAGAGGACTCCTGTCCCCCCCGCACCCTGGACACCTACACTAGAAAACCCTGTCCCATCTCCCCCTAGACTATGGCAGGGGAGGACCCTGCAAACCGACTCCGGCACAGTAATACCCCTGACCCGTCATGGGCTGTATTCCAGCACTGGAGGACCCCCTGCCAGGGCGCTCTCTGGACTACCCCCGCTCCACTGCCTCCTGCCCTACAGCACAGCAGGACAGCCGTCCCCCGGCGCACTCGACTGAGGCACAGCAGGACTGGGGCCTCGTGTGTGGCGGACTATAGAACGAGGTGACCCCCGCCCCTCCGCACCTCGGACTATGGCACAGGAGGACCGCCACTCGCGCATGCTCTGGACCACCTCAGGACAGGTCCCCCACTCCGCGGCGCCCGGAATACAGCACTGGGGGACCCCAATCCCGTCGCTCCACGGACTCCACCACCGAAGACCCTCGCCCCCCTGTGCCCTGGACAAAGGCAGGGGAGGACCCAGCCTCACCGCCCCGTGGGCTATCGCATAGGAAAACCCCCAGCCCCACCGTGCCAGAGACACTGACAAGAGAGGACTCCTGCCCCCTGCTCCCCCGACTACAACAAGGCAGGAACCGCACTCCTCGGAGGTCCTCACTGTGGCAACTGTGGACCCCCGCACTGGTATGCCCTGAACTAAGTCAGGCAATGACCCCGACCCCACCACGCCGTAAACTCCAGTATTGAAGGACCATTGCATTACTGTGGACTCAAGCACTGGACTACCTCAGGGCAGGATCCCTGGCCCGCCAAGCCCTACTCTATGGCACGAGAGTACCCAGCCTCACTGCGCTCTGGACTCCAGCACCCCAGGACTCCTACACGGAGGACTCCCGCTCCTTCACAGTCCCGTCCTGGACTCCTGCACAAGAGAACCCCCGCTTAGCTACACCCTGGATATAGCAAGGCAGGAATTCCGCCCTGTGGGCTCTGCACTGTGGCACCTGAGGATCCACAGTCCAGTGCGCCCTGGACTACTGCGCCACAGGACTCCTGTTCCGTCGCGCCCTGGACTATGGCATCAGAGAACCCAGCTCCCCGCGCCCTGGACAATGGCACCGGAGGACCCAGCACCCGGCGTCCTGGACTAAGCCACAGTAGGACTCCGGCCACATTGTGTACTCCCGCACAGGAGGACCCTTGCAGGGCAGCGCACTGGACTGAGCTACTGAAGGAGCCCCACCCCTGCCTCACCCTGGACTAAGGCACTGGAGAACTCTTCCTCCACAGAGCCGCGGACTCTTGCAGGAGAGAACCTCCACCCAGCCTGCCCTGGACTGTGGCCCAGTAGGGCCCACACCACGTCATGGACTCCTGTACTGGGGGAAGAGTAGTGATAAATGTCCAGGTTTACAAGTTGAAAAGCAGCAATCAATGTGTTACAATGAATGGATCTGATGTAAAATTACAAATGCTGAAAACATTATGTGTAATTGCCTAGCCAGAAAAATTACACAAGACAAAGAAATAAAATAAATCCATATAGGGAAGGAAGAGGTAAGATTGTTTCTGTTTTCTGAAAATACAATCTTAAGATAGAGAACATCTTAAAGACTCCACCAAAATAAATGGTTAAAGCTGATAAAGAAATTCAATGAAGTTAATAGTTACAAAATCAATATACAAATACCATTTTTGTTTCTATACGCTAATGACAAACCATTACCTGAAAAATAAATTGATAAGGCAATTTCATTTATAATAGAATCAAAACAGATATATAAATATATGACAGGAGTAAATTTAATCAAGAACGTGAAAGATTTGCACGCTGAAAACTATAGCACATTGATGACAAAATTAAAATAGCATAAATAAATGGAGAGACATCCTTTATTGATGAATTCAAAAATTAGCATTTTAAAAGTGTCAATGCTACCCAAAGCAATCTACAGATTAAATGTAAGCACTATGAAATTCCAATGTCATTCTTCACAGAAATAGAAAAATTACTCCTGAAATTTGTATGGAACCACAAAAGACCCCAACTAACCAAAGCAATCTTGAACAAAAAGAATAAAGCTGGAGGCATCAGACGACCCAATTACAAACTATATGACCAAGCTGTAGTAATTGAAACAGCAGAGCAGTGGCATAAAAAGAGACACATAGAACAGTGAAAAGGGATATAGAACCCATAAATAAATCCACATGTCTGTGGTCAATCGGTTTTTTGATAAAATAACTAAAAAATACACAAAGAAGAAAGAAAATTATTTTCAATAAATGGTATAGAAAAAACTGACTATCCACATACAGAAGAATAAAATTTGACTTTATTTTTCTCTTTATACAAGCATCAAATCAAAATTTAAAACTGAAATGTAAAACTACCACAAGGAGATAGAGAAGAAGACTGTCTGACATTGGCCTGAGCTATGATTTTCTGTAGATTATTCTGAAAGCACAAGCAACAAAAGCAAAAACACACAAATGAGATTGCATAAAACTAAAAAGCTTTTCCACAGGAAAAAAGCAATAATAGAATGAAGAGAACCCACAAATGGGATGGCATTTTTAAACCATACATCAGATAAGGGGGCTTATATAATAATATATAAGTAACTCAACCTACTCAAAAATAAGAAAAAAATTATGCTTATTAAAAAAATAAGCAAAGAACCTGAGTAGGCATTTCCTAAGGCATACAAAAAAGCTAACAGGTACATGAAAAAATCACAAACATTCCTAATTATCAGAGAAATGAAAATCAAAGCCACACTGAGATATCACCTCACACATTTTACTAGGGCTATCATAAAAAGAGATGGAAGATAAGTGTTGATGAGGACGTAGAGAAAAAGAAACCCTGTACACTGCTGGTAGGAATGGAAATTAGTACAACCATCTTGGAAAACAGTATGAAGCTTCCTCAAGAAATTATAAATATATTTACCCTATGATCCATCAATCCCACTTCTGGATATATGTCCAAAGGAATTTCAATCAGGATGTCAAAAAGAGACATCTGCAATTTCATGTTCATTGCAGCATTATTCCTAATAGCCATGAATTAGAAACAAGCTAAGTGCTTATCAACTGAAGAATGGATAAAAATAGGTGGAAAAATTGGAACCCTTCTATACCACTGGTGAGCTTTCAAAATGTAAAACAGTCTGGCAGTTCTTCAAAATGTTACACATAGACTTAGCACATGAGGCAGCAATTCCACTCCTGTGTATTTACCAAAAAGAAAACAAAACAAATGCTACACACAGTAGTACACAAATGTTTATAGCAACAAAAAGTAGAAAACAACAGAAATGTTCATCAACTGAGGAGTGGATAAATCAAATGAATCCATAAAATAGAATCTTATTTAGCAATAAAAGGGAAAAAAGTGTTAATGCATGCTCCAGAATGGATGAACATTAAAAATATGTGAAGTGAAAGAAGTGAGTAAAAAATGACTATGTGTTATAATGATTCCACTTATGTGAAATGTCCAGAATAGGCAAATTCATATTCAGAAAGTAGACGAGTGGTCGCCTAGACTAGGAGGGCTTTAGGAAAGGCTGGAGAAAATGGGGAAAGTTTGCTAATGGGCGCAAGTCTCTTTAAGGCACATTAAAATGTTCTAAAATTATACTATGATGATTATCTCTCCACCCAGTTAATATACTAAAAGAATTTGAAGTTTGTACTTTAAATGAGTGAATCACACAAAGTATGAATAATATCTCAATAAAGCTGTGGGAAGTTGAAAGTATATGTAGGATGCATACAAAAATCCTACTTATCTTTATACATGAATGAAATTCTGTCATTTGTAAAAACATGGATGAATTTAGAGGATATTATACTAAGTAAAATAAGCCAGACGCAGAAAGACAAATATCTCATAATATCACTTATATGTGAAATCCACAAATGTGCACTCACAGATGTTAGGAGTGGAATGGTGGTTTATCAGAGGCTGAGCGGGGCTTGGGGGGGGAAGTTGGGAGTAGAATGGTGGTTTATCAGAGGCTGAGCGGGGCGGGGGGGTGGTAAATTGGGAGTCGAATGGTGGTTTATCAGAGGCCGAGCGGGGTGTGGGGGGGAAGTTGGGAGTAGAATGGTGGTTTATCAGAGGCTGAGCGGGGTCGGGGGGAAGTCGGGAGTAGAATGGTGGTTTATCAGAGGCTAAGCAGGGCCGGGGTGCAGGTAAGTTGGGAGTAGAATGGTGGTTTATCAGAGGCTGAGCAGGGCGGGGGTGAAGTTAGGATTAGAATGGCGGTTTATCACAGGCTGATCAGGGCGGAGTGGGGGGTGGGAAAAGGGGAACTATTCAATGGGATAATGCTTCAGCAAGGAGAGATACATTCTGGTGATATGGTGCACAGCAAAGTGACAGCAGTTACTCATAATGAAGTGCGTATCTTAAAACTGCTAAAATACTACGTTTCAAATGTTTCACCATAATGTAATAAATATGTGAGGTGGAGGATATGTTATTTAACCTAATTTGTCCATTTCACATTATTTACATGTATTGTACCACATTGTATCCATATATATTTATTTATCAATAAAAACAAAATTTTAAAAAGCGAGCAAAACAGTTGTGGCAGATCTTCATCTAAAGACATTTCTGAGAAAAATGTATCTGTTTTCTTTCAGAATAAATTTGCAGTTAATAGATATTATGTTACCTAAAGTAAAGCGGATAATTTTGGCCATCAGCTTATACTGTGGGATAATCTCTTTTTGCTGACCTTGTAAAAGCTGCGGCGGATTAACAACAAGTAGGAAAGATTTTTATCATGATCAGGTAAAGGTTCTGCATGCTTCTATTTTGAATAATATTGTCCCCCTAGAATCGCAAAGTGTGAATGCCTTTTGTTTCAGAGGTCTAGCCCTAAATGGTTTAGTCAATTACATCTTGCATTCTAAAACAAGTCCTGGTGGGTTTGTGATGGTACTATATATAATTGTGTTTTTAATTTAACTATCATATATGTCTACTTTTCTGTTAAAAGTCTATATTTTACAGAGGCCCCCCATACATATAAGTGCTTTTATGATAGTCTATCCACTAAATTTCAAACATAAGTTAAGGAACAGTTTTGCTTTTATTTTTTATTATTGTTATTTTATTTTAAGGCTAGTCAAGTGAAGCAGTGGGAGTGGAGAAGGAACTGCTTTAATTTTTATATGTTGGTGTTACAGGCTGTATGTGACAGGCTATCTATTTGTCGGCTGAATTTTAGAAACAAAGTGAAATATTTATTTCGTATTTCATTAGATATAGGGATGATGATTACTTCAAGGGATTGTCGCTAGACTGAAAGCATCACATCATCAATCACTTGGAAACAATATTTTGCCTATGTGTTCTGTTATGTTGACAAAAACTTTTATTGTGCAATATACCTCACAACTGAAATATGTGAAAAATATACAGAAAAAAAGACAATATTTGTTATTAAGGGATATTTAGGCCTGAGCTGCAAGATGCAAATATTTAAAACATACACTTTTTAAAAATTATATTTAAAATGTAAATTGAAGCAAGGCATTTAGAAAAAGACATAATATCTACTATAAAATCCTAGGTTAGAGAAGTTAAAATACTAAATGAGAAAATAATGCTTCTTGGGTAGCTTAAAATCAAATATGAGGCAAAAAATTACTCAGAACTTTTTGTAAAATTAAGAACATCTATACAGTTTCTTTGATATAAAATGAAATAAATGTCTGAATATAACTTTAATAGAATAGGCAAACAAGGGCAAAGGAGAGGGTGTATGCAGAATAAAGTGAACGTATTATTCTAACAATGAGAGGGACAGAATTGAATGATTGCCTTTGGAGACAAGGGATTTTAATGTCTGAGTCAATGACAAAACTTTTGTTTGCAAGTTAAAAAATGTACCTTAAACCTGGTGAAGGAAGAAAGGGTGGTGGAGGGGATGATTCTTTGTACTAAACTGGTTTTAATGACTATTGAATTAATCATAAGTTCAAATGATTTTATGGAGGCCGTTTCTTTTTTGTTTGATACTTCTGGACTGCTTTTCTCTTTGTATTTGCTCCATTTTTACCTGCTTGAACAATTTTTCCCCGCAAAGTTTAGGAAACACTGTAACCACATGCTCCAGCATGATGTGATCCCTGAAAGCATTTGCAGCTGGGAGAGGAGGCAAAGGGGCTTCTCTTTCAACAAATGCATATTAATCTCGGTGAAAACTCAGAAGTTTAAACATGGTCCTCCTTGGGTCATGTGGCTACCCCGGGACCAGTCATTGCACCAGACATAGGAGATAGTCTCAAAAGCCAGGCTGTAGTCAAGCTTCTCTGGTGGAGTTTCCACTTTAGAAATGGGTTTTGTCAGGCTTTGTGTTTTCGTGTTACAGACATGATAGCCATATATCTATCTATTCCACTTCCAGTGGAGATGAAAACCTAATGCATATGCCCATTCAATGGATTTTACATGAATCTTCATAGCAGCTTTACTTGCAACAGCCAAAACCTGAAAACAGTCCAAATGTCCATGGGCAGGTGAATATGTGACTGAAAAATTTACTGTGGTATATGTATATAATGAAATAATACTCCCTAGTAAGAATAGAACAATTGATAGATGTAGCAACATGAATAAATCTCCAAAATAGTGATGCTGAGTGATGAAAAAGTATACCCACCCTATGATTTCATGTATTTGGAAATAAAAACCCACAGGGACTGCAGGTGGATCAGTGGTTGCCTGTGGATGGGATGGGGATAGGCAAGAGAAAGTA
The DNA here is from genome assembly GCF_037993035.2 of Macaca fascicularis. Lineage (NCBI taxonomy): Eukaryota > Metazoa > Chordata > Mammalia > Primates > Cercopithecidae > Macaca > Macaca fascicularis. The sequence goes on along the minus strand of NC_088384.1, from coordinate 60,164,631 downwards.
AGTAGAAAAAACACAAGAAAACTTTGGTGGTAAAGGTAATGGATATGCTTTTTATTTGAATATGTTGTTGGTTTTATAGAGCTACAAATACCAAGAATAATCAAAATGTACAATTGAAGTATGTGCAGTTTATTGCATGTAAATAAACCTTTTAAAAATTAACTGATACAAATTGACTTACATGACCAGAAATCTGTTGAAAACTCTCATGTTTTCTTCCCCATTTTTATTCTTGTGTGCTCTTACAGACCGTGTGAACACATTTCTCATCTTACTGTTCTTTTATGTCTACATTTCTCCAGGTCAATATAACTATCACCATAATTTCTTGCTTTCTCTTTAGTTCATTAGTAATTATGAGTTATGTATTGAAATGTTAAAGATATGTTTATGCATTCAGAATCCTCTGCTCTCTGATCCACATAATAGTGAATTAAGCTGTCAACAATTACACAGAATATTGCTCCTTTGTTTGTTTGTTTTTTGATGAAGTCTCACCTGGTTACCCAGGCTGGAATGCAGTGGCACATTCTGGGCTCACTGCAACCTCCACCTCCCGGGTTCCAGCAATTTTCCTGCCACAGCCTCCTGAGCAGCTGGGATTACAGGCATCTGCCATCATCCTTAACTAATTTTTGTGTTTTTATTAGAGACAGTGTTTCACCACATTGGCCAGGCCGGTCTTGAACCCGTGACCTCAGGTGATCTGCCCACCTTGGCCTCCCAAACAGCTGGGATTACAGGCATAAGCCACCATGCCCAGCCAGAATATTGCTACTTTTTCAAATAGCTACAATTAACCCTGATCTGGACACCTTGAGTTGATCATAGCTTTGTAAAAGAGGATAGCATTGTAAAACTATAAAAGTAGACTAATAATAAATAACAGAATGCTTTCAGTATAAGAAATAACACTATCCTAAGCAAAAATAAATAAATAAATAAATAAATAAATAAATAAATAAATAAAGCTGTAGGAATTCTATTATCTGACTTCATATTATACTACAGAATTATAGTAACCAAAAGAATATGGTACTGGCATAAAAACAGACCCATAGATCAATGGAACAGAATAAAGAACCCAGTAGCAAATCTAATAGCTACAGTGGACTCATTTTTGACAAAGGTGCCAAGAACATACACTGGTGGCAAATGGTGTTGAAAAAACTGGATATTCATATGCAGAGGAGTAAAAACAGACTAGTATCTCTCATAATATATGAAAGTAAAATCAAAGTTGATTAAAACTCCAACAATAAAACTAGTACAAAAAAAATTTGAGGAAAATCTCCAGAGCATTGGTCTGGGCAAAAATATTTTGAGCAATACCCACAAGCACAGGCAACCAAAACACAAATGGACAAATGGATCACACTAAGTTAAAAAGCTTCTGCCCAGAAAATGATACAATCAACAAAATTAAGAGACAATCCACAGAATGGGAGAAAATATTTGCAAACTACTCTTCTGACAAGGGATTAATAATCAGAATATATAAAAAGTTCAAACAACTCTTTAAGAAACAATCTAATAACCTGGTTTATAACAGGGGGTTAAAGATTTGAATAGATATTTCTCAAAAAGAGACCTACAAATGGCAAACAGGTATAAGAAACGGTGCTCAGTATCACTGATCATCAGAGAAATGCAAATTAAAACTACAATGAGATATCATCTCACCACAGTTTAAATGACTTGTAAGCAAGCCACGGAAAGTCTACTTTGATTGACTTATGGCCCTAGTCACCTGGCAGTTCCTTCAGATGTGGCTTCCCAGGTTTGTGTATCCGTGTGACAATGTGCCTGTGTGTCCTTGTGTCCACGTGGCAGTGTCTGTGTGGTGGTATCTGACAGTGTGGAGGTGTGTCCATGTCACAGTGTGGCAGTGTGTCTGTGTGTGTGGCAGTGTCCATGTGGCAGTGTGTCTGTGTGTTCGTGTGAGAGTGATGGTGTGTCCCTGTGACAGTGTGGTGATGTGTCTGTGTGTCTGTGTGTCCCTGTGGTATGTGGTCGTGTGTCCTTATGGTGATGTCTCCATGTGTCTGTGTCCGTGTGACAGTCTGGTGCTGTGCCTGTGTGGTGACGTCTCCGTATGTCTGTCTGTCCGTCCATGTGACAGTGTGGCAGTGTGTCCGTGTCGTACTGTCTCCATGTGTCTGTACATGTGACAGTGTGGTGCTGTGTCTGTGTGTCCGTATGGTGACATCTCCATGTGTGTGTCTGTCCATGTGGCCATGTGGTGGTGTGCCCATGTGGTGGTGTCTTCGTGTGGCGGTGTGTCAGTGTGACAGTGTAGCGGTGTTCCTTCTCCAGCGTGCAGAGCTGGCACCCTGCCCTCTCAGCCCAGGACGCCCCAGAAGGCCCCAGCTTGGCGGGCAGGAGGTGGCTCCTGTGGAGGGAGGTGCAGGGAGCCCCGAGAGCCGAGCTTGTGGGGTCCCCTGTATTGGGTGGGAGTGAGGAGAAAGGCACCCAGGCAGCCAGGAGAAGGCTGGGCCTGCCCTAAGGAGGTGACCCGCTCTGGGCCTGCATTTCCTGGGCTGAGTACCCCAGCTCAGTCATCTTGTCCTGAGTCCTTTGTGGGCCTTGGAGATTGCTGAGTTTTGAAGAAGGGAAGGTCATCTTTGTTGCGGAAAGCCTGATGTGTTTCTCTATTGCTGTCACTTTTCATGCTCACTGCTGGTGAAACATCAAACATGGGACACCTTCTGCCAAGAAAACTCCTGGAAGTAAATGTGGGGACTGGCAGTATCCAACCAGAGGAGTCACACGCGGATTTCTGTTTGTTTGGAGATCTGAGTTTTTCCCTGTGGGTGGTGGAAGCGGAGCAGCTCTGCGGCGGGAAGGAAGGTGGGTTCTGTGCTACAGGAAGGTCCTGGCCTGGGGCGGAGGCGCCAGAGGGGATGGGCGGTCAGGGTCTGTGCAGGCCACCAGGCAGAGTGCATTCCCCCGGCTGCTCGCCCAGGAGGAGGACAGGTGCCGGCCTGGCGGGATCAGAGGGAGCCAGGCTGCGGTCCGCAAACCAGGCGTGATGGCTGGCAGAGCGGTAGGCCATGGCGGAGGGGGACTCCCGGGCACCTGCTGTGCATCCTCATGACCAGGACACACGCCGGCCTCTGGAGGCCAGGCAGAGCAAGCAAGGGGCGCCAGGCAAGGTTTGGGGTTCCCGCGGCGGGAGGTGGGTCCCTGGATCCTGGTGTCCTGCTGCTGTCCGGAACATGGGCCGCCTTCCCTCAGGTGCACCGCTCCAGGGTCGCCTATCTGCGACCTCAGCACAGCTCCTGGCTGGTGGGAGGATGCGGCGGAGGCCTCAGGGCCCAGCTGGGTCTGCAGTTTCTGCCACTGGCGGTGGCGCAGGGGCCAGCTCAAGCTGTGCCCAGGCAGGAAACTCTCCGACCTTGCCAGCTTCCGCGCCAGCTTTGGTGACTCTCTCCAGCTCAGCTTCAACACCGTTCAACAGTTCTGTGTTCTCTATTATCACAAGAATTCTTTCTGTATTTGCTATCCTTTATCAAATAAGAATTTAAAGATGCATGTGGAGTGAGATCACAGTTGAAACATTAAAAATATATAATTTCAAGTGTTGTTTAATTTTAATTTTCTAACAAGTAAAATTATGACTCTAGTGCTAATATAAGATAAACACGTATCAACAATGTTATTCAACTCAGTAAGCAATGAAGTTTCCAGTAAAAGGTTCAAATCTTTGCAAGGAACATTAAAGTAGCTTTACAGCCAATGTTAAGGTCAGATCGTTGGTTAGTTACAATACTAGATAGTATCCAACATAGTCAGAAGCTGTCATCTTTGTGAGTTATCTCTTCCGTGGCACAGAAATTATGCGTTTCTCTACTGTACAAAATATTTATCTTTTCTACTACTTCTGCACATAAAAATATTGCTAGTCACAAAAGACCAGGATTGCACTGAAAAAAAAAAAAATCTGAGTACTATCTCTCACCTGTCTTCATACTTCTTTTCTTCCTTTATGAAATATCTTTGAACTGCATTTTCTATCTGAAGGTCTCTGGAGAGAGAGAGTAAAATGAATAGAAGCATAGTAAGTGAATATTTTGATAACATTTACAGCTTTATTCATGTCGAATGAACATAAAATACACTACCAATATTTAAAGCATAATGAGATGAATTTGATGTATACATGTGCCCATTAAACAATCACCATGAAGGGGTCAGTGAGCATATCCAATACTCTTAAAGTTTCTCAGTTCCCCTTGGTAATGCACGCTCATACCTCTCAGGTGTGAAGTACTGAGCTACACACACACACACACATGCACACACACACACACACACTGGGATATCTAATTGTTTCAGAAGCATTTGTTGAAAATGTTATGTCTATGAATGCTCTAAGAACTTTATTAAAAACTAGCTGAAAGCTGATACACATGTGTATATCTATATTTGTACCACATTGTCTTAAGTACTGTAACTTGATAAGTCTTGAAACCAGGTGCTGTTAATTCTCCAACAGCACCTGGTTTCAAAGTAATTGTTTCCTTTCAAAGTAATTTGCCTTTATAGGTCCTCTACCCATCGACATACATTTCAGAATTTTAGTTTCTCAATTTCTAAAATAAGGAATACAGCTGTGATTTGATTGGAATTCTTATAGATCAATGTGGGAAGAATAAACATTTTAACAGTATTGAGATTTATGACTCATACATTCCATTGATTGAGGTATCTTATTTATTTTAACAATATTTTGTAGTTTCATAGTTTTCAAACGTTTCTTTTTTTTGCAGCTTTATCCCTAAGTACTACACGCTTTGATATTTGCAATAATATCAAAATTATGGTAATATGAATGTAAATGTTTCATTTTTTCCTCCAGTAATTGTCAGGTAGCTTTAAATCATAATTTAATTGTATGATACAACGGGGTTTTGAGAAACGTGTACACATTGTATATATACATTTCTTTCAGTTTGGCAGATTGACTCCACTATCATATCATAATTTAAAATTGCACTAATTACCACCAGCCTGCTCTCAAGGACAATACATCAAAATATGTATCATGTTTCAGTTTATTTAGCATCATGAAACTCTCACATTGCACTTACTTTTGGAAACCTGGAATAAAACAATAATGTAAATATCAGCTCACAGGCAACATATGGGTACATGTGACAATTTTCTAAATATCGACCTTTCACTATTTAATTCTCTGTTTATATTGTCGATTTTTTCCCTCCTCTTGAAACTCTCTTACACTGCTTATTAAATTTTGGTTCAATTCTCTCCCTACTTTTTCCAATAATCTACTTTCTAATATTTTACTGATGCTGTGCTCCTTTTCATTTGGACACTTCAAAAAAGCTGCATAATTTCTCCTTTGTATTAAAATGCAAATCCATATCCAAAATAAATGAGTGCAGGGACCAAACAGATGTTTGTGCACTGTGTCCATGAGCAATATTATCCACAATAATCAAAGGGAAGGAGCAGCCCATGTGAATATTGATGGATGAGTAGTTAAAAAAATGTGGTATATACAGCAACGTCATAATATTCGGCCTTAAAATATATTCTGAACATGCTATGAAATAGATGAAACTTGAAGATATGCCAAGTGAAATAAGCCGGTTCGAGAAATTCAAACATTCTATATCATGCCATTTCTGTGAGATACTTTGTGAAATTTGTAGAGACAGAAAGTAGAATGGTGATTGCTACGGGGAGGGGTAGGGAGAGGAATAGGAAGTTGGTGTTCAATGAGTACAGAGTTTTAGTTGGAGAAGACAAGTTTTGGAAGTCTATGGTGGTGACTGTTGCACAACAGTGCAAATATACTTAATGCCACAAAACCGTGCACTTAAAGTGATTAAAAACGTAAATCTTTTGTTCTGTATATCTTTCCAGAATTATAAACCTGCAATCACAGTATAGAAATAGAACATGTTATATAGCTTTAGATGATGATATTTTACACATTTGCACATATAAAATGCTAAATTTTATTAACTATAAACTGTTTTTATAAACTAAGTTTATAAACTTTATTAAATATAAATTAAACATGGAATGAAGATTTGTCCTTAAATATAATTTACAAGAAGACTTTGATATTTGTTTTTCACAAGTGAAGCATTCTTATAAACTGTCATGACCTTTTGGGGGAACCTCTGGAAAAAATGGAGAAACTCTGAAGCTACATTCTCCCTAACCTCTCTTTACAGGGAGCTCCTGCAGCTCCTACAGAAATGAGTGGCTGAGATTCTTGATTGCATAGCAGAACTTCTCATCCAAACCCTTTCCCTTTTTAGTGTCTGTGTATCAGTATAAAAGTTCTGTAAACTGTAGTTCCTTATTTTAATCCCAAAGCACAGTAACAATATATTTCATCCTAGCATTGGCAGTTTCTGTGAGCGTTTTGTTTAATTCTTAAAACTCTATCTTTGGGATTCCAAAGAGCCTAAAAAGTAAAATATTTTAAAAAGGGGAAAGAGACAAAGAGAAATAAAATAAAATCAATAGCCCATTCTGTCACTGTTATTAAACACCAGAATACCTTTCTGTTAATCTAATTAAAATTAGTGACATCATTTAGCATTTATGTCTTGAACAAAAGTTTGGAATCCTGAAAAAGAAATTTAATTTGCTAATAAATATATTTGAGTGGAATTGAAATCCTTATATATTACTTCAAATAAGAACACAAGATGAATTATGATATAGAAAATTCTATCTCTCATTGTCCAAAATCTAATAGTTAAATTGAACTTATCGAATAATATTATTTGCCAGGCATGTGGCTTACATCTGGAATCCCAATACTTTAGGAGGCAAAGGCAGGTGGATTGTTTGAGCTGAGGAGTTGCAGACCAGGTTTGGCAGTACAGTGAAACCCAATCTTGAAAAAAAAAAAAAGCCAGGTGTGGTGGCTTGCCTGTAGTCCCAGATACTCAGGAGGATGAGGTGGGAGGATCACGTGAGCCTGGGGAAGCTGGGACTGCAGTGCACCATGATTGTGTCACTGCACTCCAGCTTGGGCAACAGACTGAGACCCTATCTCAAAGAAAGAAAGAGAAAGAGAACAAAAGAACAAGAGAAAGAAAGCAAGAAAGCAGGAAGGAAGGAGGGAAGGAAAGAAGGAAGGAAGGAAGGAAGGAAGGAAGGAAGGAAGGAAGGAAGGAAGGAGAAAGAAAGGAAGGAAGGAAGGAAGGAAAAATAATGTTTTTGGTGCCAATAATTTTTGTGAAATTATACATGGAATTTTGCTTTAATAAAATAGATTTAACTAAGTTGTGACATGATTTAAGTGTACTGACCCTAGCAATCAGAGACCTCCGAATCTGCACAATGACTTGACAGTTACATTTGACAAGAATTGATTCTCCTATCATACATACAGCATAGTCAGAATTTCAGAACTCCAACTTTCCCTATGCTATTTGTGCACATTGCTTAACATCTCTAAGACTCGATATTTTTACTCTTAAAATACTGCTAATAATAGTACCTAGTTTTTATAACGTGTATCAAAAGCATTATACTTTAAGGCAGATAGTAATTTCTCAGTAAATATTTGCTAATGTGTGTTTTAGTACAAACAGGAAAATTGGATTATGATATTTATGACACTGTTGATTCTCCTTCTAGAAACATTTAATTGTTTCTAAAACTTGTTTTCAAGTAGAGCAGTATTTTGTGTTCAAATTGAAAATACTATGTGTTCATACTTTTTTTTAAAAGTATTCCTTGAATATTTTCATTAAAAAAATTCCTAAATGAGCTTGAGCAAGGAGGACAGGAGAGATCAGTAAAATAAGGCTTTGTGGCATAGGAGACATTTGGTGGAGAGCTTTCAGCTCAAATAAGATTTGGAAAAAAAAAAAAAAGAGAGAGAATTTTTATAACAAACGTAAAGGCAGGCTTTACCCTGATGAGCTTGTGAAGAAAATACAGAGTATAACGAAATCCAAAAGAGACTAATCAGTCAAAGTAGTTTTGAAGGAAATATCTCAAAGAGAGAGAACATAAAATGAGGATCAGGTATGTAATTATTTTAATAATCTACCCATGAGATAGAAAGCACTGGGTTTTTTGAATTGATCACAAAGGGAAAATAGTTTCAAGAACCATTCTTTGTTCAGCCTAAAGCAGATTTTACATTTTGAAACAATGACATATTGTGCTAAGTAGATAATATCCACATTTGTGTGTACAGGAACAATTCTGTTCTCAATGAAAACACTTTATTCACACAAGTGATGATTATCTGCATTTGATTTAGTGCTGAAAGGCCAAAGGGGGACTAATAAAATTTTAGAAATGCAAGCGGCTTAACTGGAAAATCATGATCATATTCAACTCATCATGACTGAAATAAGAAAACAAAGCAAAAAATAAATAAGAAAAAAATTGACTACATGAACATTTGCTTCTCTCCTAAGAATCAAAACGCTTAATTTGCTGTGGCTTAAAAGCATCTAGGTCCACAAGCCATGCAAAAGTCTACTGTTTCTGGGAGATAAGAAGAAGCAAAACACATCAGCTTTCAGAGAAGTTTAAGAAACCTCTCACACCCTACTCCACCCCACCTGAGACCAGGCAAAGGATCACTGCTTCTAGGGCACGGATGGAGGAAAAATACTTCTCCATCAGGAGAGGAACAAGGATTGTTTTGGGGCCCAGGATTTTGCACTAATGCAGAGTCGTGCTACTGTGGTAAAGGGTTGGAAAATCTCCATCCAGTGACCACAGACAAAGGTGCATTGTTCCTATGGAAGGAGAAAGAAAAGAGCCCTTACTGTGGGTTTGAAAACTTTCAATGATATAAATCAAAGGTTTTCTACCACTGAGGTGGGAGGAGGCAAGATATTATTTCTTCCTCAAAAACCAACACAGATAAGGGACAGTTTGACTCCCACTGGAATAAGAGTCACGAAGTGCTAAAAATATCCCTTCTCTGAGACTCCGATGATGAAACTGGCTCCAAAATAACATGAATCATCCCTCTGCTCCCAACCTCAATTTTCTGCATAGTCACACACACAAGAAATGATGTTCTACAGTTAGAGAGGAACAAGAAAGTGGAGAGAGACCCTCTCTGTGACATAGGTGGTAAGGACTACCAGAAGGTAACTGTGGAACAGGAGCATTGGCATATGCCCTGCAGAGCCTAAGGCCCCACACAAGGCACAAGGTATTGCAGCCTACTGCTGGAGAAATTGAAGTTACATGGTTCACTGAATGTTTCAGACACCACAGCAAAAACCAGCCTTTGTTCCTGCTCACACTAATAGCAGGACACAAACCAAAATGAAACAGAAACATAAAACAATCTTGACATAAGTAATTATCTCACGAGCTACTGTTTTTGTACATCTGATGATTTGCATTTTTTTTAGAAACTGGGAGACACATAAAAGCAAGTTAGAAATTTGAGTTATGAGTTATAATATTTTCAAAAGATAAAAAGTCAACAGAATCAAATTCAGAGATAATTCAGATGTTGGAACTAAATGCAAGTAATTTAAAATAATAATGATCAAAATGTTAAAGGATCTAGTTAAAAAAAAGACATGCATGGAAAAATGAGGAATTTCAGCAGAGATGGGAACAGTAAAAGGCAAAAGCTAGAAATAAGTGAAAGCTTGAGAACAGAGATGAAGAATTACATCAGCAAGCTGATTAGCAGACTGGTCATCAGAGTTAAGAAAGAAGCAGCAAATTTTATACTAGGCCAACACAAATTATTTGAATGGCAGCACAAAGGGAAGAAAGAGGAAAACAAAATAAACCAATGAACCAAGCAAATAAAATACTCCGGTGAGTCCAAGAATTCTCTGCCAATACGAAATTAACTAAAATACAATTAATTGGAATTCCAGAAGGAGATTACAAACAGAGTGTGAGAGAAGAAAAATTGGAAAAAGATGACTGAGGACCCCAAGCAACCTCAAAAAGCTCCAAGAAAGATTAATAAAAAATTTAAAGAATGCTAGAATAATCACACTAGTCTAACTGATGAAAACCAACGATTAGCATAAATCTTGAATTCAGTTACAGAAAAATAGGAACATTGTGTACAGAGATAAACAAAAACAAACATTACAGTGAACTGCTTGTCAGCAACTCTACAAGTCACAAACCAATGATACAAAATTTTTAAATAACTAAAAAAAAATCAGTCCCCAATCTTATATCCATTAACTATATAACTAAAATAACAATTAAATGAAGACATTTTCAGATTAACACTGGAAGAGTCCCTTGCTAACAGGTCTGCACTAAAATAAACGTCAAAATGATTTCTTGAGGCAAAAGGAATATGGAAGCAGATGAATGTTGAAACTACTCAAAGAAATAAAGAGTGCCAGGGAAGATATAAAGATATGTAGCCCAATTATTTTACGTTGCTCTAAAGATCATGGATTGTCTAAATTTTTTTTTTTAAAAAGAGTAACTTCACATCATGGAATTCATAATATTTGAGACTATAGTGCATGACATAAATAGTGTAAAGGAGGGAGGAAACAGAAATATACAATTTAAAGTTTTTATGCCATAGTTGATATAATATAAACTGTAGGTTACTGTAATAAGCTAGAATAGGTATTGAACTCTCTAGAGAAACAATGAACATTTTTAAAAGATTATATGCGCATTAATGTTTTCATAGAACTTCTAGCTTTTATTTGTTTTTATTTTATTTATTTATTTATTTATTTTTGAGACGCAGTCTCGACCTGGAGTGCAATGGCGTGATCTCAGCTCACTACAACCTCCGCCTCCCGGATTCCAATGATTCTCCTGCCTCAGCCCCCCGAGTAGCTGGGATTACAGGTGCATAGTGTGTGGATATTTTCTTCCATTCTGTAGGCTGTCTGTTCAATCCCATGATAGTTTCTCATGCTGTGCAGAAGAAGCTATTGAGTTTAAATAAATCCCACTTGTCAGTTTTCATTTTTCTGGCAATTGCTTTTGAGTACTTACCCACAAATTCATTGCGAAGTGCAATGTCCAGAAGAATATTTCCTAGTTTTTCTTCCAGGATTTTTGTAGTCAGAGGATGTAATCTTATGCCAATGGGTCTTATTAATCAAATGACTCCACAGTGAGAATCATTACTCTGAAAAATCAATTTTGTTATAATGATGGAAATTTAAATACTTGAAAGTAAAAACAGATGCCACCTTATTGCTAGAATTCTACAAGGCAAATTGCTATTAGAGAGGCAGAGGAAATATATATATATCTCCAAAATATAATTTGCAGTGAAATAAATAGAAGCACATTATAAATAAACTTACCTGATTTTACAAACTAACCTGTAAAGGGATTTCTACTCATTTTTCTATTGCCTGCATTGCGCTTTCTTCTAGATCCAATTTATAATTTTGTACATCACCAATTTGTCTTCACCAGTGTGTTCTTTCCATAAGCATCTTAAGATTTAATATTTCTTCTTCCAACATATTTTTATCCTCCTCAAATTTTTTACATTCCTGTTGTACTTTTTTCATAGATAGTAACTCCCATTGAATAACTTGATTTTATTTAGTCAAATAGACATATTTTGAAGATACAGCTCCCAGCTGTGTTGTAAGATCATCAAACTACATTAATAAAATAATACAGCTTGATAATGAAGGAGGCTGAGAATAATCTCATACAAAACCAGTAACAAAATTTGAAATATATTTACTTGCAATAAAATGTTATCTATAACATACATTTTTTAAATGTTAACCCTTAAATTACTCAGAAATTCAAGAACAAAGTAAAAGCCACCATGAGTAACAATCATATATTCTTTACTATCATCTTTGCCACAGAACTTCTGCACTTGATCTTTCTTTTATTTTTCTGATAATTTGTGTTTGTTCCTCCTTAAATGGCTCCAAGTTAACTCTTATTAGAAAGTTTTGAACCCCCTTCTCTCATCATCATGCCCCAAAATTTGTCAAAAAAAAGTTTCTGAGATATTATATTGAGTTATTTAGGCCAAAGTCAATAAATGGATCTTAGAATAAGACTTTGAAAATAATGTACTACTCTATGCTAGGCATGGTGGCTCATGCCTGTAATTCCAGCACTTTAGGAGGCTGTGGCAGAAAGATCACATTAGGCTGGGAATTTGAGACCAGCCAGAGCAACATAATGATACTATACTCTCAACAACAACAAAACCACATTTAAAAAACTAGCCAGGCATGGTGCCTTATGCTTGCAGCTCCAACTAATTGGGAGACCAAGGCAAAAGGATGGATTGGACTCAGAGTTCATGGCGGTGGTGAATTATGACAAAATTACTTCACTTCTGCCTGGATGAGAGACAAAGACCATATCTCAAAAAAACACAAAATACTCATATAAATAAGGATTCTAATGCCATAAGCCTTTTCCTAGGCTGTAAATGTTTTATGCTCATTTGAATTGCATTTTAAAACATAAAGTCCTCCTCAAGATGGCTTGTGGAGGTAACCAAGAAGCCCGCAGTGCCATACAAGCCCTGAGGCATGGACTGGAGCCCTAAAGCAAGTACACACCCTGCCACTGAGCCTGCTGCTCATTTCCTCTGTCTGGCTCCATTTGCAGCACAATTGTTGCACTGAGGCTTGTGCCTACCTGGCAAGGCCAAGCTGGATCAAAGAGCAATGAGCCAAATCTGCAAGGGTGTGCCAGGAGCCGGTGGACCAGCACACCAACCTCACTCACTGCCGTTCAGCATACATCATTTCTTCTATCCTAGAGGTAGGGCTTCAGTGCCATCTGCTTTCCTCAGGCCTCTGCTCCAGCAGCCATCAGGTGGCAGGCACTCAGGCTTTGGGAACCTGACCATCCCTGCTTCCTTCAGTGTGTGAGGTTGGTGACTGGTCCAACTGCTACACGCACACCCTTGCCAAGGTGGCAGGCTGTTCTTTGAACCAGCTTGGCCTTGCCTGTCATACACAGGCCCCAGCTACCCACGTACCGCTCTGAGTGAGTTGTCCCGCCTGAGGCCAAATTCTAAGTCTGGAAAGGGTCACAGAAAGCCTAGACCCCTGGATTGCAATCCTGGCTGCTTTCTTCACTTGAATATAAAGTTCTCCTTCAGACGGCCTGTGGTCTGCTTCTTGACAACAAAGAAGCCCGCAGTGCCATCTGAGCCCTGGGGAATTGACTGGAGCCCTAAAGGCAGCGCACACCCTGCTCCTGAGCCTGCTGCTCCTTTCCTCTATATGGCCCCATTTGTAACACAATTGTTGCACTGAGGTATGTGCATGCCAGGCAAGACCGAGCTGGCTCAAAGAGCAACCAGCCAACTCTGCAAGGGTGTGCCAGGAGCCCGTGGACCAGCCACCAACCTCACTCGCTGCCGGTCAAGGTACATAATTTCTTCTACCCTAGTGGCAAGGCCTCAGTGTCATCTGCTTTTCCTCGGGCCTCTGCTCCATCAGCCATCGGGTGGCAGCCACTCAGGCTGTTGGAATCTGGCCATCCCTGCTTCCTTCAGTAGGTGAGGTTGCTGGCTGGTCCACCGGTTCCAGGTGCACCATTGCAGTGGTGGCTGGTTGTTCTTTGAGCCAGCTTGGCCTCACCTGGCATGCAGAGGCCCCAGCTACTGAAATGCTCCTCTGAGTGAGCTTGTCCTGCCTTGGGCCAAATTCTAAGTCTGGTCAAGGCCACTGAAGGCCGAGTCCCCTGGGTGGTAATCCTGGCTGCTTTCTGTTTTGGAACACGAAGTCCTCAAGAAGGCCTGTGGTCTGCCTCTTTAAAACCAGAAGCCCGCAGTGCCATATGAGCCCTGAGGCATGGACTGGAGCCCCAAAGGCACTGCACACCCTGCTCCTAAGCCTGCTGCTCATTTCCTCTATATGGCTCCATTTGTAGCACAGTTATTGCACTGAGGCTTGTGCATGCGGGGCAAGGCCAAGCTGACTCTAAGAGAAACCAGCCACTTCTCCAAGGGTGTGCCAGGAGCTGGTGAACCAGCCACCAACCCCACTGACTGCCGGTCGGGTACATCAGTTCCTCTACCCTAGAGGTAGGGCCCCAGTGTATTCCGATTTTCCTCAGGCCTCAGCTCCATCAGCCATCAGGTGGCAGACAGTCCGGCTGTTGGAACCTGGCCATCCTTACTTCCTTGAGTGGGTGAGGTAGGTGGCTACTGCAACTGATCCAGGTGCACCCTTGCAGAAGTGACTGGTTGCTCTTTGAGCCAGCTTGGTTTTCCCTGGAATGCACAGACCCCAGGCACCAACATGCTGCTCTGAGTGAGCTGGTCCTGCCTGGGGCCAAATTCTAAGTCTTGCCAGGGCCACAGAAGACCTAGGCCCCTGGGTGGAAATCCTGGCTGCTCTCTGCACTTGAACATAAAGTCTTCCTCAAGATGGCCTGTCGTCTGAGCCTTGGCAGGAAAGAAGCCCAGAATGCCATCTGAGCCCTGAGGAATTGAGTGGAGCCCTAAAGGCAGGGTACACCGTGCTCCTGAGCCTGCTGCTCATTTCCTCTATATGGCTCCATTTATAAGACAATTGTCACAATGAGGCTTGTGCATGCAGGACAAGGCCAAGCTGGCTCATGGAACAACCAACCACCTCTGCAAGGGTGTGCCAGGAGCCCATGGACCAGCCACCAATCTCACTGGCAGTCAGGGTACATCATTTGTTCTACCCCAGGGGTAAGGCCTCAGTGCCATCTGCTTTTCCTCAGGTCTCTGCTCCATCAGCTGTCAGGTGGCAGTCACTCAGGCTGTTGGAATCCGGCCATCCCTGCTTCCTTGAGTGGGTGAGGTTGATGGCTGCTCCACCTGTTCCGGGTGCACCCTTGCAGAGATGGCTGGTGGCCCTTTGAGCCAGCTTGGCCTTGCCTGGCATGCACAGACTGCAGGTACCAAAGTGCTGCTCTGAGAGAGCTTGTCCTGCCTGGGGCCAAATTCTAAGTCTGGCCAGGGCCACAGAAGGCCGAGTCCCTTGGGTGGAAATCCTGGCTGCTTTCTGCACTTGAACATAAAGTCCTCCTCAAGACGTCATGTGGTCTCCCTATTTGCAACCAAGAAGCCCGCAGTGCCATCTGAGCCCTGAGGAATTGACTGGAGCCCTAAAAGCAGTGCACACCCTGCTCCTGAGCCTGCTACTCCTCTCCACTATACGGCTCCATTTGTAAGACAATTGTTGCACTGAGGCTTGTGCATGCCACACAAGGCCAAGCTGGCTCAAAGAGCAACCAGCCACCTCTGCAAGGGTGTGCCAGGAGCCAGTGGACCAGCCACAAACCTTACTCGATGCCGCTCATGGTACATCAGTTCTACCATAGAGGTAGGGCCCCAGTGCCATCTGCTTTTCCTCAGGCTTCTGCTCCATCAGCCATCAGGTGGCAGCCACTCAGGCTGTTGGAAACTGGTCTTCCCTGCTTCCTTGAGTGGGTGAGGTTGGCAGCTGCTCCACCTGCTCCAGGTGAGCTTGTCCTGCCTGAGGCCAAACTCTAAGTCTGGTCAGGGCCACAGAAGACCTAGGCCCCTGGGTGGAAATTCTTTCTGCTTTCTGCACTTGAATATAATAAAGTCCTCCTCAAGATGGCCTGTGGTCTGCCTCTTGGCAAAGAAGAAGCCCGCCGTGCCATCTGAGCACTGAGGCGTTGACTGGAGCCCTAAAGGCAGCTCATACCCTGCTCCTGAGCCTGCTGCTCTTTTCCTCAATATGGCTCCATTTGTAAGACAATTGTTGCACTGAGGCTTCTGCATGCCAGGCAAGGCCAAGCTGGCTCAAAGAGCAACCAGCTACCTCTGCAAGGGTGTGCCAGGAGCAGGTGGACCAGCCACCAACCTCACCCACTGCTGCTCGTGTACCTCATTTCTTCTACCCTAGAGGTAAGGCCTCAGTGCCATCTGCTTTTCCTCAGGCCTTTACTCCGACAGCCATCAAGTGGTAGCCAGTCCGGCTTTTGGGACCTGGCCATCCCTACTTCCTTGAGTGGGTGGGGTTGGCGGCTGGTGCAACTGCTCCTGGCACACCCTTGCAGAGGTGGCTGGTTGCTCTTTGAGCCAGGATGGCCTTGCCTTTCATGCACATGCCCCAGCTGCTCCGAGTGATCTTGTGCTGCCTGGGGCCAACTTTTAAATCTGCCCAGGGCCACAGAAGGCAGAGACCTCAGGCCTCTACTCCATCAGCACCTGCTCCAGGCGCACCCTTGCAGAGTTGGCTGGTTGCTTTTTGAGCCAGCTTGGCCTTGCCTGGCATGCACAGACCACAGACACCGATGTGCTGCTCTGAGTCAGCTTGTCTTGCCTGGGGTCAAATTCTAAGTCTGGCCAGGGCCACGGAATGCCTAGTCCCCTGGATTGCAATCCTGGCTGCTTTCTGCACTTGAACATAAAGTCCTCCTGAAGATGCCCTGTGGTCTGACTCTTGGCAACGAAGAAGCCCGCAGTGCCATCTGAGCCCTGAGGAATTGACTGGAGTCTTAAATGCAGCGCACACCCTGCTCCAGAGCTTGCTGCTCCTTTCCTCTATATGGCTCCCTTTGTAAGACAATTGTTGCACTGAGGCTTGTGCATGCCAGGCAAGGCCAAGCTGACTCAAAGAGCAACCAACCACCTCTGCAAGAGTGTGCCAGGAGAAGGTGGACCAGCCACCATCCTCACTCGCTGCCAGACATGGTAAATCCTTTCTTCTATCCTAAACGTAGGGCGACAGTGCCAACTGCTTTTCCTGAGCGCTCTGCTCCATCAGCCATCAGGCGGCAGTCACTCAGGCTCTCGGAACCTGGCCATCCCTGCTTTCTTGAGAGGGTGAAGTTGGTGGCTGAACCACCTGCTCCAGGCGCACCCTTGCAGAAGTGACTGGTTGCTCTTTGCGCCAGCCTGGACTTGCCTGGCATGCACAGGCCCCAGAAACTGACACTGCTCTGTGTAAGCTTGTCCTGCCTGGGGCTAAATTCTAAGTCTGGCCAGGGCCACAGAAGGCCTAGGCCCCTGGGTGGAAATCCTGGCTGCTTTCTGCACTTGAATTATAGTCCTCCTCAAGATGGCCTGTGGTCTACCTCTTCACAATGAAGAAGCCCGCAGTGCCATCTGAGCCCTGAGGAACTGACTGGAGCCCTAAAGGCAGCACACACCCTGCTCCTGAGCCTGCTGCTCATTTCCTCTATAGGACTCCAGTTGTAAGACAGTTGTTGCACTGAGGCTTGTGCATGCGGGGCAAGGCCAAGCTGGCTTGCAACCAGCCAACTCTGCAAGGGTGTGCCAGGAGCCGGTGGACCAGCCACCAACCTCACTCACTGATGGTCAGTGTACCTCATTTCTTCTACCCTAGAGGTAAGGCCTCAGTGCCACCTACTTTTCCTCAAGCCTCTGCTCTGTCAGCCATCAGGTGGCAGCCAGTCCGACTGTTGGGACCTGGCTATCCCTACTTCCTTGAGTGGGTGAGGTTGGTGGCTGGTGCAACTGCTCCAGGTGCAACCTTGCAGAGGTGGCTGGTTGGTCTTTGAGCCAGGATGGCCTTGCCTTGCATGCACGGGTCCCAGCTGCTCCAAGTGATCTTGTCCTTCCTAGGCCCAAATTCTAACTCTGACCAGGGCCACAGAAGGCTGAGTCCCTTGGGTTTAAATCCAAGCGCTTTCTGCGCTTGAACATAAAGTCCTCCTCAAGATGGCCTGTGGTCTCCTCATTTGCAACAAGAAGCCCGCAGTGCCATCTGAGCCCTGAGGAATTGACTGGAGCCCTAAAGGGAGTACACACCCTGCTCCTGAGCCTGCTACTCCTTTCCTCTATATGGCTCCATGTGTAAGACAATTGTTGCACTGAGGCTTGTGTATGCCAGGCAAGGCCAAGCTGACTCAAAGAGCAACCAGCCACCTGTACAAGGGTGTGCCAGGAGCCGGTGGAGCAGCCACCAACTTCACTCGCTGCCCCTCATGGTACATCAGTTCTACCCTAGAGGTAGAGCCCCAGTGCCATCTGCTTTTCCTCAGGCCTCTGCTCCTTCAGCCATCAGGTGGCAGTCACTCAGTCTGTTGGAATCTGGCCATCCCTGCTTCCTTGAGTGGGTGAGGTTGGTGGCTGTTCCTGCTGCTCTGGGCGCACCCTTGCAGAGGTGGCTGGCTGCTCTTTGAGCCAGCTTGGCCTTGCCTGGTATGCACAGAACGCAGGTACCAAAGTGCTGCTCTCAGTGAGCTTGTCCTGCCTGAGGCCAAATCCTAAGTCTGCCCAGGGCCACAGAAGGCCTAGGCCCCTGGGTGGAAATCCTTTCTGCTTTCTGCACTTGAACATAAAGTCCTCCTCAGGATGGCCTCTGGTCTGCCTCTTGGCAATGAAGAAGCCCGCAGTGCAATCTGAGCCCTGAGGAATTGACTGGAGCCCAAAAGCAGCCCACACGCGGCTCCTGAGCCTGCTGCTCTTTTCCTCAATATGCCTCCATTTGTAAGACAATTGTTGCACTGAGGCTTGTTCATGCCAGGCAAGGCCAAGCTGGCTCAAAGAGCAACCAGCCACCTCTTCAAATGTGTGCCAGGAGCCAGTGGACCAGCCACCAACCTCACTTACTGCCGCTCATGGTACATCAGTTCTACCCTAGAGGTAGGGCCCCAGTGCCATCTACTTTTCCTCAGGCCTCTGCTCCACCAGTCATCAGGTGGCAGTCACTCAGTCTGTTGGAATCTGGCCATCTCTGCTTCCTTGAGTGGGTGAGGTTGGTGGCTGCTCCACCTGCTCTGGGCGCACCCTTGCAGAGGTGGCTGGTTGCTCTTTGAGGCAGCGTGGCCATGCCTGGCATGTACAGACTCCAGGTATGGACATTCTGCTCTGAGTGAACTTGTCCTGCCTGGGTCCAAATTTTACGCCTGGCCAGGGCCACAGAAATCCTAGGAACTTGCGTGAAAATCCTGGCTTCTTTCTGCACTTGAACATAAAGTCCTCCTCAAGACGGCCTGTGATCTGCCTCTTGGCAATGAAGAAGCCCGCAGTGCCATCTGAGCCCTGAGGAATTGACTGGAGCCCTAAAGGCAGCCCACACCCTACTCCTGAGCCTCCTGCTCCTTTTCTCTGTGTGGCTCCATTTGTAAGACAATTGTTGCACTGAGGCTTGTGCATGCCAGGCAAGGCCAAGCTGGCTCAAAGAGCAACCAGCCAACTCTGCAAGGGTGTGCCAGGAGCCGGTGGATCAGCCACCAACCTCACTTGCTGCCGGTCAAGGTACTTCATTTCTTCTACCCTAGTGGCAAGGCCTCAGTGTCATCTGCTTTTCCTCGGGCCTCTGTTCCATCTGACATCAGGTGGCAGCCACTCAGTCTGTTGGAATCTGGCCATCCCTCCTTCCTTGAGTGGGTGAGGTTGGTGGCTGCTCCACCTGCTCCAGGGGCACCCTTGCAGAGGTGGCTAGTTGCTCTTTGAGACAGCTTGGCCTTGCCTGGCATGCATAGAATGTAGGTACCAAAGTGCTGCTCTGAGTGAGCTTGTCCTTCCTGAGGCCAAATTCTAAGTCTGGCCAGGGACACAGAAGGCCTAGGCCCCTGGGTGGAAATCCTGGCTGCTTTCTGCACTTGAATATAAAGTCCTCCTCAAGACGGCCTGTGGTCTACCTCTTCACAATGAAGAAGCCTGCAGTGCCATCTGAGCCCTGAGGAACTGACTGGAGCCCTAAAGGCAGCGCTCACCCTGCTCCTGAGCCTGCTGCTCATTTCCTCTATATGACTCCATTTGTAAGACAGCTGTTGCACTGAGGCTTGTGCATGCGGGGCAAGGCCAAGCTGGCTTGCAACCAGCCAACTCTGCAAGGGTGTGCCAGGAGCCAGTGGACCAGCCACCAACCTCACTCACTGTCGCTCGTGTACCTCATTTCTTCTACACTAGAGGTAAGGCCTCAGTGCCGTCTGCTTTTCCACAGGCCTCTGCTCCATCAGCAATCAGGTGGCAGCCAGTCCGGCTTTTGGGACCTGGCCATCCGTACTTCCCTGAGTGGGTGAAGTTGTACGCTGGTGCAACTGCTCCAGGTGCACCGTTGCAGAGGTGGCTGGTTGCTCTTTGAGCCACCATGGCCTTGCCTTGCATGAACATGCCCCAGCTGCTCCGAGTGATCTTGTCCTGCCTGGGGCCAAATTTTAAATCTACCCAGGACCACAGAAGGCAGGGTCCTCAGGCTTCTGCTCCATCAGCACCTGCTCCAGGCGCACCGTTGCAGAGGTGGCTGGTTGCTCTTTGAGCCAACTTGGCCTTGCCTGGCATGCACAGACCCCAGGTACCGATGTGCTGCTCTGAGTGAGCTTGTCCTGCCTGTGGCCACATTCAAAGTCTGGCCAGGGCCACAGAATGCCTAGTCCCTGGATTGCAATCCTGGCTGCTTTCTGCACTTGAATATAAAGTCCTCCTCAAGACAGCCCGTGGTCTGCCTCTTGGCAATGAAGAAGCCCGCAGTACCATCTGAGCCCTGAGAAATTGACTGGTGTTTTAAAGGCAGCACACACCCTGCTCCTGAGATTGCTGCTCATTTCCTCTATATGTCTCCATTTGTAAGACAATTATTGCACTGAGGCTTGTGCACGCCGGGCAAGGCCAAGCTGGCTCAAAGAGCAACCAGACACCTCTGCAAGAATGTGCCAGGAGCTGGTGGACCAGCGACCAATCACACTCGCTGCTGGTCAGGATATATCATTTACTCTACCATAGAGTTAGGGCCTCAGTGTCATCTGCTTTTCCTTAGGCCTCTGCCACATCAGCCATCAGGAGACAGCCACTCAGGCTGGGGGAACACGGCCATCCCTGCTTCCTTCAGTGGGTGTCATTGAAGGCTGGTCCAACTGCTACAGACGCACCATTGCAGAGATGGCTCGTTCCCCTTTGAACCAGGTTGGCTTTACCTGGCATGCACACACCCCAGCTACGGACATGCTGCTCTGAGTGACCTTGTCCTGCCTGGGGCCAAATTTTAAGTCTGGCCAGGGCCACAGAAGGCCAAGTCCCTTGGGTTTCAATCCTGGCTACTTTCTTCACTTGAACATAAAGCACAGGCCACCAACTTCACTCACTGCCGCTCATGGTACAGCAGTTCTACCCTAGAGGTAGGGCCCCAGTGCCATCTGCTTTTCCTCAGACCTCTGCTCCTTCAGCCATCAGGGGGCAGCCACTCAGGCTGTTGGAATCTGGCCATCCCTGCTTCCTTGAGCGGGTGAGGTTGGTGGCTGCTCCACCTGCTCCAGGGGCACCCTTGCAGAGGTGGCTGGTTGCTCTTTCAGCCAACTTGGCCTTGCCTGGCATGCACAGACCTCAGGTACCAAAGTGCTGCTCTGAGTGAGCTTGTCCTGCCTGAGGCCAAATTCTAACTTTGGTCAGGGCCACAGAAGGCCTAGGCCCCTGGGTGGAAATCCTTTCTGCTTTGTGCACTTGGATACAAAGTCCTCCACAAGATGGCCTGTGGTCTGCCTCTTGGCAATGAAGAAGCCCACAGTGCCATCTGAGCACTGAGGAATTGACTGGAGCCCTGAAGTCAGCGCATACCCTGCTCCTGAGCCTGTTCCTCTTTTTCTCAATATGGCTCCATTTGTAAGACAATTGTAGCACTGAGGCTTGTGCATGCCAGGCAAGGCCAAGCTGGCTCAAAGAGCAACCAGCCACCTCTGCAAGAGTGTGCCAGGAGCAGGTAGACCAGCCACCAACCTCACTCACTGCCACTCCTGTACCTCATTTCTTCTACCCTAGAGGTAAAGCCTCAGTGCCATCTGTTTTTCCTCAAGCCTCTGCTAAATCAGTCATCAGGTGGCAGTCACTCAGGCTGTTGGGATCCGGCCATCCCTACTTCCTTGAGTGGGTGAGGTTGGTGGCTGGTGCAACTACTCCAGGCGCACCCTTGCAGAGGTGGCTGGTTGCTCTTTGAGCCAGCATGGCCTTGCATTGCATGCACATGCCCCAGCTGCTCCAAGTGATCTTGTCCTGCCTGGGGCCAAATTTTAAATCTGCCCAGGGCCACAGAAGGCAGAGTCCTCAAGCCTCTGCTCCATCAGCACCTGCTCCGGGCGCACCGTTGCAGAGGTGGGTGGATGCTCTTCGAGCCAGCTTAGCCTTGCCTGGCATGCACAGACCGTAGGTACCAACGTGCTGCTCTGAGTCAGCTTGTCCTGCCTGTGGCCATATTCACAGTCTGGTCAGGGCCACAGAATTCCTAGTCCCCTGGATTGCTATCCTGGCTGCTTTCTGCACTTGAACATAAAGTCCTCCTCAAAATGGCCTGTGGACTGCCTCTTGGCAACCAAGAAGCCCACAGTGCCATCTGAGCCCTGAGGAATTCACTGGAGTCTTAAAGGCAGCAAACACCCCACTCTACAGCTTGCTGCTCATTTCCTCTAAATGGCTCCATTTGTAAGACAGTTGTTGCACTGACGCTTGTCTATATCTGGGAAGGACAATCTGGCTCAAAAGCAACCAGCCAACTCTACAAGGGTGTGCCAGGAGCCTCAGGCCTCTGCTCCATCAGCCATCAGGTGGCAGCCACTCAGTCTGTTGAAATCTGGCCTTCCCTGCTTTCTTGAGTGGGTGCGGTTGGTGGCTGCTCCACCTGCTCCAGGCGCTCCCTTGCAGAGGTGGCTGGTTGCTCTTTGAGCCAGCTTGGACTTCCCTGGCAGGCACAGGCACAAGAATCCAACACTGATCCATGTGAGCTTGTCCTGCATGGGGCCAAATTCTAAGTCTGGCCATCCCTGCTTCCTTCAGTGGGTGAGGTTGAAGGCTGGTCCAACTGCTACAGGAGCTCCATTGCAGAGGTGGCAGGTTGCCCTTTGAGCCAGCTTGGCCTTGCCTGGCATGCACAGATTCGAGGTACAGACATGTTGCTCCGAGTGAGGTTGACCTGCCTTGGGCCAAATTCTAAGTCTGGCCAGGGCCACAGAAGGCCGAGTCTCTTGGGTATAAATCCTGGCTGCTTTCTGCACTTGAACATAAAGTCCTCCTTAAGACGGCCTGTAGTCTGCCTCTTGGCAACAAAGAAGTGCCATCTGAGCCCTGAGGAATTGACTGGAACCCTAAAGGCAGTGCAAACCCCGCTCCTGAGCCTGCTGCTCATTTCCTCTATGTGGCTCCATGTGTAAGACAGTTGTTGCACTGAGGCTTGTGCATGCCAGGCAAGGCCAAGCTGGCTCAAAGGGCAACCACCCACCTCTGCAAGTGTGTGCCAGGAGCCGGTGGACGAGCCACCAATCTCACTCACTGCTGGCCAGGGTACACCATTTCTTCTACCCTAGAGGTTGGGCCCCACTGCCATCTGCTTTTCCTCAGGACTCTGCTCCATCAGCCACCGGGCAGCAGCCACTCAGGCTGTTAGAATCTGGCCATCTCTGCTTCCTTAAGTGAGTGAGGTTGTCAGCTGGTCCAACTGCTACAGGTGCGCCCTTGCAGAGATGGCTGGCTGCTCTTTGAGTCAGCTTGGCCTTGCCTGGCATGCACAGACCCCAGCTACCAACATTCTCCGAGTGAGCTTGTCCTGCCTTGGGCCAAATTCTAAGTCTGGCTAGGGCCACAGAAGACCAAGTGCCTTGGGTTCAAATCCTGGCTGCTTTCTGCACTTGAACATAAAGTGTTCCTCAAGATGGCCTGTGGTCTCCCTATTTGCAACCAAGAAGCCCGCAGTGACATCTGTGCCATGAGGAATTGACTGGAACCCTAAAGGCAGCGCACACCCTGCTCCTGAGCCTGCTACTCATTTCCTCTATAAGGCTCCATTTGTAAGACAATTGTTGCACTGAGGCTTGTGCATGCCAGGCAAGGCCAAGCTGGCTCAAAGGGCAACCAGCCACCTCTGCAAGGGTGCGCCAGGAGCCGGTGGACCAGGCACCAATCTCACTCGCTGCCGGTCAGGGTACATAACTTCTACCTGAGAAGTAAGGCCTCAGTGCCATCTGCTTTTCCTCGGGCCTCTGCTCCATCAGCCATCAGGCGGCAGCCACTCAGGCTGTTGGAATCTGGCCATCCCTGCTTCCTTCAGTAGGTGAGGTTGGTGGCTGGTCCACTGGTTCCAGGTGCACCCTTGCAGAGGTGGTTGGTTGCCCTTTGAGCCAGCTTGGCCTTGCCTGGCACGCACAGACCCCAGCTACTGACATTCTGCTCTGAGTGAGCTAGTCCTGCATGGGGCCAAATTGTTAAGTCTGGCCAGGGCCACAGAAAGCCGAGTCCCCTGGGTGGAAATCCTGGCAGTTTTCTTCACTTCAACATAAAGTCCTCCTCAAGAGGGCCTGCGGTCTCCCTATTTGCAATCAAGAAGCCTGCAGTGCCATCTGAGCCCTGAGGAATTGACTGGAGCCCTAAAGGCAGCCCACATCCTGCTTCTCAGCTTGCTACTCATTTGCTCTATATGGCTCCATTTGTAAGCCAATTGTTGCACTGAGGTTTGTGCATACCAGGCAAGGCCAAGCTGGGTCAAAGAGTAACCAGCCACCTCTGCAAGGCTGTGCCAGGAGACAGTGGATGAGCAACCAACCTCATTCACTGCTGCTCATGATACATCAGTTCTACCCTAGATGTAGGGCCCCAGTGCCATCTGCTTTTCCTCAGGCCTCTGCTCCATCAGCCATCAGGTGGCAGCCACACAGTCTGTTGGAATCTGGCCATCCCTGCTTCCTTGAGTGAGTGAGGTTGGTGGCTGCTCCACCTGATCCAGGGGCACCCTTGCAGAGGTGGCTGGTTGCTCTTTCAGCCAACTTGGCCTTGCCTGGCATGCACAGACCTCAGGTACCAAAGTGCTGCTCTGAGTGAGTTTGTCCTGCCTGAGGCCAAATTCTGAGCCTGGCCAGGGCCACAGAAGGCCTAGGCCCCTGGGCGCAAATCCTGGCTGCTTTCTGCACTTGAACATAAAGTCCTCCTCAAGACGGCCTCTGGTCTGCCTCTTGGCAATGAAGAAACCCGCAGTGCCATCTGAGCCCTGAGGAATTGACTGGAGCCTAAAGGCAGCCTACACGTGGCTCCTGAGCCTGCTGCTCTTTTCCTCAATATGACGCCATTTGTAAGACAATTGTAGCACTGAGGCTTGTGCATGCCAGGCAAGGCCAAGCTGGCTCAAAGAGCAACCAGCCACCTCTGCAAGAGTGCCTCTGGAGCAGTTGGAGCAGCCACCAACTTCACTCGCTATCGCTCATGGTACATCAGTTCTACCCAAGAGGTAGGGCCCCAGTGCCATCTACTTTTGCTCAGGCCTCTGCTCCATCAGCCATCAGGTGGCAGCCACTCAGTATGTTGGAATCTGGCCATCCGTGCTTCCTTGAGTGGGTGAGATTGGTGGCTGCTCCACCTGCTCTGAGCGCACCCTTGCAGAGTTGGCTGGCTGCTCTTTGAGCCAGCTTGGCCTTGCCTGGCATGCACAAGCCCCAGAAACAGACACTGCTGCATGTAAGCTTGTCCTGCGTGGGGCCAATTTCTAAGTCTGGCCATCCCTCCTTCCTTAAATGGGTGACGTTGAAGGCTGGTCCAACTGCTACAGGCGCACCCTTGCAGAGGTGGCTGGTTGCTCTTTGAGTCAGCTTGGCCTCTCTTGGCAATGCACAGACCCCAGCTATGGACATTCTGTTCCCAGTGAGCTTGTCCTGCCTTGGGCCAAATTCTAAGTCTGGCTAAGGCCACAGAAGACCGAGTCCCTTGGGTTCAAATCCTGGCTGCTTTCTGCACTTGAACATAAAGTCCTCCTCAAGATGGCCTGTGGTCTCCCTATTTGCAACCAAGAAGCCCGCAGTGACATCTGTGCCATGAGGAATTGACTGGAACCCTAAAGGCAGCGCACACCCTGTTCCTGAGCCTGCTGCTCATTTCCTCTATATGGCTCCATGTGTAAGACAATTGTTGCACCGAGGCTTGTGCATGCCAGGCAAGGCCAAAATTGCTGAAAGAGCAACCAGCCACCTCTGCAAGGGTGTGCCAGGAGCCGGTGGACCAGCCACCAACCTTACTCGATGCTGCTCATGGTACATCAGTTCCACCCTAGAGGTAAGGCCCCAGTGCCATCTGCTTTTCCTCATGCCTCTGTTCCACCAGACATCAGGTGGCAGTCAGTCTGTTGGAAACTGGCCATCCCTGCTTCCTTCAGTGGGTGAGGTTGGTGGCTGCTACACCTGCTCCAGGGGCACCCTTGCAGAGGTGGCTGGTTGCTCTTTGAGCCAGCTTGGCCTTGTCTTGCATGCACAGACCACAGGTACCAAAGTACTGCTCCGAGTGAGCTTGTCCTGCTTAGGGCCAAATTCTACGTCTGGCCAGGGTAACAGAAGGCCTAGGCCCCTGGGTGGAAATCCTGGCTGCTTTCTGAACTTGAGAAGAAAGTCCTCCTCAAGACAGCCTGTGGTCTCTCTCTTGGCAGCAAAGAAGCCCACAGTGCCATATTAGCCCTGAGGAATTGACTGGATCCCTAAAGGCAGCCCACACCCTGCTCCTGAGCCTGCTGCTCCTTTCCTCTATGTGGCTCCATGTGTAAGACAGTTGTTGCACTGAGGCTTGTGCATGCCAGGCAAGGCCAAGCTGGCTCAAAAAGCAACCAACCACCTCTGCAAGGGTGTGCCAGGAGCTGGTGGACCAGCCACCAACCTCACTCCCTGCCGCTCATGGTACATCAGGTCTACCCTAGAGGTAGGGCCCCAGTGCCATCTGCTTCTCCTCAGGCCTCAGCTCCATCAGCCATCAGGTGGCAGCCAGTCTGGCTGTTGAAACCATCTCTGCTTCCTTGAGTGGGTGAGGTCAGTGGCTGTTCCACCTGTTCCAGCCACACCTTTGCAGACGTGGCTGCTTGCTCCTGGAGCTAGCTTGTCCTTGCCTGGCATGCATAGACCCCAGCTACCACCATGCTACTCTGAGTGAGCTTGTCCTGCCTCGGGTCAAATTCTAAATCTGGCCAGGGGCACAGAAGGCCGAGTCCACTGGGTGGAACTCCTGGCTGCTTTCTGCACTTGAACATAAAGTCCTCCTCAAGATGGCCTGTGGTCTCCCTCTTTGCAATGAAGAAGCCCACAGTGCCATATGAGCCCTGAGGAATGGACTGGAACTCTGAAGGCAGCGCACACCCTGCACCTGATCCTGCTGCTACTTTTCTCTGTGTGGCTCCATTTGAAGCACAGTTGTTGCACTGCAGCTTGTGCATGCCAGGCAAGGCCAAGCTGGCTCAAAGAGCAACCAGCCATGTCTGCAGGGATCCGCCAGGAGCAGGTGGACCACTCGTCAACCTGACCCACTCAGGGAAGCCGGGAATGCGTGTTTGTACCATGCATTTCACTGCAAGTACCTTTCTCTGCAGTTGGTGACCTAGGTTTTTTTCTATAGGTTTTTTATGGTTTTAGGTTTTGCATTTAACTCTTTAATCCATCTTAATATAATTTTTGTATTAAGTGTAAGGGAATGGCCCAGTTTCAGTTTTCTGCATACGGCTAGCCAGTTTTCCCAACACCATTTATTGATAGGGAATCCTTTCCCCATTGCTTGTTTTTGTCAGGTTTGTTAAAGATCAGACAGTTTTAGTTGCATGGTGTCATTTCTGCGGTCTCTGTTCTGTTCCATTGGTCCATATATCTGGATTGATATGAGTACTACGCTCTTTTGGTTACTGCAGCCTTGTAGAATAGTTTGAAGTCAGGTACTGTGATGCCTCCAACTTTGTGCTTTTTGCTTAGGATTCTCTTGGCTGTGTGGGCTCTTTTCTGGTTCCATATGAAATTTAAAGCAGTTTTTCTAATTCTTGGAAGAAAGTCAGTGGTAGCGTGATGGGAATAGCACTGAATCTATAAACTACTTTAGGTGGTATGGCACTCAGGCACAGAAATGTCCTTGAGTAGGGCAATACCATTCAGGACATAGGCATGGACAAAGTCTTCATCACTAGAACACCAAAAGCAATGGCAACCAAAGCCAAAATTGACAAATGGGATCTAATTAAACTACTGTGTCTGCAGAGCAAAAGAAACAATCATCAGAGTGAACAGGCAACCCACAGGATGAGAGAAATTTATTGCAATCTCTCCATCTGACCAAGGGCTAATATACATAATCTACAAAGAACTTAACCAAATTTACAAGAGAAAAACAAAGTACCCCATCAAAAAGTGGGCAAAGATATCAACAGACACTTCCCAAAGAAGACATTTATGCAACCAACAAACATGTGAAGCAAAGCACATCACCACTGGTCGTTAGAGAAATGGAAAGCAAAATCACAATGAGATACAATCTCATGCCAGTTGGAATGGCCATCATTAAAAAATCGGGAAACAATAGATGTTGGAGAGGATGTGGAGAAAGAGGAACACTTTTACACTGTTGGTGGGAGTATAAATTAGTTCAACAATTGTGGAAGACAGTGTGCTGATTCCTCAAGGATCTATAACTAGAAATAGCATTTGACCCAGCAATCCCATTACTGGGTATATACCCTCAAAAATATAAATCATTCTAATATAAAGACACATGCACACATATGTTTATTGAGGCACTGTTGACAACAGCACAGACTGGAACCAACCCAAATGCCCATCAAGGATAGACTTGATAAAGAAAATGTGACATATATGCACCATGGTGTACTATGCAGCCACAATAATGGATGAGTTCATATCCTTTGCAGGGACATGGATGAAGCTGGAAACCATCATTCTCAGCAAACTAACACAAAAACAGAAAACCAAACATCACGCCTTCTCACTCATAAGTGGGAGTTGAACAATGGGAACACATGGACACAGGAAGGGGAACACCACACACCAGGGCCTGTCAGGGTGGGGAGCTAGGAGAGGGATAGCATTACCAGAAATTCATAATGTAGATCACGGACTGATGGATGCAGCAAGCCAGCATGGCATGTGTATACCCATAAAACAATCCTGCATGTTCTGCACATACACCACAGAACTTAAAGTATAATTTTAAAAAAAGGAAATTTGCTTTTAAGTAAACTTTTAATCATAGAACTTTAAAAAAAAAATCCTTTTGAATCTTTTACTACCACATCATAGCTTGGACAAACTGCTGATATTTTAAAAGTAACACAAACATCAAACAGAAAGAACTAGACTTAGGAACCAAACTCAGGTTTCTGTAGTTAACAGGCAGAATCTTAACACTGGGTCACCAAGACTACTCCTTCAGCCTGGCCTTGGCTAGCAAAAGATGGCCTTGTTATGTAGGTGAGCCCGCTTATGTACAAACAAAAAAAATAAAAATAAAAAATATTTTCTGATAACTGGAATTTTTTTTTCATTTTTGCAGCCACAGGGCTTTTAGCCAATTCAGATGCCTTGCTCCCCACAATTTGGAACATTCCCTTGGATTTGACCAAGTCAGGAAGAGATGGGAGAAAAGTGAAACAACAACAATAAAACCCCAAACACAAACACACACAAAGAATTGAGCAAAACAAACAAATGCACCATTTATATGATTACTGAGTGTTCTCATGGTAAGGAGAAATTAAAAGTAGCTGGTGGATAATCTTAAATTTTAGTCATTAGAAAAAATTTTAAGACAAAAGTCTAATTCAGTTACTTACCTGGAAATAAGGCTCAGGCTGGTGATCGTTCTCTGCCGTCTTAGAAGCTGGAAAAAACTGACACTCACCTTTCCTGTCAGAAGCAAGCCGAAACTCAGGAAAGGAGGTGCCTGCTCTCCATCGCCATGGAAGCAGGAAAATTTGCCTTCGTTGTTGGAAATGAGTAAAACTTCAGAAAAGGACTTGTACAGCAAAATCAACTTTAGATCTCAACCAAATTTTGGGAGATCAGGAACTCTCTGCAGGGGAGAAGCTCCCCAACCTCAGCAAATTATCCTATTGGTTTGGGCAATAAAGATAGCTCAGGTTGGTATCAATCAATAATGAGATTTATCAAAGGTCAGGACCACCTTTGTAATCTCCTTCTTTTTTTTCTTTTCTTTGAGATGGAGTCTCGCTCAGTCACCCAGGATGGAGTGCAGTGGCACGATCCCAGCTCACTGCAAGCTCCAACTCCCAGGCTCAGGCCATTCTCCTGCCTCAGCCTCCCGAGTAGCTGGGACTACAGGCACCCGCCACCGTGCCCGGCTAGTTTTTTGTATTTTTAGTAGAGACGGGTTTTCATCGTCTTAGCCAGGATGGTCTTGATCTCCTGACCTCGAGATCTGCCCACCTCGGCCTCCCAAAGTGCTGGGATTACAGGCGTGAGCCACCGCGCCCGGCCCTCTTTCTTTTTTTATCTTTATTGCTATAGTTCGTTTGGTCAGGAACTAGGAGTGCAACACTTGCTTTTTTCTGTTTTCCATTTGATTGAAATATTTTTCTCCATTCTTTTATTTTGAGCTTATGTATGGCACTGTATGCAAGATGGGTTTCTTGAAGACAGCACACTCAAATGGGTCTTGGTTCTTTATCCAGCTTGCCCCCGTGTCTTTCAATTGGAGCATTTAGCCCATTTCCATTTAAGGTTAATCATGGTATGTGTGGATTTGATCCTGTCGTCATGCTGTCAGCTGGTTATTTTGCAGACTTGTGTATGTGGTTGGTTTTTGGCATCACTGGAATGTGTACTTCAGTGCGTTTTTATACTGGATGGTGATGGTTTTTTCTTTCCATATTTAGTGCTTCCTTCAGGAGCTCTTGTAAGATAGATCTGGTGATAATGAATTCCCTTAGCATTTGTTTGTCTGAAAAGGATCTTATTTCTCCTTCACTTGTGATGCTTCATTTTGCTGGACATGAAATTCTGGGTTGAAATTTCTTTTCTTTAAGAAGTTGAATATCTTTTCTGGTTTGTCGGGTTTCAGCTGAGAGGTCTGCTAAGTCTGATGGAATTCCCTTTGTAGGTGACCTTGCCTTTCTCCCCAGCTGCCTTTAACATACTTTTTTTTCATTTTGACCTTGGAAAATCTGATGACTGTGTGTCTTGGGGATGATCTTCTCATGACATATCTTACTGAGGTTCTCTGGATTTCCTGAATTTGATTGTTGGCTGTCTGGTTAGGTTGGGGATATTCTCATGAATGATATTCTGAAGTACGTTTTCCAAGTTGGTTCCATTCTCCTCATCCCTTTCAGGTACATTAATTCGTCACAGATTTGGTCATTTATATCATCCCATATTTCTCGGATATTTTGTTCATTGCTTTTCATTCTTTTTTTTCCCCCATTCTTGTCTGCCTGTTTTATTTCAGAAAGCCAGTTTTCAAGATCTGAGATTCTTTCCTCTGCTTCGTCTGTTCTGCTGGGTGGTTTTGCACATGAGATGGAGCTGGTGAGACCTCTGCCATCCTTACTCTGTTTGCCTCTCCCAGGGCTCCAGCTTGGGCACACCTGCTTACAGGGCACTCTCGGGTGCCCACACACACTACAATAATTTTCATAATGCCATCACACACAATCACCATGTGACTGCATTATGAAAATTCTTGTAGTGTGATTTACAGCTCTATCAGGTCAGTTATGTTTTTCTCTGTACTGCCTATTTTGTCTGTCATCTCCTGCAGTGTTGTACAATGATTTTTAGCTTCCTTGTATTGGATGACAACGTACTTCTTTCACTCAGTGAACTTTATTCCTACCCATATCCTGAACTCTGCTTGTATCATTTCAGACATCTCAGCCTCAGCCCAGTTCTGAACACTTGCTGGAGAGCTGATGCGGTCATTTGGAGGGAAGGAGGCATGCTGACTTTCTGAGTTCTCAGTATTCTTGCACAGATCCTTTCTCATCTTTATGGGCTTATCCTCCTTCAGTCGTTGAGGTTGCTGACCTTTGGACAGGATATTTTTCTTTTATTATATCTGATGACCTTGAGGATTTGATTGTGGTGTAAGGCGGACTCAGCCAACTGGTTTTGCTTTTGGAGGATTTTAGGGGGCCAACATGCAGCTCCCAATTCCTGAACTGTGTGCTTTAACTCTGGGGAACGTGTATTGGGCCCCATCTTTGTTCTCTGGCTCCTCGAGGTGTGGAGTCCACTGCACTGAGGGGATCCAAGTGCGGCAGCTGCAGCAGAATGCTAGCGGATGCAGGAGTCCCTGCCTCCCTGAGAGCGTTGACAAGGGGGTGGAGGCAAGACAGCTGGGGTGTGGGCCAGGGGGCCCCTGCTGACTCTGTGTGCTGTTACACTGGAGGCAGTGCTGGTTTGGGGTGGACTGCTGGCCAGTGCACCTCTGGGTGCCTTCTCTGAGCCACCCCTCCCCCAAAGCAGCAGTGGTCGCTCAGGATATAAGAAGGTCCCTTTTTCTCTGCACAGCATTACCTCAAGGGTGAGATGTTGACAGGGATGGGGTTTTTGGCTCTGTTCCAACCACAGCTTCGTCTTCAGTGGCAGTTGGTGTGGGTTGGGGTGTGTGCTGCACTCCCATGTGCTATCTGGGCAAGTACAGAAAAACCCACCTGTGTAAACACACACAGCAAAGGGATGTGAGAAGTTTCCATATAAAGGGCTGCAGTATGGAGAGGTGATGTGCAGGCTGGTGCATGGCTGTAGGGGCCACCTTGCTGCAGCTCTCCACTAATCAGGCACGGTCCACTGGTACAGAAGCTATGGTGTGTGCACCCGAGAGTGTCCTGTAAGCAGGTGTGGCCTGGCTGGGGTCCTGGGAGAGGCAAGCTGACTAAGGGGTGCTGAGGTCAGACCAGCCTCACCTGATGTGCAAAACTGCCTAGCAGAGATCAGGTCTCAGAGAACTCTCTCAAAAGTGAACCCCAGCACAGCACAACTGCTCTACACAAACATGGCCAGACTTCTTTTTTAAGCAACTCCCCTTTTTAAAGAAGGTAACTCTTAGACCTGATCTGTGCTGGGCAATCTTGCACATGAGACAGGGCTGGTCTGACCGCAGCACTCCTTAAGTGCTGGGATAAAGTGTCTCATAAGAGCAAGCAGAGCTAGAGAGATAGCTGTCCCTGCCCTCTGGGCTGCATATCATCTGACTTGTTGCTCTACAACTTTGTCTCCTGGAGGCTCCACCCGAGAGAGATGTAAGTTAGCAGTTACTTAATGTAATCACCCCAGGATGGAGGGTCTGTGCTGTGAGCCCAAGTCAGGGTTCCCTGTCTGGTGATGAACAGTGCAGGGTGTGTTGTACCTGTGGGAAATGGACTGGTGTGTTCCTTGGGTCAACTGCAGCTTGTTGGAGGTGTCGATATGGCACTTAGGGTCTTTGCTCCCTTGATATTCTGAGGGAAGCAAGGGCAGTTCCACTGCAGAGGCAGCGGCAGAGAGGATTTCAGTTGCTCCTGGAAGCTCAGTCCAGGGAATTGCCAAGTTGCTACAGGCTTGATAGTTCCAGTGGGGGGCTGGCTGGAGACCCTGCCAGGAGGGCCTACCCATTGAGGAGATATGGAAATGGGCACCCACATAACAGTCTGGCCACTTTTCTGTGGGGCTGCTGTGGTATGCTGGGGGTCCACTCCAGTCCCCAATGGCCTCCTATTTTCCAGTGCCTGAAGGTATCAGCAGTGAAGTCTGCAAAAAGGCAAAGATGATAGCCTGCCCCTTCCTCTGGGAGCTCTGCACCTCGGAGGTATGAACCAGTTGCCAATCTGTACACACCTGTAGGATGTGGCTGGAGGCAAGTTGAGAAGTCCTGAACAGTCAGGAGGAACAGGAACAGGGACTTGCTTAAAAAAGAAGTCTGGTCACGTTTTTGTAGAGTGGCTATGCTGTGCTGGGGGTTCACTTCAGCCCCTGGTTGCCTCAGACACTCTGAAACTTGAAGACTGAAATGGCTAAGTTGTCCAAACGGCAAAGATGACAGTCTGGTCCTTCCCCTGGAGCTCTGACTCAGGGAGGTCTGAAACCTCTGTCAGCCAGAGAACAGCAGTGAAGGTGGCTGGAGACCCTGGTTGAAAGCCTGCACCCAGTGTTTACAAATGTGGTTGGAGACTGACTTAAACACGAGTCTGGCCACATTTTTGGAGGATGGCTGTGCTGCACTGAGACACCACTTCCACCCCTGGTCAGCTTGGGCTCTCCAAAGCCAATGGGCCAGAACGGCTAGGTACCCAAACAGCAAAGGTGGTGGCCCTCCCCTCTCTCTGGGAACTCTGTCCCAGGAAGGTTTCAAATCTCCGTTGGCCAAGGAACACTAGTGGGGGTAGCTAGAGGCCTCAGGTGAGAGGTCCTGTCCAGTGATGAGGAACAGGATCAGGGCCTGCTTACAGAAGCAGTCTGGCCATGATTTGGTAAAGCAGCTGTGCCGTGCCACAGGATCTCTTCTGCCCTTGATGGGTTTGTAGTCTCCGAAGCCCACACACTAGAATGACTAAGTTGTCTGAACAGGAAAGATGGGGGCCTGCCCCATCTTGTCTCTCAGAATTTATCCTGTGTGATGCAGCTTAATGTTTAGGCTGTTAATTTTGCTGTCAACATTAGAGTTGTTCAGAAAGAATCTCACTGTTATCTTTTAGGTTAGATATATGAGAATTCATTTTTTCCTGTAAATAAACCTGTTCATGTTTGTTCTCTGTAAAGAAGTCTCTTTCATCTATTTGACATTGATCACAGTCATGTAGGGCAGTAGTCAGTCTAAAACGACATGATAGGATTTCCATTTCCAGTGTTTCCTAGCTGTGTCTTACATTCTGCAGTTCAGAACTGAGCATTCTCAGCGGTCAAAATGCTAAGCTGTCCACTCTACTGAAATACTGATTTTTACTCATGCTTCCTCATTCAATTTTACAGCCTTAAGAAGTTTATCATTATTCTCAGTTGTCAAAATGCTAAGCTGTCCACTGTATTTAAATACTAATTTTTGTTAATGATCCTCCCTTAATTTTACAGCCTTTAGAAGTTTATCATTCTTTGCTTTCACACTTTCAATTTCCTCCAAAAGTTTCTTTTCCCTTAGCTGGCTCTGCTCTTTTATTTTGTCTACTTTCAGTCTCAGCATGGCAATTTCTTCCTGCAACATGCGATTTTCATGCAAGAGATCTTTTTCTTTCTTATTGGTAAGAGAAACCTAAGTAAACAAAGGGAACTTCTAATTAGCACTCAAGAGAATGACATATGATGATTTCTTCTGAAATTAAAGTATGACATTTATATTTGTATAAGGAAAGAATTCCCATAGTGGATATTTAACTGGAAAAAAGTTGGACAAAACTTCAAATCTAAAAATGTGTAAATTCCATAAAGTTGAAATACTTATTTAAAGACCATGAAAAATAAGTCACTAGAGGATTTTTAGAATTTCAGAATTGGAAAAGCCTTTCTCTGAATTATAAAAAACACAAATGCATAAAATATAAGATTAATAAGCTTGAGTATATTTTTTAAATTGGGTTTATTCTCTGATATCTAATCTATCAACCACACCATTGTAAGAACCTTAGCTATGCATATATTTGGACAGAAGCAATTTCTTAAAGTTCTTTAAGTTCCTTTTTCTGAAGAAAGTTTTATCAATATACTACTTTTCTAATATTTTTACAGTCAGTTATAAGAATTGCATTTATTCATAACTGTTTAAGCATTGTACCCTTCCACAATGTACATGTAGGCATCTAAACATTGCACTTCTGTTTTAAAAATCCTGTGTGCTTTCCAAAATACATAAAGTTGTCTTTTAAATAAATACACATATTAAAACATTTGAAAATGACTAAAGAAAATACCTCAGAATTCATTTTCTTTTCAGCCACTTCCATCTGCTCTTGTTTACCAGTCAGAATCTCTTGTGATATTCCAGCATTCTGTTCTTCCGAAACTTGCTTCTGGGTATCATTTTGTTCATCACTAGAAGAAATTTTGATTTTCATGAAATACTGGAGGTGTCCCTAAAATGATCTACAGGGCAACATGGTGCCATCAGATGTCATTCACACAATGCATATCTGCACATTAATCCAAGACAAGGCAAAGGGGTCTCACATCTCTTAACCCAGCTCTCCCCAACCATGATGGCACCAGGGACTGGTTTTGTGGAAGGTAATTTTTCTGTAGACCTGAGTTGGGGGATGGTTGCAGGATGACTCAAGCACATAACATTCATTGTGCATATTATTTCTATTATTACTTATATATAATGAAATAATTACATAGCTCACCATAATGTAGAATCAGTGGGAGCCTCAGCTTGTTTTCCTGCAACTAGATGGTCCCATCTGGGGGTGACAGTAGATGGTGACAGATCATAAAGCATTAGATTCTCATAAGGAGTGAACAACCTAGATACCCTGTGTAAGCAGCTTACAACAGGGTTTGAGTCACACTACTATGACAATCCAATGCCACCACTGATCTGACAGGAAGAGGAGCTCAGGCAGTAATGTGAGTGACAGAGAGTGGCTTTAAACAGATGTAACTTTGCTTGCTCACCTGCCACTAGCCTCCTGCTCTGTGGTCCAGGTCCTAAGAGTCCAGGGACTGGTACCGGTCCATGGCCTGGGGATTGGGAAGCCCTGTGTTAACCCATACTTTTTATATTTAGTTTTGGGAAACACTTTCCACTTATATTCTTGATTCCTCTGTATTTTATAGACAACTTAGAAATTCCTTTTGGAACAAGACAGGGTCTAATATTGTGTTTTTAACATACAACTTTGAATTAATTTTATCTGTGTATGTGACAGAGATGTGAAATAAAGTAATCATTAATCACTTTTGATTTTACTTTTATTTCATGCATGTTAAGAATAAAACTGGGAAGTCCTAGGCAGAGCAATTGGGCAAGAGAAATAAAGGACATGCAAATTGGAAAAAAGAAAGTCAAATTATCTCTTCACCAATGATATGATCTTATCCCTAGAAAACCCTAAAGACTCCTACAAAACACTCCTAGACTTGATAAATGAATTCAGTAAAGTCTCAGAGGCTACAAAATGTACAAATACCAATGAGTAGTACCACTATACACTACCTACAACCAAGTTGCGAGTCACGTCAAGAACCCAGTCCCTTTGACAATGGCTGCAAAAGAGTAAAATACCTAGGAAAATACGTAACGAAGGAGGTGAGTCAACTATAAAAGGATAACTGGAAAACACCAATGAAGAAAATCAGAGATGACACAAATAAATGAACATACATCTTATGTTCCTGGACTGAAAGCATTGATATTGTGAAAATGATCATAGTGCCCAAAGAAGTCTACAGATCCAATACAATTTCTATCCAAGTACCAATGTCATTCTTCACAGAGTTATTTTAAAAAGCTGCCATTCATGTAGAACCACAACAGAGCCTGAATAGCAGCACACACACCAAGCAAAAGGAACAAACATGTTGGCATCACATGACCTGAAAACTGTAATTATTTTTAATGAGGTAAAAATGCATAAGAATATTACTGTTATTGTACAGAGAAGACAGTGAACAAGAAAAGGAATTTAAAAAGAGAATATCACTACCATATACATATATTAACTGACAAAGAGACCAAAATCTCCTACTGGAGTTTATGTTAGGACTTGAACAAAAGCTTCTAGAAATACCAATAACAGAAACAAGGCAATTAATTTTAAGGAATAAATTATGCAAAGAAATATGTATTTTAAAAAATGTAAATAGATCTTCCTGAGAGCTATTATTAACCAATTCATCGTGACCACCATTTTAAAATGAGGTCTAAAATTCTGGAATATAAAATAGTTTCATTTTGAACATAGTTAATTGAAGGCAACTTTTAAACAGAAAATGTTCAGTTAAAGTTGAGTGTAACTTAGGAAAGAAATGACCTGTACCAATGGTAACAAGAAGCCACCCAGAGCCAGTTTGAAATCTAATCAACCAATCAATGACCACTGGTCTTGCTCACCAACCAATACAGATGTGAGCAGCTTGCTTCTGAAATACAGCCAAGCAGCAGCACCTGCTCCATCAGAATAGCCAGTGCCGGAGCAGTATTCCTCTTACTATAGGAAGCAAAATATTTCCAACTCTGTCATTTTATTTCAAATACCAAAGGTTCATAATCCCTTGAAAAGAATTTGTAAGTTCATTAAATGTGCCACCCCAATTTTTTTTTTTTAAAGCAGGTGGCCAGGTGCAGTGGCTCATGCCTGTAATCCTTTTTGAAGGGCCAAAGTGGGTGGATCACCTGAGGTAAAGAGTTCGAGACCAGCCTGCCCAACAAGGTGAAATTAGTAGTCTCTACTAAAAATACACAAATTAGCCAGGTGTGGTGGCATGGCGCTGTAATCCCAGCTCCTCAGGAGACTAAGGCAGGAGAAATACATGAACCCAGGAGGCGGAGGGTGCAGTGAACTGAGACCCCACCACTGCACTCCAGCCTGGGTGATAGAGTGAGACTCTATCTCAAAAATCAAATCAAATAAAATACTAGTAAAGTTTGCAATTCCTCTGACTCAGTTTACCATAATTACAATTATGATTACAAATAAAAGAATAAATAATGAATAACCACAATATTGGGCTTTTCTCCCTAAATAAAAAAATTAATATAAAGAATGTAGCTTATTATAAAAAGCCAAAACAATTATTAAAATGCATATAATTACCAGACAAAACTAATAGAATGACCCATGTCAAAATTTTAAAGTGAGAATCAATCAAACAACATACCCAGGATAAACTCCATTCACTCATTTAATAAGGATTTATTAGGTAGCTACATCCAATACGCTAGGCCTTTTTCTAGGCAGTGAGGATATAGTAGTGAAAAATAAAATCCTTATTCATGAGAGTGAGATAAACACACAATAACAACAGACAGAGAAGACAAAATATACAGTACGTTAGAGGAGAAAAACTAAAGCAGGAAAATGAAACGTTTATGTGTTTGATGGGGAGGGTGGTAGGAAAGTTGGGATGGTCAGAAAAGTCTCTGCTGAGAAAGGGGATTTCTTTCTTTCTAATACAAAAAACCTTTTATTTGTATATCAAAGACTCTAAGAAATGATGTTATAAGGTTAAGAGTGTTGATGTCAAGATACAAATGGATTTGAAGTTAGAGATGATAAATCACTTTGTTTCATTGAACCTTCCCATGGTTACATTAGAGAGCCTCCCTGGTACACTCCCAGTTGAATCTTAAGCATGATGCATCTGGGTAGTACATGGTTCTTCCTCAGAAAGTGG
The DNA here is from genome assembly GCF_037993035.2 of Macaca fascicularis. Lineage (NCBI taxonomy): Eukaryota > Metazoa > Chordata > Mammalia > Primates > Cercopithecidae > Macaca > Macaca fascicularis. The sequence continues at coordinate 60,125,694 of NC_088384.1, read as the reverse complement.
TTGTTCCATAATGTGTTTCTTTTTACCCTTTTTCTACTTCTTAGCAGAAAGGAGGTTTTAAATAAAGAACTGAAGGAATGGAAAGAGTAAGCTAGGATGATATCCGGGGAAAAAGCATTCCGGACACAGGGAACTGCCAAGTACAGAGGTGTGCTTGGAGTCTTTAAGCACTAGGGGTAGAGAAGGGATGGCAAGAAGTTCAGTGTGGCTAAAGCAGAGCAAGGGAGATAATTAGGAGGAAATTTGACACATACTCAGAGTGAAATGGGAGGCAATCAGAAGGGCTGGGGCACAGGACTGACACAATTTGACTTATATTTTAAGTACATCCACTGAGTTAAGAATTGATGAAAAGGGAAGTTTTTAAAAGCCAGGACTATCAATTACCAGTCTATGACACTCATGTAGACTGCAGATGAGGGTGGCTCAGATGTAGAAGATATGACTGGCTTCTGGACATATTCTTCAGGTAGACCTGACAAGATTTACTGAGAGAATAGATGTAAGGTGTCAGAGATGGAGAGAGAGATGAGTCAAGAATGACAACGAGATTTTTGGCAGAGCAACTGGAAGAGTTGCCCTTAACCAAAGTAGGAAAGAATACATGAGGCATAGATTTCAGGAAGGCCATTAGTAGCCCAATTTTGGGTCTGACAAGTGTGTGATACCCAATAGTTAACCAAATAGAGATATCAAGTAGGCAGGCTCATATGGAAATCTGGAATTAGGGAGAGAGATCTGAGCCAGAGACATACATTTGGAAATCACTAGCATATACACGGTAGAAAAAGTCACGAGGGGCTGGGTGCAGTGGCTCATACCTGCAACCCCAACACTTTGTGAGGCCAAGGCAGAGAGATCACCTGAGGTCAGGAGTTTAAGACCAGGCTGGCCAACATAGGGAAATGCTGTCTCTACTAAAAATACAAAAATTAGCTGAGCATGGTGGCACCAACCTGTAATGCCAGCTACTCAGGAGGCTGAGGCAGGAGAATCACTTGAACCCAGGAGGTGGAGGTTGCAGTGAGCCGAGATCACACCACTGAACTCCAGCCTGGGTGACAGAGTGAAACTCTGTCTCAAAAAAAGAAAAAGTCATGAGAGAGAAGATTGAGGACTGAGCCCTCGGAAAAAACAATGTCCAAATGGAGAAAGATGAGGAGGAGCAAGCAAAAGAGGCCATGATGAATGGATTAGAAAGGCAGGAGGAAAAGCCTGAGGGACTGAGGTCCTGAAAGCCAAGTTGAAGACGCTGTTAGAGAGGAGATGTCCTCCATTGGCTCAAATTCTGCTAACAGATTAAATAAAATGAAGTGTACGAAAAATGTCTAGATTTATTACAGAAAAAAATTAGTGATAATCTTGAGGAAAAACAACGTTGGAGGAGTACTGAAACTGAAGACTTACTGGTGTGAGATCAAGAGTGAATGAAAAGAAAATTGAGTTCATGAGTGTAGACATGTTCTTTTAAGGACATCATACTTAGAAGTCATGGCTGAGAATGTTGTTATTTTCTTCCACAGTCATGGAAAATAATAGACAATTAATTTCTAATTTTATATAACAGGTGTAGTCTTCAAATTTTACATAACAATTATATATTTTAAAAGTTATAAAATTATACACATGTGGCATTAAAAATGCCAGACTGAGGTGTTAAATTCTTAAAACTATAGAACTAAAAGTCACCTTAAACAATTCTAGATTCCATAAGCTGAATATCACTTTGTTCATGCTTATACATAAAGACCAAGAAACACTAAACGTTTCAAGGAGAGTATTTCTGGCTTGATAAAAATCAGCCAATTCTAGAACAGTTGATACTCATCAAATATACAAAGTAATTGATCACAGTAAACTACTGAGTTCTATTAACAGGAATAAAGTGGCAGAAATGCAGAAAATAGTCTTATGTTATAAATGAAATTTTAAAAATTATATGAAGTCACTGTGGAAAAATGTGGTGTGGTGAATACTGAAATATATCCTTTTCTAAAAGGAAGGATAATGTCACACATGCCGGACACTTTTATGAATAAGAGTTACTGCATTAGTAGCACCTTCCTTTTAGCACAAGGTCAGCACATTAGCACCTGTGGGCCAAATCCCACTGCCTGTTTTTGTAAGTCAAGTATCTTGGAACCCAGCCACCCTTATTCACTCTACAGTTCACAGAGTCAATTAGCTGGGTGTGATGTTGCACACCTGTGGTCCCAGCTAGCAGAGAGGCTGAGGTGGGAGGATCACTAGAGCCCAGAAAGTGGAGGCTGCAGTGAGCCATGATCACAAAACCGCACTCCAGCCTGGGCAACAGAGACCCTGTCTCAAAAATATATATACAGTCTGCAAAGCCTAAAATATTTACTAACTGACTCTTTGCAGAAAAATCTGACCAAATTCTGGTTTAGTAGATGAAAGATCCTTTGATACATTTTAATAAAAGTTTTACCCAATATACTGAAATGTTTATATTAAATATAGATCCCCATACAATCCCTTGGCAATATTCAGATTGAAGATCCAATATTTCAGCACTCAGGCACTGACAACAAAAATTTAATAACTAGCAATCAAGGTACAGTGTCAATGGAGCATGCAGCTTCCATTTGCAACACAGCAGATATTACAAGAATTCTAACAAAATTATCTTAAGATGTGTTATCAAAGTAAAGGTTTTAAATACATTTTAATTGTGAAATAATCCGTATACTCTAGATCTAACCTCATTTGTAAAAAATGGTTCCATACTACATTATTTTCTGGGAATGAAAATTGAGCTATTTCCTATTGGTAAGGATTTACTTTTAATAATGATAAATTCCTACTGATAAGGATCCATCTTTTGATATAATGATGCTGTAATAAATGTTCTTATATGTAAGTATATACGTAACTAATCTATACAAGTATCCTTAACATACATATATATCCTTACTATGTTATATATGTGTGTGTGAATATGCTACTCATTTAATGTTCGAAATGCATTTACCAACAGTGTACGACATGTCTTTTTCAATGAGACCATTTCCTTTGCAGCAACACAGATGGAGCTGGCGGCCACTATTCTAAGCAAACTAATGCAGAAACAGAAAATCAAATGCCACATATTCTTACTCATTTAGTGGAAACTAAACAATGAGAACTCATGGACACAAAGAGGAGAATAACAGGCAAAAGGGTCTACTTGAGGGTGCAGCATGGCTGGAGGGAGACGACCAAAAAACTACCTTTTGGGTATTTTGCTTATTATGTGGCTGATGAAATAATCTGTAGCCCAAACTTCCATGATACAGTTTACCTATATAACAAACTGCACATGTACCTCTGAAGCTAAAATAAAAGTTCACTAAAACGTAAAGAAATTCCTTTCCCCTCACATTTGCCAATACTCGTTATTTTTCAAATAAATTAATGACTGGAAAAAATGGTAACTCATTTTTTGCTGATTTTCATTTTTCTGATTACCAGGCAAGGCTGAATATCCTAGGAAAAATATAAAATTTTTAATCATGAATATTAGCCCAAATTAGGATTAGTTTGACAGCATATGGCTGTCTCCTATTAAATGTTGTCATAGGCTTACCTGTGATACTCTTCATTCTCAGTGTCAGGAAATTGCTGACTTTCAGGTGTTCTGCTCTTGCTTTGTGGAATTAATCCATCATCACCATTGCCAGCAGCGGCATCATTAGTCAGGTTTTCTGGTAATCCCATATTATTACTTCCGTGCTTCTTCATGTCTTCTTCAGCCTTGAGTGGAAGTTTGATATTAAGGATATTCACTTTATTGAATAAAAAGAACCTTTTTGATTGATTTTATCAATTGACTCAGTTTGTCATTATTGTAGTCATTAAAAATATTTCACACTTAAGTTTGATCATATATACAGAACAATTACCATCTAATTTTAAGATGTAATTATCATATCATTGTAAAGTTTACTTCATTTCTGCTTGACTGAATAAAACAGAATTTTTCAAAATTCAAAAAGGGCCCTCCTTCATTTTGTGCTTTTATTCCCAATGACTCTTCAGAATCTTATATATGTATTTATCCCATTTGACTCGTGGAAACACACAAATAAAAAGACAAAGATGCAAAATGTGTCTTCTTCTGTCTTTACCACCTAGATCTCACATTAAGCAGTCAGATTTAGAGGATGAGACACTGTGGGGCTTCAGGAATAGAAAGGAAGATTGCCCTTTTCTGCACTGAGATATTCTTCTCCCCCACTGCCTTTGATCATTTTTTTTTTCATTTGGTCCCTGGGATATCAAAAACATGATGGTTCTCACTGAAACATGGGAACCAAAGTTCGCCACAACACAAGGAGCAGAGTGAAACTGCTGAGGTACAAGCGTGGATGCCCAGAAAATACGATGTTCCCCAAATTTCACATTCGATAGCCGTACAATTTTCTAGCTGGAAGATACACCGAATAAGAAATTATCTTCTTTAGCCACATTAACTATTGATAATCAGACTAAAACCAAGAAAGATAAAATGATTGATTCAAAGCTCCTAAAGTCGCATGACCTAGCACTTTACGGCACCATTCAGGATTATTCCATAATAATGAAAGAATATCTCTGGGATTTGTATCTCTTTAAAACTCAATCTACAGAATTCTTTCTGAGTTAAATATTAAATTTTTCACTGATGATTTATGCTACTTACATGATAGGATCATGTGTGCCTATACTTACAACACTTTATTAAACAACATAATGTAAAAATCTAATTCAACAGAAACATTTGAATATAATGGTATACCTCTCTATCACAATCCTTGTTTATTTCTGGTTCTTGAGACATTTCCTGCAAATGCAAAAATAGAAGGTTAATTTGCTTGTTGTATTTCTGTGATGTTTCCTCTTTTGGAATGCATGTTTTAAAAATAATTTTATTTTAAGTAATCAAGTATAGACAATGAAAAATTAGAAAATAATTAAAATTAAAATTTAACTGTTAAAATAAATAATTAATTAAAATTAAAAATTAACTTTTTAATCTACGTTCAGCTACTGCCACATCACTGGCTTCTGACTAACATGAGAAAAATAATTCACCTTAGCCAACGGGAGAAGATAAACATGAACCAGCAAACTTAAGTTTGTCACCATTTGTTTGGACTCCACTTAATTTATTACGTGTTAAATCTGCCAAAAATGCATCAGCGGATGATTTGTAGTGTTGCAAAGTCTTCCTCACTTGAAAAGAGTTTACCTCACCAAACCCTAACCAGTGAGCCTCTACAGATTACTAACTGAATTGTAGGCATGCTTTCAGTTATTAGGAGCTGAAATCAACACCAAACAGAAAGAAATGTAAATTCTTAAATTTTAATTGAAATTATATGTCATAATATGATAGTGTTATGTATCTAGTTTATCTGCTTAAGTCCATTTCTAATATATTCTAATGTGTACTAATGACAGTGGATAAAAATTTTAATAATCTGTACTCATTTTCTGCAACTGCAGTAAGTTCAAATGTTATTGTGTTTCTTCACTAACACCAAAGGTCCCATTCTGCAAGATACGATTCTTGTAATAGGCATTTGGGTTGCTTTTATGATCTGGTTCCCTCCCTGAAGAGAAACGCTGAGGTCAATGAGAGATCACAAGGCAGAATATATCTTTCACCTTGCTATCAGTGACTGCAATATAAAACTGCAGATTTTCAATCACTGGCCATGATTACTCTTCAACCACGAATCCAGCTCAGGGACCATCAGTGTTACATTGTTCATAATTCTATTGCTTAATAATATAATCCAATAATTGATGTTACTTTCTTTATCATGTCAGGGTGTTGTAAGAATAAAAGAACAAAGTTCTGGAATTTCTTTTGCCTCTATTCCAAAAGGAAAGATTACCTATAAGCTAATCAAAAAGGCAGATAAGAATATTTTAAATAAGAATATTGTAAAGTAAGAGTATTTTAAAGTTTATAGTGGTTATGTTTTTTAAGTTAAGTTTCAAATGCTAACTTAGAATCTATTGATTCTTCTGTTAATGAGGTTGCTGAATTTATTAAATTTTATGAATCTATTAAAAAGTTCTTAGAAAAAAGAATCTATTCATCCTCAAAACCTAGTCTGAAAGATAATTTCATTTGGACTACCTAATATTATTAAAGCAAAGAAAACAACATTAAATCAAACATTTAAATGTAAAATTTTCCATGCCTCTGGCTGGCTATTTTCACTGCCTTTAAGCCTTTGTGATTCTTCCTCTGATGTCAGCTTTAAGTCTTGTTCTGTTGAGAAATCCATATATTCAGTTAAAATGAACCACTTAGAACAGTTAAAAACTATTGCCTTTATAAAAATAGATTTAAGACAACATTTTATTTTATCTCATAAATTGAGTGTTTAGTGTTTCATGAAATAGTTACTTAGGAAATCACTCTCTAAGACTTCAACAAACCACTTGGGGAGACGCCTGATGAGATTCACTCACAAATTCATCCACCCAACATAAATGAACAAAACCACCAGAAACACAATTTTAAAATACAGTAGAAACATATAAGGTAACACAGAATGTTGTTCTCCACTTCCTAATCATGAAGCAGTAAATGTAATGAAAAGGAAATTTAGTTTTAAAGAGAAACAAGTTTTCCTGCACTTAGCTACTCTGACTCTAAGGATAGTAACAGGCAGGGCCCAGGTAAGGTCGTGTTGACCCTGTCTGAGAAGCCAGAGCCCACAGGTATGGGTCCAGACATCCCAGAGCAAGGTTAAGAAAACAAATTCCTTTACCGTCTCCCCTTCCCCTCAGCATTTACTCATAGCTATTTGTACAAATGTATATATTTTGCAAGTTCTTCTTTTCCTTCAATGTAGTTGCAAAGTCACAAGCTATGCTGAGGTTGCAAAACTGTCACTATATGATTAACTGCCTTTGTTCTGCTTCTGTAAGCTTGCCTTTATAAGCCAGGCTCTGTCTTTGTTCAGGACTCAGCATTTGGATGCAAATCCACTGAACCGGTGTGCACCTAAATAAAATCCTCCTGTTTCACCCACTGGGTCTCTCCTGCCTCCTGTTTTCTGCAACAATAGTACCTTATAAATGATTTCCAAAACTACTACTGACACCTTTATTAGTGCACAATGTCTTCCTAATATCTAAAATGTTTCCCTCTACTATTCTGACATTTTCTTTTCTTTTCTTTTTTTTCTTCTTCTTCTTCTTCTTCTTCTTTTTTTTTTTTTTTTTTTTTTTTGAGCCAGGGTCTTTCTCTGTCACCAGGCTGGAGTGCAGTGGCACAATCTCAGCTCACTGCAACCTCTGACTCCCTGGTTCAAGCGATTCTCCTGTCTCAGTCTCCCAAGAAGCTGGGATTACAGGCATGCACCATTATGCCCAGCTAATTTTCATATTTGTAGTAGAGATGGTGTTTCATGATTGGCCAGGATGTTCCTGATCTTTTGACCTTGTGATCCACCTCCTCCAGCCCCCCAAAATGCTGGGATTACAGTTGTGAGACACAACAACTGGCCTTATTTTCATCTTTTAAAACAATGATATGTGAAGTCTTCCTTGATTCTGCATGTCTTTCCCCAGATAAAAAGGTACCTCCTTCTTGAGGCTGCCTTCTGACTTCACTGATTTTTCTACCGAATCTTTACCACCTGAACTGTACATTATTCCCCCACATGTCTGTCCCCTCTGCTCCAAGACTGCAGAGAACAGTCTTGCACATCATCTTTGTAAAAACAGTCTTTATTTTACTCAGAAATTTCTTATTGAGTCCTGCTACATACGTGCTAGGTATTAGGGTTTAAAAACAATGAAAATAAAGCATATCAGGGATGGCTTTTCTAGAACACATGCCCAAGCACAGACTGAAATATTGAGGCTAGGCAGATTAAAAGCGGTAGAGGGAAGGAAAGGGTAACAGCATTCCACACAGCAGCAAGAGCAGGAGTGAGTCCTGAAAGAGTGAACGAGTGAGTAGGACATTACCAGCAGCTCAGTAATGCCAGAGAAAGGGCGCACAGGGAAAAGGGCTAAAGATGGAGAGTGGGGCGGAAGTCAGATTATGAAACCTGATGTGTAATTTTAAGATGCTTGGACATTAATGTTCAAGAGTGATCCCTGGTCCTATCTGCATTTCGAAAAATATCATTTTAATGCCAAAACCAATATTCCTAGTGAGCCAATAGTCATTAAGACAAGGTGACAGATAGCTCTTGTGGACACAGCTGAGATGTTACTATGTAGCAAATTCTCAATAATTCTCATGAGCACTTGGAAAGTCAATTCTATAATAAGTCAAAGAAATTATAATCAATCACTTAATATTTGGTTTGGGAAGGTGCTTTCTAAAGTTATAGTGCATACGAATATAATTCATAGTTGTGAATTCAGAGATGTGACAATAAAGCAATGAAACTACACTGTGTTTGAGTCAGTAATCTTCAGATTTCTATCTCATCTTCCTACCCGGTCTGTAAATTCTAAGTATAATCTTGGTACTCACTCTCAAGTTTACGTTAAATACTAGCCTATAAAAAAACACTCTTTCTCTTACTTCTTTTTGTTATTTATATGTTGCTGTTTTTAAAGGAAGAACACAAAAATGTCCCACTGAAGGGATTCTGTTTGGTTGCAGGCTACAAGAAGGGAAAAACAGAAAGCATATTTTGCAGAAAATAGTATTTTAGAAATCAGAACTATGACATGAAGTCAAGCAGGGCACTCTAGGACTGAATTTGCTGTGCTTCTTTAATACACTCCTTGCTCTCTTTCTTTTCTGGCAGCCGTGACTCACACAGGTCATGGAGACTATCATTCCCTAAGAGGAACACAATTCTGATATTCATCTTTATCTATTAAGTTCACCAATCCCAATTCTGTGTTCTGTGGATGCCGACTTTTGGTCACTGATGGTGATACACATGGGCATTTTCATCAACTTTCAGATTCTTTGATCTTTGATAAGTCTTGTTACTGAGAGTCAAAGTAGTAGGATGTGAGTTATAAATGCTGGTTATCCAATTACCTACTCAAAATATCCTACATGAATATTCCATTAAACATGCATAGGAAAAAAATGGTCATTTCTGCTGACCTGCAGCTCTTTGCTCTTCTGTATTCACCAGAAAATTTCCTACTCCTTCCTCATGTCCAGGTTAAATACTAGTGTACAACCTGGAAACCTGTAAATCATCTGACATTTCTCTCAGTCCCCCAAGCCTTTCTCATTCAATTATCACTAAATCATATGGACTATACCTCTCTTCTGCCTCTGCTTTATATTCCCACTGCCACTGGGAACATAAACTTTACAAAATGGCTTCTATTTAAAAGAAAACCGTCAACTACTAATGTTAGTTCTTACATGAAAAAATTAAGCAAAACAAATAAAAAGGCATAACACCATAAAAACAAAGACCAACATATTAAAATGAGTAACTGAGATTCCTAACTTTATTCCACCATGGATGGGTGAAAACCTTATAATACATTGATACTAGTCCAAGGATGTGTGACGGAAACTATAGCTGACTATTGCAAAAGCTTCCTTTGTCTCCTGGTTTCTTTCCATGGTAACCTTCCACCAATCCCAGGAAACTATAGGCCACAGTCCAAATTAAATCTGCCTTATGGCTTGTAAATAAAGTTTTATAGGAGCTCAGTCATGCCTGTTTGCTTACATAGAATCATGGTGGCTTTCACTCTACAACAGCAGACAACAGCAGGGGTAAGTAGTTATAACAGAGACCACATAGTGTAAAATATTTCCCGCCTGGTCCTTTACAGGAAAAGCTTGCTAACCCATTTTACACCATAACCAGAATGCCTTAATACTCAAATTTAATCTTGTGACTCCCCTGCTCCCATATCTCCAATGAGCCCCTGCAGCAAACCTTGTCGACTCCCTACCAATAGCCATTCCTTATTCTTTCTTGCAGAAGAAACACAAGTCTATTGGGATGTTTATTATCCGAATCTCCCTCCTCAGCCTCAGAAAGAGAAACGTTAATTCTAAGCTAATCACATATTTGCATTCCCAGTGCCTGGTTTGGGAATGAGCAGGTAGTGTAACACAGCCAATGAAATGTTACAGGAAGCCCCTTGTGTGTTTCTAAGTTTTCTCCCTGTTTAGAAAACACAGGTGAAGAAAAGAAGCCCTTGAGATGTTGTGTTGTGAGAACAAGATGTTTGGAGGTGTTGCAAATTACCCAACCATGAAAGGAGACATGAATAAAACACTGTCCACAGCACAGAAAGAGGGACAAGAGGGATCCCTAGGATATCACTGAACAAACAAAACAACTCTGGTTCCTACTGTTTTCACCACTGCTCATCAGTATTTGCAGTCCAAAGCATTCTACCTGGTAAACTTCCCATGGCCCACAGGATAAAACCTACTCATTTCTGTAGTATTAAAAAGTCTGTCATAAACTTGCCTTAGCTAAGTATTCACCTCATTCCCAACCTCTGGTATCTCACACTTTTGGTGCTAGCAAAAGTGAACTGCTCAGAAACCCTGCAAAGTTCACTCAAGCATCTTGTCTTTTGCACTTGCTGCCCTTCCTGCCAAACAGGCAATCTCCTTAGATGTTCCTTCTGGCCAACACACAATCTTGTTGCATGTTCCTTCTGTCAAACATTATTCTTCTGCTTCTTTACCTAGAAAAATTCTTCTCACTCTGCATGCTTCCCTTGAATCATACCTACTTTTTTTTTTTTTTACCAAAACTTTCATTCCTCATCACATATGTCTGGCACATAATCAATATATAATTAATTATAAGCTTCCAGTGGGCATCTAGCACACAGTAAGAACTGAATAAAGTAGTGAAATAAAAAAATGATGACAATGATAATAACAAGCTCCTGTCTGTATTTTTAATTGTGTTCTGTTGCATTAGAAAAATGGTTAGTATCTAAAAGACATTTGATAGTTATTTGTTAAGTGAAGTGAAAACATAAATGGAAATATTTTCTTTGTAAATTCTATTGAAAAAGCACAGAAATGAAATAGAGACAGCTCTATTATGAGCACCTTAAGAATCAAAACTACATCTGCTCCATCTTTATCTCCTGCAACTTATAAAACCAAACTTATAAAATTTCTTTGATAAACTGATGGCTAAATTAAAGGTGTCCTCATACCGTTTGGGTTATACAATATATTAGGTGTCCACAACCAGGTAGCATACTAGCATTTTTGTTATTGTGAAACATTTTTCTAATTTTATTATAATCTCCTGAGCCAAGAGTTGAGAAATTTGTATATTTATTATGACAATCTTTTGGCAAATGGTAGTAGAGCATTTGTTCTAACAAAATTGCTGTTATCATGACAACTAACCAACAGGTAGAAGAGCACATCTTGTTCCAACAAAGTAAATGTGTCTCTTTCCAACTTCAAATGAGGAGGAATGAAGTCAGTAATAGTGAGACCTTGTTGGGACAAGCATATGTAACATAACTTTGCTTCAGCATTCTTTTGAGATCAAAAATTCCTTACTTTTACTTTTTTATCTATGGTAGGACCACCCAGAGCAGGGGTCCTCAACTCCCATGCTACAGACTGGTAGCAGTCCATGGATTATTATGAACCACACCACACAGGAAGAGGTGAGCAGTAAGCAAACCAGGGAAGCTTCACCTGTACTTACAGCCAACCAATAATAATGGCTCATATTATTGCCTGAACTCTGCCCCTTCCTAGATCAGTGACAGCACTAGCTACTCATTGGAGCATGAACCCTGTTGTGAACTGCCCACCCGAGGGATCTAGGTTGTGTGCTTCCTATGAGAATCTAATGCCTGATGATCTGTCACTGTCTCATGTTGCCGCCAGATGAGACCATCTAGTTGCAGAAAAACAACCTCAGATCTTCCACAGATTCTACATGATGGTAAGTTGTATAATTATTTCATTATATATTACAATGTAATAATAATATAAATAAAGTAGCACAATAAATGTAACATGACTGAATAATCCTGAAACTATCCCCACCTTCCCCCAGCCCATAGAAAGACTGTCTTCCACAAAACTGGTCCCTGGTACCAAAAAGATCAGGGACAACTGACCTAAAGTAATTCACTATCACAAGGGTTACCTGGATTGCTGTTTTCAGAAGAGATTTTTAGCATCTGTTTTTCTTCGTAGTCAGAAAGTAATTGGCAAATTCTATGTATAAAAATGTAATAAACCAAATTACTATTTTAATACTGATGTAAAACACTTACCAAATGTAAAATTCTTAGAGTATTTCAAACAATATCATAATATCAGAACTTAACAGTATTATCCCATCCACTTATGAGTACATTCTACAAACTTCTCTTGAAGCTTCTAAGTAAAGAAGACAAAAATGTAGGGTGAAGTGCTCATAAATCGAGAGCAGTGTGACCCAGTAAATTAGCTTGCATTAGCATGACATAATAGAAAGCGTTCCAACTCTGCTTAAGTCCTAGCTCCATAATGAGCAGCTGCTATTTGTTCTTGGATGACTTGCTTATCTTCTTCAACAAAGTGAGGACTTTGCTACCTTCTTTCACTAGGTTGTTACAAAGATTTAACAAGATAACATTTTTTAAATGCTCAGAGAAATAGTAAAGCAAAGTAATAATCTGTTCCTAAACATTGTAACTAAAATTATCTTGGAATCCCAAATAAAACCCAATGCATATTTTGTTCATAGGTTCTAATATGCAAATGTTATAGTTTTCAGCAAATGTTATTAAGTCTTAATTTTGCTTCTTAGTTTTCCTGCTCCTTAGGGCTTATAATTCTGGGCATCTCAACTACGTCTTAGTTTGTAACTAAATTTACTCATAAATATCTCATTAAAGTAGATAATGTGAGTGTCCACTATTACGGAGTTGACCAATCACACCAATGGCAGAAAAACCAATGGATGTTAAGACCTGGCTTGGACCAGTGATCCTTCTGAACCGACTCCAACTCTGAGCCAGCAGATGTTTCTTAGGATAATGGTTTATATTGATGTTCAATTCCACCTGACATGGAGACCAAAACTCTACCTATATGTTTTTTAGTTTCCATGAAGAAGTTGTAAGTTGACATTCTCTAATTTTTGACATACACACTAACAACATATTTTGCACCAAACACATTATTCAGCTCTGAATCACCTCATAGACCATCTTACATGACTATTTTTTTAGTACAAATCACAATTTCAATATTTTGGTGGCACCCATTTTTTGCTTTGATTCACACTGTTTCCTTAGAGCTAGTCAGCAAATAGTCAAATGACCTTCCAGTGACTGACCAAACTATGGAATGCTTCAAAAATTTGTGCTGCTTCCTTATGCAGAAGCCATGCTAATTTTCTCTGTATTGTTCCCATTTTAGGATATGTGCTGCGGAAGCAAGCACAAAGCCCTATTTTTACACATGATTAGTGATGAGTCATGCACAGGGCTTGGTTCTGTTAAGTCCAACTAACCTACTTGAGATTCTGAGAATTCTCTTCAATGGCTCCCTGTGAGGTAGAATTTGAAGATATTTTAAAATCTTGAGTTACAGATGAAAGTAGCTTGGACGATTTTCATTATCATGTAAAACAGATCACTCAAGGGCCGACCACAACTGGGAGCCACTGCTTGGAGAAGGTTCATATGGGACTTTCTACTGCCTAAGGTTCTATAGAGAATATAAAGGTGCCTCACAGTACAGATCTGATAGCAAAGAAGAAGAAACAAACACTGATCTCTTTCTGTCACATTATTTGAACCCCTCTGACCCTTTAGAACAAGCCCAATTAATATCTGCCAGAGAAAAGACCAACAACGGCCTCAAAGGATTTTGTACCATGAAGGTCTCAGCTAATTCTTGGCTAAGATGTGGTTTCCACATTAGGTTCTGAATACGGGGGCAAGTGTCATTTTGCTCACTTTGTCTGCAGATCAAGTCAGGATGCCCAGCTGCCAGAGCAGGGTGCTGGTGCTTTGGGAACAATGGCTGAGCATAGAAGCATAGATATGGGAACTTAAAGACTTGAGGGATCTGAATCAGTAAGGGCATCTTGGTGTCAAAGGTCAACCATTACCAGGCAACAGGACCAGTTTGAGTGGCAACAACGCAGCAACAGAAACAAGGGAAACATCAGAATGACTGGAATGTCCTTTTTATTCTCCTCCTTCTGACTTGATAAAAGGGACTGTCTTCCTTGGATTTAGTGAATCCCTTCAGTTATTGAAAAATTCAAGGAGTATGTAGGAAATAGTCTCCAGAAGACAGTACAAGGTTTTCTGTTAAGCTGGACATTTCAAGACTCAAATAACTAAACAGAAAAATGAAAGATATGACACTGTTTTTTAATCCCATCCATAGGTGTTATACTTGGATGAAATGAACAATGTTGGGATCTCTAAGTATCAAGGTCTTAAAAGTCCTGAGATAAAGAATCCTGTATCCATTGGTGCTTCTAAATCGTCTTGCTTTTTTTTTGATTTCTGGATGATGCAGGGGACTAACTGACTGCCATTCTAAAACTAGCTGAACCGCACTATGACATCTCACCTGATATGTAAGATGCTATTGTTATAATTATTTTAAACCTCAATTTAGCATTAACTCGCCTTTTAATGTAAACACTTACACATTATGATGACTAGAAACAGCATAGTCTCTGGCTGTCTGTCCAGATAGATCTTTAGAAGAGACATCAATATTTTGCTCGAGTAGAAGGCTGACTATACTTGCTGATCCACAACGTACAGCAAGTATGAGAGCATTTCTAAAATGACAGAGAAAATTTCTCCCTTAGGAACTGTAATAAACTTATTTTAAAAGCTAATTTGATATACTTTATCAACTTAACATCTTACCTGTCCATACAGAATTAAAGATTTACATGCACTAAAACACACAAGCACTTGGGTGCTTAAGTGTTCATCTTTGTAAAATACCAACAAGGTTTAAAAGAAGGGACAACAAGGAAACCTCTTATCTCGGTGAGGTATTGGAAAGTAGAAGACATTAATTTAAAGTCTTTCAATGGGCAAAAAACAATGCTAGGGCCACTTATCTGAAGTGGACAAAGTTATAAGTGAAAATTTCCTTACAGCTTCCCTAGATTGATATGCTGTAATAGAAAATCAGCTAGAGGGTAAGATAAGTAAGACCTCTCTGCTTGCTGAAAGCAGTAATATTAATAATAATGGTAAGAATAGTCATAGGAGTTTCAGTTAATGATGCCAATAAGCATGTGCTAGGCACTGAATTAAATGCCATATATATCTTCCTTACTTATGCACAATCAATTTGAAGGATATATTCTCCTACTTTTCATATATGACAACACATTTGGTGGTAAATAAGATTCCCAAGGTCACACACTTACCAAGTAAGAAAGCTAGGGATTAAACCCAGTCTTGTGTGAATTCAAAGCCTAGCTCTTTTCTCTTTATCACCCACCTATGGCTTGCCTTCATTAAAGGAAAAGTGTATCCACTTAAAACTATCTTCACTCCCTCTCTCCATACCAATTAAAAATAAAACCATCAAAATACACTGGAAATAAAAAAGGAAAAGCTGTTGGACCCACAGTATGTGGGAATAGCAATTAATTGTCAAGTAGGGATAAGCTAACATTAATATTCTTCAAACAAGGCAACTTAAAGCAGACTCATTGAATAGAAAAAAGGATTTTCAACTCCTATTTATGTTTCATGCAGCATATTTAGCAGAAAAGCATATAAGACACAGAGGTTAAAAACTACTAGAAAAGGTTAAGAAGTTCAATACTGGGTCATAAAGTAAACTAAAAGCTAAAGTTCACATTTCATAAAATTAACATGAAATCCCTTTAACTAACATAATCTCATCTAACCAAAAACATCATACAACAAATAACATCAGTCAATACAATAAGAGAAGATGAATCCTACTAAAACTGTTCTTCATGTTGCCCAGTCCAAATAATTGTTTTTCTACTTAACTGATTTGTGTTGATACTCATCACTATGTCCCAATAAGTATAATTTAATCTTACTAATTTATTATTTATGACTTGAGTGACTGCTATCAATCTCGAACAACACACAGATTAAAAGAAATAACTATACCTTCCACATCTGTCACGTGCACTTAAATTAGCTTTTTTCTTGATTAAAAATTTCACCACTTGCTGTTTTTGTCCATGTACACCAAGCAAAAGTGGTGTGAGGCCATGCTGTAAAACAATATAAAACAAAAACAATATGTAATTCAAAAAATTACCTATTTCTCAGCTGAACTGGAAACTTTATATAAGATCCCGTGGACTTACACTCATAGAAAGTAAATCAAATGTAGCTGCTTCCATCTTACTCTTCTGTGCTTTCTCACATGCTGCTGCTTCCCTTGGAAACACCCCTTCGCTGCCTGACCACATCAACTCTGATCATCTCAAAAACTCACTTTCAACATTTACTGCTTCTAAGACTCTTTGCTTCTAACCCAGCATTTGGCATGGCACTTTTGGATGATGATTTTTTTTCCATTTAAACAAAGAGCTTCTTGAGGGCAGGGGACGTATCTTTTATCTCTATATTATCCAACCCTAAGACAAAATTCTTGTGTATAAAGCAAGAATTTGAATGTAAAATATTTCTTAAGTTTCACATGTTTTACCAAAAGTTCAAGCTCCAATGTGCAATAAAAATTGCTATTAATACTCCTACTGCCCATTTGAAGAATTTTTCCATTCATTCATTTAAAATCTATTTGTATTTACTTTTTCCAGATTGTTAACTAAATCATCAGTTCATAGGATTACTGAAACTAACAGAATTCCCGTCTGTATTCTTAATAACTCCATGGTTTTTAGTGTTTAAACCTGCCATCTTGATTATGTCAAAGCTCTGCAAACATAAGAGACATAATGGATAGTCCACAATACAGCTTCAATTGATTAAAAAAAAGGTTTAGAATTTGCTACAATTCTAATTGAGAAAACTCTGCACTTAACAATGACTTACTGACCTAAGCACTTGAATAACTGAACAAAGAGACACAAAATCCTGAGAGGGCCATTCTCTACTTAATGAAAGACTACTCACTGCAAATTTCTAAAGACCTTCTGATTGGCAGGGAATAACTGAAGGTATAAAGGAAAAGGTATTATTCCGTAAGCTGATAGTGCCAATAATATTCATTTTAATGTCTCATCCACATATAAAAGTCAGACTTGGCCAGGAATGGTGGCTCACACCTGTAATCCTAGCATTTTGGGAGGCTGAGGTGGGTGATTCACTTGAGCCCAGGAGTTCAAGGTCAGCTTGAAAAACATGGCATTAACCTCATCTCTACTAAAAAACCAAAAAAAAAACAAAAAACAAAAACAAAAAAAAAACACTGAGATTGGAGAACCACCTGAACTTGGGGAGGTCAAGGCTGTGGTAAGCTGTGATCACACCACTGCACTACAGCCTGGGGAACAGATTGAGACCCCATCTCAAAAACAAACCAAAAAAAAAGTTAGATTAATGTTATTGGAAAGGAAAGATTGAAAGGAATTAGCACATATGCAACTCCAACTCTTCTGGAAATATCTTAAGTTTCTGAGACATAAGAATTTACATATTACACTTATGTACTCATGGTTCTTAAGCAGAAGTGTATCCAGATTTTGAGAAATTTGTTGTTGTTGTTGTTGTTGTTAGAGACAGGGTCTCATTATGTTGACCAGGCTAGACTCGAACTCCTGAGCTCAAGCAATCCTCCCACCTCAGACTCCCCAGCAGCTGGGACTACAGCCCTGCAACACCATGCCTGGCTTCAAGGAAACATTTTTAAATGTACATATTAGACTTACTCTATCAAAACCTTCAGGGGAAAGCCTAGACTTGTGGATTATTTAAAAATTTTCCTGAGGTAACTGGAATGCACAACTCTAGCTGGAATCTAGTACAATAGATGATTACTTCAGTCTCAGCGCTCATCCACATAACCAATTCCCTTTATCATTTGAGGATTTGGCCAAAAAGAGGAAAGAGTAGGAGAGAGACTCATTTGCTGAAAACATCACATAATTTTCCCCGGTAAGAGTAGAACAAGGTCTAGTAAACTCAAAATCCAACCTGATCTTGCTCCTTATAAGCCCCTTATCACCCACCTTCCCATCAAGATATTCTAGAGTTGAAAGCAGAGTTGAGACTCCAATTGGCCATTTTTACCAGAATAGGACACTAAGTCAGTTAATTACTTGTCGTTCCCTCTGCTCAAGTGTTTCCCACTACATTACCACCTATTCACTGCCTATCTGGATCCTCAGAGGCTTCCTGAAATTGATCTCTAAGCAGTTTACAACCCACTAACTCCCTCTCCCAAACTGAAAACTGTCATTCTCTAAAATTGAAAAGAACCTTGTCTCACCATACAAAGGAAACAAATGAATGATCAACAGCAACACACACACACAGAAAACCTCTTCATGGTCTTTCCCTCCGTTACCCAATTTCCAAATTGGCCTTGATATTTCTGATTGCTGTCTTTTTCCCTTTCTGCTTCTGCCTCATGTGCAATCAGAAATATCTTAAGACTTGTCACTGAGAAAAAGACTTGTCACTGAGAAATCCATCACCTCATATCTATTACTGTTTTTTTTTTTGTTTTTTTGTTTTTTTTTGGAACTTGCCAAAGGGGCAGGATTACTATTCACTGAACTCTGTTTGAGTTTTCTTGGAGTTTTAATGTAAAACCTATTTTCAGGGCAAATTTTGTCATTTTACATTTATTAGGGGAAAAAAAAACCTGGCATGAAAAAAAAACAAAGTATTACCTTATACAAATTCAGTGTTTTTAAAAAAAACATAAACCACAAGAGCATTTAAAAAAAAACTGTACCCTCGAATGCTTCTTTAAAAGTAACAATATTTAAAATAAAGTCTTAGATAATTAACTCATTTCAAACTATTTTCATTCAGGTTATGCTTGAGCTTCCAAATATGGAAAACTGGCCCTTACCCAGGTCAACGTTAAAATGAATGCATTTCAGTATTTTGACGATGAAATTGGTAGACCCATACCTTGTTTTTTGATTCAATATCAGCACCGTATAAGAGCAGTGCTTTCGCCATTAATTTATCTTCATTGTAGATAGCATAGTGTAGAGCAGTATTTCCATACTCATCTGGAATATTTGGATCAGTGCCATGTTCCAGCAACATTAATGCACATTCATCTTCTTGGCATTGTACAGCCTGTCAGTATTAGACCAAAAATAAATTATAAGTCCTGAGAATTAAAAGTAACATTCCACAGCTTTCACCAACTAGTTCCATTTCAATGAGAAAACTCATTTTTATGCTATGTATTGAAATCAAAGCCATCTCATGCTGATATAGTTGACTACTGCATACCTTGATCAGAGCTGTCCTCTTTTTGTTGTCAAGGACATCAAGTTGACATTGTCTGTCCAGCAGGAGTTTTACTATTTCTGAATTCCCATTGGCAGAGGCCAGATGTAGAGCAGTCCTATGAGAGTGAGAAGACTTTTTAGGAAATTGTAGTGCACTATCTACAGCTACATCAATGATTCATGCAATAGCAAACACAGAATAGCCTGCTATTACTCTGCCTTCAAAACAAACTTAATTTCCCTTTGAAGAAAGCACACTACTTATTACCTCATGACTCACTGTATGAATGAAAGAGCAGCCTATTTGAATAGGAAGAGCAGAGCCCTTGAATGGCATTCAACGTGGGCTGGAATCCTACTTGAAGCTCTGATGCTTCCCAGCTGTTGCTTACCTATTTTGGCTCTCAATTTCCTCATCAATAAAATGGGAATGAAAAGAGTCGATTTCTCAGAGGAAACCACAGTAATGCTTAAATAAGACTCTACACGAAAGATATAGAATAGTTCCTAACACAAATAACAGCTCAGTAATTGTAAGATATTATAATTTTTACTAATACCACTAAAGACAACATTTGAATTCAATGAGATGATACAATTATACCTACACTTTCAGGTATGTTTTAAAGATTACAGGTAACGATGTATTTTAGTGATTCTAAGATGATCATTGTCTCTATGTTTCACCATTTCTCACACTGAAATACCACTTATAATTCATGATTTACTATAACTATAATTGGCAGCATTTAAATAATTCTCTTATTGAGACATACAATAATGGGGCATCATACAAACCCTGGTGCCTTACATTAAGTAGAATATGTTACAATATAACACATCTGGGGCGGTTCCAGTCAGATGACTAGCATTTAGATAAATTTTAGTTCTTAAAAGAAGTATGGAATAAGAGGGCTGAGGTGAAAACACAAACAAATTTCTAAAATAATCTATTTCTTACTTTGGTTTTCAAAAACTTTAAGCCAAAGAAAGCTTGAAATTCAAATGAATGGCATGGGCTCATTTTTATCAATACTTAGATTTATACAATGTATGTACATTAGATATTTCCAATCATTCATATTAGGATTTAAGACTGTTATAATTCTTATCCTTTTAAAATGAATTTATGAAACTATTTGTGGAGCTTTTTTTCAACGTTTACTTTCAGGGGTACAGGTGCAGGATGTGCAGGTTTGTTACATAGGTAAAAACGTGTCAAGGGGGTTGGTTGTACAAATTATTTCACTACCCAGGTGTTAAGCCCAGTACCCATTAGTTCTATTTCCTGCTTCTTTCCCTCCTCCCACCATTCACCCTCTGATAGGCCCCAGTGTGTGTCGCTTTCCTCTAGATGTCCGTGCGTTCTCATCATTTAGCTCCCACCTATAAGTGAGACCGTGCGGTACTTGGTTTTCTGTTCCTGTATTAGTTTGCTAAGGATAATGGCCTTCAACACCATCCATGTCCCTGCAAAGGACATGCTCTTGTTCTTTCTTTTATGACTGCATAGTATTCCATGCTGTTTGCGTGCCACATTTTAGTTCTTAAAAGTACTAAAACAGTCTTTACCCAAGACTTATACATTTTCAGAAGGGTAGTTGAGGGTTATCTTTTACTATTGTCTACCTTCAGAAATGCTTTTGTTTGAAAGGAAGGAAGAAAAGTTTCAATTGAGATTACCTCCTAATGCCCCAATTTTAAATCTCTCAACTTGCTCAGGCCCAGCAGGTAAATATGAAGTTTTCAAAGACGGAAGGATCCTGAGAGATGGTAGAATATGCCTTCCACATAATAGGTGTCTGGCTTATGTTTGATGACTAAACGGATTGAAAGATGCATAAACACAGCTTGGGAGTTCAATATTTTTAAAGAATGCTCCTGTTGAGTAGAGCAATACATTTACAATAGTAATGGTCATTTATATTTGCTATTTTAGTTTTCATAAATATATAACTAAAATAAAATAATTAATTCATACCTTTTACACATGTTTATATATATAATGAAAAAATAATTTTATAATAAAATGTATATACAATAAAATCTACAGGAACAGGTAAACAGAAACCCTTTACGTCTCAAGAGGGGAAAAGTTCACAGAAGATAGCTATCCACAGGAATAAAAATAAATAACAAAATGTGAGAAATTATTTGTATCTATGCAAGTAGCACATTCCTTCTCTTCCCAAGGATTATTTCATTACTAGTGAAATTTAACTAAAACTTTTCAGATATTCATTGCAGAAATCACAGATAAGAGAAAGGGAAGAACTTCAATTACAAATCCCCAGAAATAAGTTTGATTATGTTTTCTACATGTTTTCAGGTAACACAAGAGCAGATTCTGTTTGTGTAGGTGTATAACAAACTGATTTTTTCCTCACTTGATATAGCAAAGCACATCTTTGCACAACATATCTCTGTATCTACTGACACCTTCAATGGTTACATGTTATTCCATCCTATGGATGCACTGAAATTTTTTCATAAAATCTTTATGTGAGCTCTTCTCAATACACTGCTATTTTAAGCAATACTAAGAAAAACATATGTGTTTATTTCATATAGATATTTCAGTATAATAGAGTTGATAGGTAAAAGGCATACACATTTTTAACATGTGGTTCTTATCATCGAAGTGTGTTAGAAAAGTTGCAGCAGCTTAAACTTTCAGTAACTACATAAATACCACTGTTCTTCACCCTCACAAACTTGGTGGATAGAAGACAGTATTTCATTCCTTTATTTATTTATTTTTATTATTAATTTATTTATTTATTTTTGAGATGAAGTCTCATTCCATGATCCAGGCGGGAGTGTAGTGGTGCAATCTCAGTTCACTGCAACCTCCACCTCCCTGGTTCAAGCAATTCTCCTGCCTCAGCCTCCTGAGTAGCTGGGATTGCAGGTGCATGCCACCATGCCTGGCTAATTTTTTGTATTTTTTAGTAGAGACGGGGTTTCACCATGCTGGCCAGGCTAGTCTCAAATTCTTGACCTCGTTATCCACCTGCCTTGGCCTCCCAAAGTGCTGGGATTACAGGCGTGAGCCACCGCGGCCGGCCTTTCATTCCTCTTCTAACTTCAATAGAAAACAGTATTTCATTCCTCTTCTAACTTAAATTCCTTCTCTTGCCAGGAACACTACGTTTTCCTATGTGCACAGGTCACTGGTAGATATGCAAAAAAGTACCTTGCCCAATCTTAAATTGAGCTTATTTTATTATATCTGCATATATATGCTTGGTTCAGTGGCTCAGGCTTGTAATCTCAGCACTTTGGGAGGCTGAGGCAGGTGGATCACAAGGATAGGAGTTCAAGACCAACCTGGCCAAGATGGTGACATTCTGCCTCTATTGAAAATACAAAAAATTAGCCGGGTGTGGTGGCGGGCACCTGTAATCCTAGCTACTCAATAGGCTGAGGCAGAGAATTGCTCGAACCCGGGAGGCGGAGGTTGTAGTGAGCTGATATTGCGCCACTGAACTCCAGCCTGGGCAACAGAGTGAGATTCTGTCCCAGAAAAATAAATAAATAAATAAATAGTTGCATATATAAATAGGCTTTTGTGTTTTCTTCTGGTATTTTTCTCCTTTTGTATATTTAAAAATTTTAATCTATACTCCAGGAACTTACTTTTGTGACATAAAAATCTAGCTAGTTTTCTCCAAACAGCATGCATTTCATTTATTAATGATTAATCTTGCTTTATCAATATGAAACATCGCCATTATCAAGTGCTAAATTCTTACATATATTTGGGTATTTCTGGATTTCCTATTCTGTTCTATTCATTGATATTTTTTCAGTTGTTAGTAAACAATTTGTGGAAATAGCACATTCACATTTTGATATCTGGAAAAGCAAGTCTTTTTCCATTCTGTTACAAAAAATTAACTTATTACAGCAATAAAATACAGGATGTGCAGTATAAAAATGCTAAAACTTTGCTATTTTTATTTGGCTTACGTAAAAGTGATAAACACAGAAAAAGCTCACATCTTAAGAAAAACGAATCTTCCTATTCAAGGACACAAACCATCTTCTCATTTCAGTTTCCTTGTAAGGTTCCTCAGTAAAGGACATATTTACATAGGGTACATTGATATAAAATCCATATTGGATTTTATTTGAAAAATATTTAGCCCAGAAGTTGATATATTATGGGACTTAGTTCTCAATATACACCTTTCTATAATGTATAGAACATTGTTTTAAAATGTGTACATTAAAAATAATCTACTGCATCGACTTGATTTTGCGAGTTAAGTCACTTTCATACAGTCTATTAGTGTTCTATAAGGGAAATTATAATCGGAGAGGAAATCAGCTAGTTTTGTTTCTGTGTTGTTGTTCATAAAGGGCCTGTGCCCTGACCTCTCTGAGGTTTCCACACCCAGGGTGGTGTGGGGCCTGCGGAGGAACAGAAAGCCAGGACCCCAATCCCTCCAGGAGGATATGCCCCCATCATCCCCCCACGTCCCGCCTCCTCCCAGCCCAGGCCCGGTTACCTCTTTTGTTTGTCCGTCTTGTTCACGTCAGTGTCCCTGAGCATGACGATGAGATCCTTTCTGGGGACTTTACCCCACCAGGCAGCTCTGTGGAGCTTGTCCAGATCTTCTCCACGGACGTGGTACCTGGGCTCCATGAAGGCGCTGTCGTCGTAGTCTTCCCAAGCTTCCACGTTGCTCTCCCCGCGCCCCTTGCAGCTGGGGACGTGGTACCTGGGCTCCATGAAGGCGCTGTCATCGTAGTCTTCCCAAGCTTCCACGTTGCTCTCCCCGCGCCCCTTGCAGCTGGGGACGTGGTACCTGGGCTCCATGAAGGCGCTGTCGTGGTAGTCTTCCCAAGCTTCCACGTTGCTCTCCCCGCGCCCCTTGCAGCTGGGGACGTGGTACCTGGGCTCCATGAAGGCGCTGTCGTCGTAGTCTTCCCAAGCTTCCACCTTGCTCTCCCCGCGCCCCTTGCAGCGGGGGAAGCAGTGGCAGCACCACTTGGCCATCTTGCTCCTAAGTGTCTTCATAGCAGAGGCATGGTGGTCCCCAGAAGTGCCCACGTTGCTCTTGCCACTCCTCCTGCAGCAGGGGAAGCAGTGGCAGCACCACTTGGCCATCTTGCTTCTCAGTGTCTTCATAGCGGAGTCGTCCTGGTCTCCAGAAGCACCCACGTTGCTCTTGCCGCTCGCCCTGCAGCAGGGGAAGCAGTGGTGGCACCACTTGCCCATCTTGCTCCTGAGACCAAATGGCTTCTTCACAGCGGAGGCAGCGGGTATTGAAGAAACCTCAGCCACCATCTGCTTTGAACAGCCAGGGGAGGCCGGTAGTCGCGAGCACATCGCGTCTACCAACCAGTTTCACCAACTAGCAGGAAATTCTGGGTTTCCGATCTGTTTGAAGAGAAAGGTCAATCCCAGCCAAAACCTGCCAACCCCAGCAGGGGAGCCCAGCCCACCCCACCCGGGAAAACCCACACCCAGCCGGGGAAAGCCCACGCCCACCCGGGGTGATCCCACGCCCCCCACCCCAAGAAGGGCCAACCCCCGCCCCGCCCAAAGGAAACACCCAACCCAGCCAAGGGAATGCCAAGCCCAGCAGCGAAAAGGTCAAGCCCAGCAAAAGAACGCGATGGAGGAAACGTCAATCCAAGCGAGAAACACCGGGCAAAGTGAGCCAAGCGAGGAACGCCAAGCCAAGCCAGGAACGCAGAGCCAGGCCTAGCAGTTACAGGCAAGCCAAGCCGTTACGCGGGTGCGCGTGCGGTGTGCGCGCCTCACGCGGCGTCATTGCACGTGGCACAGACAGTGGCCAATGTGTGCAACCTGCGCACAAGTCTTGGTGCCACGAATATCAGTGACAGCCTTGCGTTCCCGGCAAACTTCGTGGGAATTGGCCGAGCCTTCAGGCTATGGAGGAGAAGCCTCTGGTTGGAAAAAGCCTCTTGAAGCAGGACAGGGGCTAGAGCGCCTGGAACTGGAGGATGCTGACAGGCTCCTCTGAGGAAAGCCCGCAAGACACTCGTGGCGGTGCTGTTGCCGGTGGCCACGGCTGCCGCTCAGAGCTCGGGCTTCTTTCTTATTTGTTTTGGTTTTATTTTGCTACTATTTTCTACTTTCTTGATGTGATAGCTGAAATTTTATTTGAGAAATTTCTACTTTTCCGTCATACACATTTAGTGAAACACATTTTCCTGCCAGCACTGGCTTTACCTGTGTTGAATCAAGTGTGATATGTCGTATTTTTATTCAGTTTAATATATTTAATAGTTTCCCTTGAGACGTTTCCCTTAGGAGTGTGCTTGCTGTTTAGCGCTATTCACAATAGCAAAGACATGGAATCAATCCAAATGTCCATCAATGATAGACTGGATGAAGAAAATGCGGTACACATACAACATGGAATACTATGCAGCCATAAAAAAAGAATGAGATCATGTCCTTTGCAGGGACATGGATGGAACAGGAAGCCATTATCCTCAGGAAACTAATGCAGAAACAGAAAGCGAAACACCTAATGTTCTCCCTTATAGTAGGACCTGAACAATGAGAGCACATGGACACAGGGTAGGAAACAACACACAATGGGGCCCCTGGATGGGGGCGGGAGAGGGAGAGAATCAGGAAAAATAGTTAATGCATGCTGGGTTTAATGCCAAGGCAATGGGTTGATATGTATAGCAAACCACCATGGCACAAATTTACCTGTGTAACAAACCTGCACATCCTGCACATGTACCCCAGAACTTAAAATAAAATAAATAAAAATGTAAAAAAGAAAAAAACCAACAAAACTAAAATGTGTGCTGTTTATCTTTCAAGTATTTAAGATTTTGCTGTTATCTTACTTTTTTATTTTGAATTGGATGCCATTTTGGCTGGAGGATACATTCTACATGATTTCAGTTCTTTTAAAACTCTAATGTTTGTTAAAATGCAGGACACAGACCATCTTGGTTTATGTTCTGTGGGTACCTAAATGTTCTGCTGTATTCTGATGCTAGGGGGTGGAGGAGCAGGGGTTTTTGTTGTTTCATTTTGTTTTGTTTTTTTGAGGCAGAGTGTCACTCATTTTGCCCAGGGTGGAATGCAATGGCCTGATCTCGGCTCACTGTAACCTTCGCCTCCCGGGTTCAAGCGATTCTCCTGCCTCAACCTCCCCAGTAGCTGGGATTACAAGCACCCGCCACCACACCCGGCTAATTCTAGTATTTTTAGTAGAGGCAGGGTTTTGCCATATTGGCCAGGCTGGTCTCCAACTCCTGACCTCAGGTGATGCACCCGCCTTGGCCTCCCAAAGTGGTGGGATTACAGGCCTGAGCCTCCGCACCCAGCCAAGGGTGGAGTACTTTATAAATGCCAGTGAGTGGCAGCTGCCAACATCAGTAGCTGCTGACACTGCTAGCGACTGGGGCGGACAGCGGCCAGAGCCGGAACCCAGGCTTCCTGCCACCTGTGCGTGCGGCGCACACCTGGAAGCTGTCCTCCCACAGCCTACACCGGGGGGCACAGCAAAGCTGGGACTCATGTTTGAAGGAAGGAAAAAAATCGAACGCATAACCCAGCACTGTTCTTTCCAGATCCATCCCGCTGGCCCTCTTGTTTCCCACGTTTTTGAAAACTGGCCACTCTGACCTCAGATCCCTAAATCGCAGCCACTGAGACCTGGCTCTCAGAAGCCAAAGCCCTGGCACTTTCCAGGCTGAGCAGGAGGAGGTGAAGGCAGACTGGAGGCTAGTCCAAGACAGCTGAGGGCTGACCATAGGGGGTCGTGCAGAGGCCATCACTGGGGCCGCTACACGTGACATGGGATTTGGGCCATTGGGTAGAAGGTGGGGAGATGGGGCACTGCCAGCGGAGCCAGGGAGGAAAGAGAACACTCTCCAAATTGTCTTCCAGGGTTTCCATGAGCATTTTATTAACTCAGAATCTGTCAGGAATAATACTAGGGAGTTACCTTTCCCTGAAGATGGCTCTTGTCAGAGTAGTGAGATAGGTGTGGGGGGGGGGGGTAGGGGGGAGGAAGAGGAATGTGAGGCTCAGTTTACACATATTAAGATCAGCAATGGTGTGCCGCTGGCAGGAGCAGAGCGAGCCTGGAGATTTGGGTGGCTGCAGTTGGTAAGTGGTTGCAATCCAGAGAGTGGGACTGAGATCCTGTCTTGTCATGTTAGCATCCCGTTTCCTGAGCGCGGCTCTGACATCCTGCAGGTGGTCATTTCACTCATGGAGGCTTTGTCTCTCTTCCATCACCCCAGACTCAGCTTCACACTCCAGGGCTGCACACCACCAGCCACCGTCATGTTATCCCCTTCCCAGGTCAATGTGTCCCTCACCTGGAGCCCAATCTGCTGGACAGCCTTGGACCATCCATTTTCGGGGTGGTGGGCAACCTGGTGGCCATCATGCTGCTGTGCAAGTCACGCGAGGAGCAGAAGGAGACCGCCTTCTACACACTGGTATGCGGCTGGCCACCAGCGACCTGTTGTTCACTTTGCTGGTGGGCCAGGTGACCATCGCCATGTACATGAAGGGCGGGTGACCTGGGGCCAGCCCCTGTGCCAGTACAGCATCTTCATCCTGCTCTTCTTCAGCCAGCCCGGCCTCAGCATCATCTGCACCCTGATATCTATACAGGTAATTTGTGTTCGACATTCTCAGAGGAGTTTCATAAGCTTTATGTTTTATCTGGGTTATAAACAGAGTCCTCAAATGCGTAAAAAAGAAATCATACCAGGATTGAATTTCAGCAGGAATAAGTTTATTTTACCTATTCAAAATTAAAATACTTTTGTTTTGTTTGATAATGTTTTTGTTAAAGATACATTTTTGAAAAAAATTTAGGTAAATATTTAATAATGTCCCCTTTTCTATCCCAAGTAATTTCATAGTTTATTTAAATTTTTTTAACAAAAATGTAGCATAGATTTTTTAAAAAAATAATGCATATTTTAACTCAATAAATCCAAAATACTGTGGCAACATGTAATCAATGTAAAAATTACTAGAGATAGTTTGCATTCTTTTTTCTTATGAAATCTTTGAAATCCATTGTGTATTTTACATTTTAGTACGTCTCAACTCAAATGTGAAATTTTCATAGAGAATATCTGAACTGTATTTAGATTAATAAAAACGGCAGTTAAAAATTTTAACATAGATTTAGTACGGGGTGTGCAGCCAGCTTGCAAATCAGATCTCGGCTGAGCGGCCAGGCAGCCAACCCCCGAGGAGCGGCCTGCTGGCTCCGCAGTGCCCAGAAGTTGAGGATGTTCTACAGATCCATCATGCCTGCCCCCAGCAGCACCCCCGGCTCCAGCACCCCTGGGCCGGGCACCCCGGTCCCTACAGGAAGCGTCCTGTCGCCATCTGGTTCAGTGCCAGGAGCTGCTGTCCCTTTCAGACCGCTGTTTAACGACTTTGGACCGCCTTCCATGGGCTGCGTGCAGGCCATGAAACCACCTGGCGCCCAGGGCTGCCAGAGCACCCACACGGAACTGCTGTCGGTCACAGGGGAGATGGGCAAAGGGATCCGGACCACCTTCGCTGGCAGCAAGAGCACCACGGAGCGCCTGAAGAGAGGGATCATCCATCCCTAGTCAGAGTGCCTGGCGGAGACAGAGCGGAACCCACACACTTAACAGGAAACTCCTAAGCCTCTGTGTCTGGACTTTTCCCGGCCACTCCAGAGCACCTGCTTCTCCCTGGCCCTCATCCCTAGTTGCACTAACCATCCTGGGCTTCCTGGGTCCTGTGTCCCTTGATGGTGCCCTCAGGAACCAAGGGGTGGCTCTCACTGCAGGTGGCAGCACTAACGATCCTCCCTTCCCCCCACCCCACTCCGCCAAAGCAACAAGAGTTAGCAGCGAGGTCCCCGTGAGTCCCACCCATGACCTGCCCACAGTGTTGCCCACTGGAACTTTCTGTGGGCCCCACCACTCAGCCCTTCCCAGCACTTCTCCCACGTGCCCCCAGCCTCCTTCTCCCTCAGCACGGGCTCAGGCCTCAGGCCTGACACTTCCCTGCCTTGTGTCTTTTGCTAAATATGACCTTTCTACATTAATAAAAGATGATTTGGAGTTGTGCTCTCTAAAAAAAGTTTAATATAAAAGAGAAATAAAAGAAAATTTAGCAAAGGAATATATCGATGAATATTTAAATATTTAGATGACATTACTACCAGACATAATGAGATAATCAGATATTTCATTTACTTATGATTAATATGTTTGTATTTATTTTTTTATTTTATTTACGTATTTATTTTTAGTATACTTTAAGTTCTAGGGTACATGTGCACAACGTGCAGGTTTGTTACATATGTATACATGTGCCCTGTTAGTTTGCTGCACCCATTAACTCCTCATTTACATTAGGTATTTCTCTAATGCTATCC
Organism: Macaca fascicularis; assembly: GCF_037993035.2. Taxonomy (NCBI): domain Eukaryota; kingdom Metazoa; phylum Chordata; class Mammalia; order Primates; family Cercopithecidae; genus Macaca; species Macaca fascicularis. The sequence goes on along the minus strand of NC_088384.1, from coordinate 60,095,954 downwards.
CTCCTCACGCCCCCCACCCCATGACAGGCCCCTGTGTGTGATGTTCCCCGCCCTGTGTCCAAGTGTTCTCATTGTTTAATTCCCACCTGTGAGTGAGAACATGCAGTGTTTGGTTTTCTGACCTTGTGATAGTTTAAACAAACTAGCAAGTTCAGAAGTCACTTTATAAGAGAAATAATGAAAAATAAAGTATTACTGACATTGGTAACAGAATAAAAGTTAGAGTTAGACAAAGTATTAACAAATAAGCTTATTTATTTATAAGAGAAGGGAAAATATTAAAAAGGATTAAATGATGTCTTGTCAACATGAAGAAAAACTGTATTATATATAATTCATTTGTTAACTTATTATTGTGTTTCCTTGGATAATTTTCACTTGGTTTTGTCAGTTTTACTACTTGCTTCATTAATTCAAAAACTACATCTTCATAGACCATTTCAGCTTTTGCTGTGTGGGCAGAATTATAAAACCCAGTTTCAAAATTTCAACTGAACGTTGTCAGCATTTTTCTTTGGGCTTTTTATTAAAAACAAAACAAAACAAAAAAACCCCCAAGTAATTGTGTGTGTGTGTATTTTACCATTATCATGAATGTAATAACAATAAAATCAAACAGAAGCAAATGGATAAGCAATATGTTGGACTAGCATCTCAAGTATGAAAATGGCATTGCCTACAGTGATATGATTTTTTCAAAATGGTCAACTTTTTAAAGTATAATCTTATTTCAACCTAAAATCTTACTATCGGAAAGTGTAGTGTACATTAAAATGTTCTGAAATGCCTTTATTCACATATACTAAATGGTCGTACTCATTCAGTTATCTACAAATTGGTTTTTCACTTCTGTAATTGTCTTATAGAATGTTCAGAAGTTATGCAGAATGTGAGATAATTTTCTATTGAATATGATCATTTTATCATTGCAAGACATCAAACATCCCTGTTGCAAGACATTAAACACCCCTGTTTCCTACCAAATAAATGTACAATAGTGATAAATGTAAAGATGTTTTTCAAAAAAGACACATTTTCGAGTTATAAAACAAGGATTTTAAAACTTGAATTGTTACAGTGAATATGTCTTAATATAGGCTACGGTCACTTTAGATAAAAAAATTACCTCACATCTATTTTCAGTATTACTTAAAGGTATTTATGTAGTGGCAAAGAATTTTTTTTTTTTTTTTGCCTAGAGGCAGATATTTTTCCACATGGCTATTTATGGTATGAAACTGTATTTAAATGCATGTATACATATAAAAGCTGCCACTGTGGCTGTAAACTATTAAAAGTTATCAAGATTAAAAAATAAATAAAAAATAATTGTTTTTCTATGAAATGTCTTTATTCAAGTCCAAATTTAGAGTTTTAAATGCTTGAAATGAATAAAAGTGAGTGTTTCACATATTTCAGTCGGAATGGCCTTTGTCCTAGTTTTATTAGTGAAGCAGCAGACTGCATTTTTTTCGCTCTCACACACCTTCAAAAGCTGGACAGAAAAATTTGATAAAACTTCTAGGACATTATGTGATGAAACACATTAAACACTGAAGGAGAAATACAACCTCACTGTTTATAAAAGACATATAAGAAGGAACCCTGCATACATATATCTATCAGTTTTGGTTTTCAAAAAGTATTTGCCTTAAAATGAGCTTCATTAGAATATGTGTTCTCCCACAAAGCCAAGGAAAGTACGTTAGACACAGGATCTGGAAGTCTACATGTGTGATGTAACTTCATTGAATACGTTTCACAAATAAGGCAGAAATGTATCCGTGTGACCCAAAATATTCTCTAAATTTTCTCAAAGCAATGTGGCCACATCTATTATCTTTTACCATGACTAGTGTTCATTCCAGGGGTTGGATATTACCTCGCCCATTTGCAGCCTCCTATCTCTGCGATTAATTATGGCTAACATTCTCAGCAGTCAAACATCTTGCAAGTGACAGCTTGAAAAGGCCTACCAGCATGATGTTCACTCTGCCACCTGACTAGCTCGTCTTCCATCTACACATTGCAGTATTTAGAAGAGCGCTTTAGTATTGTAAATTTGATCCAACATGTGTTCAACGAGATGAAATCTTCAATATTGCACTACCTGTGAATCGGGAGAATGTTAATTTGCTTCTGTAGTTTTAAGTGTATTCTTAGAGGTAGAGGAAGCCATATTATATCATTGGATTCAAGAAGTAAAGTAAATAGAAGAAAAAAAGATGTTATTCTAGTTTGGTTATGTTTATATCTTAAGTTTTCTTTTCCAGATATATGAGAACCTACTAAATACACTGAATAAAATGTGGCAGCCATGGGTTAAATATCATACTTAATGTTTTGCTAATTAATTCCAAGATACAGTAGAAAAATAAGCTCTCTTATATAATACAAAAATGATATGGGGAAAAGAAGTAAAAAATTAACTTAGAGACATCATTAATTAATTTCTTTTCTAAATGAAACACTAAATAATTTCTATTTGTTTTGACAAATAGATAACATATTTAGAATCAATGCTTTATTACTTGGAAAGTGGAGTAAAATTTTAAATGTATTATTCAGATTGTATTATTACTATTTACTACAGATCACATACATTTGTCTTTTCTTCGTATTAGACATTAATTAACGGCAAACATCCCTTCGAGGCCTATTTAATATGAGTAGTAAAGTATCTGGAATTTCTGAAATAATAAAAGTGACCTAAATCACCATGTTTGGTAAATTCACAACATTCAAATGGCAGGAGGGGAGTAGTGGATGTAGGGAAGGGAATGCTCATGTTCTCATTATTCCCAAATGGATTCTTACAAGTCTTCTCACTCGGCACATGGATGCATCTCAGTAATACACAATGTCTTACTTAGACAGCCACAACTGTCTGCAGTTTTTAACAAGGTACAATTCAACATTATTATTCCTTGCCACCTCAATATCAGATATTTTCTCATGTCATCTTTTACTTCTGAAGAGCTGAATTATTGATTCATAAACTGAATCCATAGCTACATATCTGTGGATGTTTTTAAATTATGTGAAAATTTTGTATATGCTTTCTTCTGGGGAAAGTATCGAACCTGGTGATTTTAACAAAAACAATCACTCGTGTTAATATTTAAGTCTTAATTAATTCAGAAAACTTTGCACACACCTTAAGGTCAGATATTATTTTGTACCCTACATATAAAAACTTTTTTTTTTTTTTTGAGATGGAGTCTCACTCTGTTGCCCAGGTTGGAGTGCAATGGAGTGATCTCTGCTCACTGCAAACTCCGCCTCCCATAACATTAATGATCACTGATCAAAGATCACCATAACAAATATAATAATAATGAAATATTTAAAAAATTGTGAGGATTACCAAAATGTGAAACCAAGACACAAAGTGAGCACAGGCTGTTTATTAAATGGTACCAATAGACTTGTTTCACCTGGGTTGTCACAAACATTTCATTAGTAAATAAAAGAAAAAAGGCCATATCTGTGAATAAAGAGAAGTGCAATAAAACATGTTTGTATTAATTTGGTTAACTTTATTCCAACTTAATGTAAACTAGTTTATTTATTTATTTATTTATTTATTTATTTATTGAGACGGAGTCTGGATCTTGCCCAGGCTGGAGTGCAGTGGCGCATCTCGGCTCACTGCAGGCTCTGCCTCTGGTGTTCACACCATTCTCCTGCCTCAGCCTCCTGAGTTGCTGGGACCACAGGCGCCTGCCACCACGCCCTGCTAATTGTTTGTAATTTTTAGTAGAGACAGGGTTTCACCGTGTTAGCCAGGATGGTCTTGATCTGATCTCGTGATCCTCCCACCTCGGCCTCCCAAAGTGCTGGGATTACAGGCGTGAGCCACCGCTCCTGGCCATAAACTAGTTTTAAAACAGTTTATAAAACTCTAAAATTAACCTGGAAAATTTAGAGCAATAATAAAATGATCTAAATTAGAGAAGTATTTTTTAAAAAGGTTAAATAACAAATGTCTCATTGGAATTATTCAAGTTGTTTCAAGCTCAGCTCTGAGGTTCTTAGAAACTAAAGTAAAAAGTATGACCAGTTTCTGAAGTCAAGACAAAATCATACAATCTTTAACTTAGAAAATTATCTTCTGTGTTGTGTCCTAAGCATAAAACAAATGTAAGGACTTGCCCTGACACTCTGTAAGTCGTTCCACTCCCATACGCACTGCAGAAATGTTTCCTGGCAAGAACAGCAAGTCAGAAGCCTTTTCAGCACAATAAGGAGGGATACGCTACATATAAAAAAATAGATGAGAAGGGAAAATAGCACCTGAGAGAAGTGAGAAGTCTCAAAAGAGACATGTATAAGGAGAGCAGTTGCAATTATAAAGAGCAAAATATGGAATGATGAAAAAAGACACTGCAAAAAAAGTTTTCCTCAGTACTTTGCAATGCTCTTGCCACCTTCTGAAGAAAGCTGACTCCTCCTGGAAATTGGGTGTTTGGACCCAGGCTTTGGAATGGAGTGACCATCTGCATCGAACTACCTTAAACTCAACTTTGTGAGCATAGGGTAAGAATAATTGGGTTACATAAAAGTCATTTTTAATCTAAAATGTCGTTCGTTAGTTTGACCAACTTTCTTTACCACTGGCCACTTGATTATATACACAGTATATAATGCATACAATGTATGAAGTATGTGTGTATGTGTTAATTGCCTATTTATGTTATCAGTAAGGTTTCCAGTCAGCAGTAGGCTATTAGTAGTTAATTTTGGGGGAATCAAAAGTTATGCATGTATTCTGAACTGTGTGGAGTGTCAATGCCCCTAATATCCGCATTATTCAAGGGTCAACTGTATATATCTTACTCAGCATAAAAGCCTTTATGAGGAAATGAAGACCCAAAGAGGTGGTTAAGAGTCCAACTCGTTATTTATTGAATTAAACATGAGTGGCTGTGAAATGTGGTGAGTCAAAGGGGCTTGGGTTACAGTAATTTATTGGTTAGAGAAGTGACTAGGAAGAAAAAGGTTAGTTTAACAAGATTTATTTGTGCAGATTTTCCTCAGCTTTACCTTCCAATCATTAATGGCAAGAACGCTACTACTTTTGGTATAGAGAATATATATTACACATGGTAATTTCATCTCTTGTTTAAAAAAAAAAAAAACAGAGTTAAAGTAAGAGTGATCTTGAACCTGCCTTGGGTTTTTTTGTTTGCTTGCTTTTTGTTTGTTTTTTGGTTTTGTTTTTTTTTTGGGGGGGGGGGCTTTGTTTTCATTGAAAATAGTCAATATGCCAGAGTAGCATATTTTGTGGTGGAATCTTTTCAACTCCTTCACTGACTTAGCAAGATTCTTGTTCAAACTGGGTTCTACAAGGACAGAGAAAAGTCTGAGGTCAGGTCTAGTCAAGAAGGACTCAAATACCTGACTAAAAGTTTACTCAAAGGAAAGTCTTTGTCACAGGTAGGTCAAGAGAAACTGTATTAGTAAAAATCCTCTCTATTCCTTTATTTCTTCCTAGATTAATCATTTATGTAGCAAGGATATGTTAGGAATACATTATTTTTCAACCATAAAAAGTATGTTACACTCAAGGTCATCATTAAGACACAAATTTAGATTTATAGTTTACAAGGACTGTGCAGTCTGTCTGTGTATATATTTTTTCTGTCTTTATATTAACAATATTAGATTTGGCTTAAAGTTTCATATTGTAGTTTTATAAACATTAAAGAATTTAAGCATTTTAAATGACAAGTATTGCAAATATATCCAAAGTGATGCAACTATTTAGATACTTCCTTCCTTCCCCTCCAAATACACAGAAAGTATGATATATAATGTGATGTATTATAGTTTCTAAACCTGCTCCTATATGTGAAGAGGGAAATATAGTATCTTTATATGAAGAACTTCCATACTTTTTATCATATAGTAAATATCTGCTTTCCAAAAATATACCCTATGTCACCAGTAACCAGTTTTTGTTTTTGTTTTATTAATAGATTATATGTTCTAAGATTTCAGGACAGTAGTAGTCTCCACTTATCCATGGAGAATATGTTCCAAGACCCTCTGTGGATGCCTGAAACCATGGATAGTACTGAAAGCTAATATATACCTGTACTATGATTTTTCTTATACATACCTATGATAAAGTTTATAGATTAGCCACAGAAAGAGATTAACAACATTATTTAATATAAAATTTACCAATTATAACAATATAGTCCAATAAAAGTTATGTGAACATGGTCCCTCTCTCTTAACATTTCTTTTTCTTTTTTTTTTTTTTTTCTTTCTTTTTTGAAATGGAATCTTGCTCTGTCACCCAGGCTGGAGTGCACTGGTGCGATCTTGGCTCACTGCAACCTTCACCTCCTGGGTTCAGGTGAATCTCCTGCCTCAGTCTCTTGAGTACCTGGGACTATAGGTGGGTGCCAACACGCATGGCTAATTTTTTGTACTTTTAGTAGAGATGCGGTTTCACCATGTTAGCCAGGATGGTCTCGATCTCCTTACCTCATGATCCGCCCGCCTTGGCCTCCCAAAGTGCTGGGAGTAAGTGGGTGTGAGCCACCATGCCCGGCCTCTCTTAACATTTTCTATTGTACTATAGATCTTAGCAACCTCAGGGTATATATATTTTTTTCTTTCCCTACTGAGAATTTTGACCTTTTCACTTTAAGGAAGCACTTTACAACTTCTCTTTGACATATCCAAATTGCTGCACATCACTGCTCTTGCACTTATGAAATACAATAAGGGTGACTTGAACACAAGCACCGTGATACCAACAGTTGATCTGATAACCCAGCTAGCTCCTTAGTGATTTACCCACAGGAAGCGAAGACAGCATGCATTTGTGGGACAAAGGGATGATTCACATTCAGTTCCACCTGGGATGGGGTAAAAATCTCATCGTGCTATTCAGAACTGTGTGCAATTCACAACTTAGAAACTGTTTATTCTTGGAATTTTCCATTGAATAATTTCAAACTACAGTTGACGACTGGTAATTGAAAACTGTGGAAAGTGAAACTGGGATAAGGAGGGCTACTGTACTATTGTTTTTCTGTACATTTTCAACTCATTTTATTTCAGAAGTAATTCTATTGTAAATTTATTCCGATTTTGTTTTTGCTTTGGTAGAACACCTTAGGAAAACTGACAATGGTGGTCAAAAGTATAATGGTTTTAGTTGGTTCTGGGACAGCCAAAAACAATCAACCACTTACTCCTAAAGATCCTTCTACTATATACAGGTCCCCACAGTTCAAATCACAGATATTCAGTTTACAAAACTTTGGTTGACATTATGATTTAGAGTATAAAAAGTATAAAATACTATGTTAACATTTGAACACTAATGTTCCAACAGGCTATGAAAAGGAAATGGAACATTCATACAGACAGATAAATCTTAATTTTAGTCATTGAAAATTTATAGCTAATCAATTATCAATCATGTTGGAGACAACTATGAAAAGATATACTTAAAACACCTGTTTTTTTCTTTTCCATTGGTATAGAAGGCTCCATTTTTAAAATATTGAAATAAATCATTAATTTATATGGATTATGAATTATATGTATTTGCATTCCAAAAGTAATTTTAAAATTAGGTAACTTTCAAATTTTTAAAAAAATTTCTAATTTAAAATAGACATTAATTTCAGTTTTTCCAGCTTCTCTTTGGCATAAATAAGTTTTATACACTGTCATTTGACTCTTTTCTATGTACTAATTTATTATTTAATGTTTATTATATTTTAAGCTCATTACATTAGTGCATTTTTTATAAAGAATACTAGACTAAGTAACTAGTATATTTGCTTATAAACCCAATATAAACTAAAATACTCTTCAGAAAATATGATCAACTTTACACACTAATTTTGAGATTTCAGTTGTAGCCTGAAATTAAGTTTCATAAAAACTTTAAAAGTATTTTTTAGGGCCAGGCATGGTGGCTCATGCTTGTAATTGCAGCACTTACGGTGGCAAAGTTGGGAGGATCCCTTGAGCCCAGTAGTTGAAGACCAGCTTGGGCAACATAAGAAGACTTTGTTTTTCGAAAAATTAAAATAAAATAACAAAAAATTAGCCAGATGTGGTGGCACACGCCTGTAGTCCCAGCTACTCAGGAGGCTGAAGGAGGAGGATTGCTCGAGCCCAGAAGGTCTAGGCTGCAGTCAACCATAATAACATCACTGCACTCCAGTCTAGGCAATAGAGCAAGACTTTGTCTCAGGAAAAAAAGTCTGTTTTCCTTTACTGATCCATGTAACATAATTGTTATTAAAATGTAAAACAATGTGTGTTATATTAAAATGACATCTTATTTACAACATATTGTTCATGTGTTATAATGACAGAAAACTCTAAAAATGCCCTGCCAAAAAATAAAAGCAGAAGTATAGAAATACTTTATTTTGTTGACCAGAAAAACTTCAAATAATTTTTTATTTCTAAGCAAGAATGCCAGTATTAAAAAGGGAACTTGCTTTAGACTTTAACATTTAAAAAAAAAAAACAGTAAAACTTTATAGGATAAAGTTAATTTCTGAAGTGAGATCGTCTGAGTTCAAGTCTTATCTGTGTCAATTATTGTGTGAACTTAAATAAATTATTATGCTATTTGTGCCTCAATTACTCATTGAAAAAATTAGTATAGCAAATGTTCTTACATAGAGGTTTTGTGAAATAAGATGATGATTTGTACAGCTCAAGACATACATTAAACACCTATAAATGTTTCTTAACATGATATTTACATCTTAAGTCATTCAAATAGCTAGAAAATGTATCTACCCAATAGGTATTTTTTTAATGACCAACTTAATATTAATAATATATTGATATTAAGAAAGAACATAGAAAAAATATGAGTGTGAAACCCTGTTTGAACTATAATAAGAACTGGTAGTGTTAAGTGATATTTTATAATATCTATGTAGCTATATTCCTAATTTTCTAACCATCATCAGGGTATGTATCTATATTCTGTCTCCTAGATTGCAAAAATTTTAAATAGAAAAAAAGAAATGATAGAGAAAAATAAATTTTTAATTGATTGATAGGGAGGATGAAGAGTAATCAATAAGTTGTAACTTGCTTGGCTTAGTATTGTTCAGTCTCTGTTTTTGTTTCAAGAAAGATCCTTCAAGATGAAGAACACATTTTGGACACACAATGCTATTCTATAATAAGAAAATTAAAGGAATTGTAGACACATGCTAAAAAATGTATCTTTTATGTATCTTTCAAAATTTTTTGTTGCCATGCCTAGAAGATTTAGATTCCAGGATTTATCTTTTCTTGAGCATTTATTCAGTAATAGCTGTAGGAAATATGCAATGGTTTGTTTTGTTATAAACACCTTTTTTAAGAAATTTATGAAAATCAGTTTAATATGAATAACTGAGACAATAAAACCCATATACCATAATTTATATTACGCTAAATCTTAAAAATCTTTCTTCTCTTTTATTGTACTTCCTATATGTGCTTCAAATGAAAAATGAAGCTTTATATGTAAATCAGAAGTGGCTTTGATTATAAGTAATGGAAAATCCCAACAGATGGCCGGAAAGCAAATTTAAAGGAAATTCATTTGTGTCACATAATAAAATAACTAGAGCAAAGCCATTTTCTCTGAAACATTCTTAGCATTTTTCTCATTGTAACAAGATGTCTGTCATCACTTCAGCCTTTAAAGTCTAGGCAATATCAGGAAAGAAGCTTTGCCAACCACTTTTATCAAGGAAAACATAATGTTCTCAAAGGTTTCCAAGAGACCTTTCCTTACTTCTCACATGATGAGTTCTAATTTACAGGAATCCTGAGATATTGAGAATTGGCATTTTCAAATTGATATGTACATACAAAAAGAAGAAGGAGGATAAATTAATAATTCATCAAACATCGTCTAAACAAGGATATTCTGTACGTTTTCAAAATTCATAGATTTATGCCGGGCGTGGTGGCTCAAGCCTGTAATCCCAGCACTTTGGGAGGCCGAGGCGGGCGGATCACAAGGTCAGGAGATCGAGACCACAGTGAAACCCCATCTCTACTAAAAATACAAAAAATTAGCCGGGCGTGGTGGCGGGCGCCTGTAGTCCCAGCTACTCAGGAGGCTGAGGCAGGAGAATGGCGGGAACCCGGGAGGCGGAGCTTGCAGTGAGCCGAGATCGCGCCACTGCACTCCAGCCTGGGCAACAGCGTGAGACTCCGTCTCAAAAAAAAAAAAAAAAAAAAAAAAAAAAAAAATTCATAGATTTAGCTAGTAGCACATTAAGAAAAAAAAAAAGCATGTGTCTTGGAACTTCAATATAACTATTTTGTTAGTCTGCTAATATAATAATTTGCCTCAAGTTACCACTACTGGAATCAACAGAAAGTGGTTGGTGTATTGAAAAATAAAATCTTACAAATTAAAAAAAAAAATGCAGAAAAAATTTAACATGGTTGCTTAACTTTATTTTCTTGACATTAATATAGATGATTTATTAAGTATTAAAATTATACTACCCTGAATTGTAGTAGATAAAAGAACCTGAAAAAAGCTAGTGAAAATCAATGATTTTGCCCAATATGCGATGCTTTTATTTTCTTGTAGCATTACTTTTTAGTTTATTATCATTTCAAAACATCCTTAAGCTTTTTCATAACTGTTTTGTTAGCATAGAATGATATTGACTGCTCTATATTTCCAAAGAGTGTAGCTTTCTATAACTATACCTAAAGTGACAGAAAATATTGATCCAAAATATAGAATATATATCTAAAATCAAGAAGAATGCATTCAATTGAGTATTCAAATATTTGATATTACTATATTTTAAAATGTGCTATTCTTCAATAATGCAGATATGTTCACATGTACATAAATCTCATAAATGACTCTTGATTCATGATCTTTCATAAGTAAATGTTGATGAAAGTGATTACCTCTTTTCTACTCCTGATGTTACCTCACTTTTTGGCAGAATCTCACTGCCTGAGAATCCTGGCTTCTACTTTGTCCTCACTCATGATGTAATAGTTGATATATAAACATTTACCTAATTGGTGAATTTTCAATAAGATACTGACCGTGAGTAGTTCAATCTTGCCTTGGATGTTGTTTTCATTTTCTTTCCTCCCACTACAGGACCTTATTTCCGAGACAACATGCACTATGCTTTGTTTGTTCATGCCTTAAGTTTGATACATTTATACCACAGTATAACTATATGCCATTGTCAATTTCATCACAGTTCTTTGATCTTCAATAACTAAATCCTGTGATAATTTTAACTCTTTAAAAAGCAAAGCTAGAGGCATTACAATAAATGATTTTAAAATATGTTACAAAACTATAGTAATCAAAATAGCATGATACTGGCATAAAAACCGACATATCAGCCAACAGAACAGGATAGACAACCCAGAAATAAATCCATGCATTTAAGGTCAACTAATTTTCCTCAAACAAAGGCAAGAGCACACAATAGGAAAAACATAGTCTCTTCAATAAATGGTGTTGGAAAAACTGAATGTCTACATGCAGAGGATTAAAAGTGTACCCTTATCTTACTCTATACACAAAAATTAAGTCAAACAGGAATAAAAACTTAAATGTAGAACCTGAAACAGTAAAACTGCTGGATGAAAACATAGGGAAAAAAGCTTTATGACACTAGACCAAGTAATGACTTTTTTCTTTCACTATGTCCCCAAAACCACAGGCAACCAAATTAAAAAAAAAAAAAGGATAAAGGAGATTGAATCAAACTGAGAAGCTTCTGTACATCAAAAAGTTCAGTTGACATAATAGACAATCCACAGATTCCCCTTCTAGAAAAGCATTTGCAAAATATGCATCTAAGAAGGAGGTAATACCCAAAGTATAAAAGGAACTCAACTCAATAGCAAAAAAAAAAAAAAAAAAAAAAAGAAATAATCAAATTAAGTTCTAGCAAGCAAAATGGAAAAATGTCCCCTTCTAGGAAAATAGCATCATTACATTCTACTCCTGACCAGATATATTAGGCCAATTTTGAATTGCTGTAAAGAAAAACTTGAGACTGGCCAATTTATTAAAAAAGAAGGAAAAGAGGCTTAATTGGCTCAAAGCTCTGCAGGCTAAACAGGAAGCACAGTGTCAGCATCTACTTCTGGAAAAGTCCTCTAATGATGGGAGAGGGAAATGGGAAAGCCAGCACGTCACATAGTGAGAGTCGGAACAAGGAAGAGAGGGAGGAGGTGCCACACAATTTCAAACCACCACATCTCACAAGAACTCACTTTCTCCCTGACACCACCAAGGGGGATGGTGTTAAACCATGAGAAACTGCCCCATGATCCAATCACCTCCCATCAAGCCACCTCCAAAACTGGATATTCCATTCCAACATAAGATTTGGAGGGCAAAAATATCCAAACCATAGCATACCATATTATGAATATCCATACACATTAATATAAATTAATAAAATCATATTTTAAATTTGTATAATTATTATATTATAGATGACTTACAATATTACACAATGATTTCTCTATTAATGGTAATTCAGAATTTTTCTGCATTTTTATTTCTAAAAATACAGTAGAATAGCCAGCTATATTGTTATGCATTAAATTATGTCCCCTCAAAGTTTATGTGTTGGAGTTCTTACCCTCACTACCTCAAGATGTGACTGTAGTTGGAGAAAGAGCTTTTCAAAGAGTAATTAAGTTAAATGAAGTCATTCGAGTGAGTTCTAATTTAATGACTGGTGTCCTGATACAAAGGAAAGATTAGGACACAGTTGTGTACACAGGGCAGACCACGCAAAATGAGAGCCATCTACCAGCCAAGGACAGAAGTCTCAAAAAGAAACCAGCTCTGCTGACATCTTGATCTTGTAGCCTCCTAAACTGTGAGAAAATAAAAGGCCATTCTTTTTTATTTTTTATTCATTTTTAAATTATTTATTATTTTATTTTGAGACGTTGTCTTGCACTGTCACTCGGCTGGAGTGCAGTGGCGTGATCTCGGCTCACTGCAGCCCTGCCTCCCAGGTTCAGGAAATTCTTCTGCCTCAGCCTCCCCAAGTAGCTAGGAGTACAGGCACACGCCACCACGCCCAGCTAATTTTTCTGTATTTTTAGCAGAGATGGAATTTCAACATGTTGGCCAGCATGGTCTTGATCTCCTGACCTCATGATCTGCCTACCTTGGCCTCCCAAAGTGCTGGGATTACACGCGTGAGACACCGCTATCGGCTAAAAGACCATTCTTTAAGCCACTCAGTCTGTGATACTTTGTTATGGCAGCCCTAGCAACTTATGTACCTGAATCCTGTTTTTTAACAAGACACATTTATTATTTTGCTATATGGATATTTCTACACAGATGAGCTTTAATAGTGGAGTTGCTGGGTTAGTATGTTTATAGACTTTTATTTAAATAGACACTGGCAGATTTCTTTCTATAATGTTTGTAACAATATGTACTATAAATGTTTATTTGCCAAGGCTTTCTGTTCTTAAGATTTCTACTAGTTTAATTATTAAAAGTTGATATATACATCTATGAATATATACATTTATGCATATATATATAATACACACACATATACATATATGTCAATTTTATTTCCCAATAACTACTAGCAAATTTGACACTTTTTATGTTTGCTAGCCATTTAGGTTTGCTTGTTTCAGCCAATTTTTGTTCGTATCATTTTCACAATTTTTTTTTGGCTAGTAGTAATTTTGCTTGTTGGTTGTGTATTTTTCCAACCTTTAATTTTAATGTTTTTAGTCTTTAAGTTTTCTGCGAGTAACTTATAAATTTCACATAGCTGCAATGTATTTGGATTCCCTAAGCTGATATTCTCTCACTTTATTTTTTATTATAAATAAAACAATTTCATGAGACAGTTTTACAAAGTCTAAACTTTTGTCTCTCCCCTCTCCTATGACTTTACCCACTCATTACCCTCTGTCTCTTTCTCTCCCTTTCGCTATTGTTTTCTCCTCAAATGATGAAACAATATGAGTACCTAAATATCTGTATGATAGTAAATACCAAGATGTTATTACAAAAAGATCTCACGGTTTTGGCTTATGTGTGGTAATCTGTTTCCACGCTGGCCCAGGCTAATAGGAAAGCTCTGTTCTATTTGGTTATGCAGGGACCTTGGTCCCTATTTTCTTGTTGCTGTGTTATCCCCTAGGACATTGATCTCATTTTTACTCTAATTTCTGCATTCAAGGTGAAAGGTACTCACTGCCGCAAACACACTGCAGACCATAGAAAGGGAGCAAAGAAGAACTCATGAGCAAGCAGCTTTTCTTTAATTTCCAGATACTCTGAAAAGTGACCACATCAGATATGCTTACGTCGAATTAAACTGAAATCTAATCACATAAACACCCATGACTGAAACAGAGGCTGAGAAATCTACATTTTAGATATGTTTTATCTACAGATGTACTAATTTGCATTTGCTGGGGTGCTGTAAAATCTCTGAGTGAATTATCTTTCTTATGCTCCCTGAATTGAGCCTTTCTGCCCATTTGCAATTCCAGAAAATGGTCGTTGTTCGTTTGAATATTGTGTTCCCAAAGCAGTATCATTTTCTGGGAAATCTGAAATATGTTGACCTGTATCATTTTGGATTCTATTTTGAATTACCTCTGTTTTATATATTGCAGCTGTTTAATCACTTGGTGCTTTATTATGAATGACTTCTTCATATCTTTCTTTTTACTAATTATTTATAGATTAACCTAACTTTCTACTTTATATAGCCATTTCATTTTAATCTCAATGGCTAATCTACTCAACATAAATATATACGGATATAAAATTATGTTATTTAAGTTCTATTTTTCTTATTTCTAAATGTTTCAATGCTTTTCTTCATAATGTGGCCCCCTTAATGGATTTTTTATGTATGCATATACATTTATTTTTAAACCTGTCTAAACTACTTTAATTTGAAATGTGTTGCTGTGAATAATTTGGCTGTTGATTGTGTTGGCAGTCTTATTTACTGAGGATAAGCTCTTCCTGTGTTCTGACTTGGGATGATTTATTTATCTTTAGAGCACTATTATCTGTGCTAACTGAGTGAGGTTTGACATGAATTTTGCGGTTGTGCTGTGGAAGGGAGCTTCACTTGCTCCAGAGTGTGAGAGTCAAATGGGTGCAACTCTTGCTCACTTGCCTGTGGAGCCTCACACCCCTCTGGGTTGGCACTTGCTTCTGTTATCGCAGGTTCCAAGTGCAGGCTTGTCTGGCTTAGCCCTGCCAGCTTCATTGATTCTCACCCTTGCCCTACACCTCAGAGGCCGAGCATAGGACCTCTGAACCACTGAGTATTTCGTGGGTCAACCTATCACCTGGGACACCCAAGTACCCCACCTGGTTAACAAAGGTCAAGCATAAACTCACTGTCACTGCTGCAGTTGGCTGTCACCTGCAAGTGCTACCTACAGGCCTGGAAGTGAGCCTGCACAGTCCATCACATCTGTTGACAGAAGTGCACAGTGCCTGGGAAAAAGACAAGCTTCTTACTACCTCTGCTCTCTGCTACTACCATCACCCACATCATCCCAGCTACACAGGAGGCTGTGAGCCCACTCACCTGCCCAGTACTCGACTACTACAACTGGCATTTGAGAATGCCGTGGCCCTAAGGCTATTTATCATCAAGAAAACCACACTGAATATTCGCCACTGAAGCACCCCAGAGGCGAAGCCAAATGACCTCCATCAACATACGTCCTAGTCACAGCCTGAAAAAAAAAGTCCTGCCCCAATGAAAGTAAATTGAAAAATAAGAAGTGACTGCTTCTTCAGGTGTGAAGAAATCAGTGTAATAATACTAGAACTATGAAAAAGCAAAATGTTATGACATCTTCAAAAGAAACACAGTAATTCTCTAGCAATGGATCCTAAAAAAAATGCATTTTTGAAATGATACGAGACATTGTCTCTATATTCTACGTTTATTTTTGTTTCAATTCTACTACGTGAACCAGAGATATTATCAGTTCATACACATATTCTAGGTTGAAGCTGCTGAACCAAAGATATAATGTGAGTGTAAATTGCTAAGTTTGCTTAAACATAGGGTTTTGCCACAAACGTTTAGTTGAGTTTCTTTCTTTTTTTCTTTTTTTTCCCCTCTTGTCCCTACCCAAACTTTTAAAGCAAGGAGCTAGACAGTAAGAAAATACATACATACATACACACACACACACACACACACACACACACACACAAAGAAAACAAACAAAAAATACCCCATTGTCCTCTCTGTGGTAGTTGTAAACATACGTTTGGCCTTTTGGTGGCATTTATTTTTAAGCTTCATCTTTCTTATCTAGGATCACGGCCTCATCTGATGAATTTCTGTAAGCATGAAGCCTTAGGTTTTCTATTATTGGTACAGGAATAGGCATGTTTACTCACACTTAACACTATGTTTTTAAATAATTTTTAAATTGAACTTCAATATGCTCATTTTTTAATTCAGTCTTGGGCGCTTCACCCTTGTGAATGGGAAGGTTCTTATGAAAGAGGCTTCACTCTGCACTCAGCTTTCTTGTCCTTCTATCTCTGCTTTGTGGGGACACAGTACCCTTTCCCTACAAAGAACGCACCAATCAAGCATCTTGGGATCAGACAGCAGCCCTGACCAGACAACCAAACATGCCAGTGCCTTGACTTTGACCTTTGCAGCCTCCAGAACTGTAAGAAAACTAATTTCTGCTTTTTATAAATTATCCGGTCTCAGATATTTTGTTGTAACAGCACAAACAGGACACCTCTGTAATCTCTCTGTATCTGTACAGACTGTATGGTCTGCTTTCTCTGAATGGCTGCATCCTATGCTAATGTTCTCCATTGAGGCTTTCTTGTGGAAGAAAAATTAAGGACTAGCCTTGTTCACATAGGAGTAATAATTAAATAATATTATTAGAGGGTAGATACTGAGCCACAGGCTGGTACTTTCACTAGATTAGCCATTCTTGTGTGGATTTCCATGCAATGGAGGTTTAGCCCCATTGCTTTCTTTTTTGAGGGGAGGAAATCAGGACCAAAAGTTGTAAAACTTTTACAAAAGAGGCCTCAGTGGACAGCACCAGCATAATAAGTAAATCTTGTCTTTTTTTTTTTTTCCAGAATAGGGACAAAAACAGAAATCAGGTTATCTTTACAAACAAGTTACAATATATGTTAATCAAATATTTTTGTGGATTTTTTATTCCTTTGTTTGTAAAATGAGCCAAAAAGGACTTTAAAAGTACCTTTTTCCTTTCAGTTTCTCTGAATCATAGCAACTTGAGTTTTTGTGGTAGATTAGTTTTGTGCGGTCATTCTATGTAGGTAATTTAATATCAAACCTATTTAGTAACACAGTATAATTTTCAGACCAATAACTACAGTGTTATTTATGTAGGCTTAATATGAAAAATGGTTGTGTTTTGAATTATGACCTAGAAAAATTAAGCTACAGTCTAATGGTTTTCACTGACATTTAATTCCACAATAACTGATTACAGTATTATTTTTCCATTGTATATTTGAGCCCAATATAACTTTATAGTGTTATCAATAATTTAGCTCTCTTTCTTAGTGTTTACTTTGGTATATCAATATTCTATAGTATTCATGCATTGCACTTATATTTTTTATGTTAACATAATATATCTCATTTTACATTTTAATCACCTTCTTATATTCTTTAAAATTCAACTAGCATATTAATTTAACTTTATTGGCATAATTTATCTACATTATTTTCTCTTTAATTTGCAGAGGTGGAAAGAAACATTTAATGTATTCATGTTACAAATTGATGTCCAACAAATCTATGCTTATAGAAACAATAAATAAAAAACTAATTCCTAAAAATTATGGCAGTAGTTTAATTTCATCTTAAAGTGAAATTTTAAAAATAATATTCTTGATGTTTTAATAATTTGTCACTGATTTTTACTGAACTCTGGTCTAATTTCAATTACACATGTAGAGTTTATACATTTAATGAAGAACAATTCCATGCTATTTTGAAAATAATCTGTCATAAAATTTCTAGGTAATTTCCATGAAAACATATTTACCTAAATTTTGAATTAAGAATACAATTTATAAGGTTAAAAACTAAAATGACTACTCTTAAATTAATGCAGCAATTATTAGATGGTCCAACAACATCCTGATAACATATGTAACAAACTGTGTTTTATCTTCAACAGTTGTTGCTTAAAGCAAATACTTTTAAAAAATATTTTGATATTATAATTAATGTAAATTTTTTTTTTTTTTTTTTTAGACGGAGTCTCGCTCTGCCACCCAGGCTGGAGTGCAGTGGCCGGATCTCAGCTCACTGCAAGCTCCACCTCCCGGGTTCACGCCATTCTCCTGCCTCAGCCTCCCAAGTAGCTGGGACTACAGGCGCCCGCCACCTCGCCCGGCTAGTTTTTTGTATTTTTTAGTAGAGATGGGGTTTCACCGTGTCAGCCAGGATGGTCTCGATCTCCTGACCTCGTGATCCGCCCGTCTCGGCCTCCCAAAGTGCTGGGATTACAGGCTTGAGCCACCGCGCCCGGCCTGTTGTTTTTAAATATCTCCTTGTTTGCTATAGTAGTAAACACTGTACTGTTCTTTATGTCTATCTAAGAATGCCCTGATTTAGTTTATTTGTAACACTGAGATATATAATTTAGAATGAAAATGTGTTTACTATTCAGTTGTTTCCAAAATATTTATTTAATAATAGAAAATGGTGTAATAGTTAATATAGATTCAATATATATTTACTTTGGGAAAACTGAAAAGGTTTGTATATATATTATAAAATATGTATAAATAAGAAGTTGTAAAGTTATCAGTAATAAAATTAATAAAGTAAATGAAAAGAATATATATTGATAACTCAATGTTATAAATGAGAAAAACATGTTTTAGGTGTCAATGTAAAAAATAAAAAGAAAAATTAAATAATTCATGTTCTCTGATACCAGTGTTGTAAGGCTCATTAAACATGGGCAAATACAAAATCCATAACCACTTGAAAAAAAAGCCAATAAATAATACCTCAAATTGACAATTAAAATAAAAAGATTCTCTAAAATCCTTGTAAACATGTCTTATACTGGTAACATATAGAGTGGGAAATATTGTAAAAATGGACAACTGATAAACTATTTACTTTTTTGTTTGTTTGTTTATTTTTTTGAGATGAAGTCTTGCTCTGTCACCCAGACTGGAGTGCAGTGGCACAATCTCGCCTCACTGCAACCACTACCTCCTGGGTTCAAGTGATTCTCCTGCCTCAGCCTCCTGAGTAGCTGGGATTACAGGCAGGTGCCACCATGCCCGGCTAATTTTTGTATTTTTAGTAGAGACGGTGTTTCACCATGTTGGTCAGGCTGGTCTCGACTCGAACTCCTGACCTCATGATCTGTCCTCCTCGGCCTCCCTAAGTGCTGGGATTATAGGCATGAGCCACTGAGCCTGGCCAACATTTTTAATAGTAAGCAAAAATATACTTACTAATGATTTATTTGGAGAAAAGGAAAACAGAATATGATAATAGGTTAGAGATACAGACTAACTTACTAATATATATTGTGGCTGATAGAAATAAAAACAAGAGGAAATAAAAAAATCATGGATTTATAGAAGACATTGATGATATATATACTTTCAGAAAATTTAACATAATAATACTAAAACTATTAATATTTATTTTTTATTTTTAGCTGGAGATTATATGTACAAACTCTAAGTGTGTATTTACATATCCTAATCAGATGCAAAAAAAAGTTCAAATTAAACCCTCTTCATACTAGCATGAAAAAAATTCATTTCAGAATTTTAGAACATAGGTTCAGTTTGGAGAAAAAAAAAACAACAAGTAAGCAAGAACTGAGAGAATAAAACAGTAATAAGCATCAACAGGTCTTTCCAATCCTGGGCTATCTGAACTATAAAAGTTGAGCCAAAAAAATAAAAACATATTTTAGTACTTGTATTTATAGATTAAGGGCCTGTATTAACCAAAAATTTATGTACATATTAATTGAGGCTCTGATAAACAAAATACTATTCAGATGATTCTTCTCAAATATCTCAGAAAAATACTGCAAATGCCAGAAATATTGAGAGGTTGAGATGGCATGATGGAAGCCCATTGTAATAATTTCAGGCATCAAAAGTGAAACTTATTATTAGGGTTTAAGTAAAACAAATATGATGATAATGCAGTTTGGAATTTAGAATATATTGTATGCTTCATTCTTTATAGTTCCAGAGAATTAGGCAGTAAGTAGAGCATACGTAAAACCTTCTTAGACCTGGATATTGGACTAGAAAATCTTCTCTCTGGGAGTGAGACCATTGCACATAAAAATTTATTGGAAGTGTACAGTAATATTTTATAGGAAGAACATTTTTAATAAGTTAATTATTTTACTACTTATTCTCTAAATATTAAGAATAAATTGCTATAAGTTGAAAACCAAAAAGCAAATAAAGGACAGTATTATTGCAAAATGTTTGTTATGCCAAGTCTAAGTTTTATTTAAAAAGACAAAGTATCAAAGTTCAATGATCTAGCAAAATTTAAAAAAAGTACTCGTTATTGATGGAACGTATCTCGAAATAATAAGAGCTATTTATGACAAACCCACAGCCAATATCATACTGAATGGGCAAAAACTGGAAAAATTCCCTTTGAAAACTGGCACAAGACAGGGATGCCCTCTCTCACCACTCCTATTCAACATAGTGTTGGAAGTTCTGGCTAGGGCAATCAGGCAAGAGAAAGAAATAGAGGGTATTCAGTTAGGAAAAAAAGAAGTCAAATTGTCCCTGTTTGCAGATGACATGATTGTATATTTAGAAAACCCCATTGTCTCAGCCCCAAATCTCCTTAAGCTGATAAGAAACTTCAGCAAAGTCTCAGGATACAAAATAAATGTGCAAAAATCACAAGCATTCTTATATACCAGTAACAGACAAATAGAGAGCCAAATCATGAATGAACTTCCATTCACAATTGCTTCAAAGAGAATCAAATACCTAGGAATCCAACTTACAAGGGATGTAAAGGACCTCTTCAAGGAGAACTACAAACCACTGCTCAGTGAAATAAGAGGACACAAACAAATGGAAGAAAATTCCATGCTCATGGATAGGAAGAATCAACATCGTGAAAATGGCCATACTGCCCAAGGTAATTTACAGATTCAATGCCATCCCCATCAAGCTACCAATGAGTTTCATCACAGAATTGGAAAAAACTGCTTTAAAGTTCATATGGAACCAAAAAAGAGCCCGCATTGCCAAGACAATCCTAAGTCAAAAGAACAAAGCTGGAGGCATCACGCTACCTGACTTCAAACTATACTACAAGGCTACAGTAACCAAAAGAGCATGGTACTGGTACCAAAACAGAGATATAGACCAATGGAACAGAACAGAGTCCTCAGAAATAATACCACACATCTACAGCCATCTGATCTTTGACAAACCTGAGAAAAACAAGAAATGGGGAAAGGATTCCCTATTTAATAAATGGTGCTGGGAAAATTGGCTAGCCATAAGTAGAAAGCTGAAACTGGATACTTTCCTTACTCCGTATAGGAAAATTAATTCAAGATGGATTAGAGACTTAAATGTTAGAACAAATACCATAAAGCCCTAGAAGAAAACCGAGGTAATGCCATTCAGGACATAGGCATGGGCAAGGACTTCATGTCTAAAACACCAAAAGCAACGGCAGGAAAAGCCAAAATTGACAAATGGGATCTCATTAAACTAAAGAGCTTCTGCACAGCAAAAGAAACTACCATCAGAGTGAACAGGCAACCTACAGAATGGGAGAAAATTTTTGTAATCTACTCATCTGACAAAGGGCTAATATCCAGAACCTACAAAGAACTCAAACAAATTTACAAGAAAAAAACAAACAACCCCATCAAAAAGTGGGCAAAGGATATGAACAGACACTTCTCAAAAGAAGACATTCATACAGCCAACAGACACATGAAAAAATGCTCATCATCACTGGCCATCAGAAAAATGCAAATCAAAACCACAATGAGATACTACCTCACACCAGTTAGAATGGCAATCATTAGAAAGTCAGGAAACAACAAGTGCTGGAGAGGATGTGGAGAAATAGGAACACTTTTACACTGTTGGTGGGATTGTAAACTAGTTCAACCATTATGGAAAACAGTATGGCAATTCCTCAAGGATCTAGAACTAGAAGTACCATATGACCCAGCCATCCCATTACTGGGTATATACCCAAAGGATTATAAATCATGCTGCTATAAAGACACATGCACATGTATGTTCATTACGGCACTATTCACAATCGCAAAGACTTGGAATCAACCCAAATGTCCATCAGTGACAGACTGGATTAAGAAAATGTGGCACATATACACCATGGAATACTATGCAGCCATCAAAAAGGATGAGTTTGTGTCCTTTGTAGGGACATGGATGCAGCTGGAAACCATCATTCTTAGCAAACTATTGCAAGAACAGAAAACCAAACACTGCATGTTCTCACTCATAGGTGGGAACTGAACAATGAGATCACTTGGACTCGGAAAGGGGAACATCACACACCGGGGCCTATCATGGGGAGGGGGGAGGGGGGAGGGATTGCATTGGGAGTTATACCTGATGTAAATGACGAGTTGATGGGTGCAGCACACCAACATGGCACAAGTATACATATGTAACAAATCTGCACGTTATGCACATGTACCTTAGAACTTAAAGTATAATAATTAAAAAAAAATTAGGGGGTAAAATAGAATAGAAAGTAAACATCTTACTTCTAATTTCTCTGAATGCTTTCTTCACCTTGCATTGTAATGTTACATATTAAAAAGTCATTGGGGCTGGGGACGGTGGCTCACGCCTATAGTCCCTGTACTTTGGGAGGCCGAGGTGGGTGGATCATGAGGTCAGGAGATCGAGACCATCTTGGCTAACACAGTGAAACCCCGTCTCTAATAAAAATATAAAAAAATTAGCTGGGCATGGTGGCGGATGCCTGTAATCCCAGCTACTCAGGAGACTGAGGCAGGAGAATAGCGTGAACCTGGGAGGTGGAGCTTGCAGTGAGCCAAGATTGTGCCACTGCACTCCAGCCTGGGTGACAGAGCCCGACTCCGTCTAGAAAAAAAAAAAAAAAAAATCATTGGTTGGCTAATCTGAAATGTATACTATATCAAAGAGAAGAAATATTTTCTCAAACTTTTTAAAGATAAAGTGTTGTGTTCCTACGCTTAGCTCAAAATTTGAAATTAGTAAGTGGTAGGGAACTAATCAATGTTGTTTCATAAAGAAGCTTGATATCACCACCAAATTGCAATTTCTGCTTTAAAGTCATATAAAGCATAATAATTTTTTAACTATATGGATCCATGAATATTGCCTTTGATGAGTTAAAGTGAAATAGGCAAATATTTTTAATAGAACACAAATAACTGTTATTTCTACAGGAAAAACATGAATAGTGAACTATAGTCAGATTAAGAATTGGTTTGCCTTAAAGACACCATTAAAAGAGAGGAGATATTTGTAACATATACATTTGATAAATGTATACAACATATACAAAAGAAGTTTTACCAATCTAGAAGAGGGAAAAAAAATCATATAAAAATTGGTAAAAAATTTGAAATGACCCTTTATAAACAGGGCTTCAAAAAGCTCAATAGAAACATGAAAAGTTACTCAACTCCATTAGCCACTAGGAAAAAATAAATTAAACCTTATATGTGGTACCCATCATAACTCACGCTGCAAAACATCTATAATGAAAAATAAGACAATGGAACTAAGTGTTTAAGAGAATGTCTAACAAGCGTAGATGTTATATTCTGCTGTTGGTAATGCAGAATGAAGTAATCAGTGTGGAAAAATTTTTGTAAGTACCTACAAACTTATACAAACACTATGAGTCAGAAATTTAACTGTTTAGTTTATATCAAGAAAAATATCTGGCCGTGCACGGTGGCTCACGCTTATAATCCCAGCATTTTGGGAAGCTGCGGTGGGCGGATCACGAGGTCAGGAGATCGAGACCATCCTGGCTAACACAGTGAAACCCCGTCTCTACTAAAAATACAAAACAAAACAAAACAAAAAAAATTACCCGGACGCGGTGGCGGGCGCCTGTAGTCCCAGCTACTTGGGAGACTGAGAAAGGAGAATGGCGGGAACCAGAGAATGGGAGTTTGCAGTGAGCCAAGATTGCGCCACTGCACTCCAGCCTGGGCTACAGAGTGAGACTCTGTCTCAAAAAAAAAAAAAAAAAAAAAAAAGAAAGAAAGGAAAAACATCCAAAAGAATGTATTCACATATTCAGGAAAAGACAAGTCAAAAATATTAATGGAACCATTTTTCATACTCACAATTAGGAGAAAACTCAGTACCCACAACCAGCAGAATGGTTACATTAATGATGATATATGTACTGAAATATTATATGACAATTAAAATAAGTGAATTATTACTAACTAAAACAATTTAACAACGACTTAATCTTAAAAAGTTTAGCTAAATAAACCAGACACAAAATAGTGACACCACACACACACACACACACACACACACACACACACACACAGAGTTAAAAAACAGGCAAAAGATAAATCTATGGTGTTGGAATTTAAAGTGTTTATGACCATGTGTGGTGGCTCACACCTATAATCCCAGTGCTTTGGGAGCCCTAAGTGGAAGAGGCTCACTTGAAATCAGGAGTTGAAGAACAACATGGGTAACATAGTGGTACTACAGCTCTCCAATTAAAAATAAAAATAAAAATTAGCTAGGCATGGTGGCACACATCTGTAGCCCTAGCTACTCAGGAGGCTGAGGTGGGAGGATCCCTTAAGCCCAAGAGTGAGCTTTGCTTGCACCACACTACAGTACAGCTTGGGCAATAGAAAGGGATCCTGTCTCTACTTTTTTTTTAAAAAAATAGTGTTTACTTTTGGAATAGGCTGATGATTAAAATGGTGCACAAGAGGGCTTTCTGGAAAGCCGGTAATATTTCTTTCTTTTTATTTTTATTTATTTATTTATTTATTTTTTGAGACGGAGTCTCGCTCTGTCGCCCAGGCTGGAGTGCAGTGGCCAGATCTCAGCTCACTGCAAGCTCCGCCTCCCGGGTTCCCGCCATTCTCCTGCCTCAGCCTCCCGAGTAGCTGGGACCACAGGCGCCGCCACCTCGCCCGGCTAGTTTTTTGTGTTTTTAGTAGAGACGGGGTTTCGCCGTGTTAGCCAGGATGGTCTCGATCTCCTGACCTTGTGATCCGCCCGTCTCGGCCTCCCAAAGTGCTGGGATTACAGGCTTGAGCCACCGCGCCCGGCCATATTTATTTCTTAATATGGAAGATTTCAATATATAATTTGATTGCATATAAAATGTAATCAAGGTTCATAGCTACATAAATGCATGAATACGCATCAGAAAGTTAATATCTTTTGACAAGTGGAAGTAAATGTACATGGTCAAAATGCAGAAAATACAAGTAAGAGTGAAATGAGGTACCCTAAACAAATCCATATTGGAAATAAAAACAACGTCCTTCTTCAAATTTCAGGAAAGGCTTGCATGAAAATAGAGGACAGAACTATGATTATTGAGGTAAATGACAGAAGGCAGATTTGTTTCAAAATAAGCAATTCTAGCTACCAGAGCTGTCCAGAAATTGAATAAAATATCACCTTGATACATGAGCCACCAAAATTATCAAACTTATTAAAAATAGTTAATTTTCATTTTTCTGAGTTTTTATCCAGTCATTTATTTTTATTTTGTTTTATTTCATTTCCCTGCAACAATTACTTACTGAGAATTCATTGGTGCTACATATTTTTCTAAGAGTATCCTGTATACTGGATTTTTTTTTTATTGGCACAAATGTAGACTAAGTAATATTTTTTATTATTTGTTTTAACTCGAGAATAGATGGTTGTGTTAATAAAATATATTCGATTATACTTGAATATGTATTAAATATAATTAAATATTCCATTATCCTAGTAAAGGAAGGCAGATTTTCTTTAGGATCAACAAAGACCACTCTAAAGGGGTCCTGCAGAGGAGGATAGAGATTGGGTTTAACTCTGAATACAGCTTGGGTAGGTAGGAATTTATAGCCAAGGAGTGGATTGGGATTCAGTAGAGGGAAAATTGCAGAGAGAAAATATCGAGGGCAAGGGGTTTCCGGCTAAACTGACTTATAGAATTCTTGTTGAAAACCAGCCAGGGGATCAGACAGTGCCTAGAGGACAGCGGAGGATGATGAACCTGATCAGATATTCAGATGATCAGATATTAAAGGTGGGGAGTTCTTGTTAAACCGACTTGGTGAGGTCTTTGTTAAAACTAGATTTTATAAGGCAGCGCACAGATGGGTCTAGAAGACATCTCAGAAGTTTAAAATTTGGCCAAGAAATGAATTTTTGTCAATAGTCAAACTAAGGTGTGACATATTAGAGTGTTAAATGTATGTGTTGTGGTTTCAGTCTCTCAGAATTTGAAATCTCTGTCTCCACAGTGTACTGGCCTAGTGACCTGGGAAGTTTAATCCAACATTCTATCTCTCAGTTTCCTCAACTGTCAAATATGGATAAAATGGTAACTACTGCATAATGTTTTTCTAAAATTTAAACAGTTTATAAATAAAACCATTGAGGTATTCCTGGCTACTTCAAAAGCATCAGATATGTTAACACTGTAAATAATATTAATGTTTCTTATTTTGTTTAGGCAGGTGATTAAATACACAGACAGGTCACATATTTAAAAATTCCAAGAAAACATTTTCATATTCATAATGCTACACAGGTAAATGTATATTTGTTCTAGTTCAGATGAAAGTGTGTGTAAAAATTTAAAATAAGTTCATAAAAATAAATTATTATTTTATAAGAATCTTAGTGACAACCATTTTCATTTTAATTATACTACTCTTATGTAAAAATTAGACCATACTTTTTGGATTGATTCATGCATCTTGGATGTCCCACCTCCCTCACTGCACTGCACCGTTATATGTTTCAAAGTTCTGTGATACCCAGGAGACAACTTTTGTCCTTTGCCATCCGAAGTTATTCAGCTATGTTTCTTATTTCATGGGTCAGTTGCTTTCTTTGTTCTCCATCCATGAAGGATAAACCCAACATTTCTTACTGGATTGGAGGTAAGCAGTGGGATTCTTAACTGTATTGTGGATCTTGGCTTGTCACAGATGAATCGCTTCTCTTTGATACAACCTGAGCAATCTATCTAGTATGTGGAAAAATGTCATCTCTGTGGAAGAAGAAACACAATTCAGACCAAAGAGAAGCTTCTCTTATTTAAAATGAATGGTGACTATTGATGGATGACAAATCCCCAGTTAGTTTAAAGCTGCTAGCTGATTGTCTGTTGAATGATAAACACGGCTGAAAAACTAAGACAGTGTAGATGCACCATGGGTAATTCCTCTTACAATAAGTTAAACTACTAAATGTTGATAATATAATAGAAGCATGAAACTGTATTTTTGTTTTCTTTTATAAATGAGGTAAGAGGAAAATGGAAATTCATATTTTTCTAAGTGTGCCAAAAAGAATGGTTTAGTAAACATAGACTTACAAATGTGTTTGGAAAAAGCTGGGCTGAGGGTAATTAAGGTAAGGACGTTTCTCTCTCTTTTGTTCTCTATCTTGTTCTCTCTCTCTAGGAAAAAGTCCTACTTTATTTCTCTAATGTCATGATGTGATCAAATTACAGAATTCCTTTCAGTGTTGGTAAAATCATTAATAATGTATCAGTAACATTCATTGAGATTTATATAATAACAGTTAATTTAGTCATTAGGAATTTAATAAAATAAATGATAGGTTTTGTGGCTGAAAATTACTTTAAGAATAATTTGTTATTTCCAGCATGTTAGAAATATGATGTAAATAGAAATTTATATTTTTAATAAACTGATTTGTTTCAAGATAAACTAGATGTTACTCATAACTATATGTCTCAATGTATTTTTAAAGACTCATGTGTGACTGCAAGAAATAAACATGTATATACACTTTCCTTAGACTTAAGAGTTGCCTGAAATATTAAAACGTATGAAACAATTTCTTGTTAAAGCGCAGCTCTGTGTCAGTGAAACTTTATACAACAAATACTAAGTAAATTTTTATGAACACAGATATTGTGTATGTTTCTAAAAAAAAAATAGCTCGTGATTACGTTTTTCAAAACAATGAGATAAATTATGCTATTTAAAAACATATCCAAAAATTGGAAAAAAAATCCTGCAAAATAAAAGAAATACATACATATCTACAGCAATTGTATTAGTATAAATATTTTATAGAATTAATAATACATTATGCATTTTGAGGTTTGCTTTTAAATGTTATGCTATGCATAAAATTGAAATGTAGTGAATGGAGAGTATTCCAAAAATTAGTATTTAAAATAGACATTTTATATTATATTTATAATATTCTCTACAATGTCAGATATTATTTTAATTTAAGAGAAAAAAGGGATTTCATAATGCCTGTTGGTTCATAGCATTGGTCAGAGTATGAAATGTGACGTTGTATTGAAATATACAATGAATTATTTAAAGAAGATGTTTTAAAATTACTATTTGTCTTTTGAAATGATGTTAAATACAACCATTGAGCTGCACTTATATATTATATAAAATCATATTTTATGAATTCACATATTTTGAATATATATGTATATAACTTAATAACTTATATGGCAATATTTGTCTGCAATATTGAAAGTCTATTGCACAA
Organism: Macaca fascicularis; assembly: GCF_037993035.2. Classification (NCBI taxonomy): domain Eukaryota; kingdom Metazoa; phylum Chordata; class Mammalia; order Primates; family Cercopithecidae; genus Macaca; species Macaca fascicularis. Next base: position 60,067,132 of record NC_088384.1, on the reverse strand, counting down.
TATTTATATGCCTTTTATCTTAGAGGAAGACTCTTAAAGAAATCACACAAAGAGCTTAAGTTCTTTTTGTTTGGTTGTTTCTCTAGTTAACATCTTTATAAAATTTCATGGTACACTCTTCCCTTGGTATATGCAGATAAATGGTTTGAGAACCACTCATGGATACAACAATTCATAGATGCTCAAGTCCCTCATGTAAAATGGCATAGTATTTGCATGTAACCTACATATATCCTCCTGTATACTTTAATACTTTTCTAGATTATATGTAATACCTAATACAATGTAAAATGGTTTGTAAATAATTATTATACTGAAATTTATTTTGTATTTTTTGTTGTAGTATTTTTATTGTCATATTATATTTTATTATGTCTTTCTAAGGATTTCTAATAAAAAACAACAGGAATAGATGTCATATTCTTAAAATAAATATAATGAAAGTGTGGATTCTGCTACTCAGGAGAGAATCACTCTGGAAGCTAACATTAGGAGTGGGAGAGTGACTCAAGGCTGCCCAGGTTCCTCAGTGACTAATAATTATCAAATTTCTATGCAGACAATGACCAATTTTCAAAGAAGGTGAGTAAGGTGAGCATGTATTTAAATGTCACTAACTCAGTCTTCCTCATAGGCTAAATACAGGAACTACTATTTAAAAATATAAAAGCATTGTATCACTTTTAACTGCAAATAGTTCTGTTTTAACATGTGGTAATTAATCATACAGATAAGACTGAAAAGAGAATTGTGAACTTGAAATGTCGATTTATGTAAACCCAATGATTTTTTTAAAAACTTTAACCAACAGAAGTTATAGTGGTACACAAAGGAACATTTCTCAAATATATTTTATATTTACCACAAAATAGGAGCCACCCAAGGATATTAAAGTATTTATTATGTTTTATCAAAAGCTTTCATTAATGGAAATACATATAGAGCAATTTATTTATTTAACTTGTGTTTTAGAATGAATTTATGAAAGTGACTTGTCAAAGTTGATCATGTCTCTTTTACCTAAATGTGTCTGTATAAATTTGAAAATGATTGATTTCATTATTTACATGGCTCCTACATTCACTGAATTGAAATGGTATCAAGGCAAAGTTATCCAAGTATTAAAACTTGTTTTAAAACTTTGTTTAAAGGTATAGATTCTGAACCGGTAAAAAATTGGTGTGTGGGTTTTCTAGTTTCTAGCCCAGCATGTAATTAGATTGGAAGTCACGATTCATTTCTAACCACAAGTATAAAGCTGAACAAATTAAAAAATAAATGTCTCTTCTTAGGTCCTTCAGAGAAGTGAAGTTATAGGGCAAACCACTGTCCTCTCCTGAGTTGACAGGCAGACAGGTAGACACAGAATAAATCACACTTTACAAAGGCAGAAAATTCCCAGCAGAAACCTCCATGGTAGCTCAGTAATGCAGTAGAAAAAGCTCAGCTGTCATCAAGGAACTGTGGGATGTTCTTTGTGGACAAGTCTGCACAAAAAAAAAAAAAAAAAAAAAAAAAAAAAAAAAAAAAAGCAGAAGTTTCCCCCAGTTTTGTAAATTTAATCTCCTAAGGCTCTACTAGATTCTCACAGTGAAATTGAGATGAAAAATCTCCTCATTCTTTCCACAAAGGGACAGGGAAAACAACCATTTAGAAAGATGCTGGAACATTCTGATTTTTGTTTCTAACCAGATCTGCCCTCAAGATAAATTATATTACCAGAGTCTAATTTATTGGGGTTGTTTCAACCTAACAGACACGTGGGAAAAGAAATACCCAACCCTAGATGATGCTAGCCTGCCACACAAGGGAAGGAAATACCTAATATCAGCCCACACCAGTCTATCTGTCCCACCTAAGGTGGGAGAAACACACAGAGACACTTATGAGGTTCACAGCCAAGGGAACAAATGCACTAAAAGACTTAGACCTATTCATAGGACTATAAAATGCTTCCTGTCCTCCCATATTTTACCACATTATAAAAGGCCTACTTATCACAGTTCCTTATCATGTCCGACTACTAAGAAAAAATTACAAGGCATTGGAAAACAGGCACACACACACACACACACACACACACACACACACACACACACACAGAGTTTGAAGAGACACAGCAAGTATCAGATTTAGACTTGAATATGACAGTTATGGAAATTATCAGACTGGAAATTAAAAACAGCTATAATTTATCTATTAAGGGTGCTAAAGAATGATATAGACAGCATATAAGAACAAATGGGCAAGGTACATGAAGAAAATAAAAATAGAAGAAAGAATAACAAAATTTCTAGAGATCAAAAACATTGTAACGAAAGGAAGAGTATCTATGATGGATTCATTAATAGACCGTACATGACTGAAGAATCTTTGAGATTCAGGTTATAAGAATAGAAACAAACCTACACATTCTGCACTTGTATCCTGTAACTTAAGGTAAAAAGAAAAAAACAAGAAAAGAAAAAAAGAAAAATAAAGAAGAGAATGGAAACATTCAAAACTAAAAAGCAAAGAGAAAAAAGTGAGCAAATACATATCCAAGAATGGTGGAATAACAACACAATGCATAACATACGTAATAAAATACCAGAAGAAGAAGAAAGAGAAAGGAACAGAAGAAATATGTGAATCAATACTGACTGAGAATTCCCTAATTAATGCAAGACAGCAAACCACAGATACAGGCATCTCAGGGAACATCAAGCAGAATAAATGTAAAAACAAACAAACAAAAAACAACAACAAAGCCACTTGAACACATACTCCTATTCAAACTGCAGAGACTCAAAGGTAAAATATATATATATATATATATGTATATATACACACACATTTAAAGAAGCCAAAGGGGTGAATTAATCTTACCTATAAGGAGCAAAGTAAGGATTAGCTCTGACTTTTCCTTAGAAAACATGTGAACAACACAAAATGAAACGAAGCATTTAATGTTAAGAGGAAAAAAAATCAACCCAGAATTCTGTGTCCTGTGAAATTATCTTTCAAAAGTGAAGGAGAAATAAAGACTTCCTCAGACCCCCCAGAATGAGAGAATTTGTTGCCAGTAATCATGGCTCAAAAGAATTATTAAAAGAAGTTCTTGAGAGAGTAGGAAATTGATATAGGTCAAAACATACATCTACATGAAGAAAGAATAATAATCTGGAAAAGAAATAGATGGAAATAAATAAAACACTTTTATTTGTATGATTCTTAATTAATAAAGTTGTTAACAGTTTGTTCAAACTAATGATAGCAATACCGTTTTTGATTTTGTATGCTTATGTGTAAAAATGCATACATATATCTATAAAATAATATTTATGGATACTTTAGTGTAAGTAAAATTAATAACAGCAATAGTAAAAGAGAACAGAGGGGAAATTAGGAATATTTTGCTATTACAGGGTACTCACACTACCCACGAAACAGTGTAGTGTTATTTAAAAGAAGATTTAGATTAATTGCACATATTTTGCTGTAGAAATAACACAGAAACTGAAAAGTAAATATTGCATGTTCTCACTTATAAGTGGGGGCAAAATAATGTGTATATATGGACATAGAGTGTGGAGTGATAGACACTGGAAACTTGAAAGGGTGGGGAGTTCAAAGGTAGGTAGGTAATGAGAAATTACTTAATGAATATGATGTATACTATTAAGGTGATGGATACACTAAAATCTCAGACTTCATTACTATGCAGTATATACATGTAACAAAATTGCACTTGTACCTTTTAAATTTATTCAAAATAAATAAATACATAAATGAGGTAGGATAAATGATATGCTAAAAAGGAAAAAGTGTAATTATATTTTAAAATGCTTAATAAACCACCAATGGCAAAAATAAGTGGAAAACAAACAAAAATATGAGCAAACAACAAAAGCAATAAATAGAAAAATAACAAATATAATAGCATCCTACTATATCCATAATCACATTAAACCCCAATGATCTAAATATATCAACTAGAAACCAATAACTGTAAAAGTAAGTCAATAGAGAATACCAACAAAACCAAACAACGGCAATTTACAAAGATCACTAATCTCAATTAGCCTCTAGCCATACTGAGAGAAAACTGAGATCACACATATTACTAATATCAGTAATAAAAAGGTACAATTAAGATCTTATGGACATCACAAGAGTAATAATACTTTAAACAACTTTATGCCCATATATTTAATAATTTAGATCAAGTGGACCAATTCCTTGAAAGACAATCTGTCAAAATATACATAACAAGAAATAAAAAACCTGAATAGGCCTATATCTGTTGCAGCAATTGAATCTGTAATTGATAACTGCCCAAGCGAGCATGAGGCTGTTTCACTGGTGAATTCTAATCAACATTTAAGTAAGAAGTAATATCAATTCTCTACCATGTCTTTCAGAAGATAGAAGCAGAGGCAATATTTCCTAACTCATTCTATAAGACCAACGTAATCCTAATTCCCAAACCAGAGAAATACAAGAAAATAAAAATATACACCAATATTTCTCATAATCATAGAAGCAAAATCCCTGAAAAATATTAACACATGCAATCCAACAATGTATAGAAAGAATTATACATCACAACCAACTGCGATTTATCCCAAGTGTGCAAGGCAGGTTCAATATTCAAATATCAATCCATGTAATACATCAGATGAACAAGCTAAAGTAAAGAAAAGCTCACAATCATATCAGTCGTTGCAGAAAAAGCATGTGACAATATCTAATATGTATTCATGACAAACTGTTAGCAAACTAGGAATAGAGGATAACTTTTTCAACTGATGAATATTTACAAAAAACAAACAAATAAAAAAGAACACATCACACTTAATGATGAGAAGCTAGAAACTTTCCTGCTAAGATCAGGAACAAAGCAAGGATGTCCCCTCTCACCACTCCTTTCAACACAATGCTGGATGTCCTGGCTAATGCAATAAGAAATGTAAAATAAATAAAATGTATATAAATTGGGAAGAAAGAAAACTTTTACCAGTTTCAGATAACATGGTCACCTATGTAGAAAATCTGAAAGAACTGACCAAAAAAAAAAAAAAAAAAAAAAAAAAAACCCAAACTCCTGAATCTAATAAGGGGTTATAACAAGTTTTCAGGATAGAAGGTTAATATATAATTGTCAATGGCTTTCCTTTATGCCAGCCATAAAGAAATTGAATTTGAAATTAAAAACATACTACTATTTATTTTAGCATCCCTCAAAATTAAATACATATGTATAAATCTAACAAAATTGGTATAAGATTTGTATGAGAAAATCTACAAAACTGTGACAAATGAAATTAAAAGGAACTAAATACCGGGAGAGATATTCTGCATTTATGGAAAGACTCAATATTGTCAAGATGTCAGTTCCTTCCAACATGATCTACAGATTCAATGTAACACCATTTAAAATTCCATCAGGTTGTTTTTTGGATATTGAGACACTGATTCCAAAGTTTATACAGAGAAGCAGAAGACCCTGATAAAGGACTATTATTCACAATATATAAAGAATGATCAAAACTAAATGGTAAGAAAACAGAAAATCTGACTTAAAAATGAATGAAAGATCACAATAGACATGTCGCCAAAGAAGATTTGCTGATGACAAATAAGCAAATGAAAAAAATGCTTCACATTATATGTCATTCAGGAAAATGTAATTTAAAACAAAGGGATACCACTACAAGTCTATGAGAATCTCCAAAATTCAGAACACTGGCAATACTAAATTTTGGATTAGGCCAATTTTTGAGGCCTCCAATCTCAGCTGATGAGACTGAATTTTTGAGGATGCCCTAACTTATATCCCTGGTAACAAATACCAGACGGTCAACAGGGCTAACTTTGCCTAGTACCTCCCACCATCCATCAGGCTATCACAAAAGCAGCAAGAGAGAACTGATACAATGTGAAACGCTTTTCAAGTCTTTTGCGTGTGTCGCATTTGCTCATGAATCATTGGTTAAATCTAGTCATCTAACAAAGCCCTGACAGAAAGGGTAAGAAAACAGACCCCACCTATTCAAGGAAGAAGATGCAAAGTCGCATTGCAAAGGATATTCAGACAGGGATAGCAAAAATTGTGGTCTTTTTAAAGATATATCAAAATTTCAAACTTGTCTTGCAATTTGGACAGATTTGTGATAGATTGCTTCCTTAGTAATTTAAATAAATTTATGATAGGCTCTCTTTTTAAAAATTCTGGTAATAATTGCCTATATAAAGAGTAATATTTATACAAACTTTGTTCTACTGTTATAGCTCATATTTACTTTTATTCTTTTAATGCATTGTTCTTAACAAGTTAATGTTAACTAATAACAATAATAGCATAAATTAATTACTTTGTTAATAATACATATACATACACATGCAAATATCATATTTCAAATGACCAAGCCACTTACTGAGAACATTTTCATTTCAAAAGAATTGACTTATTTTTTATTCATATTTTCTTTGTATGAAAAGGTAAAATTCATGAAAAAAAGAAATAAAGCTTTACAAACCAAAAACACAATCATATGAGAAATACAATCACTTCTTTCTTTCTTTTATTTCACACTTTAATGCTTATTTAAATATTTATAATTTTAACAAATTGTTTGTGTTTGACTTCCCAGTTGACAAATTTCATGTTACCAATAAAAATTAATGTATTCTATAAATATCTGACTACTTTATTCAGTTACATTGGGTAATTCTTAAATGTTGTTTTGATCTCTTAACAGCTAATACAAACATTGTCTTAAGAATTACAAACCAAAATTAAAAGTGTTGATTTTCCTCAAAAAAATATATATATTTATGTCAGAATTTCTGCCCTTATTTTAGAAAATTTTTATAAAATACTTGCTCTTTTCAGCACAATTTGTCTTGTTAAAAATGCATGAGCTAACATATCATACAAATAATTCACAATATACATAAAATATCATAATTGAAATAAATGGAATGGGATGTCAGAATGAAAAATTAACAATAAAATTGGTTATTCAGTCCATCATTTATCTAATTAGGGATGCTACTTTGATGAAATACATATAAATATAAATTTTCACAAAATGTTGATATGGTTTAGTTTGATTTATTAGAAAGACATTTTCAAATTATTATTTAGAGAAGATGTTAAATTTGTTTTACCAACTGAACAATAAGTGTAGTACAATAAACTCATGTCTTAAATATCATTATATTGAAATAATTATACAGACCTTGGTTACATGATTTAAGATAGAATAATTTTATACCTAGAAATCATGGAGCTACCAGATTAACCCTCAAGTACTCAGTACTGACCCCGCAAACCCAACTCTGCTATGATACCTAGTATTCCGAGAAATAACCTATATAAAGTCTCAACAGCAGAGAACCTTAGCAGTCAGCATCTCCTGACAATTTATTTTACTTCCAGTACCCCTGATGCTATGGGTATCCTTGTCCAAGCCATGACTCTTCAGTATAAAAACATGAGGAGTAAAAAATTCAGAATGAGGTGACATTTGACTCTTGGTTTTGTCCTGTAGACTGTTTTTTCCATTGAACACGCTGAGTAGTGAGATGTCTGAAAAACAAGTTTGTTTTGTTTTTTTTTTCACTTCAATCAATTAAGAAAAAAGAGACAAAAGCTACTCAAGCAAAGTTATCCTCCATTGCTTGACAATAAGTGTGTTAGAACGAAGTTTACATTATTTTTCAGACTCAAAATAATTAATGTAAATGAACTTAAACCATGTTATGAAAGTATCGCATGTGCCTCAGCATGAGGGGAAGGAAGAAAAGTGTCTCTAGGATGGCAAAAGATTCAATATTCCAGGGATTAAGCGTATGTCCTAATTGTTCTTATTAGTCTGGCCTAAATGATTTTTTCCTGATCCCTTAGTGTTCTTGCTCAGACCAGTAAGAGGTTACACTGTGTTTGTTTCTATTTACCAATCCAAAGGGTTAAACTAGGTGTCCAAGGGGAGGAAGAGTCAAGAACTATGTTGTAGATGGAAAAAAAAAAAAAAAAAAAAGGCGGGGGCAGGGAATGAAATATCAAGAGGCTATTTGGCAAGATTCAATCTCAAACACAGATCGGTTTTTTTTTTTTACTGTATATAGACAAGTTGTAGTTTAGCAATATTGAAATGTCCAGCTATACTTAACATACTGTGATATCGATCTAAAAAATTAAATATATTCCTCCTAACTGAGGCTTTTTACTGTTTGACTATAATCTCCCTATTCTCCCCACCTCCTAGCCTTTGATAACCACCTTCTAGTCCTTGCTTGTATGAGTTCAAGACAGTTTTGACTGTCTTGACTCCAATATCAGGGACAACATGTGGTATTGTTCTTGCTGTGTTTGTCATATTTCACTTAGCAAAATGTTCTCCAACTCCATCCATATTGTTGCAAATGGCAGAATTTTTTCCTTATTTTAAAGGTGATTTATATTCCTTTGGGTATATACCCGGTAATGGGATTTCTGGGTCAAATGGTATTTCTGTCTTTAGGTCTTTGAGGTTTAATAGTATGACATTTTGCATATATACCACATATTTACGCATTTATCCTTTGATGGATGCCTGAGTCCATAATATGGCTACTGTGACTACTGTGCAATAAACATGGGATTTCAGACATGTCTTCCATATATTGATTTCAAATTTTGGGGATAAATTCCCAGACAGAAGTGGGATCAAGGGATCATAAGTACTTCTATTTTTAGTTTTTTTCAGGGATCTCCTTACTCTTTTCCACAATGGTTATATTAATTTACATTTCCAGCAACATTGTACAAGGATTCCCTTTGATCCACTTCCTTGCCAACACTTGTTTTCTTTCCTCTTTCTGATGAGAGTCATTCTAACAGGTATGAGGCACTATCTCACTGTGGTTTTAATTTTTCATTTCCCTAATGATTAATGATGTCAATAATTTTTAATATCTGTTAGCTATTAATTAAAGAAATGGAAGAAGATACAAATAAATAGATATATCTGTTCATTGACTGGAAAAATAAATATTGTTAAAACTTCCATACTACCCAAAGTGAACTACATATTCAATATAATCCCTATAAAAATTCCAATATCTTTTTTAAAGATTAAGGAAAAAATCTAAAAATTCATATGGAACCATAAAAATGCAAATAGCCAAGGCAATCATGAGCAAAAAGAACAAAGCTGAAGGCATTACACTACCATATTTCGAACTATACTACAAAGTGATAGTAGTTGAAACAGCATGCTACTGGCCTAAAAACCAACACATCAACCAATACAACAAAATAAGGAACTCAGAAATAAACCCATAAATCTATAGTCACACATCTTCAGTCAATTGATCTCCCACAAAGGTGAGGTGCTGGTTATGTGTAAAATTTAAGAAAATACATAATAGTGCCTTAAGTATTATAAATTCTAATAACATATTTTGGGAAATAAAGTTAAAACTATTAATTGCTGAGTTTACAATATATCACTTCAGTGGATGATATTGAAGGAATAGATTATTGTGGAATGTGGGAATATGTATAACAGGCAGAAAGAAATATTTTTCACTGATAGTCTTAATAGTTAAGGGATAGGCCACTGAAGTCCTGCATCCCACAAAGTCATACATGAGGCTTAGAATCAACTTTCAACCTCCTGTGAATGTTGATATTCTGACCTTCTCTCATGAATCTCCCTTAATAACTTCCTGCATGAATGTTCTTAATGGCATCTAGTTATTTTTGTTTTTGTTGCCTGGGCTTTGGGAGTCAAGTATTAAAAAAAATTGTCCAGACCAATGTATGGTAGTTTTTCCTTTAGGTTTTCTTCAAATAGTTCTAAAGTTTCAGGTCTTATGTTTAAGTCTTTAATCAATTTTAAGTTAATTTTCTTATGTTGTGTGAGATAAGAGTCCAATTTTATTCTTTTGTGTATGGATATCCAGTTTTTCCAGCACCACTTCTTGAGAAGACTATTCTTTTCCCATTTGTATATTCTTGGCATCTAGAATAATGAATCCTTTACAGGTTTTCAATTTACTTTGCCCAGTTCCATAAGACCAATGCTATTTTTGGCAGATATAGCCTTGTAAAATGTAGTTCCTAAATAATAAGACTTGAAAGTTGAAATTACTCCTTGATCCATGGGCTGGAGAACAGATATTGTGCTAGCAGGTGTGAAAACAACATTAATCTCGAACATCTCTATCAGAGCATTTGTATGACCAGCTGCATTGTCAATGAGCAGTAATATTTTGAAATAAATCTTTTGTGTGTGTATGTGTGTGTGAGCAGTATTTCTCAACAGTGGGCTTCAAATATTCAGGAAACCATGCTGTAAACAGATGAGCTATAACCTAGGCTTTGTTCCAACTATAGAGCACAGGCAGAGTAGATTTAGCATATTCCTTAAGGGCCCTAGAACTCTGAGAATGGAAGATGAGCATTGACTTTAATTTAAGAAAGTTACCAGCTGCATTAGTCCCTAAAAAAGTCAGCTTGTCCTTTGAAGTTTTGAAGCCAGGCACTGACTTTTCCTCTCTAGCTATGAAAGTTCTAGCTGGCATCTTCTTGTGATAGAAGGCTGTTTTGTCTATGAAAATCTGTTTAGTTTAACTACTTTCATTAATTATCTTAGCTAGATCTTGATAACTTGCTGCAGTTTCTTGTGCTTTTACATTATGGCTTTTACAAATGGCTTCTTTCCTTAAACTTCATAAAGCAATCTCTGCTAGCTTCAAACTTTTCTTCTTCAGCTGCCTCACCTCTCTCAGCCTTCACTGAATTAGAGAGCAGAGGGCCTTGCTCTGGATTAGGCTTTGGCTTAAGAGAATGTTGTGGCTGGTTGGATCTTCTAACCCTATCACTGAAACTTTCTCAAATTCAGAAATAAGGATGTTTCACTTTCTTATTATTCATGTGTTCACTGGAGTAGCACTTTTAATTTTCTTCAAGAACTTTTCCTTTGCATTCATAACTCGAATAACTGTTTGGCACAAGAAGCCTATCTTCTAAACTTAGTGATTTCTAGCTTTTGGTTTAAAGTGAGAAATGTATGATTCTTCCTTTCACTTGAACACCTAGAGGTCCACCGTAGAGTTATTAGTTGTCTTAATTTCAATAGTGTTGTGCTTCAGGGAATAGAGAGGCCCAAGGTGAGACAGAGATGCGGGAACAGCTGGATAGTGGAGTAGAATATATACAATACAGTGTTTATTGATTAAATTTACTGTATTATATGGGTGCAGTTTGTGGTGCCCCAAAACAATTACAATAGTAATATCAAAGATCACTGATCACAGACAACTGTAACAGATATAATAATGACAAAAAAGCTTAAAATATTACAAGAATTACCAAATGTAACATCAAGACATGAAGTGAACACATGCTGTTGGAAAAATGGCACCTGTAGACTTGCTCAAGACAGGGTTTCCATAAAACTTCAATTTGTACAGAATGCAATGTCTGCAAAGCATAATAAAGCAAAAGCAATAAAATGAGATGTGCCTGTATACCCTACAGGTTCTGTCTCTCTAGAGACGCTGACTAATCCACTTTCTAAGACTCATTGGATGGTTGGATGGAATACATAAGCAGCTGAGCACTACTTTAAACTTGTGAAACCTTATATAAGCACCTAAATAAATCAGCAAGTATTACTGATGTTTCCAGTGGGAACCTGAGAAAATCAGGACAACAGCAGAATTGGCCTGGTGAGTTTTCTCTCTCTCAACTTCCCAAGTCCTCTCATTTAGCAAGTTGTTCTTTGTCCCACGGACACACCCCAGCTATGTCTACTCATTCTCCTCCTTGAGATATTTCTCTGTGTTCTAAGATTTTTGTTCCTCATGTTTCTAGTATTTTTCCTTTCCCTTCAAAACCTCCTCTTTGCCATTCATCAGGAATTTGTTTAGAAAATGAAATGCTGTCATGAATTAAGTTATGCAAAGGCACAGTGGGCCGTGTGGAAAGAGCTGCAGAGACCTGCATTCTCACTTCAGCTATTCCAGTCACGATTATGTGACCCTGGTAAGAAATTACACCTGTTAAGCCTCAGCCTCCTAGTCTGAAAAGATGGGATGATAGTGGTTAATTTCTGTGTATGTGTAGATTAAGTACCTGATCCATGGCTGGAACGCAGAGTGAATTCCATTCTCCCCTCCTCTCCTTTGCTGTCTTTGCCTTTTTGTCAAAGGTGGTGATCTATGTTTCCGACAGAAGAGACCCCAGTGGTGGAAATAACATAACTGGTGGACTGAGAGGTAAATGGGAGAGGCATGAGGGTATCAGGGCAACTGGAGGCCCTGAGCTCACAGCCCACAGGCAACATCACACGGCCAGCTTCTGAAGCCAAAACATGGGGAATGTGTCACAAGCAAAATCCACTTCATAAGCCCTTAAGCTTCATAAGCACCCCGTCCACTTCACCGTGGAGCAGACCTGGCACCTCAGGTTAGGCAGGCGTGGAGCCTGCTGAGCTGAGGCTGCTCTGCAGCAAATCTGCAGGGAGAGTGGGTTGGAGTTTCTGGCACACCCTGGCGCTCATGGGGCAACATTTTTCAAATTTGGAATTGTGCAAATGCCTTTCAAATGGCAAAGGAATTTTTGTTCTTTTTTGGTGTTGACTTATTTTATTGTAATTTATCTAAATCTGTACAGACCTCAAAGTAGATGTAAATCCTTGGTGCTTACGGGCCTTAAACCACTATGAAACCAACCCACATTTATAAATTAAATATAAATAAATCCGAAACAATTTAAATTCAGCGTTGACAGTTTCTTGCAGTGGGCGTGTTTTGCTGAAACAACTTTGTCTCTGACAACATGGAGGTTGTGTCACCACTGCTTTCAGAGTTAATGTGAGCATTTCCACTGCTGTTTGGTGGAGTCATATGATGAGGGTCAAAGTTCTGACACCAAGGGGCTATACTTAGAAACCCATCCTCAGACTCAGTCCTGAAACACTCCAGGCCATGAGGAGTGGATGTGCCCACAGGGTTTCAAAACTGTATAATGGAAACATTGCAGGCATAGCACTATGAGAATCCAAAGACTTCTTGACATTGAAGGCAAAGCTTTTTATATTGTGAGTTATCTTCTAGGGTATGGGATCTCATTGCTTTCATTGGAGTCTGTGCCCCAGTAAATGCTAAGAACCACAGGGCTATGCAGAACTTTGAAACTTTATGTCAAGATACACAAAGAAAAATATATGTATGGGACAAATATTAATGATGACCTGGGGTAATCAACGGCTGTTGCTCTGGCCCCCTGAGGCTGGCTGTCCCGATGCCCCAAGGACCAATGGGGTCCATGCTTGGGCCCACTGTGCCCCATGCCTCACAGGCAGTTTTGGAAGAGGTGCTCCACATCCTTGCTGCTCAGAGTGGGGTCCCTGGACCAGTATGATTGACAGTACCTGGGAGCGTGTTGTCCACACATGGCATGGCCTCATTTTCCCAGGGTTTGACAGGTCAGCAATGCAAAACCTCCACCCCACCAGACCCTCTGAATCAGAATTTGCATTTAGAATATCTCTGGGTAATCCCTGAGTTCATTAAAGGGGGAGACTACTGGGGCATGGGATTGGCCTGTACAGACAGTTCCCAAAAATGTGGTGCAAAGTCTTATTACAATAGCTAAGTGGGGTCTATTTGCACTTGGAGCTATGGGGCACTATGAACATTTAATTATAATCTATAGGATTTTAGACACTTTATGGTTGTGTTTTTCAAACTCATGTCATGGTAAGAATCACTCAAGGGCATTCATTAAAAATCCAAGATGTCTGAGCCCTACTGAGAATCTGTGTGCAGAATTTCAAGAGAAGGTTAATTAAATCCCAGAATGGTCCAGTGACCTGCATAGGGTTATAGAGCTGGTTGGCAGATGGGTGAGTTTTGGGGGGCATGTATTTTCTCTTCTCTATTCTTCTTCTTGCTCACTCTTCTCTTTTTCTCTCTCTTTAGAGGATGTCCTTCATGGCACACAGAGGGGTCTCACACACACTGGACCCAGAAAGAGCTAGCTTTCATCCCAGCAACCTTACCATTTACCATGTGACTTTGGGCAAGTTAGGCTGAGCCTAGGTTTCAACACTTTTCAGTGAGATTTAGTGCCTCACACCTCACAGGTAGTTATAAAGCTCAGAGGTACCCTGATGGCCAGTACCTGGAGACTGTGCCATCCTCTTCCGTGTCCCTCATGAGGTGTGAGGGCACCTCCATGCCTTACAGCTTCTGGGCCAGATTTCTTGGATGAGGGCGGATGTGCTTCAGCCACCAGATCTGGTGTCCGAATCCAGCGCACCTAACTTCTGAGTGACAGCGCCTATTTATCATAGTCCTTCAACACTACCAACTGTGAATCTAGAAGAGTTACGGAAATAAAAGAAAATAGGATAATTGTGTTAACCACAGGAGGGTTTGCTCCCTGGTGACCTCATCTAAGGGAGGCCTTGGCGTTGGGGCTCTAGATTCTTACTTTTGTATCAGGGCCAGGGGCGGCCAATGCAGCACTTTGTAAACAGTCCACATCGCCAGGCGAAGTGAACTCCATGCTGTGCTGCAGCAGCCCACGCCCTTTGGAGAGTACTTCACACACATCCTGTCTGTCCAGTTCTCATTGCTTGTTCAGGGCAGTTCAGTGCCCTCCTTCTGCAGAGACCTGTCTGCCTTGGGATGACGGTGGGTTCATTCAGGAGACAGATGTGCCAGTTATTTTGGGCCAGTCTCAGCTTTGCTGTGTGCCCATAATCTATCCAGCCATCCTTTCACCCAGTATGGCCCGGAAAGCCCTACCCACCAGGTTGGCCTGTATCAGGGGTGTCTGCAGCATGCTTTGACCTCCTGGGCGGGAGGTGTGGGAGAAGAGAGGAGACTATGACCTGCCAAGCCCTGCAGAAATGCAGCCATGCTGTGGGTTACTAGACATGCTGACCTGCACCCTGACTTTATGCACATTTGTCGAGGCCCCTGGAGTCAAAGGCATTTGACTTTCTGCCTCAAGTTCCACTCAAGATTGTGGTCTCAAGATTGTGGATACACAGATGAGTTCACACTCTGAAATCACAGATCGCTCATGTCACCTGCCTGCTGTGGAGTCCTTCAGACACAATGGTGACAGGTGTTTTGAGTCCCTTGCTAGGTCACAATTGTGAAATCATTTACCTGAAGAAAGGATAGAGGAAACACTTCTCCCTGGGCTTACTGTTGGCTGGCAGTGTCACCTGGCCTGGATTACAAACTATTGGTGGCTATTCTTTTGTACTGCATTATAGTACAAGAATAGGTTACAGCATCTTTTGAAGATGGGTACTTAGGAAACTTGTACCGCTCTGTGTTTTTAATTGTTAGAAATCAGTATTTGCTAAGTACCAAAATCATAAAACTCAGATAACCATTGAGGATATTCAGGAATCCACCTTTCTCTATGTTTGTGTCTCACACAATACCTACCCTTTTGAAACCTGACTTTCCTCTTTAATATTGAGAGGCTTGCTTTCCACATTGGTAATGGTCCAGGTGACATGATATTGAGATATTGAAGAATTATTTTTCCCTCCCTTTCTTGGTTCTCCAGCTGGAGTCTTGCAAATTACATTGAAAAGACACAGATTAACATGAGAAAAACAAAGAGTAGTTTAATAATATGTGCATTGCACATACATATGGGAAATTCCATGACAAATAAGGCTAAGGAGTGGTTAGAACTTGGGCTCATATAGCACCTTAACAAAAAAATCAATAATTGTACAGAAGAGGGATAAGACAAAAGAAAAACTTTCAGGCTTCTGAGGATGGCAAACTCGGGGAAGAAAAAACATTGAGGGAAACTGATGGAGTAAGGTTCGTCTGGGCAGGTCCATTTTGACACTGACTTTCCAGCTCCTTCATGGCACAAACCTGCCCCAGAATAGGGATCTATGACCATCTTCAATTCTCAGAAGTGTCTGCTTTTAGTCAGATAAGGGAAGCTCTGGGAAGGCTTCTTTCTGCATCTGCTGAATCTCAAATACCTTTAACTCCAAATAATCTTTGTGTTCACATGGCAAGTTTGAGGTGGCATACTCTGAACCTCTTCAGTTTGCCATTCAAAACTTCAAGAAGTTTCATGTATCAAAAGAGAGATGCACATTAGAAGTTGTGAGAGAGCTGTAAAGGGGCAAACCGAGATTGGAACAAGCAGAAAAGAACAAACCTAAGCACATGGCCCTCTATTTATTGAATCAGCCTCTGAGTCTTGGGAATAAGTCAGTCCAGCTAAGCAGTTGTGTCTCATTTTGGGGGGTTACCCTGAATGCTCCATGGTACCTCCACGGAGATGCTGTATCAGGTAAAGCTGGTGGCACCGAGGGTTTGCAGCCCTAACAGCAAACATTTTTAGAGTGCATGTGTGCATCCTGAGAGCATGAACCTGGGCTGCGTCCCCAGTGGGGGCTCAGGAGCAACACCTCAGGTCTTTGGAATGAAGGCATGATGTCACTCAACCATGCTGTCATTGCAGCAATGTTTTACTACTGGTGTTAAATGTTATTCATTCTTGATACCAGAAAAGCGCATGGTACTTCAAAGCAACCCATGAATGAACCTCTTATGTGTTCCCGCTTACCTCACCGTCCCTTCTCCAAACAGTTGTTGCAAGGCAGGACTGCTTAGGAAATGCCAGGGAAAGATAACGGGCTTTTCAGGACAGAGGCCCCAGGGCCCAGAGCTATTTATCTCTGGATGTGTGGGGCTCTGTTTTTGTACACATTTTTGGGTTGGTGAGTTTTGTTTTCCTAAATTTCTTGACTGCACTGGCACAAGGTTTGTAGGCCAGGAAATGGCACAGAGCTGAGAAGAATAAACACTGTCCCTATTCCTGCTCTCCCTCCACCCACCATAACCCCACAGCGGGAGACTGGGGAAATGTTTTCCCAATCCTCTCTTAGGAAGAAAATGTAAACACAGAAAGAAAATACAAAAAGCTTTTCTTCCACCCAAACACCACCTCCTAAGTGGCCTCCTAAAGCACAAGGCAGGATGTTAGCGCCACACGAGGCCTCACTTTACCAGCCTTTGTGGGGTGCCATCTCCCCATTCCCAGACACTTCTGTCCATCCCAGACCCCTTCTGACTCCTAGAGCGTCAGGCCCTTCTGCTCTCCTCAGGCTCCAACCCGTCCTTCCTAATGAATGCTTCCCCAGCTCTGAAAGGATTTCCTTTGCTGAAACAGGCTCCCCTAACTTGTTTTCACATACACTACTTTCTTAAAAGGCTTCTGCCCCATCCTCTTATAAATACTTTGGAATGTATTTTGAGCAAAACTGATTTTAAACACAATTGCACAGTGGCCTCCTCTGGGCTGTTTTGCTTCTCATTTACAGTGTGGCCAGCCTTTCTCCCTGCTGTGTCCTGGTGCCCACAACAGTGCCCTGCACAGCATATGTGCCTGTAGCTATATTCGAAGGAGTGGACATGTAGACAGAGCCACTGGCCTAAGGTCACTGGGCTGGTGGATGACTGGAGGTGAGGTTGCAGTGCTGTATTTTTCAGGCCAATGTCTCTGCTTTTCTGTGCAACACACCTGCCTGCTGGGTGTCCAGGGCGGTGCTGGGCCATCCTCACCTTTCTTTAAAGTAGAAAGACTTCTTTTAGTTCAGGTAGGTTTCAAGGCCAAGGTTGCTAAGAAAGCCACAGTCTAAGCTCGGTGAGTTTCTAGCAAGAGACTTGCTGCGGCTGATCATGTGTAACACGTTCCCTTTGACTGAAAAGAAGCTGTCAAGGTTAGATCAATGGTCTCGAATGACCTACCACTGGCTTGTACACTGGGTCCCTCCATGGAACCACAAGTGCATGACATCAAGGGATAGGAAGCTTCCTGCTCGGCCACTCCTGCTATCAGAATATTACAGAGAAACCAATTACAGCTAACAAACCTCTAGAAAATGTGCTTGGCTTAATATGATTGGAAGCACATCATACACCTATTTGGAGGCCTGGCTTTGAAGTGAGCCTGCCACTTTAAAACTCCCTAATGACAATGCAGGCCCCATCCCATCCCATCCCATCCCGTCCTATCTGCAGACCATGGGCAACTGGCAGCGATCTCCTGGGCTCACTTGCTGCCTGGGAGTTGGGGAGGCTGCTGTTGACTGTTCCCAGAGGAAGCTGCCCCGACTCAGAGACATCTCTGGACATCAAGAGGGCCAGTCTGTGTTTGAGCAGGATTCATCCCACTGTTACGGAGTGAGAGCTGCCCTGAGGAGGGCAAAGGCTGGAGTCTCTGGGTAAGAATTGCTTCCTCAAATATGAGAGACTGGACTCTAGAAGCAGGAGGATTAACAAAGAGGATGTGGGCCCTAGCCTCAGCTCCTTCCTCAGGGTATGGCCATTGGTGGTTCAGCTGGAGCCTCACTTCAGCTGTTTTCCACAGAGATGCTGAGGCGAATTCATCCAGGCACTGTGACAGCTGATCATTCCAACCCTGGCCCTCCAGGTGTTGGCCACCACGTTCCATCTGCACCACTACCTTGAAGGCTGAAAGCCAGGCCTATTGTAATCACTGTCCTGGGGTTTCAGCAGGCTGCCTGTGGCAGGAGTTCTTTCCAGAAATGATGGCCACACTAGCAACCTCAGACTGGGCAGCAATCAACCCAGAGAGAAACCCTGTAAATGCAGGTGCGTAATAAAGAAAATACACACCCAGCCAAACGCCCACCCAGGAAGCTTAGGCAGTGGGAGGTGGAGTTTCATTGTGTAAACTAAGCCCAGGGAAGATACTGCACTTTAGAAAAAAAAGCATCTGTGATTTCACCCACAGGAACAAAGGGCATCAGGGTAGGAACCACAGGATGTCTCCAGGAAACTGGTCCAAGTGTGGGGTGTGCACTAACTGGGGTCAAAGACTCAGAAAAGCAGAATTCATGTCCTGGCTTTCTCACTCCCAGGCTTGGTGCACTTGACGAATCATTTAGCATCTTAAAAGGCAGGAGTGGACTACCAGCCCTGCGTCCCACCGGCCCTTCCTCCCACTGGATCTTCCTTTCACTAGTTCTTACTCCAACTTATCCTTCCACCTGCCCTGCCTCCTGCACGCTCTGCCTTCCACCCGCCCTTCCTCCCACCCATCCTACCTCCCACCTTCTCTGTCTCCTACCTCCCAACCCCCTTCCTCCCATCCACTCTTCCTACTACCTGGCTCATAGGTAGGGATGTGACAAGAAAGAGGTGATGTCTATGAGGCTCCTTCTAGAGCTGACATGTCATGCAGGCTGCAGCAGTGTTTGGCTGTTGAGCAGCCACTGTTTGCCTTCCCACGGCTCCTGACCCACTCTGGAGCAGCTGGGCGGCCCAGTTGGCCAGTTTTCTCACCCTGAGTCTAGGTTTCCTGCCCAAGACTTTCCTGTACCACAGCCTACAAGAGCACTAAGCCAACAGAGTGGTGGATGCACGCTTGGCTTGGCTTCCCATCCTTGGGGCAGACGTCTACAGCCTTGTCAGTGCTCACTGGATGACACTTCTCTTTCCCTATCTCGCTTTCTTTCCCAAATGCTTCACTTGTGCCTCCCAGATTACCTCCTGGATAGATTCCTTGCAATCAAGTCCCTGTCTTGAGGTCTGCTTTTTGAGGAAATCAAATAAAAATCTTATTATAATACAGAAATTCAAACTAGCCTAAGGACAAGTAGGCAAGTGCACAACCACTGCTCTTGAGGTCTGCAGCCAGTAGCATGGGCCTCCCATGCTAGCTGGCCCGGCACAAAAAACCTCAGACCCAGCCAGAACTACTGCATCAAAATCTGCACATTAGCAAGTTCCTCAGGCGTGGGTGTGCTTTAGAGTTTGGGGCATACTACTCCCCACCAAACAGCAGAGCAGGAGAAGCTTGGGGTTTGGCCTCGCTCCTTCTGGGTTCAGGCCTCCTCAGGTGTGGCCTTGGGCAAATGAACTCAGTTCTTGGCATTGCAGGGGCCTAATAGTACCAGCTCCTGCATGGTTACTGTTAGAAATAAAGAAAAATAGGCTAGGCGCGGTGGGTCACTCCCGTAAGCACTTTAGGAGGCTAAGATGGGTGGATCACGTGAGGTCAGGAGATTGAGACCAGCCTGGATAACATGATGGAACCCTGTCTTTACCTAAAACGTACAAAAATAGCTGGGTGTGATGGTGTGCACTTGTAATCCCAGCTACTCAGGAGGCTGAGGAAGGAGTATCACTTGAATCTGGGTGGCAGAGGTTGCAGTGAGCTGAGATTTCACCACTGCCCTCCAGCCTGGGTAACAGGCTGTCTCAAAAGAAAATGAAAAAATAAATAAATTGAATACTGTCTTTCTGTGCTTTGTAAGCAGGAAAACCCTGCACACTTCTTTTTTGCCCGGTATGTGCTTAGAGTTGAAGTTTCACCATGAAGGCATCCACGGCTCTGGTCAGCCAGTTGTGCTGTTGCCCCAGTCAGGGCGAGAGAGAAAGAAACCCAAATCTTCCAGCTGCTTTCAGGGCAGCATCACCCTCTGATATCAGCTGTATCAGCAACCTGAAGGGTGTGCTGAACATAGACAGCTGCACCCCACCCCATAGTGCCTGACTCAGAGGGTCAGGAGTGGTGCTGAGAATTCATGTGTTTAACAGCTTCCTAGGGGATCTCCATGCTGCTGGTTAGCAGTACCACTTTGAAGCTTTGCCTCCTTGGCAGAGTTCTGTGCTGTGCACACCTCACAGATGTGGATGCTCTCAGGCAGGGACACTGTTTGGTGTGGACATCGCAGGCATGGGTGCTCACAGCTGTGGACACCCACAGGCGAAGATATTCTTAAGTTTAGACTTTGCAGTTGTGGACACTCACAAGGACAGGCCATTAGCAACGAGACTTCTCCAGTCCAAGGGCAAATGCTTATATCTTGGCCTCACAAGCTTGCTGCCCATTTCTTCTTGGTACTTTGAAATCTAGAGAAATTTATAAAGTTCAACTGGCTCTTCAGTTTAGTCCTTAGCTGCCTTTTTAAATCCGAAATTGGGAACCTGGACTAAGAGCACTGTTCTTGTGGAAGCGTGTTTACACGTGGCCAAAGCCCACAGGGAACCCGAATGATAGGACATATGTAGACAGGCACCAGAGCTGCGGAAAGGAAGGGTCAGCTCGGCAGGAGGGGGTTTCTCACCCCAGGGTGGGAAGTTGAGGCTGTGCAAGCTCTCTGGGGACGCCACGGTTCTATGACAGCCCTGATAGGCCTCAGACCTCTAACCTGGATACCTGGCTCAGCAGTCACCTGTGGGGCCACTTTCTCAGCTCCTGCTCTGTCACCCACACAGGCTGGCCAGCACCTTGTCCACTCAATGCACTTGCCAGATACCCAGTGGCAGGCCATGGTCCCTTGGACCTCCTGAGAGCATATGCCCTGTTTCAGCCAGAGAAAGCCTGAATAAATGAGGCTGTGGATGGGCACTGTGGGAGCCTTAGGGGCAGGGACTGAAGACTGGGCAGCATGAGCCTCAGGATCTGTCGTTCTCATCACAGCTTTTGAAACCATCTAAGTCGTCTTGTACACTGTACACATCGGAACAGTTAACCCTAGTGTTAGGGGCTGAATTAGGTCCTCCCAATTTCATATGTTGGAACCCCAATATCTCAGAGTGTGACTGTATTTGGAGACAGGTCCTTTAAAGAGGTGATTACATTAAAATGGGATCATGCAGGAGGGTATTAATCCAATACAACAGGTGTTCTCACTTGAGGCCAGGAGTTCGAGACCAGCCTGGCCAACATGGTGAAATCCCATCTCTACTAAAAATACAAAAATTAGCCAGGCATGGTGGTAGGCACCTGCAGTCTCAGCTGCTCAGGAGGCTGAGGCAGGAAAATCACTTGAACCCGGGAGGCGGAGGTTGCGGTGAGTCAAGATTATGCCACTGCACTCCAGCCTGGGTGACAACAAGACTGTCTCAAAAAAAAAAAAAAAAAAAAGAGAGAAAGAGAAGATTAGGACACAGAGGGGAGAAAATATGCAGACACAGGGAGAAGATAGACAAGTTCATACCAAGAACAGAGGCTTAAGGAGAAACCAACCCTGCCAGCACCTTGACCTCAGAATTTCAGGCTCCAGCACAGTGAGAGAAGAACTTCTGTTGTTTAAGCCACCCAGTACATAGTATTTTGTTATGGTGATTGGAGTTGACTAATGCACCTGTCTTTAGACTCTCAGAAGCAGGAAACTCATTTAAAACTCTTGTATTTCTCGCAGGAAACAGCTCAGTACTGGTTTATGATTTGGCCTCAATAAGCATGTGTGGCTGACAATTGGGGTGACAGGGATTCATTCTTAGCATGTCTGATTAATGTCCTTGTATCAATGTAATACAAATAAGGCAAAGGCAGGCTAGCATAAACTAAGAGGTTTAGTCTGTGTCCTGGCTGTGTCCCAGCTATGTCCAGACCTGCTGCCTTCAGTTCACGAGGCTGCCTAAATAAGCTTATATCTGTGGGCCTGGAATGTCTCATAAAATGAAGGTAATGAAGGCAGTTTTTAAATAAAGCTGTTGTGAAAATTTGCATGAGATCATTTAAATAAAGAAATTAGCACAGTGCCTGGCATGGAATAGAGATGCAATTCGAGTTGGCTGTTATATAGATTTTTAAAAATAATAATTACAATAATAATGGAAAAAGAACATTCATTTAAAACATTTGCCTTGGCACACTGCAGAATTAAATTTGGGCTTAGAAAGAAAAATTTAGTTACAAAGAGGCTTTAAAATTTGTTTGGAACATTTGCCTGCAGAAGTCATGTGTTGGCAACGACCTACCTCTATCTTTTTCTCCTCAGTCCTACAAAGAGATTTTTGCTTCTTGTTCAAAAATGAGAAATGTGTAAAACAATCACTGAAAATTAGAAGACATTAAAAAGCCACTTGAAGCTTCATGAACCTAAAGTTGCAATATTTGTATATATTTCTTGCCTGTCTTTCAAAAAAGTATAGTACATATACTATTTATTTTTATCAACTTTACCCATGCACATTGTGTAAAAAGTTGAGTCTCTCTGCAAGATGTGCCCTTACCCCTGCAGGGGCAGCTCTCCCTTTTCTTGCCTATATCCTATTTTTTTGCTCCCGAGTAGCAGTAACCCCCTTATCTCCAACTCATTCTTCATATAAAGTTCATCTTCATATCTCAAAATCACACATTTATATTTCTACATCTTGATTTTTCAGTCTTAGACACTGTTTATTAACTTTCATTCTAAAAATGGGGATTAACTCTGCTGCCTTATCAGAACAGCAGTAGTGACAGGTGGGAGCTGACACGCAACTCAGCAGACACAACCAGCTTTAACCCTGAGCCAGGCTGGCTTCTCTCTGTCTCAGGATGCGGGATAGAGAAGGCAGCATGCCCCGCATCTCCATCCATCTGGAGCCCAGCAGCCCTCACATTCATGTGGGATGTGCACAGCCGTCACAGAGGACAGCCACGGTGAGTGGAGTCGCCTGGACACAGAGAGGCCACAGACTGGTTTCCCCTCAATCTTTTACATTTTTCTGGTTACACAGGCCCAAGGCCAGTAGGCCAGTTCAAAGCCTCCCCACTTCAGGGAAGCCCTAGAGATCAGGGTTTCCAGAGCAAACCAAGTGGACAGCCCCTTCCTCATGGATCTTACCACTGTCATCTCGAAGGAAACCACTGTGTGAAGACAGACTCTTAGGTCTTTTCTCAGGCAGACCTTGATCAGCCCAGCCCCAGGCCTTGATCAGCCCAGATATTAACCTTTTATGTATACACACACACTTATTCTCCTTGCCTCCAGCATACACACACACACATGCATGCACACCCACACATACACACACAGGCATGCATGGCTGCACTTCCATCCTCTCTTCTTTTCAGCACAGTCACACTGCAGGTTTTGTGAAGTCCCCCTACTTGGCATTTTTATTTTTTGGTGATTGACAGCTGAGCCTGGTAGTGTACTATGATTGCTCTTCCTGCTTACATGACTTTTTGTTTTTCCTGGGGTTCATAATTGTGTTTTTGTACTTTTCAAATACAAATCACTAATTTATTCTCAAACTCTCCTCCAATTACTTAAGACATCCACACCGGATACTCTTCATTTCTTTTTCTTGAAGA
Organism: Macaca fascicularis; assembly: GCF_037993035.2. Lineage (NCBI taxonomy): Eukaryota > Metazoa > Chordata > Mammalia > Primates > Cercopithecidae > Macaca > Macaca fascicularis. The sequence continues at coordinate 60,043,032 of NC_088384.1, read as the reverse complement.
AGTCTCTCCTGGAGCTCCCGACTCCTCCAGTCTGGACTGAGGTCTAGATCTGGTGCATCACTGCCATCCTGGCGTGTTCACCTGGAGTTGCTCCAGAGAGTCTCCTCTCCTCTCCTGTGCTAGATTTTCTGCTTCTTGGATTCTGTCTCACCACATTCTTTGATTCATTCTCTTAATTTGATGGAGTACAAACTCCAGTAGCTTCTTCAGAGAGAGAAGTGAAGGAACATTTCTGAGATCTCACATATTTGAAAATGTCTACAGTCTACTTTCCTACTTAATTGATTGGCTGATGCTATGATCTGAATGTTGTTTGTCCCCCTAAAATTCTTATGTTGGAACCAAATCCCCAATGCAGTAGTATTAAGAGGTGCAGTCTTTGGGGGGTGATGAGGTCATGAGGGCTCAACCCTCATAAATGGGATTAGTACCCCAGGGAGCTTATCCGTCCCTTCCACCATGTGCATACACAGGGAAGGGTTGGCTGTGTATGAAGCAAAGACTGAGCACTCATCAGACACTGAATCTGCTAACACCTTGGTCTTGGACTTTCCAGCCTCCAGAACTCGTAGAAATAAATTTCTGTTGTTTATAAATTACCCAATCTAAGGCATTATGTTATAGTAGCCTGAATGGAGTAAGACAGCCAGGTATAGAATTCTAGGTTACAAATTACTTACTTTCACAATTGAGAAAGTTTTTGTTTGTTTGTTTGTTTGTTTTAAGATGGAGTCCCACTCTATCACCCAGGCTGGAGTGCAGTAGTGCGATCTCGGCTCACTGCAGTCCAGCCTGTGCAGTGGGCTGGGGAGCCTCTGCCTCCCCAGTTCAAGCTAGTCTCATGCCTCAGCCTTCTGAGTAACTGGGATTACAGGAACCTGCCACCATGCCCAGCTAAGAGAAAGTTTTGATTTATGTCTTGTAGCTTCCAGTGTGGCTGTGGAGAAGTCAGATGGCATGCGACCCTTGGTCTTTGGTATAAGCTTTTATGGTTTTGCTCTAGAATGCATAGAGATTTTTGATCTTAGTCTATTTTCTTCCAATGTGCTGGGCTCTGGAAGCGCTCCTTCACCCTGGAAATTTTTGTCCTGCAGTCATCTTTAGCCAGATTAGCAGGATATATTCCACAATGGTGTGGCTTATGGTGCAGCTGGTTGGTTCCCCTGGTCTTGGCAGACAGAGTTTTCCCCTTCCCAGCTATGACTGCCTTGGAACCTAGAGGAAGTTGAGTCACTTCCTGATACAAATCACAAACTGTGAAAAATGTTATGCTTGCAACTGAATTTTCCACATATCTGAAGTAATGATGGCTTAACAGGAGCTTTCAAAACACCCAGGCTTCATTGACACTAAACTGTAGAGCTTATAAAGTAATATCCACCCCATTGTCAGCTACTGAAAGATGAATGGGCCATTCAGGCTTCCGCTCTGGACTCGCCCAGGTTAATTCCCTCTTGCTCAGCCTAAGTGGCTTAGGAGTGAGCAGGGGGTTATTGGAAATAGGAGGCTGACTATAAAAAAGTCCTAGCAATATTGCATTCTGGGTTTATCAGTCATCAGGCACCAAGTTTTCTCACCAACAACATTTGCATAAGTTCAGGCCAGCCTCTAATCAATGATACAGTCCTTTCTCCTCTAAAGAAAGCCTTTTGAGTGTTTAATGGCATGATGATGGCTGCTGTTGATAAAGCTCACTCTGGGAGGTATGGCATCGGGCTTTATAAATGCTGCTTTTATGCCTCTGCACTGCGATGCCAGGCAGGGGTGATTATCCTCTCATGACTATGAACGAGCTGTGATTGGAACACTGTAGCACACTGGCCCAGGGCAGCACAGACCAGATTCACATCTAGGTATTTTTGCTTCAATTCCCCAGCTACTGGGCCACACTTCTCTTGATCCTCAGGTGGAAACATATATATGCTGAATATGAAACATATATATATATTCAGGAGAAAAGGGACAACAGCCTGTGAGGTGACCCTGTGGGGTGAGCATGAAGGCAGGGCCCTTCTGGGATGGGACCTGTGTTCCTTTCCAGACAAACCACACAGGATAAAAACCGCTTCTTAGGTAGCACAGGATTATTGAAGGCCCTGAGCCTGGAGCAGAGCCTGGGATCTGACATTAGCTGTGCCTCCTTGGGAAAGAGCTCTGCACCTAACATTTTTCATTTGTAGACTGGAAATGAAAATGCTGGCCTATTTGTGGTCACAGTGCTCTGTGAGGGCTCAGATGAGTAAGGTGTCTGCTAAGCAGCTGTAGAAACCTGGAAGCCCTGAGTGATTTTTTTTCACCTGCAACTCCCAACTTCTTCAGTATCCTGGATGTGGAGCTGAGGAATCGCTGTCCAAACAGACAGGTCTGCGCGCTTAAGTAGCTCAGTGGGTTTCTGCTCACATAGCACTTTTACTGTGGGAGAGAAAACTGGCCAGCTTCTCTTTGGCCTGGCACTGGGACACTTGCCTTGAGGTGGGGGTGTGTCTCTTGGAACCTGGTGTGGAAGCGGAGCCTCTTCCTCCTGGGTGGGCGTGGAGCCCCTTAGGCTCCAGCCAGGATGGAGGGCAGGATCTGGAGGAAGTGGGAGGGGCTGGGCTCATCTGCTCCCCAGGGAGTCATCTGTCTCTCTGTCTATTGTGTGTGTGCTCCCGGGGTCAGACATGCCTTCCAGGGTCTTATCAATGATGAGTGACACTGCAGGGCTGGCCGCTGCTGGGGAAGGTGAGCTATTGGAAAGAACAGGTGGGAAGGTGGGAATAAGCCTTCCAGGACTGAACTGCCAAATTACGTGTCCTGAGCTGTTCTTGTTATTAAGGGCAAATGCAAAACGACGTGCATGAGAACGTGTGCTCCCGGGTGTTTTTATACATCATCCTTCCTTTTTCTAACCCTAGATAGGATGATCAGATCCACCATGCATGCATGGAACACTTAAAATGCTCACCACTTCCTAACATCATAAATGACAGCCTCTATTTTAAGATGCAGAAACTGAGGTCTAGAGGGATTAGAGAAATTGGACACAGTTAAATAGTTACTAAGTGGCAGGACTTGGGTCAGAACCTAGGGTCTTTGTTGTTTAGTGTTGTGCTGGGGCACCTGGCCTCCTCCTGCTAAGAGCAGCCTGCTTATACATCACCTGTGATGCTTATATAAGCCGTACTGGGTTGAAGAGCACCTCCCCACTCCCTACAAAAATCTGTGTGCACACAGAACCTCAAAATGACATCCTCTTAGTGTGTTGCAGATATAATTGTTTACATTGAGATGAGGTCATGCTGGAGTAGTATGGGCACTTAATCCATTATGACTCGTGTCCTTATAGAAAGAAGAGAAGAATCACAGAGACAGAGTCACACAGGGAAGAACGTCAAGGTGGAGTCTGAGATTGGAGCGATGCAGCCACAGCCACGGAAGGCCTGGAGCCACCAGGAGCTGGAAGAGGTGGGAAGGATCCTGCCCTGGAGACTTTTAGGAGACCGGCCCTTCTGAAACCTTGACTTTGGGCTTCTGGCCTGGGAGAGAACACGTTTCTGTTGCTTTAAGCCACCCAAATGTGAAGTGATTTGTTACGATAGCCCAGGAAGTGAACATACATGCTGAGCGTTGTTTGGATTCAGCCTGTGAGCCACCAGGCTTGCTGGGCTACATCAAACACAGAATTCCCTTCCTCACAGCTGAAGCCCTGCAACAGCTGCTCTGGCCCAGCCTGGAGTTTGTTAGGAGTTGTGGGGAATCCCTCCTGCCTTGCCTGCTGGGCTACAGGGTTGTAGATGAGTCCCACCTAAGTGCTCCTGCCTCTCCTCCATGGAGGGAAGGGAGCCTGCTGGCCCGGGACTATCATAGGCACAGAGTCCATCCCAGGGTGCTCCTGCATGCACCAGTGAAGTGAGCAAGCCTTGCAGATGCAGGGCCCTGGAGACCCACACCAAGCAGCTCTCCCCGCAGGGCGGCCCCAGGCCACACCCTCTGGGAGAGAGGGACAGGAGAGCTGCATCTGGAGGCTGTGCCTGTGACATCTGGTGGAGTCTCACACAACCCATCCCAGGCTGGGCTTGACCCAGGTCACCAGTAGCCATGATTTAAAGTCTGAGGGCAACCAGCTGCAAAGAAGGGGTTACCACTGGCCTGGAAAGCCAGCTGGAGAACCCAGTTTAGTTCTGAGCAAACATTCCCTAGCACAGTCCAATCTGGCTCCTCCAATATCTCTTCATGATTGTGGTTTTGGGGAGAAAAGCAGAGAAGTTTAGTGTCTTCTCATCGCAGACCGGCCAACACTGGGCATGTTCTCGGGCATCACTGGGTACAGGAGTTAGCCGCCCGCTCCTCCTTTGTAAAGATACCACTTTCCCTCTTCATACGCTGTTCTTTGGAAGCTACTCACTAAGTCTGGCTCCCCTAAAGCGGGAGATGGGAATTAAGCTCCCCCTCCTGGAGGGGGAAATGTCCACATGTGTTATTTTGTGCCCCCTGTTTTAAATTGTGCCATCCCCAACTCCCATCTTGGTTCCCACTTGCAGATGTCATGCTCAGCACTTAGCATCCATGGACAGGCAGCATGTGTGTGGGTTTTTCCCCTGTCTCTCCCCACCAGGGCATCAGCTCCAGCAGGGATGGGGGTGGGATGGGCTGGGGGAGAGCTCAGAGGAGGGAGGGAGAGGCACTTACTGAAGTCTGTCTTTGCCAACTGTCAGATGTGAAGCACCATGTGCAATCTGTGAAGTATTATTAGTCCTGAGCCCCTCCTGAAAAATTGGGATGAGAAGATCTATCTTTTAGGGATATTGTGAGAGATTAATGAGAATGCAAATAAAGTGCTTTGAACTAACCAGATTCTGATCTTTTTAAAAAAACTTTCCTTTTGTTTGTTTAGGGCAAAGCTGCTCTAGCATTATTTCTCAGAATATGAATCCTCTGAAAGAAATTGTTTCCCTCCCTTCCTTCCTTCCTTCCTTCCTTCCTTCCTTCCTTCCTTCCTTCCTTCCTTCCTTCCTTCCTCCCTCCCTCCCTCCCTCCCTCCCTCCTTCCTTCCTTCCTTCCTCCCTCCCTCCCTTCCTTCGTCTCCTTTATCCTTCCATCGTCTCCTTTATCCTTCCATCTCTGCCTCCCTCCTGCCTTCCAGCCACCTCCATGCTGGGGCCAGGTCAGTGAGTACATCAAAGCCCTTGCCTTTGTGCATTCTTCATCCTGGTGACCTGCTCTATGATCTTCGCTTCTATTTTAGCTTTCTGTGCTTGCCCACATGAAATTCAAGTTACTTTCTTGCTGTTTGATTGTTTGCAGACACTCTCCTTCATGGGGTTCTGCAGCACCCCAGAGGTAGACCCCAAAGCCACTGAAGACTATGCAAAGAGAAAGCTGCTTCAGGAGGCAGCCTGGGTACAGGAAAGATGCCCTGCTGAGGCTGGACAGCCTCCACATGGCGTGGGAGGGGGTGGCTCACTGCTTTTTCCAGAGTGGCCTTCTTTCCCTTTATTGTGGAATAATGAAGCCACGGAGTCTCAAAGCTGAAAGATGCTGTTAAGCTCTTCCAGCATCCAGGGTTATGTGGGGCGGTGGTGTTCAGGCCCATCCAGGGGTTGCTGGAGCCCGCTCCAACCTGAGAGCCAATTGTTAAACTGTCAGGATTCTCTGTAGCCAGCTTTTACACGCAGCCCTTATGAAAAGGTGAATTATGTACACTTACAATGAAATAAATAATATTAAAACAAAGGGAATATTTACACAAAACTCATCACTTTCTATTTTATGATTATTCATGATCTATGCCATTAAGGTTAATTTCATCTGCTGTGTCTATGTGGTGGGGATACTCTGTAATGGTGGCTTCTGCATATCCCTTCCCCAGTTCACATTTGTATGACATCATACTGGCAGCCTGAGTGGGCACGCTCTCTCTACGGGAGAATTTCTGTGTTTTCCGGAGAGTCTGTGGTTCAACATTTACCAATACCACTGCATCCATCTCCAAACTATGCATCAGAATTTCTGTGACTGGGCCTGGACTTTTGTACTTTCTCAGGGGATATTGATGTAGCCAGCCAGGCAAAGTCTTCAGAGTGGGTTTGGAAAATGCTGACCACCCACTCCTGCAGAGCCGGGGAGATGTTGGTCAAAAGGTACAAACCTTCAGTTACATGTTCTGGGGACCTAATGCACAGCGTGGTGACTGTGCTAATAATACTGTATTGTTGACTTGAAATTTGATAAGACAGCAGATCTTTAAGTGTCTTCACTGCCTCATCCCCCCAACACGATGGTAATCATGGGCGGTGATAGATGTGTTAATTAATTTGATTGTGGTAATCAGTATACCTGTATATATCTACATTAAATCATCACATTGCACATTGAATAGATGCAATTTTTGTCAATCAAATCTTTTAAAATAAAAAAAAGGGTTCTAGCGCTGCATGAGTGGATGGGCTGGCTAGTGTCTTCCTATGGTTGCTGAGCAGTAGTGAGTTCCATGTCACTGGAGCTATCAAAACCCTCACTGGTCATCAGTTAGCAGGAATCCCAGCTGTTTGTCCTGTCTTTTCAGTTTGTTGCAAACAATATGGTACTGATTCTGTCAGCCAACTTATTACCTTTTATTCCTCGTTATAGGCCAACTGCCTCATCTAAACACCCATTCAAGTGTTTTAAGGGATGAAACCTTTAAGTGGCCACCTTTCTTGAGACATTCAGAATCAGACAGAATTAGGACATTTTCAGACATGTATTTATTGTGCAAAGCAATGCTTTTCTGCCAAAAGAAGCCTCTATTTTTGCAGAGAACAAGATTTAGTAAGAATCAACCATCAAAATTCTTCCCAGCTGACTACCAATTCAGGATGAAGTCTTAAATGAACAATTCCTTAATAAGATCTTTATCATCCCAGATTATGTGTTCCATTGCTCTTGCTTTTTTAAAAAACTTTTTTAGCGTTTACTTTTTTTTGTTTGAGACAGGGTCTCACCCTGTTGCCCAGGCTGGAGTGCAGTGGCACAATCTCTGCTCACCGCTACCTCCATCTCCAGGGCTCAGGTGATCTTCCATCTCAGCCTCTCGAGTAGCTGGGACCACAGGCACTCGCCACCACACCTGTCTAATTTATGTGTGTGTGTGTGTGTGTGTGTGTGTGTGTGTGTGTGTGTGTGTATATATATATATATATTTTTTTTTTTTTTTTTTTTTTGGTAGGGATGAGGTTTTGCTATGTTGCCCAGGCTGGTCTTGAACTCTTGGGCTCAAGTGATCCACCTGCCTTGGCCTCCCAAAGTACTAGGATTACAGGTGTGAGCCACCACCCCCATCCTTGCTCCTGCTTTAATTCCTTTGAACACACCTTCCTAGTCTTGGCAGGACATCGTAGTTGACTCTTTTGCCTCCCCGTGGGTTCATCTTCACTAGGGCCTCTCATCTCATTCCCTTGTTGGGGTCATACACCCCATGATCTTGTTCTCTACAGCTACCTCCACCAATCATGCCCACATGGACCCACTCTCCGCTGGCTCCTTTTCCCCAGAGCTCTTGTGCTTTATGTCCCATCCTTAGAAATGCCCATATGAAGGGCGTGATTCCAAAACCCAAAGGAACTGCAGAATCTTTCCCTGTCAGGGCCAAGAGGATAGAACCTTTGGAACTTTACCATGTTGACTGGAAAGTCCTTGAGTTACTAGGACATGAAATGTGGGTACAGCCACCATGGTGAGGGTAAGCCAGTGCTTGCTGTGTGGCTAAAAGTGTGTGTAGAAATGGTACGCTGCTTAGAATTGATGTCCACACTCTTCCTTTTGCTCAATGTGCCTTTCTTCCTCTTCTTGCAAGTTAACAACTGAGAAGAATTTGTTCAGCATTTGAAAATACTTTTGAGCACGTACTACACACTAAAGATTGCTCTGGGCACTGGGGACTCACCACAAAACACACCAGTATCAATCCCCAGCTCTGCAGCTCGTACAGTGATTCTCTTTTGAGTCGACACCTGCGGGAGGTAGTGGTTAGGGGAAAAACTGTTTCCGACATCATCAGAATCTGTAACATCCCTAACTTATATGTCCCTTCTATTGTGAGAGTTGTCAGTGTTTGAGGATTGGGTCCAAAGCAGGCTGCCATCAGGACTTTTTTGGCAGTTTCTATAGAGGCTGAGGCGTCGCAGGTAGCTGGGCTTGGGTATAAATCCTTGACTTGCTCAAGTTGAGTTACTTAACTTCACAAAGACATGATTTCCCCAGAGTGGTGATGCTTCCTGGAGTGGTTTGGGATTTTAATAATAAAAAGAATGCAACCAGATGATCATGCAGGTGTGACTCGCTGTGGGCACTAAACGCATGATGGACCCACAGAGGGCAGACAGCTTCCCAGGAGGCTGGTGCCTCCTAGTTCCTGAGGCTGGAAGCCTGACAGAGCCAGGGCTAGGGGTTTTAGGCCAAGCTGGGAATTTGGCAGAGGCCAGAAGCAAGCTCCTAATGGTGGAAGTTTAGGCACAGTCATTTGCTCAGGGCTCATTTTAAGACAGAACAGACTTTGGCTTCATCAAAGTCAACTGCAAGGCCTTGGGACAAGTTCAGAGTAACAGCCTACAGGGCTTTGATAAGATTTCAAAGCAAACCTATTAGGCACACAGAAAGCAAGTAGCAGAGGCTGTCCTGGTTGGGTGGTGAGAAGGTCCTCTCTAAAGGTGGTGGGAGCACAGATAGATGGAACTCTTCCGGATCCCAAGTGGGGAGTATCTATGGTCATACGCAATACAGATCATCATATAGGCTGACCCAATAAATCTCCTTCTAAGAATCTATTATAAGAAATAACAGGCCAGATGTGGTGGCTCACACGTGTAATCCCAGCAGTTGGGAGTCGGAGGTGGGGATGAAAACTCAACAAATGGAAATGACTTTCAAGAAAACAGAGCACATGCAATGCAATTTTAGCACATGCATAAATACTACAAGTAATAACTTAGCATATGGTGAGTGTAGCCTTTCAAATACATGGGAAATTTTGTTATGTTCAAAAATGATACTTGGATTCAATTGTGATACTTGGATATACTTTTAGGAAAAAAAAATAGATCCCTCTTTTCTGTCATTAATGTTCTTGGAAGTTCTTTATAAGAAATAAATAAATATAAAAACTAAAACTGTAGTTTATATGTGTATGACATTTGTGAAACTTTTTTTTCCTTAAAAACCTTTGTCTTCCACTTCCTCGCTGAATACAACATAATTTACTACGGAATATGTATTCCTATTGCAATGCTTTCTTCCCAAGTAAGTATCTTTTCTTTTAGAAAATCTCTTTTTTAATTTAGCCTCTGTTTATTATTTAGGTGGACACATTTTTTAAAAACTCACAAAACTTATTAAGGAAAAGTGAAGGTTCTGATTACATAAAAACATTTTAAAAATTATCTGTGACAAAGGTACTATAAACAAAATTAAAAGACATTTTAAAAAACTAGGAGAAAAAATATACAAAGATTTAATGCAGACTATAGAAAGAAGTTCTAGAATCACTTTAGAAGACTCGTTACACAGGGGCAAGGATGTGAGGAGGTTATTCGCAGCAGTGGAGATGCTCCAGCCAATGTAGACATCACCAGTATTCAGGGAAATCCAAACTAAAACAGCCATGAGATAATCCTTTTCACTTATTAGGCTGGCAAACATTAAAGTGTGTAATGATTTCAAATGTTAGCAGGTGTAAGAAAACAGCTGTTCCAATTTCAGGAGAACACATCAGTACAGCTATTTAGAGAACAATCTGGTGTATTTATCAAATTAAAGAGTGTGCCCAAGCTTTGACTCAGCAGTTCCACTTCCCTGTGTCCGCTCCAGAGAAAGAGGTGTGAGCTGGAGCCCTGGGAAGATGTTCACAGCAGCATTGTTCACTGGAGAAGGGAACGGCAGCATCCAGACGGGGATGCATGAGTGTGAGGGCTGATGGGGAAGGGACTCTATTCATTTTTATTTTGTTTGAATCTTTTGCAATGTATTTGAGGATTCCAAAAAACCAATGAAAAGTTGAGAAGAATAGATTGCAAGACGAACTCATTTTTATGAAAATAATTATGTATGTACATATATAAATACATATAATGCATACTGGAAAGAAAAACATCAAAACATGAGTGGTGTAAAGTAGGATCATAGTGAAGAGGAATTATAGGTGTTTTCAATGTTTCTTAGCTTTGTTTCTCTTGATTTTCTAATTTTCCTATACAAACATAGAAAATTTCTGTAATATACGTTTTAAAAGGCGTCATGATCACCCAGGGATTGTCCTAATGACCTGGGTTGAGTGTAGAATACCATGACCTTGGGCGCGATGGGTTCTGGGCCCAGCCTGCTCCACAAGGGAAAGGCAAGGACTGGGCTTGAGAGATGGGAGCTTGTGGGGTCCTGCCCATAACCTGACTCAGGATCCCTGTCCCATACTTCTGGGATCTGGCCATCCCCCTCCTTCCTTCACAGAGGGTCTGTGTGGGGAGCAGGGGCCTGTGTGTGATGGGGACTCCCCTTCAGGTTCTGCCAAAGTCCATTGGAGCTTTGCACATGGCTCTAAGGAGTCTGTTAAGGACAGCAAAGGCCAAATGTGTTACCAGTGCCCCTTTCATCCTCCCTGTGAGGCAGGAAACTGAGGCTCAGGACCCAGCTCCTTGCCTAACTGGCCAAGACTGGAGGAAGCACAGGCCTCTCTGACACTAGCCTTCTTGGAGATCAGAAACCACCATTGAAGCATCAATATTCTTTTTTGGTCTTGAACTTAAAATATGACAAGTGTTATGGCTTCAGAAAACAGCTCGAGACCTTGAGCCCTCCAGGGCTTTTACGTGGACAGGCTGCATTAGACATGTTGGTGCTAAAATAATACATCTGCTTTTGTTTCCAGGATCAAAAATTACTGGAAACCAGAACCACATTCTAAGTGTCTGAGCTGGAACAGGAACTGATATCCCTATTAAACGGGTCACCGGGCATCACTGCTGTGAGAAGTGTTGGCCATGTGTGAAAATCTCTGTGGCTTCAGCAGCTAGGAAAAGAAAACCTTTAGGGATAAAAACTATAGAGGGAACATTCTTTGCATGAGCATTAGGGAAAATCAGAAGATACTGTGGCTGAATTAAAGTTGTGCCTGGGCCCTAGAGGTGTGGCTAACTGTGCTAAGTGTTGCTGATGAACATTCGGCCACTGTCAGCTGGAGGGCAGCTGCAGCATCAGCACATCCCACTGAAAAACGCAGGGCTGGGTGGACCAAAGCCCACTTCCGTGGTCCTTTGCCAAAAGGTGGAGCCCAAAAATTCCAGACCAAATGTAATGTCTTGACCTGGGAACTAATTTTGCAAACAGCAGCCAACGTTTCCTAAAAGTGGAGGTTTTGGAAAGAAAGGCAGAGGGCGAGGCTGGGGGTCGGGGAGAGCCAAAGAAGGCAGCCTGTTTAGTGTATGAGCAGTGAATAACGAGTTAAAGGATGGGGTCATTTCTGTAATCTTGATGAAGAGTCGGTCCTCGCCTCAAGTAACCATGGGGGTGGGGTTGCCCTTCCAGCTCCACTCACACTGGTTGCTTAGTCACTGGGTGAGTCACGCCATTTCCTTCAGTTGCTCTGGATAATGGGTTGATAATTTTGTTCCACAGAGAGACTCAGCACGCTGCTCTAGCATCCCATCCTCTCTTCTGTGCATAAGCAGTGGAGACGCTGGGCACACACTTTCCTTCCCACGGAAACCTTTCAGATATTTATATCCAATTTATGCAAATATTTACATCCCCCAATTCATAGTGAGAAGTGACCCAGAAAACAGGAGACATAAGAGCATGGTGGTTAGGGACATGGGCCAAACGTTTGCAAGGGATCCGGGCAAGTGACCCAGCCTCACTAGGCCTCTGCCTAATCTGTAGAATGGGACTATAGCTGAGGATGAGCACACCGCTGGGGAGCTCACCCCTTGCAAAGCTCATGGAGCTGGGCCGTTTTTACAGTAATTATTGCAGACTTTGCTCGATACAACTGTTGTACAAATTCCATTAGCCTTGTTTTTGTAAACTTAAGAGCAATTAGGATTCAAGTAGTAATACTAGGATTCCTTCAAGACAAGGCAGTTTCATGGCTGAACAAGGCAGTGTGATAGTAAGCCGTGTAGTCTGCTTATTTTATTTACAACCAGAGTAGTGGGTCAGGATGAAAGAGGGAATGTGGGGAGGGGACATACAAAAGCGCAGGGCAGGAGAGAGATAGCCCCAGAGAACTGGGACTTGGCCGAGTCTCCCCAGCACCCAAGGCTGACCGCTGACAGCCCAGCCGGCAAGAAGGGATGCTCACTGCCTCACAGCAGCAGTGACCAGAGGCTACTGTTCAGACAATAACCTAATAGTCCACCTCCTTCCCTCCCTCCCTCTGTGCCAGCTGCTGAGCTTGACACCAAGGTGCATGTGTACTCCCAGCATCTGGGTTCCCATCAGCGCAAAGTGGCTTATCTGAGAGGCAATGCCAGGAAACAGCCATAAGAGAATGGGGAAGTGAGGCAGGGGAGTAGGGGCAGAGAATCAAGGTGCGCGCTCCAGCAGGGGCCACTGTGGACAACTTCAGCTCAGTCCTGGGAGGAACCCTGGAGAACCACACACACACACAGACACACACACAGAGACACACACAGACACAGACACACATGCAGATACACAGAGAGACACAGACACACATACACAGACACACACACAGACACAGACTCATACACAGACACACACACAGACACACAGAGACACAGACACACAGATTCACAGACACACAGACACACACAGATACACACACAGAGACACAGACACACACAGAGACGCAGACACACACACACATTAGCACTGTTCCTCCTGGGGCGAGGGAGCGCAGGTCTGCACACACACTGGCAGAGTCTCTGGGTGAGGGGTGCTCCCGGCCTGTTGCTTGTGTGCACCCGCGTATACCCTCAGACCTGCTCTTCTGGGAAAGCTGCCAGGCACGGAGAAGCAGGCTCGCTGTGGAGGTGGGCAGGAGCCATCAGGAAGGGCAGGAGGAACAAGGCAGGTGCCTCATCAAGGCCTCACTCTAACCGGCAAGAGGGAGAGGCGAACGCCAGAGGGTGAGTGGAGAGGTTCTAAAGAGACTGATGACGAGTGGGGCCCAAGAGCTTTCCTGAGGGAGGTGACCAGGAGGAGACCGGGGGGATGGAGAGGAGTCCGTGAGGGGTGGGGCAGCGCCCGGGGTAGGGGAACTGCAAATGCCTTGAGAAAGGATGAGGACATTTTCATCTTTCCTGAGTTTTTAAGGAGAGGTGTTCACTGTCCCATCCACATTTTAAGATCCCTCTGGTCCCCAAGTGGAGCTCGAGATGGGAGGGGCCATGCAGGGTGTGGGCGGAATCGTGGTCTGGACTGGGATGACGGCTGAGGGGAGGAGCATGGGGTGGACTTGGGATGTATTTAGGAGTGACTTTGGCAGCTGCCTTGGCTGTGGGAGGTGACAACGAGGAAGGCGTGGAGGGCGACCTCGAGTCCGCCCTAGCGACTGGCAGAAGGCACACACTGCCCTGAGACCCCCGACCTGTCCTCTTCCCTCCTGGGCCTGCTCCTCGCATTACATACACCCTCCCTCAACCCTCTTCCGCTTTCGGGCCCTCGGGGTGGCCCAGGGCGCCGGCGCCACTCTGTCTCTTTAAGGTGCTGGTTCTGTGCACAGGGTGACCCGGGCTCTGGGCGCCAGTCCTGGTGGGGCCACAAGTTTCTTGCTTCATCCGCAACAAGTCCATGAGCTTGTCTTATTTTCGAAAGCAGTAAACAGTGACTCAGTGTCTAAGTAGTCAACGCCAAGCTCAGAAAAATAAAGGCTCAGTAAGATCAGAATTCCAACTTCCTGGAAATGCGTCTTGGAGAAAAATGATCGCCGTGGCTCCATCATTCCTTCCAGCCCTCAAGACAGAGCCTGGTGCCCTGAGTTTATGTTTGCTGCTCACGCAGATCTGCCTGGTTCTGCAGGGACAGAGCCCTCTGCCGTGGGTTCTCTGCCCCGCCTGCAGCTCCCCCGTGGGCCGGCTGTGCTTTGTTTTGTGAGCAAAGTTCCCTGAAAAACAAAATTGGGAGGAGAGAGACTTTACCCCAATGAAGAGTTTGCAAACTGGGGAGACACAGCTTTGGTGTAAAAGAAAGTTATCTTCCCGGGGCCAAAAGAGGGTTTGGGTTTTGTAGCAAAAGTGCCACACAAGATCCCAATCAGGTCGGTTGATGCATATAAAGGATTCAAACTTGCTTAGTTCCGATTGGTCAATGCAGCTGAGTTATGATTGGATACAGGTGAGCTGTGATTGGTCAGCTAAGCTTTGAATGCAAAGGTAGGTGAGCTCTGATTGGTTGGTTCAAGTAAGCTCTGTGCGTCCCAAAGCTAAAAAGGTGCTGGTTTTCAGAGTGCTTGTGTGAGTTACCTGTGTGACCTCGAATCAGCAAATAGCCACTCAGCTATATTTTAAATATAGGGCCAGTCACCCACATGGGATTCATCTTAAAGGATTGACTCTTGCAGTTTCGCGTTTGTTCACAATTTTCACAAAGGTGTCACAGTGGGGGCAGCAGGGACTAGACCAATTGTGTCCAGATACTGATTCTGCCATGAACTATCTGAGGTCTTGGGCAAGGTCCTCATCCTGTCTGTTCTCCAGTTTCCTCCCCTGTGTCTAGCTAATCGGTTGCAGGAATGATCAAATGAGGTGCTGGGAAGCGTCATTAGCTGTTGCTGCTGTGGGAATTTGACTGTTTCAGCTTCAGTTGCTGCAGCTGGTGGAGAGTGAGCTAATTATCCTAAGCAGGGCGGAGTAGATGGTTTTTAAGGGAAAAGTAAACATTTCTGTCTGCTCTTTTTACCCCTTCTTCACAGAGCTGCTTTCACCTGAGCACATGGTTCTTGGGTGGCATCTGTGGTTTTGGCTCCAATAATTATTTGGGTATTTAGGTCAGGGCTTGGCAAATTATGACCCTTAGGACAAATCTGGCTAGCCACCTGTTTTTGTATGACCCGTGGATTTTACATTTTTAGGTGGCTGGGAAGATTAATATTGCACAGCACCCGAAAATTATATGAAATTCAAAGTTCAGTGTATATAATAAAGTTTTACTGGAACACAGTGACACAATTTGTTTATGTATTGCCTATGGCTGCTTTGAAGCTACAACAGCAAGTTAACCAGTTGTGGCAGAGTCTGGATGGCCCCCACAGACTGAAATGTTTGCTGTCTGCTCTTCACATAAGAAGTTTGCTCACCTGGTTCAGACTGTGAACTACCCAGCAAAGATACTAGGTCAAGCCCAAGGGTCAAGAAGGGTGCAGGCCGACCCCTGTGTCTATTTCACTACCAGGGCCCTTTTGTGATTTCTCAGACATTTCTGTCCACAACCAGATGTAGGAGAATGTATGGACACTGGGGAGGGACAGTGCTGAAGAGGAGAGGCTGGGGAGGGAGCACGTGTGTGTGTGAGTAGGCACCACGGAATGAATGATGCCAGCAAATCCTAGGGTTGGTGGCCTGATGGGAACCAAGGCTCCTCTCTGCCCTCTCCAGCCAGGTGCAAATGTTTACCTGGTGGCTCCTAAGGAGTGATAGGGACAAAACTTAAGTCATTGAGCTCTTTCTGACAAGCATAATGCCACATACATCTTGAATTCATCACGATTTTATTTTTAGATATTTTCCTCATTACTTTCACTAAAACCTCAGAGTCAAGAAAAATTCCAGGGGTCCTTTGCTGGTTGGGGAATTGAGAAGTGTCCCTGCAGTGGCATGGTGCCCCGATGATATGAGCCAGGTGGCAAGGGCAGTGAAAGTGTGTCAGTTCTCCCCCAGCTCGCCTGAGGGCAGCGCCCCAGAACTCCCAGGCAGGGGGCCCAGGCTGCCTGGGCTCTGCCTCTCCTCCTCCTACCTCAGACCTTTTGCTTCCCTTGGATGTCCTGTCAGCCTGCGGTCCTGCCGGTCCTCTGAGCAGCCTGCTGTCCTGCCGGTCCTCATGAACCCCACTTCTATCATCCACTTCCTCCCACCAGTGGATCCATCTAGTTGATGGAAAGCACCAGTGCAGGGACTTCATGTACATGAGTGAGCAAGTGCTGCAAACCCTTCAATAATTTGTACTTCAGAAGATGCTTGTTGGCCGGACGTGGTGGCTCAAATCTATAATTCCAGCATTTTGGGATCCCAAGGTGGGCAGATCACTGGAGCCCAGGAGTTCAAGACTAGCCTGGGCAAATGGCTGGTCTCTACAAAAAATCTCTACAAAAAACATCTCTACAAAAAATTGTAAAATTTTTAAAAATTAGCCAGCTGTGAAGGTTCATGTCTATAGTCCTAGCTACTCAGGAGGCTGAGGTGGGGGATCTCTCAAGCCCAGGAGGTGGATGTTGCAGTGAGCTGAGATAGTGCCACTGCACTCCAGCCTGAGTGACACAGGGAGACCCTCCACAAAGAAAAATATAAGATGTGTTGTTTTCCTGAAGGGTTTTTTAAAGGCAAAGTCAATGCTCACTTCCACTGATTGATTGAAGTACAGTTGATCCTTGAACAACATGGGTCCATTTTAGACATTTTAAACTGTACAGTTCAGTGGCATTAGGTACGTTCACATTGCTGTGTAACTATCACCACCATCCACTTCCAGAACTTTCTTTCCAAACTGAAACTCTACACCCATCAAACAACTCTCTATTCCCCTTTCCCCAAACACCAATTTTTTTTTTATTCTTGTTGATAATACATGAATAGCATGTTGACTTTAACCAATGAGTAGCATTCCAGTATATGAATATGTCACACTTTATCTATTTTGCTGTTGGTGGACATTTAGGTCATTTCAGTTTTTACTTGTGCAAATGGTGCTTTTAAAAAAACGCACCATGTATATTTCTTATTGTGCATACATTTCAGAGATTGATGCCTAGATTTTCTAGAATAAAGTTTGCTGAGTCATGGGACAAGCTCAATTTTTAACACTACCTGATATTACCAGCTAGCTCTTCAAAGATATCTCATCAGCAGTGTATATAAATTCACAATTTCCTACCACACTTTCAACACTTGTTAGTGTAGGATTTGTTAGATTTTTCTTTCCTAAGAACTGAACATATGGCAGGGTGTGGTGGCTCATACCTGCAATCCCAATCCTTTGGGAGGCCAAGCCAGGCAGATGACCTGAGATCAGGAGTTCAAGACCAGCCTGGCCAACATGGTGAAACCCCATCTCTATAAAAATACAAAAATTAGCTGGGCATGATGGCAGGTGCCTGTAATCCCAGCTACTGGGGCAGCTGAGGCGGGAGAATCACTTGAACCTGGGAGAAGGAGGTTGCAGTGAGTCAAGATCACGCCACTGCACTCCAGCCTGGGTGACAGAGTGAGACTCTGTCTCAAAAAAAAAAAAAAAAAGAATTGAACATATGATATTGTTACAGTGGATAGCTAGTCAAACAAAACAGGGCAGGAGAGGGCTTCCACTTCCCCACCAGGAATGCCAGGTGACCATCAAGTGATGGTCAGGCGGTTGTAGCACTCCCTCTCTAAAATAATAATTGGTCGCAGCCAGCGCTAGGGAAAGGCAGTTTCCCAATAGATAAAAACACCTGTGGCTGGTGATTGGCAGCTTCCTAATAAGATCTTAGGAACTGGACAAGTGGGCTTAGGCATGTGGATTAAGAGGCAAAATGAAAAACAAAAGCAGGAGCTGCAATCCTAGCCTCTGATAAAATAGACTTTAAACCAACAAAAATCAAAAAAGACAAAGAAGGGCATTTCATAATGGTAAAGGGAACAATTCAACAAGAAGAGCTAACTATTCTAACTATATCTGCATCCAATACAAGAACACCCAGATTCATAAAACAAGTTCTTCGAGACCTACAAAGAGACTTAGACTCCCACACAATAATAGTAGGAGACTTTAACACCCCACTGTCAATATTAGACAGATCAATGAGACAGAAAATTAACAAGGATATTCAGGACTTAAACTCAGCACTCTGGATCAAGTGGACCTAATAGACATCTACAGAGCTCTTCACCCCAAATCAACAGAATATACATTCTTCTCAGTGCCACATGACACTTATTCTAAAATCGGATCACATAATTGGAAATAAAACACTCCTCAACAAATGAAAAAGAACTGATATCAAAACAATCTCTCAGACCACAGTGCAATCAAATTAGAACTCAGGATTAAGAAAGTCACTCAAAACCACACAATTTCATGGAAATTGAACAACCTGCTCCTGAATGACTCCTGGGTAAATAATGAAATTAAGGCAGAAATCAAGAAGTTATTTGAAACCGATGAGAACAAAGAGACAATGTACCAGAATCTCTGGGACACAGCTAAAGCAGTGTGAAGAGGGAAATTCATAGCACTAAATGCCCACATCAGAAAGCTAGAAAGATCTCAAATCGACATCCCAACACCACAATTAAAAGAGCTAGAGAGGCAAGAGGAAACTATTCCAAAATTCTCTGAGCTAACTTAGCTCAGAGAGGAATTGAAGGAGACAGAGACACGAAAAACCCTCCAAAAATCAACGAATCCAGGAGCTATTGTTTTGGGGGGAAAAAAAATAATGTGGCTCTGCTCATGCCGGTGAACCATTTCCTGAGCTCCAGAACAGCACGGAGCATTTGGGGATTTCATAACAAAGGAGCACTTGCCTTCATGAACCGTCAGACATCAGAGTGAACTCACTTCTTTGTGGCCTTGTTCTAATTAAGGAAGATCGGAGTGCTCTGCATCACAGAAGCAATTGACAAAACCCTTCTACATAAAACCAAGGTGATGACATCATCCAAATTCACCAGTAGTGCTGTCTTCCTGCTTCTTGCTACATGATGGCCTAGCTGAGATGAAAGCGTTCTTCAAAATAGATTTTAAAATTTAGAGAAAGTGTCCTTTTTCTTCAAGCTGAAAGAACAGCAGGACAACTTTTAAATTCTTTGCATTTCTCCAACGTGTATCATCTGTGCTGTTCCAGAGGCAACGAGGGTCATGTGCTTTGAGAAATATAGTCAGCTCCCTATATTCCTAGGTTCCTCATGCACGGATCCAACCACCCAAGAAAGAAAGATCGTCCACAAAACAAGCAAAACATAATACAAACTTAGAAACACATGATAATGACTATTTCTATAGCATTTATTAGTTGTTAGAAGTAATCTAGAGATGGAAAAGAAGTGGAAAAACTGTGAGTTCTGAAAGTATGAGAGGGGAAAAGTCTGCCTCTGAACACGTGTCCCCACTAGGGAACCTGAAAATCCATATCACGGGAGAAGGATTTAACCTTACCTAGACCTGAAATGGATTTAAGGAGTTAAGCAAAATATAAAAATAGAAGCAGCTGTGGGAAGATCCCTGTAGGCACCCCTCGTCCCCAGCTTGAGCCCGGGGAAGTCACCCCTGGCTTCATCTTACAGGGGTCCTTGAGGAAGGGAGCCAGTGAAATTGGGGAGGGACCACAGGGTGAAGGAAGCATCTAGCTGAACTTTGTAATAATTTTCATTAAGCACAATTTTCCTAAGCAGAATCTGAGGGTGGGAGGCAAACAGGAAGTGCAGATATGAGTACAGAAGCCATAGCTGACAGTGCAGGCAGGTAGGGAGGGGTGAGACCTGAGAGCCCTGCTTGCTTTCTCAGTGGGGAGGCTTGTAGCTTGGGGCAAGATCTCAGCCCTGCTGGCTGGTTGCCTGGATACAAACTTGGTGCTGTTGGTGGGGCAGGGTGGGAGTGAGACTGGCCTTGCTGGCTGCATGGGAGCTGGGTGAGGCCCATTACTGCCAGCTTTCCCCCCACTTTCCTGGTGACCTGTATGATGCAGCAGAGGCAGCCATAATTTCCCTGGGAACATAACCACACTGGCCTGAGAACTGCCCCTCATCACCTACAGTGGCTGCAGCAAGCCCTGCTCAAGTAGAATCTGAGCTGAGACCTGTCTAGCCCTGCCCCAACCTGATGACTTTTCTCTACTGGCCTAGCCGAAGATGAAAGACATAAACTGTTGGGAGCTCTATGGCCCCACCCATTGCCTAAGAAATCCGAGTACTTATAAAATACTGGCCAATTTAGGGCAAGCTTATATCCTCCCTATACTACCATAGTTGATGCTCTCTTGAAAGCACCACCTCCTGGCTGGATGCCAACCAACTCAGGCCTTT
Organism: Macaca fascicularis; assembly: GCF_037993035.2. NCBI lineage: Eukaryota > Metazoa > Chordata > Mammalia > Primates > Cercopithecidae > Macaca > Macaca fascicularis. The sequence goes on along the minus strand of NC_088384.1, from coordinate 60,022,849 downwards.
ACAGCAACTTATAGCAGAACAACTCTGCTCCGAAGAAGGAGAAAACAACAGCTAATTCCACTGCCTATAACACCCTGGCTAAACAGAGATCATGAGTCTGCCCACGTGACAACTTCATTGCTAGCATAACCAGCATTCAAGAAAGCCAAGACACTAAAGAAAACCATAGCCAAGGACTCTCACAGAGCACACTTCACTCCCTTACCACCTCCACTGAAATAGGTGCTGGTGTCCACAGCTGGGAGACCTGAAGATGGATCACATCACAGGACTCTTTTCATTAATTTCCCCAGCACCAGCCTGGGGCCCTGGAGCCCTTGAGAGGCTACACCCAGAAGGGCAACAGCAGTCACTGGAGTCTAGCTCTCAGGAAGCCCTAAGCTTAAGGGAAGGGGAAGAGTACCATATCAAGGGATCACCCCATGGGACAAAAGAATCTGAACTGCAGCCCTTGGGTTCCAGATCTTCCCACTGAAACAGTCTACCCAAATGAGAAGGAACCAGAAAAGTAATTCTGGTACTATACAAAACAGGGTTCTATAACACTCCCAAAAGATCACACTACCTCTCTAGTAATGGATCCAAACCAAGAATAAATCTCTAAATTGCCAAATAAAAAATTCAGAAGATTGATTATTAAGCTACTCAAGGAGATACCAGAGAAAGAAGAAAACCAACTTAAAGAAAAAATTTTAAAATACAGTATATAGATGAAAAAGTCTCCAGATAAATAGATACCATAAAGAAAAGAGACCCACAACTTCTGGAAATGAAAGACATACTTAAAGAAATGAAAAATACACTAGAAAAATTCAATAATAGAATCGAATGAGTAGAAGAAAGAACTTCAGAACCCAAAGAGATGGCTTTTGAATTAACCCAATCCAACAAAGACAAAGAAAAAAGAATTTAAAAAAATGAACAGAGCCTCCAAGAAATTTGGGATTATGTTAAACAACCAAACATAAGAATAAGTGGTGTTCCTGAGGAAGAAGAGAAATCTCAAAGTTTGGAAAACTTATTTGAGGGAAAAATCAAGAAAAATGTCCCTAGTCTTGCTAGAGATCTAGACATCCAAATACAAGAAGCTACAAGAACACCCAGGAAATTTTATCGCAAAAAGATCATTACCTAGGCACACAGTCATCAAATTATCGAAAGTTAAGATGAAGGAAAGAGTCTTAAGAGTTGTGAGGCAAAAGCATCAGATCAGCTATAAAAGAAAACCTATCAGATTAACAGCAGATTTCTCAGCAGAAACCCTATAAGCCAGAAAAGATTGGTATCCTATCTTTAGCCTCCTTAAACAAAATGATTATCAGCCAAGAATTCTGTATCCAGCAAACTAAGCTTCATCAGTGAAGGAGAGAGAAAGTCTTTTGCAGACAAATGCTGAGAGAATTTACCACTACCAAGCTAGCATCATAAGAACTTCTAAATGGAGTTCTAAATCTTGAAAAAAAAAAACCCTCAAATACACCAAAATAGAACCTCTTTGAAGCATAAATCTCACAGAGCCTATTAAACAATAACACAGAGAAAAAAAAAATCAAGGTATTCATATGACAACTAAAATGAATAGAACAGTACCTTGCATCTCAATGCTAATGTTGAATGTAAGTGGCCTAATGTTCTACTTAAAAGATGCAGAATGGATAAAAATCCACCAGCTATATATCTGCTGTCTTTAAGAGACTCACCTAACACATAAGGATTCACATAAACTTAAATGGATGAAGAAAGGTATTCCATACAAATGGAAAGCAAAAGTGAGCAGGAGTAGCTACTCTTATATAGACTATATAGACAAAACATACTTTAAAGCAACAACAATGAAAAAAGACAAAGAGGGACATTATGTAATGATAAAATGATTAGTCCAACAGGAAAATATCACAATCCTAAATATATATGCACCTAACACTGGAACTCTCAAATTTATAAAACATTTACTAGTAGACCTAAGAAATGAGATAGATGGCAACACAACAATAGACGGGGACTTCAATACTCCACCGACAGCACTAGACAGGTCATCAAGACAGAAAGTCAACAAAGAAACAATGAATTTAAACTATACCCTAGAAAAAATGGATTTAACAGATGTTTACAGATCATTCTACCCAACAAGTGTAGAATATACGTTCTTTCCATCAGCACATGAGACATTCTCCAAGATCATATGCTAGGCCACAAAACAAGTCACAATAAATTTAAGAAAATCAAAATTATATCAAGTACTCTCTCAGACCAAAGTGAAATAAAATTCAAAGTTAACTCCAAAAGGAACACTCAAAACTATACAAATACATGTAAACTAAATAATCTGCTCCTGAGTGATCTTTGGGTCAACAATGAAATCAAGATGGAAATTTAAAAATTTTTCAAACTGAATGATAATAGTAATACAGCAAAATTAGTGCTAAGAGGAGAGTTCATAGCATTAAATGTCTACATAAAAATTCTGGAAGAATACAAATAGACAATCTAAGCTCACACCTCAACGAACTAGAGAAACAAGAACAAACCAAACCCAAACCCAGCAGAAGAAAATAAATAACAAAGATCACAGCAAAACTAAATAAAATTGAAACAAACAAAATATAAAAGATAAGTGAAACAAAAAGCTGGTTCTTTGAAAAGATAAAATTGATACACCATTAGTCAGATTAACCAAGAAAAGAGAGAAAATACAAATAAGCTCAATTAGAAACAAAATGGGAGCCATTACAACTGATACCACAGAAATACAAAAGATAATTCAAGACTATTATGAACACCTCCATGCACACAAACTAGAAAACCTAGAGGAGATGGGTAAGTTCTTGGAAATATGCAACCCACCTAGATTAAAACAGTAAGAAATAGAAATTCTGAACAGATCAGTAACAAGTAGCGAGATTGAAACAGTAATAAAAACATTGCCAACAAAAAAAGCCCACGACCAGATGAATTCATAGCTGAATTCTTTCAGACATTCCAAGAAGAATTGGTATTAATCCTACTGAAATTATTCCAAAAGATAGAGAAAGAGGGAATGCTTCCTAAATTATTATATGAAGCCATTATTACCCTAATACCAAAACCAGGAAAAAACATAATAAAAAAAGAAAACTACAGACTAATATCCCTGATTAACATAGATGCAAAAATCCTCAACAAACTACTAGTGAAACAAATCCAACAGTATATTAAAAAGATGTATATTAAGTATATTAAAAACAGTATATTAAGGGATGCAGGATTAGCTTCACATACACAAGTCAATAAATGTAATACACCACATAAACACAATTAAAAACAAAAACCACATGATCATCTTGATAGATGCAGAAAAAGCATTTCACAAAATTCAGCATTGCTTTATGATTAAAGCCCTTAGCAAAATTGGCATAGAAAGGACATATTTTAAAGTTATAAAAGACATCCGTGACAAACCCACAGCCAACATTATACTGAATGGGGAAAAGTTGAAAACATTCCCCCGAGAACTGGAATAAGACAAGGATGCCCACTTTTACCACTTCTATTCAACATAATACTGGAAGTCCTAGCCAGAGTAATCAGACAAGAGAAAGAAAGAAAGGGCATTCAAATGGGTAAAGAGGACATCAAACTGTCAATCTATAAATTCAATGCAATTCCCATCACTGTTTACTGATGACATGATCATTTACCTAGAAAACCCTAAAGACTCATCCAAGAAGCTCCTAGATCTGATAAATAAATTCAGTAAAGTTTCAGGATACAAAATCAAAGTACACGAATTAGCAGCACTGCTATACGCCAACAGTGACCACACTGAGAATCAAATCAAGAACACAACCCATTTTACAATGCTGCAAAAAATAAAATACTTAGGAAAATATCTAATCAAAGAGGTAAATTATCTCTACAAGGGAACTACAAAACGCCACTGAAAGAAATCATTGACGACACAAACAAATGGAAACACATCCTATGCTCATGGATGGATAGAATCAACATTGTGAAAATGACCATACTGCCAAAAGCAATGTAAAAATTCAATGCAATTCCCATCAAAATACTATCATAATTCTTCACAGAACTAGAAAAAAATTCCTAAAATTCATATGGAACCAAAAAAGAGCCACATAACCAAAGTAAGACTAAGCAAAAAGAACAAATCTGGAGGTATCACATTTGACTTCAGACTATACAAGGCTATAGTTATCAAAGCAGCATGGTACTGGTATAAAAACAGGCATGTAGACCAATAGAATAGAATAGAGAACCCAGAAATAAAGCCCAGTACTTACAGCCAACTGACCTTTGACAAAGCAGACAAAAACATAAAGTGGGGAAAGGACACCCTATTCAACAAATGTTTGTGGGATAATTAGCAAACCACATGTAGAAGAATGAAACTGGATTCTTATCTCTCATCTTACACAAAAATCAAATTAAGATGAATCAGAAACTTAAAACTAAGTCCTGAAACCATAAAAATTCTAGAAGATAACATTAAAAAACTTCGTCTAGACATTGGCTTAGGCAAGACCAAGAACCCAAAAGCAAATGCAACAAAAACAAAGACAAATAGATGGAACTTAATTAAACTAAAACACTTCTACACAGCAAAGTAAATAATCAGCAGAGTAAATAGACAATCCACAGAGTGGGAGAAAGTATTCCCAAACTACGCATCCAACAAAGGACTAATATCTGGAATCTACAAAGAACTTAAAAAAATCAGCAAGAAGAAAACAAATAATCCCACCAAAAAGTGGGCTAAGAACAGAATAGACTATTCTCAAAGAAAGATATACAAATGACAACAAACATGTGAAATAATGCTAAACATCACTTTTATCAGGGGAATGAAAATCAAAATTACAATGTGATACCACCTTACTCCTACAAGAATGGCCATAATAGAAAAATCAAAAAATAATAGATATTGGCATGGATGTAGTGAAAAGGGAACACCTTTACACTGCTGGTGGGAATGTAAACCAGTACGACGGCTATGGAAAACAGTATGAAGAATCCTTGAATAACTAAGAGTAAAAATACCATTCGATCTAGTAATTCCACTACTGAGTATCTACCCTGAGGAAAATAAGTCATTATATGTAAAAGACACTTGCACACGCTTGTTTATAGCAGCACAATTTGCAATTGCAAAAATATGGAGCCAACCTGAATGCCCATCATCCAACAAGTAGATAAAGAAAATGTGGGATATATATATATATATATATACACACACACCATGGAATACTACTAAGCCATAAAAAGGAACAAAATAATGGCATTAATATCAACCTGGATGGAGGTTGGAGTCCATTTTTCTAAGTGAAGTAACTCAGGAATGGAAAACCAAACATCCTCTGTTCTCACTCTTAAGTGGGAACTAAGCGATGAGGACACAAAGGCACAAGAATGACTCTGGGGACTTGAGGGGAAGGGTAGGAGGGGAGTGAGGGATAAAAGACACACAATATATACAGTGTACACTGCTGAGGTGTTGGGTGCACCAAGATCTCAGAAATCATCACTAAAGAACTTATCTATGTAACCAAACACCACCTGTTCCCCCCAAAATATTAAAATAATTTAAAAATTAAAAAAAACACGATAATGTAGTAAACCCCAAAGCTAACTAATTATGAAATCATTTTTCACATACATTCCTTCATTTGGTTTTCTCAATAATATTCTGAGGTAGGTTTCAGATTAAGAAACTGAGAATTAGAGAAGTTAAGTCATATGTTAAAAGTTCTTACAGTTGGTAAGTCCATGCACTGATTCCATTGCTCTTTCCAACTTCCCATAGGTGATCAATCATACTACTGCAATTTCCTTCATTCCAATAGGTGAATGGACGAGGGTTAACTTTCAAAAATCAGAAAAGCAGGTGAAAAATTTTGTCTTGAATTGTTGTCCATCCTATGGCACACTGTAACAGTGAAACTTTGGTGTATGATTTAGGTGATGATGCATTTGAACATGGGAGGGAGGGTTAAGGACTGGGTCCTTGATCGTAATTCTCAAATGCTTATGCATAGATGGATCCCCTGGGCGCTCATTAAAGTGCAAACTTGGATTCCATATTTTGAGGTGGGACCTGGGCTTCTGCATTTCTGTAGCTCCCTGCTGATGCTGATGCTGATGCTGCTGGTTTGTGGACCACACTTTGAGCAAGGGAGTAGCTATATTTGTAGAGACATGATCATGTGCTATCTGTTTGCCTCTTCTGAATTTACTGAGTTCATTTTTGATTAAATAATAGGAGCAAAAATCAACAAAGACTTATAATCATTGATATTCACTGAATACGTTGACGATTTTAGATAATCTGACACTTAATTTTACTTCTCTTAAGTCGTATAATTAGTATAATTTAATTAATTCATATTTATTGTTTTGAAAAATTACTCTTATCTGCAGAAATCCCTTTCTTTCACATATTAAATAACAAAGATGTAAAAATTACTGATTTCATTTTATGATTAAAATATATTAAGCAGTTGGGCAGGGTGGCTCACACCTGTCATCTCAACATTTTTGGAGGCTAAGATGGGAGCATTGCTTGAGGGCAGGAGTTCAAGACCAGCCTGGGCAACATACTGACAAGCCATCCCTGCAAAAACAAAAACAAAAACAAAAATTAGCTGTGTGTAGTAGCATGCACCTCTAGTCCCAGCTACTCAGGTGGCTGAAGTGGGAGAATTACTTGAGCCCAGAAGTTAGAGGCCACAGAAGCCAAAATATGGACTCAGCCTAAATGTCCATTAACAGAAGAATGAATAAAGAAAATGTGGTATACATACAAAATGGCACACTATACAGCTATGAAAAAGAAAGACATCTTGACATTCATAGCATCATAGATGAGCTTGAAGGACATTGTGTTAAGTCAAATTAGCCAGGAACAGAAGAAAAATGTACCTCATGTTCTCACTCATGCATGGCAGCTAAAAAAGTTGATGTCATCGAAGCAGAGAGTAGAATAATGGTTACTAGAAGCTGGGAAGGATAGGAGGAGAAGGGAATAACCAGAGTTTGGTTAACAGATAGAAAATTACAGCTAAATAGGAAGAATAAGTCCTAGTGTTCTATAGCACTTTGCAATTAATTAACAACAATTTTTTTTGTATATTTTCAAATAGCTAGAAGAGCAGATTTTGAATATTTGCAACATGAAGAAATGACAAATGTTTGAGGTGATGAGTATGCTAACAACTTTGATTTTGATCTTTGCAAGTTGCATGCATGCATAAAAATAGCATACTATACCTCATAAATATATACAATTACTATGTGGTAATTAAAATTAATAATTAATTTTTTTTTTTTTTTTTTTTGAGACGGAGTCTCGCTCTGTCGCCCAGGCTGGAGTGCAGTGGCCGGATCTCAGCTCACTGCAAGCTCCGCCTCCCGGGTTTACGCCATTCTCCTGCCTCAGCCTCCCGAGCAGCTGGGACTACAGGCGCCCGCCACCTCGCCCGGCTAGTTTTTTGTATTTTTTAGTAGAGACGGGGTTTCACCGTGTTTGCCAGGATGGTCTCGATCTCCTGACCTCGTGATCCGCCCACCTCGGCCTCCCAAAGTGCTGGGATTACAGGCTTGAGCCACCGCGCCCGGCCAATAATTAAATTTTTAAAAAGTAAATAAAAAATAAAGATGTTATGATGCTAGAAGGAGAGAAAGAGTTGAAGATGCTACAATAATGTTGCCTTTTAGGGTATAGTTAAGGGCCACAAGTCAAGACATAAAGACAACCTCTAGAAGCCGAAAAGTTACAGGAAAGGAATTCTCCCCTGAAACCCCTAGAAGGAACTAGCTCTGGTCACACTTTGACTTTGGACAAATGAGACTAATTTTGTACTTCTGAACTCCAAAGCTGTATTATAATAAATATGTGTGGTTTTCGTAGCTGGATGTAGTAGTGCACAGCTGTAGTCCAGCTATTTGTGAAGTTGTGGCAGGAAAATCACTTGATACCACTAGTTCAAGGTTGCAGTGAGCTGTGATTGTGCCACTGCATTCCAGCCTGGGTGAAGGAGTGAGACCCTACCTGTAAACAAACAAACAAGTAAATAAATAAATAAATAAGTTTTATGATACTTTTGGTCATTTGTTACAGCTGTGACAGGAAATTGATGCATCTGGGAATTGAAACTTACATCTTTCTCAAGGCCACAGGAAAATGTGAAAAGTCCACCTCATATTGTGGGATATGAAGGAGGGTCTTTTATTTCCAGTACATCATAAAAACTTCTGTGTCCTTTCTCTAAATATGAAACTCAATGTTTCTTTCTCCTTCCATGTCTTATTTTGAAAAATAAGTACTTGGGTTGGTAATACATCAGTGCCTATGATCTAGCCACCTAGAGAAACTGTAGACTATTTTCTCAGAGATTATGTTACTAACCCAGAGCCTGGATGCAAAACCAGATCCATGTGTCTTCTTTCGATAAAGAATATAATAGAGAAAGAATAGAAGGAATCTATTCAGGTCTCTTGCCCATTTCTCAATTGGATTATTTGTTTTCTTTCTGTAGAGTTGTTTGAGTTCCTTATATATGTTGGATATTAGCCCCTTATTAGATGTATGGCTTGCAAATATTTTCTCCCAATTCGTAAGTTGTCTTTTCACTCAATGAATTGTTTCCTTTGATGAAAGAAGCTTTCTATTTTCATGTAATCCCACTTAGTTAGGTAGGCTTATTATTTTCCATAAGTGGATTGGAGGAGTTTTTTGCAAAAATATAAAATTAAAGATATCACTACTACTGCAATTATTTTGCATTTCTATAATGTCTTTTTATTTAAACACTTATAAATCCCATAAAGCAACTACTGGTACATGTTCTCTGTAAAAATGGATATGGTTCATAAGACTGCCAGAGTCCTTTATAACCTCATGATACCTTATAGAGTGGCTGTTACTCTTTCGATAGGAATAGCTATGGTTCATAGGATTTATGGGTAATCTATACCACTGTGGTGTCTTGGGAGTGATAGCTCCTATAGATATTTTATCTTCTATTATAACCCTTACAAATAACACAGTTTATTTTCATGAGGCTTGACATAGCCATAGCTAGTTTCAAAATAATTTACTTCCTGTGGTTGTATACTTTATTATAGAAAGTACTGTACAGAGAAGTTACAGATTGAATGGCAGTTAATTCTCACATATGTATAAAATATATTCTATCTTAATTAATTTATTATTATTTTTCCTTGGCATAGTGTTCCGTACCATGACGGTAGACTAGATAACCACTAAATATTTTAACTTTCTTCCATAGTATTGTGTGTGTGTGTGAATTTGTGTGCAACTAAAATAAATTAATACAGTGATGCATGGAACATTCTGGTCGACATGTGTCTTGTTTTAGATGAATTGAAATTACAAGGGTGATAAAACTGTTTACATTTAGTCTCAAAATATTTTATTCCATTTCCTTTCTGTAGACATAATACATTTATCAAAATAAAAAATATTGACAAAATGTTATTCATATACTCAGAAAATGTGAAAACACACATGGCACTTTTCTGGAGCATCATTTCTGCAAAATGAAGTAAAAGCTGATCTTCATGTTTTTGTCATTAATGAAATAATTTATCCAGAAAAGTTTGTATAGAAAAATAATGGATATATACAAACCTGCAAAGCAAAGTTATTCAGTAATATAGGCCATGGATATATGGTTGTAAGGCAAGAAATTATACTTATTACTGCCCTACTCTGAAAATACCTCAGGTTGAAATTATTTACAGTATTCTAATTGCTACACCAAGGTTACACTTATCTTACAGAAAAATCCAAATATTTTACATTACATAATTACTCAGCACAAAAATACTAAAGTTCTTGTCTCAAATATATATTTCCTTTCATCTCTTGGGGAAATACTACAGAACAATTTTTAAGTACAATTTCATAAACATGACCTAAAACACTTTTAAGTCCTTATTTTTATTCCCAATATACTTTTTGTTGTTTTTTCCCTAGATTTATTGATGTATAGTTGAGAACTTAAAAATGCATTTATTTACAGTGTGCAGTGTGATGATGTGCACCATTCTCATAGTTTTCTTTTTGTTGTTGTGAGAACATTTACGATCAATTCTCCTAGCAAATGTCAAGTATACAATATAGTATAACTTACTATAGTCACCATGCTGACTTCAAAGCTCCAGAACTTGTTCACTCGTTCACTCTGTTTAACTGAATATTTGTGTCCTTTGACCAGCATCCACCCCATTTCCTTCACCCTTCAACCCCTGGCAACCCCCATTCTACTCAGCTTCTATAAGTTAAAATGTTTTAGATTGCACGTATAAGAGAGATGGGCTGGGCGCAATGGCTCACACCTGTAATCCCAGCACTTTGGGAGGCCAAGGTGGTTGGATCACGAGGTCAGGAATTCAAGACAGCCTGGCCAAAACGGTGAAACCCCATCTCTACTAAAAATACAAAAGTTAGCCGGGCGTGGTGGCGGGCGCCTATAATCCCAGCTACTCGGGAGACTGAGGCAGAGAATTGCTTGAACCCGGGAGGCTGAGGTTGTAGTGAGCCGAGATCATGCCACTGCACTCCAGCTTGGGCGACAGAGCAAGATTCTGTTTCAGAAAAAAAAAAAAAAAAGAGAGAGAGAGAGAGATCATATGCCTGACTTATTTTGCTTACCGTAATGTTCTATAGATTCATCCATGTTTCGGCAAATGACAGGATTTCCTTCTTTTTAAAGACAGAATGAAGTTATGTCTATCTGCAGTATCATATTTTATTTATTCATTCAGCCAGTGATGAAGACTTAGGTTGTATCCATATATCGGCTATTGAAAATAGCTCTGCAGTGAAAATGGGAGTGCAGATATCTTTACAAGACAATGATTTCTTTCTTTGGATATATAACCAGAAGTGAGATTGCTGGACCATAGAGTAGTTCTATTTTGTAATTTTTTGAGGAACTACCATGATTTTTTCTGTAATGACTCTACCAATTTATTGTGTAAAAGTAAAACCTACCGTATCAACTATATATTATTTATAAATAGTACATATGTTATGACATATATAGCACATATTTATAATTTTTAAGTTTACATTTACTAAACTGCTTATGCTGTTTTCATATATTCCATTTCTTTAATTTTAATCTTCCTCTTAAAAGTAATGTTTGTGCCTGTGTTTGTTTTATTTCATTACATATATGACATATATGTTTATGTCTTAAATTCCATCATTTTCACTTTAGCCTTATAAAGGCTAAATCACTTTAGCCTTATAAAGGCCTTATTTAAGGCCACTGATTTAAACACATATTGTAACTCATGACACACGATGATTCATTCTCATTTTATCTTAAGACATTCTGCAGTTTTGCTTTCAAAGTAAATAATCTCTAGGAAATGCAGAAACTACAGAAAATAAATGATAATTTTGTCCGGTAGAAGCTCTAATGTGTTCTCTCAGTGATTCATGGAATCAAAACAAAGCTAAATTTTTTAAAAGTCTGAAAAGTATATTCTGTTAAAATTAATGATTTCCAAGAATGACATAAAAATTAAAGCATAAAAAGTAAATGAATAATATACACTTGAAATAAATGTCCAACACAGAAATGAATAGAGTTGCAAATATTTTTTTTTTTTTTTTTTTTTTTTTTTTTGAGACGGAGTCTCGCTCTGTAGCCCAGGCTGGAGTGCAGTGGCCGGATCTCAGCTCACTGCAAGCTCCGCCTCCCGGGTTCACGCCATTCTCCGGCCTCAGCCTCCCGAGTAGCTGGGACTACTACGGATCACGAGGTCAGGAGATCGAGACCATCCTGGCTAACACGGTGAAACCCCGTCTCTACTAAGAAATACAAAAAATAGCCGGGCGAGGTGGCAGCGCAAATGTTTTTTTTTTTGAGATGGAGTCTCGCTCTGTCGCCCAGGCTGGAGTGCAGTGGACGGATCTCAGCTCACTGCAAGCTCCGCCTGCCGGGTTTACGCCATTCTCCTGCCTCAGCCTCCGGAGTAGCTAGGACTACAGGCGCCACCTCGCCCGGCTAGTTTTTTGTATTTTTTAGTAGAGACGGGGTTTCACCGTGTTAGCCAGGATGGTCTGATCTTCTGACCTCATGAGCCGCCTGTCTTGGCCTCCCAAAGTGCTGGGATTACAGGCTTGAGCCACCGCGCGCGGCCGCAAATACATTTTCAACGTTGATTGGAGCTGGGGATGATCTCCTCAAACAGATCAGAATAGTTTCCATCTGATTCCCTCTTAATACATGTAAATATTTTCCACTGATTTTAGAAAAAATTAAGTCTCTTTACAATGCCCTAACAAACTTTGAATATTCTTCTTTACTTACTTTTCTAAATGTATCAAAGATCACTCACTCACTTTTTTACTCATTCATTTCTAGACACACTAACTTCAGAGCACAATAGTACTTTCAAGATTCAGATTTTCGGTACATTTTTCCGTCTACTTGGAATTCATTACTCCTATATCTGCAAATGTTTTCTGCCACTATAGCCTTCAAGGCTTACATTAAGTGTTAACTGAGTTTCTTTTTATCTGACATGAACTTTTTTTATCTCCATTTCAGGATCTTTTTGTCCAATCTAGAGCACATTGCTGAATGAGTATTTATATATTTGTTTATTTTTTTCTGTATTTTCAACCCATTTACCTGTATATTATGTGAACCAAGAAGGCTAATTTGGGTTAGAAGAATTGAACAGGTAGAAAAGACAAAAAAAGGAGGTGAGTAAATTAGCTGATGTCTAAATTAAAAATAATAAGAGCATGGATTAAGAGAGAGACCATGACAATATAAAGAAAATAATGCAATCAAATATAATTCTGAGGTAGACTCTATGGATATACCACCATATTAGATTTGGAGATCAAAGGAAGAAATAATTAATTGTTATAGCTGATTTTGAATAAAAATCAAGGATATGATTATTGTAGATACTTTCAAACATATGTGTAAGCCATGAAAAAGTCAATTTTAAAGTTGAATGCATTTGTGTTTGTGGGATTGTATTGGGGGTTGCCCATGATAAAACACAATGAATAAAATTGTGAATACAGTGGATAAAATAAAAGGTCAAAGTATACACCTACTTGGGTTGTTGACTATATATTGCCAATTGTTCCATTATATTTTGTTTTAGTTATATAGACTTTTACCAGTAGTGTTGAGAAGAGAGTATCTATCTCCAGAAAACCTTAGTTTATTATTAATTATTAATTCATAAAAATTATAATTTTCATAGGTAAAAATTGATGCCTCATTTGGTAAATTTGTATTTTATAACAAATAAAAACAAAATAATGTGTATTCTATCTACTGTAAAATTTTTAAATGAATTATTTCTTTAAATCTGTTGACTATATCCCAGTTGAAAAGGCTTAGCAATTCGGTCTATTACAAACATTTTACTCTGTTTAATTTTTACTTAATTTCTTCTAGATGGTTTGATAGTATGTAAAAAATTGAAGAATATATTTTGTCATATATATAGTTAAATAATTTTATCGTATGCCTCTTAGATGTTTGTATTTTTTAATTCTCACATATATGATAAAAATTTTATATTTTTAAATTTGTTTTACTTTATACTGTGTTATATTACATTGTGGCTCATATGAGAAGGCACCTATTTTTGGTAATTATGTTGTATTTTGAGATTATCATGAAAAATATTTTAATTCAGATATTATTTAATTTAATGTGAGAATTTATTTATATGTATCTGATTTAGTTTCCAATATTTTCATACTTTTTTTCTCAGTGATGTAGACCAAATGTCCAATATCCTGGTGTTTAATAGCGAAAATAGGATCCAATTTTGTCCATGGAAATTCTTCTCTTTTGTCATTGAGATATTGCCTGACTACCTAGAATTCATCACCATGTTTACTTAGTTTCTTTTTTATTCTTTCTAGATTAAACATGGCAGTCCACATGAAGGAATAAAATATATTTTATAATTAAAAATGAGCAGAATGCTTAAGATAAAATAAAAAGAATTTAAAGTAAAATTAAGTGGCAAGTGCAAAGCTAAAGGACGTCTTTTTTTTTTTTTTACATCAGTCAAAATAATTTGAGTTTGAAGTAAGGTAATATCAAGTCTAATCAAAGAAGGAAAGAGTTTTTTTCTTGTTGAATGCACTGGAAATGCTCAAGGTTTCATACTGCCCCTGCTATACAATCAAAACTATATCAAAATTTCTGTGATTCTCTTGGGACTTCATCAGTCTTCATGCGGACTTCATCCTCTGAATGACTGAAGCGGTTTTACACATCATATTTATACACCAATCTTTGAAGAGCAAGAAAGACAATTTGTGACCTAGAATTACCAGATAATGTTCGGATTTCCACACTGATTTTTACTTTTGTGTCAAGTCTTGCAGACTAGATAATGATACGTCACATCCCATTGATTAGTTTAAGAAGATGCATACTAAATGGGATGGTTAGGATTATCTTGAATAGTTTAATCTGGTGACTTCCAATGTTGCCTGCATGTTAGAATCGTGTATGGACATTAAAATGTATACTGATCTTAGTTATGTCTTCCTAGACCTAATCAATTGATCAATGAAAGTATATTATTACTTGATTAGGTATTTTTGTTAACAATATGAAAAATCTGAATATTAAAAACAATAAACCAGACAACTTTCTGATTTATTCTAATATACGCCGTGGATAGATAGCCACAACTTTAGTTCCCTTAGAGGCCACTTCTAGAGGTGTGGATGAGGTTTAGTCCCATCCCAAGTGGACCCGAAAGTTTTGCTAGTGAGAAAGTACAGCAAACGTAGGAGGGAAAAAGCAAACTCCCACTGATTTAATTTGTAAATATCCTATTTCCAAGTGAGACAACATAATGTAATTCCTTATTTTCTTACCATCTCCAGCAAGTAATATATAGTGGATGATTTTGCTTAGTGTAAGCATCATTGCAGAGATAATTCAAGATGCGAAATTTAGATATTTTCCACAATTACACTAAGTTAAAGCTTTTCAAAGCTCAATTGTTTTGTTTGCATGAACATTTAAGAAATTATAGTACAAAATAACTAATTGATATAGCTTACCTAATCATTTCTCCTAAAATCAGATTTCATTTTGACAAATAACAAATTAAGCAGAAATCTATATTCACTTCAATTTATATATTCTGAAATTATTAAAATGTTGATGTATTGTCTCAGGATATTGACAGGTAAAAAAATTTCTCTCCCAGTCGAAAAATATAGGCCAAAATAATTTATTTATTGTGTTCTTAGCTTGAGAAAGAAAAAAATGCTAGATCCATATAAAGTATTTGATAAGCAAACTAAATCTCCTATCACATCAAAGAGTAGGTTTTGCTTTGTTTGCTTTTTCTATGGTCTCTTGCTCGTGATACTGTTGTAAAATTCTCCAAGATCTAAAAAAAGGCTTTGAATTTTTTCTGCTGCAGTAGCAAGTCTATTAATAGAATGGGGAGAGAATTGTAATGCTTCATTACTTTCAGCTGAGAGAGGGGTATACAAGGACCTCTAACTTTCAAAGTGGCATTGAAGCAAAATTACTTCAACCAGACATGAAGGTATGCAATAAAGTAAAAATAGAGTTTTCTCTTTCCCTCAAGGACTGAGGAGAATGCATATTTCTTCCAACAAATGCAAATATTTCATCAATTAAAATTTTCAAAACAATTTTACTTGCTCAAATTAAAGTAAGAATGGTGTGACCATGAAGCTAGCATTTATAATCAAGCATGAATTACAATTTGTATATAAATGTAAAATTGCTACATTGTGGTCCAATAATATTTGCTATGGAATAAATTCTAAATTACATAAGCTACAACTTTCCCACATTCTCTCAAAATATTGTATAATGACATCTAAAATACTCATTTAGACTAAAAATATCTAGTAAATATTTTCACTGGAATAAATATATTTTTAAGCACAAATTCACATATTATGAAATATTGTAAACGGAAAAATATATAATTAGGAAAGTCTTGAGTCAAAACAATGTCAAATTGAAAAGTTTGTCTCCAGGCAGGGCACGGTGGCTCACGCCTGTAATTCCAGAACTCTGGGAAGCCGAGAGCAGCAGATTGTTTGAGGCCAGGAGTTCGAGATTACTCTGGCCAACATAGTTCACCCTCTTTCAACTCCCTCTCTACTAAAAATGCAAAAACCAGCCAGGCATGGTGGCACACACCTGTAATCCCAGCTACTCAGGAGGCTGAGGCACGAGAATTGCTTGAACCTAGGCAGCAGAGGTTGCAGTTAGCCAAGATCGTGCCACTGCACTCCAGTGTGGGCAACAGAGCAAGACTCTGTCTCAAAAGGAAAGAAAGAAAGAAAGAGGCAAAGAGAGAAAGAGAGAGAGAGAGAGGGAAGGAGGGAGGGAGGGAGGGGAGGAAGGAAGGAAGGAAGGAAGGAAGGAAGGAAGGAAGGAAGGAAGGAAGGAAGGAAGGAAGGAAGGAAGGAAAAGAGGAAAGGAGAAAGGAAAAGAGAGAGGAAGGAAAGAAGGAAAGGGAAGGAGGGAAGGAAGGAAGGAAGGAAGGAAGGAAGGAAGGAAGGAAGGAAGGAAGGAAGGAAAGAAGGAAAGAAGGAAAGAAGGAAAGGGAAGGAAGGAAGGAAGGAAGGAAGGAAAAGAAAGAAAAGCAAGAAAGGAACAAAGGGATAAAAAGTTTGTGTCCAAAAGGTAGTTTTAATACCTTCTTTTATGTTAAAATATAATGAATAAATTGTTATAGTTAATTTACATTTTATATACAAATCCAAAGTTATTAATTTAATCTATTTAGTAGCCATTAGATTTTCGGTGTCTCTTACTTTAAAGCTTTCAGCAGCATATATTAGTTTCAAAAAAGGGAATAGTATTTGTTTGCAAAACTATAAACCAAAAAATTGTTAGCAATACAGAGAAAAATATTCATGAAAATAGAATAGATCACACTGGGGAAAAGAAATGGTGATAAAATTAATTAAATATCATCTTCCATAGATATGCACTGGTTATCTCTAAAGATGAAGATTCTACACATGCACACCATTGGCATGGTGTATGTGGAGTATAATTGATTCTGCATATTTAGGAGTATATTAAAAAGTGATATAATTTTAAGAATACCTAACATACCATTTTTTCTCTTAGGTAATCTGTATCATCTAGTACAAATATAGTGGTTGATAAACAAGGGATTATATTGTCAAATGGACTTACACCAATCACTGATCTCACCTAATTCTGAAATATACAAATGATTTGTATATTACTTTCCTACTGCTTCAGCAATAAACTACCACAGACTCAGGAGCATAAAAAAGAACAAATGTGTTATCTTACACTCTTGCTGTGAGAAATCCAAAATGGGTTTAGCAGGGATAAAATCAAAGTGTCAGCAGAACTGCATTCCTTCTTGAGGCTCTAGGAGAATTCTTTTTATTTTTTCCTTTTCTCCTGTGTTCTTCAACTTGTGGCTGCATCATTCTGACCTCTTTTTCTATCATGATATACTTTTCTCCAACTCCGACCCTCCTGGCACTTTCTTATAAAGATCTTGTGATTCCATTGAGTTCACCTGGATATTCCAGAATAATCTTCCCATCTCAAGATATTAGGGTGGTGCAAAAGTAATTGCTGTTCTTACCATTCAAAGTAATGGTAATATCTTAAATGAAACACATTTTTAAAGCCATCTGTACCGGCTTTGGGAATTCAAACATGAACATTGTTGAGGGACCATTATTCTACTTACAACAATTTGTAACCAACTAAACAAAAAAGAATCAATAGAGACCTGTCACTCTAAAGTTTATCTGGAGAGGTAAAAGACCCAGAAGAGCTACCACAATATTAAATAAGAACAAAATTTCAGGACTGATTTCCTACTGCCAGACTTAATATAAAGCCACAATAATCAAAAAAGTGTGATGTTGGCAAAGTAATAGACAAATAAATAAATGAAGCACAATAGATAGCCTAGAAATAGCTTCACATGAATATAGTCAACTGATCTTTAATGAAAAAAAAATTAAGGTAATACAATAGAAAAAAAAAGTCTTTTCAACAACTGTTGCTGAAACATTACATAAACAGAAAATTCATCTAAAATAAATGAGTGAAAACATAAACAGCAAATGGTGCTGGAACTCCTGGACATCTACATGCAAGAAAGTAAGTTTAAACACAGACTTTATACCCTTCACAAAAATTGTCCCAAAATGGTTCACAAGCCTAAATGCAAAATGCAAAACTATAAACTCCTAAAAGAGAGCATAAGAGAAAATCTAGTTGATCTTGGTTATGGGGATGATTTTTTAAATACAAGACCAAAGGCATGATATCCAAGAAAAAGTAACTGATAATCTGGAGAAGGGAAGCCATAGACCGGAATAAAATATTTGCAAAACAACATGCCTGATAAAGGTTATCATCTGAGATATTTTAAAAAAAAGCCACTCAAAACTCAATAATAAGAAAACACACAACCTAATTAAGGAATAGGTGAAAGACCTCAACAGACATTTCACTAAAGAACACATGACAATGACAAATGAGAACACAAAAAGGTGCTCTGTGTCATATGCCATTAGGGAAATAAAAAATAAAACAAAAATAAAATACCTTTACTGGCCTATTATAAGAGCGAGAACACTGAGAACACCAAATGCTGGCAAAGATGTGGAACATAGGAACTTTCATTGCTGGTATCAATGTAAAATGGTATAGCTACTTGGGAAGACAATTTATCACCTTCTTACAAAATTAAGCACACTCTTACCATTCAGTCCAGCAATCATGCTCCACAGTATTTATCCAAATGAGTTGAAAACTTACTTACACACAAAAACCTGCACACAGATGTTTATAGCAGCTTTACTCCAAACTTTCCAAAACTTGGAAGCAACTAATAAGATTTTCTCAATCAGAGAATGGAATTAAATGTATCTATTTAGTAAAATATTATTTAGCACTGAAAAAAACTGAGTCATCAAGCCATGAAAAGACATGGAGGAACCTTAAATGGATACTACTTAGTAAAAGAAGAAAGTTCATTTCCATATGACTCCAACTATATGGCATGACAGAAAAGGTAACTATGGAGATGCTAAAAATATCAGTGGTTTGAAGTCATTATGAAGAAGGGAAGGATGAGTAAGGAGAACACAAAGGATTTTTAAGCAGTGAAACTATTTTTTCTGATACTATAATGGTGAATATATGCTATTGGAAATATGTCTAAACTTATAAAATATGTAATACCAAGAGTGAACCCTAATGTCAGCTATAGGCAGAGTGACAATAATGTGTCAGTGTAGGTTCATCAATTGTAACAACAAATGTACCACTCTGGTGTGAGCAATTGATAATGTGGGAGGCTAGGCTTGTGTGAGAGAAGGAGTTATACTGGAAATCCCTCTACCTTCTGCTTCATTTTTATGAACCTAAAGCTGCTCTAAAAACTAATGTCTTATACAATGAACAAACAAAAAAGATAAAGCATTGTTGCAAGATTTTAATAAACGGCTATACAGATGCTCTGTGACTTACAATGTGGTTACATCCTGATAAATCCAATATAAGTCAAAAAGTAGTATATGTTAAAAATGCAATAAATACCCTGATAAGCTATCATAAAGTTGAAAATTGTAAGTTAAAACATTGAAAGTAGCAACCATCTAGATGTGGGAAAATAAATAAATAAGAGAACAACCCAACATCAGTCTCTGGGAAGCTTTGAAACTCTAGAGGCTGTCAGTCACTGAGTGCAAGCCTAGCTGCTTCAGCTTCAAAGCCAAAATACAAAAAGCAAAGTTTGATGAAATGAAAGCAACTTTATGCAAATGCTAGCAGATTGGAAATGTTCAACCTCATGGCTCCAAAAGACTATCCCAAATTTTGGGACTGACTGAGAGGGGTTAAAAAGGGAAACTTGGAATGGGAAACATGAGGGAGTGATGCAGGGTACAGGCCTACATGTCTTTTTCTGATGGCTATATTGAATAGTTTTCCACCTGCTGTCCCAACTGGCATCATCTGGACTGTGGCTGGATTGTAGAATTTCCACTTTGAGGTAATCTCTAAGTGGGTAAGAGTTCCATAGCTGGGTCACCATGTCTTGTTTGCTTTAGGATAAGCCCCTGAAAGTTCTAACTAAACATGCCATTAGATAAATATGCATGGTGCAAGGGAGTGCCTCCTGGGAAAACGAGAGAAACAAAGAGGATGAAAGTACATTCCAAGGCGATATTCTGAGTTTAGAAATAAAAGCTTCAAGATTAATTTTATACCTAAAATGCTTGATTACAATTCCCCAACTGACAAATTTTATTTCAGTTCAAATCTGGCTATTTTCTGGTGGAAAGGGACATAGTTGCAGAGCAATGGAACAGAATCTGTCTACCTAGAGTTGATTATATTCTTGAGTCCCTGGGCTTATAGAAGAGACCTGTTGGGCATCACAGTGAGTATGTAACAGCAATACAGTTCACAGCAGAAGAATAAACCTATTCCCATAATCATGGCTAAAACTCCAAGTAATTTTCTTTCTGTCATCACAAGGGATCTAATCCACATTATGTGGAGAGCTGTTGACTTAAAGAAATTGTGAAATCAGGCATATTACTATTTTGCTTATATGTGTCTTGTAGGACTGAGGATATATTTTCAGTTATATGGAATGTACAGACAGCATTTAGTTTTAGTTATTGTACACATTTCCCACTGTCAATTGTACCAAGAGTTTCTGTGGGGATCTGATAATAGATTGGCGAAACAAACATATTTATGTTATAGTAATAAAGTGGGAAAATCTTTAAAAAATTTAAAGTTACTATATAAAGTTAGGCTAAAATAAGAATTAAAAGCCCCCCTTGAAATAAAAGTTAAAAAAATTCACTGCCTTTCTGTAAAATTTGTAAAGCATTAACTGTATCTCTCCCCTACATATATTATAAGTTCTATAAATTCCTGTTTTTCTTACTGTACAGCTGCAAAGTCACAAAATTAATAAGCATGAGTTACAAAACCCATTTTCACAAGATATAACTAAATCTTAAAAATGTCACCTGATAATTCACTACTTTTAATCTCGCTTCTGTAAGCCTGCTTCCTGCATCACATAATCACCATCTTAAGATACATAAAAGACATTTGTTTTCTTTGTTTGCTGCTCAGACTTTCAGGATGCATGTCCGCTGAGCTAGTGTACACCTAAAATAAACCCTCCTGAACCCCACTTGATCTCTCTGGTTCTCTGATTTTGAGCTATGAATATTTATAAAGGTGATGCTAGCATACGTTTCTTGAAGAAATATGCGTGTAACATATGTCTCATGTTCATTTTGGGGTGGAGACTAAATATTAAAGTGTATTATAATTTTACCCTATATATTAAAAGGTCTGGTCAGGACACAAAGGCATGTAAGTGTGTAATTTTTGCAGAACTAGTTCATGTTTGGTGGTCTTTTTGTCAGGAGAAAGTTACTAAAATCAGTCTTTTGTCTAATTAAAGCTGTAGTTATGGCTGTTCGAACGGGCTGGTAGTCAGTCAGCCTATTTCAAGGTTGGTTCCTGTCTGACTGCTAGAGAAAAAGAAAAACCTTGCGGCAGTTGGAACATAGTTTACTTTTTAAGTTTAGAAGGATGTGACTTAACGCTTGCCTAGCATGGTCTCAGAAAGTGTTTATAATGTAGTACGTTCTTATTATAAAGAGCCTGTCAGTCCTACAACCTCTATGTTACTGTAAATGCTGGTCAGTTGTGATTAAATTCCTAAAGAGAGAGAGTATTATGAGGTATGTCTGACCCACACCCTAACCCACAATTTTCTGTCATTTCTTGAACTTATTGGTGTTTCTTTGTGGATCCCCTTTGGCCAACAGGAGGTCCATTCAGTCTGTTGAGGGGCTTATAGTTCTATTTTATTTTGTTTAGTTTATATTCCCCCTTTTTGGTCAAGATATGCCAGAGGCAGTATTGATAATCAAGCGTTTATTTTAGTTTTTCCATATTGATGCTGGGGTGGTGTACTACATGCTCTGGGTCCATCATGTGGGCAGACACTTATTGACCCTTGAAACCCCTTTTAGGCAATATAACCACCAAAAACCAAAAGCCAAAAATTTAGGTTATAAAATTGATTTGTCTTTAAGTTTTACATGTTGAGTCATCAGCTATTTAGGCATATGTGTGTTTATCTCTGACTTGGAGGGTATGACTTAATTTTACTCCTCCAAATCAGCTCTTACAATATCATGCACTCTTTTTTTCCATGATAGTCTCAGGGCCCGGAGGCTTAATTAAGTGATCTTAAATCCTAGAAGTAAAACAAAGCATAAAGAACTAGCAATATTTTAAAGAAAAAGGTTAGAAGTGCTGCCTTGCTCTGAGAATGGCAGGAAAAGAAGCTCACAAGGTAGCTAAACTGTTAAATTACTTAGCATCCAGGCATATAATAAATTACAGTAAGTTAAATAGAGGCAAAATCATGAAATGAGTATATATGCCATTGTATACAGGCCTGGTCCAGTGTCAACTGCAGGTAGTTTATCTTGATAGTCATCTTCTCCCAGATCTAAGGATGAGGATTTGATGAACTGGAATTTCATGTCAGATATTCACAGAAGTCATTGTCTTATTTAGATGAGATACATGCAACCAGGAGTCAAAGCTCCGAAACTTCGTAGTACAAAGATTAGTTAATAGCACCTCATAAGGACCTTTTTAAGGGGCTAAAGGTAGCGATACTGGAGTCCATGACCTGACTGGAAGTTGTAAAATGATTTTATAACTCTGCAGTGATGAATTTTTATAGTTTGATAAACTGCAGCAATAAGCCATAGACAACTTACAATTCAGTTTTGAAGATTTGTGTCAAAGATGTTAAAAGACTCAAAACATTTGATCAAAACAGATATCTTATATGAATTTTCTTATAAACATTTTTACAACTTACATAGACTATCTATGACATGCTTTGACTTTGTTTTGTCCTGAATTTTCTTTTCTTAAATCATTAGTCATTTTGCTTAATCATGTAAGATTCTTTCTCATACTAAATTACTTTTTTAAGTTTTTAGCAAAAAAGACCTCTATAACATTTTTTTGCACCTCTCTTTATTACTGGTTTCTTTGATTTTGTTACATAAATAACTTTTGAATTAGACAAAATTTATTTTTATTAAGAATATGTTATGTTATTTTAAAATAATTTTTTTCTTTACCTAAAACACATCATACTTTGGAAAACATTATATGAAGATTTATATATTACCTAGTTTTTTTTTTCTGTTAATTTTTTTGAGATGGAGGCTTGCTCTGTTGGCAGGCTGATGTGCAGTGGCGTGATCTCAGCTCACTGCAACCTCCATCTCCTAGGTTCAAGTGATTCTCCTGCCTCTGCCTCCCGACTACCTGGGACTACAGATGTGTGCCATCATGCCTAGTTAATTTTTGTACTTTTAGTAGAGATGGGGTTTCACCATATCGTCCAGTATGGTGTTGATCTCTTGACCTTGTGATCCACCCACTTCGGCCTTCCAAAGGCCTGGCTGTTAATAATGTTTAAAGTCTGTGAAGATCAGGTGTTCATTTAAGTAAGAATTTTAAACACCTAGGTATTTTGCCAATAACATAAAATTTAACTGTTTTATTAAAAATTAACAATATTAAATTAGTCTTATTTTTCAAAAAAATTACACAAAGTTTATTCACCTTTTAGCTGGATTTATTGTCTTATAAATTTGATGCCACACCTTAAACCTTATAATATCTACCATAGATAAATATAAGTCTTATTTAACCAACAAAAATGTAGCTGACAATTCGGAAGATGCTTCTATTTTTATTTTATTAATGGTTTTGAAATCACTTCTATTTATCTAAAATTGCTAAATTTATGTGAACTTGAAAAGGATTTGGATTTATCAGTGTTTATTTACTTTTATGTCAATCTGATAGTATTTTAGACGTCACATATAACATAATACATGTACATAATGTATAAACATATCTAAATATATATACAAACAAATAAAGATCCAATAGCTTTTACCTCAGAATTTTTGCCAAATATAGCAATATAAATTCACCATTTTTTAAAATATAGCTGGATCTAAATTATTTTTCTGAACAAATTGAAACATTATCTAGGCTAAATTTTACTTTCCCTGATAACTAATCCAGGGAAAGCTGTGGAGCAAAATTTTGGGTAAAGCAGGGTCTATGACAATTTGATTTTTTCAAAAGCCTCTTTTATTTTCTTGAGTTTCAAATAAGTTTCCAATTTTACATTTTAGCAAGATTTGGCTAAAATGTATAAGAAAAACAAAATCTCCATAGAGCCTTAAAATAGTGAATTTTATCTAAACACCAATAGCTGAAAAATGGCAGATTCAAAGAAGGAAGAAAAGAAAAATGGGAAATATGTAGAGTTTAGAAGGTTCTAGTTAACTCTATAGTTTCAGGTTAACCATTTGAGTTCTCAATTTGTCCTACTGTAATTTTCCGATTAGTTTAAAATGTGCACAAGAAGAGACTATAACATATAACCATCTTGAGTCTCAGTCTAGAAAAGAGTTCACATGCTTTCTTCACCCACAAAGCTTAACAAGACATAGGAAATATTCTACAGTCCCAAAGAGAATGGCAAAATCAGGGGCCAGAAAGTTGGAAATTGTTACTTCTCTAGTGCTGACAGGTGCAGCCTATGTTGCTGCTTTCTGACAATCATGTGAACTTGGTATTGTCTGGTAGAACCCCACTTTACAGATGGAATAGAGACCATGTGAAACACTTGCAATGCAAAGAATAACAGTAATCGCAGACACAAACACAAATGGTTTTAATACAGAAAGAGCACTCCAAACTGGTCCCCAAAAGGAGAGACTGAAGAAAAAGTCTTAGATCGTGTCTCAACTACAGACAGCACCACAAAATTAGCATAGGATGCTAAACCCAGATGGCACTAAGACTCAGAGAGTAGAGATTGAGGAGTCCCTAGAGTACTATAGTCAACGTACCCAGCTCTGAAGCCTGTCAACTTCCTCAGGGCCACTTTCTTGTGTTAGCAAAGTGTTGTAAGTCACTGATGGTGTTGTGGGAAGTCAGGGACCCTGAATGGAGGGACTGCCTGAAGTCATGGCAGAAGAACATAAATTGTGAAAATTTCATGGACATTTATTAGTTTCCCAAATTAATACTTTTATAATTTCTTATGCCTACCTTTACTGCAATCTCTGAACATAAATTGTGTAGATTTCATGGACACTTATCAGTTCCCCAATCAATATCCTTTTGATTTCCTATGCCTGTCTTTACTTTGAACTCTTAATTCTGTCATCTTCATAAGCTGAGGAGGATGTATGTCATCTCAGGACCCTGTGATGATTGCATTAACTGCACAAATAGTTTGTAGAGCATATGTGCTTGAACAATATGAAATCTGGGCACCTTGAAAAAAGAACAGGATAGCAGCAATGTTTAGGGAACAAGGGAGATAACCTTAAACTCTGACTGCCGGTAAGCTGCGCAGAAAAGAGCCATATTTCTCTTCTTTCAAAAGCAAACAGGAGAAATATCGCTGAATTATTTTTCTCAGCGAGGAACATCCCTGAGGAAGAGAATGTGCCCCTGAGGGTAGGCCTCTAAAACGGCCGCTTTAGAGGTGGCCGTCTTTTACGGTCATAAACGAAAGGATGAAATAAGCCCCAGTCTCCTGTAGCGCTCCCAGGCTTATTAGGAGGAGGAAATTCCCGCCTAATACATTTTGGTCAGATCAGTTGTCTGCTCTCAAACCCTGTCTCCTGATAAGATGTTATCAATGACAATGCATGCCCGAAACTTTATTAGCAATTTTAATTTTGCCCCATCCTGTGGTCCTGTGATCTCGCCCTGCCTCCATTTGCTTTGTGATATTTTATTACCTTGTGAAGCAGGTGATCTTTGTGACCCTCACCCTAGTCATGCACTCCCTCCCCTTTTGAAAATCGCTAATAAAAGCTTGCTGGTTTTATGGCTCGGGACCATCACAGAACCTGCCGACATACAATGTCTCCACTGGACACCCAGCTCTAAAATTTCTCTCTTTTGTACTCTTTCCCTTTATTTCTCAGACCAGCCGATGCTTAGGGAACTAGAAAAGAAATCACTTTGGACATAAAGGAAATTCCTGGGACAAAAGCATCCTCAGCAGCCGCCAAGAGGTCTCTGGAGTCCCCAGCTACAGGGTCTACTATTCACAAGCAAATACATTTATGAACAGCAATTACTCCACATGGTAATGTGAACAGATAAGTCCTGGCACACTGCTGCCACCAATTGCTCCACTTGTTGGAAACCAGGCAGAGACAGCAGGCTAAGCTACTCGAATCACATAGTTCCTCACATAGGGCACCAAATGTGTAAGTGAACATAAGTCTGGCCACTTCCTCCTTGACAGCAAAAATAAAAGAAGCAAAGTGAGGTGAGGAAACCAACTTTGTTCAAATGCTAGCAGTTGGGAAATGGCCAGAATTGTGCTTCAAAAAGATCGTTTAAAATTTTAGGGTTGGTCAAGGAGGTTTATAAAAGGACACTTGGTATGGGAAACATATGGGAGTGGTGTATGGTGCAGATCTGAATGTTTTGTCCTGATGGCTATCCTGAATTATTATCTACCTGTAATCCTAGCTGAAATCATCTGGATCGTGGACAGGTTGTAAATTACTTACTTTTAGATAATATCTAGGTAGGGAAGAGTTCCACAGTTGGGTCTCCATGTCTGCTTGGCTTAAAATAGGCCTAAGGAGCTTCTGAACAAGCATGATATTAGGTAAGGTACAAGGGATTGTCTGATAGGAAAGGGAAAAAAATAAAAAAAAAATGTAGTACATCTGAAGGCTGTATTTTGAGTTTAGAGAAAATAAGTTTTAAGATGCACTTCATAGCTAAGATACTTATTTACAATGCAATCTCCTAAAAGTCCCATTTTGCATAGTAAGATGCATGATAAACAAGTCCTTGCATATTAGCCTTTAGTTACTCTTCATTTTAGACAAGTATATGTTACATTAGGATATCCCTCCAAGTATGTTTTGAGTACATTTATAAATTTTAATCTGTAATTTTTTCATTAATTTTCATTTATAATTTTTCTTTTACCAAATAATGATATAAAATATTTTTCTGTTAATTTTGTGAGAGATATATATACATACATATACATATATGTATATCAATAGACAGGTACACATAATTATACTATTGTTATACATTTCTATTTCTATAATAATGTAGGTTAGTGGTGGAATGATTTTTACAAAAGCAAACAAAGTCAAGTACTGAAATCAATCTGATTTCAATACTCTAAAACTACAATAATAGGAACGGTATGGCTGGTGTTGGTGTTAATACAAAAGTTAAAAATTGGGATTCCAATTTTGTGTATGCCCACACTTTCATGGCAATACAATTGTGAACAGATATTATTTTCAACAACAAATAACTAAAAAAGGTGTTTAGCCAAATTAAAAGAAATAATTTCTTGTAAATTTGTTTGAGTTCTTTGTAGGTTCTGGATATTAGCCCTTTGTCAGATGAGTAGATTGCAAAAATTTTCTCCCATTCTGTAGGTTGCCTGTTCACTCTGATGGTAGTTTCTTTTGCTGTGCAGAAGCTCTTTAGTTTAATGAGATCCCATTTGTCAATTTTGGCTTTTGCTGCCGTTGCTTTTGGTGTTTTAGACATGAAGTCTTTGCCCATGCCTATGTCCTGAATGGTACTACCTAGGTTTTCCTCTAGGATTTTTATGGTATTAGGTCTAACATTTAAGTCTCTAATCCATCTTGAATTAATTTTCGTATAAGGAGTAAGGAAAGGATCCAGTTTCAGCTTTCTACTTATGGCTAGCCAATTTTCCCAGCACCATTTATTAAATAGGGAATCCTTTCCCCATTTCTTGTTTCTCTCAGGTTTGTCAAAGATCAGATGGCTGTAGATGTGTGGTATTATTTCTGAGGACTCTGTTCTGTTCCATTGGTCTATATCTCTGTTTTGGTACCAGTACCATGCTCTTTTGGTTACTGTAGCCTTGTAGTATAGTTTGAAGTCAGGTAGCGTGATGCCTCCAGCTTTGTTCTTTTGACTTAGGATTGTCTTGGAGAGGCGAGCTCTTTTTTGGTTCCATATGAACTTTAAAGCAGTTTTTTCCAATTCTGTGAAGAAACTCATTGGTAGCTTGATGGGAATGGCATTGAATCTATAAATTACCTTGGGCAATATGGCCATTTTCACGATATTGATTCTTCCTATCCATGAGCATGGTATGTTCTTCCATTTGTTTGTGTCCTCTTTTATTTCACTGAGCAGTGGTTTGTAGTTCTCCTTGAAGAGGTCCTTTACATCCCTTGTAAGTTGGATTCCTAGGTATTTGATTCTCTTTGAAGCAATTGTGAATGGAAGTTCATTCCTGATTTGGCTCTCTGTTTGTCTGTTACTGGTGTATAAGAATGCTTGTGATTTTTGCACATTAATTTTGTATCCTGAGACTTTGCTGAAGTTGCAAGAAAAAAACAAACAACCCCATCAAAAAGTGGGCAAAGGATATGAACAGACACTTCTCAAAAGAAGACATTCATACAGCCAACAGACACATGAAAAAATGCTCATCATCACTGGCCATCAGAGAAATGCAAATCAAAACCACAATGAGATACCATCTCACACCAGTTAGAATGGCAATCATTAAAAAGTCAGGAAACAACAGGTGCTGGAGAGGATGTGGAGAAATAGGAACACTTTTACACTGTTGGTGGGATTGTAAACTAGTTCAACCATTATGGAAAACAGTATGGCGATTCCTCAAGGATCTAGAACTAGATGTACCATATGACCCAGCCATCCCATTACTGGGTATATACCCAAAGGATTATAAATTATGCTGCTATAAAGACACATGCACACGTATGTTTATTGCAGCACTATTCACAATAGCAAAGACTTGGAATCAACCCAAATGTCCATCAGTGACAGATTGGATTAAGAAAATGTGGCACATATACACCATGGAATACTATGCAGCCATAAAAAAGGATGAGTCTGAGTCCTTTGTAGGGACTTGGATGCAGCTGGAATCCATCATTCTTAGCAAATTATCACAAGAACAGAAAACCAAACACCGCATGTTCTCACTCATAGGTGGGAACTGAACAATGAGATCACTTGGACTCAGGAAGGGGAACATCACACACCGGGGCCTATCATGGGGAGGGGGAGGGGGGAGGGATTGCATTGGGAGTTATACCTGATGTAAATGACGAGTTGATGAGTGCAGCACACCAACATGACACAAGTATACATATGTAACAAACCTGCACGTTATGCACATGTACCCTACAACTTAAAGTATAATAATAATAAATAAATTAAAAAAAAAAGAAATAATTAATCCCTTACAACTATTTCTTTAGGTTTATACCCTTAAGCATAAAAGCTAAATGCACAAAATGACTAGAGGACATTCCTAGGAGAAAGTTCTTGACTAAAATATATGACTAGAAGTCAATGCTCTGAGATTTGGGGCTGCGGGTATTGTTACATTGCTTCATTGAGCTACCTGTTTACTACTATAGTTATATTAGCCTTTTCCAAAAAACATGGTGAGGAGGTAGGCAGGCACTTCAACTATTAAGTCAGTAGCACTGATAACTCAAACAGGCTTAAGAGGTAGTAGTGTTTTTCAGAAGATTTTAGATGCTTTGTAAACTTTATGACACCTCAAACTTGAAACACTAAATTCAGAGGGCAAGGAAGAAAATAAGATAATAAGGGTGAAAACATTATTTTAATAAGAGAAGTTATCTAAACTACATGTATATTATTTGAAGATTATATAAAGTAATACATTTTTAACTTCTCTTTTATAAATATCAACATTTCAAAACAGGACACATAGTTTTAAACCAATGATGGATAAGAGTTTTGTAGTATTACCACAATTATTTTTTTCAAACTAATTACAGATTAAAGTGAACCAAATTTAAATTGAATAATTCATCTAATAAGAAATTAACTTGCTAAATAACACGTGAAAACCTATTCTCTTCATAAGTAATCAAAGAAAGGAAAATTAAAACTTTGGATATATCTGTCTATTATGCTGGCAAACATAAAAGAATAGTAAAGAATGCCCATAAAGAGTCAGTAAAGTTTTAATTGCATAGGTTGCATAATCTATGAACCTCATTGCTATGGCTTCCATTTTTCATTGATGCATAGTTCTTTGTGCAATTAAGCTAGCTAGTTATTTTATTCCAGTAATTACTTTTAAACAGTCAATCTTTATTTACTTTGTGGAAATTAGTTTTATATACCATGATTTCCATGTCTTTGGTCTTTTGAGTTGATTTTTTTGGAGGGGTTTCATATAATTGATGTTGTTATTTTCCAAGTAAATAGATATGGTTAGTATAGCATAATATGTATATTTACTCAATTGTAATATGCATATTTACCCCTTTTCATATTATTGGCCTTATATACAAATTGCTACTCTTCCTC
Organism: Macaca fascicularis; assembly: GCF_037993035.2. Classification (NCBI taxonomy): domain Eukaryota; kingdom Metazoa; phylum Chordata; class Mammalia; order Primates; family Cercopithecidae; genus Macaca; species Macaca fascicularis. The sequence continues at coordinate 59,992,301 of NC_088384.1, read as the reverse complement.
TTTCATGTTAGAATTATCTTTGTTTTTCTGATTATTTATGTTCTTTTTTGTTAGGCTTATATAAATTTCTATAAACCTTATTCTTGAGTTTTGTTTTATATTACAGTCCAGGAATACTTGTCTGCAATGGGGTCTCATTTTTCTTGATAGATCAGGTACATACAGCACAGCTGAAAATTTGGTCTAATTTACTTACTTTACTTCATCTGCATTCTCTTCTGCCACTGTGCCAGTCTGTAGGTTCACACTATTCTATAGGCCATTGCACTTACTTAACATGCTGTGTTGTGCTTCCTCTCCTCACAATTTATTTATTTTATCCCTACGCTATTATGGTCACTATCCCACTTTGAAGTTCAACTGAATATAAATCATTCCTAAATTCTCTCTCTAGCCAGTCCTTTCTCAGAAATCTGAGATTCTCCTGAAAACAGTTTTTTTTTTGTTCATTCATATTTAAGTCATGATTTAGTCTTGACTAGTTTAATTCATAAGTGTAACCTGTATCTGCATCTCCATTGCCTCCTTGGTTGTTAAATGTATGATCACTTCATACCTCATGGCAGTGTTTCTCTTTTTCCATGATACTTCAGCTGTATTCAAACCTATTTGCTATATGTTGAGATCAAAGTGATCTTTCCAAAATGTTTATATGATCTAACCACTCATATTGTCACAAATGCTTATAACTTGCTTTACATTGCTGATAATTAAGTTAAAAATTATTATCTTTGCTAACCATGACATACTCACCTCAATAGATTACTTCATACTACACTTTACTTTCCTCTCAAGCCCATATTATGGGCCTTTTTCAGTTTCTGCAACATCCTACTTCTCTCTCCCATGAGACTTTTCTCACTTTCTTCTCATAATTAACTTCTCACTGTATTTTATTTTTCAGTCTAATTCTAACTCATTCTTTAGAATTAATTGCTAAATTAAGGGCTCCTGATTTAATGCCATCTATGACTAGGGTAGGCTATCTAGTCAAAACTGTCCAACAACAACATACATTTCTCACTTGTAGGATTTGTAATCCCTGATAGATTTAAACTCGATGAAGGAAAACATGAGTATTCCCTGTTAAACTCTAAGACTGTGCATAATCTCTATCAGGTTGAATTTATATTAGTAATAAAACATCACATTTTTATTATCAGAAAGATAAACATTTTACTTTGGTAAAACTTTGTGTTCTAAGTGTTAAATATAAAATGAAACTCACTAGTAATTGACATACTCAAATACTGATACAACAAATAGACACTGAAGCTGTTATTTCAACTTTCTATTCTCATATTTGAGTAAAATTATGAAACAAATATAACCAAATCTGAAATAAAATAATCACAGAGAAGAAAAAGAACATTTCTAAAGCTAGCTATAAGGAGCAATCTTCCTACCCCTAAACATTTTACTATCAGTATTAATTAGGCATAAGCCTGAATTTTTTTTTTTCCTCTTAGGTGCCCTGAAGTTGGTTGAATTATCATTTACAAATCTTGTTTGGTGGCTTGCTAAAAGTGTATGTAGGGCTATATGTCATACAGAATTCATATCAGGACACTAAAAGTGATTTGTGAACCTATTAAAAAATGTTTAATCATTCACAATAATATTACATTACTTATTAATAAATGTAATTGGTATTTTGAAATTGCTCATATCTAATATCTTTAAGAGTACCTGATTATTTTAGCATTATTGAGGTATAATTGTTATTAAAAGTATTATGTACATTTAATATGTACATCTTCGTGTGTTTAGACATATGTACCTACCCAACCATTACATTCCTTAGCCTCAATTTTCTATCCCTTTATTTATGTTACACAATATGGCAACTCATATGAGCTTGCCATTTTGGACTACCCTTCTTATTTTTCCATATTTTGATTTAAGTACTTAATCTCTGACTAAGGGTCATGAAGACTTAAAAATTCAGTAGGGTGTAACTGCAAGCTATTGCCTAAGCATCAATGTCCCCAAATCATAGCTAATAAAAGATGTAATCTTGTTCAATTTAAAAAAACGCCAGCCGGGTGCAGTGGCTCACGCCTGTAATCCTTCGAGAGCCCGATGAGGGCGGATCACGAGGTCAGGAGATCCAGACCATCCTGGCTAACACGGTGAAACCCCGTCTCTACTAAAAACGCGAAAAATTAGCTGGGCGTGGTGGCGGGCGCCTGTAGTCCCAGCTACGCAAGAGGCTGGCGTGAACCCGGGAGGTGGAGCCGAGATCGCGCCACTGCACTCCAGCCTGGGCGACAGAGCGAGACTCCGTCTCAAAAAAAAAAAAAAAAAAAAAAAGAAAGAAAAGAAAAGCCTCAAAATATACAACCTGGAGATGTTTCAAAGGCAACTGCTATTACTCTAATTCAATTTTATTCATGAAATGATGTTTCTTGTAAAGTGAGTAATATATTTACTCAATCCTTCATTGATAGTCATTCACCGGAGTGATTTTTTATTTTTTTCTCGGAACAACAGTCACATTTAACATATATTGTTTCTTATGTATATATCTATATTTATATCTGTCTATCTAATTGTATGGCAGAAACAAACGAATGAGATTGTTAATGTGAAGAGTATGTGTATTTTATCTATAATTTACATTGCAGGATTACCTGAGAAAGGTGGAACAAATTACATGCATGCAAAGTTTATGTATATGCTTTTACCTGAATCTCTGAGAAGACTAACCATTATAGCTTTGTAAAATTGCTACCAGCTTTGTAAAAATATACCAATCTGATGTGTATGTAATGACATCTCATTTCTACTGTTTTTGCATTTCTTTGACTGTATGGCTTGCACTTACTTTTCATCTTTACTTAAATATAAAATATATTCACTGTTTATTCTATCTAAAATCATACCCGTTCAACTTCCTATAGTTGTTTACAGCTTTATTTTCTTCCTTTGAGCTTACCTATATTAAAAATGCTATATATTTCACTTATTTATCCCATTTGTTACCTCTCTTTTTTTGAAGAACATAAGCTCTGAAAACAGGAGTTTCCATAGTTTTGCTTATAGATACAACCCCAGCATGAGCAGATTGCCAGGCATATAGTAGGTATTCAATAAACATTTTTAATGAATTAAAAAATAATGAAGCCACTTTAACAACAAAAATCATTCTCTATATATCAAAAACATCACTTCAAAGCATTTGGTTACTGGGGTCCCAGGGATGATGGAATCTGACCGAGGATTTACACTCAATTTATAAAATTTATGGGACATTGGCAATGCTGGAAATGTACTGGTAACATCAGCAAAATCTTTCTTCTTAGGTCAGGATGGAGAGAACAAAATCATAACAAATACAAATGTCTAAAGGTACTGATTGCATTAGGTCACAACTCATTTTAGGCATAAACTTTCATCTTAAATAAGGCACAAGTTCATTGATAAGCATTTTCAGTATTTTCAACAAGATTAATTACTATGTCCAAAATATAGGGTCAATTGGGTTATTGGAACCTAATGTTGAGTGGACAATCAATAACTAGTCCCTCTAGGTGCCAAATTAGTCCTGGGATTGTTATCCTAAAGGATGTGCTTTCTGTGGAAACCACTGCCTACCCAAGAGCTACATAAAACAAGGCCTAGGGCATAGTAGCCCCAAGCAAAAACAAATCAACACATTTGTTTCTGGCAGCTGGAGCCTTTGTTCTACATGGTACAATGTTTACTACTTGACCTCTATTACTCTGGACTTTGCAACAAAACTTTGAACAAAGAAAACAATTGTATAAAAAGCAGATATTTCTGCATTGTATGAATATAAAACACAAGATATTCAACCCCACTTCATTTGAAAAATTGTTCTGAATGCAAACTAAAGACTTAAGTGAGATTAATAAAGAGCTATTGAGGAAACCCCATAATCAGATAAGTAGGAATGATTTTTATTGGAATTCACTAGAATCATTTTGTTGGAGCTCACTAAATTATACATTTATTAAGGGTTGATATTTGGAATATAGTAACTAGGATTCATGTCAGAAATATTAATAATGGTGTTCTAGTGATATAATGACTCTCACTCTTAAATGTACCCATTTTATGTAATTAAACATAAGTGTAAGTTTTATAATCAACTTAACGTGCAAACTGCTGTTGCTGTTGACATTTGTGACTATAATACACTGAACCCTTGGAAACTCTCCAGTGTTGCTTTGTTTGGTCCTTGCAAATAGATGATACTAATACTTATTAATGTAAAAATTACGGAACTTGTGATTTACGTTACAAAAATAAATGTCAGGAAAACCATGAGACAAGGTGGATGCCTTTTATAAAGAACTGATTAACAGGTCAATTTAGTTTGGTTTCATGGGGGAAAAGTGTGGCCAGCAGATAGGTGTCCTGTGGAGTGAAATTTATGATAGCAGAAAGGGAATAATGCGATCATATCCTAAAATAGCAGTGCAAACACACATACACACACACACGGACACACACATGCACAATCACACAGGCTGTACGTCTAGAAATTCAAGATTTTGTAGTTACTGTAATAGCCTCTGGCAGCAAATCATCATTCTAGTAGGTTTTATACTTCCAAATGTACCTACTATAGGTAAGTCCAATCCTACTCCCTTAATCCTACACTTGTTGAATCACTGCAAATAAACAATAAAACAATACAGTGCAGGATTGAGTCACTGAGCCCCATGCTTGAGAGCATTCCCTAATTGACTATAATCCAGCAGTAGGCAATGGAGTCTTAAAGCCATACTAAAGTCTATCGGTCTAGGTTCTTTCAATTCTATTCTAGTGGATCAATCCAATTCCATTCTATAAATTATTTAGATTAAATTATCCCATTAAAGTGTCATTTCAAAGGATGGTTTCCAATTATTTGTGTCATTTTAAAAAAAAATTATATGTCTATATGATTTGCAACACTATTTTTTTAATCTCCAAAATCAGCACATATTTTAATTCGCATATTTTGATACTTCATCCAAGTTTCTAGGTCTGGAAAAAGAAGTGGATGACTTTCATGGGGTATAAGGTTATTTCTAGCATAGAGAAAGATCTGGGGAAAATTCTACTATAAAAATTAAAGATGGCAATAGCACACTTGCAACATGTCATATTTTATAGCATTACTATTTGTGTTTGGGGCAGACTGAAAACCCATTTTTATTATGCCTTCTGAGATGGCACTTTTAATTTAAACCTCATTTTCCGTGTCTTACAGCTTTTCCACTGAATACTTTTGGGGCTAAACTTCATCATTCTGGAAGTTGGAAGGAAATTTATTTCATCATTTTTGATTTAAGTAACTACGGGGAAATTATTTTTGGCTGTTCAAAAAATATACAAACAAATTTTATATTGAATCATTCATAAGGAATTATGATTTTCAGTAAAATATTTATAATATTATGATTTTCTATAAAAGACATATTTAAAATTACTTATACAAACTAGGAAATGGAATATAATACATATTTACTGCATACCTTACTTCGCATAATAAAATTCTGTATGATCTGCCAAATTCATTAGAAGTTCTGAAATGTAGGTTTTTGTGGGCAAGACTGCTGTATTGAATCAAAATGAAAAATCTTATTTGCAAGAGTGACTAACTACCTATTAAAGACTCAGGAGTTCAGTGTCATTTAAATGCAGTTTCAGTGGTTTACGCAAGCTGTCAAAAATTTCCATTTGCTCATTTCAAATATGTCTAGGTAAGCCTATTTTTTAGACCCATTTATACAAAATCAAAATTTGAAAGAGTAATATAATGAAAAATTCATAGATGATAAGAATGGCTAAGACTCACATAATAGCTCCTTTGGCTTAATAACTTTTGGAATTCTCAGAAGAAAAGAGGAATACTTATACTTTCCAACATAGCCATTAATTTAGCAAAAAGAATTACCTTACTGTGGCAGTTTGATAATTATTATACACTGAGTATTCATTAATTGGAGAGATTATCCCTTAAAAAAAAAAGATAATTTGATCAGAAGCCTGACACCCTATTTATGTAAGCATAGTATTTGTGACTTTGTCTCACACACAAACACAAACATACACATAGAATATATATGCAGAGACACACATATATATACACACATACATATATGTTTGTGTTTGTATATATACTTAATATACATATTGTTATACACACATAATAAATGATGACTATATGGAAATGTATAGACAGACCATAGACAAGTATAGATGGATAAGTATTTGACTTTGGTTTAATTGTCTCCTGTTTCATAGTGTCCTATTTTCTGTGAAAAAAAATTTGTTTAATTAGATTTTAGAACGTTTCTTAAAATATCTAGTATTTAATTGTCCAATTATACTGCTAAATACCTTTATACACACATATGCAAAACTATCTCAGTTGATTTAGTCATTTTCATTTTGCATATTCTCTAAAAGTCATTTTTATTTTTAAAAAGTGACCCTACAAAATTTTTCTTATGTTCATTTTGATTTATTATGATCCATGATCTAGATACCATACTAAGGGAAAAGATATATAAAGAAAATTCAGAAATAAATAGTAGTGTGAGATGAAAAAATTTAAAACAATGTAAATGTATCTATAAAGTGTTTTTGGAGCCATTGAAGTAGGAAAATGTGTTCATCTTAAGAAGAGCGAGGCGTTAATACTGGGTTTTAAAGAAAACATTGGGATTTATAAGGTAGTAAATGGAGGGGATTAGTTTCTATCAAGTATGTTCACTGTATAAAATGGTATTTCTGATGTTTTTTGTTAATGAATGTGTATCCAGAGATCATTCAATCACAGTGGAAAAGGAGAGAAAATTAATAATATTGTTCCAGATTTTTGAATTGGGTCATTTACATTTTTTAACCCAAACTTCTTTTCTTCTGATCCACGACCAGAATGCAATTACGTCACTCATGTTTCTCTTACTTAATGCGTTTATAGTCAAAACTCCAATTTTACCTCAAAAAACCTTATAACTTGTTTCCCCTTAAATATCAGTAAAGTTATATTAGAAAATATTAAATGATTAGAGACTATATCTCCATAATTAGTCGCTCTTGCTTTTGAAAATCACATTTCAGAGTGTATTATTGTTGCCATATGTCAATTTTCAGGTCATGTTTTTGCTCACTCTGGCAATTTGTGTTCCCTGATATTCATTTATATATAGGTCTTGCTCAGTACGAATTCCTGAAAGCTTTTATGATCTGGGAAAAGTAACCAGCGCCGCTCATAATCAGTATATAGCTATATGTTGTGCCTTATTTTAAATTATTTCAAGTGGACAAAGAGATAGACGGATAGAATTTAGGAGACTAAATGCCTGTTAGTATGTCTCTTGTTACTACAGCTGAAGCGAGAACTACAACAGCTGCACTCATTGCTTTCTAACATCTTTTTGTAGCTCTAAAAGTAAACTCTGACATGTAAAGTCTCAGCTCAAATAACTGGTAAAGAATTAAGGATGGGCCTAAAAAAAATGCCTTTGTCTTTGCTAGCTACAGAACTGACACAGTTAAAAATCAGTTAACATCACAGATTCTGTAGGTATGTAAAGGGAACAATATGGGATTTATTAGCAATGAATGGATTCCTGAGAAACAGGCTAAGAAATGTATTAGATCAATCTGTTAACCTTGAATCCATAAATGAACCCCGTTTTTTTTTAAATTAGGTGAAATAGCTAATTTTTCTTGATGAGTATATTTTCTCTTGTACACAAAGTTATTTTATTTATTGACCTGAAAGCACTTGTACCCTTGAAAAATTAGGATTTCCTAATTAAGCTCATCTAATGTATCTGTAATATGTACAGTCCTCATCATTACTTTATTAAACATTCCTTTACTTTATTATTTTTCCAACATACTTAATTACTCATCTTTATTCCCAGGACCTGGTTAACGTATATTTGTGTGGTTTAAATAAAAGGTAATCCAGAATGAGAGACAGGTACAAAAAGGCATTTATATTCTATAACATGTATTATCTCTGAATATGGTTATTTTCATCGGAAGGAAATGATAAATAAGAATATTTTCTTTTAGGTACCTATCATTGTAATATACCTAAAGTGTTATGCTTTTTAAAAAATGTGTCTTATATAAGGTTATTAGAATGCAATGAATGCCATTTTTATTTGGAAACAAACTTTTAGTCCAATCTGAAATGTCCACAGTTATTGCTTCTTTTGTAATAGTTACTTTATTTCTGCACATGCGTTTCAAGTCAGGTCAGAGAACCTATTCATGCCATAAAAAGTAATTTCAATAATATATTTTTATTTATTTTAAGATTATTGATGAGGTACAACATACACAAGGAAAACAGACTGGCCCTAAGTATATAACTTGATTAATATTCACAAATTGAAAACACTCACATGAGCATTATGTAGAACAAGAAAGAAAATATTAACAAACGTACACAATAATCTCTTATTAGCACTATGATTATTAGCAATGCCTTATTTTGTACACTTAGAAAAGTAATTCTAATTTTGTCTTTTCTTCTTGACTAGTCTGTTTTGCATTAGCTTTTAAAATTAATTCTACCTTTTAAAAATATTCTCTATTGTAAGTTTTTCTTATTGCAATAATTTTTGCTCTTAGTTGTATGTTAATAATTCTATTTCTTCTAAATTTTTACTTTGATTCTTCTGTACTTTTTCTAGCTTCATGAAATATAAGCCTATATCATTAATTTTTAGCATTTTCTCTTTTCCAATATTGGAAAAAATCGATCTTTTTATGGGAACTGAATTGTATCCCCCTGCCCAAATTCATAAAGTCCTAATCCCAATGTACTTGGAAATGGGTGGGACTTTTGGGTGTTAATGAGGTTTAAATAAGGTTATGAAGGTGGGCCCTTTATAATGTGAATAGTGCCCTTATAAAAAGATATATCTGAGAACTTGCTTTCTCCCTCTCTCTCTGTCTTGTGAAGACGTAGTGAAAAGATGGCTGTCTGAAAGCCAGAAAAACAGTTCTCATGGGCCAACTGAATCATCTAACACCTTGATCTTGGAGTTCTCATCCTCCAGAACTGTAAGAAATAAATTTCTGTTGCTTGACCCCCAGTCTATGATATTTTGTGATGGCAGCTTGAACTGACTAATACTAATATATACCCTCAAATTGATCAATGTTTACTGTAAACACTACTTTAAGTACACCTGACAAGTGTTGATATATCTTTACTGGCATTCATGTAAATTATTTTTCTAGTTGTCATTGTGGTTTATTCTGTGTCCTGGGTGTTTCTTTGAAGAATATTCCTTAATGATTGTGGAGCTCTCTATATCTACCTCAACTTTGTCAATTAAACTTATTTGAAGGCATGTTATTGTATGTCTGCATATTTAAATTTTGAAATATTTCTGCCAAATTGAATTGTATAAAGCAACTGTTCATGTGACGTGAGGACTTCAGTATTAAAATTTGCTATATCAAATATTAGCATATCTATACTAGCTTACTTTTGGTTAGAGTTTATGTAGAAAATCTTTTTCCAACCTTTCATAACCAACTATCCTTTCATGAGTTTCTCATGTACAGCAAAAACTATGGTTTTGGTATTTTGTTCACTCTGATCATTTCAATCTTTAATTTGAATATTTATATTCTGTATAATTATTTACATATTTAACTTTATATCTGATATGACACATTTATTCTATAATTGACCAGTCATTTAACATTAAATATTATCTCTATTTTCTTTTGCTCCTTTGAATTCATCAACTCATTATTTTGTTTTCTACTAACTGGTGATTACTTACTTAAAAAAATTTTGGTGGAATATCTAGAGTTTACAACATAAATGATTCAATAAAGAAATAGTTATATTTTATCTTATTTGCATAATGCTAAAACTCAACTAACCAGTTGAGTTTTACTTATGCTACTTATGAACAATAATTTTGTATTATTGTTCTCATGAATTTCTTCATTATTTTACATTTTTATACAGTCAACATTCATTTTTAATGTATTTATATATTTCTATCCTGTGATGCTTTTGATTTTATACTTTAGTATTTTCTATTTCTCTCTTAGATTTTTTTTCTGCTAGGTAGATGTTTAACATTACTTTGGGTACAGTGATAACACTGTTCTTTTTATATTCATTTGAAAAAGTCTTATTTTATCTTTTATATTTGAAATATTTTTAGGTGGGAATTGGGAGTAGAATTTTTTTGTTAACATTATTTTTAGTTCTTTAAAAATGTCCTTCTCTTGCCTTCTGCTTTTCATCATTTCTGTTCAGAAGTCAGCCTTCAGGCTAACTATTGTTTCTTTGAAGATAGCAATATAACGTGTCTTTATCTTTTTTCCTTTCACTATATTTTTTGATGTTTTGCTCTGATTTTTGTTGTCAGTTGTTTTATTATGATGTTTCCAGGTGTGCTTTGCTGTATGTTTATCTTGTTTGATACTTCCAGAATTTCTTGAATCCTTTGATTGATTTTTTCATCAGCTATTGTCTATTGAAATATTTTTTACCTTACTTTCTCACTCATCTTCAACTGAATGTAAGTTGCATCTGTAGTCAAGCTTTTTTTTTCCATGTCATTTAGTCTTTACATAGTTTTCATTATTTTTATTTCTTTGCTTCAGTTTGTATATTTTCTATTTTCTTGATGTCCATTTAACTAAACCTGTCTTTATGTCTAACCTATTTTTAAAACCATCCATTAAAGATGTATAGAAGCAATAAGGACTAACATTCCAGCAAGAGGAAACCTCAGAGAGATGAACTACAACTGGAGATTTATACCTTCTTAGGGGCAAATGCATTCTCACTTTGAACTAGAGGCTGAGAATTCCTGCTTGACCTTGTGCCAAAGTTGCCACAGCAGAAGAAAGCAGAGTCTATTATCAATTTGTTTTCCATTATAACCAATTCATAGAACTGTAGAACGTATCCCTTTTGACCCTTAGGCTCTTTTGCAATTATAAACAATTTAATAATTTGTGAGAATCAATATTCCGCTTAGTTCTTGGTGGCCAGGAAAAAGTGAAGTATGTTATACATATAAAAGTAAAATATCCTCAAAACGTAAAAAAAAATGTTAATTCTACATTACATTTATGTCTCCCTTTCTAAGGTATAAAAGTAAAATCCATGAATCATATTCTTCAAATATTCTGTTTACATAGTAGGCTGTTCTCCTGTTATTGTCAGACATGTTGAAAAAGCACAAACATAACTTAAAAATCTCCCATATGAAAATTGCAGGGTCTCGGGGGAGGCGGAGCTTGCAGTGACCGGAGATCGCGCCACTGCCCTCCAGCCTGGACGACAGAGCGATACTCTGTCTCGCCCCCCCCCCCAAAAAAAAGAAAATTGCAATTGTAGAAATGAATTTTGGACACATAAAGTATTGCAAGGATCAAATACTTGAAGACAGTCTCTAAACTAAGACAATCCTTAGAGACAAGTACAAGTATATATACAAATATACAAGTAAATACTTATAAGTATTGGTCTGCCTTAAAACAAAAACAGGAAAGCAAGTTGAATAGGACTATTTATCTATAAGGTGCCTTCACAGATGCTGTCTATGTGGCTTTGAATAGGACTATTTATAAGGTGCCTTCACAGATGCTGTCTATGTGGCTTTGAAATTTGGTAAGACTCACCTGTATCGTTATGAAAGCAGTAAACCTGAAATATATTCCAGCCAAGTAATGTAGAATGGAACAAAATATAAAAATCTAATAAAATGGAGAGACATTTTTATTCAGTAACATCCATAAAGATGTTCCTTTTGGACTAAAAAATATACGAAATATTAGTTGAATGTATTTTTAATTTCTCAGTATTTATATTGCATTATCTAATTAGATGAGTGATGTGCTGCTGCATATATAAATGTCAATATATATGAGATAACTGAGATTATTTTTTAGGATTTACAATTCTGGGATGCAGTAACTTCCTGATATCCTTCGGAAAAGCTATATTTTAATTTACCATTTGTTTTCCCAGATAACTCAATGCTGAGAAAGAATCAGAGGTGGTTAGTCACAACTAAAATAATCATTCCCAGTTAATATCAAAGTTTCTACTAGACAGTCTTATTTACATGTGTTAGTGAAACATTCAGTATAAATGATATGTCTATGTATATTAACTGAATGACTTAATCAATAAAGCAGAGTAGGTTATTTATTATGTAGAGAATATACTAAATCCTAAAATTAGGCTGAGTTGCATGTTTTTAATTATATGTATAAGAAGTGTATATAATAAGATAATGCAGAAAAAATTTCAGTTCCAAAGATAACAACAATTCTTTTTTTAAATTTATTTTTATTTTTTTGAGACGGAGTTTTGCTCTGTCGCCCAGGCTGGAGTGCAGTGGCCGGATCTCAGTTCACTGCAAGCTCCGCCTCCCGGGTTTACGCCATTCTCCTGCCTCAGCCTCCCGAGTAGCTGGGACTACAGGCGCCCGCCACCTCGCCCGGGCTAGTTTTTTTTTTTTTTGTATTTTTTGTGAAGACGGGGTTTCACCGTGTTAGCCAGGATGGTCTCGATCTCCTGACCTCGTGATCCGCCCGTCTCGGCCTCCCAAAGTGCTGGGATTACAGGCTTGAGCTACCGCGCCCGGCCACAAAAATTCTTAAAGTGAGTATTAGAATATCAGGGAGAAGAAATTCTACTTTTCAATAATAAAATTTACAAATTTGCATTCACTGTAGTATAAGTTAGCTAGGTCTTTCGTCATTAGGTTTAATGCACATGCTATATACTTGACACCAGAGGAAAAAATAACATCACTGGCTAGGTATTTTTTTTTTTTTTCTTTTTTTTTGAGACAGTCTCGCTCTGTCACCCAGGCTGGAGTGCAGTGGCGCGATCTCTCCTAACTTTAAGCTCCGCCTCCCGGGTCCACACTTTTCTCCTGCTTCAACCTCTCAAGTAGCTGAGACCACAGGCTCCCGCCACCATGCCTGGCTAATTTTTTTCGTATTTTTAGTACAGACGGGTTTCACCGTGTTAGCCAGGATGGTCTCAATCTCCTTACCTCGTGATCTGCCCACCTTGGCCCCCCAAAGTGAGCCACCCGGCCAGTAATCTTAATTTAGATTAAGAAAGAATACAGCAAGCAGTATTTTCCTTTTTTTTTTTTTTTTTTTTTTGAGACAGTGTTGCTCTATCCACCCAGGCTAGAGTGCAGTGGTATGATCAAAGCTCGCTGCAGCCTCTGCAGCCTCGACCTCCCTGGCTCAGGCGATTCTGCCACTTCAGCCTCCTGGCTACTTTTTAATTTTTTTTTTTTTTTTTGCAGTGACTGGTCCCTGTACATTGCCCAGTCTGGTCTCAAACTCCTGAGCTCCAACCATCCTCCTGCCTCATTCTGATAGAAAAAGCAATAGTACACATACTCACCATGGAATAGTATGCCGCCATAAAAATGAGCAAGATAATGTCTTTTGCAGGAATATAGATGGAGATGGAGGCCGTTATCATTAGAAAGCTAATGCAGGAACAGAAACCCAGATAAGACGTGTTCTATCTTGTAAGTGGGAGTTAAATAATGAGAACACATGGACATAGAGAGGAGCAACACACTTTGGGGCCTATCAGAGAGTGGGGAATAGAAGGAGGGAGAGGATCAAGAAAAACAGCTAATGGGTACTAGGCTTCATACCCATTGTTGAAATGATCTATACAACAAGCCCTCATGACACAAGTTTACCTATGTAACACACCTGAACATATACCCTTGAACTTAAAATATGTTGAAAAGAAAAAGAAAAGGTAATGGTACATTCAGTTGCTTCAACAACAGGTAACAATGATTGCTACCTAGAAACAATCTGCATTGCTTCTATCCCCAAAATAGCTTGACCAATTCTACAGGCTAAATTCACTTACTTATGATAACTATTTTTCTACCATTCTTTTGATTCTTAAGTTTCCAATATGTGCGCACGCACACACACACACACACATTATGAGCCTACACATGCACATGCACTTTCCAGGTCTTGTCACAGGCTCTCTTGCGATATATCCATGTATAAAAACGAAGATCTCTGACTTTTGGAATACATATTTACCTTATGTTCTTGCAAGCATATTCAGAAGTATAATTCAGAAGTAATTTTATTGCGTATAAAAGAAACAAAGCTCAAGATTAGAGGGGAGAGTCGTGGGGGGAGAGAGAGAGGAGAAAGAGAGAGAATAAGTAGGGAAAGGGGGAACTAAAGCCATTCTTCAATGTCACTAAGGTACTTCCTTTCTTCTGGTCTCTCTCCCTCTTTCTCCTTTGTACAACTTTTATCATACTTTCAGGACTGTTACCTTGTCACTATCTTGTCAGCATGGATATAGTCAGTTTACATCATCCCAATGTAATAATACTAAATACATGAGATTGGGAGATTGTTCTTTGCTACCACTTTACTATATAGCCCCAGGTTAGGATGCTAATTATGTAGATTTGAATCATCTGGCCATTTGTGTGCCAGTACTCCCAGCTGGGTAAACTTAGAACCACAATTAGGTGTTTTGCCAAATCTCCTTTTGGTCTTATAATATCCATTCTCCATAACTTCCAATCAAATAGAAGAAAATATTCTAAAATATTATTTTAAGAATTATCAAATAATTTATTATTAAAACCAAAAACAAATATTAGCTAGATATAGCCAGTCATGTTTCTATTAAGACAAAAGCCATTCATTAAGATATATTTTTATGTGGCAGTTTCCAGGAACTGTAAAAAATCAGTGTTGGGTGTATACTGTAGCTTCTCTCCTTTTTCTCTTACATACATCCAGATTGCTTTCTGTAATGAAGATTTTGTCATCTTAGACTAGGAAAATGAAGAAAACATCTCAAAGATTAAAGAATAGTGAGCCATGGCCCATGAGAACTTTGAAAAATTTAGACTTGAGTTCATTTCTGAAGTTTGCATGAAAGAGAAATACGTTTATGTCTTGAAAGCTACTGTTACTTTGACTCTCATTCTCTTGCTGTTGAATATAATTTAGTTAATAGTTAATTAATTTTTGAAACACAAAATCTTCCTTTTTCTTTAATCTTTCTCCAATCTGCAAACCAGATTTGCCAATTCTACCTTAAATATGTACCATTTTAAAAAATGCTTTCTACATCTGTCACTATTATGTCATAAACCATCATAAGATTCATATGAATTGTGAAAATTGTAGCTAAATTTTTTTCTTCTAAAATTGGACTCATAAAGTTTATGTACCACATAACACCTAAAATGCATGATTACAAACAATCCAAATGACGTCATATTCTAGTAATCAATATTCACATAGTTTCTAGCTGCAAAAAGAAACCCGTGAAGACTTTACATTATTTGGCTTTGATTATATCTACAAGCATATTCACAAATATTTTGCTTATTATACAGAATCATAAATAACACTTTTCTGTTACTTAAAAACACTACATTTCTTTCTGCCGTAGAGACCTGATTGTAATTGTTCCTTCCGTGTTAACAAAGCAAAAATTGTAAAAGACAATGTTATCCAGGCAAGAAAGACTGTATTCAAGTCTACTGTAATAGGTAGAGAAGCCAGAATTTTAGTCCGAGGACAATGCTCCTAAAACAAAGAGCTGGAAATATTTCAAGAATGAAGTGAGGGATTGCAGGCCATCTACCTTTGCTAATTGGCTTGACCTTCAGGAAAATAAACTTTCTCTCATCTTCATGACAAGACAGTTTTACCAGTTAGAACTGGGAGCCTGAAGTCAGGCTGAAGTTAGACTTTTATGTTGCCACACAAACTGGGAGCAAGAGGTGTTATATTTCTTGATGTTTGTCTTTCACAGGGATAGCTCATAGTTTCTTGAAAAAGACTTTTCTGGGTTGTAACACTGAAAAGAACCTTTTAAAAAGATTTACATCTCAAAGAAGAGGAGAAATAATTTACAAGTTTTCTAAAGTAAATATTAAAACATACGAATACTAAAAGAAAAGATGAGATTAGCATGTAAATCTATAAAATGGGTAAGGCAAGTGGCTCTCCTTAATATGAGTGATCCTACAAAGTCAACTGAAGGCCTGAATAGAACAAATCACTGATTCTCCCCTGTGTAAAGTAAAGGTAGAATTATTTCTCTATGACAACCTTTAGACTGGGTCATTGACTTTTTTTCCTGCCTGCAGGCTCAGAGGGAATCATTGGCTCTTCCAGGGTCTCAAACCTGCTGGCTGATGAACTGAAACAACGCAATCATTTCTCCTTTCGCTCAGACCTTTGGGCTCAGACTGGAGTTAAACCATCAGCACTCCTGGCTCTCCAGCTTGCCTCCTGACCTGCAGATTTTGGGACTTGTCAGCCTTCAGAATCCCATGAGCCACTTTTTAAAAATCATAAATCTCTCCCTACAATAAAACAGGTTAACATGTTTGCATTAAATAGACACACTTCATATCGCACAGCTTCTGTTTCTCTGTACAACCCTAATACATACGGTAAAAATTTTATTCCATTTTCATAAGAGAAAAGAAACAATGTAAAAAGCTGTTTTTTCTTAAAGACTTAAATGAGTTCATGTAAACTCTGCAACTGAATGAAAGGCTGACAATTTAATTAGGTAAAAAATTAAGCACATCCTCCATTCTAGAAAAAGTTTTTCAATTAATTATCAAAGATAGTAAAATATATCAATGAAATAATTTTAAAAGTTTATATCAGTAATCAACATAAATTGTAATAAACATAAAAAACATAAAATAAAATTGAAAGTAAATATAATTAGTATAAAAAATTTAACACATGTGTTTTAACTTGTCAAAGAAAGAAGAAACAGCTTGATAGTTGGTGACGAGTAGTGGGTGGTGAAGAAGCGGTGTGAAATGATCATCATTTGGAAAGTGATATATCAGGTGATTAAGTCAGGGATTCTTGATGATCATTTTTTTTTTCTGTGAGAGACTTTGATAAATGTAACCCACTGATGTAGAAGGCTTTGGCATATGCTTAAAAATGTTTTTCAGTCCAGGCTTAAAAAGTCATTTCAAAACACACTGAAGAAGCTCGCACACATCACAGATTGATGATGGATGTTACATCATTATTACACACAAATACACACAAATACACACACATGTACACACACATATTTTTTTATTTAGATTTTTTCAAAACCTGGCAGATAGTTGAAAATTTTTCTGTTTGATATTGTCTTACTAGAATCTGTGGTACTGAGTAAATTTGAGAATGATTTGGCTGAAATTGTAATGATATCATAGCAATTCTTAAAGCAATTGTTTAGTTGCCTACTAAGGAAAAAATTATTTATGCAAAAATGATAAAATTTTCCTTAAAGGTTTTCTTCAAAAAGCTTTCAAATACCATTATTTCAAAAAGTTACTGAATAAACAATTTGTATGTGTGGCAAATCTGTATGTATGTATAAATTTAATTTCCTAAGACTTCCCATCAAGAAAAAAACAGGACAGAGGATATCTAGGACAATGTCAAATTTTATTTCAGGAAATTGTCAAATGAGCTACTGTGTTAAGGAAGGAAATTTTTTGCAGATTTCCCTGTGGCTCAACTCTAATGATATTTTCTCATGACTTTTTGTCACCTGATTGCTATTACTTACTATATGTGGTATATTCCTCTCAAATTAATCCCGTATCTGTTTTTGAATCATCAGCACTTAAGGCTTGTCCTTGTTCACTTTTATTTCCTTTGTCTTATAATTTTCTCCATAAATCAGATTTAACTCTCACATTAAGATTCTCCATAGAAATAGATGAAATTATATCTATTTCTCTGAAAATAGATATAATAGATATATTGTAGAGCAATACATACAATTTTATATATGTATATTGTAATAATATATACAGCATATACAATAAACATATGTATACACATATGTATACCTATGTGCATGTGAAACCTATACATATATATGCAGAAAGTGAGTGAGAAAGAGATTTTAAGGAATTGGCTTACATTATTATGGGTGGTGCCAGGTCTGAAATGTGCTGGGGGGACCAGCAGGCTGGAAACTCTTGCAAGAGTTCATATTGTAATCTTGAATACAAAGGCAGTCTGGAAGCAGAATTAGTTCATATTCAGGTCTTTTATCATAAGTCTTCAACAGATTGGATAAGACCCACTCACATTATGGGAGGTAATTTGCTTTACTCAATATCTTATTGAAATGTTAATCATATCTGAAAAGAAATGTTTTCACAGCAACAACTGAACTAGTGTTTGTCCATAAAACTGGGTACCAGGACTCCCCCAGTTAACATATAAAATTAATCATCACTGTTCCTAAAAGATGCAGCTTTTGTATAAAATTAATAAATTATAAATAAATATATTAATTTATACCTGTAAAATAGTGTCTGTGTGTTTGCGTATGTCTGTGTGAACACATGTATGCAAATATTTCTGATGTATCTAATAATGATTTTTCATTTCACTGTCTTGGAATATTTAATGAGTTAATACATGTTTCAGCATATCTGAAGCATGTCTTCTTTCTTTAATGTCTCTTCTTTTGTGATGGCTTCATGAAGCCCAGAAATGTTTAACACATGATAGGAAACCTTTTCTTTACACTGCCTGGTTGCTTCGTGTTCTGTTATTCTGCGTCATATTGCCACTGATAATCTGGATGTACTAGAGCCATGATTCTTTTATGGCAAGAAAGGAATTCTTGCGTGCCGGGGCTGTACTTGTGGTCACTTGTGTAGCACAGAAACCCATACATGCTGGTAGAAAAAAAAAAAAAAACTTTCTCACTTTTAGGGTTCCATTCAGTTATGGCAGCATCTTGCCAAAGAATGCTTAGGTTATAAATAAATACAACTTTTGCCATATTATTTGTTGATTACACACATATGTATACAGGAATATTCCCTAAATGCAGTCATAGTGCCAAGATAGTTTGACCTAATAAATTTAAGTGTTAGCCACATTCTGAATTGAAAGTATATAAATTAAAATTTATTATTTTAAATGATGCCTGAATGGAAAATTTTTTAATTCTTGGATTTTTTTGAAAGAACTTTATCATTTTAAACAACGACTACTAGCCACAAGGAAAGAAGACAAAGTTTGAATAGCTTCTGTCCCTCTGCTTTCCCTTTTCCATTTGTAAGAAAGAACTCTGGGGTTTTCATTGTTACCTGATTGATGACAGAGCTTTTGAGGACATTCCAAGACAGTACACAGTGCTGTGGTCTCTTTGGAAATCCGTGTAGATAACATTTCAAGGGCAATACCTCATTGGTTTTGACTGGATATTCATATAAACTTTTTAAAGAGTTGAGTGATAGACTTAACCCCTTATCTGTCAGTTCTGAATTTATATTGTTTAATCCCATGTACAAAGCCATTTTTTTCTTCCAAAAAAAAAAGGCGACTTGACAAAGCATCAAATTTTTTATTTTGTTCGATTTTTTTTTCTGGTTTTGACAGGGTCTGACTCCATCACCCAGGCTGGAATACAGTGATGCTATCACAGCTCACTTCAATCTCCACCTTCAGCACTTCTGATGATTAACCTTACCTTAGCTCACCTGAGTAGCTGGGACTACAGGTGTGTGCCACCACTCCTGGCTAATTTTTGTATTTCTGTTTATTTTTCTACAGATGAGGTTTCACCACATTGCCCAGGAGGGTCTCAAAGTTCATATTTTTATACAAGTTATTTGACATTCTAAAGTCTTCACTATTCTGTGAGATTTATTGTTTTTCAGGGTGAATTGAAACTACTGGGTTTTAGAATTTTTAAAACTTGTAAAATACAGTCATTTGTTCTAAGCATTACATTTTCCCCTATATTATCATCATTCTTTACTGTACCGTGTGAGAGTTTCCACTATATCCAATCTCAAGTATTGTGTCAGGTGTACAAAATTCCTTCTACTATACAGTATATCTAATATACCACATAACATATATACATACATGTGTTCATTCTATTATGTAGTATATACATTTCTATCTATACTTCTATCTATATATTTCACCTTAGTGAAATACACTGTAAATTATATTAAATTATTTATTTTTCTGCACTTTGAGTTAGTTCCTCAAGTGTATGACTTCCTTCAACACATCATTGTTAGTACTGATGTGTCTGTGTCATACTGCTTCACATATGAATTGACTGTATCCAATGTATTTTTATACTATTCAGAGCAATCATTTGATATTTTGATATTCTAACTTTTTTCTTTCTAATCTTAGCATAATTTAGTATAATTTCTTTTAGCATTTCTCAGCATGATTCCTTTTAACATTTCTTAGCATAATTTAGTATAATTTCTTTTAGAAAAAAAGATAAACGATAGCATATATTCTGCCATCTGTATTGCCTAAAAGAGCATTAACTTCCATGAATTTATCCTTGGCTATGTACCAAGCTGTTGGTGATTTTGGATCTCCTTTCAGTCTAATATTGATAATAAAGCTGATAACTTGGGCATTGCACAAAATCATCACTGGATTGTATCAGAATGAGTTTTAAATCAGCCAATTCATAGAGTTTCCTGGAGTGGGTTGAGGTGTATCTATAGGCAGTCTATATGAAAAATAATTTTGGCAGTGGTGGGTAGTATTTAAAGAAAAAAAATTATCTTGTCATTTATAGTGCAATAAACTGTATCTTCTATCATCAAACTTTACCCAAACAAAACAGTTTAGAAGGTTATGCCAGGACCAGGTTTTAGGAGTACATACAGTGTGTGATGTTCTCAGTACCTTGAAAATTAAGAATAATTACATTTATATTATATTAGTCAACATTTTTATGAATGGCACTTGGTACTCTTGTCAAAAATTTAATACCTTTTTGTTTTACAAGAAGCATAGCTTGGAGGCAGAAAAAATACACACCCATTTGCAAGTGACTGTACGTGTGTGTGTATCTTGAAGACACAGCCCTGCTAAGTTGTAACACAGCAGAATGGCTTGCTCTGTCTCTCATGCTTTATACCCTTATTGGCCAGGCTACAGCAGGACACTCAACCACTTTTAATGACTTTCATTACTCCCTCTTATTTTCTAGGTTAATGACATATTGAAAGTGCTAATGGCATAGAATTTTCAAATAGCTCACACACTGTTCATGAAAGAGACAGTGTATTTTACTTTATAAGCACATAATTTTTCCCAGTGGATTAACTGCATCATTTTGCTGCTTTGTAATTTCTCAATTTAATTGTGGAAGTTTTTAAAAAATAAAATCTAACAAAGCACAGTTTCCCAATTGAAGATGTGATTGTGAATGTGGCCATATTCCATGTCACCCCAATGACAGCAGGAGGTGGTCATATTCCATAATGTCCCCCAAGTGATGGCAGGAGGTATTATATAAGTTGGAAAAGGGAATATGGAAAATCAGAGATGTCAATCTGCTACCACTTTGTTTTCTAAAATCCTATGATATTCCAAATCATAAAGATCCACTAATTAGAATAAACGAAGGACTAGAAAAGGTATAAAATTCTTGGCATGAATAATATTTTTCTATTTCAAGTTTCATGAGTCATCTCTCCAAGTGCAACTTATAGAAAATCATTCAATTAAATTATATTCTAAAAATTCAAAAAATGAGTTTTACTCATTTAATTATAGAATATTTACATAAACAAGAAATGATACTACTTCTGAGTATGCCTCTTTGAATCAGGTATTCTGTCCCTTATTCTCTTTTATGGTGCAAGAGCCATTGATATATTCAGAGTATTTTAGATAATAAAAAATTTTTGAAGTGCAAGAAGTGGAAGAAGCAAACAATATTATATATACAGTCAAGTCTTAAGAAAGAATAAGAATTGTTCCTCAAGCAGGCCTCCTGGAAATTAACACGGTATTTATCAATTGAATTATAATTCAAGATATAGCTCAGCTTTAGGAACCTATTATTTTGTCAGTTCTTTAGCAGCAGTTGAGTGTTAGTTACACTAGTATCTTAAATCTATTTTGTTAGAAGTTTCTTAGTTAATGCTTTCTGTGAAAGTCTTAAAGAGGTGTTCTCATCTGCATGTGGATATTCAACTTTTCCAATACTATGTTTTGAAAAGACTGTCATTTCTCTAATGTGTGATCTTGTTGCCTTTGTCAAAAATCAGTCATCTGTAAGTGAATAGCTTTATTTCTATGTTCTCTATCATGTTCCATTGCTAGAGCCTTATCTTTCACAATTTGCAAAAACAAACTTAAAGTGGATTAAAGACTTACAGGTAAGACCTGAAATGATAAAACTACTTGAAGGACAATGCTTTATAAAATTTGTCTAAACAAGAATTTTCTTTCTCTCTCTTTCTTTTTCTTTCTTTCTTTCTTTCTTTCTTTCTTTCTTTTTCTTTCTTTCTTTTCCTTTCCCTTTTCTCTTTCTCTTTCTTTCTCCTTCCTTCCTTCTTTCTTTCTTTCATTTAATTTTATTTTTTCTAGAAGGACTCTTGCTCTGTCACCCAGGTTGAATTGCAGTGGTGCAATCTAGGCTCACCGCAACCTTCACCTCCCGGAGTCAAGCAATTCTCCTGCCTCAGCCTCCCAAGTAGCTGGGATTACAGGCATGCATCACTACTGCCCAGATAATTTTTGTATTTTTAGTAGAGATGGGGTTTTACCATATTGACCAGGCTGGTCTTGAACTCCTGATCTCAAATGATCCACCTGACTCGGCCTCCTAACGTGCTGGGATTACAGGCATGAGCCACCACACCCAGCCAAGAAAATTTTTTAATAAGACCTCAAAAGCACAGGCAAATAAAAACAAAAATAGACAAATGAGATTACATTAAACTAAAAAGCTTTTGCACAGCAAAGTAAACAACAAAGTGAAGAAACGACCTACAATGCCCGGCCAAGAAATTTTTTTAATAAGACCTCAAAAGCACAGGCAAATAAAAACCAAAATAGTCAAATGGAATTATGTTAAACTAAAATGCTTCTGTACAGCAAAGTAAACAGCAAAGTGAAGAGATGACCTACAGAATGGCAAAAATATTTGCAGCCTATTTATCTGACAAGGAGTAAACATCCAGAATTTATAGGGAACTCAAATAACTCAATAGCAAAAGAATAAATAATCTTATTAAAAATAGACAAAAGTAACATCTTAAGCAACGTTTCTCATGAGAAGATATACAAATGTCCAAGAGGTATATAAAAAAAATGCTTAAAATTACTAATCATTCAAGAAATGAAAATCAAAATGAAAATCTGATATCTCACTTTAATTTGAATGGCTACTATCAGAAACACACACACAAAATCTAATGTTGGTGTAAATGTGGAGAAATAAATGCTTACATACTTTAAGAATGTAAATTAGTACAATGATACTGAAAAATAACATGGAGGTACCTCGAAGTGTTAAAAATAGAGCTACCCTATTACTCAACAATCCCACTATTGTGTGTATATCCAAGGAAATCAAAGCAGTATGTCAATGAGATGTCTCTACACTGACATGTTTATTGAGACACTACTAACAGTAACCGAGATATGGAATCAGCCTAAATGTGCATCAACAGACTAATGGATAAAGAAAATGTGGTATATATACAAAATGGAATACAATTCAATTATGAAAACAATTCTACCATATAAAAACAAGGATCCTTTTAAGTGGAAAATACAGAGACAATGTGGCTATGCAAACTATTCACTCTAGAAAAAATTAATAACCAGAAGATGCAAGGAATTCAAACAACTCAACAGTAAAAAAAAGTAAATAATTCGATTAAAAATGGGCAAATAAGCTAAATGGAGCTCTCTCAAAAAAGGACAAACAAATGGTCAACATGTATATTAAAACATGTTCAACATCACTAATTATTAGAGACATACAAATCAAACACAATGAGATATTATCTCATTCCTGCTAGAATGGCAATTATTAGAAAGACAAAAATACATGCTGGAAAGAATGTGGAAGGAAGGGAATTATACACAGTCTGTGAGAATAGCAAATTAGTATAGCCATTATACAAAACAGGGTGGAGCTTTCTAAAAAAAATTATGTGATAGTTTCTTAAAACAGAACTACCATACGAGTCAGCAACCAACTATTGAATATATATTCAAAAGAAGGAAAATTAATATGTTGAAGAGTTATCTGCATTCCCATGTTTATTTCACCTCTATTTACAAGAGTCACAATATGGAATCAACCTAAGTGTTCATAATCTGACAAATTAATAAAGAAAATGTGGTATAAATACAAAATGGAATACTATTCAGCCACAGAAAGCATGAAATCCTGCCATTTGCAGCAACACAGTTGAACCTAGAGAACATTAAATGAAATAAGCCGGATACAGAGAGACAAACAATGCATTATTTATTTATATGTGACATTTAAAGAAATTGATCTCATTAAAATAGAAAGAGAATAGTGGTTACCAGGGGCTAGGGAGAATAAAGGTGTGTGTTAGGAACAGATTGGTCAACAGGTATAAAGTTACAGTTAGATGAGAGAAATATGTTCTGGTGTTCTGTTGCACAGTAGGGATATTACGGTTACTAATATTGTATTGTATATTTTTAGTTGGAAAAGAGGATTTCAATGGTCTCACGACAGATAAATGATGAGTGTATAAGATGATGGATATGCCAAACACTGCAATTTGATTATGACACAACGCATGCATGTATTGAAACATCACAGTGTACTCCATTACTATGTATAAACATCATGGATCAATTAAAAATAAATAAATACATGCATACATATTTTAAAGTGTTCTCAGAAGGGGGACTGAAAGAAGCAGGAAAGGGCAGGAAAATGACTAAGGAAAGATGTGATCTATACTGGAAACTAGCTTCATGCTTGTGTCACATTCCCATAGAGTTCAATCTACACACAAAGATGATCCAACCTTAAAGCCAGGAATTAGACTCTTGTACCCTTCTTCCCTGTCAGTTACTGGCCTTGTACCTCTGCAACACAGTGTCATTTTCCTCTAAGGAGGCTAGAGAAGGTGATTTTCCAAAGGAGGATATGGTGTGGGGCCAGACAGCCAACATTTGTGGCAGCTGGGGAATGGGTGCAATATCCTGGGGAAATTGATACAATTAGCTTCCAAAGTCCCTATTCCAGACAAGTTGGCTAGTTT
Organism: Macaca fascicularis; assembly: GCF_037993035.2. NCBI lineage: Eukaryota > Metazoa > Chordata > Mammalia > Primates > Cercopithecidae > Macaca > Macaca fascicularis. The sequence continues at coordinate 59,967,201 of NC_088384.1, read as the reverse complement.
AGGAAGTGTTTCCTTGATAGGCTATATCATTGGCCATGGCCAATCTCCTTTGGGCCAGGGGTTCACCTTTGATGTCTAGTAGATTTATGAAATTAACATGTCCCAAAGAGAATTTTGATTCCAATCCTGTAAATATGTCCTTTTTCCCCAACTCTTTCTCATCTCAGTTAATTACATATTCTCTTGGGAGATGCACATGGCAAACACCTAGAAATCATACTTTTCACCCCTTAATCCCCATATTCAATCTGTCAGCTAAACCTTGCTTAATTGTGTTCATGCTTTTGTTTTGTTTTTACTGTTCCTAATACTCCCCTCCACCACAGTATCTAATATGTTTGAAGGTAACAATCTTGCCTATTTGTATATCTCACTATAATCAAAGGTAAATATGTTTGCCACTCAATTAATCTTTGTTTAATTAACAAATACAGGTCCAGAAACCTCAAAGATTAATATCTATATTTTGTTGTATTTTATAGTGATGCCCAAAAACCTCTATTTATATGATCAATCTTAAGTGAATAGCTGCAGAAATGAAGTGTTGCTTCATATTCCCTTTACCTTCTTTATACCAGGTTTTGTATCATCACAAAAAAGAGTGCAATATTTTCTCTAATGTTTAATGCTGTGATCATTCAATTATATAGGTTCTGAAAGCATTCTTTAATTCTAACTCAGTTTTCTTCATTAATCAGGGTGTAATTTTCAACTTAAGACATCCCACAGGACTGGAAGAGATAAGCAGAGAATAATTCATTAATTATCATAATATTATGCTTTAAAAACAGAAAATGAATGTTTCTATGAAAAGTACATTAACAATACAATTTAATCTTTGCATCTGGTCTCTAAGCAAGAAACATGATTCACACAGGGATACTTTTTTTTTTTTTTTTTTGAAAACACATTCCAATCCTCATCCCAGGACGCCATTCTTCATCTTAATGTTGGTGTGTTTGATACATTAACACATAGAACATGGAACTTAAATTTCCTGCTGATCTGCTATTATGTCACTTAGTCTTCTCAGGAGATACCTGTCTTATAAATATAGGCAAGAAAGACAAATGACAACTCCACAGATAGATGCATGTTTGCTGTGTTTTCAACCCAAGACATACACTAGATATATTGACACTAAGAGAAAAGCATGAAGTATACCTCCTTCCAACTAGGAGCACAAAGAAAACACAAAATTAACAAATGAAAAATATCTTTGAACATTCATGTTATAATTATGAACTTACAAAGATCAAATTACCTTTTGAAATATTTTCTACAAAGCCATAGTGTTTAAAAAACCATAAATGAAATTAAGTTGCTTGAGCAGCAGGAAATTGAATTTTAGACAGAAACTGTCAGACTGATATCATCTATCTTTCCAACAAGGATATCAATCATTGTTTCTTCCCTCCCTTCAGTATTACTTTCCACACTTTCAGCTGTCTATGCTGAAATAGCCGAATCGAGTTGCTTCTGCCTTACTTGTGTTTTATTTTTTAATTTTTAGAAAGCCTCTGGAGGGATAGAAAAAACAAATAATGCTGTTTATAATAAAAAAAAAACTTTGGATAGTTAAACGTAAAAGTACTGTAACAGAGTGTAAATTTCACTGCTCCTTAAATGAGAGATATTGAAAAACAGACATAAAATATGCATATTTATTATAACTATTTGGTTATATATTTTCTTTTATAGAAGTCAATGTACATTCTTCCATGGATTAATTTTCTAAAGCTAGAAATCCTTGTAAAAGAAGGCTGAACTCTAGAGTTTGTTGTCTAATGTTATAGTGTTTGAAAGTCTTTTATAATTAAATGTATTTCTCTAAGGTGGTATGCACGCCTCTTACAATAGTCTAGGCCTCTTGCTTACTTTTACAATCAAGGTACTTCTTGATACTAGAATTACTGAATATCATCAAACAGTTTTAAATATAATATAATACCTTGATTTTACCATACTATAGACCCAAACTAATTCATATTCCTTAATTATTAACTTGATTATATATGACTGAACTTTCCAAAGTGGATTATGTTTAAATTTTAATTCTTTTCTTTACACGTAAATTATGATGTTTTTAAAAATGCTTCTTATAAAAACTAGTTCTTGTAAAACTTTTAACTAATTATTGGCTCTCGAGAGGTATTTTTAAATTAATGCAAATGAAATGTAATGTGAATTTCAATAACATGCATGGCGTTATAAATACCATGTAATATTTAAGTTGGGAATAAAGAGATTTGAACACCAAAATATGGTTTATTGCATTTATAAATTTAATATTTTATATTTGATTTAATAATAATTTTGGATGCACTGTATGTGTAAACTGATGTGAACCATATGTATACACAATTTTGCATGTAATTGTACAGTGTTCAGTGATTCCTTTGGTTCAGTTATTTACCAACTATGGACCAATCATTTTTAAAATAGCTTTTTCTCTAATAAATTTCCTAAAGAATATATTTGTATAATTTCTATTTGTTTAAAATATAAAAATGCTTTACCAAACTCGATGAGAAGTTGAGAACAGATACCATGTTGTTTTAATATTTATTGAGGGTTAACTTTAGTATATTAACTGTATTCTTCAATTATAGCTGTAGAAATTGTTTCTCGGTTAGTTTCTAAAAGATAAGGTGGATGGTGAAATTACAATTTTAAAACAATGTCTATATTTTGACTGGGTCATACCAAACATGTTTTTCTCTCTGAAATTAAATCATCATTTTCTATGTAATTAGTAATAATTTCAAAAGTCTTCCTATTTTCAGTCAGCCATTTAATTAAACTCAATGTTTATTATCACATTCTATTCTAGTCTCTGAAACTTACAAGACCCTGAGGATGATTTTCAAAAGTATAAGTTTACTTTACTGTTAAAAATGCAAAGTTTAGGCCGGGCCCGGTGGCTCAAGCCTGTAATCCCAGCACTTTGGGAGGCCGAGATGGGCGGATCACGAGGTCAGGAGATCGAGACCAGCCTGGCGAACACGGTGAAACCCCGTCTTTACTAAAAAATACAAAAAAACTAGCCGGGCGAGGTGGCGGGCGCCTGTAGTCCCAGCTACTCGGGAGGCTGAGGGGGAAGAATGGCGTAAACCCGGGAGGCGGAGCTTGCAGTGAGCTGAGATCCAGCCACTGCACTCCAGCCTGGGCGACAGAGCCAGACTCCATCTGAAAAAAAAAAAAAAAAAAAAAATGCAAAGTTTATAAACACAATAGGGTCTGATATTAGTAATAGGCAGTATGTAGAAGTGTAATACAGTCTATAAGTCAAAAAAAAAAAGCCTCACTTCTATTGCTACGTCCACCTTAGCAGTTTGTTCTTCCTGAACAAGCATGATTCCGATAACAGGAGTTAACATTAAATCTTCTAACTTAGTTCACATGTTTTAAAGAAATTTAAGTTTAGGTTTCCAGAGTAATCTTATGTTTCAGACACTGTTCATTGCTTAAAAATCAAAGACATATTCCATTTTCTTCCTTAAAGATATCGAATTTCTGGAATAAAGTTGTGGCAATGTTCTTAAGAAATCTGGATTCCTCTATCAGCTCCAAAGGTAAAGACAAATAGTCTAATCCAATCATAGGCCAATGTGATTTAAATGGAAGCCTACTCCACTCATAGGTGGACTTTAAAAAGTTGGTCTCATAGAAGTAGAAAGAAGAATAGTGATTACCAGAGCATGGGGAAGGTAGGGGAATGAAGAAATGGTGAACGATTGTTCAGTGAGTACAAAGCTACAGTACGGTAGAAATAATAAGTTTATTGGACTTATTACTGGATAATAGTATGATTAGAGTTAACAATAACGAATTGTATATTTCAGAATATATCGAAGAGAGGTTTTGAATATTCTCATCGCAAAGAAAAGATAAGATTAAGGGAATTAATATGCTAATTACCCTTATTTGATCATAACAATGTATACAAGCACATGCAAATATTACATTGTACTCCATGAATACATACAATTATTATGTGTGAATCATAATTGCATGTATTTATGGAGTAAATGTAATATTTGCATACATATAAAATGCAAAAATATAAATGCATATTATTAAATATGGAGAGAGAGAATATTTAAAGGTACGAAAATATGTAAAATCAGTTGTCTAAAATATGTAAAATCAGTTGTCTAAATGCTTGCCTACCCTGATTGTAATTGTAAAAGTAACACACTTTTATAATTTTTTTTTTTTTTTTTTGAGACGGAGTCTCGCTCTGTCGCCCAGGCTGAAGTGCAGTGGCCGGATCTTGGCTCACTACAAGCTCCGCCTCCTGGGTTTACGCCATTCTCCTGCCTCAGCCTCCCGAGTAGCTGGGACTACAGGCGCCCGCCACCTCGCCCGGCTAGTTTTTTGTACTTTTTAGTAGAGACGGGGTTTCACCGTGTTAGCCAGGATGGTCTCGATCTCCTGACCTCGTGATCCGCCCGTCTCGGCCTCCCAAAGTGCTGGGATTACAGGCTTGAGCCACCGCGCCCGGCCCCACACTTTTATAATTTTTATAAACGTAGACCTATTCATTAATTTCAAGTAGATTACAGATGTCTTTTATCAAAATAAAAACTGCAAATTCAAAATGCAGATATTATTTTTGTAGGTTTAAGATAATTTTGAAACAACTTTCTAACTTGACCATTAGTATTATCGGATAGTTCTGGGGAGCTTAACTAGAATGAAAGGAATCTGGCTCTGGCAAAGGAGAATAAGATCATACAGAAATATTTTGAGAGCATAAAGTTGAATTTCTGTATATAGGAAAAATGCTCAAAGTCCTTTCGTTTGTAAATATTGTCAATCTAAACTAAAAACACGTGTGTGTGTGTGTGTGTGTGCATGTGTGTGTGTGGAGAGAGAGAGAATCACTCTGTTGCCCAGGCTGTAATACAGTAACACAATCATAGAACACTGCAGCCTCGATCTTATCTCAAGCAATTCTCTCACCTCAGCCCTACTGAGTATCTGGGACCACAGGCATGTGCCACCATTTTTTAACTTTATTTTATTTTATTAACTAATTTTTAAACTTTATTTTATTTTATTACTTGTTAAGACAAAGGTCTCTCTATGTTGCCTAGGCTTTTTTTTTTTTTTTCTCTATTTATGCCAAAGCCCATCATGCTAAAAAAAAAAAAAAAGAAAGAAAGAAAAAAAAAAAAAAAGAAAAAATAGAACCATTGGTTATAAAATTGAACATGTGGTTTGTCTCTTAAGATAAAATCAATATTGTTAAGTATTCCAACTTGCTGATCAAGAAAGCTTAGATATCAATTAGGATTCCTGTGTCAAATGGTATTTCTGGTTCTAGGTCTTTGAGGAATCTCCACATTGTCTTCCACAATGGTTGAAGTAATGGCACATATACACCATGGAATACAATGCAGCCATAAAAAGGAATGAGATTATGCCCATTGCAGGGAATTGGATGGCGCTAGCAACCTCAGCAAACTAACACAGGAACAGAAAACCAAACACCGCATGTTCTCATGTATAAGTGGGAACTGAGCAATGAGAACACATTAACACCGGGAGAGAAACAACACACAGTGAGGCCTGTTAGGGGTGGAGGGAGGGAGAGCATCAGGATAAACACCTAATGCACACGGGGCTTAATACTTAGGTGATGGGTTGATAGGTGCAGCAAGCCACCATGGCACACGTTTACATGTATAACCAACCTGCACGTCCTGCACATGTATCCTGAAACTTAAAATATAATAAGTAAAAATTATTTAAAATGCTGAAATAAAATAAAGTAATATTGAAAAGCTCTGTAAACTATTAGACAAGTAATAACCACATACTAACTTGTACAAATATAATCACACTACTTTGAAAGTTGAGAAAACTTGTCTAAAAAGTTGCCCAAGATTGGAACCCAGAGTTTTCTTAGGAAAAAGTTGTGTGTTTTCCAGGATACTTGTGTCTGAGGGTACAAATGTTTATGTTCTGGAGACTCATTACAATGGTTCTAGGATTTATTAAATAAAATGTTACCTAAAGTATTCCTTATATTTTCAGTAAACAAATATAGATAAACAGGATAGATCTGTTGATGCTTGAATTAATTGAGTATGGGGTGTTTTTGTACTATATTCCGATTAAATATTAAAAATTACCTACACGAAGTAAGTTTTAAATTATTAACTTATGTCACGCAATTAGAAAAATTTATGTTTTTTTGAGTACATTTCTTATATTTGTAAATAAAATGTTTCCAGAAAACGAAAACTGCTCTTTCTGAATTTAATAGTGTGTGGCAAGTAGTGGGGAAAACAAGCACCTAATTCATCAAGAAGTGGTACTAGTTATGAATGTGAATTCTTATCTGTAGAGATCTAACATTTCTAGTTCCACACAGTAGAAATAATTTTCTGTCCCATTAAGAAGAGTTTACTTCCAATGATGGTTTTCAAAGTAGTTTCAAGATGTATATTTTTATATACATTAATAACTAGATAACTGTGGGATCCATACTCATAAACAAACACTGCACACCAAGTTAAAAAAAGAAAAAAAGACGGAAAAGCCCTGAGCAATGGCTATTTCTAAAAAAAAAAAAAAAGTGAAATAAGGTTATTTCACAAATATTAAAGTGTAAAACGACAAAAAACTGCTGTTGAATACTTCTGTAGTAGTGAATTTATAAAATAAATTTCATTTGCAAAAATAATACTTATTTTTCAGTAAGGGTAAATAGTTCTTATTCATGATCAAAGTTCAGACAGTGTGGTTTTCAGGCAAAGCTTATTCAGATGGTCATATATATGACTGCCCAAGAACAACTGTCTTTAGACAGTTGCTTTTTGCCGCTCTCCAATGTTGTCTTTATTCCCTCCTTTGTCACCAAATTTCTTAGGATCTGATTGAAAACTAGGAGAAAAGTTTCAAGGTTAGGTAAATAATGTGCATGTGTGTGTTTCCTGAATAGTACTGCATGACGAATACTCCCAAACTCTCAGTGGCTTAAAACTATATTTATTTATACTAATGAGGCCAGGTAGCTCTATTTCACAGATCATTGAGGGGTTCCACTAGGCTTGAAAGACTCTAGGCTGATTGGCTACAGGTCCATTTCACGTATCTTTATTCCAGTTCTCAGACTGAAAGAGCATGGCTCCATGGGGCCATGCTTTTCTCATGCTGGCTCCACATACCTGATAAAAGTTCACCATATGTTTTAAAGCTTCAGCTAGAACTGTATAACTATATTCCATTAGTCAAGGCAATTCACGTGGCCGAGCCCAAATTCTCCCTAGTTGGAAGCACTGCAAAGTCACATGGAAAGAAATATGGGTGTTCAATTATATTATAGAGAAGAAGTAAAAAGTTAGAGGCAATACTATATCGACCAATACTAGTTTTCCTGTCTCTGCTTCCAAGAGAAGGTATGAGCTAGCTTAACACAGTGTTCTTACAGATCTAGATTATGTCACCAATTTTTCCAGCATTACAGTAATCCTTTGGCCTCTCAAATCTAATTTTAGTACTATAAACTGTTTTTCCCTCAACAGATACAGTCCAAAATCTGTGAGTCTTATAGAAGCAGTTACAAATTATTTAAATGATCAACTTCACAAAGCCAATTTTTTATCTCTTTTTAAAAAAGTAGCTTTGAGGTTAATATTTCCTGTAAGAATTTATTCAGAGTGAACTAAGATTTTGACATATTATGTATTATCACAACTCAGGTAAAGAGCCTCTAAAATATTGAATCTTGGATAGTAGTTATTCTAGTCTCTAAATCTTTTATAATCAGACTGTCTTAAAGAGAGTTGTGAAAATTATGCTGAGATATTTCAGTGCCAACAGTTTTGCTTGTACATTCTCTCTATATATGCACATATATACATGCACACACATATTTAAGAACTAAGAAATAGTACATATTTGTTAAAAGTAATACCAAATAAGATTAATTTACCCTACATACGCAAATATATTCCTAAAAAGTATATTTCACTATTTTTAATAATTTTAATTTGTCTTAAGCTACATATTTTATATTGAGAACAAAGTGTTATATATACAACAGTCCACTTGGGACAGTGTGCATCATTGATCTGAACAGCAGATCAGCAGTGTATATGAAGTTTTCTCCATTCACCTTGTAACATTTTTCAAAAATGATTTTATTCAATACATTTCAACATGAGTTGGAAACTTTCTGCAAGTATTGTTTCCTCTGGATAGAATGCCTTGTATCAAAGAACAATTTCAGAATACATTTTTAATATCCTGCATTTCTCAAAGAGGGAATAGAATTTCAAACTGATATGTTCTTAAAAGACTTATAGCTAAAGTCTAATGCATTACTACATATTACAGTGAAAGGGTAAGTCTTTTAGAAATTCCTCTGTACTTTTTTTTATTCAGTGAAAATTATTTTATAAGTTTCAAAGGCAGTGAAATTTGGGGTAAATTACACATGGGAGAATGTTAAAAGATATGTTATTACAAAAAAAGTTTTCCTCCTCTATTTTAGATAATGTTTTGCTTCTCTGAATTAAAGCAGTATTCACCTTTGTATTGAAAAATTCCATCTTTTAAAAGTAACATTAAAAGGTTAAACTTTTTCAACAGCAACAACTGGAGTGATGTGATATAGCTGTACAATGACAACTGAAATGAGAGAAAAGTGGTCAAAAATAAATATTACATTCTGTGGGGGCAAACGAAGGATTTATTCTATAAAAACATATTTGTCAAAAATATAAAGAGACCCTGAAAAAAGAGAGCAAACAAAAACTGTAGAGTGTATTAGAGATTGGAACTATATTGACAGTACTTTATTTCTACAATAGTTCAAACAACTTATTTCGGACATAGTAGAGATAGTCGAAAAACAGAAACATTTACTAACATAACATTTTAAGAAATTTTTTTTTTTCTTAAAAAACTGTTCAGGTTGGGTGCAGTGGCTCATGCCTGTAATCCCAGCATTTTGGGAGGCCGAGGAGGGTGGATCATCCGAGGTCAGGAGCTTGAAACCAGCCTGGTCAACATGGTGAAACCCCGTCTGTACTAAAAATACAAAAAATTAGCTAGGTGTGGTGGCGTATGCCTGTAATCCCAGCTACTTGGGAGACTGAGGCAGGAGAATTGCTTGAACCTGGGAGGCAGAGGTTGCAGTGAGGTGAGATTGCACCATTGCACTGTAGCCTGGGCAACAAGAGTGGAACTCCATCTCAAAACAAACAAACTAACAAACAAAAAGATTGTTCAAAGTCAATCTAAGGAGATTATTAACAAAGTTAAAGAGATTAATATAGTAATAGTAAACATAAAATAAAATTAAATATTAAGTTATCTGATTCAAATAAAATAATGTAATGCACTTTTGACATTTTTAGAAATTTCCAGAAAGGGATATGTGTAGTGCCTTTATATGGCAAGCCTTCTTATACTTACTTCATACTCTTTCCAAAGACTAGTCAGTTGATGTACAATCATTAACGACAATTTACAGATAAATAACAAATTTATACCTCCAGATTGCATGTACTTCTCAGAATCTACTCCTATATATTCAAGTGACTAGTAGAGATCGCTGCTTCAATATCTGAAAGTCATACCAAACTCAACCCATTCATCATAAAACTGGACCATTTCCACTATTTCACACCTTTGTATTAAGATACCACTTTGTTCTGTTACACAAGTCAGTAATGCATTATCCTTGATATCTCTCACTTTAATCCAAGTATCTACATTATAACATATCCACTGTCAATCATCTATATTCAAATAAAAGTCATTCCTTTCATGTGCACAATAAGCCTCATTCACTCTAGCTTGCACATGGCAAATATACTGGGTTTTGTTGGGTTTTTTTTGTTGTTGTTGTTTTTGTTTTGTTCCTTTCACAATTGTTATTAGCATGCCATATCAGGGGAACCCACCCCCAATATTTCAACATAGGTTCTTTCTATTTTCCATAAATGTCAGCCAGTCTGAGAAATAAAGAGAAAGAGTACAAAGAGAGGAATTTTACAGCTGGGCTGCCAGGGGTGACATCACATATTGGTAGGTCCATGATGCCCACCTGAGTCACAAAACCAGCAGGGTTTTATTCAGAACTTCAAAAGGGGAGGGGGTGTATGAACAGAGAGTAGGTCACAAAGATCACATGCTTTAAAGGGCAAAAAGGAGAACAAAGATCACATGCTTCTGAGGCCAATAAAGATCACAAGGCAAAGGCCAAAGCAAAGATCACAAGGCAAAGGGCAAAATGAAAACCTCCTGATAAGGGTCTATATTCAGCTGTGCACATATTGTGTTGATGAACATCTTAAACAGCAGAAAACCAGGTTCGAGAGCAGAGAACCGATCTGACCTCAAATTTACCAGGGAGAGGTTTTTTTCCCCACCCTAATAAGCCTGAGGGTACTGCAGGAGACCAGGGTGTATTTCAGTCCTTATCTCAACCGCATAAGACAGACACTCCCAGAGCGGCCGTTTATAGACCTCCCCCCAGGAATGCAATTCTTTTCCTAGGGTCTTAATATTCCTTGCTACGAAAAGAATTTAGTGATAGCTCTTCTACTTGCACACCCATTTATAGGCTCTCTGCAAGAAGAAAAATATGGCTCTTTTTGCCCAACCCCGCACACAGTCAGACCTTATGGTTGTCTTCCCTTGTTCCCTAAAATCACTGTTATTCTGTTTCTATCAAGGTGCACTGATTTAATATTGTTAAAACACACGTTTTACAATCAATTAGTACAGTTAACCCAATCATCACAGTGGACCTGAGGTGACATACAACCTCAGCTTATGAAGATACCAGGATTAAGAGATTAAAGTAAGATGACAGCTGTAAGAAATTATAAGAGTATTATTAGAGAGTGATAAATGTTCATGAAATCTTCACCATTTATGCTCCTCTGCCCTGGCTCCAGCCTGTCCCTCTCTTCAGGGTCCCTGACTTCCTGCAACAATGGCAGGTGATTTTATTTTTCTACTTTAAACAATCAAACAAACCTCAATGTCATTTATAGGTACTGCTTGTTACATAAATCCTCTCACAGTAGAATTCCTTGAAAGAGTTGTTTATTTTTGAAGAGCTCAGTTTCTTTTCTCCCTTTCTCTCCTGAACCCATTTCATTGAAGGGATTTTGTCTCTCCATTTCCCTGCAACTGCTCTGTCAATGTCCTTATGGCTCCACATTGCTAAGTCCAGTGGCCATTTCCCAGGCTTCATTTTACTCATGATCAGCATTTGAAAGAGATGATCAGATATTCTTCTGCTTGAAACACACTCCTCACTTGGTTTTCATTCCAGACACCTCTTTCATTTTTTATCCTCTTTAACCACTAATTTTCAGTGTTCTTCACCTAATTCTCCTTTTGGTATGATTGTTAATGTTGCACTGGGTTCAACTCTTTTTTTATTTTTTTAAAAGTCTGTATACAAACTTCATATGTGATTCTATCCATTTCCATGGTTTTTAATATCATGAATATGCAGATGACCTCCAAAGTTGTATCTCTAAACTAGCTCTCTCCTCTAAACTCCAGATTCAAGCATGCAAAGGTTATTATGTTATCTTTATGTGGATAGCTTATAAACACAGTAACCTAGCTCAGAAAAGTCCTCCCAACTCGATTGAACATGATAATTCTCTTAATTATATGCTTTCATACAATCATGTCCTTTGTCTTATATATAAATATATTTTTTGCTGTTCTTACCTATTAGGAGGATTCAGAGAAGAACACTGAAAATTAGTGGTTAAAGAGGAGAAAAACAAAAGAGGTGTCTGGCATGAAAACCAAGTGAGGAGAGTGTTTTGTGTGGAAGAGTGTGTGATCATGTCTTTCAAATGTGCCTGATGACTGAAATAAGCCTGGGAAATGGCCACTGGACTAGCAACGTGGAGGGCCATAAGGACATTGACAGAGCAGTTGCAGAGAAATGGAGACAGACAAAGTCCCTTCAATGAAATGGGTTCAGGAGAGAAAGGGAGAAAAGAAATTGAGCCCTTTGCAAATAGACAACTCTTTCAAGGAATTTTACCATGGGAGGATTTGTATAATAAGCAGTACCTAGGCTTTCAAGTCATAAGATATACTTAGGTGATGATAAACAAATCCATTATGGTGTTCAATAGTACGGTGAAAACAGACGCTGGGGGTGAAAACGGGTATTTAAAAAACAAACAGAAAAAATGGATATTTATAAGCAATTGACTATTGGAAGATAGTAGGCAGTTGTAAGAATTATTTAGAATATTATGTGAGTGACTGGGGAGCTATCTATGTTACTCAAAAAGAGAAATAGGCAAGGACAAACACAGCAGAAAACCTGCAGAAACTTCAATTAATCAGTTTTAAACCTATTTAAATAAATGTGTGGAAATGGCAGTGAATATCCTTCTGCAATACAATTAGGCAATTATAAATTTGTATCTGCTCAGGAATGATATCAATCCTGGATTTTATTGTCATTGGTATAATAGTGAGTGTTTCTAGAACATACACACTGAGCAAAAGTTTAGAAAATAACCTAGCAAGAGTTTTGGAAATCACATATAGGAATGTGACAAATAAAGTCCATATAGAGAGAGCAATCATCATCATAGCAGTAAAAAAATCAAAGAATCTGCAATACTTTGCAGCATCACAGAAACATAGGCAGATGGAATTTTAAGACGGACCAGAGAGCAAAATGTACCATTCTTAAATTAGATGTAGAGGCTACAGAAAATCTTTGGTTGGGCAGTAAGCAAAAAAAAAAAAAAAAAGTAGTGATTTATGAAATGAAATGGGGGGTGAAGAATTATAAGTTTTGAAGTTTGTTTTTATTTTATTTTTTGTAAGTTTGCTAGGGAGGTTGAGGCCATTATTGACTAAAAATCAGAGAGGAGAAGAATTTTATCAAAAGAATGACTAAACATGATTGCTAGTGAAATAAACAAGTGGAAAATGAAAAATTGAAGATACAAGAGGAAGCGATAGGCAGGAATATATGTGATCAAATGCTAAAGTGGTAATTACTAAATATAATAATTTGGTACTAGAAAGAAGAGTACAAATTAACTAGACCTGCAACATCCCAGGAGCTATGCTTTACTGAAAATTGCATTAGCTTTGTAACCTTTGGCAAATTATTTAGTGACTTGGGTTCTATTTCTTCATCTGTGAAATGTGGGTAATAAACACATATGACTCATCTACAGAGCACTGTGTGAAAATATAAAAAAATGGTGCTTCATCAGTTGAAAAATATTATAGAGAGGATCAATGTTTTTATTTCCCTGAAAGAGGATTTTGGAAACAGAAAATAAGGCTAGTAGCAAAAGTATTCCATCACTTTTATGATATAATGATTTACTGTGCCTATGTTACTTAATAGGTTAAATTTGCATAGAAAACTTACTGCGTTTTCATTATTACTTGCCCAATTTACTGATAGCATACTCTATAATCTCCCATTAAAATAATTCTCAGTTGAGATATTTAATTTAAATTACACCTATGGATGCACTCTTACCAACTTTAAAGCAAATTTCCCATGAATGTGCCCAAAGTTATGAATTAAAGGACTCTCTTAATTGGCCTTATACATTCATATGATACGACCAGTATGTATGTAGCAATAAAAGTTGCAATAGCCCTTAGGACTCCCCGTCGTGACAAGCAGCCTATGGTAAGCAATAAAGATTCAAGGATAACATTATGAATCAGATTTCTAAGTACATGCGCACAATGAGAAAGCAAAAGCATAGAACATATTTTTATTTGTACATGCAAAAATAGTTCCTGGTAATAAAAATGTCACCATATGATATTATCTCTCCTCCCTACTAATTTCTTATGCCTACCCAAATCAGAAAAGATCAGGTAATGTAAGGCAAAACAGTAGAGCCTTAGATTTTGAGAGGGACTTGTCTGCTTACAGTTCTTGGGATTCCATGAGGAAAACAGAAGTTTCTCTTAAAAAGGGGTCTGTGGCACCTTCTGTTTTTCCCATGGAGTCCCAGGCTGTCCGAAATTATCTCAGGTCCTCTCATGTGGGTACTGAGATTGGCAACAAGACTAGGAAAATAATTCAGACAACTAAGAAGAAAAAGAAAAACTTAGCACTATCTTCATTGTAAAGGCAGATAAACTGAGGCACAATGCAGTTTAAAATTTTATGTTCACATAGTGTTAGACTCCACAGCTCTCTCTTTTAACCATCCTGTAATTCTGCTGACTCTATGCCCAGTCACTGATGCACTTGTATGGTAGCTCATGGCCCCTTAGAGCTTGGAACCTGGGTTTCATTTCCTGCTCTACTGGTGTATAATTTAACAATTTTCCTCCAGGTTTGTTGGATTCTAATTCTATATATCCCAAATTTTATTAATATTACTGAATATTAAAGGGGGCTGTGATATCTTTAGTCTGTAGAAATATTAACCTACAAACAAAGGACTGTATGAGGTTAAACAGTATAGAAATTTCTATATGCTTTAAAACATCGAGGCAATGTCTTGAGAAACACACTTAAGAAACTGCAACCAATCCACTCTGGACAAAAATTTAGACACTATTCTTCAATATAAGCTATCTAGTGGCATTTTTACATATCCTTACATATATCAGAGTAGTTTACATGCTCATCACCTTAAAAATAAAAAGTGTCAAAATTATAGACCCTATGCATTTCTGTGGGCTTGAAAAGTGATACAGTACAGATTGTTTCTTTAAAGCAGTCAATAAAATGCATACACTTCTAGAGTAATCACTAAAACAGAGATTTCATACCAAAGGGAGTAATACCATAAATAAAACAGGGTTCAACACTGCAGTTTCTTAAAGGCAAAAGTTAATACTTTGTTTTGGTTGTGAATCTTGGCCTTAAAACATTGTACACATGATCCTCCCTGTCCTTTTCCTTTGCAAAGATGCGATGAACCAGATTTGCTCATGCAAATGACAATAATCTCGAAAATGGTGGCAGAGAAATAAAATGAAGGGAATACAGTTCACATAATAACCTCATAAATTGGGACTAATTACTCCTGTGACTCTTGCATAGCTCCAGACTAAGTGAGAGAGATGAAAGGGCTGTTTGCTAGCAATATTTTATTTGATGCTTCATTTTTGATTCCTTGAATAACTACTTACATCACATTAACAGGATCATGAAAGTATAGCTATTCAAGTAACCATAATTAGGCAATCAATGTTTTTCCTCATCTCTAAAGCATAGTAATGGACTGATTATTTTATGAATACAACTCACTGACAAGTAGTTTATTTTTAACTCAGTTTTGGTTTGTTGTTTGTTAAGGCCATTACTTAGGATAACGAAAACAAGAGGAGGAGAAACAAGAATAGAAACAAGAAACAGAAGCAACAGCATAAGAAAATGAAGACGAACAAGATGATGATTAGATGAAAAAAAAAATAGACTGAAAGAAAGGAAGACGAACAGGTGTGGGAATTAGAAAGCCCATTATGATACTTTATTTCCCCTCCTGATTTATGAAATTTGAAAAAATTCCAAGACATTTCACAACAAAACCAAGCTAAAAGATACACCAATAAGTCACCCCCTAAATTTTCTTAAGAATAGGACGATGTTGCCACTCACACCTGGGCCAGGCACCAGCAGGAGGAGGACACCTCCAGATTCTGCAGGAGAAGAAGGAGGACTCCTCCTTGTGCTGGCTGTGCCTCCCCTGCTGCCAGCACCTGCAGTACAGCACCTGCAGCTTCCTCCCCACCTCAGGCCGGGCTGCCTAGTGGGCTCCACAGCATTCCCACTCCAACTTCTCGGATCCCAGACTTGCTGCTGCTGCCACCACTAACGCCAACACGACCACCACTGCTGTTGCCCTCAATGCACCAGCCCACCCTACAAGCCTCCTACCACCTGGCCCCCGTCGACAATCTCCTACCATTCCAGTCGAGCTGCAGTCTCTGTCGCCGCCACCAATTGCAGCGAGGCGAGCCACAGACCCACACCATCTGCAGGCTCCTGCCTCCAGCATGCAACAGGTGACTCCTCCATCTTCTGGCTCGAAACATCTGGGTGGTCAAAGCCAGACATGCCTAGAACAGGACGCAGGGAGTGGGAGTGTTAGAGGCTCACCTTGTCATGCTGTCCACTGGGTGGCAGGGGCTGGTTTCAGCGAAGGCACAACTGGGGTGGGTGTTACTGCCTTTGCTGAAACCGGCCCCTGGTTAGGTACAGCTGGCCAGGAACTGCTGGTCCTACCCTGGCTGCACTCCTTGTTGAACAGGAGAAGCAAAAACTCAGACCCAGCCAGCCCTCTCCAACCAAGTGCCAGTTCCTGTTTCTGATGCCTCCACCCACAGGGCCCTGTTTCCCCGTGATGCCCGCTACTCCATACCCAGGAGACCCAGGTTGTCTCTGCAACACAGTGAGATGGTGCAGACCTGGGAATCATGGCGGGTGTTGGGGCCTTACTGTGCTCAGGATTCCCTGGGAAACATTAAGTGCCTGCCACGCTCTAATACGAGCAGAAGGAGGTTGCCCTCTAGAATCTAGAGTCTGGGAAGAGGAGGACGGCCCCTTCCTCGGAGGCCACAGCTATGGCTGCCACCTCTGTAGACCGCTGCTAGCAGCAGCAGTGCAGTGCAACCCCCAATAGCGCTCCCCCGTCCCATGCTACAGGGCACGTAAACTTGATAGTGTCCCCAAATCACCTCAGTGCCCCCATCTGTGCAGCCAGGGATAGTGCCCCTAACCAGCTGGGGGTAGTGATAGCCCAGATAGCGCTCCCAACCTGCCCCCCTGTCATAACAGTGCAGGAGCTGATAGTGCCCCTAACCCTCTTCCCAGCCGGTGGTGCGGCCCCAGTAGCACATGCAACCACCCCCACCACCAGGCAGTATAGCCAACCCCGCTGTCCCACGCCTCCAACACCCCCACCCGCAATGTGACCTTGATAGGTCCCTATCCAGGGTAGTGCATCCCTGGAGAGCTCACCTACCCTGCCACCTTTCTACCATGCTGGCCAAGCTGCAATCTCTGTCACCTCCACCAACCACAGTGAAGCGAGCCTAGGTGCCACAGGCTCAAGCCTCCAGCTTGTGGTATGTGGATCCTGCTTCTCGTTCTCTATGCTGGGCTCCTAGCTTCAATTCTGATTGGATGAGAGCAAGTCTTAGGAAAACCAATCAGAGCATGAAAATAAAGTCCAATCAGGATAAGCCTAGAGGTTTTCTCTCATCCAATCAGAACATGTAGTCCAGGAACCTCATTTGCATAACCTCAGTATATAAAGCATGCAGAGGGGGCACCCCACCATTTCAGGCTTTTACGTGGCTGCGTTCCCGGCTGCTCTGTGCAAGGCTTAGAGGACCAGAAGAAGGAGTCGTCACTTGCCACGGCTGGAGGCTGGAGCTGTGGGAGCGGCACCACAGCTCGCCTCGCTGTGGTGGGTGCTAGTGACAGAGACGGCAGCTCCGCTGGAGCGGTGGGAACGGGTAAGTAGTTTTGGGGTAAATGGAGGGATAAAGAGAGTGGTTAGCAGCAAAGGGAAAAAGAGGATGGTGTTCAGGAGAAGGCATTGCAAAAAGACGGTGGGGAAAAGATGGTTGGAAGAAAAGTTTTTGGGTAGATATTGGGGGAAAAGAGAGTGGGAAGTGGGAGGAGGAAAGAGAGGGGGGTGGGGAGGAACGGGCAAGTAGGAAGGAGAGGAAGTTTGCAAAAAGACTGGGGAGAAACACGGTGAGGAGAACAGAAAGACCGTGGGGAAAGTAAGGATGATGTGTGAAAAGATTTTGGGTAGACGGAGGGGGAAAAGAGGGTGGCATGTGGGAGGAGGAAGGAGAGGGTGCAGAGAGAGAGGGGGAAGAGACAGAAGGTGGTGAGCAGGAGAAGGAAGATTCTGTGAAAAGATGGTGGGGACAATTTTTTTTTTCGATCCATGGAGGAAAAAGAGGATGGTGATCAGAAGAAAAAAGGGTGGCGAATAGGAGGAAGAGAAAGTTTTGCAAAAGACAGTTGGGAGAAAAAACAGTGGGGGAGAAGTTTTTCAGTAGATGGAGGGCGGAAAGAGGGTGGCAAGCTGGAGGGTGGAAGAAGTATTGGGAAAACGACGATGGAAAAATAGTTTTGGGGTAGATGGAAGGCTACAGGAAGGTGGCATGTAGGAGGAGGGGCAGGAGTGGCAAAAAGAGGGTGGTCAGCAGAAGAAGAGATTGCAAAAAGATGGTGAGGGGGGAAAGACAGTGAGGAAGAAAGTTTTTGGTAGATGGAGTGGGAAAAGAGGATGGTGCGCAGGAGGGACAAAAGAGGATGGCAAGCTGGAGGGAGACCATGAGGAAAAGACAGTGGGCAGAGAAAAGTTTTTCGGTATATGGAGGGGGACAAGAGGGTGGCAGGGTTTTGCCAAAAGACAGTAGGCAGAAAAGACAGATGGTGGGGAAAGAAAAGACAGAGACGGTGGGTAAAAAGCGGGTCGATGCAGTGGGAAAAGAGGGTGGCAAGTGGGAGGAGAAAAGAGGGTGGTGAGAGGGAGCGGGGAAAGAGGGTTAGGAAAAAGACGATGGGGAAAATAGTTTTGGGGTAGATGGAGGGCAAAAGGAGAATGGTAAGGATTAAGGAAAGAAGAGGGTGAATGGGAAGAGGGGGACGGCTTTGTGAAATTTTTGGGGTGTAGATGGAGGAAGAAGGAGTCAGCAGGGGTGGGGAGAAGGCTTTGAAAAGATAGTGGGGAGACGTTTTGCATAGATGGAGAATGGAAAGAGGGTGGCAAGAAGGAGGAGGGGAAAGACGATGGGGAAAACAGTTTTTGGGTAGATGGAGGTTGGAAAAGAGGGTGGTGAGCAGCAGGAGTGGGGAGAAGGCATTGGGAAAAGACGAGGGGAAAGTTTTTGGATAGACGGAGGAACAAAAGAGGGGAATGAGAGCAGAAGGGAGAAAAAGAGGGTGTCCAGTGAGTGGGTGAAAACAGTGGGGAAAAGTTTTGGGGTAGATGGATGATGAAAAGAGTGGTGAGCGGGAGAGTAGAGAAGGCTTTGTGAAATGACAGTGGGGAAAAATAGTGGGAAAAAAGCTTTGGGGTAGATGGAGGAAGAAAAAGAGTGAGGAGAGGGAGGGGGTCAAAGGTGGTTGGGAAAAGAAGGTGGGGGACAAAGTTTTTGGGTAGCTCTTTTTTTCTGATTTCTTAAATCAGGTTATTTGTATTTTTGCTTTGAGTAGTTTGAGTACTTTATATATTTTGTGTTGCATTAACCCCTTGCCTGATGCTTAGTTTGCAAATACTTTCTTCCATTCTGTGGATTGAATTGCTTCCACTACTTTGCAAAAGCTTTTAAGTGTAATGCAATTGTATTTTGTCTATTTTTGCTTTTTGTTGCTTGTGCTTTTGACGTACATATTTGGAAATCCCTTGTGCTAGCCAGTTTCACAAAGCATTTTCCTATGTTTTCTTCTCTAGTAGTTTCATAGTTTCAGATCCTACATTTAAGTCTTTATTTTGAGTAAATTTTTGTGTATGGTAAGGTAACAGCCTAGATGGATTCTTGTACATGTGTGTTTTGGGTTTTCCTAGCACAGTTTATTGAAGAGATTGTCCTTCCCCAGTGTGTGTTTTTGGTGCTTTTGTTAAGAGTTGACTGTGAAAGCTTGAATTTATTTCTGAGTTCTCTATTCTACTTCATTTGTCTATGTCGGTCTGTCACTCGTCTTTCTCTCTGTCTCTCTCTCGTCTCTTCTCTAATTTATATATTTATTTATTTATTTTTGCCACTACCGTGTTGTTTTGGTTACTAGATTTGTGGTATATTTTGAAATCAGGTAGTATGATGCCTCCAGTTTTTTTCTTTTTATTCAAGATTCTTTTGTCTATCTGAGGTATTTTGCATTTCCATGTGAACTTTAGGAATTTTTTTTTGAGACGGAGTCTTGTTCTGTCGCCCAGGCTGGAGTGCTCTGGCGTGATCTTGGCTCACTGAAAACTCTGCCTCCTGGGTTCAAGCGATTCTCCTGCCTCAGCCTCCTGAGTAGCTGGGATTACAGGCGTGCACCACCATGCCCAGCTAATTTTTGTGTATATAGTAGAGAAAGGGTTGCACCATGTTGTTCAGGCTGGTGTCAAATTCCTGACCTTGTGATCCAAGTGGTTTGGCCTCCCAAAGTGCTGGGATTACAAACGTGAGCCACCGTGCCCGGCCGTTTTTTGTTTTGTTTTGTTTTGTTTTTTGTTTTCTATTTCTGTGAAGAATATCTTTCCTAATTTAACATGGATTCCATTGATTCTGTAGATCACATAGGGTGATATAGATATTTTAACAATAATCTTCTAGTGCTTGGACATGGGATATCTTTACATTTACTTGTGTCTGCTTTAATATCTTTCATATATGTTTTATAGTTTTAATTGTGAGATCTTTCACCTTTTTGGTTAATCTCTAGGTATCATTTTTGGGGGCATTGGGTAACTACTGCAATGAAATAGCTTTCTTGATTTCTTTCTTAAGTGTTTCACTATTGGTACATGGGTGTGCTACTCATTTTTATATATGGATATTGTATCTTGCAACTTTATGAAATGTTTATTATTTCTAGTAGGTTTTATTTTGGAATTTTTAGGGTTCACCATATATATATGATCGTGTCACCTGCAAACAGTGACAATTTGATTTCCTTTTATTTCCAATTTGGATGCCTTTTGTTTCATTCTCCTAAGTCCTCTAGCTAGGACTTCAAGTACTGTGATGAATAAAAGTGGTAAAAGTAGCCACACCTGTTCCAGATCTTAGATGAGGAGCTTTTAACTTTTCCCCATTGATTATGATGTTAGTTGTGGGTTTGTAATATATGGACTTTATTGTGCTGAGATGAGTTCTACTGTTGAGGCCCTCTCATACATTTTTCAGTTCATCCATTGCATTTTTCAGCTTTGAGGTTTCTGTGTCCTTTTAAAATTACTTCCATCTCTTTGTTAAATTTCTTGGATAAATTTCTGAATTACTTCTCTATATTTGAATTTCATTGAGTATCCTCAAAACAGCCATTTTTACTTCTCTGTCTGGAGAGTCTCACATCTTTTTTTTTTTTTTTTTAAGATGGTGTCTTATTTCATCACCTATGCTGGAGTGCAGTGGCACAATCTTGGCTCACTGCAACCTCCGCCTCCCAGGTTCAAGAAATTATCCTGTCTCAGCCTCCCAAGTAGCTGGGACTACAGGCACCTGCCACCACACCCAGCTAATTTTTGTCTTTTTAGTAAAGACGGGGTTTCACCTTGTTGGTCAGGCTGGTCTTGAACTTCTGACCTCAGGTAATCCACCCGCTCCAGCCTCCCAAATTCCTGGGATTACAGGTGTGAGCCACTACACCCAGCCGAGTCTCACATCTTGAGCTCTCCTGGGTTAGTCACTGGTGACTTATTTCTTGTTTGGTGAGGTTGTATTTCCTTGAATGTTCTTAATGCTTTTGAGCATATGTTCATGCTTGGGAGTTGAATAAGTGGGTATTTATTTCAGTCTTTGCAGTCTGTTCTTTTTGTACTTGTCCTTCTTCAGTCTTCCAGAAATTCCAAGAAATTCAAGACTTGAGTTCCCCAAGCCTGTGGTCACTGCAGCTGTTTCAGCACCAGAGGGCACCTTAAGCTCAGGTTCACTGTGACTTCTGCAGACTGAGGTCCCTGGTGGCCGTGACAGACTTAGAGAAGATAAGCGGGGGGGCTCCCTGGGTTCCCAGGCAAAGTTCTTTATTTACGTGCCTCCTCTTCTCCTTGCAAGGAATCTGGGCACCAAGCTTTGCGGATCTGGGAGAAGTGTGATTTGGGCACTCTCATGGCCACTGCAGCTGGTGTCACACACCCAAAGCCCACAGCCTCCCAGAACAGAGCAGCACTGGGGCTTGTCTGAGTCCTGTGACCAGTATATTGCCTCACTGCTGCTGACTTACTTAGGTTTCTAAGCCAGGTTAGTCTGCTGGTGATGAAGCTGGTCAGGGTTTGGGTCCATCCTGCCTGGGATCAGGGCCACAGTGTTCTGCCTGATACTGTGTCCACTGTGATGGGGCTTGATACTGGGTTCTCCTCTTTCTTGCATAGGGAAGGAATTCTCTCTGCACTGCACTGCCTGGAGTTGGGATTGGGGTAACACAGGCAACCCTGTGGCCACTGCAGCTGATGTCATATACGAAGCCCACAGCCTACCTGACCAGCACATTGTTGGTTACTGGAGCTCACCCAAGGACCAAAGTGACTCTGGCCTGCCTGTCACTGACATTTATTTGGGGCCTGACACCACTTGAATCAGCTGGTAGTGAAGCAAGTCAGGACTCATGTTTGTCCCACCAGGGCAGTGGATTCCCTTTTGGGCCAGGTCATATCCAAATGCTCTGTCTGTGGGCGCTGGCCTGGAATCAAAGGCCATGGGGTTCTGCCCAGTGCTGTGCTTTACTATAGCAGAGCTGGCACTGGGCTCCAAGGCAAAGTCCCACGGACCCTTCGTTGTCCCTTTTGCTAGAGGTGGACACATTCTTTGCACTGCACTGCCTGGGGATGAGGGAGGCGCAGTGCAGGTACTGCAAGACGGTCTTTTCACCCTCTTTAATGTGTCTTCTCTTGTTTATAAGCTAAAACCACATTCTGTGATCTGTCACCTGATTTCCTTAGCTCTTGTGAAGGTATTCTCTGGCTTGGATTGTTGGACGGTGGTTGAATTTAATGTTCCTGCAGAGACGCAATCACTGTGATTCTATGTTCCATCTCCCTCCACCACTTCTCATTTATTTATTTCTTCTTCAATTTATTTCAACAATATTTCGGAGGTTTCAGAGTATGAGTTTTGAACTCCTCTTGTTAATTTCTAAATGTGTTACTTGTTTTGTTGCTATTATAAATGGGATTATTTCTTTAATATTTTAAGGCAGTTCATTGACAGTATGTAGAAATAAAATGAATTTTTAGTATTGCGTTTATATCTGGAAACCATGCCAAATTTATTTTGAATACTGTTTTACTGAATTTCTTAGAATTATGTATGTATAAGAGATCATGTCATCTGTAAACGTAAATAATTTTATTTTCAGCCAGTATGTTTTCAATTTTCTATTCTTTACTAACTACACCTCACTAGAATCCACACTATAGTGTTGAGTAGAATTTGCAAGAGTGGACATTCTTGTAACTAATCTTACCTGGAAAGGATCCACCCTTTCATTGCTGAGTGTGATGATAGTGGTGGGTTTCATAGATAACTACCACTAGTTTCAGGAAGTTATCTTACTGTCCATAACTGGAGTGTTTTCATGATGAAAAGATCTACTATTTTCTCAAATGCTTTCCATCTGTTGAGATGCTCATATATTTTGGTCTTTTACTATATCACTATGGTGTTTGCATTCATTGATTTTTCAAATATTAAATCAATGGTGCATTCCTGGGGTCAATCACATCTGCACACAGTGCATAATGTATTTTATATGTTGGTGGATTCAACTTGGCAGTATTTTGTTGAAGATTTTTGATTTTATAAAACAAAGATACTGGTCTATATTGTTTTGTGATTCAGTTTTGGTATCAGAGTAATCCTGTTTGTAAAATGAATTGGGAAGTGTTCTCTCCCCCTTTTATTTTCTGCAAGAGTTGGTGAACAATTGATATTAATTTCTCAGAGTGTTTGATTCATCTGGGAAGCTAGCCGAGATGAGATTTTTATTGTAAGGTTTTAAAATTACAACCCAATCTTTTAACCTTCCCTATCTATTTATATTTTTTATTTCTCCTTTAGACTGCTTTAGTTTCTGTCATTCTAGGACTTCATCCATTCTATCTAGGCTATCTTACTTTTTTGGCATAAGATTTTCATTGCATTCTCTTTTAAATCATTTTTATTTTGTAATAGTGGCAGTGATATGTTCTCTTCTCTTGCCGATTTTAGTAACTTGAGTCTCTTCTCTTTTATTCTTGCTTAGCTTAAGCAAACATTTGCCAATTTTTTTAATCTTTTCAAACATTTAATTGTGGTTTATTGATTTTCTCTGTTTTGTATTCCCTTTCTGTTTTCCTAACTCTATCCCTCCCCTCCTTTTTTTTCCTTTTTTTTTTTTTTTTAGACAGAGTCTGACTCTGTCACCAGGCTGGAGTGCAGTGGTGTGATCTTGGCTCACTGTGACCTCTGACTCCCTGGTTCAAGCGATTCTCCTGCCTCAGTCTCCGTAGTAGCTGGGATTACAGGCACACACCACCAGGCCCAGATAATTCTTGTATTTTTAGTAAAGGCAGGGTTTCACCGTGTTGGTGAGGCTGGTCTCAAACTCCTGACCTCAAGCAATCCGCCCGCCTTGGCCTCCCAAAGTGGTGGGATTACAGGTGTGAGCCATCCTGCCCGGCTGGCTTAACTCTTGTGAACGTTTGTCTTTAGGAACATTGTATTTGGTTAAT
The DNA here is from genome assembly GCF_037993035.2 of Macaca fascicularis. Classification (NCBI taxonomy): domain Eukaryota; kingdom Metazoa; phylum Chordata; class Mammalia; order Primates; family Cercopithecidae; genus Macaca; species Macaca fascicularis. The sequence continues at coordinate 59,942,809 of NC_088384.1, read as the reverse complement.
TAAAATTTAAGATTTTGGAGCATCAACTGTTCTCTTATATGAAAATAAAAGCATGACTTGTGAAATAATGGGTTCCCCAATTTTTTTGTGGGTGAACAAAACAACTATCCGTGTACCTCAGAACAGGGCAGATAGTATCGTTATGGCTATCTTTTAAGAAAAATCCAACAGCCTAGATAGAGGGAAATGTGTAAAAAATATTTTCAACATCAAGCTCAATTCGAAACTCACTTCAAAACTTAGTGAATGGAAGTTCAGTGAAAATTACATTAATGAGATGACAAATAGAATTAATTTTTTGTTTTATCCTTTTTGCCTAATTTATTATATCTTTTAACTTAACATATATAATGCTTTCAATGCTACCGCATTGAAATAACTGCACAGAGCATATTATTATCGATTTTATCATTTGAAATTAGTTTGATGAAAAGAGTCAAACTCCGTAAAATATTTTAAGAGATTTATTCTAAGCCAAATATGAGTGACCATGGCTCATGACACAGCCCTCAGGAGGTCCTGAGAACATGTGCCCAAGGAGGTTGGGGTGCAGCTTGGTGTTACAGGTTTTAAGGAGGTGTGAGACAATGAAGCATCAATCAAATACATTTAAGGAATACATTGGTTCGTTTCAGAAAGGTGGGACAACTTGAAGGTGGGTAGTCTTCCAGGCTATAGGTAAATTTAAACATTTTCTGGTTGAAAACTGGTTGAGTTTTTGTCTGAGGACCTGGGATCAATAGAAAGAATATGTTTACATAAAAATTGTGGAGGTCAAGATTCTTTTGAAGTCTCATAGCAGCTGCCCTTAGAAACAAGGGATGAGAAATGTTTCCTATTCAGACCGTTTAAAAGGTGCTAGACACTCTGTTAATCTGTTCAGAACTGGAGGACCCTGGAGGGAAAAGATCTGGCTATGTTAATAGGGATTCTTTAGAGGTGTGAATTTTCCCCCACAGAGGATGGCTTGCAGGACAACTTCAAAATGTGACCAAAAAAACATGTTTTGGGGGTGAAATATTTTTATTTTCTTCCTTGTCTTATAATGTTATACCAGAGTCAGGTTGGAAAATAAGCCATGATATATAGGGTGAAATAAAACCTATCTGATGAAAATTTATGGTTTGTAGGGTGTGACTCCCTAGACCCCTTAGACGGGAATCTGGGCAAGATAAAAAAAATCCGAGTTTTGGTCTCATTAGGAATAGAAAGACTGGATTACCTTGGCTACTTTGTATATCTAACCTTTTTTTTTAGTAACCTGGACCATGGATCACAAAGCAATTTTTGATTTAATATAAAGTCAATTAAAATCAAGACAGTCTTCCATTTGATTGAAGTAATTTGGTAGCAGAATCAAAGTCAGAGTAGCTTTGCATACTAAGTAAGAAATATGAATTGCTGTCAATAGTATTTTATGTCTTTTCAATATTTCTGATGGCTGTTACCAATCCATATTTTGCAAACATGTGTATCTATGAGGCCTTCATGATGAAATTTGACCCATTCAGTTTTTCTCCTCTCTTCTATATTGTGCAAGTAATTATTATCTATTCCACTGAGGCAGAAAATAAATCCAAAAGACCACAGGGTAGTGCATATGGGACAAATAAGCAGGCAGGTAAAAAAACATACTTACAGTGGAAAGACAGGTGCTTAATTGCCTCAAGTGTTTTTTCTATTTTATTTCAAAATAAATGTACAAGAAAGTGTGTGTCTGTGTTTTCAAAGAAATATGTTATAAATGGATATTTAAATTTTAATTTCTAAATGTAAATTAACAGAGCAAAGGAAATTGTTCATGTTTATTCTAACTTTAATCATGCTATTCTTTCTGTGCTCTAAGTCTATTTAAAATTATTCATTTAACAACTTTTTTTTTAGTAACAAGTACTAGCCCAGCATTTGGGAGAGATACATCTGCGAACAAAACAGATGAGATCCATGCCTGCAGAGAGATTTTATTATATAGTAGTAGGTGGGGCCAGGCATGGTGGCTCACGTCTGTAATCTCAGCACTTTGGGAGGCTGAGGCCGGCAGTTCACTTAAGGTTTGGAGTTTGAGAACAGCCTGGCCAACATGGAGAAACCTCACCTCTAATAAAAACACAAAATTAGCCAGGCGTGGTGGCACATGCCTGTAATCCCAGTTACTTGGGAGGTTGAGGCAGGAGAATCACTTGAACTCCAGAGGCAGAAGTTGTAGTGAGCCTGGATGGTGCCACTGCACTCCTGTCTGGGCAACAGAGCCAGACTCTGTCTCAAAAAAACAAACAAACAAACAAAAAAACAGTATGTGGGATAAATAAAGGCAAGCAAACGTGGTAAGTAATTAAGTTATGTGTACATTAAAAATTGACAAAAATTTTTAAAAAAGCAAAAGTAAGGGGCTGCAGGAAATTGGGAGGGGGAGGGATTGGTTTATTTTGTTAGCTGGGTTGTTCAGGATAGAATTAAGACGTTGACAAAGATTCAAAAATATGAGGGTATTAACTAAGGAGATATTTCGAAAAACATTCCAGGCAGATGGAGTATCTGGTGCAGAAGCACTGAGAGAAACATACCTGGCCACATCACGCAACAGCAAGTGGGCCAAGGTTGTTGGCAGAAGTGGGCAAAATCAATATTAGAAGAAAATGAGGTTAAGTGGTAAACAGAAAGCAGAATATGGGGTATTTACAGATAAGTGAAAGAACTTTGACTTTTATGAAATTAAATGGGAAGTCTTTATAAGGTACTAAGCAGAGAATACTATTAACGGAATACCACACTAATCTAGGGGAAATGGCATGATGTTGGAAAGGGGTGGAGCATTGGGGAGGATGAGAATTGTTAAGTTTCTGGATAAATTTTGAAGGAAGTATTTCTGGAGATTGAAGTGTGAGGTGGCAGAGAAAAATTTCGAGTTTTTGTCCTGAGCAACTGGGAAGATGGATTTGCCAGAAACTCAACAGGGAATAAATAGATGGTAATTGAGATCATGAGACCACAGTCCTGAGGACATGAGATGACATAGGAGTGACTGTAGAAGGGAAAAGTAGATCAACATTTCACCTTGGACCTTTCCAACGTTAAAAACATTAAGGAGAAGCAAAGACGCCTGCAAAGGAGACAAAAAAGGACAAGGCAGTGACATAGGAGGAAAACCAAAATATGCTGCTGTCCTAAAAGCCAAGGAAAGTGTTTTAGGAAGGAAGGTATGTCGCCAAAATCAGCAAATAGGTCACCTAAGAGGAGACTGACAAACCAGTAAATTTAGCAGTTGGAAGTTATTAGTGAGGCAGGAGGGAAAACCATCTGTTGGATATAAAAGACAGGAGTAGACTCAACAAATACGATCTTTTCTTTTTAGCAGTTTGGTACAAAGAAATAGGAGGGTAGCTAGAAAGGAAAGTTGATCAAGATTATATATGTGTGTGTGTGTGTGTGTGTGTGTGTATGTATTTAATATGGGACAAATAAAAGCATGTTTTTATGCTAACAAACTTGGTCTCATACAGAGCCAAATATTGATAGTGAATCTGTGGGTATATTTGGTAATGGAATTTTTCTTCTAACTCCAGCAGTATTCTAGGTGAAGTAGCAAATACCATTTGTTAAGAAAAGGAAGAGGAGGTTCAGAAGATTGATAAGGGAGAAGTTGTGAAATAGACATCCTGGTGCACGGTGGAGTATTTGTGTTGAAGAAAGTCAGTAGGACTGACTGGTAGCCTTAAGAGCCCACTTCAGGTTTGTGGTCCTCTGTTTAATGTGGGACCAGCCATAAATGCAAAGTAGAATGTGTCTGCATTCAGCCTTAACTGCTGCATAGATACGGGCATGGAACAGGCTTGTATTTAACTAGGGTTGAAGTTTTGCGCAGTAAAATTAAGGACATAAACAAGGGGTGAGTGTCAAGACAGTAATTATACTGACTGACAATGGCATTTAATCTGGTAAAGAAGAGGAATGAGGATATCAGTGAGGTTGGGGATGCAGAAAGGAGGTAGGAAAGATGAACAGCGAGGATCAGCACGCTATGGCTTACAGATGTATTCAGCCTATCATCCGATTTAGTGAATAATGTGTAATTGAAACACAGTTATGCTCTTTTGTTTAAGCACTGTGTGTAATTATTCTTACTCTACAACGGCAAAGAGTTACCTAAAGAGACTGAAATGTTTACCTTCAGTTACCTAAAGAGACTGAAATGTTTGCTACTTGGACCCAGGGCCCACATTATGACTTTTGTGGACCCCAGGATTTTTAAATTTCTTAGCCTCTTTCTCTCACTCTCCATAATGATATATAGATATACAGATTCAGCTGTATATCTACAGAAATATATATATATGTCTAAATAGATAGATGCTTCTTAGATCTCTCTGCTCTCTGTCTCCATAGAATAGCTCTCTAAGTAAAATATATTATTTATATTTATGTATTTATAATATCTATCTGTGTTTCTGAGACCCTCTGCTTACTGAGCTTCATGGATAAGTCTAGTCATTTACAGAAAACGTTTGCCAACCCCAATGCCTAGATGTTCAATTATATACATATAGATGTATATAAATATATGTGTATATAATTGGAACCAGGGTTCTAGAGAAAATAAGCAGGAAATATAGAAACCGATAGAGGAGCATGAATGAAATAAAATGTTTAATGTTTAAAAGAATGATTTTCATCCTACCCAGTGGAAGGCCTGGGTTAATGAGGGTTGCTATCACAATAAATTAAATTTCGGCTGAGTGCTTACAGAAGACAGGAATGTGGAATGGAAAACATGCATGGATTATTTTGTTCCAAATGTCAAGGACAATTTAAGTAAAGGAACGGAGGTGGGAGAAGGCACAGTATGTGAAATGAATGAAAATAAGGTTTGCCTAGGTATAATATAAGGTGTAGGCAGGAACGTTTTAGAATCCAGCTTGTGGTAGTTACATGAGTGAGCAGAAGATAATGCTGCAAAGATTTGTTCTTGACCTTAATGAAGGCATACAGCACCCACCTGCATATATTTTAGGAAATAATTAACTCATATTCATGATGATAATGCTATTTTATTTTGTAGAGTGCTTCTAAATATGTAATATTTGGAAATACAGACTTCTAGTTGACTATCACCCTTAGAGCAATCTTGTATTATACAAAAGTCAGCATATGTTTTTAAATTCACTTGCATACTCATTTAATTAGTTCTCCTAACATTTACTGAGCATCTTCTATGCACCGTACCCCATTTTATGCTCTGGAAATAAGAACATGAATGAGACACCTCTCTTATTTAATAGATTGAGAAGAAAAACAATCTTTGATGAGAGACAAACATACAAACAATTATCTGTGTTCTGTGAGCCTAATGTATTTTGTTGAATACATGGATAAACAGATAAGCTAAAGTTTTAATTTTCACCATTTTAAATTGACATTCTGTAATTCAAACCACACTATATACATAATATCCCAAAATTCCCACGTGATCCCAGTAAATGATGGGAAGATTGTGAAATAGGTAGCACAACCTATCTGCAGGAATAATAATTTCTTATTTTAACTGTGCACATAGTCATAGCCTTCCTATCAATTTTCTTATAAAATGCTTAAAAGAGGGGCTTAATTGTTTTGAGTATTATTAATTATTACTTCTGAAGAGGATGATAATATCTTGCAGAAGACAAGACTTAATAAGCTTAAAATTTCATTGAATTTAGCAGATGGCTTTGCTACTGATACATTGAAAGGCACTGTTTAAATGACAATATTTCATATTTTATTCCTGAGATCAGCAGCTCAAGCCACTGCTCTGCCTATGGAGTAGCCATTGTTTTATCCTTTACTTTCTTATAAACTTGTTTTCACTTTACTCTATGAACCAACCCCGAGTTCTTTCTTGCACAAGATCCAAGAACCCTCTCTCGAGGTCTGGATCAGGACCCCTTTCCGGTAACAGTGCTAAAAACAACACAAATCCTTGAGAACATAAACACATTGAAAATCTTTATTATATGCCTGTCATGTTATATTTGTTACACACATCTTATCATTTTATGCTCAAAACTCCATAAAAACAGGCCTTTTTATTATCACAATTTTAAAGATGAGAAAACCCCCAAGTTTACAAAGCTCAAGTACAGTCCAAAATCACACTAAGACTAAATGACAAAGAATTAAACACAGACTTGCTGAAGTTCCAAATACACTGTAATAAGGAAAATAGAACACAATATCCATTTTAAGTATACTCAAAGAAAACTACGTGATAAACTATTATCTAATAGTTACGTCTACTTTGCTGTTTTTGAAAGGTGCACCTTATCATTTTATTCACCTGGTGCTTTTGATAAATATCAGAATTTCTCCATCTTGGACATAGTGACATTAAGGATTATATTTATTTTTAAACTTTAAGAAATACTTCATAAACATTTTAGAAAGCGTCAAACATTGCTTTGTGAAACTTATAAGAAACTTATATATAAACAATATTTCCCCCAAATGCATATATTTATATATCCATAAAACCTTGAATATATCTATATATTGAATGTATATATATTCTATATATAGAGAGAAAATCTTGTATCTCTGTGTCTGTGTGTATGTGTGTGTATATATATGTATATATAGGGTTTTTAGGAACAGCAGCTTAGAGGGAGCCATGGCATGCAAGTTTTTTAAAATTTGGCATTTTCTTTTTCTACTTTTGCTTTTAGATTCCCTATGTAAGCTACATAAGAAATAAGTAGCAGATAATTGTTTTTTATCTTTTTAATAAAAATTTTGTTCTGTTTATTGCCAATATGCCATTACATACATTTTACTATATAGTATATATGCAAGGACCACAAGTAAAGTATATTAATAACACATTAAAAAGTAAAGATGCCAAACGAGATTACAAGAGTGATATCATTTTGAACAGAGGTCTCAGAACTGTGTCATCAGTGGTGTCCTAGTAAACATTTTAATTGGTAACTTGGATGGGCATATAGAGAACAAGCTCTTACATTCATTAAATTTGTGGGTCACTGGAATCTTGAAGGGTTAGTGAATGCATTGCAGAATAATTATAATACAGAAATGATCTTTACAACGTGTAATATGGGCTGAATTGAACAAATTAGATGTAGTAGAGAGGCACACATGGAAGATACCATACTTGGATCCAAATTACAAATGCTGTAAGTACTGAATTAGCATCAGCATGGGACAAAAATGTTTAAGTGATTTACACGACAGTAAATTCAATGTGAGCTAGCCTGTGATGTGGCTTTCAAAGACCCTAATCAGGCAAGCTCAGAAAAAAATAAAGTGAACTCAATTGAGTGTGTATTATTTCTGTTCAGATAATACATGGGGGTATTATTGTTAATTCTGACTACTGTATTTTCAACATGATAAGAAATTCTGAGGTATTCTATTTAGGACAGTCTTCATTAAATAATTGAAATATCTTACAAAGAACATTTAAAGGACTGTTACATTCTTCCTTTGAGGAAGAATAATTTTCTTTGAGGACAGAAGGGAAAGCGTGAATGCATTAATTAGGCAGGCTGCATGAGGTAGGGAGATGACGTTTACCAAACTAAAAAAAAAAAAAAATATTTAGAAAAGAAAATGCATTTGATGTTCAGAGTTTGAAGGATTTGAAAAAGGACCAGTGGGTGAAAATGACCAAAATGACCAAGGAACCTATTTGGCACATATTTGTTTGCTTAACACCTACGATGCCTTATATACCACAGCTATTCCACCAGGGCCTGAGTATACATGTAGAGTACATATGAAGACATTGTCCTGGCCAGGAGAGACCACACAGTTCAGTGTCTCAAAATAAGAACCCTTTGTTTTTAGGAAAAAAACACTTAAATATTAAATCTAACGTTGACATTTTATGACTGTTACTTATAATTTCATCTTTTCTTAGCAATCATCATTTGTACAATTCTCACAACATATGTAAACATGAGGGAATACTCCTTGATGAGTACAGACCCCTCATCTGATGACTTGCATTGTAAGCAAACAAAAATAAATTTCCTAACTGACCTACAGCGCAACTGAAGACACTGCTATACTTGAGATACCAGGCATATTTCTTTGAGAACCCAGATATTTCCTTGTACAGCAGAGGTTTTACAAAAAGTACTCAGGCTTCAGTGAAAAGATTTGAGTATGCAGTGTGACTCAGCCACAATGTGAACACACAGATGCTACTTAGTAGAAAGAGAAAAACCTCACCTTTCAATGTGTTTGATAGAAATCTTTCCAACCAAGAGACTAGCTTTCATATATACCCTCATGATCTGATTCTTGTTAATGAAAAATATCACACTGGACCGTAAGTTCACATGAGTTCCTTTTGTTGCCAGCAGTAGGTAAGAGGGCACTGACCAAGTATGGGTACCCTGCTTCATGGAGACAAAAGGCTGGAGAGTTGTTAAGAGCTGGGAAGGGAGCAGGAAGAGATCTTAGGCCTCTTTGTTTGCTGGTTCACCTGAGCCAGTGGAAAGTGGAAAGTAACTTTTCTTCTACCTTTATGACAGAGCCAGTTTTACAACTTGGAGCAATATGTCCACAGAAGTTCAACTCTTACCCTCCCACAAACACTGAGAGATAAGGACAGTGCTGCCTTCCTTGACAGTGACATTTCAAAGGGATGCTACCCAAGTGCTTGAGGAAGATATTACTGTGGTATAAGACTGTTAAAAAGCCTTTGAAAAAATCTGAATCTCAAAGGGGCAGATAAACTTGGCAATGACAGATTTCTAAAGTAAATGCTCTAAGAAAAGGCAGGTCAGGGGACTTCATGGAAAGAAGCCTGTCTAAAGTTTAGTCAAGTAGAGGAGCATTTTAAGGCTGTCTTGGTCATCCTGTAAGACCAGAGAGCCTTCCTATCCTAAGTGGACTGACTCAGTAAGTGTTAGACTCTCTCTGGAAAATAAGGCCTCACAAAGGCCAAGATCTTTCTCAAAGTGAAAGTTTGCTTAGTTTTCCTTGTGGATTTGAACAACATATTTTATTACTGCTGATTCTTATGATTCTAAGACAAAGTGTACACATTAAAGTGGATATAACCATTTTTTCAAGAGAGGTTAGAACAGAACATTAGGGAGAATGTTCATCTTTCAATTTCTGGAGAAAGATTCTAAAGAAAAATAGTGTGAAAGTTAAATTTTCATTGAATAAAGTGAGATTCTTTTTGCTGTGTTTTGGTTTTGTCTTTTAAAGAAAGCACTGGGCATGGTGGCTCACACCTATAATCCCAGCACTTTGGGAGGCCAAGGCAGACAGATCATGAGGTCAGGAGATAGAGACCATCCGGGCTAACACGGTCAAACCCCATCTCTACTAAAAATACAAAAAATTAGCCAGGCCTGGTGGCAGGCACCTGTAGTCCCAGCTACTCGGGAGGCTGAGGCAGGAGAACGGCATGAACCCGGGAGGTAGAGCTTGCAGTGAGCCGAGATGGCGCCACTGCACTCCAGCCTGGGCAACAGAGCGAAATAAATAAATAAATAAATAAATAAATAAATAAATAACTAGAAAAAAAAAAGCAAGGGTTTAGATAAGGCAGTTTTTACTGTAAGTGGTGGAGTAATAAGTAGGATAAGACATAAATGGAGTCTGTCACAGGGGCAATGAAAACGTCATTCTGAACCTTGGAATGGAGAGAAACCTGGAGAACTAAGCAGACTTAGGACCTTACAAGGAGATGTAATTCTGCCCAAACCCTCAGCCAACAACCTGGAAGAGAGAGGTGAGATATCTGTAACACCAGATGGTTTCAGGAAGAATCATAAACCAAAACATGTCAATTACCCTATTTAGAATTCTGGCTGGATTCTACATCAAAGCATAGTTTGGGAGCTTGGGTGGCCATACTTATGTATAAATGGTGGCATGACATGGTTAAGCTGTGAAAGTCCCCAGTGTATAAACTCCTATTGCTGCCTGCAGGTGACAAAATGAAAATGCAGGTATCTCCATGCAATTCAACTGTATAATTGTCTAAGCATTAAAAGGTGCTAGAAGGGAAGACTCCTGGGATCAAAGTGAGCAGGGTACAGAGTGTGTGGAACTTCAATGAGGAAACTTATCAAGGACTGTAATTACCCCCAGTAGTTGCCAGAATAAGACCAAAGGCCAGTTAGAGTCAGTTCCTGCCTGGATAGCAGTAGATATGGAGAGCCCTGCTGGAGATTGGGTTTCCTGGGAAACTGTTGCTGAGATTCAGAGTTCCATGTGGAAAGTTCATTAAGGAGTATTCTGAGGAGCATCATCAATGAGGGAGGACAGCAGCACTGGGCAGAAGGAGATACTGAGCAGAGTGCTGAAACTCAGGCAGTCCCTCAGAAATGTCCTCTCTGAACCAGCACATCAGTTTTTGTATGCGGGCTGCTTCATGACTTGATAGGTGGTAGTGTGGTGTTGTGTTTTTTTTATTTTTTTTTATTTTTTATTTTTTATTTTTTCCCATGAAGGGAAATACCTATAACAGGGTTTGATATGGTTTGGCCTTGTTCCCACCCAAATCTCATCCTGAATTCCCACATGTTGTGGGAGGGAGCCTGTTGGAGGTAATTGAATCATGGAGGCAGGTCTTTCCTGTGCTGTTCTTGTGACAGGGAATAAATCTCACAAGATATGATGGTAATCATAAGGGGAAGTTTTCCATCGCAGGCTCTCTTCACTTGTCTGTCACCATGTGAGACACGCCTTTCGCCTTCCAGCATGACTGTGAGGCTTGCCCAGCCACATGCAACTGTGAGTTCTCCATTAAATCGCTTTCCTTTGTAAATTGCCCAGTCTCGGGTATGTCTTTATCAGCAGCATGAAAATGGATTAACACAAGGTTCATTCTTCAACCTTCAGCATACACCATCCATGGAAGCTGGAGGAATAAGTGTCTTGGTCCTGAGCAGAGATTCATAGAATCCCCAAGGCCATATCAGGTGGAACAACTCAGCAGAGGCCTTCTAGTCGATAACCTATTATACAAGATTTCCCCTGGAAGCAGAAACCTCTAATAAAGCAAGACCAACTACCTGGTAGCCACTATCAGTCAGGATCACTTTAAATGAACTTGAGTTATTTTGGGCACTTAGGTGAATTCCAAATCTTAGCTGTTATGAATAGTGCTGCAATAAGAGTGCTGCACTCGTATGAATAGTGCAGGTATCTCTTTGACATGCAATTTCTTTATTTAGGAAATATACCTAGCAGTGGGATTGCTAGATTATATGGTAGTTCTATTTTTACTTTTTTGAGGAACCTCCATAGTGTTCTCCACTATGCCTAGGTTAGTTAATAGGTTAAATTTGAATAGAAAACTTACTGCGTTTTCATTATTACTTGCCCAATTTACTGATAGCATACTCTATAATCTCCCATTAAAATAATTCTCAGTTGAGATATTTAAATTAAATTACACCTAAGGATGCACTCTTGCCAACTCTAAAGCAAATTTCCCATGAATGTACCCAAAGTTATGAATTAAAGGACTCTCTTAATTGGCCTTATACATTCATATGATACGACCAGTATGTATGTAGCAATAAAAGTTGCAATAGCCCTTAGGACTCCCCGTCGTGACAAGCAGCCTATGGTAAGCAATAAAGATTCAAGGATAACATTATGAATCAGATTTCTAAGTATATGCGCACAATGAGAAAGCAAAAGCATAGAACATATTTTAATTTGTACATGCAAAAATAGTTCCTGGTAATAAAAATGTCACCATATGATATTGCAGGGAATACTTCCACTCACTGCTCCTAGAGGGATTCATAACACTATAACTAGAGGTTTTCATTCTCTGTGGATTTCAAAATGCAAATTGATTTGTTCATTTTCCTGGTTTAGAGAAACAAAATAGTTCATGCTGCCCCATGAGATTCTTCAGATTTCTTTGACTGAAGTCCAAGTACTTATAAATACTTATGCATAAATGCCTCCAGGGTCATACTAAAAGCACAAAAGCTCACTAAGATCCATTGAATAATTTTTAGAATCACCTGGAATTTTAAATATTCAAGATTAAATACTACAAAATATATTTTATTTTTGAAACCAATCAAAATTACCATTATGTTTTAATTCCTATTTTTCAATGGTTCATAAAAAGAAGAATCTAAAATTGCATCATAAATCCTTACTTAAAAGTACTTGCACTAAAATTATACCCACTATTGAAGGTGATATTTGGAATACCATATTTAAGATACAGAAAGAAATATTTTATAGACGTAGGAAGATAATGAAAATGCTCTTTATCACAATCAAACTGAAAAGCTTTCAGCCAGAATAGTACTATCTAACAAATGTATATTGTACACAGGCTGCACGCCATAAACCAGACAGGGCTGCTGCAGTAACATATATATATATATATATATACACACACACACACATATTTTTAAAAAAACACTTTTTCCCTTTTGGAAGGGAGTTTTGGAAGGGAATACTATAGGGAAGCTTGATAAGTTTTGTAATGTTCATAAGTAGCTGTTGCTGTAAGAATAAATGCAGTGTCTGAAGACGGTTGAACAGGGGAGGATTTAGGTATGGGCAGATATCCGAAAGACTTCTTTGGAGGAAACACTTTTGCCTCACTAGATATTTTGTCAGGGCTTTGCCAGGGGACATATGCAAAGAAATGCAGGTGAGAGAGAACGTAGCATGATGAGGAAAGTACAGGTAGTGAAAAAAGGCTTGCCTAAAGATGGAGATAGCAGGAATGACAGGTGAATAAAAAACATGAATTCCTTCTGTAACATACTAAAAAGTGAGAGAGTTTTTTCACTGTATAGCGGAGGCCATTTTAATATTTAAGTGTAATTTCAAAGCAGTCTCCTAGAGAGATTATTCTGACACCAGTGCGGCTAAAAGCAGAGACAGGGAAGCCAAATCACAGGGAGGAAGACATCTCTTGAGAAATACAGAGATGAGAGGACTCAGGCATAAATGCCTACAGTGGAAAAGTGGTTTTCCTTTGTAATTCATCCCATGTGACAGCAAAAGAACAGAGAAATGTGTGTGCACACTCCAGTTTCATACTTGAGTAATGGGGTGGCTACTGTGAAAAATCACAAATGTAGGAGTACGGCAGCAGATGACCTCATGGGATAAGATGGACTCTAATATAGTGAGTGGCTTAAGATATATTGAAATAAGGCATTGTCAGATAGTTAAAGATTTCAGTCTCCACCCAGTCCTTGAATAGCCCCAAATTTCAAGCATCGTAAGTATTTTCAAGGTTAAACAGGCTCATAGGAATTTAGGATGTTCCATGTAGGAGTTTAGGGTAGAATCCATTACCACTGTTGTTAGAATGATGCTGGTTAAATTGTATAACCTTAATTCTGTAAAGACAGGAACTCGCAATTGTTGTGGGGTCTTGAGAATTGCACTATTAGACAATTGAAGACAAATCCAGTTGCATCTTTACCTGGAAAATAAGAAGAGAACCCCACTGAGACAGAGCCAGCTAGTTGTCTCCTTCTGGCCACGTCTTCTATAATAATATACATTTTAGTAGAGTGTGTGACCATCTAGGCAAAACAAAAGTTCCCAGGTTCCACACAGATGTGCATGACCTTACAAATGGAATATGAGCAGAAATGATATATTTACTTTCCAGGTCACACCAAATAGAATGTGCACTTCCAAGTGGGAGGCAAAGAGGTAATTTGAAACACAAAATCTAAGCCACAATTTGATGATAAAAAGCAAAGGCCTAGACAGTCTTGGTCCTCAACAACGTGGAGGTGCCAATCACAAACTGCTGATACGCAGAGTGTGAATATGAATGAAATACACTTCAAATTGGTTAAGACATTTTTGGTTTCTCTTGCCATCCCAACACATGCATAGGAAATGTTCTGAGGTCAGTTTAAATATGTGCAGAAGATGCCTAATTATTATCCATTTAGAAATTGAAGACAACTATGACAAGCATGTTGAGTTAGCTTTTCACAAACAAGCAAGTAATTTCTATCCTTTTAATGAGAATAAATGAAGCTCAGATGTTTGGCAAAGCAGTTTGAGCATGGGCACAAGCCAAATAAAGTTTCTGTTATCTGAACTAAGATTAAGACAGTGTGCAGAAAGACAATGTAATTGCAGTCATATCCTATATTTAATCCTTATTATTTTTACTTGTGCTGTTGGTTTTGTGATGAGCTAAACTTAGGCTATCAAAGAATGAAAAACAGTGATAAATATTAAATCAAAAATAGATAACTCATCAGACACTGTATTTCAAAATAGGAGGTAATCTTTACGAGTAAAAATTTAAAAAAACACATGATTATGCCATACCCAGTGAATATTTTTATTTTCTTTTTTCTTTTTAAAATTTTTGTGGGTGCCTAGTAGGTGTATGTATTTATGTATATTTATCAAAATATACAGGAGATATTTTGATACAGGCATGTAATGTGAAATAAACATATCATGAGAATGGGGTATCCATCACCTCCAGCGTTTATCCTTTGAGTTAAAATGAATCCAATTACGTTATTTGAGTTATTTTAAAATATGCAATTATTATTGACTATAATCACCCTATTGTGCTATCAAATAGCAAGTTTATTCATTCTATTTTTGGACCCATTAATGATCCCCACCTCCCTGCAATCCCTCACTATCCTTTCCAGCCTCTAGTAACCATCCTTCTACTCTCTATGTCTATGAGTTCAATTGTTTTGATTTTTAGATTGCACAGATAAGTGAGAACATGCAATGTTTCTCTGTCTGTGCCTGGCTTATTTCACTTCACATAATGATCTCCAGCTCCACTCATGTTGTTGCCAATGACAGGATTTCATTCTTTTTTTTATGGATGAATAGGAGTCCATTATGCATATGTACAAAATCTCAATAAACAGAATATATAAGGAGCTCAACAACTCTATAGGAAAAAAATCTGATAATCTAATACAAAATGGGCAAAATACTTGAATAGACATTTCTCAAGAGAAGATATGTGAATGGTAAACAGGGATATAAAAAGATGCTCAACATCATTCATCATCAGAAATGCAAATTAAAACTACAATGGGACATCATCTTACCCCAGTTAAAATGGCTTACATTCAAATGACAGGCAATAACAAATGCTAACAATGATGTGGAGAAAAGGGAACCCTCATACACTGTTGGTGGGAATGTAAATTAGTCCAACTACTGTGGAGAACAGTTTGGAGCTTCCTCAGAAAGTGAAAAATTGAGCTACCATATAATCCAGCATTCTCACTGCTGGGTATATACACAAAAGAAAGGAAATCCAGTCTGTCAAAGAGATATCTGCACTCCTATGGTTGCTGGAGACTGTTCATACTAGATAAGGTTTGGAAGCAACCTAAATGTCCATCGACAGAGGAATGGATAAAAAAATTCAGTGAAAAAATTTTTTTCTAATTTTATTACTTACAACATTTATAATAGCTAAGATACTCAAGCCTTATAGAAGTTAAAATTTACAAAAAGTACCTTATTTTCACCTTAAAAAGATTTGAGGTAACATGGTATTATTTTAAATATGAGAAAACTAAGTTTGAAAAAGTTTAATTTAATACATAATCCTATCATCACTGTGCTATTCTTCTTCACATTTACCATATCGAATGTATATTGATCATTTACTATATATCAGTAACTATGTGTTCTTTTCATATTTCACCTTATCTAATATTCATTGTTTTACAGGTGGAAAGGAATGTTTCAGTGGGGCCTGTGGTTACCAGTTTCATTTGCTATGAAATCCTTACTTAAACCCAGGACTGTTTGAAATAAAACTTTGTTCATTTAACCACTATTCTACATAATGAATATAGTTGTTCGTGAATAAAAGTTTAACAAATGGAAAAGATTCACTTAAAAATAATATTTGATTATTGGCCAGGCACAGTGGCTCACGCCTGTAATCCCAGAACTTTGAAAGGCCGAGGCGGGTGCATTACCTGAGGTCAGGAGTTTGAGACCAGCCTGGCTGACATGGTAAAACCCCATCTCAACTAAAAATACAAAAATTAGCTGGGAGTGATGGCAGACACCTGTAATCGCAGCTACTCGGGAGGCTGAGGTAGGAGAATCACTTGAACCCAGGAAGTGAAGTTTGCTGTGAGCCAAGATCATGCCACTGCACTCCAGCCTGGGTGACGGAGCAAAACTCCAGCTCAAAATGATAATAATAATAACATTTGATCAAACATGTTTTACAGTATCATATCTGCAGTTACTAGCTATTAAGTATTAATTAGTAAAATGATCAGGGGAAGTCTCATTCATTATGGAAAATCAAGGATGGATAATTACAGAGTGTTTTGGGATATCCATCAGTAAGACAGTTGTTTGAGTGTCTGCACAAAACTCGGGTATTTATAGAGGTTAAGAGGGCCAAACTTACTCCCTTAACTTCTAAATAATCTCCTTCTGCAGCCCTAAATGCTAAATGAAAGTTCCAATATAATCTGTTAATACGATGTCATGGTAATTCCTGTGATTTAAATATTTTCTGGAGAATATATACTTTACATGAATCTTAGACATCAAAACTTTTCTCAAAATAATTTGAGTAATTTTTTTTTTTTGCCTAGAAGAATCCTGAACAAACTAACATAGTAATGAGATTCGTATATTGTCAGATGATAAAAAGGAAGGTTCTAGACATGTCTAGTGTCATTTTTCAAAATCATCTAATGCTCCAGTTTCTCTGATGCATATGCTATCCCAAAGTAGTGTGTGATTCAGGTACGAGGCAGCTGAAATTGTTTCCTTTTATTTGTCATTATTCAACTAAGGATATTAAGAATTTCAATGATCTTTATATAGGTTACACACACACAACACACACACACACACATTGTAATATGTGTCTGTGTTTGCCAGTAAACATATATTTTTATTGTTTTTTCAATGAAAAATTGTGTATCTTTTTAAGCTGCCATATTGTGCAATCTCTGCTTTGTGAACCGAAATTGAAATCTGTGTTCACAATCAATGTCGTCTTCAACCTTCTCTTTCCTGACAAGAGGTAGTTTTCCTCAGCACTGCTTCATTTGTGCTCTCCCCACCGTGGGTTCTGCTGCCCCTGATTTCATCTGTGTGCCAGCAATATTACAAGATGCAGTGACTGAAATGTATAGCCCATTCGTCTGCAGTATATTTTTCTGTTCAAAATCCAACAGGTCAGAGCATCTGAGTGTCAATTCCAAGATAAATATTCTCATAAAGTAGCCGGAGTTCCAACTTTATGCTTTATATTTCTACTGGTATTAGGGAGGGTGCATCATATTGCTTAGTTCCAAAAATAGCTACAACATTGAAATAACTTTACAAATCATAGAGTCCATGTTTTTGAAACTCAAGATTATATTCACACTCATTTCCACAGCCATTCTTGTGGCTTGTAGTTTCCAGATTCATTAATTTTTTTAATCTTTATTATTTTCCTGTAAATAATGACATAGAGCCAGGTAAGATTATTATTATAAGAGTTTAGTCAACTTCCAATAGTTCAGAAGATAAAGTTATGTTTCATGTAAATTTAATGTAGTGCTTTTGATGTTAACTATAGGAACAAGTGTAATGTTAGAAGTCAAAGAGTGGAAAACTAACCAAGACTCGTTTTCTTGGCTCATTAATTTTGCAATGCGGTTGTACTTGGATTGTTCATAAAGATGCCTAAGAGCAGCAGATACTCTTTCAAAACCACAGGGCAGGGGTTATTCATCTTTTATACTTTCTACCTAGAAAAAACGTTGTATGAATATATTATATGTATTGCTGATAGTTTTTTTGCCTTTGATAGATCTATGAAACTGAGAGAAAATAGAAGGTTTGCTTCACATATTAATGATGTACTTTGCATCCAAAGAAACTTCATATCAAAAACCAATAGGTCAGTAAGAATTTTAAGATTAGTGAGGTTTCCAAATTCTATAGAATTATTATATGATAAAAAATTAGAAAAATGCAGTACACTCCATTCAAGAATAAGCTAATGTGACGTAAATAATGTCAAAATATGTATGCATAAATGAATAAAAGTAGTTACATAAAAATGGGTCCATATTCAAAATATACTCTAATCAAAAAAATTCTTTAAATATAAATATTTAAGAATCTGGACTTTTCTTCATAGCTGGAATGTGCCTTTAACCAACATTTATTAAACTTCTACATGGGGCCAATATTGTGGCACACTAGTAAAAATAGTTAATAAAGTGTAATATCTGTCCTTCCAAATTTTGATACCAAATTGCATGAAGAACAGAAGATGCAGAGATCAAAGTATACATGCTAAGGTCATGGAGGAGAAAGTGCTGTGGAAACAAAAAGAAAAGAGGAAAAGCTTACAAAAAGATCCTTTATTTCCACTTATATGAGTCAAGATTTTGGGCTTGCTATTCATTCACTCTAGGCTGTCAAAATCTCCATAGGAATATCATATAATACAAAGTTTGAATTTTCTGGTCTGCAGTTTTGGTGGCATCACAAGGCTGTCAAAATCTCCATAGGAATATCATATAATACAAAGTTTGAATTTTCTGGTCTGCAGTTTTGGTGGCATCACAATCTTTAGTTCTCAGCATTTTTATTTACTAATTCAAATTATGATAACTGATGTACATAGTTAAGTATTGAAAAGGCTCATGGGAATACTTAAAATGTGACACACCATAGGCAGCCACTAAGTCCATTAAACAGTTATTGAATATCTAATCTATGTCTGGATGAAGGGATATTGAACCCATTAAAAACAGACTGAAACTATGTGAAATGAATCCCACTTACAGATTCAAAAAGACAGAGTGTTGTTTGGTGGCCAGATTCTTGATGTCACTCATCCTTAGAAACCTATGCATAGCCTGTTGAGCCACAGATCACAAACACTTGACTGAGTGAGTTGGATTATGAGAAGCTCAAATCAAGGGTTAACCATTAAAAAAAAAACCAGATGACACAGATTTAAGTGAAACAATTAAAACCTGAGTTCATTGAACTATAGTCTCCTTAAGTATATTAAATACAGCCTGCTAATTGGACCAAGAAAGAACTCACTCACTAAGGGGGACCAAGTGAATACTACAGATAAGGAGGGCTCATGAAGAGGGCTAATTGTCTGGAATCGCATAAATTGTGTTCAATAGATAGCAACTAGTAACTAGAAAGGTGAGAATGGAAGGGAATTTGAGATTTATTTGCAAGTTAACACCAGATCTTCCTCTTTTTTGTTGTTTTTGTTTTTGTTTTTTTGAGATGGAGTTTCGCTCTTGTCGCCCAGGCTGGAGTGCACTGACATGATCTCTGCTCACTGCAACCTCTGTTTCCTGGGTTCAAACAATTCTCCTGCCTCAGCCTCCTGAATAGCTGGGATTACAGGCATGCACCACCATGCCTGACTAATGTTGTGTTTTTAGTACAGATGGGGTTTCTCCATGTTGTTCAGGCTGGTCTCAAACTCCTGACCTCAGGGGTGATCCACCTGCCTCGGCCTCCCAAAGTGCTGTGGTTACAAGTGTGAACCACTGCACTCGCAAACCTTCCTCTTAATGGGGAAAAGGATCCCAAGAAAATCGCAAGCAATGGGTACAGTTTGAATACATGCTGATGTAAATATAATTTATTATTGCAAGTGGGCATGACTGGAATGGTCAAGAACTTACGTACCTGTCTCTATTGTCACTCCTGAGTTTCAGCCAGAGAAGAACTAAAGACAGAAATTGGGAGGAGAGACAAGTTTCATTGCACAAGCTGGGTTCACCTACACACCACTTGAAACCATTTTAATACTGCAGTAGGAAGCTCAAGTCCCAGCTGCTTGGAGGTTTTCTAGAAAACCAAAACTTTTTCATTTTAAGGTATCTTGTATGTCCCCTGAAAACATCAGGCATGATTCCCCCATAATTTATATATAACAATTGAAGTGTTTTACGTTAGTTGTGAGAAAATTGCTCATACCAATGCTAAGTGTTCTAATGTTGCAATTAAAACACATTAGAAATGTTAAATAATCTCTATGTAACTAGTGAGTTTTACCGTGGCATGGGATTTATTATAGTTATCCAGGAGCCATTATAGGATTAATAATGATTTGATCAAATACAGTAGCCTTTTAAAAATTTTTTGTATTTTTGGTAGTTAATTTTTTAAATGTGGTTTTCTAAGTGTCCACTCAAATTACCACCCATCCTCTAATTTATATAGATATATATGTGTATATATATACACACACATATCCATATATGAAGCTATGTATGTCTTCATATATACATATATCTGCATATATATATACAGACACATACACACACATGCATATATGAAGCTATGTATATCTTCATAGTCCTCTCTCTTGTCTTTAGCTTTTATTTTCTTAATGCTGGGCTGAGCGCGGTAGCTCATGCCTGTAATTCCAGCACTTTGGGAGGCTGAGGAGGGCAGATCACCTGAGGTCACGAGTTCAAGAACAGCCTGGCCAACATGGTGAAACTCTATCTCTACAAAAATACAAAAATTAGCTGGTCATGAGGTGGGTGCCTGTAATCCCAGCTACCCGGGAGGCTGAGGCAAGAGAATCACATGAACCTGGGAGGCAGAGGTTGCAATGAGCTGAGATCACGCCATTGCACTCCATCCTGGGCAGCAGAATGAGACTCTGTCTCAAAAAATAAATAAAATAAATAAATAAATAGATAGATAGATAGATAGATAGATAGATAGATACTTTCTTAATGCCTCACTTGCCAGTCAAAATGTCAGCTATCCACTGTTCTACTTTTTATTTAATACTGACTTGTCATCTCCACCGGGATTACAAACCCTTCAGAATGTGTACTAAGCTGGCATGCCTTCATTTTGTGTACATAGTGCTTTACACTATTTTTAGCACAAGTAGGCAATTCATAGCCAAAATTTTGATTGATATAAATGTGGAGTTCAATTTTTCAGAAACCTTCTGTAGTTTTATAGGATCTATGACCTATTTGATCTTCCCATAAATAAATAGGACTGTTCACATAATGTGACACTCATTTAGAATGTTATTACATGAGCTTTTAAAGTCCATGCAAATATTCTTCTTTGCATAGCTATTTGTTACATACAATCCTTCTCTAATTTTACAGCACCACCATCTTATATGATTAAGGTATTATCCAATGCACTTTAAAAGTATGTAATACTTTACTATATTAACAAAATCATTGCAAATTATGTAAATATTATGCACAATGATTTAATTCTAGAATACCTCATTTATCTATTTCATAGTTCAGAGATCAAAGCATATGCTCTACTTCAACTAGTCGCCTTGCGATATTAACCACATAACCTGACCAGATATTTAAATATGCACTAATACAAACAGATAAAATTAATTTCAAATGCATGTAGGTTTCTATTTAGTTATAAACTTTACTTGAATAAGCTAGCGAAACATTGTAAAAGAAATGAAATAGGTTTTGACAGGAAATAGTTTATTACTTTAATTTACTCAAAAAACCGTGCAATATGTAAATGATAAGAGAAATGTAAAAAGAAAAAAATGTATGTGGAATAATATTTTATGAGCCCTTTGCCGATACTTGTCAGAAGAATAGAAGAATAAAATGAATAGAAATATATAAATACAAAGTTTTGCAGATTGATTATTTTAACCTAAATACTACTATTTGGCTTCAAATGGACTCCCAAAACTTTTTTTGGGGTTATCTTCTGGATATTAACCCAGTAGCACTCACTTCAATATAACAATGCCTGAAATAGAAGAAATATCTTCATGAAATTTATTATAAAATATTAAATTATTCATCAAGGGTTACAAAAGCAGGCTGAAAATCATAATCCTAAGGAGCCTCCACCTTCCAATAAAAGTTAACATTCCACAAAAATCATGTCCAATGCACGTGCAACAACAATGTTGACATGTCATAAAGATAACACGGGATGATTCTGATTATTTCTGAGGCTCTTGCCCAAGTCTGCATTTTCAGGCCTCTGCTAGTCAACAAAGGTCGTTTCTCCTTGGAGAATGAATGAATAACTGAATCAATTATCTTATGTCCTGGCAGGGTGTGTCTTATGCTTAAGGCTGGAAGTGTGTGTCTTATCCTTAAGCCTGATTTTGTTTATGTTGATAAATGAGATTTTACATTTTCCTGAAACACAGTCTCTGTCTGTGGTAAGCATATAGTCCTAAAGAACTCAGTCATATCTCATTTTTCTTTCCTACTGGGTTCCTAATAATATTACATTTTCTTTCTCTCATCAATTGAAGGAAGGAGTGTCATATAATCACTTTGGGCCAATGAGTTTTGGGTAGAAATAATGTGCTTCGAATTCAGGCCATAGCACTGAATTACTGGTGCCTAATCCTTCATTGCCCTCTTCCCACTGCCTCAGTGATTTAGAAATTCACATAATCCAGACAGTGGCCCCAGTCCCCAAGATGATCACAGTTTCGGTAAACCAGTGCTCCTGGTTACTTTGAACACAAAATGTCCCACTCATGAACACATGCACAGTGAGTATGTAACACACACACACATACACACACACACACACACATCTTTTCTGGCTTAGCCACAGGTATTTTAAAGTGAGTTTATTATTCTAATATTCCACCATAGTCTACTGTAGCTTAATACCCTCCCTTAAAACTATATGGTAGCCAAATAATTCCGTTTTTCCTTATTCCCTATACCAGAGAGCCTACATAATATTTCTGACATGTTAGACTGACGTCCCTTCATCCTTTTTTATTCTTCTTTCTCATATCCATCACCTCTGAGTTTGGAGATTATCCTAAGAATTGGGTTATTTGCTTTAGAAACTGATAACTATTGATGAATTTTCTGGGTGTAGCCTAGGTGCTCAATTTGTATTATTGCCATTTTTATTTGGCCTAATAATTTGCTCTTTATTCTTTACTGGACTCCTTTAGAATATCACTCAAATATCCCAACTACAAAATTTTTGATAAGACTTGTTACCTACAAACATCCTTTCAGTTGCCATATTCCTTATTGCCTAATTTTTTTAACAGTTATTACAGTCGTGTGTTTTCTCCACATTTTGATTCTACTCCAGGTTTATGTAAATAGTAACCAATTTAAACATTTATTATGATACCAAACAACATTTGTTTTTATGAGCAGTTTGTCCATCAAGTACATTGTGTGATTGGATTTAATTGTTTTTTACTTATTTTTCCTGTTCTTTTTCTTTTATTTTAATGTAAAGTAAATGAGTGAACTGAGCAATAATTGAAAAGTCACAATTTTGGAAACAAGACGTGGTTAAAATTCAGCATTTTGAGGGTAATGAAAGCTTATCTACAAAAAATAAGTGCAGTCTGTTTTGTTATAATACTTGCTTTGTAAATGTGACTGTGTTGCAAAACAATTAATATACCAGGAAACAGTGCAAACACAATGTGAATTTTAAGTTCGCTTATGTGCAATTTTGTCTGCAAGAAACATCAGATGAGCACAGAAAACTGCACCCACCCAGACAGAGCCACATAAGCATACATGAAACACACATATGCACATATCCCAAACAACTACCAGTGGTGTATGTTCCCTACATGTTAGGAGCCCACCCATTTACATCTGGTATCATCTATGCAGTCCAAATCAGATGACCCTCCTTCTATCACGTCTAATAACTCACAAATTGTAACTTTTCTTAGGCAGATTTCTGTGAGTCAACTTCATACCTTTTCAAGGTCAAGTCACATTTATTTTATTTATTTATTATATATAGCTTAACAATTTATTAGGTTAAAAGAAGTGTTACTATGTTTTACATTTTTATTTTATGTGTTACCGAGAAAGTTTTGAGAGTGGGGCTCCCAACCTCCCTTCCTTCCTGTAAGTCTGGTTTTATTATGCAATTACACATAGCATGATAATTTTTAAAGAACTCCTGTATCATGCTGATCTGGTTTGAATTTTGTCTTCTCCAAATCTTATGTTGAAATTTGATCTCCAGTGTTGGAGGTAGGGCCTGGTTGAGGTAGATCCTGTTTGGTTCATGAGAGCAGATCTCTTTTGAATATCTTGGTGCCATTCTCACAGGAATGAGTGAGTTTGCATTCTGTTAATTGCTACAAGGACTGATTGTTAAAAAGAGCCTGGCATCTTCTGTTCCTCTCTCATTCTTGCTTCCTTCCTCTCCCTATGTGATGCCTGCTCCCCTTCACTCTTTTTCATGGGTGTAAGTTTTCTGAAACCCTGCAGAACTTTGAACAAAATAAACTTTTTTTTTTTTTTTTGAGACGGAGGCTCGCTCTGTTGCCCAAGTTGGAGTGCAGTGGCGAGAACTTGGCTCACTGCAACTTCTGCCTCTGGGGTTCAAGTGATTCTCCTACATCAGCCTCCCACATAGCTGGGACTACAGGCACCTGCCACCATGCCTGGCTAATTTTTTTTTTTTTTTGTATTTTTGGTAGAGACCAGGTTTCACTGTGTTAGCCAGGATGGTCTCAATCTCCTGACCTCGTGATCCACCCACGTCGGCCTCCCAAAGTTCTGGGATTACAGGCTTGAGCCACCATGCCAAGCCAATTATCCTCTTTCCTTTATAAATTACCCAGCTTTAGGTATTTCTTTATGGTAATGCAAATGGACTATGACACGTACTATAGCAAAATTTGGTACTGAGACTAACAATGAATTGAGCAGGAGCTGAGAAGAGATGGATGCTAGCAGCCTATACTGGCACTTATTCTAAGGGGAATGTGCAATAATGTAACTGTACACACAGGGGAGAGTCACTAAAATAAATCACTGTAGTACACATCAAACAATGTGAAAGTACTGTGTGGTACTGCAAGCAGACAATTCCAGTGTGCAACTACTTGAAACAGAAGTTGGTTCAGTTCAGAATTACAAGCAAAAGACATTGAAGAAGCAGTCACACACAGTCACAGAGTCCTCGGATCTTTCTGACAATCACAAATTGAAGAATGGCATTCATATACATGACCCAAATGTTTCCAGTGCCAAGGTAGTTCTTTCAGTACACTGCAAATACTAAGAGCAAATATTAACTAATTAAATATAAGCCAGAAAGTAGGAGAAAACCTGCTGGTGTACATTTTGAAAAATAAAGTGTTAAAACTGTGAAAGCTGGACATTTGCATATACCAATTCTTCATGATATGGGAACATATATGAATATAGATTTAATCATAGTTAGCATAGTCCTAGATGCTGATTAGTATAAATTTTTAAAGTTGTATTATATTACATATGTCAAATAAAAACAGAATTATAGCTTAGCAGCATATTTACTAACATATTAACATATGTTTTATGCTGCTGAGCTATACTTGCAGTATGTCTTCATGTTTCTTTTGTCAGCATGTGTGTGTGTATGCATGTGTGTGTGTGGCTGTGTGTGGTATTTATTTTGGCTTATGCGTTCTATGCTAAATCCCATTCTGAGCACCATATTATGTGTAAAGCAGTAATTTTTTTGAAATTTTCTTAGCATTCATCAAGAAAAATTGCTTCAGCAATGATTCCCTTTTTCTTTGTATGTTTTGCTATGGAAGGACGTTTTAGAATTTTTATAATATATAAGCCAGCTCTTAGATATTGATATGGAATTACATGTGTATTAAGTGCAGTTATATTTTCAATTGAATTTAATCCAATAATTCAATTTAGGTATCATGAATTATTATATTTATTGCACAAATTTGAATACAAAAACTGAGAGGAAAAGCATCTATAGAGATTGTACTAAAATTAATACATACAATATTATTGGAGCCCGGCGCAGTTGCTCATGCCTATAATCCCAGCACTTTGGGAGGCCGATGTAGGCATATTGCTTGAGCTCGGGAGTCTGAGACTAGCCTGGGCAACATGGTGAGACTCCATCTCTACTAAAAATACAGAAAAACTTAGCCAGGCACGGTGGTGTGTGCCTGTGGTCCCAGCTACTTGGAAGACTGAGGTGGCAGGACAGCTTAAGCCCAGTGGTTGGAGGTTGCAGTGAGCCAAGATTGCACCACTGCATTCCAGCCTGGGTGACAGAGTGAGCCCCTGCCTCAAAAAAAAAAAAAAAAAAAAAAAAAAAGAAAAGAAAAGAAAAAAACAATATTATTTTGTATTTTATTTAAATAAAAATGGAGTTTATAAAAAATAGTAAAGTCATATTCATGCTTTGAACATAATACTTCTTTTTGCTTTACTGATTAACACTATTATTTATATGTATAAATACACACATACATGTATGTATATGTGTGTATGTATATGTTTGTGTGTATGTGTGTATATATATATGTTCTGATAAGGGCGGTAAGACTTATTGAGTAAAGTAACATAGAGATAAAGATTAGGAAAAGCATCACTATATTTTCCTATATTAATCCTGTGAGGATTACATTTGAGTGATCTAATCTAAAAAAGATATCAGAAGATGCCATGAAATACCTGAGACTCAAGTTTTCAGCACACAAAACAGTAAAGGCGAAGGACCTTAGGCTTGACAATGCCTGGAGTCTTTGCAGAATGAAAGAAGAATGGAACAAACAGGAAAATAATAGACAAGAGAAGAGTATTAATTTAAGAGTTAATGTCTTGCCAGACTGTCTTGTAGGGTCCTGAAGACTTTGAATTTTTGTTGGTTTTTATCATCATAACTATGAGAGTGGGATGGAAATTCATTGGAAAAAAATTAACCATAAGATGAGAGGATCTGACTTAAGAATTAAAGTGATCACTCTGGCTGTAGTGTTGAGAATACTCTTTGGGACAAGATGATCAATTACATTTCTATTGCAATAATCAAGGAGATCAAGGTGACTTGGATTAGGGTTGTGTTGGTGTATGTAGTAAGATGTTGTCAGAATTTGGATATTTTTGAAAGTAAATGTGAGGTGAGAGAGAAAAAGAGGAATCAGAAATAACTTCACGAGTTCATGACCTGAGCCACTGTAACAGTCAAATTGCCATATACTGAGGATTAAAATAGAAATTTGCAGATTGAATGAAAAATGTCAGAGGTTCAATTTGGCATGCTCTGAATGATGTAGCTATTTATATTTAAATAATAATTTTTGAAACATATCATCAATCTTTTGTTTAACTAAGCACTGCTCTTCATTTTGGAGGAAAAATACAATTTAAAATCTGAATTTCCTACTCAAGAAGTAGTATAAAAACATGACATTGATTTAACATACAACCTTCAGCAAAAATAAAGTTAATATAATTCCTTGGGAAATAAATGCATATAGAGTTTATCCTGTTAGTCAATGTGATTTTCCATAATTGACAATTATTATAACCAAGAACAACAACAACGAAAAAATGAAGAGCTGAGTAAACCAGCCCAGTTTATGGTCCCTGATGTTTTAAAAACCACAAATAAAATGTAACTTTTCATGCAAATCATTTGATGACCATGAACACACTAGATTGTATCCTCATTTATAAAAGAGAATTGTTTGACAAGCACATAATATCGAGTCTCCAACACAGTGGATCCTATTTTGTTTAAAAAACAAAAACAAAAAAAAAAGAAAACAACTAGTTCTTAAATTTTCTTAGCTCTTTATAGCATATGTCACATGAAATTAAAGTTTTGCTTTCAAATACATTTTTCCATGTTGTCGTGGTATCGTCTGGTATTGTTCATGGTCAAATAACAATGTTTTAAGGAAAGTTGGGGCTTAGTCTATTCAGGTTACTATAACAAAATACCACAGAGCAGGTACTTATAAGCAGCATAAATATATTGCTCACCCTTCTAGAGGCTGGGAAATTTAAGATCAAAGAACCAGGAGACTTGGTTCTGCTGAGGGCCTGTTTCCTCACAGGCAGCCATTTTTTCACTGTAACCTCACATGGCTAAAAAGGTAAGGTATTTTTCTGTTGTCTCTTTTATAAGGGCATTATCCCATGCAGAAAGAATGCCTTCATGACTTCCCAAAGGCCCCTTCTCCTAACACCATCACATGTTTCGGATTTCGGCATATGAATTTTAGGGGGACATAGGCATTCAGTCCATTGCAGTTGGCTGTATGCATCTGGGCATTGCGAAGAATTCCAGGATGAAAAAAATATATTGTAATCCATTAGCATGCAAAGGACATTTAGATAGCAGATAAAAAAGAAAGTGAGGCGTAAGGGTGGACTCCAAGCCGTGAGCTGCAGAAAACTCCACGTTTTATTAAGAGAATCTGGAAGATGATGAGAAAAATATAGACTAAGGTGAAGAAGCAAATGAAGTAAAAATTAAATTAGGAGAATAAAGTGTGAACAAAGTTCAATGAAAAAAGTACTTTATGAAAAAGAATAAGTACTCCTCTAATAAATATTGCTGATTACTTAGCAGAGAGAGAATTGGTATTGATCAATGGCAAAAATTAGCAGATTGGTGGAAAATCACCTAATTGGAGTGTTGATGTGCAAAGAAAAAAAAAGGAGAAAATGAGTAAAGACCATACTATCACCACTTTTGACAATTACTTTTCTTTCTGGAGAGAGGAGCAGAAAAAGAGAATTAATGAGAAAGGTTTAGCAAGATTTTTTTAATACGAGAAATAATAGCATGTTTGTTTATTCAGGGGGAGGTCAATACTATGAAACAAAATAAATCAAAGAAAATCATGCTGCTATG
The DNA here is from genome assembly GCF_037993035.2 of Macaca fascicularis. Classification (NCBI taxonomy): domain Eukaryota; kingdom Metazoa; phylum Chordata; class Mammalia; order Primates; family Cercopithecidae; genus Macaca; species Macaca fascicularis. Next base: position 59,914,177 of record NC_088384.1, on the reverse strand, counting down.
AAGACACATGTACACGTATGTTCATTGCGGCACTATTCACAATAGCAAAGACTTGGAATCAACCCAAATGTCCATCAGCGACAGACTGGATTAAGAAAATGTGGCACATATACACCATGGAATATTATGCAGCCATAAAAAAGGATGAGTTTTTGTCCTTTGTAGGGACATGGATGCAGCTGGAAACCATCATTCTCAGCAAACTATCGCAAGAATAGAAAACCAAACTCCGCATGTTCTCACTCATAGGTGGGAAGTGAACAATGAGATCACTTGGACTTGGGAAGGGGAACATCACACACCAGGGCCTATTATGGGGAGGGGGTACGGGGGAGAGATTGCATTGGGAGTTATACCTGATGTAAAGGACGAGTTGATGGGTGCTGAGGAGTTGACGAGTTGATGGGTGTAGCACACCAACATGGCACAAGTATACATATGTAACAAACCTGCACATTATGCACATGTACCCTAGAACTTAAAGTATGATAATAATAATAATAATAATAATAATAAAGAAAATCACTGGAACAAAATCCATGAATAAGAGAGAAGATGGGGTTCAGTAGACACATAAATGCATCAGGCGACCATAGGTCGGTCACAGAGTTTATTTGCAGTTACAAAAAGAAAGAATATGTTCTCAGATACAAATAGGTGTTCAGATGGAAATTGTGGAAAGATTCTCGATCGTTTTGATATTTGCTATGGGATAAAGAAAAAGCAGCGAAATCAATAGCTGTGGAGAGAAAGAAGGAGGTTTTTGAATTAGTCATTTGAGAAATTGCTAGAGTGAATGGACGAAGAAAATAGATGAGGATTGGTGAACAAGAAAAGAAGTAAAAAGTTTCTGAGGTTAGTGGTCATAAAGTTGAAGTGAGATCCATCATTGTGGTTGCTCATTTAGATTTAGCTGCATGCAGATGAGGAAGATAATGGAAGTTTTGTTCACTAGGGTTTGGATTTTGCAAGGTGAGTATAAGTATCAAGAGGCAAAAATTAGAAGGAGAAAAACACTAAAGTGATTATAATGCTGACCCTGGGAAATTAAAATGAATGGGTTTAGTATTTAGGACATAGGATAATGTGTGAGTGACAGTAATGCAGTAGACACAAGGGTGTACACATTCCAGTATGGACAGAGAATCTCCGACCTGGTACTAGAGGCAATGAGTGTGAAAGGAAGCTTGTAGCAGTATAAGAGTAAGTTTCTGGAAGTTGAGATAATGGATCATTAAAATACTATTAATGACATTGAAATAGGACCACTGGTTTAAGTGGTTTGAATGGGAAAGCAAAATGTGAAAGTGGCAGCAAACACTTTTGTTAAACATAACTACATACCAGACAGTAGTCTAATAAATTTTTACAAACATATATACACATAAATTTATGTAATCTTCACTATAATACTATGTAGTAGGTGCACCTATTACATATACGTATAATAAAGGAATTACATGTGTGTGTGTGTGTGTGTGTGTATATATATATATATAGATTGAGACAAGTAAACATTAACTAATCTACCCAAGGGCACAGAGCTTTGTTGTGATGGAGGTGGGTTTTAGAGAAAATTAGTTCTTCGTTATGAGCTCTTTGCATTTGGTTACAGATTGGGAAAGAGGGGGTTCAAGACGTAGCTATTTAGATTATTTGAAATATTATCTATATGGCTTTAGAAATTACCAAGAATTCACTCAGGAATGTGGGAGATTATTATAGTAAAACATAAGTCAAAATTTTAAAAGTAATCATCAATAATCTGGAGATCATCTGACAACTACCACAAATAAGGTACTTCTAGGGGAAAAGGAAGAAATCCAGAAGCAGTAAGGAGAAGAGTGATCTCATCTCCAAAACCAATGGTAAAGGATATTTTGCATGAAAATAATTAAGAGGATTTTTATAGGAGGAAATATCATTGAGGAAGAGCCAGGTTCCAATTATAGCAAAAATGGGAAGGGAATCTTCCCCCAAAATTTGAAGGTATAAGTCATTGTGAAGCTGACTATCAGTTCAGAGTTCATAGCAAAAAGTGGAAGTGTGGAAGAGGTATAAGTTAAGAGAGAAAAAGGAATAAAAAGTTGAATGATGACCATAATTATGGAATGGACATAAGTGTATTTTATAGAATCTTCAATTAATTGTATATTAACAAATACTGTTTTTAAAGGTATAAAAATTGCCATTTTGATTTTTCTGCTATCATGTAATGGAATTACAAAGTACATAATAATAAAACTGTATACATAGACATGATTTGATTTCCGGTGTGAGTTCCTTACAAGAAGAGAGTGTGTGTGTGTGTGTGTGTGTGTGTGTAGTTGATCCTTGAACAACAAGGGTTTGAACTGTATGAGTCCTCTTATACATGAATTTTTATACATGGATTTCTTCCACTAAAAGTTACCCTGCATATGCCTGTCTTTTCTGCCTCCCCTTGTGTCTCCTCCTCTCCACCTTTGTCATGCTTGAGACAAGACCAACCCCTCCTCTTTCTCCTTCTCCTAAGCCTCCTCAACATGAAGACAATGAGGATGAAGACTTACGATGATCCACTTTCCTTTAACAAATAGTAAATATAGTTTTTCTTTCTTTTTATTTTCTTAATAATATTTTCTTTTCTCTAGCTATTTTATTGCAATGATACATTATATAATACAGGTAACATACAAAATATGGGTTGATTGTATAGGTTATCAGTAAGGTTTATTGTCAACAATATGCTATTAGTAGTTAAATTAGTAGTTAAATTTTGGGGGAGCCAAAATTTTCAACTCTGTGGGGGTTGGAACCCCTAATCCCCACATTGTTTAAGAGTTAATTGTGGACTTAGCCAGAAATTCTTTGTCTTACCTTGATACAATATATCCATGTAACAAACTTGCATATTTACCACTTCCATGTAAAATAAAATAAAAGTTGAATTTTTTAAAAAGAGTCAATTTTATATTGAAATGCTAAACACTTTAAATTCTGACTTAAAAATATTTAATAACAAAATGATAATAAAAGTAAATATGATGCATCACTAAATAGTAAATATGTTAATTTCAGTCTACATATATAGTCCTAAAATATAATAAAGAATGTAAATATAGATACCATGCTTATAATATGCAATGAGTGGATGGTAAGTTCTCTGTATACTTTTCTATTGATTCTAAAATTTTAAAACTAACCCATATTATTTGATAACCAAAAGAAACATTTTAAAAATGTGTTGATAATCATACACTATACAACAAAATGTAAAACAGCCTGGAGGGAATATTGTGTGTCACTGCAAAGTGAAATATGAAAATTTCTATTCTATTCATCTGTCTTTGAGGTATCAGTGTGAAAATAAAAACAAAACACATATTCCCACTCAGCCAGCCACAGCTCTAAGTGAAGTGAAATGGTGAATAATGAATGTATGGAATCCACCCTGAGACACCCAAAACATGATGTGTCTTAGTATGTCATATTTTGGAATAATGTACTATTTTAGCATAAAATATTCTCCACATATTTGAATTAGGAGATAAATTAAAATTAGTTATGTTTCTGTGGCCATTAACAGTGATTTTTACTGTGATATAAAGAGCCTGATGCTAGCATCTGTGGATCTTAAGGCATTTGCATTTCACTTTGCTGAAGAAGCAAGTTCCCTCTTCAGGTTTCCAAAGCTGCACAGGGCAGATGCCACCTCCTGTACTGATAGTCGCTGAAGAAACGTAAACCAGTGTACCCTCTCATGGCACATGAAGTGTCCCGTTCTTACATTAAGCACTTTAAAAAGTGGCTGAAGCACTTTAACAGAAGAAGGTTGGGAAAGAATGATTTGTCATCTAAGCAGACATTTGATTGATATCTATAGACCACTAAGGACTAAGGCAAACGGACGTTTTTTCTCCCTTGTACAGACTTAAAGCAGAAACAATGTGGAAAACAACAACAGCAGCAACAACAACAACGAGCCGGGCACGGTGGCTCATGACTAATTTCAGCACTTTGGGAGGCTGATGCGGGTGAATCACTTAAGGTCAGGAGTTTGAGACCATCCTGGTCAACATGGTGAAACCCCGTCTTTACCAAAAACACAAAAATTAGTGGGGCGTGGTGGCATGTGCCTGTAATTCCAGCTACTTGGGAGGCTGAGGCAGGAGAATCTCTTGAAACTGTGAGGCGGAGGTTGCAATGAGTCGAGACCGTGCCATTGCACTCCATCCTGGGTAACAAGAGTGAAACTTCATCTCAAAAACAAACAACAACCAATAAACAATTCTTGCTTCTGTTAGAATAAAAGATCACACCATGCATTTTATACAAATAATGCCTATGAATCATTGTTACCCCAAAGATTCTAACAAAGTTAGCATAGACAGAAGTCACTGTATTGTGCTTCACTTTATTGTGCTTTGCAGAAAAGGCATATTTTATAAATTGAAAGTTTGCGGCAACTCAGCATGAACGAATCCATTGGCACCATTTTTTCAACATCACGTGCTCACTTTATGTGTCTGTTTCTATTTTAGTATTTATTGCAATCTTTCAAACTTTTTATTATTATTTTCTCTGTTATGTGATAGGTACAGTATTTCAAAATTTAATTGTTTCAAATTTTGAAATATTATTGCAATATTTGAAAGTTTTACTATTATCTGTTATGTGATAGGTGACCTTGGGTGTTACTATTGCAATTGTTTTGGGAATCCACAATTCACACCTATATCAGACAGCCAACTTAGTCTGTAAATGTTATGGATATACTGACTGCTCTGCAGACCAACCATTCCCCCATCCATTCCCCTCTCCTTGGGACTCCCTATTCTCTGAGATACAACAATATTACAATTAGGCCAATTAATAACCCTCCAATGGCTTCTAAGTGTTCAGATGAAGGGAAGAGTTATAGGACTCTGACTTTATATCAAAGGTCAAAAGATAGAAATGATTAAGCTTAGTGAGAAAGCCATGTCAAAAGCTGAGATAGTGGATACTCAAGACCTCTTGCACCAAATGGCCAAGTTGTCGGTATAAAGAAAAAATTCTTAAAGACAATTAAAAGTGCTACTCCAGTGAACATATAAGTAATACGAAGGCAAAATGACCTTATTGCTGATAAGAAAAAAGTTATAGTGGTCTGGATAGATCAAACCAGCCACTTTTTCTTAAGCCGTAAGCCTAATCCAGAGCAAGCCCCTAACTCTCTTCAATTGCTTTAAGGCTGACAGGGGAGTAGAAGATGGAGGAAAAAAAATTAAAGTGAGCAGACTTTGGTTCATGAGGTTTAAGGGAAGAAGCTGTCACCATAGCATAAAGGTACAAGGAGAAGCAGCAATTACTAATATAGAAGCAGCAGGAAATTATCCAGAAAATCCAGCTAAGATAATTGATGAAGGTGGCTATACTAAACAATTGACTTTCAATGTAGATTAAATGAACTTTTAATAGGAGATGCCATCTAGAACTTTCATAGCTAGAGAGGAGATGTCATGACTTCAAAGCTTTAAAGGGCAGGCTGACTCTTTTATTAGGAGCTAATGTAGCTAGACTTTGAGCAGAAGCCAATGCTCATTTACCAGAACGTAAATCCTAGGCCCCTCAAGAATTATGCTAAATGTACTCTGCCTGCGCTCCAGAAATGGAACAACGGAGTCTGGATGACAGGAAATCTGTTTACAGAATGGTTTACTGAATATTTTAAGCTCACTGTTAAGTCCTACTGCTCACACACACACACACACACACACACAAAATTCCTTCAAAATATGACTCTCATTGACGACGCACCTGGTCACCTAATAGAATAGAGCAGCAATGCACCCAAATCACCCAATAGATGACTGTGATGGAGATATAAATGGAGATTAATGTTGTTTTCATGCTTGCTAACACAACATCTATTCTGCAGCCCATGGATCAAGGTTTAACTTCGACTTTCAAATATTATTATTTAAGAAATACATTTTGGCAGGGGGTGGTGGCTCACATTTGTATCCCAGCACTTTGGGAGGTGAGGGGGGCAGATCACGTGGCCAGGAGATCCACACCATCCTGACTAACACGTTGAAACCCCCTCTCTACTAAAAATACAAAAAATAAAAAATAAAATAATGGGGCGTGGTGGCGGGCGCCTGTAGTCCCAGCTACTTGGGAGGCTGAGGCAGGAGAATGGCGTGAACCTGAGAGGCAGAGCTTGCAGTGAGTCAAGTATGCATCACAGCACTCACTCTAGCCTGGGCGACAGAGTGAGACTCCATCTCAAAAAAAAAAAAAAAAAAAAAAAAAAAAAAAAAAAAAAAGTACATTTCATAGCTATAGTTGTCATAGATTGTGATTCCTCTGACGGATCTAGGTAAAGTAAATTGAAAATCTTCTGGAAAGGATTCACCATTCCAGATGCCATTAAGAACATTTGTGATTCATGAGAGGAGGTCAAAACATCAACATTAACAGAAGTTTGGAATAATTTGATTTAAAACTTCAGGGATAACTTTGAGGGGTTCAAGATTTCAGCGGAGGAATTAACTGCAGATGTGATAGAATTAGCAAGAGAGCTACAATTTTAAGTGGAGCCTGATGATGTGACTGAATTGCTTCAATCTCAGGATAAAACTTGAATATATGAGGATTCAATTCTTAAGGATGAGCTAAGAAAGTGATTTCTTAAGATGGAATCTTCTCCTGACAAAAATGCTGTGAACATTGTTGAAATGACCACAAAGTCTTTAGAATATGACATAAACTTAACTGATAAAGCAGCAGCGTGTTTTGAGAGGATCGACTCCAATTTTGAAAGAACTGAAGTCAATTTTACTGTGAGTAAAATGCTATCAAACAGCATTGCATATTATGAAAAAATTTGTCTTGAAAAAAAGAATGGCAATGTGACAAACTTCACTGTTATTTTAAGGAATTGCCACAACTATTCCAACCTTCAGCAACCACCACCTTAATCAGTTAGCAGCCATCAACATTGAAACAAGACTCTCCACCAGCAAAAAGATTACTCTTCTTTTAATACTGAGAAGATTATTCGCATTTTTTTAGAAATAAAGTATTTTTAACAAGGTATGTACTTTTTTTGACATAATGCTATTTCACACTTAATAGACTATGGTATTGTGTAACGTAACTTTTATATGCACTGGAAAACTAAAAAAATCATGTGACTTGCTTCATTATTAGTTTTATTGCAGTGGTCTGGAATCCATCCAGAAATATCTCAGATGTATGTCTGTATCTAAATCTTTAATTGTACCTAAGTGCATGACGCTTTCTATATAGATAATACAACAATTTGTTTCAGCAATCTGAGCATTTTATAATCAAGGTCTAAATTACACTGGTATTTTAATGTGGTGATAACTGTGGTTGGAAGGGATACTGAAACAAGAGTTCAAATAGGAGATAAAAACCTCACTCATGTTACACACTTTTTTTTTTTTTTTTTTTTTTTTTTTTTTGAGATGGAGTCTCATGCTGTTGCCCAGGCTGGAGTGCAGTGGCGCGATCTCGGCTCACTGCAAGCTCCGCCTCCTGGGTTCACGCCATTCTCCTGCCTCAGCCTCCTGAGTAGCTGGGACTACAGGCGCCCGCCACCGCGCCCGGCTAATTTTTTGTATTTTTAGTAGAGACGGGGTTTCACTGTGGTCTCGATCTCCTGACCTTGTGATCCGCCCGCCTCGGCCTCCCAAAGTGCTGGGATTACAGGCTTGAGCCACCGCGCCCGGCCTACACACTTTTTTAGAAGCAGCCTTTACCCTGCTTCCAATTTAAAGGGCTCAAATTACTTTTTTCCCCTGATTGTAGACGTGTTTTTATTTCCAGGTCTAAAATCAATTACTCTTGGCACAGAGTAATTAAGTGAACCAATTAGATGTTGATCCAAATTAGGACCATACTTCCTTTGAAACATTCTTGAACTAAACATTGACTATCAACTTCTATTATTAGTATCTTTTCTGTCTCTGTTCTGGTTGTTTTCTGGAAAGGAACAATTCATGCTATACAGAAAAAGAAATTACTGATATATTTGAATTGTGTGTTACTCCCAGAAGCGGTACATTTTAATTCACAAAGAAATACACCTGGCTATCTAAGTCAGCTGTCAACTCTTGTACTCAGGTTAACTTCATTTAAATCATTTAAGTACCTATCATACTATAAATTGATTTGAATTTCTCCCTGATGTAGCTCTGAATTATTTTGGTGTTTTCTCTCTGGCTTATTGTATAAGGTACATATTTTTGCCTCATATTTTTGCATTAGTTCATGATTTTTTTAAATCCTTATCTGAACTAATAATGTAGTTGGGTTTCTCCAAAAATTGGAAAAGTTTAATGTTATCAGGTGAAAAAGCCAAATCAAATAAAATCACAATAAATAAGACCTCTGAAACCATTTCACTAGAATAACTATGTATTGTTGTATATGACTAAAAAAATTACATGTTGTATTAGTCCATTTTCATGCTGCTGATAAAGACATACCTGAGACTGGACAGTTTACAAAAGAAAGAGGCTTAATGGACTTACAGTTTCATATGGCTGGGGAGGCCTCACAATCATAGCAGAAGGCAAGGAGGAGCAAGTCACATCTTACATGGATGGCAACAGGCAAAAAGAGAGACCTTGTGCAGGGGAACTCTTGTTTATAAAACCATTAGAGCTCATGAGACTTATTCATGATCAGGAGAACAGCACAAAAAAAGATTTGCCCCTATGATTCAATTACCTCCCACTGGCTCCCTCCCATGAAACGACACATGTAAATTGTGGGAATCACAATTCAAGATGAGATTTGGGTGGGGACACAGCTGAACCATATAATTCTGCCCCTGGCCACTCCCAAATCTCATGTCTTCACATTTCAAAACCAATTATGCCTTCCCAGCAGTTCCCCAAAGTCTTAGCTCATTTCAACAATAACTCAAAAGTCCACAGTCCAAAGTCTCATCTGAGACAGGGCAAGACACTTCTGTCTATGAGCCTGTAAAATCAAAAGCAAGTTAGTTACTTCCTAGATACAACAGGGGTACAGGCATTGGGTAAATACAGCCATTCCAAGTGGGAGAAATTGGCCAAAACAAAGGGACTATAGACCCCATGCAAGTCCAAAATCCAGTAAGGCAGTCAAATTTTAAAGATCCAAAATGATCTCCTTTGACTCCATGTCTTACACCCAGGCCACGCTGATGCAAAAGGTGGGTTCCCGTGGTCTTGGGCAGCTCTGCTCTTGTGGCTTGCAGGATATAGTACCCCTCCTGGCTGCTTTCACCAGCTGGCATTTAGTGTCTGTGACTTTTCCAAGCACAGAGTGCAAGCTGTTGGTGGATCTACCATTCTGGAGTCTGGAGGACAGTGGCCCTCTTCTCACAGCTCCACTACGTGGTGCCCCAGTAGGGACTCTGTATGGGGGTTCTGATCTCACATTTCCCTTTTGCACTGCTCTAGCAAAAGTTCTCTATGAGGGCCCCACCCCTGCAGAAAACTTCTGCACGGGCTTCCAGGCATTTCCATACACCCTCTGAAATCTAAGCAGAAGTTCCCAAACCTCAATTCTTGACTTCTGTGCACCTACAAGCTCAACACCATGTGGAAGCTGCCAAGGTTTGGGACTTCTACCCTCTGAAGAAACAGCCTGAGCTATTCCTCGGACCCTTTTAGTCACAGCTGTAGTAGCTGGGACACATGGCACCACATTCCTAGACTGCACACAGCAGAGGGACACTGAGCCCAGCCTGTGAAACCATATTTTTCTCCTAAACCTCCAGGCCTGTGATGGGAGGGGTTGCTGCAAAGGTATCTAACATGCCCTGGAAACATTTTCCCCTATTGTCTTGGTGATTAACATTGGGGTCCTAGTTACTTATGCAAATTTCTGCAGCTGGCTTGAATTTCTCAGAAAATAGGATTTTCTTTTCTATCACATTGTCAGGCTGCAAATTTCTATCACATTGTCAGGCTGTTGTCCTTTTAAAACTGTCTTTAACAGCACCCAAGTAACCTCTTGAATGCTTTGCTGCTTAGAAATTTCTTCCTCCTGATACACTAAATCATCTCTCTCAAGTTCAAAGTTCCACAAATATCTAAGGCAGCGGCAAAATGCCAGTAGTCTCTTTGGTAAAACATAACAAGAGTCACTACCTTTGCTCCAGTTCCCAAGAAGTTTCTCATCTCCATCTGAGACCACCTCAGCCTGGACTTTATTGTTCATATCACTATCAGCATTTTTGTCAAAGCCATTCAACAAGTCTCTAAAGAGATTCCAAACTTTCCCACGTTTTCCTGTCTTCTGAGCTCTCCAAACTGTTCCATCCTCTGCCTGTTAGTCAGTTCCAACGTCATTTCCACATTTTCAGGTATCTTTTCAGCAGCACCCCACTCTGCTTGTTCCAATTTACTGTATTAGTCTGTTTCCACAATGCTGATAAAGACATACCTGAGACTGGGCAGTTTACAAAAGAAAGAGGTTTAAGGGACTTACAGTTCCACATGGCTGGGGAGGCCTCACAATCATGGCAGAAGGTAAGGAGGAGCAAGTCATGTCTCACATGGATGGCAACAGGCAAAAGGAGAGAACTTGTACAGGGGAACTCCTGTTTATAAAACCATCAGATCTCACAAGACTTATTCACGATCATGAGAACAGTACTAGAAAGACTCGCCCCTATGGTTCGATTATGTCCCACTTCCTCCCTCCCACAACATGAAGTGGGAGTTGGGGGAGTTAAATTCAAGATGAGATTTGGGTGGGGACACAGCTAAACCATATCACAGAGGTTCAACATGTTTTGCAATATCATTGTATTTAAATGCATATGGATATATTTGTCTGTCAAAGAGAATTTTTCTTTCTCCTTTTTTCAAAGATAACTATGTTTTTACTTGAAATCAAAGATGATAAAGGTGAATTCATACAGCAAGCCACATATCTCTCTCTCAAACTATTTATTTAAAATGGATTCAGTCCAACAATCTTTGGGTTAAAAGTACTATATGCCAACCTAATACTGTTCCCTGATCTCATCTGTGTGTGACATGTGTGTGCATGGCTTTCAGATGTAGGATTCTATAACCACAATGTTCTGAAAATATAATATGAGGACACATTACCCCACTGGTCAATGCCCCACCCCTTCAATGCAAATCTTTCAGCCTCTTTTCATCTGGAGACAATTCAATAGCCTTGGAACATTTTCTGGAATATTTTCCACAATGAGCAAGATCTCATCTCTTGTGTACTACATCAGTGTGTGAAAGGTCATCTTCCAAATCAGTAGGTGCATATAATTACACACACTGAATGGACTATACGTGGATCCTTCTCATTTTAGGTATTATTTTTTTCTTCTACTATGCTAATTCTCCTTTGCCATGAAATATGTAAAAACAGAATCCTATACTCAATTCTAAAATATATAAGCTATATGAAACAAACAAACAACAGAAAGTAAAGCTTGGGAAAATAGAAGTCAATGAAAAGTTTGAAACACCAAGATTCAAGTAAAACCTGCATCAAGTGTCAAAATCTTAAGCAGTAGAAACACAAATAACATTTTTTCAGAGCACTAAACGGCAGTATTCAGATCCAGTAGGTCTTTGTTTTGGACCTCACTAAATTCTAAACACTGGAAGAAAGAAATTCCTCAGTTTGAATCAAGTGTTTAATTCTGGATGAATCAGTGGAAGCTAGGAGTGCTTGGGTCACACAGCACATGCGTGACCACAGGTCTGCTGCTAGACATTCTGGGGCTGATATTAATTTATCTCACCAATAGGTGTCTTTCTCTAATAACAGATAAATTTGAATAGGTTGCAAACCGTTACCTTGTAAGGGATTTGGTAATATATTGAGTATATGTTCCTCTTTGGGAACTTCTCTGATAATATCAGAATCTCGGAGGTCTCTTATAGTACCCACTCTCACCCCACCCTGACATAAAACCTAAGGTCAAGTCTCAATTTAGTTTCCAGTGCTGCTTATTTATAAATATATTTGTTTTGACATTTCTCCTAATTTCTAATAAATACATATTCTCTACTTAAAAGAGACTTGTGTCTCCAACCCAGACAAGGAGTTCATGCAACAGACATAATATACAAATAATGAGGAAACCAACACTGAAGGAGACTTCTAGGTGAGCTAGACGCTAGTTTGTGAAATGTGTCTAACTTCATTGGGTCAAACCAAACTTGGAAGAATTTAAAGATTTTCTTTTTTTTTTTTTTTTTTTTTTTTTTGAGACGGAGTCTCGCTCTGTCGCCCAGCCCAGGCTGGAGTGCAGTGGCGCGATCTCGGCTCACTGCAAGCTCCGCCACGCCATTCTCCTGCCTCAGCCTCCCGAGTAGCTGGGACTACAGGCGCCCACAACCGCGCCCGGCTAATTTTTTTTTTTTGTAATTTTTAGTAGAGACGGGGTTTCACCGTGGTCTCGATCTCCTGACCTTGTGATCCGCCCGCCTCGGCCTCCCAAAGTGCTGGGATTACAATAACTATAGCAGGGAATTTATAGGTGGAGCTAGAAGAATATGAAATTGAGAGGAAGAAAACTTAAAAAGGGGGAATAGGAAAGTTGTGGTCTCTTTTCCACAGTGACTTCCAGTAGGATCAAGCTGAATGGTGAGCCTGTCTATAAACATTGATGGGTCTGGCACAGACTTCTTAATTTTTAATAAGAAACTTGTAAACTCATTTTTTCTCTAGAAAAAAAGAATGCAATACTAACTTGGGGAAAGATACTTTTTAACCACATACAACTCATCTATACTTAACCTGCCAGAAGTTTTTTGCTGGCTGACTCATGCCTTGGATCTTTCATTGACTTCAAATATTTTTTCTTCATACTAATCTCTGGTATGCTATCTTTCTTAGTGTTATATTCTGCAGTGATCTTCATTAACTTCCCAACACCCAACTATGATTATTATAAGGATGACCATACACTTAGATGTTTACATTACTACATAATATGAATGTGAGTTACATACTGGCTTTTTGTACATATCTGTTATACATTAATATCTATAATTTAGTTTCTGCAATGTATTTCCTATTTTTCAATAAGAATTGGGTTCCTGTTGCTCTTGGAAAAACTAAATCAATATTATTGTATTCTAATAGATAGACTAATTCTCACTGGAAGAAAGATGCTGATAACGATGCCATGCTGTATCAGTGTAAGGTAAATTATATTACCATACAACCTGGGATATTTACTTAATAAATTTAATCATTCTAGATAATTCAAGTAAGAATGATTTTTCCTCAGCAGAATTTGTTTTAAACACTACAAACTTTATCAGCCAGCCTTCTACACTTAACCACTTGCTGGACCAGTCGATGAGCCCTGTTGCCTCTGTAAATCAAATTGATTGATGCCTAGGGCACATCACTTGCCCATGGCAGGTCAGTTCTCTCTCTGGATGGCCATTAACTTCAGCTTCCACCGCTTGAATTTTACTTAGAAAAATTGAGGTGTCTTTCTTTGAAAGCTTGTTATGCCATATATGCTCAAAATTCAGCAACGTCACTTAAATGTTATGAAAATAAGTTGAGATACATTCAAAATAGAAGAGATTCATTATTTTATATTGTTCTGTAAGACAATAAACATAATATAAGGGAAAATGATTGTGGACCAGATAATTATGAAAGATTGGGGATGTAAAAATATAAATGCTTCTCCACTGAAATGGCCATATCCTCTCTACAGAGTGAATGGATTAAACCCAAAAGCAATAAATGATGTATCATGAGTATGTCTTATGTAATGATTATAATATCAATTGTCATTAGGCCAACCTGTGTCTGCAAAAATGTATTCTCTTCATAAAATGTATGTATTATTGTATAATACATTATATCAATACCTATGTGTAGGTGTATGCATGTACCTATGCACAATCATAAACACACACCCCATACATATATATGCAATGCTACATATGTGTTTACCATGCACTTTTGAACTCACTATTTCTAGGAAACAAACAAACAAAAATAGGGGTTTATTCTAATTGATTCAAATATTTACTTCTAGTTTACTTAGTCTTTGTAGATACATGAAAAAAAACCAACAGAACACTCACCAATTACTTTTTTAGGATGGTAAATTTGAAGTTTTTAGACCGATGCCAGAGTTTACTGGTTGTTTTTGAACACAGAGAGGTGAATTGGGCTATCTTTGTTTTATATCTCTTATCGCTAACATTATATTTAAAAATGAAGTATAAAATTGCAGCTTAAGAAATAATAGCTCCTAATGCTCTTAAGTCACTATCACATTAAATCTTGCACATTTTGAGGAAAATAGGATTTTTTTCACTATGCATAAGTGTTTTATCACAAAGAACATAAAAACACATATAAACAGGGTTAACATTTTTTTTCTTGATAATCCAGGAAAGACTATGTTCTAGTATCAGCCAAGTTTTAACAAAACATTTTATCTTTTTTTCATAATATAGATGACCCCTTTGTAATACAACTTTCTACTTTGATGATGTCAAAGAAAAATTGTATCAATATTACACAGGCAAGGAACATTTTATTCAAGAGGACATATGAGAACTCAATTTGAACTCAACTACAATGGAATAAAGGCTGGAGGATTTTAAAAGTTGGTGAAGGAGGTGGGGGAGTGGGGGGGATCATAAGCTGTTTTTGCTAGTAGGTGTTCCCAAAGGAAAAATAAACTAGCCCATATCTTTATCACAAGAATGGTATGCCCGCTGAAGTTAGACTCCTACACTCCTACAAAGACTGGGAGATAGGAGTGCTATCATTCTTGATAGTTACATTTCAAGAAGATGGCTCCCAGATCCTGCAGAAAGAAATTCCTGGGTTTAAATACTAGTGAGAGACTTTTAAATAGATTTACATACATCTCAAAGGAACAGATAATGAATTTATGATTACAGGTTTTCCAAAAAAATGTTCTAAGAAAAGGGAACTCAGAGATTAGAAATAGGAAAAAGCCTGTCTAGAGTTCAGTCAAGCTGAGAGGAACATTAAGGCTGCCTTGATTCTAAAAATATTCTATTTCTGCAGTAGACAATATAGTAGTGACTAACCACTTGTGGATACTGAGGTCATGAAATGTGGGTATTATGACTGAGTCATTGAACATTTCCTTGTATTTCAATCTAGTTGAGGTAAATTTAAATTAATTAGTAATAAGTAGCTAGTGGCTGGGCAATACATACACATGGCATGTACTATATATATACATGGAAACATAATCAACGGTTATTTTGAACAAAAGTAAAATCTTAAGTTAAAAATGAAACATAATTGATATAGAAAGCATCTGCCTTTACATTTAGGATAGCTTATGTACTAATTTGCATTGCTACACTTTATTAGTTATTTGTTGTCATGTGATTTCACTTATGATGAATAATCAAAAGATTCATTAAACACACCCTGATTTATTAATTTGCAAATATTTGCTTTCAATTATTCATTTTCCACACACCCAAAGGGTACCAGTGCATGAGGAAATTCCATGAGAGAGAAAAGTAAATAAACTTCCATATTTTGCATTTCTGCCTTGGTTACAACATCATTCCACATTCAGTGCTGGAGCTGCACAGCACTCTATTTCAAAACCAACCTTTCTATAAAAAAGGAGTCTATCTATTGTTTATCACACTTTTTTTCTGAATTAATGATATGGGTAAATACCCAGTCCCAGAATTTTTTACCCATTGCTTAATCCAGTTTTGTTGCAGGAGATATAAATTTCCAGCAGAAATTACTCTGCATTCTCATTCTTTCTTTTCTCTTCCTTTTGTTTAGGAGAGATATATACCGCTATCCCAAGGTAAACCTGTGTACCACTGTTAGCATCCCCTTTCATAGCTGTGTTGCCAGGACCTGGATTTGCCATCAATTCCTCTCCCACCTGTAATGTCAACTGCTCTTTCCACTGACTCCTACTTCCAACCCAAGCCTAAAATCAAATTGACGTTTTTCCCAGCCAGGAATGACAGAAACCAACAGTGGCAGCAACAACAACTAAAAAAACAACAGACACTCTCGTGGTTAAGGAAGTTGCTCCAATTTTCATGTGTTGAAATACATATAAATGCATGTAAGAATTATAAATACATATAAGACTTAAGGACAGTCTACATTCCCAGAATCTTTTATCAAACATCTTCTAGAAAAAGCAAACAAGCAAAACAAAACAAAACCAAGTTTTACTTACAGATACAAAGGTAAAAATCCTAAGAAACAAAAAAGAAAGAGAGACAGAGGGGAGAGAGAGAGAGAGAAAAGAAAGAAGAAAAGAAAGAAAGAAAAGAGAGGGAAGGGGGGAGGGGAGGCGAAAGGAGTAGGAGAGGGGAGGGGAAAGGGGTAGAGGGGAGGAGAGGGGAAGAAGGGGAGGGGAGGAGAGGGGAAGGAAATACCAAAAGCATATTGTAATATTCTCAAGTAGAGTGTATAGCAAAAATGAAAAAATGCTTTATCATTTATTAATGTAATTCATTATTTTATTAAGGAAGGAAAATATGTGAGAAGTTAGAACTTCATCCTAAAAGACAGTACAACCTGGAGAAGAAAAGCTCAAAGTGTAGAATCAGATAATAGAAGTTTAGAACTTGACTTTACCACATCCTTTCTGTGTCACCCAGGCCACATTTTCTAACTTCTCTGTACCTATTTCCTTTTCTGTGAAATTGGAATAGCAATATTGCCTGAGAGTTGTTTAGAAGACAAAATGTTCTTTAAAATTTACAGCATTTTATTGAGTATCTGACCCATGATAAATCCTCAATACACATTAAATAGTATTAATGTTATATTACTTAATGTATGCATGAATGTATTTTCTTTCTACTTCAGCGTCAAGCTCCTCTGGTCCTTCCTTACTCACTTCCCTACTACTATCGTGGACAACCTCATTCATTCCCAAAAGATTGCTTTTCAGATTTGACCAGCAAATCTTTGTTACAGCCTAGATCTCTATAAAGTTTCAGTCTCATCTGTGTTCCCAACTGCCTATTAGTATAACAACTAGGTTGTCTTTCCAAAAATCAATACATCAAATCTAAGATAACTACCACTGTCTGCCCTTCCTTCATTAACACCATTTCAGCTTGTTACTTAGGCATTCTCTACCTTGGTTAAAGCAATCATGGTCCTGTCTCTCAAATTAAAAATCTCAGAAATACTTTTTTTTTCTCCCTTACCAAAATAATACTGCTGTTGTTCATATAAAATAGACAGAATGGATAAACAATAACCTAGGACAGTCTTTGGCACTTTCCTGGGAACCAAGAGCAAGCATTGGTTCCTTAATAATGACTGAAGCAGTATAACAAGAAGTCACCAATGAAATGTGCATTTGTTCACCTGTCACCTTCTTTTCATTTCATTTTTCATCCTATGGTTTGAATCAGACTCTATAAACTCCTTCCCAGGGTGTACAATTTGCCTCTGATTTTCCAGCTTCCCAATTAATCTTTCATTGCTTAAAATATGCAATGGGATTTATTTAAAATAGTTTATGCTTTAAAACTTTTTAGTAGGTTATCGAGGCCTTCAAAATCATTATCTACCATATTTTTCTCTCTTCTGTCTCTTGATTTTGATGTACTCATTTTACTTTCTGATGACTCCCAAACTCATACAACAGTTTGTTTCCAAACAACTCAGGACATTTCTCACACCTTGGCTCTACATTCACTGGTCTCCATTTCCTGAATAGCTTTCTCCCTTTTCCCATATGTATAAATACTGATTTTACCTTCCTTGAGGCCCAGATAAAGCGTTATCCCCGCTATAAAAATACATCTTTCCTCCTCAAACTAAATATATTTTTGCACTAAAATTAATTTCTCCCTCTATATTCCAAAAGCATATGTCTTATAAAATTATCAATGTTTTAATTCTTTTATTGTTTCCTAGTAGAGAGATAACTCTTATCAAATGTGTATTTTTTTTTAAATCTGTACATCGACATAATTAATATGACTTGCCTTCACTGATCCTTAAGTAAATAATATTTTGAAATTTGTGCATCATTCAGGAAAACATACTATTTAATGTTATTATTCACTTTTGAAAACAATATACAGTCTCCAGTAAAAAATTTTATTTATTTCTTAACTTTAATGTGAAGATCAAGATTAAAAAACAAAATATTAACATACCTATATACCTATGCATTTAATACCTTAACTATAATTCAATATATTATAAGTAATTATAAGAGATTTAAAAAATTTTATCAGACACTCAAGTATTAAATTTTCATACTCATTCTACTCTTTCTAGTAAGCTCTAGCATTTTAGGGGTTGGGCTGCCATCTGGTGGAAATTTTAAGTCTTAACTAAAAAATCCATCTTTTGGTGTAGCTTACTCATTTATGTTTTGTTTTGTTTTGTTTGTTGTTTTTTGCTTTTTTTTTTTTTTTTGAGACGGAGCCTCACTCTGTCTCCCAGGCTGGAGTGCAGTGGCCGGATCTCAGCTCACTGCAAGCTCCGCCTCCCGGGTTTACGCCATTCTCCTGCCTCAGCCGCCCGAGTACCTGGGACTACAGGCGCCCGCCACCTCGCCCGGCTAGTTTTTTGTATTTTTTAGTAGAGACGGGGTTTCACCGGGTTAGCCAGGATGGTCTCGATCTCCTGACCTTGTGATCCGTCCGTCTCGGCCTCCCAAAGTGCTGGGATTACATTATGTTGTTATTATAAGCATGTTAATAAACATTGTGGTTGCACAGGAGAAAATGTACTAAATTAATGAGCTGAAATCTAATAGAAAATAAAATCAAACATACTTAAATTAGACAAGTATGCATTTCTGCTTGCCTTAACCATCCATTTGTACCACAATAAATTTAATATTGTGAATATAAAGAAGGCCATAAAAACTCAACAAATAGACAAACAGGCAATTGGTTACTGTGTGAACACAATTAAGATTTTTTTAACCCTAAGTTATAAACCAAGATTTGCTTTTACTGTCATGCAATTACAAAACCTCTACGTAAGATTCAAAAGGAACCACAGGTAGTCACGAAAAAATACACTGGGAACAGATTACGTTCTATTTCATTTCTGATTACCCAATTGCACATTCATTTCTCAATTATTTTTTCTTGAAATACCTTGTTTGGTGCAGTAATACCTTGCCGTTTATTTACTGTACTTAATGAAATACAACTAGAGTAGATAAACTCAGAACCAAATGTAAAAATGAGTACTCAGATATGAAATAGAATATTGTCAAATATTGTTTTAGTAAGACTCATATACAACCATTTCAAAACTGATTATACCTAAAAATTTTAAATGAAATTGTTGAAGATAACTCTTGGTTGGTAGAGTCGATATGTTAATATTCTAGAGTGCAGATCACATCCTTAGTTTAATTATTGACACCAACTCACAGGAGATGCATTTTTATCTAATGAGGGTGTTATTCTTGTTGGATATATTTTATTTACAAAAAATTAAAATTTAATCTCACCATAATAGGATGTTTGCCTAGACATGCTAGGCTTGACAGAGATTATTTATGATTCTGAAAATGTAACTAAATTGCACAAAGCCCTTGAGGAACCTAAAAGCAGAATGTGTTAGAGAAATGAGGGATACATTGTGAAGCAAGAAAGCTCAAGAGCAGTTCCAGTTCTGTTCTTAATTAACAGTATGGTTTAAATAATAATAATAAAATAATCATAATCATAAGCCACATTGTAAAGCAGTTTTCATATCACATATTGTTGAATCCTCACAACAATGAGACAATAAGCGTTCCTTTACTATTAGTTTTGTAGCAACTACAAAACAGGTTCAGAGATACAAAATAACTTTGCCAAGTGCAAACAGCTAGTACATGCCACAGATGGAACGTTCAGCCAGACTACTGGGATTCGGCTTGCTCATTGAAAAACAATATTCTGTGAATCCTATTTAGGATTTTAGTTTCCTATTCAGGTGAATCATAATAGGTTTACTTTATTACAGAACCAATTAGTATTTTAAAATTACTTAATCTGTATTTGTTTTGTTAGGATTTAACATATATAAAAAATGATACATAAAAATAGATGTGCCTGGGCCGGGCGCGGTGGCTCAAGCCTGTAATCCCAGCACTTTGGGAGGCCGAGGCGGGTGGATCACGAGGTCAGGAGATCGAGACCATCCTGGCTAACATGGTGAAACCCCGTCTCTACTAAAATTACAAAAAAATTAGCCGGGCGTGGTGGCGTGCGCCTGTAGTCCCAGCTACTTGGGAAGCTGAGGCAGGAGAATGGCGTGAACCCGGGAGGCGGAGCGGAGCTTGCAGTGAGCCGAGATTGTGCCACTGCACTCCAGCCTGGGCGACAGAGCGAGACTCCGTCTCAAAAAAAAAAAAAAAAAAAAAAAAAAAAAAAAATAGATGTGCCTGGAAAAAATAAGGTACAACAAAGAGCCATGGCTATAACTATAATCAGTATTCAAGAAGCCTCCACCAATTCATCTGTAAATATGAAACCTCTCTGCAGCTGACCTGGGTGTAAACTTTACACTAAAATTTATGATAATTATCTCCTTTTTTTTTTTTTTTTTTTTTTTTTTTGAGACAGAGTCTCGCTCTGTTACCCAGGCTGGAGTGCAATGATGTGATCTCGGCTCACTGCAACATCTGTCTCCCAGGTTCAAGCAATTCTCCCTCAGCCTCCTGAGTAGCTGGAATTACAGGCGCCCACCACCACACCCGGCTAACTTTTTGTAATTTTTGTAGAGACAGGGCTTCACTATTCTGGCCAGGCTGGTCTCGAACTCCTGACCTCGTGATCCACCCACCTCAGCCTCCCAATATCGCCTTTTCAACAAACGTTATACACCTTTGTATTCATCCTTAAAGTTAATTTTGTTTTGTCTGTTATGCTTATTAATGGTAATATATGTTTTTATTTGACATCTTGTTTCAGTCAAGAGGTTTGTGAAAATTGTCTTAGATAATTTTAGATATTAGAGATGCCATTTATTTTTATTGCTCTATGGTAATTCATTGTATCAATAAGAAATATTTATTTTGTAATTGATAGACATAGGATTTTCTTCTAGTTTAAGTCTATTATGATAAAATCCAGTGGGATTTCTGTGTGACAAGTTATGTACATCTTCCAAATTAGTATACAATTATATCCTAATTATCAAAATGATTGTACCAACTTATTCTCTTATCCACACTTCACAATGAAATTTTTTGTTTCATTTTTTGCCACTCTCATGGTTGTTTTAATTTGTTTCGCTTTTATGCTTACAAGGTTGAACACACCTTTTCATAGAATTATAGAATACATAATCCACTTTTGTACTCATTTAAAAATACTATGCTATGTATTTCTCTTACCCATTTATAGCAATTCTAAACATATTTGGAATGCAGATTGTTTCCAAGCAAAGTAAAGAATAAAGCGTGTTCTGGGGAAAATAGAAATGAATATAGGCTGGGTGCAGTGGCTCACGCCTGTGATCGCAGCACTTTGGGAGGCCGAGGCAGGTGGACCTCCTGAGGTCAGCAGTTCGAGACAGTCTGGTCAACATGGTGAAACCTTGTCTATACTAAAAATATAAAAATTAGCCTGGGGTGGTGGCGCATGCCTGTGATCCCGGCTACTCGGGAGACTGAGGCAGGCGAATCGCTTCAACCCTGGAGGCAGAGGTTGCAGTGACCCGAGATTGCGCCATTGCAATGTGGTCTGGGCGATGAGTGAAATTCCACCCCAAAAATAAATAAATAAATAAATACATAAATAAATACATAAATAATGCAAGAAGCTAAGGGGCAAGGGAATGGGTACCGGAAAGATGGCAATTCACTGTAAGATGATCACCACGGCAATGACAAAGTATTTAGTAAAAACCTCACCATAATACATACACGCATGTATGTGTGTGCATGCAAGTATAATGCCAGGTTCATAAGGAACAACAGGTAGCAATGTAGGAACAGCTGGCAACAGGTTACATTCTATTTCATTCTGATTGCCCATGTCCACGTTCATATCTGAGTTATTTCTTCTTGAAATATCTTGTTTGATGTAGTAATAGCTTGCAGTTTACTGTACTTAATGAAATATCACTAAAGTAGATGAACTCAGAGACAAATGTACAAGTGAATAATCAGAAATGAAATAGAATATTGTCAAAAAGCTCAGAGACCTAAAAAATTTTCAACCACAATATAATATGAAATATTATTAAGATGTACTTTGATAACAAGGGAGGATCAAAGTCGACCTTTCTATAAGGATCAATTCAAGGGTATTAACAATCTTTCTATTGTTAATACTTTTGAATGGATTATGGTAGAGCTCAACAGATTTTTTCAATTGGAATAAAAATGATTCAGGAAATGATACTAAAGGTGCACCTTGACCTCAAAGTCTGATAGTCTCATGGTTTCTGCAAGTAAGTTGAGAAAGAAAAAGAAGTTTTGGAGCACAAAAAAGCAGAGGAATGTTGCAAGACATTTGTTTTTAAACAAACAAACAAAAAAAAAACTGAAATGAATGTTTATTGGCACATAAAACTAAGTAAAATAGAATAAAAAAAACCTACCATGTATATAGAGAGGAAAGCTACCATTATAACCAGAACTCTGGATATAAATATCTCCATTTCTATAACATTGTTTGAGTTAACGGTCTACAAATAGGAGGTAAACGACAAACGCCTAAGCTCTTAAGGAGGGCACATTGTTCACTTCAGATATGACAAAGAAAGTAGTGGAAAAAGAAGATCCTTCCCTTCCCTCCTCTACTTTTCTCCCCTCTCTTCCCCTTGCCTCCCCTCCCCTCTCCTCTTCTCCCCTCTCATCCCCTCCCCTGCCTTCCCCTTCTTTCCCCTCCTCTTCCCTTATATAGAAATAAAGACCATAGAGAACAGTAGATTTAGGAATTTATCCCAGAGAGAAGATCTGGATCTCTAACAAAGAGTATGACCCAAACACTATCATAAAATAGGTCACCTTTAATTCCAACTAGAGTTACAGAATTGCTATTAACCATAAATTCTTTTATTCTCTCATTAATCTTCTTTTTGAAAGAGTATTTCAGTTTCATTGTCCGGATTCCTCCAATTCTACTTAGTGTGTGTGGGGATAATTTCTTTCCCCATTCACTTCCATGTCTTTGGCTCTAGGGTTGGGACACTATCACTGGATAAAACATTTACAGTATATTTTGCCTGGATGAAGAATCCTAACCATAATATCTAGTGAACAGACAGACCAACTGTGATAAGGATACAAGTTGTTCAACCAATCTTTCCAGTTTTATTCTTTGCAGAAACATGGTAGGCATTTTTGAAGTTTTCTTTATTAAGGAAGTTTTGTGATGTTTTCTGTCTCCATATGACTTGCTTTAGCCAATGTGGTATAATCGGGAGTGATATGGCTCACTTTGGGCCCAAATCATTAAAAGCCAGTTAATAATTCACCGCTTGCACTTCCCACAGTTCTGGTGATCACACATGCTCACGTCAACAAGCCTCCATTATCTCACATCCCTGAGTAACTCTTTGGGCAGATTGATCTAATAATCTACATAGGACATGTACTTGAAATGCAAACTTTGAATTTGTCAAACAAGCAAAATTTTGAAGTTGTTTTATACTGCAGAATTACTGACCCCACTGTGACTGTCAGAATAACAACATGTGTTTTCATTTGTTTCTGTAATAACTGTGCTACCCTATCTGATATCTTCTGAATAAAAGGATATCTAAACACCTGGACTCTGTCATCATCTTTCCTTCCAAATGTCATGTTATTGTTTCTGTATTTTAAATCCCTCTCTTTTAAATATACTGTTTTTAATAGTCAAGGCTTATTAACCATTACCCATCTGTCCCACTCTTATTTTTATTCTCTAATCTACCTCAGAACTTTTATTGGAAATTTCTTTCCACCTGCCCAAATATTGAATACTAAGTTTGGATTTGTAGGTGGTAGGAATGGCGTAGACTAGACTATCTTTACATAAAGTGAAATTAAGCCTGGATTAAGTTTTATGATATATTCAGGTTGCTTCTATTGAGCATCAAAAATAATTATTTGATTCTGTCACTAAAGAAAAGAAAAAATGTGTCCAAACATTTTGTCTTACCTCGTACAAACCAACAATTTATTAGTTTATTTATTCTTTCTAAAATTTGGTTTACAGAAAGATAAATACAGTTTCAGGAAAATATTTGAAAGGGTTAGAGAATAATTTTTACTTATTACTTTCACTAGGGATGTAAGACCACTTTGAATCAAGCAGGGACTTGCAAAATGTGTTCTGAAGGTTAGACCAATCCGGTTGAGAAGGACGTTTTGATTTATTAATCAAATATGAATCAAATAGCTGGCTGATTGTAGATTAATGATTTAAAGTAATACTTCTTTTAATTATGATCATAAATGACCTTAAAGAAGTTCTACGGGGCCAATTATTACCACATATTATGAGGAAGTAAACAAATTTGCCGCTAAATTTTTCTCCAGTGAAGTGAGTTGTACCGTAGTTTATCTTATTATTTGATATTTACAACCCAACTGTTGATGGTTACCAATGAACTTTTACTACTTCTGTGTTTTATGGTTACTGAAAGAAATACAATTTAATGATTGAATGAAATGTGTAGCCAGTAGTTAAATCACAGTCACACATTTAAATAGTTATTTATAAAGATACACATTTAGGATGCAAATGAATTCCAAAGTTTACTCATTTTCTAAAGAATTTATCTTTTTTTACTGGTTGTGGGTGAAGATTAGTGTATTAATAATTTTCTACCTATTTTTTTCCTCTAGAAGTTACAATGTATCTTCAAAATTTTTCAAGTTTATCTTGCTTATATTCTCAGGATCAACTCTGAGTCACTTTTTCCTATCATTATTTCTAAAGTTTCCATTATGTTTTTAAAGTACATCATCTTTTCCTTATACTCTCTGGGATAATTTTGACTTTCCTAACTGATTCAAGTATAACATAATAACACATGTAAAACACTGGACTGTAATGTAAATGAAATAATGTATAGAAAGAAAATGAAAATTTCTGTTTTGAAATTCTCAATAGTTGACTTTTTTTTTTTTCCAGTGGATAAATTAAAATTTACTTATGAGGACGAATCACATTATCTTTTTATTAGAGGGTAAAACCTATTAAGCTCAAAAACTAGTAAAGGATTTCTGTGTTTATGCAAACATAAAATGGAAATCATAGACTAGAATATGAATGGAGAACTTCCATGAGAGGCCAAGCTGTCCAGATGAATAATGTGAGAATTGTCTGTTTGTGATGTTAGTTGCATTTTTACAGATTCTCTTAAATTTAACAAAAGTTGAACCTACAAGCAGAGATGAACAAATAAAATTCTTATTTTGTTCTCTTATCTTTGGTCCAATGCCTGTCACTGGAAAGGCTGAATTCCAAATTGAGGGGAATAATCAATACAACTATCTCTGGAAGAAAACAGGTTGGCGGTTCTAACAAGGTAGCAGGTAAGGAAGTAAGCAAAGTTGCCCACATTAGATCTCTGGTGGAGTGTCAATTAAGAATTTCCAGTATTGGCCGGGCGCGGTGGCTCACGCCTGTAATCCCAGCACTTTGGGAGGCCGAGACGGGCGGATCACGAGGTCAGGAGATCGAGACCATCCTGGCTAACACGGTGAAACCCCGTCTCTACTAAAAAATACAAAAAACTAGCCGGGCGAGGTGGCGGGCGCCTATAGTCCCAGCTACTCGGGAGGCTGAGGCAGGAGAATGGCGTGAACCCGGGAGGCGGAGCTTGCAGTGAGCTGAGATCCGGCCACCGCACTCCAGCCTGGGTGACAGAGCGAGACTCCGTCTCAAAAAAAAAAAAAAAAAAAAAAAAAAAAAAAAAAAAAGAATTTCCAGTATTATTTAATATGCCATATAAAAATGTCAGTGTCTGAATTGTGCTTTGCATATGTTGACCAGAGATCTTTATTACATTTTGTTAAACGCCATAACTTTAATTTTTGTGTACTTTAAGCTACCGAAATACACATTTGCTTCAAAATGGCATAGTTTACCATAGGAGAGGGAGAAACTAGTTAATAAATGACCAAGAGATATTTGCAGAAACTTAAAAATCATTTGGGATTTGTCAGAAATGTTGGCAAACTATACACATAATTAAAAGTCAAGATATTGTTGTGGGACATTACTTAGTGTCTTCTGAATGCTAGGAAATTTGGAAACACTTTATGTAATGAGTGATCTATTTTCAAACACTAATACCCTGACTAATTTGTAACATCTTAGGCAAACTCCTCCTTTGCTTACCATTCCCACTGATTTATTTATCATCCTTCACACGAAAACTTCTACAAACAGTTGTCCCCATGTACCCCGAACTTCCTCTTTGCCTCATTCCCTCATGGCCTACTTCAATCTGGCAGCATTTTACTAAATTTTTAAATCAACTCATTAATAACATCTGAGGCTAAAATTATTGGACACTTTCCTGCCTCATTCTATTTGAATACTCTTAACATTCACTCGTTACTATTCCTTTCCTCTCCACAAACTTCTCTCCATTTTCCTACCTATTTTCTACTCTGTTTTCATAAAAATTCAGAGCTGTGGGCCTCAATCTACTATGGAAAACTTTCCATTATCCAATTTTTACATAATGAATACCTCAGACTTTTTCTTCCTTTATCCTACTATATACTGTCTCCCTAGTTAATTTGATTTTATATCATTAGTTTGCCCTTATAATCATTGCATTCCCCTCCAATAACATATCTAATAATTCAATATTCCTGTTTTTACTACATACTAAATATTCCTGAAGTCTTTTCTTTATCTAAACAGCCACTTACTTAACTCAGCTTGAGTCCCTATAACTATCTATTCTTCCAGAAAGGAAGGCTTCCCACAATTACTCCACCTCCAGACCAACTGAATTTCTATGCACACCCAAAGTGTTCTTAAAAAGACTCAGATCATGTCACTTCTAAACTTGAAACCCTGCAGCAATTTCCTGTTTTAAGCCTCAAGTCTAAAATCATTAACCTGTTCTGTAAGGTGCTAACTGCCTCATGTCAACTTCTCAGCTTTTTCTGTTTCATTCTCAGAATTCTGAAAGAGGCTGCTGTCACAATGGTATATTTCTATCCCCTCAAATGTACCAGGCTCTTTTCTTTCTGCTTCAGGTCTTTCATGCTTGCTCTTTCCTTAGCCAGGGATACTTTTTGATTCTGAGTCCACTTTAAATATGTTATTTCAACCAATATATCCTGGGCCTATTTCCGTATTCTTTTCTAGAGAAAATGTCAGAATTATACCCAAATTTATCTAAATAATTTTATGTTGCTGTCAATCTTCTTCATTAAATTGAAAAGTCATAAAAGCAAGGATCATTTCTCACTTTTTCACCACACTAACACCACACTTTGCAGATAGTTGACTTAAAATTCATATTTCATTAAGTGAATGAATTTATGAATAGTAGAACAAAAATCACAAATATAAGGCAGATAGTGAAGTACATTTTGAATGTTTAACATTTAGTTCATGCTAAGAAACATTCATGCTGAGAAAAATATTAATAATTTTAAAGGTAATAACGGCTTACATTGATTGTACAGTCATTAAGAGTCAGGCAATCTTCCGATAACACAGCATATTTTAAATCACTCAATTTATTGGTAACTTTCTAGCTCAATTCTCCAAAATTCACCACATTTTTCACCCTTATTTCCCTAACTACATTTTCACTTTCCTTTTACCTCTGTAAGGCATGACTGTGTTAATTTTCTCAGTAAGTGTCATCTAATACAAATAGATAAACAATGTATTAGAGCTCCATTTTCTCTGTCACATGAAAGAGTGTGATGGATATTTCTTTTAGTTAAAATCCGTAAGTGTTTGTAATAGTGCTGTGAATACAGTGGATGCTCAGTAAATAGCAGGCTGGTAAAAAGAATGAGGAGGTATTCCTCATTAAAATAACTAGAATTCAATCAGCATTGTTTAACATCCCCAACAATTTGTTTCTGGAAGCTTAAAATAAGAGTGTAACTGTGATTACAAAAACAAAAACTTATTTTTGTCAAGACATTATTCACTTTTGAGTAGTTTAAATTTGATATTAGAAATCAATGAAAATGGCTACTGAGAAAAAGATATGGGTCAGACTGTTACAGTAAAACATCTTGGTATATTAAAAATGTATGATGTCAGTAGGGCTTCTATTTCAAGGCTGTGGGAAAGCATTTACCAAATCTAAAAGTAAGAATGAAGGGACCTTTTGGAAAGGCTTAAGAAAATAACAATGTATAGTCTGAAAACTGGATCTTCTAAGAAGATTCTCTGATGGAACAATAGAAAGCTAGAAAGAAGGTTTGCAAATCATTTCTTGGCTCCATGTCTCAGGCTACCTGTGACAAACTCAATGATCGCACTCTGATTGTGTGGCAAGTGAACATTTGGTATGATTATAGAATGGTTTTAACGAAGGAAAACTAGTGTGTAAAGTGTGAAGAGGTTTAGCACTTCAGGTCCCTTTGGTCTAATAAAATATATAATGTAATTTAAAATGCATTGTTCCTAGAATTAATTGCACAGTAATACTTGGAGTCAAGAAACATGTAACATTCTTGGAAATATGACCTAGGTTATGACTCAATAAATAGTTTAGATGATTGTGCTCTCTGTTGCATGAATGAAGCCATAAAATCTCAACTTTAAATATAATTATGATAACAATCATTTTGTTAATATACTGTAGTTGATTACCTAGTGAATTACATTCATTGTAGATCAAAATACATGCTCAGCATAGGAATGTCTTCTAGCTGAAATAATGACATTTTAACAAAAAGACTTCAGACATGGTCAACTGAAAGGCTTTATATATATATATATATGTATGTAATATATAGATACACATATATTAAATATATAAAACGTATGTGTACATATACATATATATATTTGGGAGATGGTCTGGCTCTGTAGCCCAGGCTGGAGTGCAGTGGCATGATCTTGACTCACTACAACCTCTGCCTCCGGGGTTTGAGTCATCCTATCACCTCAGCCTCCAAAGTAGCGGGGACTACAGTTGCACATGTGCAGCTAGTTTTTGTATTTTTTGCACAGACAGGGATTCTCCATGTTGTCTAGTTTGTTCTCTAATTCCTGAGCTCAAAGTATTTGCCTGCCTTGGCCTCCCAAAGTGCTGAGACTATACGAGTGAGCCACTAGGCCCAGACAAAAGGCTTTGTATGTTTTACATAAAGGCCGTCAGATTTAAAATACATCATTTCACACTATGCACACTTGGAAGCATTTGGAAGAATTCTCAAAATTGGTCTTCTTAGTTTTCCTGTTTCCTTAGATAATCTGTGTCGGACTATCTGAAAGGACTTACTTTAAAGACTCTTAAAAGTATTCCTTATTTGAATGAAAGTTAACAACAAATATTTGCCTATTTTATGCCATAGTAATAACAAATCTTTCCAACTTACATATATACCAATATCAGACAGGTTAAAATACATATGATTATTTAAAGTATTTATTTCAATATAATTTATTTTATTAAAGTGTGGTTTATTATGTATAATGGATAATAATTATATTTGAATACATAAGTTGGCTTAGAAAATTACCAAAATCCAAAACAGTCAAACTTTTTTTACATTGGAGTACCTGATTTAGGTAAAAACAAAACTAAAACAAAATCTGCTGTGCCATTTAAGGTAGTTAGAAAACATTCTGTGCCATTTAGGGCACAGCCAAAACTATATCCCCAAAGTCTTCAATCTCTGTTACACTGCCTATATTCAAACCAGGGAATTTAAAATTATCTTGGGTTCCACTAAGACGTATTCACTTTCTATTGTTTTGTAGCAAATTGCTGAAAATTAAGTGGCTTAAATAATTTTTGTAGGTTAGAAGTCCTTGTAGGCTCAACTAGGTTCTCTGTGAGAGTCTCACAAGAGCAAAATCAAGGTGTTGGCTCAGCTGAACTCTTAATGTTGAGACTCTGGGGGAAGAACTCACTTCCAGCTCATTTAGGTTGTCTGTATAATCTATTTCCTGCAGCTGGAAAACTTCAGTCTCTTTTGCTAGTTAACTATCTGCAGACATCTCTGTCAGCCTCTAATGCCATTCTCAAGTTTTCATATACCATAAAAGAAAAATTACATGACTAGTGAAAAATACAAGAGTGAATTTATTCAGGACTATTGGAACAGTGGAAAGAGATTATTAAACTATGCGAGAAGGATTGAATTTAACTCTACTGAAGCAAAAGGCAGGAAGATTTTTAAATGCTGGAGTGAGTTAATGGAAAACTACTGGAAGATGTTAGTGGAGATGTTGGTCAATGTGATTAGGCAATCTGTGTTTGCCTATTGTCACTTACTGAAGTTGGGCTCCTACCCTCCCACAAGGACTTGGAGGAAAGGATGCTATCTCTTTCTCCTTATACGAGTAAATGTCAAAGGAATGACTCCCAGATCATTGATAAAGATACTCTTGTGTTATAGAAGATTCACATTTCAATAGAGCAGATAAATCTCTGTTACACACCCTATATTCAAATTTTCTAAAATAAATGCTTTAAGAAAATGGAAGTCAGGGGTCTATAGTCAGAAGGAAACTTTATATACGGTCAAGTTGAGGGGAACATTTTTAAGGTCTACGTTGCCCCCTCCACTTTCAAAGCCAGCAATTGTGCTTTGAATCATTCTCATGCTTTGAATATCTCTGCCACCAGCTGGAGAAAACTCTACTCATGAAGGGCTCCTGTGATTAGGTTAACCCCACCTAGATAAGCTCTCTTTGCCACATAATGTACCACACTCACAGGAATGACATTCATATTTAGAGGGTCCACCTGCAATCGAAGGGGTTGAGAATCAAAGGTGAATTATCGGAATCATTTTGAGAATTCTTCCTACTAAATGAAGCATACAGTTTCTTCTTACATTATAATCTCTAGAAGCCAAGTTCAATTACTATTCAAAGTGTCACATTTTGAAGAAGAAAGTAAAAGAAGGGCTCTACTGTTCACAGGGCAGTTATTTCTTTATGAGTAGGGACATACAGTGGATTCAGTGTGCTCAGTGATGAGTAATTGTAAAGACATCCCAACTAGTTTCCTTTTTGTCTTTCCTTTTCATCTTTCTGTTTTCAGAGCCATGTGAAGAACAAGTGGGCTTGAAAACAGAGAGATGAGAAGAAAAGACAAAAAGGAATGTTTTATTTTTAAATCCTGAGTTATAATTTGTGCTACTCCAATAACTTTTTCTGGAATCACAAGCAATCTGACACTTCTTTTGGATACCAGGAATTATCAAAGAAGTCAGCCCATCTGCATAAATTCACAAAGATCCTATGACTGATAGTTACAATATTCTGTCTCTGATTACGAAAAAAGTAAAAGGTGCAGGGTGTATGATATGAATCAGCCTGTCCATTTCAAAATGTTTGACATCAAAAAAGAAAAATAAATAAACGCATATTCAGAATACATTATTCAGTCTCTTCATTGGCATTTTTCAGAGTTTTCACTTGTTTGCCAAATGTGTTGCCATTGTAAATGGTATTCATTTTAAAGTCAAAGTCTTCAACAAGCACCTGTGTGCATGTCTAAGTAACATTATAAGGGATATCTTGAGAAGCATTATTAGGTGTAAGTGAAAAGCAGAGAATATTTGGCAGGGCTGTTACTGTAGTGGTGCTCTTTAGGCAGAAGGCTGCAGTATTAGATCATGCTCAACACCTCCAGAGATTGCACTTAACTCCAGTGGATTAGTAACTAACTGAACATTTTACCACATACTTTTTTTAATTTTTATTAATTTTTTATTATACTTTAAGTTCTAGGGTACATGTGCACAACGTGCAGGTTTGTTACATATGTATACATGTGCCATGTTGGTGTGCTGCACCCATTAACTCATCATTTACATTAGGTATATCTCCTAATGCTATCCCTCTCCCCACCCCACCCCACGACAGGTCCGATGTGTGATGTTCCCCTTCCTGTGTCCGAGTGATCTCATTGTTTAATTCCCACCTATGAGTGAGAACATGAGGTGTTTGGTTTTCTGTTCTTACAATAGTTTGCTGAGAATGATTACACACTCCAAGCATCTCAGTTGCTTTTGCTTTTGCTTTTTTGAAAAAAAAAAAAAAAAAAAACGGGGATTGTTTCAAATATGTTCCAACATAAAAAGTAGTGAGAACAATAGTTTGAGTCAGCTCACAGCACAGGAGAAAAAAAAGGAAAAAAAAATCTGATTATATATTAAACTTATGTTAGGAACTGGTAAAGTCCTCAATTCTCTATGGTACCATTAAACAAATATATTCTCATAAAACATAAGTTATTGAGAGATCAGTTCCCTGAGCGGTTAACAAACCTATAAGAAAGGATAGCACACAGCATTTCTCATAGTGGGATGTAGTATATATTTATCAATATAATCACTTTTAAGTCATATTCATACTTTCTTTAAATAAAATCAGACAATAGCTTTATGTGGAAATTGCATAGTTTTATCCTGAAACTGTAGAATCACTATGTTACACTACAGTTTTGTAAAAGATATATGTCGTGGTAATAATAATATTTATACAACATGTTCTCAACATTAACAAAGACAAATCTTTATTTTGGCCCTTCAATACACACACCTGTGACTTTTGTAATTTCAGACTATCAGTGAATTAGACTTAAATCTCAGGCCATTCTTTCCCACCCTCCCTCCCTCCCTGCTTCTCTTTCCTTCTTTCCTTCCTTCCTTCCTTCCTTCTTCTCTTTCTTTTCCTTCCTTCCTTTCTTCCTTCCTTCCTTCCTCTTTTCCTTCCTTCCTACTTTCCTTTCTCTCCTTTCTTTCTTCCTTCATCTTTCTCTTTTTTCTTTCCTTCCTCCCTCCCTCCCTCCTTTCTTTCTTTCTCTTTCTTTCTTTCTTTGTTTTCTTTTCTTTTCTTTTCCTTTCTTTTCTTTTCTTCTTTCCTTCTTTCTTTTTCTTTCTTTCTTTCTTTCTTTCTGTTTCTTTCTTTCCCCTTCCTTTCTTGCTTTTTCTTTTTAGTATGTTTCTCACTAAAATGTAAACTGATAAAATTTTAGTTGAATTCCAGAAAAAATGTTTAATATCCATACAGTAAATTTTGTGTTTTATCTAACACAGATATTTTAGGTGATTTGATGTTTTATAACCTGGTTTAGAGAGAAAGTAAACTACTCTGGATAGAAGAAATGAAAAAATATAAGCTAAATATTTTATCACAAATATCCAGGATAACCTATACTGTTATTTCAGGTAGTACTAAAGGAATTCTGACCAGAAAAATGAAAATAAAACAGGAATACCTGCAAGTATATATCAAGTGGAGGTACTTTCAAACTCTTAATAAATGGCTTACTAATTAGGAGTATCATGGACAAAGGAAAAGGAAGCTGTACCAACCTCACGTTACTTCTGTGTCTTCATTCTAAGCATTATCTCTGATTCTGGGTCCCAAAGCAACTCTATTATCACATCCAACTTCCTTCTTCTGTTAGATAGGGTTGGTGATATAGTCCATGGTGGTGAGTCTTTTATGGATCACGTGCTCCCTACTTTACTTGCGTATGAAAAGAAAATCCAGGCAGTCAATAAAGATTCAAATTTTCCTCTGAGAATTGCTCCATAACCTCCCCTTATCCTCACTTATTACTGAGGACTCAATTCCAAGTAACATGATATTAAACTCAAACTAGCTTAAGTAGAAATATAAACTTATTGGTTAACAGAAAAAAAAAAGAAGTCAATAGAAAAGTCAAACTTTAAAAGAGTTGGGTCAAAATACTTGAAAACCATCATCAGAAATCTCTTTTTCTTCAATTATTTTATTGCATTTTAGAGATATTCTTGCTATGTTGCCCAAGTTGAATTCAAACTAGGCTCAAGGCCTTCCTCCTCAGCCACCTGAGTAGCTAGCTGGGACTACAGAATTTTTATTCAACTCTTAATACCTATTTTTTCTGAGTTTGCTTTATTTTCAGGCATTTTCTTTCCAAGTGGAGAGAAAGTTGCAACTAGCATGTTCAGGTTTTTGTTCTATCTTCAAGACTGCATCTAATAGATTCACTTGGAATTGACCCATCTTGAATCATTCATTTTTAGAAGGAGCCTCAATTTGGATTATGCCTATCCAGGGCGAAGGGATGCCTAATCTGATGTATGTAGACCTAGAGTGGGCAGAAATAGTTCCCCACAGATAAATCAATGTACTTTTAGTAAAACAACAAAAAATAGATGCTGGGAGGCACATTAAGTGATGATCTCAACACACAATGGTCTCAGAAAGCACAGCTTACATACAAAAACCGAGAAGATTCATCCCTGCTGCTGCTGATGGTTTGTCTGCCCAGATGCTTCCCTCCTCCTGGGAGCCACACCACCTGTGTTTTGGGAATGGCTCTTCCCTAAATCAGGGGTGTTAATTTACTGGGTACAGTAATCAATGGTATGCTACACTTATGATCATAAAATACACTGAGTAAAGCCATTTCTAGGACTTGTTTTGAAAACTAGGAGGTTGGGGGGTGGATAATCAATCTATTATGGGTAAAAAACCTGGTATTTGTCAGTGGCTCTGTCAACATGGATGATTAGGAGTTTCTAAGAGTTAATTCCTGTAATAAAAATAGAGATAAGATTTAGTAAGGAATCCTAAAAGTACTGGAGATATTTATTTCAGTACCTCTATGCTCTTCATAGGAATTCAATTATCAATTATACATCTCGTCTTTTTTATGTTTTCAAAGTAAGCATATAATATGCTTCTTAAATGGAAACTACACATGTTATATAAGTGTGATGGTTAATAATAGGTGTCAACTTGATTGGATTGAATGATGCCTAGGTAAAGTATTGTTTCTGGGTGGATCTGTAAGGGTGTTGCCAGAGGAGACTGACATTTGAGTCAGTGGACTGGAAGAGGAAGACCCATCAAATGGTCTGCCAGTGTGGCTAGAACAAAGCAGGTGGAAGAAGGTGGGATAAGCTCACTCACTATCTTCTGGTTTTCCCCTTTTTCCCATGCTGGATGCTTCTTTCCATTCCTTCTGCCCTTAGACATCAGACTCCAGGTTCTTCTGCCTTTGAACACTTGGGCTTACACCAGCGGTTGCCGGGGACTCTCAGGCCCTTGGTCACAGACTGAAGGCTGCACTTTCGGCTTCCCTACTTTTGAGGCTTTTGAACTTGGACTGAGCCACCACTAGTTTCTTCCTTCCTCAGCTTGCAGATGGCCTAATTGTGGGACTTTGCCTTATGATCATGTGAGCCAATCTCCCTAATAAACTCCCTTTCTTATACACATATATCTGATCAGTTCTGTCCCTCTGGAGAATTCTAATACAATAAAATACCATTCTCTTCACAGATCTTGTCAAAAGTAGTTACATTTCTCATATGTCTGCAGCATCAGAAATGAAGAGTTATTTATCAGTGTTTGTTTACTTCTAAAATATTACAGTAACTGGAAATTTGATTCTTATTGTTACTAATTATATCTTCTTATTAAAGCAGAGTTTACCAAAAAGGAAAATAAAACCTTCTTGAGGACAGCAGTTGCTGACAAGCATACAGATGGCACTTTTACAAGGCTGTTATAGTGATCCATAGAAACTATGGGTAGCCATTAAGCATGCTTATGTGGAAAAAACACATTTGCAGTAACTTATGATGTTATAAAATGGTGTGGGTTAGTAGCTGACCACACTGAATAGGGCAGAAGTAAAACATATTAATATTATATAGCCAACCCTTTCCTCCAGGTGTCTCCAGATAAGCTACTTCCATCTTTATACTTCTGCCTTCTTCCTCTTGCAATTTGTCTTTGTACTAGTCATGCAAAAGCTAACTTGTATGGGCACACTAAGTATCCATTTTCCTCAACACGGAGTTCAGTGCAAGCTGTGAGAATTAGCCATTTCTCCAATAGGTCCTTCTGTTGTTGGTGTCTCCAATCTTAACCATATTATTCTCACTTTTGTCATCCAAAGGGAAGAAATAGTAGAGAATACTGTGTTACAAAATGTAAAAGCTGAACCTGGAAAGTGATGTGCATTTCTTTCACCCATATTTCACTAGGCAGAACTCAGATGCTTGGCCCCAAATTAACTATTCAAGGTATAAGTTTATGTTTTCTTGTAATTAAAAAAAGCTAGGTTCCTAAGGGAAAAAAGGAGTAAATGACTGTGTCCAATACAGTTATGTTCCTCCTCAATTTTACAATATATGTTATTTTCATCCTTGGTTATACCTTTTACCAAGCAATGCTTTTGTAGTCTACACATTGTTATCCACAAAGGTATGAAAAACACCATAAATTATGAATGATTTCATATATGTTTGCCATGATATTGAACAAATTTAGCGAGAACTCAAAAAAAAGCAATCTTTTTAAGACTGTTTATAATGCCCCTACCATTATTACAATATTAAAACAAATAAATAAATATATAGGTAAATGAATTAAGGCCTAATAAATGTAACTCTATTAGAGAAGGAAGGCAGAAACTTCAGATTAGAAACCAACCACCTGCACTTCATATAGTACATTGCTACTGAAATAAATATCCGTATGTAATTTTTTCAAAGTGTTCTAGAAGGAAGCACAGCAACCATAAAACCAATTGATTTAACTATATCGGAAGTGGCAGAAATTAATGAAAGTCTTGTTTTGGAAGAATTATTATTGTTTTTCATTCCTGAGCAGAAAGGGGAGCTGCAGTGGCAAGATTATGATCTATTTAAGAGAAATCATCTGCTTATATTGGAATGGGGCCAAATACTGATGTCAACTAGAATGCATCAATGTGGAATGATCAAATACCCTTCACTTGCCATGGTGCGTGCAAATTAGTTCTGATGACACGTGCCTATAAAGGAATGATAAGGGTGTAAAAAGAAGTTACAAAGTCTCAAACATCATTTTCCCAGATTTAAATAATTTTACCCAAATTAAGAAATCATCAAGGGTACCCTTTCTCATAATTCAACAGAAAGCCTAAACAACACCATACATAAAGACCAAAAAAAAAAAAAAAAAAAGAAAAGAAAAGAAAAAGGGGGAAAAAATGGTGAAAAAACCTACCAAGGTTGTTTTCTGAGTAATAGTAAACATTTTAGTGGCCCAAAATTTTGCACCTCTTTTTATGACATCAAACTGTTTGGTGATACTATGATACTGCAAACACAAATAAAATAAATGAGAGGATATTTTCCCTGTGCTAAAAAATGCTTGAATAAAACCTGATGACAGAAAGGTAGACTTCACAAGATTTTTAATTGTGATGGAATTCATGCTTCTTTTGAGTAGCTACCCTAAGGGACAGTCTCCAAAGAAAATGCATAAAACGTTGAATTTTCTACAAACGATGGACTGGGCTGATTCTGGGTGGAAATACCAGTGAATATTTAATATGCTGTATAATTACTACGATAGTCACAAGCTCAGCTGAAGCCCTGATTATGAGGCTGTCAAAGATTTAATTACTCTGCCATATCATTTTTCCTCCTATAACTTCTGATATTTTTAGTGCATGAATTGGCAGAATTCATGAGTTTGTGTTTTTCTAAATCAACACATATATTAGATCTCAGCAAAAATACTAGGCAGTGTTTGAGGACTCCAAGATGATAACACATCTGGTTAAAAAAGATATGCTGTCAGTGGGAGAAGACATATGTCTATAGTAGCAGAGTCAGTAGAGGATAGAAGGGGGCTTGGATCTCGGTAATTGCAAAATATAAGCATACTTACTTAAAAATGGAAGTAAGATGCAAAAATAAACCCAAGAGGCAGACTGGAAATAAAGGAAGTCCATTCCAATTTTAAAAAAATGTATTACGAAGGCTTTGAATTGCCCTAAAACTTAATGATTTTAATTGAACAATCTGTTAAGAAACAAAGCAAAACAAACACCCAAAGGCAAGTAAGACTATGCAAAGCAACACACACAAAAGATAGTATGAAAATGTATTCCATGAGATATAAAGCCAATGAGACAAATGTTAGTAACTGATGAATCTAGGTGAAAGGTAGAAATTTATTAATTGACTGTTTTTGTAACTTTTCTATAGATTTTAGTTGGGGAAATTTAGTTAAATGATTTGTTAGACAGAAGCTAATATAGAAATATCTACAAATAAAGATATCAGATACTGCCACAATTTAAGACTACAGTTGTTTGGTGAGTAATAACCAATATGCCTATTTATTTTAAGAGATGTTAGGCTCATAATAAACAGACCACAGAGAAGACAGAGTGAGAAACATTTATGTAAACAGGGGCATTATTGAGAAATCTACATATAGAAAAACAATTGTGCTAATCAGCCCCACATTCTTGTTTCTTCACTCTTAGAGCACAGATAAAAGGGGTGTTCCATTACCCAAAAAATGCATTCCCACTAGGTAAAATGAACTAGGAATTTAGGTGAAAGCTAAAACTTATTTAGAGGAAACTGACAGCTGGGGGAAAATTTTGTTTTAAGTTTGGCATTATGTCTTCTGCCTTCCAACCAGCTTTCTATA
The DNA here is from genome assembly GCF_037993035.2 of Macaca fascicularis. Taxonomy (NCBI): domain Eukaryota; kingdom Metazoa; phylum Chordata; class Mammalia; order Primates; family Cercopithecidae; genus Macaca; species Macaca fascicularis. The sequence continues at coordinate 59,875,610 of NC_088384.1, read as the reverse complement.
AACCTGATTTACATAGATCCTCAGAAAAAAATGCTCAGAAAAGAACTTGAATGAAATACCTAGTAGGAAAGTCAACTGATTCTTGAAATCATAAAGGTAATTCATATCTTATAGACAATCAAAGGTGTAAGTGAATCAAGAGAAAAAGCATAAAGTTGAGCAGCTGTTTAGAAAGTGTTGGGTCACAGAAAAAGACAAAAATATAGAATCACTGATATGGTTTGGCTGTGTGTCCCCACTGAAACTCATCTTAAATTGTAATTGCCATAATTCCCACATGTCAAGGGAGAGACCTGCTGGGAGGTGACTGGATCATGGGGACGGTTTCCCTCCTGCTGTTCTTGTGATAGTGACTTCTCATGAGATCTAATGGTTTTATAAGTGTTTGACAGTTCCTCCTTCACACTTGCTCTCCCTTGCCTGTTACCACGTAAGATGTGCCTGCTTCCCATTCTGCCATGATTGTAAGTTTCCTGAGGCCTCCGCAGTCATATGGAACTGCGAGTCAATTAAATCTCTTTCCTTTATAAATTACCCAGTCTTAGGAAAGTTCTTTATAGCAGTGTGAGAACAAACTAATACAGTCAGGCTCCCTTCAAGTACAAAATCCATTTAGATAGAAAATATTGAGCATTAAAGAGCTTTAGAAATGCAGAATCAGTGATCCCGCCCACAGAAAGGAACCATTAGAAAATAATACATCAACAAAATTATGAATTAGAAAAGGAAAAATTTGAATCAGTGAATCTGCATCATTTTATAATGGTGTAAGCATGCCATTATACATTTGTCAATACCCACAGCCCATACAAAACAAAGAGTAAACACTAATGTGAACTTCGATTAATAATATTTCAATACTGACTCATAAATTGTAACAAAGGTATCACATTCATTTCTTCTAATATTAGAAGTAACTGGTAAATGGGTTTGAAAGTGAAAGGGCATATGAGAACTCCACATTTTCCACTCAATTTGGTTGGTAGAGATTTGAATCCTAAAGGTGCTTCTGGTGAGGTCTCAGAAAGATATGAAGAACATGTCACTGGTCAATGGAGAAAAGATGACCCTTGTCATAAAGTGGAGAGAACTTGACTGAGTTACATTCTACCGTTGGGAGGAAAGTAGAATTTGTTAACAAAGAACTGATATTTCCAAGCACAGTGTGGAACAAACTCTCTGGTTTCTCCTTCTTACTTACAACAGTTTAATACAAGAGAAAATAGATAAAATGAGGAAGAAATCATTAAGCGAAAAGAAACCAACACTTGAGGATTTGGAAAATTCTCTGCTTAGCCAGGCAGCAGCAAAAAATGAGAAAAAAAAGATGTTCTGGAGAGAACATTAAAGCTATGGCTGGACAACCATGATTTAAGATTGCTAAAGAGATTAGACACGTGATTTATGGATTTCATCAAACATCTAATGAGAAACCAAGAATAAAATTTGGGCTATTCAGAAAGGATCTGGGGAGAACTTTTATGTCTAGTGGCTTAGAATCCCATGAATTGCATGGAAGACTGATAAGACTTATGAGAACTTTATGTCAGCAGATACCATAAACTGGGACTGATAGGATTGGAGATTGCAAGAAATAAGGGAAAAATTATACTGAGGGAAGAGTCATAGTTGCAGAGGCCAGAAAGGACAGAGCAGTGGGCCCAGAGTTTGGGCAGCCCAATGAGGGCTCCAGAGCTCAGCGATGGGATCATTGCCTTGTAGGACCCAGGGAGTGAAGCATCAGGTCACAGAGAATTAGTATGTGGCCTTAAAACCTAATCGAATTTGCTTAAGTAGGTTTTGGGGTTGCTTGGGACCCAAGACCCATTTTATGTTTCCGATTTCTCCCTTTTGGAATGTGAGTGCTATCTTATTTCTGTCTTATCACACCATAAAGTGTTTTTTTGGTTTTTGGTTTTGTTTTGTTTTTGGTTTTGTTTTTTTTTTTAAGTTGAGTCATACGAAGTATGTTAATGGAGTAAAACACAACAAAATTAGAAATCAAACATGGGCAGAAAAAAAAAATTCAGAAATATGTGGAAATTTAAAAATGTACTGCTAAATAACTAATGGGTCAAAGAAGAAATCATAACAGTAATGACAAATCATTGGATTTCGTGGAAAATGAAAACAAAACATAAATTGAATGGAATACAGCTAAATCAATGCTCAGAGGAAAATTTATAGCTGCAATATGCTTTTATTAAAAATAGAAAGGTCTCATCCTGGCTAACACGGTGAAACCCCGTCTCTAGTAAAAAATACAAAAAAAAAACTAGCCGGGCGAGGTGGCGGGCGCCTGTAGTCCCAGCTTCCAGGGAGGCTGAGGAAGGAGAATGGCCTAAACCCGGGAGGCGGAGCTTGCAGTGAGCTGAGATCCGGCCACTGCACTCCAGCCTGGGTGACAGAGCGAGACTCTGTCTCAAAAAAAAAAAAAAAAAGAAAGGTCTCAAATAATGACCAAATCTTCTACCTTAAGAAATTAGAAAGAATATTAAGAACAAACTAAACCCAATAGAAGCAAGAAAAAGGAAATTTTAAAGATTAGAGAAAAATAAATAAAATGGAGAATAGAAAAAAGACAGAGAATATCAGCAACCAAAAATTGTGTATTTTAAAATAAGTGACAATATTATTCAACATTTTAGCTCCTTACAAGATTGTAAAAGTTATGCAATCAATGATTCCTGGTGCCTTCACTTTGTTAAATAGGGAAAAATGAATATATATTGAAGTATTGTGAGGATAAAATTAAATGGCAAGTGCTTAGTAAATATCCCCATGCCACGCCAGGTCCTTGGCATTTGAATGAAGTTTGGACCTTGTACATTTGAATATAGTTATGCATACATATATTTAAATGTGTGTATAAAGCACCTGTTTTTTTCTGTAATTTATATTCTGTAACAATACTTTTGATATCTACTGCTTAAAATTTTACTATAAATTTAGATATGATTCTGAATTCTATTTAAATCTTAAAGTTTAGATATTAAAGAAAATATTTATATATTTTGATTGTCTTTGATTTCTTACATTTTGGTCATTTATTGAGATAATTTGATATTTCAATTAAAAATTAAAAGTTAGACAATTTAATCACCATTTTATACTTTATTAAGTAACCATAGGTTGATTTATTTTACCATCACAATTTAGTTGAGGATAAAAAAGTGTGTATCACTCTCAAATAAATAACTATTTAAGGTTAATTAGTTGATGCCAATAATCGTTTTAAACTGAATAAAATTAGTTTATTGACAAAAATTATATTACAATTTTAATCAGTTAAGTAATCTTAGTTTATATCTGAAAATGTTGACAATTTTGAAGTCTAAAAATATCCATTTTAAAATATTAATTAAGAATCATTTGGCCGGGCGTGGTGGCTCAAGCCTGTAATCCCAGCACTTTGGGAGGCCGAGATGGGCGGATCACGAGGTCAGGAGATCGAGACCATCCTGGCTAACACGGTGAAACCCCGTCTCTACCAAAAAATATTTTTAAAAAACTAGCCGGGCGAGGTGGCAGGCGCCTGTAGTCCCAGCTACTCGGGAGGCTGAGGCAGGAGAATGGCGTAAACTCGGGAGGCGGAGCTTGCAGTGAGCCGAGATCGCGCCACTGCACTCCAGCCTGGGCAACAGCGTGAGACTCCGTCTCAAAAAAAAAAAAAAAAAAAAAAAAAAAAAAAAAAAAGAATCATTTTATCTTGAATTTTTTAAAGTAATATTTATTAGTCCACAGGGAATCCTGTGAAAAGTAAGTGAAGCAGATTTATTTCCCGAGAGACAGTGGATCACACAGTGTTGGAGCCAACAAACACAAATAAACTGACAGTGTATTTACATTTGCCTCAGGGGAGGTGGTACTTCCGAATTTTATGACAAAGTCTAATACTTTGAGGGAAATTTGATCTTTCTGACAGTTCTACCAAGTTATCATCCCAAAAGCAGAAATAATTTTGTCACATTTAGAAAGTCAAGGCAATTTATTATTGGAAGATAAGAAAACATGATTTTTTTTTTTGCACAATATTTAGTGCAATGTCTTTAACGCTAGAATTTTAAAGGCATTTAATTTGGGTAATATTGTTCCATATTAAACAGTCATATTTTTTCAGTTGTGCTATTTAGTTATTATTATCTGGCTTTTTTCCATGGTTGAGAGAAGAACAGAAAAAGGAAGGGAGAGAGAGAGAGAGGAGAGAGATCATCCATAATCACTTAAAATAATGGCAAAACAATTTATGTGATTAGGATATTTATCAATTAGAAAAAAATTTAACATCTATCATTTTTTATTTTCTTCTTAGGTTGTAAAATTTATAAATAAAATATTACTTATTTTGAATAGCATATTATCAAATATCAAAACTAAATGTAATTTCTGAAATGAAAAATTTTTAAAATACACAGTCACAGATACACACACACACTTTATTAGGTACTGATTATTTTATAAGTTTCTTGTTTGTCTGCTTTCAGCGTGTTGGAGAGTAAGAAGATTGTGTGGTTGAATTTCTTATGGAAAAAATAAATTTCAACGGTTAAGTCACAGGTTTTTCTAAATCCAAGATATGTAAGGGTTGGGACAGTGACTGAAGCCATGTTTCATGGGATTGTAAAACCAAATACAGGGCTGTGTAGAGCTTAAAGATGTGACAAATCAAGGCTGCAAAATATCACTCAAAATAAAATTAAAATTGGATTCTGGAATTATCCACAGGATATACTGAAATAAGGCAGTCTATGTGTGACACCAGACTAAACAAATCTCTTGAAAAGATTGTTATCTGGAAAAAACAGAGTCTCACTAATAGAAAAGATTATATCATCAATAAGTTCCTTAAAAAAATTAGATGCTCCTTGCACACAACTTAATGATTATATGTTATAGTGTTTGCCAAGGAAGGAAGTGTAGAATAATGTCAAACATTTTATCCTTAGATGACCTTACTCAGATGATTTGTCCTTTTATATATATATATATATATTTATTTATTACTTATTTTTACTTAGGTTTTATTGAAGTATGATTTTCATGTAATTTTATTAATGAGTTTTACACAAATAGCTTGATACATTTTTTAAATGTTTGCTCTTATTTAATCACTACCACAATTATGATATAGAACATTTTCATCACTCAAACAGTTTCCTCATGCCCCTTTGCAACCAGTCTCTTCCCCATATCCTCTGGCTATTGGCAATCAATAAACTGCTTCCTAACACTACATTAAGTAAAATTGTATAATTTGTAATCTTTGGGGACTGGCTTTCTTTATATACCTTTGAGAATTATCTGTGCTAATGTATATATCAGAAGTCAATTCATTTTTAGTATTCATTTGCATTCCATTGTATGAATACACAATTTATCAAATATTTAGATAGAACAAAGTTGCTATAAATGTCTGAGGTCTTGCCTTGGAGGTGCACATGTTTTAACTTATTTTGGTAGTTACACTGAAGTGAAATTGTTGATTCCATAATAATCATAGGCTTACCTTTCTAGGAAACTCAAATCGTTTTTGAGAGTGGCTAGCCCATTTGTCACTGAACTGCAGGGAAGTTCCTCACCAGTCTTTGGTAATGGCTATTCTTTTTAAATTCAATCATTTTGGTAGGGGTTTAAAGGCATCTTATTATGGTTTTAAATTGCATTTCCTAATAACTAATAACCCTGAGAACCTTGCTTTGTGCTTAATTATCATCCAATATTTTGTTTGGCGAAGTATATCTTCAAATATGCTGGCAATTTTTATCAAATTATTTTTATTAATACATTATAAGAAGTCTTTATATACACTGGATACAAATCCTTTATCAGAAATATGATTTTTCATATATTTGCCTTCATTTTTTCACTGTTTAGTATAATGTTAGCTATAGTTATTTTGTAGTATCCCTTTATTGGGATGAGAAGTTTCCTTTCTACTCCTAGTTTGCTGAGATGTTTATCATAAATCATCGTAGAATTTTATTAAATTCATGAGATTGTAGTAACATGAAAAAATTGGTTACTGGCAAAGAATAATGCCCTTATCACCTTACAATTGATAGTATTGGATAACCAAATAGTAGATAAGGGAAAGCATCTCTTTATAAAATTATTCCAATCAATAAATTAAAATAAATGACATAATTAGAATATCACAATTTTGCAAGCCCTAATGAATTAAAAAGAAAAATAAAATATTTTATTTTTTACTTCATTTACTCTTTCTCTAAGACTTCTTTTTTTTATATACATCAGAGTTTCTGAGCTGTATCTTTTTCCTTCTCTCTGAAGACCTTACTTTGACATTTCTTGCAAGGCAGGTCTCTTGGTGATAAATTCCCTCTCAATTTTTAGTTTTCTGAAAGAGTCTACTTCTTCACTTTTGAAGGATAATTTCACTGCTTACTGAAGTCTAGGTTGGTGATTTTTGTTTTCTTTCAACATTTTGTGTATTTTACTTCACTCTCTTCTTGCTTGCACAGTTTCTGAGGAACAGTGTGGTTTAATTCATATCCGTGTTCTTCTGTGGGATTTTTTTGTTCATTTGTTTTTTTTTTTGTATTCCTCTTTATGTCCCCTTAATATTCTAACTCACAAACTACTCCACACCGACCCTCCGGCAATCCATCAATTACAGATTAAAGTGCTTCTACCAACAGTGTTTCCAGCTTCTGGCTTCTGCTCCTGGGACTTTTTTCCTGGACTTCTTTACCCACAAACTTGTGAGTCTCTGTATCTCTCTGTCCATCTCCCACCATTTTCAGGGCAAAAGTTTTTTTCTATTACTCATTTATTTGTTGGACCTAAATGTTGTTGATTGTCAGTTAGTCCAGCTTTGTTCTTGTTGTGATGATTAGAGTGAGAATCTCCAATATCTTTGCATGTCAGATCAGAAACACACACAAAGCTCAAAACTATAAAACTTCTAGAAGAAAACAAGGGAAATATAGGTGATTATGAGTTTCCCAATGAAATGTTACATACAACATCAAAAATATGATTCATGAGAAAAAACAAATTTTATATTAAACTATATTAAAAGCAAAAATTTCTGCTCTATGAAAAACACTATTAAGAAAATGAAAACACAGACCACCGACTGGAACCACATATTTATAAAAGACAAACCTGATAAAGGAGGTGTATCTGGAATATACAAATAAGTCTTAAGACTCCACAATAAGAAAACAAATAATCCAATTAGAAAATAGACAAAAGATCTGAACAGACACTTCAGCAAAGATACATGAATGCCAAATAAGCATATGCAAATATGCTCATCATAAGACATTAGGGAATTGTAGATTAAGACAACAAAATACTATTACATACCTGTTACAGTGGCTAAAATCCAAAACCATGACAACATCAGATTGTGAGGCAGTAAAGCAAAAGTGCTTTAATTTGTTGCTGATCTAAATTTAAAATGGTAGAATGACTTTGAAAGATGGTTTGGAAGTTTCTTACAAAGCTACATATAGTCTTATATATAATATGACAATTGAAATCCTATTTACCAAAAATAGTTGTAAACATGTCACAAAGCATGCACATAAATGTTTATAGCAGTTTTATTCATAATTCCCCAAACTGGAAACAACCAAGATATTCCTCAATAAGTATATTTACAAATGAAATGTGTTATATTCATACAATGGAATACTTTTCAGCAGTACAAAGAAATGTGCTATCAAGCTATGAAAAGACATGGAGACATCTTAACTGTATGTTACTAAGTTAAATCAGGCAATCTGAAAGACTACACACTGTATCATTCCAATTATATGACATTCTGGAAAAGGCAAAACGAAAGGTGGTGGAAAGATTAGTTTTTTCCAGGGGTTGATGGGAGGAAGGAAGGCTAAGAAGATGGAGCACAGAGAATGTTTAGGGTAGTGAAACTATTCTGTATGGAAATGTAATGGTGGATACATAACATGAGGCAATTGACAAAACCAATATAATTTTTTATAACAGAGAGTGAACTTTAATGTAAACTATGAGCTTCAGTTATTAATAGTATGCCAATATCAATTGCAATAAATGTAACTATGCTAATTCAAAATATTAATAATAAATTAAACATAGTGGGAGTAGCATAGGTGAGCTCTATTTGAATTCAATTTCTCCATAAATCTAAAACTGCTCTAAGAAATAAAGTATATTAATTACATGGAAAAGAGAAGTCCTGGGACTACCTATATTGAGGAAATACTTCTCATCATGTTGCTTTATCTTGGATCTATTGACCAGAGAGGTGTACCATGGAAAGGTTTTAGGGTACTGAGAAACTCCTCAATCTGTGTGAAAACTTCCTATCCTTGTATTTTACAGTTTGTATGAAATTCTTGTTGTAGACGTTGATCTGAAAGCTTTAAAACCCACATTGAAGTGTTAATATTAATCCTGAAGTCTATTGCTATTTTTGCAAATCTTAATACATATTTCTTAAGCAACTTAACTCAGATAAAATATTTTTCACAGATAATTCTTTTTTCCAAATCTTGACACTGTAATTTAGTTATGGAAAATTTCCTAAAACATTAAGTAACCAATATATTAAAAACTTTTATCCAAAATTGTATGTGCTCATTCATTTAGCTTTGTTCCTGTCTTTTTAAACACCATTGTCAGTTTACATGGCACTTTTGGCTTCTCCAGTACACAGATTTTTATTATTATTTTTGCAGAGCTCAGAAAGAATGACCAGTCCCATGTGATTTTTGGTAGACGATATATTTCTATCTAAATCTTAGTGTCTGTGTCTTGAAGAAGCCTGGCAGCAGCAGCATTTTGATTAAACTGATAACTAAGATTTCATGCCAGTTGGATGCGCAGAAGTCTTGACTTCACATTTGTTGTGACTGCACTGCAATGAAGATAGATAGTTCAAACTATTCTGATTAAAAGTTCTGATCACAGTTGCATAATGGTTTGGCCACTCTGAATATGAAATAGGCTAAATGAATTATAGCACATGAACTTAATCAACTTCATCTTGTTTATATCCAGGCTCCTCTCCAACTCATCAAGGTCATTTTGAATTTTAATACAGCTTTTAAATGTGCTAATTGTCCTACCAAATTGGTGTCATCAGCAAATTTACTAAAGATACACTCTGGTTTATCACCCCAATCATTAATTTTTAAATTGTTTAATAGTAGCATACTAAGTATGACCCCAACAAAAAATATAGTTAGCACTTAAAATTTCAAAAGATGATACTTTATTGCCTGACAACTCAATATTTTCCATCGGTTAAAAAAATAGATTTGTTTCTTTTATTAAAGTACGAAGTTGTGTTTATCTGTGTGGAAATGCTAGTGTCAGGCATTTTGATCTTAGAACTAGAAAGTAGGGAATATGTCTATGTTATTCCTTGGTGATATTTTGATACACTATCACTTTTATTTGATTTGCCTGCCATTAAAATATCCCACCTATCATCCCTTCTTCTTTCTGTCTTATGTGACCTCAGTTTTACAGCAACCAATACTTGAAATATTTGGGGCCTGTACTTCACCACTGTGCCTGGTTCAATCACCTTAACATCCCATTACCCTGACCTTCCAAAGCCCTATACACATTTTTACTCCATTCTTCCTTAGGCAGAAACACATGCTCATACCTCAGAACTTGTCACAAAGATATGACATTTCAAAAATGTGGATGTCAAGCATCCTTCCACAACCATCCTCAGTTGTTGTTCCACCTTTATTTTAATATCCTTCTCTAATAATAATTTTACCTAATTTCAACACAGAATTTGTCAGCCCTGTCATATTTCAAGATTCACATTTTCCTTCATACGCTGTTTCTTCTTTGCTCAGGCAAGAAAATCTATGGAATGGTATTATTATTCTTCAGCAAACCCAGCTTCGTACTCTTTGGCCTCTTGCCTATGTGCTTGACTTATTATACTAATTTCCTAGGGCTGCCATAAAACATACTACAAACTTGGTGGTTTAAAGTAACAAAGATATATTCTGTCACATTTCTGGATAATTTAAGTCTGAAATCAAGGTGTTGGCAGGGCCATGTTCTCTCTGAAGGCTCTAGGGAAGAATCTTCCCTTGCCTCTTCCTCATTTATTTTGGTTGATGGCAATCCTTAGCATTTCTTGAATTCACTACAATTCTGCCTCACTACAATTTCTGTACTTATCTTCACATGACCTTATTCCCTTGAGGTGGGTCTTTCTATCCAAATCTCCCTCTCCTTATAAGAATACCAGTCATTATAATTAGAGCCCCCCCCTAATCCACATAAATTTATCTTAATTTGATAACCTCCGCAAAGATTCTATTTCAAAATGAAGTCACATTCTGAGGTTCTGGGTGGACATAAATTTTGAGGGGATATTATTCACATAGTACATGACAAGCTGTAATCCTTGTTAGACTCACAAAATTTCTATTGGATTTTTCAAACTGGATTTCATAGTATATCTGCAGAAAATAACATGTGAACTGGCCACTTAGAAATCATGACAACAAATCAGTAATACCCCTTACTATCCAAAATTCTTCCTATTCCTTAGAAATGAAAGTCCACCTTCTTAGGGGGTTATTTTACTTTTTCTTTAATTATCTAAAAAGTACATTTTAAGAAAGGAGATGACAACTCACATAACTAGCCACTGCCAATTTACTATAACCAGGACTGATATTCGGGGTCAATATTTATCCCATCGCCTTCCACTTACTGGAGAATTAGACCCCCAAAAGAGTTGCCCATTTTTTTCTCACTGTACTATTTTTTCTATTTTCACTTTTTTTTTTTTTTTCCAGATGGAGACTCACTGTCACCCAGGCTGGAGTGCAGTGGCGCAGTGTCGGCTCACTGCAACCTCTGCCTCCCAGGTTCAAGTGATTCTCCTGCCTCAGCCTCCTGAGTAGCTGGGATTACAGGTGCCTGCCCCTATGCCCAGCTAATATTTGTTTTTTTTGGGTTTTTTTGGTTTTTTTTTTTGAGACGGAGTCTCGCTCTGTTGCCCAGGCTGGAGTGCAGTGGCAGGATCTCAGCTCACTGCAAGCTCCGCCTCCCGGGTTTACGCCATTCTCCTGCCTCAGCCTCCCGAGTACTTGGGACTACAGGTGCCCGCCACCTCGCCCGGCTAGTTTTTTGTATTTTTTTTTAGTAGAGGCGGGGTTTCACCGTGTTAGCCAGGATGGTCTCGATCTCCTGACCTCGTGATCCGCCCGTCTCGGCCTCCCAACGTGCTGGGATTACAGGCATGAGCCACCGTGCCTGGCCTATTTTCACTATTTTCATTACCATGCAACTACTGACTCATGTTCTGGTTGTTAGAAAACAACTTCCACTTATTCTATACTCATTTCTATTTCATCCTGCTATTTTTGGGAGTACTCTAGCCAACACTTCACTAAAATTATTTTATTTATATTTAATAATTCTATTTTGCCAAATTAAGTTTTCTATCTGTTTTTACCTTATGAGAAATTGTATCGCTATTCACCCCAGCTGACCACATTTTATATTTCTTAATATTTTTTGTTAGTTGCATGACAACAGTACTCTCCAGACTCCTTCTGTATTGCTTCAGTCATCAGAAGATGCAAATTTAATTTGTCTCTTCCTAATTTAACTAACTGCTCAGTGCTGGAGGGCTTTAGAACAACCATTTCAACCTTCTTTTCAGTATACTTCTGATTTCTAAATAGACTCCTAAAGGATGATTTCATCCCACAGCCTTGAGGTCTCTGATGTGTGTGTGTGTGTGTGTGTGTGTGTGTGTGTGTGTGTGTGTGTGTGTATAGCCTTAGTTTCTATCCAGTGATCCACCATTTAGGTGCTCAGAACAGAAACCTATATGCCACATTCTATTCTGGTCTTACCTCTGGTGTGATACACTTACTCTAGATTTCAAAACAAAATAAAACAACAACAGCAACAACAACAAACATGTAGACAGAGAATCAGAACAGATAAATAGTAGGGACCAAGAATGTTATCTCCAGGGAGAGTGTGGTGGGTAGAGGCAGCATAAAGTGTGAAGGTGTATACAGACTAAAGGGTAAATTATATTCAAGAGAAATAAAAAGATTCACGTACTAAGTTCAAGGAAAGAATATCAGGATACGAGGAGGGAGACTGTGAATGAGTCCAGATCATGTACATCATTCTAAATGTTAAAGAAGAAGACATTTATGCAGCCAACACACATGAAAAAAAGCTCATCATCACTGGTCATTAGAAAAATGTAAATCAAAACCACAATGAGATACTATCTCACACCAGTTAGAATGGCAGTCATTAAAAAGTCAGAAAACAACAGATGCTGGAGAAGATGTGGAGAAATAGGAACACTTTTTACACTGTTGGTGGGAGTGTAAATTACTTCAACCACTGTGGAAGACAGTGTGGTGATTCCTCAAGGATCTAGAACTAGAAATACCTTTTGACCCAGCAATCCCATTACTGGGTATATACACAAAGAATTATAAATCATTCTACTATAAAGACACATGCACAAGTATGTTTATTGTGGTACCATTCACAATAGCAAAGACTTGGAACCAACTCAAATGTCCATCACTGATAGACTGGATAAAAATAATGTCACACATATACACCACGGAATACTATGCAGCCATGAAAAAGGATGAGTTAATGTCCTTTGCAGGGACATGGATGAAGCTGGAAACCATCATTCTCAGCAAACTAACTCAAGAACAGAAAACGAAACACTGCATGTTCTCACTCATGAGAACACATGGACACAGGGAGGGGAACAACACACACTGGGGCCTGTCAGGGTTTGGGAGGCTAGGGAAGGGATAGCATTAGGAGAAATACCTAATGTAAATGACGGGTTAATGGGTGCAGCAAACCACCATGGCACGTGTATACCTATGTAACAAACCTGCACGTTCTGCACATGTACCACAGAACTTAAAGTATAATAATAATAATAATAAAGATAAGATGTCTTTGAAGAAAAATATGATAATACTTTATTCTTAAATTGAACTTGAATTAATTGACATGGTATGTATAATAATAAATAACGATGAAAAACATCCTTATAAATAACAAGTCACCACTGATGTGTTTTGGTATATTTAAAGTGATACTAATGGTTTTATTACAGTAAGGGAGACTCTTTTTTTGGTAAGTAATTAATAGTCATAATTTTAGTGGACAAATGTAAAAGTTGTGAATAATGAAGAAAAATAATGAAGAGTCTTCAGGACTTGTGTGTAAAGGGCAACAACAAAGTATTAGATACATAAATTTAAAATGCATTTGTAATGAATTAATACAATTTTGCAAAAATAAAGAAATTTTAACAGCGTGAAAAATCATTAAAATTCTTAGTGAACATTAGAAATATTATAAGAAATAAATAAATCTTAGCAAAATAACATTTTAATAGTGTAACAACCATTCTTAATGTTCTTAAAGACCACAACAGTTTGACCCAAAATTAAGAGCATACAAAAAATTACAATTAGGAAATAATTTTAAAGAATTGAAATTAAGAAATAATATAAGAAATGGAGAGGATATAAAATCTGTGGAACTAGTCATGTGACCTTATAATATGGTTTCAGTCTCAACTAAGAATATTTTGTCTAAACTTGTGACTCACCAGGAAAACATATCGGTTGAGAATCTATTGATAAGGTCTGCCATTTAAATATTCTAACATTCCTTTCAGATAACTTCAAAATATATGCATGCATACAAACACACACACATACACAGTTGTAGATCTGTGTAATATGATATACAGAGATATGTTTTAAATACTTATAAAAATCTTTTGTCAAAACAATATACATTATTAAAGCATAAAAGAACATTAAACATGTCTCAACATGCACAACATTTTTTTCCCAAAGAATGTGTGTATTGCTTAGTAAAATATAATTTTTCAATTTTTTACAGCATACCATATAAGAAGTTAGATGTGTTTGGTGAAGCATTATAACTTATTCCCATAATAGAGTAATAAATACTTATTCTTAGAAGACAAATATAAACATTTCAAAAATGTCTCTTTATTGCTGCTTCGTTTTGAAAAGGGTTAATGACTTAAAATATTCTGGAAATGTATTTCCTTTTTAAGAAATACTTAAAACATATTTTTCAAAGAGCTACATAATTATAGATACAGTATATACTATTAATAAAACACAAACACATCTATAAATTTGCTAATGAATTTTAAAATCCACACATCTAAAAACAGAAGGTATTAAAACTGACTCAAGAAGAAATAATCTATTTATATACATTTAATTATCGACGTTGAATCAGTTGTTAAAAGCTTTCTACCATCCAAGAAAAGAGAAAAAATAAATACAAACGAAACACATACAAAAAGTAAACCGGATGATTTTACAGGTATACTCTTTGAAGTCTTCAAGGAAGACATAAATAAAATCTTACGAAAACTTTTTCCCATAGGAGAACAAAATACCTCCTTTAATAACGGGGGGATATTAACAGCCATGAACCATATCTAATGCTAAACATGAGGGATGAGAAGATGGAGCAATTGTCAGAATCCAGAGAAAGAGAGAATAATGTGGAGGGAGCTCTCTCTCTTTTGATTGTTCAAGGGTCCATTGAACGCCCACTCTACAACCAAACTGCTCTGTCATAGTTCATACACGGCAGTTCTGTTCAGCTCACAGAACATGGTCAAAATAAGATCTAGAAGGATTCACAAGAGATACATTCCACTGCTGAAAAACCTTATTTTGCAAAATTAAATATGCACACACACACAGATATACTCTTGGATAACAGAAACTTATGAATGCTTTATTAATTGTGTGTGTGCATGTGTATATTCTCATGAGTACATAAGAGGATGTTAACATTCAACAAGATCTTCTATAGAAATTTATTTCTCTTTGTTTTACTTTTCATTTTGTTGTGCTGAATTACAAAGATTGAAGCTATTCTAGGGAGTGAGCATATTTCTCCTCATACTTTCCCTACCATGCAGCTTAGTATGTATTTAAAATATTTCCCCACATCAATTGTGTATTCGAAGACTGAATTCTCCCCACGCAGTCATTATAAAGAATGAGGAAAAGTTATCTGAGGCTGGAAATCAATGGAATTCCATAGTAAATGACACACAGTGAAAAACAGTAGTGTCAGAGTTGATGACAGAAAGGAAAACATCAAGATTACACATTGCTTTTTAGAAATGATTCTGGACTTACTCTGAATATGACAGAAGCCATTGGATGAATCTGATCTGAGGGGTGACCACATCTGACATATTTAAAAACGACCCTTCTGGGAAATAGAAACTAGACTTGTGAGGCAGCACAAATATGAAAGCAAGGGAATTAGGTGATGATTATTATATCAATATTCTAAGAAAGAGATGATAGATAACTGCTTGAACCAGAGTGTCTGCAGGGGAGATAGTAAACAGTGGTCAGATTTGTTCATGGATAGTAAGGAGTTGGGAACATTAAAACATTTAGTGATGGATATACAGTTGACTCCTGAACAACCCTGGAGTTAGGGGCTGAGACCTCAGTATTTTTAAATTCATGTATAACTTTTGATGACAAACTTTTAACTACAAATAGCGTACTGCTGACCAGAGCCTTACTGATGATAACATAAACAGTTGATAGTTGACTAGCACACATTTTCTATATTATATGTATTATATACCATATTTTTTTGAGACAGGGTCTGGCTCTGTTGCCCAGGCTGGAGTGCAAATGGAGTGATCACAGCTCACTGCAGCCTCCACCTCCCAGGCTCAAGTAATCCTCCTGCCTCAGCCTCCCAAGTAGCTGGGACTACAACCCCACCAAGCCTCACTAAATTTTGTATTTTTGGATTTTTTGTTTGTTTGTTTGTTTTTGTAGAGAAGGGGTCTCCCTATGTTGTCCAGGCTGGTCTTGAACTCCTGGGCTCAAGTGAACCTCCTGCATTGGCCCCTTAAAGTGCTGGGATTAGAGGCATGAGCCACTGAGCCTAGCCTTATATACTGTCTTCTGACAACACAGATGCTAGAGGGAAGAAAAAGTTATTAAGAGAATCATAAGAGGTGTTCCATCAGACAGAGGTACAGAGAAGAGTACCCTGGCAGAGCAGGACAAACATTAAGAGAGGATTGCACAGGATAGCTGCAGCAATGTGGAGGTGATCCTCAATGTGCGGGTTCAGGAGCCCATGAGAGTGAGAGGCTTAGGCAAGGTGGACATCACCCTGCCTACTGGGTGGCACAGATACTGCGCATGAAAGCAGAAGGCTTGGATTGGCTTCTGTCCTGCTGCACCATCTGGTTTCCTGCGGGGCGACTGGGACCATGGCCTTTGGAGGGGTGGTCCCATGTATGCCACAGTATAAAGATTTTGGGAGGACCCAGAATGCTAATGGCTTCTCTACCTATGCATGTCTGGTGCTACTGGTGGCCAATACACTGCTGGTTTGGAAGGCATTCTGTGCTGTCTTTCCCATGGCAGAGCACACTCATGATCTTGACCTCTTTGCTGATGTTGGAACTCCATACTATGTCGGCCTGGCAAAGGAACCAAATATAAAACGCCCGCCTTTGCAGACTCCCATTCTCAGCACATCTGGCACTGGGGCAGTTTCATGAGCTACCTACACTGTGTCTTGGTCTTCACGAAGGTGACAGGCAGCCACACTTACCTGTTCATCCACTCTGCCTGCGGAAACCCTGGATTTCCTGGCCAAGGCCACACAGAGAGTGCAGGAGTCCTACCAGCAAGCCCGGCCACCTGTGCACACAGGGCACGAGCATCAAAATGGTGCTCGTGAGGACAAGCAGCGACACCTTCAAGACTGACCTTGCAGTTCTCCGTCTGTTGCAGGTGTTGGTGGACCTGGCCGTCCTGGGGCAGGGGTACGCCCTCGCCCACCACCTCCAGAATGTTGCGCCCATTGCAACGCCCCCGGCCAGAGCCACGTCCTCAGAGGCAGCCAGAGAGGACTAGGAAGTGTGGCACCCGCGCAGGCGCTGACTGGGACGCTGTGTTTCCCCGGATGCCGGAGGTCGGGCACTGTGTCCCTCTACAGGCTGACAGGGGCTCTGTGGGAAGAGATGGCGTCTGAGCTTCAAGTTCTGGATTAGGACCCTGTGGAGGTCTCAGGGCGGGCGGTGGGGACCACTGTATTCTCCAAGGCAAGAACGCGGAGAATGGATTTTCTCACTCCGAGGGGTGGAGAGGTCAGGTATTTGTTTTGTTTTGTTTTGTTTTGAGGCGGAGCTTTGCTCTTGTTGCCCAGGCTGCTGGAGTGCAGTGGCACGATCTAGGCTCACTGCAACCTCTGCCTCCCGAATTCAAGGGATTCTCCCGCTTCGGCCTCCCAAGTAGCTGAGATTACAGGCGTGCACCCCCACGCCCGGCTAATTCTGTACATTTAGTAGAGACAGTGTTTCACCATGTTGGTCAGGCTGGTCTCGAACTCCTGACCCCAGGTGATCCACCAGCCTTCGCCTCCCAAAGTGCTGGGATTACTGGCGTGAGCCACCGCCCAGCTTAGGCGTTTTTAAGGTGATAGTAAAAGCGTCTTTTCCCACTTCCTCTGAAACACGCACTCGTACACACACACACACACACACACACACACACACCTGGCCTGAACCTGAGCAGGGAAACTTCAGGCCCTGAAGGACAGCGGACGCTCAGGAACCTTCCCTGATCTTGGTGGGTCTTAGCCCCAGCTTCCCGGATCCCACCCAGCCGCATCTCTGGCCTCCTGGTGGGTTGAGGGACTGCGGACCCGGAGTGCGGATGCAGAAGCGAGAAGGAGACATGGCGTCAGGAGTCCCCCATGTCGCTCGATCTCTAGAGCCTTAGGCCTCAGCGCGCCCCTGACTGGATACCCTGGTTGGACTGGCTTGGCCTCTGAGCCCCAACGCGTTGGGCACCCACAGCAGTGCGTGGGTGTTCTCTGCCCCCGGTTCTCGTGGAAAGGAGGCCGCAAGGACGCAGTGGTCCCCGTGCTCTCGATTTTCTGGCCAGATTCGGCCTTCAGAGCGGCCACCTCCGGGGACTTAGCCCTGCCACCCTAGTGCGCACCCTGACGCCTCGCTGCCTTACTGGCTGTTTCCGGGAGAAACTAGGGTGGACACCCCGGGGAAAGCGGGCCAGCCCGGGACCCAACCTGGCTGGGGATGAGCCAGACTGCGCCCAGGAGTGTTCCAGTCAGTCTCCAGTTCTGAGTCCCAGCGACCCCCGGACAGACCCGGAGGCCCCCGGGTAGGAGGAGGAGGCCTGGAATGGGCTGCGCCGACACAGCCCCAGCCACCTCCCTGCGGAGAGGGCGGGTGAGTCTCCCCTTGCGGAAAACCCCTTTACTCTAAGTTTCCTCCACACCGCCGGACACAGCTTTGCAGCCCATCTTCCAGGACAGAGAGAAGACGTCGAATCAGGGGAGGGGATGCCGGCAAGGCGCCCTAAGGATCTGCAGGGCCCGGCTGCTGGGACGCCTTGTCGCACCCTCTGCTGCCCTGGGCTCTGGGCCTGAAGCGCCCTCCAGGGCGGTGGGCGGCAGCGCAGGTGCCCCTGCTGTCCTCTGCCCGCTGCCCACCCGGCCGTCTTGGGTCCCAGAGTTCAGGAGAGTCCACTGCTTCTGGCGGCAATGGGAGCAGCTATTCTGATTTGTCACACCGTATTCTGCCTGCCTCCCCGTTTCCAGTTTAACACGAGATCATACCGTTCTCACCAGTCCTGCGCTGCCTCCAGACTGCCCCCTAGGCCCCAGGGTTCTAGGTGCTTCCCTGCGGCTCCCATAGGGGTCTACTTTCCTTCTGGAGGGTGGAGGGGCAGCTTCCGTGTAGAAGTTAACGCTGTCAGCGCCAAAACGCTAGGACTTCAGTGTTATTTGCTGCGGCTGGCGGGAAAATGTTCAAAGTTGTTTCTTCCTCCTAAGTTGTTCTCAGAAAACAAAACAAACAAAAGAACTCTTGAGTGCTTGAGTGAGGATCTTGCTTAGCTTTTTGGCCTGCAAGATGCTTTGAACATTTCAATTTTTATTTCTAATGAAGGGTAATGTTTGTAGAGGTAATTGCCTGCAAATTAAAATGTCACCAATTTGAGTCGTGGTGATGGGGAACGAATGTGCCCCCATGTGGCGAGTTTGAATAAATAAACCCTTTGTGGATCCAGGAAGAAAAAAAAATCATCAGGATGTAGGAAACTGTGCCTGAATTTTCTGCTTGAAGCTACAAATCTGTCAGTTTCCAGGGCACATTAAAAGGAAGTCAGTGAGAACTTTGGTAGGGAATAGGGGAGCAAGTACTGTGTCCACGGAATCAACAACATTCAACGGTTGGGAAAATTAACAGAATCTAGCAAAGAGTTCTGACGAGTATCTACCAGGGAAGTAAGTTAAAAATCTGAAAAGGAAATGTCCCCCAAATCAAGGAAAAGGCACTTTTTCAAGAAGGATAAAGTGATCACCTGTTTCAAATACTGGCAGCAGGTTATCCTGAGGACTTAGAATTGATCTTTTATTTTTTTGCATTATGAATTTTAGGGGTGATTTTGTTAGGAGTTCAAATTCATGAAAACTACTAAGTGCTACCCTTTTAGAGATTACATATTCATGCTTACATTTTTTGAGTCAGATTAGTAATATAAGTACAATTTTTCTTAAGGAATCGTCCCATTGTTTTCTTTGGGATTGAGAAAACCTAACTTCATATTCACACACTTTTTAAAAATACGTGCTTAATTTTTTCTTAAACCCTAGCTGGTAACATGCTTATTGATATAGACAATAAATAAATTTATTATTTAACTGCAAACAAATTAATATTAAAATGTTATTATGTTACATATAAAACATAATTTCATGTAATGTGATTATTCAATTGAATTTTAGTTGATTCATAACAAAAGTCTTATTGGAAAGAACTGAGAAAATAACAAGAAGATAGATGATAGATAGACCCAAAGTGAAAATTACAGATATTAAATCTTTTTTTTTTTTTTTTTTTTTTTTTTTTTTTTTGAGACGGAGTCTCACGCTGTTGCCCAGGCTGGAGTGCAGTGGCGCGATCTCGGCTCACTGCAAGCTCCGCCTCCTGGGTTCACGCCATTCTCCTGCCTCAGCCTCCTGAGTAGCTAGGACTACAGGCGCCCGCCACCGCGCCCGGCTAATTTTTTGTATTTTTAGTAGAGACAGGGTTTCACTGTGGTCTCGATCTCCTGACCTTGTGATCCGCCCGCCTCGGCCTCCCAAAGTGCTGGGATTACAGGCTTGAGCCACCGCGCCCGGCCAGATATTAAATCTTAATACAGTTAATGGGGCTATTATCTAATCCTTAACCCTCTTGGTACTTCATGGTATAGAAATTTTTTTTATAATGATGGTTTAATGCATTTATAATCATATTTTTATAGAGAACTATTGGAATTAAGTAAAACCAAGATCATTTGATGATAATTTGTCTCATTTCTGTTAATTTTTTCACATGGAAAACAACAGACAAACTCAAATTTTGAAAATACATTAAATTTGAATTTCGTATACTAACATTCATTTAGCATAGTGCTAAGACTGTTTGCTTTTCGAACTTAATATGTGATGATTACAGGTTTATTTTTCCATTAATTTTCAGCTAGGAATACAGAAGATATATTTTGTCCCACATAATCTGCTAACTCTGTATGAGATTGGTGGGAAATATGCATGCTATTTACTGTGTCATTTCTGAAAGACACAGCTTTCATTATTTTCCTAACCGGTTTTTATTTATCAGCTGCCACTTTGGCCACATATATGTATGTACAACTGACTTCTTTTACATTTAATTGTAGTCATGGGAGTCTATTAGTGACTCTAATAAGAAATTTCTAATCCAGAGTGTTTTTTTTTTTCTGTTTTGTTTGCTTCATTAATCATATTCGGGCCGGGCGCGGTGGCTCACGCCTGTAATCCCAGCACTTTGGGAGGCCGAGACGGGCGGATCACGAGGTCAGGAGATCGAGACCATCCTGGCTAACACGGTGAAACCCTGTCTCTACTAAAAAATACAAAAAACTAGCCGGGCGAGGTGGCAGGCGCCTGTAGTCCCAGCTACTCGGGAGGCTGAGGCAGGAGAATGGCGTAAACCTGGGAGGCGGAGCTTGCAGTGAGCTGAGATCCGGCCACTGCACTCCAGCCTGGGCGACAGAGCAAGACTCCGTCTCAAAAAAAAAAAAAAAAAAAAAAAAAAAAAAAAAAAAAATCATATTCAGTATATATAAGCTAATTAAATAAACAAAATTTCTATACAGTGGTTCTAAAGCTTACTATTGTGAAGGAAGTCATTTTGGATTATAGCAATACATACTTTTACGCATACATACAGAAACATATACACCAACCTCTACAACAGATATTAGTAATGTTTTTTAAACTGAGATATCCAGTTGTACAAATTCTACCTGTGTTTATTTTTTCTTTATGATTTATATATATATATGGAAGTATATTTCATTACCAGCATGATGATGTCAGTGCAATCTAGGAAAAACTAACATACACACACACACACACACACACACACATACACACAAGATTGATTTCAAATTTTTTTTTGCCATGGTCTCTTTTATTGGCTAGCAAGTTACTCTCTATATATGTACATACACACACACACACACACAAATCTTGAAGGAATCATGTAGGTCTACAAAATTTGCTTTTCTAAATTCGTAATATATGTTCTACCAGTGAAGAAGTTTTCCTCATGATAAAATAAAATGTAAAAGACTAAAAATAATTACATTATATTACACAAATATAATTTTGTATGAGACAATAGTAAATAGTCTCAAAATATGATGTTACAAAATGATATATGTGGTACACAAAAAGTAACATTTTGAAAACCTACATTGATGAAATGGGGAAAAGTGTACTCAGAAATTTGGAAATTTATTTTTTTATGGTAACTCATAACACTAAAACATTTTTTTCAAGTCTTTAAGTTTTTCAAAAATATTTTCAAGAGATAAAAATAAAAGTTAAAGTTATAAGGTACACACACACACGTGCTTAATTTATATATATATTAACTTATTAATATATATATGTGTGTGTGTTTATATAGTATGTGTGTGTATATATACTATTGATTACCCCAAGAGAGATGGAGACAGAGAATTGATTAGGAATGGCATAATTCAAATTCCCAGTAGAAATTGCATCATTGCATTGTTCTCTTCTGAGGAGAGGGATTGTGATAATATTAATGAAGAAGAAGAAACTTGGCAAAAGGCCCAAGCTCAATCCAAAGAGAGCTAAAATTATGTCACATTATCTCTAGGAGAAATGGTAGGTGATGAGTAGACATAGCTTTCTATGATGCATGAGGGAATTGTCTTTTGGTGAGGAAATTAACAATTATCACATTATTAAATAAACACTAAATCTGAAGCCATAACTACACAAGTCTATTGAGGAAGAAAATAATTATGCTAATATTTCTGATTTTAAATTTTGTGTATAATAAGCATACAACTGAAGAAAATAAAATGTTGCATTCAAATGAGCTGTTTTTAATATGGAGAAAATTCAAGCTCATCTAAATAGAAATATTGGTGGGATGAAAAAAATAAGTATGTTGGAGGCTGAAAACTGTTCTCCATACAGGAGAACACATCTCCTATATGGAGTGAGAGAGAGAAAAAAAAATTTCAATTACATATCAGATTAAAAGCAAGAATGAGAAATTTTCCAAATTCAATAAATGCATGGGGGTCAGATGCAAGCATACAGAAAACTGCTGGACATAATTCATCACTAGGGAACCACAGATCAAAAGGACACTGAACTACCACCTCACACCTATTAGGACAGCTACTCTCAAAAAAAAAAAAAAGTGGGCCGGGTACGGTGACTCACACCTGTAATCCCAGCACTTTGGGCGGCTGAGGCAGACAGATCACAAGGTTAAGAGTTCAAGACAAGCCTGGCCAATATGGTGAAACCCTGTCTCTACTAAAAATACAAAAATCTAGCCAGGCATGGTGTCGCACACCTGTAGTCCCAAGTACTCAGGAGGCTGACGCAGGAAAATCGCTTAAACTTGGGAGGTGGAGGTTGCAATGAGCTGAGATTTCAGCACTGCACTCCAGTCTGGGCAACAGAGGGAGATTCTTTCTCAAAAAAAAGAAAAAAAAAAGTGTTGATGAAGATGTGAAGGAATTGGAAACTTTGTGCACTTTTGCCCAAAATATAAACTGGTACAGCTACTATAAAAACTGCTCTTCAAAACATTAAAAAATGAAGAACAAAATGATGCAGCAATTCTACTTCTGGTTACATACGCAACATAATTGAAAATAAGATCTCAAAGTGATATTTACACATCAGTGTTCAGAGCAGCAATATTCACGGTAACAGAAATACAAAATCCACCCAAGATCCATCGATGTATTAATGAATAAAATGTGATATACACATACAATGGAATATTACTCAGGCTTAAAAGGACATTCTAACACATTTGACAACATAGATGAACCTTGAGGACACTATTCTAAGTGAGGTAAACCAGTTGCAGAAAGACAAATAGTGTGTGAGTCCACATATAGGAGGCATCTGCGTAGTCAAATTTATAGGAACAGAAAGCAGAACAGTAGTTGACAAAGGCTGAGGGAAGAGACAAATGGGGAATTGTCTAATGGATATAGAATTTCAGTTTTATAAGATGAAAGAGTTCTTGAGATTCCTTGCAACAACAATGTGAATATACTTAACACTACTGAACTCTACACTTGAAAATGACTGAGAAGGTACATTT
Source organism: Macaca fascicularis (assembly GCF_037993035.2). NCBI lineage: Eukaryota > Metazoa > Chordata > Mammalia > Primates > Cercopithecidae > Macaca > Macaca fascicularis. The sequence goes on along the minus strand of NC_088384.1, from coordinate 59,851,837 downwards.
TATGTTAAATGTAATTTACCATTTTTTTTTTTTTTAAAGAAACAAGTTCCTGGAAAGCTGAACATATTGAATAAAACCAATTCTGTTGATCTTAGCATTTAAAATCCTGGATGGGATATGAAGTATATCTCAGGACATTTTGGGTATGTAATACTCTGCTCCCTGTATACATAGTGTATTCCTGAAAGATTGATATTTTTTTTTAAAGTAAATTATAGTCATTCATAAGCACAAATTTTCATGTGAAATTTTGTATATACACAATATTGTGTGCGTTCTTTTTATGACTTTTACAAAATATTATTACAACATGTAACATTGTAATTTTACATTCCAAGTCTCAAATTTTGAAAATGTTCATATAATGCATAGGTTTGTCCTTTATATGGGAAAATGTTCCATTAAAGTGCTGAGTTTTATACGAACATTAGCGGTTGCCATACCTTTATCTTTTAAAAATCTAACAGATAGGAAATCCAACTACATTTATGTTATTCTCTATTATATACCATTGAGATAATCTACTTAGATGTTAGAAAAAAAATGATACTGAAAAGGATTTTTAGTACAGACAATTTTTTGAGTTGGAACATGAAATGCTTCCATTGCTGCTGGTCCATTATTTTTCACTTTATGAAACTATATATGCTCTCAGAACGCTTATAAAAATAACAGAAAATAAAGTATTGGAATATTTATAAATTTAATAAATAATTCTGATTATGAAAGAACCATAAAAATAAAGAGTCCTCCTGGTAAAGCGAATTATTCACATTTGTAATTTGATGCATGTGGTGTGTGACTGTTTTAGAAAATCTACGTAAATATAATTCAAGCTTTGGAAGTTTATTTCTACTTTACACCTAACCATATCAAAGTGGTAAGAAAATCAGTAAAATAAGAAACTGATTCCTCTAATCTGAAGTATTTTTATTTTTTATTTTTTGCCAAATATCCCAAAGTAAGATAATTAGAACTAAACTGAAAATGTTGCAGGTCATGTTTTCACAAAATGTGACATTTCATGTCATTGTTATGCAAACAGTGGCATCAAATTCAGTCTGCACCAATCATATTTTTATTTTAATATTTTAAGCAACATGGTTCTAATCCATTTAAATGAGTACATTTAATTTAGTAAGTCATAAAATATTTCTTAGTCATAAAAACACACCAAATTTTTTTGGCTAAGTCTTACTAAAACTTATAATATCTAACCTCTTTAAAATATATATACCTTTGGTTTCTGTTTTAAAAATTTTCTCTTAGCTTCAAGTAACTTTATAGTAACTTTATAGTACTTTTTTCTTCCTAGCTAATTCTACTGTTCTTGGAAATAATAGAAGAAAAAGAATTTACCTTTTGAGTACAAGAGCGGTGAAGCAGGACTGGTAGTTTGGATAGGGAACATTGTACAAAATCTAGTTTAAAAAATCTAAAGAGTCTGAAGCATTGTCTGCTGGTTATCACATCTGGTACCTATGCAAATTTCCTTGAGCAGATGTTAGAAAATTCTTGAAATTCTATTCAATAGGATCATTCAGAAGTTCAGTCTGGTCTTCGTAAATAAAACCCAGCACAAATGATGCATAGAGCTCCTAGCTGTGCTCCTTATGTGCTGCAGTCAGATCCAACACCCCCTGGGACAAGACATCTGGAACTATATGCCATTGTATTTGACTAATCTTTCTCCTGAATACCAGCTTAAAATTGCCCATTATTCCAAGAAATTCAGAGAAGCACAAATAGACACAAAGAGCTAAAATAAGACATATTTTGTATAGTAATATATATATATACATAAAATGAAATAATGGCACATATTTGTATATTTGAGTATGACACTAAGTCTCTGTTTTTATTTCCTGCTGGAAATGTATTCATAAAAATACTTATTGCAGAAATCTAGTATATGATATATACTAGCAAATGTTTGGACTATGTTGAAAAATCAATAAACCTCATAATTCATTCACTAAATAACCAGAATTTTTACAGGTCTGATTTTTTAAAATTATTTTTATTTGAGTTTTGCAAAGCTTTATCTATCAATCAGAAACATTAACCAAATATGTCTTAACATAGAGATATTTTGGTAGACATTACTTGTGAGCACTGATGTTTCTTTTTTCAACCCGGGGATATAAATGTCTATACTTTTCAGCACTCTTTTAGTTAGCAGGACCATAACTAGCAATACTGATATTCTATCGACAAAAGTTTTGTATCATGTCTAGCCTTAAATATTGGCTTACTTAGTAGGAGATAAGCAGCAAGGAAAATGAGCATTGAGGTGTAAAAATGTTTGTTTTAGTGCAATACCGTGACACAATGAAATGGCTGTGTTGTCTGAGGTGAATATCTGAAGTTTGTCCAAGGAAATCGTGAACACAGACATGCAAGGAATGAGCTAAAGTATAATAGGTGAGTGACCAGAAGTTTAATAGGCGAAAGAAAGAGGAACGCTCTCTTGTGCAGAAGAAGAGAACTGGTTCTTTGGTTTATGGCGAGATGCCAATGGTTTTATAGATGAGCTTGAGGAGTTGGTGTCTGATTTACATAAGACAAAAGATTGGTTGGACCAGGTGTGTCATTTACATAGTGCTCAAAGAAGCTGGCCATCCTACCATAATCTTTTACTATGTAGATGTGTTTTCTACCTGGCAGATGCCATGTCTGTTCCTTATTGCACACATGGTGACAAAGAAAAGGGAAGATGGAGCTTCAGTATTGGATATGCCTGGCTGCTAGGTAGCCCTTTTCTATTGGCACAGCTCCTGGCATTCACTTGTGCAAGTTTCCAGTTTGCTTATTTATGTCTGCAGCTTGATTTTTTAGGCTGGTTTTGTTAGAAAAGAAATGATTTGGGAGCTGCTTTTTATTAAAAGGGATACCTTGTCGAAGACTCTCTTACCCTCACTAACTGCCTAAATAATTTCTTTTTAGCTCTGTATCAAAAATATATAGTATTTTTGTTTTCAGATAAATTTGCAAGTATCGTATATGTCCACTGAATCTAAAACTTTTGGGATAAATGTTGGAAATCAAATTTTATGGACTGTGTTGGTTACTACTGGCTGCATTTGACAAAATATCATCAGCAAGAGATAAGCTGGGGGGTGAGGAGGAAGGCCAGATTTCACACAGGAATGAGAGAGTAAAGATAGGCTAAACACGTAGAGACTTGTTGCATTAGAGTACCTGACTGCTTTTAATCCCCAGAAGGTAAAAAAAATGGAGTATAAGAACTTAAATAACCTTTGAATAAAAAATATTTCAGTCTAATATAGTGCTCGAATGCAAGAATTAGTCCAAGGGATGGAAGCATTAAAATTGCTTGACCAGGTGAGGTGGCTCACATCTGTAATATCGGCACTTTGGGAGACCAAGGCGGACGGATAACCTGAGGTCAGGAGTTTGAGACAAGCCTGACCAAAATGGCGAAATCCCATCTCTACTAAAAATCCAAAAAAAATAGCTAGGCATAGTGGCAGATGCCTGTAATCTCACCTACTCAGGAGGCTGAGGCAGGAGAATCATTGAACCTGGAAGGCGGACATTGCAGTGAGCCAAGATCGCACCACTGCACTCCGGCCTGGGCGACAGAACGAGACTCCATCTCAAATAAATAAATAAACAACAACAAAAAACTTAAAACCTGTTAAGGACGCCTTAGGATAATGCCTAACAAATAGTAAGATTTTGATCAAAGTTGGACATTCTTGCCATAGCATATTTATAAGTTATACCTATATCTATGTCTACACATTTAAAATTAAAGATGGGATAAGTTGTGCAACAAACATACTTGACATGTAAGAGGCTTATCATACTAACGCTGCTTTTTCACAAAATAATGTCTGCTTCCTGGCAACCAGCACTGTAAGGTCACATCTGTGGTACGTATTGGGACAATGCTATCCTTGGGAAATACACTCTTTTCTCAGTCAACTTGGAATCTTGGGTGTCTAAATCCCTAACACTAAAAAGGCCTGTGGTTTTTATGGCAATACATGTGTATTATTTAGTTACTGCTCTGTATGAAACCCACTGGTTTCTATGAGTTAAAATAACAATGAGCTTACTCAGGATTCTGTAGGTTGGTAGTTTAATCGAGGATTAGTTGGAGATCATTGTTCTGGTGTTGAGTGATTTCAGGTAAGTGTCCTCTTGCATTAACAGTCTGTTAGAAGTGTTGACTTGAGACCAACTGATGTAGGCTGGTATTAGCTGCAATTCCTCATCTCTGCTCCATAAAGCTCTACGATGTTTACCTAAGTTTCTTTTTATGCCAAAGACAGAGTTCCACCACATTTCTGTTAGTCAAACAATACTCACCGTATAGGGAAGTAGACATCACCACTTGATAGGAAAAAACTAGAAAGCCGCATTGTAAGAACTTATCACAGAATTTAACTAGGAACAAATATAGACCTCTCTTGAGACAAAAATAAATCAGGAGAAATTAGAACTTCCAACCTAGCTAATAGAATTTCCTGAACTAAGACCTTTTAGAATTAAAAAATCATATTTGTTTAAAGTCTTTTTATACATCTAGCCCTAATATTTATACAAACTTCTTGTTCTTAAATACAGAGTCATTTTTGTATTTAACAATATCACCAAAGTGGCATTTGATGGCATTTTTAAATACTAAATATACTTTAACAAATTAACACCAAAGTAAAGACTTAAAAACAACAAAAATTTATTCATCTTACACTTCTGTAGGTCCTAACTCCTAAAATCTAGGTATTGGCATTGGTGTGTTCCTTCTGGATGCTTTAGGGAACATTCTGCTTTGGCTTTTCCAGAAGGGGCCACCTACATTCCTTGTCTTATGACCTTTCCTCTGTGACCTCTATTTCTTACATCACATCTCTTTCTCTGACTCTAAACCACCTGGCCACTTCTTTTAAGAACTTTGTGATTACACTGGGGCACCCAGATAATCCAGGATAAACTTCACATCTCAAAGTCTTAATTTAATCACATTCACAATGTCTCTTTAGCCCTGTAAGGGAACATGTTCCCAAGTTTCAGAGATTCATATGTGACCAGAAGTGCAGGAGGCATGAGAGGGATAGAATTATGCCTACTAAAAATATCTCATTAGAACTGAGCTTTTAGAAGAGCAACTTGTGGTATAGATGTTTCCTAAGTATCAGAGCATCTTATGTTTATGGTACATAATACTGCTGCTGTTTTGCGTTATGGTATCTTTCCATACACATAGTAATTGAAAGAAGCCCCATATAGGAATTTATTTTTAATGGTAACATTCATCACTGGCTTTCACCTTAAACATTCTCAGTTATTTTTCTGAGAATGACAATTTTAACCATGTTAATATTTAAAATAAAAATGATAGATGGTAAAAATTCTAACAATGTAATATAAAGATCAAAATAAGAAATTTTAAATATTGAATGTGACATTTTCTTAACTCCAACTTAAAAGAAAACCCCATTCACAGAAAAAAAAAAAATGTTGCTAAGTTGCAGTATCCTTCAAAACTGCTATTGTCATTTAAATAAAACTCCTAGAAATGAACCCTTTAAATTTGCCTTTGCTCTTCCAGTCTTGATTATAAAACATAAGGTTGTGCAATCAATAATTTCTGGAGTTAAGAAGATTTATTTTTTCGTAACTTTTGATAACTTTTCCTTCATGTAAAACCTCTGAGGCATTTAGGAATAAAACATGAAATTTCAATAAGTCCCTTTCACATAAGCATTATATGCTTCGCACTACCTGATTAGACAATACTATTGGATTTTGGTAGCTTTTGTTTCTCTCGTTCTTGTCTGACTAATAGTTATCAGTATTACAGTGTAATTAATCCAAGACAAAACTGAACTAAATTGTTTGTGATGTGTTAGTAAGAGTTATGCCAAAACTTGAACTGAGCAAGCTAAAAAAGGTTTATCTATTTGGTGGTAGGAAAGAAAGTCAAAGCTTTTCCTTCTTTGGTATTACAACTCAAAACTGTGTTTTACATAAAGCAACATATGAAAGCACAAAGGCAAATAAAGTTGTTACGTGATATGGTTTGGATTTGTATCCCTGCCCAAATCTCATATAGAATTGTTACCCCCAATGTTTGAGGAGGGGTCTGGTGGGAGGTGATTGTATCATGGGGACAGATTTCCCCCTTGCTGTTCTCATGATAGTGAGTGAGTTCTCAGGAGATCTGTTTGTTTAAAACTGTGTAGCACCTCCCCTTTCACCTCTTCCTCCTTCTCCAGCCATGTAGGATGTGCCTGCTTCCCCCTTCTACCATGACTGTATCTTGAGTCCTCCCCAGTCATGCTTGCAGTAAAGCCCACATAACCATAATCCAAATAAACCTATTTTCTTTATAAATTAACCAGTCTCAGGTAGTTCTTTATAGCCATTTGGGAATGGATTAATATAGAAAATTGGTACTGAGAAGTGGAGCACTGCTATATAAAGATACCTGAAAACATGGAAGCGACTTTGGTACTAGATAATGGGCAGAGGTTGGAACAGTTTGGAGGGATCAGAAGAAGGCAGAAAGAAAAGGGAAAGTTTGGAATGTCCTAGAGACTTTTTAAGCTGTAGTAACCAAGTTGTTGATAGTAATATGGATAATGAAATCCAGGCTTGAGGTGGTCTCAGTTGGAAATGAGGAACTTGAAGTGAATGAGAGAAAAGGTAACTTTTGTTATGCTTTAGTAAAGAAGTTGAAGGCATTGTGGCCCTGCCCTAGGGATCTGTGGAACTTTGATTTTGAAAGAGATGATTTAGGGTATCTGGCAGAAGAAATTTTTAAGCAGCAAAGAGTTCAAGATATGTCCTGATATGTTCTTACAGTGTAAGATATGTTCTTACCGTGTATGCTCATATGCCTGAACAAAGAGATGATCTGAAACTGGAATATATATTTAAAAGGGAAACAGAGGATAAAAGTTTGGAAAATTTGCAGCCTGACCATGAGTTAGCAAATAAAAACCCACTTTCTGGAGAGGAATTCTAGCTGACTGCCAAAATTTGCAAAAGTAAAGAGGAGCCCCACATGTTAATAGCCAAGACAATGGGGAAAATGCCTTGAAGGCATTTCAGAGACCTTCAGCATAGCCCCTCCCATCACAGGCCTGGAGGCTTAGGAGGGAAGAATGGTTTCAAGGGCCGGGCCCAAGGCCCTGCTGCACTGCGCAGCATAGGGACACTTCTCCCTGCATGCCAGCCACTCCAGCTTCATCCTTGACTAAGGCCCCAGATACATTTCGGACTGCTGCTGCAGAGTGTGAAAGCCCTACACTTTGGCAACTTCCATTTGATATTAAGCTTGTGTATGCACTGAGGGCAAGAGTTGAGCCTTGAAAGCCTCCACCTAGATTTCAAAGGATGTATGGGAATGCCTAGATGTCCAGGCAGAAGTCTGCTGAAGGAGTAGAACCTTCATGGAGAACCTCAACTGGGACAGTGCAGAGGGGATATGTGGGGTGTGAGTCCCCACACAAAGTCCCCACTGGGGCATCATCTGTTGGAGCCATAAGAATAGAGCCACCATCTTCCAGATCCCAGAATGGTAGATCCATTGAAAGCTTTCATTGTGCACCTGGAAAAACCACATACACTGAATGCAAGCCCATAAAAATAGCTGAAGGGGCTGTACCCTGCAGAGCCACAGGGATAGAGATACCCCAGATATTGAGAGCCCATTGCTTACATCATTGAGGCCTGAATGTAAGACATGGATTCAAAAGATATTACTTTGGATCTTCAAGGTTTAATGACTGCCTTGCTGGGTTTTAGACTTGCATGGGGCCTGTAGTCCCTTGGTTTTGGCAGATTTCTCACTTTGGAAATGGGTATATTTACCCAATGCCTGTACCCCCATTGTGCTCTTGGAAGTAACTAACTTGTTTTTGATGTTATAGGCTCCTAGGCAGAAAGGACTTGCCATGTCTCAGATGAGAATTTGGACAGTGGAATTTTGAGTTACTGTTCAAATGAGTTAAAATTTGGGAGACTGTTTAGAAGGGAAGTTTGTATTTCGCAATGTGAGAAAGACATGAGATCTGGGAGGGGCCAGGGGCAGAATAATATGGTTTGAATTTGTGTCCCCATGCAAATCTCATGTCAAATTGTAAACCCCAATGTTTAACATTAGATCATGGGAGTGAGTCCCCTGTCACTTTCTTCTGGCAGTGACTGAGTTCTCATGAGATACTGTTGTGTAAATGTGTGCTTCTTCCTCCTGCCCCAGTCATGTAGGATGAACCTGCTTCCCCTTCATCTCCTACCATGATTTTAAGTTTTCTGAATCCTCCCCAGCCATGCTTTCTGTACTGCCTGTGGAACTGGGTGCCAATTAACTGCCCCCCTCTTTTTTATAAATTAGCCAGTCTCAGGTAGTTCTTTATAGCAATGTGAGAACAGACTTGTACAGTATGCTTTATAAATATAAGGATTGTTTTATGAATGTCATTTTATTTATGTGTATCAAGGACTACTTAAAATAATAGACTAAAAATTTTAACCAATGAATTATTTCAGATTATTTCTTATCGTTCTTTCTCTTGAATGAAGGCAATTAACTCTACCCTACTCTTATAGGGCCTATTATGTAACACACAGGACATTGTTCATTGTCTATATTTCTTTAGATATCACTTTTCCTCAAAAACAAGTTATGTATGTGGAAATTTTAGTATACAAAGAATATTAAAATATACTACCAAGAAAATCATACTCTTACCTGTAGTAAGAAAAATCTTTTACATATTAAACATTTGATCTGGTAAAATTTAGGTGATGATTTGCATGTAAATGTCCTATTTATCATAGGGATGATGGAGAATATGTAAAATATCCTGGGGGCACAATATAGGATACTATAAAGCAGTTTGAAGCAATATATCAGATATACACAGAACAATATGAATGAAATATATATATATGTGTGTGCGTGTGTGTGTGTGTATGTGTATACTCATATATGGTACTGAGGAAAAAGCAAATAATATAATAAGATATACAAAATAGTAAACATGAAAATTAATTTTGTAGACATACAAGAGTATTAAATTTATTGTTAAAATATATAAAATAAATGAACATATATAAAACATCTAGGAATAGTGGTCTTTAGGTTGTAGGGAATTGGGAATAACAATAAACAAACTAAAATAAAAAGAAAATAGATAATAAATAAATGAATATAAATAAATCACTAAAATAACAGAAGTGTCTTGCATAGACCAGTGCAGATTAAACACAATTTGTCCCCTTAAAGACCATCCATGACCCTTAGTCAAATATCAGTGCAATAATAATATGTAACTAGCAATTTATAAAATCTCAATGGCTTACAGAAGTAACCAATCATTTGGCCTGTGGTTTTGCAAGTGAGATAGAGCAGCTTAAATTCAAGGTATTGTTAAACTTCATCTGTCTTCCCAATCTCATGGTCCAAAAATGACCCAAGGTGTGGTTTTTTTATAGCAAATAATAGAAGCACAAGTGTGCAGACAAGATCTCCAAGCACATTTAAAGGCTTTGTTCCCATTTATTCACTACTATTTGATTTGTCAAATCATGTCACATGGCCTAGCTCAATGTGTCAGCCTGAGTCTGTCAGTAACATATATTTTACATCTACTGGGGCAGTGTTATGTTACATGGTGAAGATTATATGTACGATATATAGAGCCCACATATACACCCACACATATGTGTGTCACTGTTTCCCAGAATCAGTGTATATGTGTATTACTGTTCCTCAGAGTTGAGGAGTGGAAAACTGAGAACAATAATTTTATTTTTCATAGGATGCATATACCCTGATACCACAACTGAAAACAAACACATCTATACAAAGTTATAAAAAAAAAAAGAAGAAATAATAATATTCAAAGACTTTCAAAAATAAATAAGACAAAATATACTTTTAAATGAGGCTTCTTCTGTTTGAAACCCTTTTCTGATGTTTGTTGACTTTTTTGGTAAAGCAATTGCATCTTTCATTTGATCATTTTTCTTTCTCTTTAAGCAAGTACTATAGTTTCTCTCTTTTAAATTCTTTTTTTAGGTTGCACACATTACCAAAAGGGCTTCCCAAATTATGGACCTCTTTCCTGTGTTATAATCTGAGACTTCCCATCCTTCAGTGCCTCTGTATGTCGTTTATAAGGAATAACAACAAAATCTATTTTACAAGGCACAAGAGCTCACATAATGTGTTAGTGTGTATTAGTGTGTGTGTATTTAGAAAAGCAAATATGCAACATATAGTAACAACTGGTTATTCACTTAAGGCAACATAAATATGATAACATTTTCCACTATTATACACTTTTTAGAGATCTCCAAGTACTTATGATCTGTCCAGTGATATTGTGATTCTTTAAGGCATTAGAGAATGTACTACAATTGATAGTTTTACCTAAGTTCATGCGAAATATTTTATTTCTAGCTTCTTGCAGTTTCTTCTGTGAACATTCCTACCCATTTATGGAAAGGCTACTTTCCTAATTTTGCCATGTTTTCCATTATTTCCTTAAAAATACTTTTAGTATTTTTCATTTGAATTATGTTCTTGGTTTTTCTTGTAAGTCCTTTAAGATGACTTTTTAAAGTTCATAAATTCTGCACTATATTATTTGACTCCTTATAAATTATATCTTATGCAACAAACCTCCACACACAGACACACATGTATTCATATACATTTACAGACAGATGGATATTTTAAAACAGTAATATATTTCATTACATAGTCATAACTTGGTTCTGCTTGTCTACTTTCTTTATTCAGTCCTCTGTTGAAGGTCACTTAAGTTGATTCTATGACTTTACTGTTATAAATAGTGCTGCCATAAAGTACAAGTACAGGTTTCTTTTTGATAAAATGATTTTTTTTCCTTTCATAGATACACAGGATTCAAATTGCTATGTTGAATGATAATTCTATTTTTAGTTCTCTGAGAAATGTCCATACAGTTCTCCAAAGAGATTGTACAAATTTATGTTATGACCAATAGTATATGACTGTTCCCTTTTCTCTGTATCCTCACCAACACTTGTAATTTTTTGACAAATAATAGCTATTATGACAGGCGTAAGATGGTATATCACTGTGGCTTCAATCTGCATTTCTCTGATGATTAGTTATGTTGAGCTTTTTTTGTGTGTTTCTTGGCTGCTTGTTTGTCTTCCTTTGAGAAATCTCTGTTCATGTCCTTTGCTCAATTTTTAATGAGGTTATTTGTTTTTTTCTTGTTGAATTGTTTGAGTTCCTTATAGAGTCTGGCTATTCGATCTTGGTTGGATTCATAATCTGCAAATTCTCCCATTCTGTAAATTGCTTATTTACTTTATTTATTTATTTATTTTGCTTTGCAGAAACTCTTTAGTTTAAGTCCAATTTGTCCATTTTTGTTTTTGTTACATTTGCTTTTGAAGTCCTAGTCATAAATTATGTGCCTTGGCCAATATCCAGAACAGTTATTCTTAGATGTTCTTCTATTATAGTTTTAGGTCTTACATGTAAGTCTTTAATATGTCTTGAGTGAATTTTTATCTATGGTGAGAGATAGGGGTCCACTTTCAAATGCCTGTAGTCTTGGCTACTTGGAGACTGATGTGGGAGGATCACTTGAGCCCAACAGGTTGAGGCTGCAGTGAGCCGAGATGACACCACTGCCCTCGAGCCTGGGCGACACAGTGAGACCTTGTCTCAAAAAAAAAAAAAATTGTAATCATTATATTGATGTAGAATATGGCATTTGATAACATTTACTATACCCATGATTTAAAGATTTAAAGATTTTTAAAAGCAGAGAATAAGAATGAGAGGGCATTTTCCTATGACTATCTTTCTCACACCCGTGGCCGGCATCACAAGGAGACTGCCCCTGACCTCCTTCTAAGGTTAGGAGGCACTGGGTGGCTGCTCTTAGTTACTCTTCCATATCACCCTGGAAGTCCTGGCCAATGCAACAAGACAGGAAAAAGAAATCAGGCTTCGAGGAGCAATACCAAGGGAAGCAAAGTCATATTACTATGTCTTTCATGATAACATGGTTGTTTAATGTTGAATTTCCCAAATAACCAACAGTTAACTGTTAGCACTAATCAGAGGTCAACAAGGGGGCCCAATATAAAGAAGTCAATAGCGTTCTTTAAAGCCAGTAAAAATAAACAAACAAATAAATAAATAATAACACGGAAGAGCTTATTTTCCGAAAGAACAAAAATTATAAAATATTCAAGAATTAACCTTGAAATCCACCTATCTTTTATGGGGACCAAAAACAAACAAACAAACAAAACAAAACAAAAACAAAAGTTGTTCAAGAGCAAGTGGTTTAGTTTTTGCATACTAGTGCATTTCAAGAGCTCACCTTTGATTTGATTTTTTACTTTATGACCCTTTGGTCCCAGAAGATACTTGATATAAATTTGATTTTTTAATGTATTGAAAACAAAAAATAAAACCAAGCAACCTGAAATCTCTTTCTAGGCCATGTCAGAAGACTGGGCGAGAGGGTGCCATTCAGCCCCATGTGGAGAGGCCTGGCGGGAGGTGCCCACTGTTGCTGTGGCTGTGCTTGCCAGGTTCCAGTGCCCACATTCCTGCAGGTTGGATCTTGCAGGTACTAGGGAGCTATGGCGTGCTTTAGAGCACAGGAGGGGAATGTCAGATGTGTGTATGAGATGCTGTCTTGGCAGCCAGGATGGAGACGAGGTGAGTTGGGGAGCTGGGAATAGGACAGGTGAGGAGGGGTCAGCACTGGAGTAGGGCCCGGCAGTGCTCAGAGTAGATAGAGGTTTAGGAGGTTGAACTGATCAGGCAGGGAGTGAAAGAGGTGGCTCCCAAGCCTGAACTGCCAGGGGAGGGGTGCCTCTGAGAGATGGAGGTCTCAGGCCACTGGAGACCCGCATCACACTTTGGAGAAGAGCCAGGGCTGGAGACAGAGGCATGTACAAGGTGGCATCACCGCCCTGCTCCCGGGATGGGGAGACCGAGGCTGGGGAAGGGGCTTAGGGATTGGCAGGATCTCTAGCACAGAGAAGGTGACCAAGCTGTGGGCATGATGAGTGTCCAGGAGGAAAGATCAGATCCCAGGTGAGGGAAGAGGGCTCAGGGAGAGGGTGAATTGTGGGCAGAGAAGAAAGAAAGACCTCCCTGGGGCACCCGTGGGGCAGGAGCCAGGTGGGGTGTGGCCCTGGGGATGGGGGTGGTGTGCGCACCCTCACAGGATTGGCCTGGTGGGCCAGGGCCAGGTTGCATGGGCTGAGAGAAGCTGACAGCCCTGTCTGTGACCTCTGGGACCCCTGGGTCTGCCTCTGTGGGCCCCTAATCCTGGGCTCACAGACCCACCAGCCTCCATGGGTGCTGGCCTATGCCTGGTGGGCACGGTTGGTGCAGGCTCCAAGGGGGCCTGGCAAAGCCTGGAGCTGGCTCAGGGGAAGCCACTCCTGGCCAGGGAGTCTCCTGACCCCCACCTTGGAGGGATGTATCAGCCCCGGTGAGGCTTCTCAGACTCATTCTGGAGTTTCTCAAGGGTGTGAGATCAGTTTGGCCGAGAAGGGCGCCCTGAATGTGAGACTGCTTGTCAGGAAGCGCTGCCAGGCCCAGTGAGATGTGGAGATTCAGCAGGGAACACCCGGCCTGAGTGGGCTGTCCTGGAGGAAGACAAATTACACCCTTCCCCTGATTCCTCAAGGACTAGGCATGGTCCTGCTATGAGGGAGGTGCCTTTCTGTGCAGCTGAGGCTATAAAATCTGGAAGGGCCTAGCCCAAAGTCACGAAGTTACTGCAGATCAGGGCCAGGGGCCGAGCCTGCACCTTCCTTCCACCCCAATGCTAGGTGAAGTGTTCAATGTCTGTTTAAATCTATAGAAAAGGGTGAACTGGAGAGCTGAAGATTTACCGAACTTCTGGCAGTTAAGTCCCTGGGAAACAGCACCAAAAGAGATAATAAAGGAACCAAAAGAAGAAACCACACAGGAGCAGATGGAGGCACCAACTGCACAAAGAATGGTGACTGCATGCAGGCAAGATGCACACAGCAGGTGGGAAACTTCTGTAACAAGTATGTCCACGGGCAGATCACCTTTACCTGTGAGGAGTTTGCGTGCATGAGGGCAACCTCGCAGCAGCGACACCCACCACAGAATGCTGATGGCTCAAACCTGGCGGAAGTTTATTTAGGGCACGGAAAGCCAGAAACAAGGGCTTGACTGGCGGCAGCTCTGCAGCAGGGAGAGATTTGGACAGCGAGGGCTGTCCTGGAGGAAGTCCCAAGGTCCTCACTTCGCTCTGTAGGCCACCCTTGGTGTGGACAACAGCTGCAGACAGGAGACATGGAGGGGGCACACAGAGGTCTTAGAGTCTGGCCTCAGGTGATGTCCATCACACCTCTTTCTGTTGGTGAGAGCTAGTTACTCGGGCCCCCAGGGTGCAAGGCCGAGATGGCATGGCATGCAGACCACCTAGTAGGATCTTCTTGCCAGCTCAGGGGACAATGCACACATGGAGAACTGCAGCTGGCTACTAGGCATCTGGGAAAATGCACATACTCTCCCTTTTTCAAAGAAATTCAGGTTCAAAAACCAAACACCATTAGAAAATAGACACCCGTCAACACAATCAAGATTAGAAGGTCTATGGTGAGACCACTGATGGAGCATGAAGCTGGCCAAACTCTGGAGAGTGGTTGATGTTACGTATCAAGAATCCAAAATCCGGCAAGGCGTAGTGGCTCACGCCTGTAATCCCAGTACTTTGGGAGGCCAAGGCGGGTGGATCACATGAGGCCAGGAGTTCGAGACCAGCCTGGCCAACATGGAGAAACCCTGCCTCTACTAAAAATACAAAAATTAGCCAGGTGTGGTGGTGTACACCCGTAGTCCTAGCTACTCAGGAGGCTGAGGCATGAGAATCACTTGGTCTTGAGTGACTGCAGTGAGCAGAGATTGCACCACTGCACTACAGCCGGGGTGACAGAGTGAAGTGAGTCTCTAAATAAATAAATAAATAAATCTGAAATTCTAGAAATCTGTTTAATGACTCAAGATGTTATCTTTCCAAAACTCGAATCTGGCCCTGTCACTCCTCTGCTCAAACATCTCCAATGGCTCCCCACTGCTATCCTGGCCATGTTACAGCCCAGGCCCCTCCCTCCAGCCTCATCTTCTATGCTGAGGAGCACCGTCCTGACCAGTGCCCAACCTGGGCCTGGGGCACAGAGGGGTCAGCACATGTAGGCTGAGCTGAGCTTTGGGAAATGAGGAGGCCAGGCGCTGGGAGTGGTGGCCTTGCTCCAGGCTGAGCTGAAACAGCTGGCAGCTCAGCCTGCCCTCCACCTGACCTCCGGGCCCAGCCTTCCCTAGTGGGCCACGACCTTCCCACCAGGGCCCTCGGCCCTGCTCCTGCTGGCCCCTGCAGACCTCAGCTGAGTCCAAGCTCCTGGAGTGCAGGGAGAGTGAGCGTCTCGTGTGTCCCCAGCGCACAGCTGCGCCAGCTCCCGGTAGGGGTTTGTTACAGGAATGAATGGGGTGGGGGTTGGAGGAAAGTTTGGAGGAGATGGAGGCAGGCCATGACGCTGGCTCTGGCGCACCCTCCAGGCCCTCTCGATCGCGGCTCCGCGGCTCCGCGACTCCGGCTCTGGCCCCACCCCAGCCTCCCCCGCCCTGCCGGGAACCTGGGGCCTCAACGACCATGCAAGCCGCCCACACCTCCGCGGCTCCGCGCTCTCCTCTCGCTCCCCTACCCTAGCCTGGACCCTCCGCTCTCCAGGGCTCACCAGCGACCCCGATCGGTCACTCGCTATGGCCACCGCCGCGGCAGCCACCTGTCCCGGGACGCCCAACCAACCCCTCGGGGGACCAAGCCCGGGGACTTCGTCCTCAACCCCAGGCCAGCTAAGCCACCCCACAGGGGCCCTGCCTGTCCCATCTGCAGCCTGCTGGGGTGTCCATGCTTGCGGTGATCAGGCGGGTGGCACGGCCCTCGGGTTACAGCCGGCGGAGGGGCTTCCCAAAAGAGTCCTCAGCCTCTCCCGCCTGCGGCGGCGCAGCCCAGGCGGGGCTCGGCTCTCAGAATCCCCTCGCGGCCTCGCCAGGTATGCGCGCGGGGCCCGGGGCGCGGGCCGAGGGCGGGTGCTGGAGCCGGGCCGGTGCCAGGCCCGCTACCACACGCTCGGGGACGCGGCGCACAAAGGCGCCTTCTGCCGCCCCCCGACCCCGCCCCGCACTGCCCCGGTCCAGCCTGGCGGCCCGCCCCTCCCGCCCCGGCAGGCGGTGAGAGGGGGTCAGGGTCCCCGCCTCCCGGGCCCGCCACCCTCCTCGCGGGCGACGTGCCCTGTCCGGGCGGCGCCCAGGCGCGGGCTTGTCCCACCGAGCAGGAATCCGCCGCCGCCGCGCGCGTTTCTGGCCCCATCCCCGCCCGCGGTGCAGGGGAGCCGGTGCGCAGCCGCGTGTTGGGCCTCCGACCCCGGTGGCCCCCGTCATACTCTCTTTCTCCACCCGCAGAGGCTTTGCTCAGGAATCTACTCTTGCAGCCAGGGAGCTTCCGGGCCCCCTCCTCCAGGAAGCGTCCCTGGTTGCTCCGGTGAGCACGTGTCTCCTCATCCCCCTGTCTGGGCACCTTGAGAATCCAGCCTGGCCACTCCCCTCTCCTATGTCTGCATAGGAAGACACCCCATTGGAAACGGACCCTCCTCCCGCCGCCAGACCCTGGCAATCCCATGTCCAGGCTGGGGTTGGGAGTAAGGACCCACCACGAAGGAGGGTGCCCACCGGGTCAAGTGGGCAGTAGAACAGGGCTGCGTCCCAGGGATCCCCACAAGCCCGGTGGCTCCGTGGCTCTGCCCGGCAGAGGCCGGGCGCCCTGCAGCTGGAGCCCACCTTTAGCGCCTTCTCCCTGAGCCCATATGTGGCAGAGGAGGTGGGGCCAGTCCCAGGCCCACTGGGCACCACGGGCCTCTGGGAGGGGACACTAATGACTGTAATTTCCACTTAGCAGATCAGGACGGCTGGCAGAGTGGAACTGTCCTCCTACCTCTCAGGTGCCCAGGCGAGACCCTTCCGTGGGCCCCTCTATCTGGACACCTGGCCCTGGGCCCCTCCCACGTGGGATTTTTGAGGCTACTCTCCCCTCCCCCAGGCTCAGAGGGTGGCCGTTTCCTGTGGGACCCCTTGTCGCCTTGTCCACTGGTTGGGGTGCTCAGTGGTGCTTGAACAGGGGTCGGGGACGCTTGAAGGTGTACTGAGTGGGTAGCTGTCAGCCGGCTCCAGAGGCTGGGGGAGCAGGAAACAAGCACGTTATAGGGTTGAGGGTTCTGAGCCGCGTGCCAGGCTGCAGCCTGTGCTGGCTCCTTTGTGGTCAGAAGCCCAGGGCATTCTGGGGTCTGTCTTGATGCTGAGCAGGCCAGTGTCCTGAACAACATCAGGCACCCAGGAGTCTCTGGGTGGGGCAGTTGTGGCTGCCGAATGGGGGGTGCTAGGGCAGGAGGGTGAGCATGTGAGGCCAGGCTGGCAGAGAGGAGCTGGGACTCTGTGCCCTGGGGCAGATTGGGGAGGTGAGGGAAGGGGCTGCTGTGGCCATCACAGGTTGAAGGTGAGGACTGGGCCATTGCCCAGTGCTGGTCTTCTCTGCCCGATTAGTCTGGGCACCAGGCCCTGTGCCCAGCTGGCAAGAGGCTAGGCAGGAGTTTCTGGGGCACCTGGGGAGCAGGCCCAGGCCCTGGGAGCTGGGGTTCCTGTGCTGAGGGAGTCAGCTCTGTCTCGCCTGGGCCTGCCTCCTGGCCTCCCCTGTGGCCTGGCTGGCAGGGCCTGGGTGTGGCCTGGCTCCCTGGAGCTGGCAAGGATCAAAGGGTTGAAAGCTGTCCTCCACCCTCGCCCACTGAGACAGGAATCCGTGGCCCCAGGGGGCGGAATCCACAGCCACATTCCCAGTGCCCTGGTCCCCGCAAGGCAAGGGTGGGGCAGGGCTGGGGTGCCAAGATTGGCACCATAAAGCGTGGGAACGTGGTGCTGCTGGCACCCAGCCCACTGCCTGAGCAGAGTGGGCAGCACCCTCCTCTCGGCCCAGTTGTGGCCTTTGCCCCTTCTGACCTGCCCTGATGGCCTCAGGCACCAGGGCCTCAGTTGCCAAATGGGTTTCCACCTTGCCAGGAGGTGGGGGTTTCATCCTGGTGGCCCAGGAGGCCTGGGGGTCCTGAGGAGGTTGGAGCCTGGGTCTCTGTGGCTCAAAGCAGTGAGCACTCCCGACCTCCAGGGCACTCTGGGCTGGGGGACTCGGCCTCCATCTCGGGTCAGTGGGGGCCACAGGAGGGAGAGGGTGTTGATAGCTGGGGCATCCCTACCAGGGGTCACCCTGAGCCCAGGCCCCTGGCACACACAGATGTGCTCACACACGCACGCAGCAGAAAGCAGAAAGGCAGCCTCTCAAAGGCAGCCTAGCCTCTTCTGGCCACAGCCCAAAAGGTCCCCAGGAGGGTTTGTCCCCAGCTGGCTGATGCAGGACTGAGTTGGCCCTGTGGACCCCCACCCATGGGTACAGGGTCACCTGCTGGCGGAGACAGCAGCCTTTAGGTGCCTGTGCTGGGTGGGGTGGGTCCCTGCTCCCGGGGGCTGGAGACCAGCCTGCTGGAGCCGGGCCCCAAGCTCTGTCCTGTAGTCCCATGCTCAGCCCCAGCAGTGATGCCTTCCCACGCCCACTGTACAGGTGGTAAGATGGAGGCCCAGAGAGGCCAGAGGACTTTCCCAAAGCCACCCAGCAAGTTGGTGGGCTTGGAGAAATCCTGGAGACCCAGACCTCCCACTCCCAAGAGCCAGGGCCCGTGGCATCCCCCTCTCTGGCCTGTTTCCTCACCTGGAGAGTGGGCCCACAGTGACCACCTGGCCAAGTTGTCCTGAAGCCCGGAAGGTACCAGCCAGGGGTCAGTTAGCCTCTTCTGTCCCCAGCCGCTGGGCTCCCAGATAAGCAGCACTGCTGTGTCCTGAGCCCGCATCTGAGGCAGGGTGCCCCCTGGTGGTTCGACAGTGCCTTTCTGTGCCCTTGGGTGATAGGACCTGAAGGAGGAGAAGGTAAGGGAGATGACAAGCCTGGAGCAGGCGCTGGGAGGGCTGCAGGCCAGGGCAGAGGGGCTGCTGGCTTGGAGCAATGCCCCAGGGGGCTGGTCCATGCATGAAGGGCCTGGGGAGGACATTGGTCCTACCAGGAGGCTGCAAGTCAGGACCTTGGAAGGGTTCCCGTGGGCAGTTGAAGGCCATTAGGGCCCAAGGACACCGTCCCCTGGAGGATGGCAGTAGGGGAAGCAGGACTGGCGCACCACACACTGCCCACTGCTGGGGTCAGGAGTGTGGGCAGCCAGGCTTGGGGGAGCGAAGGCCAGTCCCAAGGTGTCCGTGTGTTGGCCAGCAAGCCCATCCTCCTTCAGACCTACACCCTGGGTGCCTCTAGAGGCCTTTCCATGATGCTCAAAGGCCCACACTACTTGACCCTGATCATCCCAGTGGCAGCCATCCAGGCATCAGGCCAGGTCTGGCACTGGACAGCCATGGGGCTTGTTTGCTGGGGATGTGAATGAATGAATGAATGAATGAATGAATGAATGAATGAATGAGGAGCCTCTCGGGACTGCTGTCCATCCTGGCCCCCAGCTTGCCTCCCACAGCATGGGGTCCTTGTCAGTCAGCAGGCTGTGATGGGAAGGTGCTGAGGAACCTGGGGGAGGAGCGACAAGACTAGGGGTGGGTGGGGGCCCTGGCTCACCCATCCCAGCCCCTGACACCAGGGGAGGGAGCATCCCTAGCCTTCGGTGAAGGGGTGGCCTGCCCCTCCACACCTGTGGGAGTTTCTCGTTAGGTGGAAAAAGAGACTTGAGAAAAGAAATGAGACACAGAGACAAAGTATAGAGAAAGAAAAAGTGGGCCCAGGGGACCGGCACTCAGCTTACAGAGGACCCATGCTGGCACAGGTCACCTGTTCCCTTAGTATTTATTGATAATTATCTTTACTTAAAGATAAGGGAGTGACAGGACAATAGGATCATTGTAGGGAGGAAATCAGCAGTAAGACATATGAACAAAAATCTCTGTGACATGAGTAAGTTTAAAGGAAAACGCTGTGCCTTGAGATGCAGATGCAAACATCTCCATAAACCTTTTAGCAGCATTGTTTCAGCCTATCACATGGGGAGAAACCTTGGACAATACCTAGCTTTCCTAAGCAGAGGTCCCTGCGACCTTTGGCCATGTATGTGTCTCTGGGTAGTTGAAATAGAGAATGGTGATGACTTTTAACCAGCAAGCTGCCTTCAGGCACTTGTTTAACAAAGACACATCCTGCATAGCCCAAAATCCATTAAACCTTGAGTCACCACAGCACATGTCTCTTGCAAGGACAAGGTTGGGGGTAGGGTCACAGATTAACAGCGTCTCAAATACAGAACAAAATGGAGTCTCTTATGTCTACTTCTTTCTATATAGACACAGTAACAGGCTGATCTCTCTTTCTTTTCCCCACATTTGGAAGTCGTGCAGGGCGGAGGACATACAGGGATGTGGTGGGGTGGGCCAGCCCATGGGACCCCTCTGGGCTATGGGTCTGGGTGGGAAGCGGTCTGCCTGGTCTCTGGGCACAGAGTGAAGGGACAGGTCTCAGTTCATAAGTTTGTGGTCCCCTGGTCCCTCTCCTACCCTGCTGTGAGGGCAGTGGGTTCAGGGGGGATCTGGGAAGCAGGCTTGAGCCTGCTCAGGGAGGGGCAGCTGGGCCCCCACCCACCCAGGAGCTTGCCAGCAACCTGGGCAGGGAGGCTCCCGCCCTGGAACTCCTGGTTCTGCAGCGAGAGTCCCTGCAGACCTGGCCCCCTAATGTGTCTGCACAGCAGGACCCCAGCTCCCTGGACTGTCAGTCCTTAGGGCTTCTTCAGAGTGCCCCAGCCTGAGTGCCCGGCACTGTCAGCTGACATGGCTGGCCCCCCTTCCTGGGCTCTCCTGTCACCTGAGCTGGGGGACTTCTTGGCCTGGAGGGTGAGCCGGGGACCATCTGCTCTCAGGGCACAGGCCTGCCCTTGCAGGGCGCTGAGCCGGCCACACTCCCTCTAGCCCCCAGATGGCAAAGCACTCCCTGGCAAGGGCTGATGAGGGAACAAGCTGGGCCAGCCAAACCTCGGGGCGGGGGCCCAATGTCCCCAGGGGCTGGCATCTGCGACCTCCACTGTTTACACAACACCACACCCGAGGAGTGGATTGCCCAGAGTATGCGCGCACACACAATGCTGCCAGCACACACGATGCACACTTGCATGAGCACAGGGTATGCACACATGTTCACACCAGCACTCACACACAAGCACACACCTTTGCACATGGAGGGGCACACAGCACACTGCCGTGCATGACATGCACGCCCATTCATACCAGTGTGTACGTGTGAGCGTCCCTGAGTTCCCAGCTGGGCGCCCTCTGCACCTCCAAAACCCAGAGCATGATGATGGAGGACACTGTGCCGGGAGTGGTGGGGGCGGGGTGAGGGGAGTGGGGGTTGGGGGGTAGATGTGCCTCTGTGGTGTTGGAGCCTCTGGGCCTCAGTTTACCTTCCATGCAATTGTAACAACCATTTACAAGGCACTTTGAATCTCAAGGAACCATTCTGAGATAGCCGTTAGCGCCGTTTGCAGAGATGGGGAAACTGAGGCACGGAGCATTTGGTAATGTGCTTAAGGCCCTGGGGCAGGAGCTGGGCATGGTCTGCCCTGGGCTGTCTCTGGTGGTTGTGGGGTGAGGGGACTTCACATCTGCCTGGGTCGCGAGCACAGAGGGTACTGGATGCAAGCTGCCTGGGACGGGGAGGGACAGGGACAGGGCGGGCTCCAGCAGGAGGAACGAGGTGGGTGTGCGCCCCACCCCCGTCGAGGGAGCCTGTCCTCCCCTCGGCCCCCCTGGTTGGGGCCAGCCAAGAGCGGAAGGGGTCACGGGCCTTGGCCGGCTCTCCTGGGAATTGCAGGCGCGTGTGTCAGCGCGCTGGGCTTGGTCCCCGCCCCCAGCCCTCTGCCCGGGCTGGCGGTTTGGCGAAGAAAGCCAGATTCCCGAGGGGGCGGGGGTGGCGGCTCCCAGGGTCTGGGATGGGGACCCAGGAACCCCTCTCCTCCGCCCACTCTTCCACTCCCAGAAGAGAGGCCCTGGCGGGAGCGGGTCCCCTCTCCACCTCCTTCCAGAGGGCTCGCCATTTCTCCAGTGAGGGGACTGAGGGAGGGCTTCATGGCCCCGAGTGCCAACACGTGCACCCGAATTCTCAGCACCTCCCTGCCCTGCCTGCAGACAGGCTCGGTGAGGTCCCCAAGGTCAGGAATGACGCTTGTTTCTGCGCAAACCTCTGCCGGAGAACGCGAGGCGTCTGCAACCTGGATACGAATTCCAGTGTGACTCCACTTTCGAATCTGAAAAGTGGGAACGATAGCAACACCCACCTCGGGGTGATTGTGCAAATAAGAGAGACAAGAGGCGAGGCCAAGGGCAATCTGCCTGGGAAGCGGGCCGGCGCCCCACTAAGAGGCGCGTGCGTGCTGGAACCCAGGAAACCCAGCGTGGGGCCAGCTCTCCGGCCCCCGTCAGCTCGCCCCGCGCCAGCGCACCAGCCTGCCTGGGCTCGCTCCAGCCTCTGCGGATGCTCCTCTGGGCCGCGCAGACGTAGCCTCCCCGACCGCCCCAGGCCCGTCCCGCCTCTGCTCCGCCAGCGGCCTCGACAGGCCCAGGCGCGCTCCAGCCCGCGGCGGCATGAGGGTGGGCACGGATGCCACCGCCGCGAGGCTGCCCGCCTGCCCGGAGCCTGCCCCGCCGGGCGAGAAGGGCCAGGGAGGCTCTTGGCCGGGGGGCGGAGATTGAAGGGTATGGTGCAGGCAGGAATGCTCCGGGTGGTTCCGGGCCTGGGGGGAGGGGACAGGGAACTCGGGACCGAGGGGTGGGGAGCAGTGAGGCTCGGGTTCTAGACCAGGGAGGGAACTGGGGAAGAGAATCCTGGGAATCGCTAGGGGAGAGGGGTTTTTCCGGACCGCGGAGGCCACGCGAATCATCCAGGCCCCAAGGGCCGGCTCCCCATTCCTCCCTGCCCCCGTGGGCGCAGCACGCCCATTTCCCCGCCTGGGAAACAGAGGCTCCAGGTCTGCAGTGCATCTGATGGTGGGGAGGAGATTGGCCGAGAGAGCCGTGTCCGAGGACGGCGTGCTGAGGGTCCCCGCGCAGAGCCGACTGCAGCCGGGAGAGAAGCGGCCCCAAGCGCTGGAGCCGAGGTTGCGGGTAACAACACCTCCTGGCTGCGGTCTCGACCTCTGCTGCTCATGGCGCACTCTCGGGAGCGGGCGGGGGAACTGGAGGTCAGATGCCCTGGAGCGCGGGCCTGGCGGGCGCAGCGCACCCGCAGCCACCAGGCGGCAGGGCAGCTCCGGGACCGGCGGGGCTGGGGACGTGGTTGGGGGAGCTGGGAAACACGTCTCAGTTTCTTAGGTCCCCCAGTCTCCTGGCCTCCACAGCCCGTCCCAGGAGCAGCCGGGTGAGGTCGTAAGTGGCACCTAGGCCCTTGCCTGACACCCTCACCTTATCCTGGAGAGACTGTGGCAGGAGAGGGACAGGGAGGCCGCTGTCTCAGAGATACCAGGTGGAAAAAGTGTCTGGTCCGTGTGCCTCACCCTGCACCCTGCCTCTGATGGGCTGTGTGACCTTAAGCAACTTTCTCAGGCTCCTTGTGTCTCAATTGCTTCTAAGAAAATGGGAGGTGGAGGTGGGCGCGGTGGTTAACGCCTGTAATCCCAGCACTTTGGGATGCTGAGG
This sequence comes from Macaca fascicularis, assembly GCF_037993035.2. Taxonomy (NCBI): domain Eukaryota; kingdom Metazoa; phylum Chordata; class Mammalia; order Primates; family Cercopithecidae; genus Macaca; species Macaca fascicularis. Next base: position 59,828,025 of record NC_088384.1, on the reverse strand, counting down.
CGGGCAGATCACCTGAGGTCAGGAGTTCAAGACTGGCCTGGCCAACATGGTGAAACGCGGTCTCTACAAAAATACGAAAATTAGCCGGGGATGATGGCAGGTCCCTGTAGTCCCAGCTACTTGGGAGGCTGAGGCGGGAGGATCACTTGAACCCAGGAGGCGGAGGTTGCAGTGAGCCGAGATCAGGCCATTGTACCCCAGCCTGGGTGACAGAGTAAGACTCCATCTCAAAAAAAAAAAAAAAAAAAAAAAAGAGAGAGAGAGAAAGGAAAGAAAGAAAGAGAGGGAGAGACAGAGAAAGAAAGATGAGAGGTGGGACAGTGAGAATTCCCAAGCTGCAGGGAATTGTCCCCTAGAGAAACAGGCTGTGGGAAGCTGGGTCTCTCCGGAGGAGAAGAGGAACTGACCACCAGCCTGTTAGAGCAGGTGGGGCTGGTAAGCCTGGGGCCCTGCAGGTCAGGGCCCAGCCCTCGGGTTTGGAACTGGGCAGTGGGAGTGTACCTCCTCCACCAGGGCCTGGCCACCCCCCCAGAGTCCAGTTTAGCTCTTGGGGTGCCATTGAGCATTGCCCAGACACCCTCAACAGCAGCTCCTACCAGCATGGCCTGGCTGGCTGGCTGGGTTGTCCTCCTGCCCCAGGCACTGGAGCTTGGCAGTAATGGGAAATGGGAGATGACATGGCGGGGATTGGGGATGGAGAAGGCCCAGGACACAGTTGCTGAGGGTCTGCACCTCACTGCATAAACCTGATGGGGGCCAGGTCTAGTGAGAGCAGGGGAGGTCACAGGCCTCTGGGTGCCTTGCCCACAAGGGAAACTGAGGCAGGGAGCCATGACCAGCCCCTAGAAGCCCAGGACTCCCCCACATCACTCCCTGTTGTGTGGTTGTGGTTGGGGGTACTTCAGTCACTGTGACCAGGGGACCAAGAGATTTTCCGACTGAGGGTGACGGGGGTTTCTCTGAATCAAGAAAATTTCCAATGAGTGGCTGAGCCTGGGTCATTAGCTATTCACTGTCTGGGGAACTGAATGGGCCCCTGCGCCATACCCAGTATGCTGTTTCCCAAGGCTGGGCTGCAGGCACAGAGTCTGAGGGGCTGCTGCCTCCGGTGCAGTGGACACTGCCAGCTGCCTGCCCTCCCAGAGCCAGCTCCATGGAGGGAGGAGCAGGGCTGGCTGGACCCCCTCTCCCCAGCTGTGGTAGTGCCTGGAGTTTCACCATCATGCAGGAAGAACACAAGGTTGTCTCTAGGGTCTGAGACTTCCCTCGCTGGGTTCAGGCTGGTTTCAGGCTGTCCCAGGTCGCTGGAGGGAAGGGCCATGGGTGAGGGCTCTTTGAGTGCCTCGATGCTGGACACTCCCCTGTTCTTCCTGTCAGTGTTCATAGGGGGCTGTTCAGGGTCCCAGGTGTGGAAGGGTGAGGCCCAGAGCATGATGGGCTTGGGTGGCTGTGGGAAGTGAAGGCAGAGGGCAGGCCTGTGTCCCAGGGGAGTACCCAGCTACCTCCTGACCCCCTCCCTGGGCCCTGCTTGCCAGAGGAGGGGTGGTGTGAGAGCACAGACCTTGTATGACCTCATACCTCTGGCCAGAACACCGGGACCCCGAGACCACAAGGTATGGCTGCCCCAAGGTTGTGGTGACTTAGAAAGTGATTAGTGGACAAAGCGGCCCCACTCTCCCGTCCAAGCCCAGCCCTAGGACTGGCCACTGGGCATCACGTCACTAGACAGGTGGGATGCCGTAGCATCCTCCCTGTTCTGAGACGCACCATCACTTGATGGCAGAAAAAACTGTCACAGACCTCTGGGCAGACTAAACGACTTCTATTACAGGGTAACTTAGACATAGCCAAACCCAAAATATATGCTTTGACAAAAGGATGTCCAAGGCCTGCCCTCACTCCCCTCTGGTTCCAGCTATCCAGGGCTCAGCTTCTCCAAGCTCTCCCTCCACTCACCCTGCAAAGCTGGGCTTTGACATCTGCCCTGTGAGCCCTCTCTGAATCTGCGTGGAAAAGGATCACTCAGCAGGCCTGGGAGTGCACACTCTGCACAGTCCAAAGAAAGGCCTGGCCCCTGCTGGCTCCTGGAAGGAGCCCTGTGCCCATGGAGAGGATGACATCCCTGTCCTCAGCCTGTGGTGGATGGATGTGGGGGTGGGCTGCACCAGTGATCTGTGGCAGCCCTTAGGTCTGGCCGTCAGGCCTTGCTCTGCTGGTCTCCAATTCACTAAGGCATGGGGTTTGGAAGCAGCACCCCCAGTTGGAGTCAGCCCCCCAGGATGTGGGGCTTGTAGGGAAAAGGAAGTGGGGAGAGGTGGGTGGATAGAGCGGTGAGTGGATGGATACAGAGATGGATATATGGATGTATGAAAAGATGGACAAATAGCTAGAGGAATGGATGGAAAGAGCTGGACGTATGGAGGGGTGGATGGATGGAGGGGTGGATGGATGGAGGGGTGAATAGAGGAGTGGAAGGGTGGATAGAGGGATGGGTGGGTGGATGGGTGGAAGGATGGATGGATGGATGGGGGGTGGATAGACGGATGGATGGGTAGATGCAGAGATGTGTGAAGGAGCAAGTACAGTAAATTGTTAGCTAGCATTCAAGTGGTGAGTGTTTGGGGTTACGCTGTGATTCTTTTCATGTTGCTATATGTTTGAAAATATTACACAATGTTGGGGAAATTCTTTATAGACAAGCCTTGTGACACACACACACACACACACACGTACATACACTGCTAAATAACATAAGCTGAAGAAGAGATTATAATAGAAACCTTAAAAACCCAGAACTGTGCTGGGTGTGGTGGCTCACGCCTGTAATCCCAGAACTTTGGGAGGCCGAGGTGGGTGGATCATGAGGTCAGGAGTTTGAGACCAGCCTGGCCACATGGTGAAACCCCATCTCTACTAAAAATACAAAAAATTAACCGGGGATGGTGGCGCACGCCTGTAACCCCAGCTACTCGGGAGGCTGAGACAGGAGAATCGCTTGAACCCAGGAGGCAGAGGTTGCAGTGAGCCAAGATAGTGCCGTTGCACTCTAGCCTGGGCAACAGAGTGAGACTTCATCTAAAGAAAGAAAGAAAGAGAGAGAGAGGGGAGAGAGAGAGAGAGGGAGGGAGGGAGGGAGGGAGGGAGGGAGGGAGGGAGGAAGAAAGGAAGGAAGGAAGGAAGGAAGGAAGGAAGGAAGGAAGGAAGGAAGGAAGGAAGGAAGGAAGGAAGGAAGGAAGGAAGGAAGGAAGGAAAGAGAGAGAAAGAAAGAAAGAAGGAAAGAAAGAAAGAGAGAAAGAAAGAAAGAAAGGAAAGAAAGAAAAAGAAAGAAAGAAAGAAAGAAAGAAAGAAAGAAAGAAAGAAAGAGAAAGAAAGAAAGAAAGAAAGAAAGAAAGAAAGAAAGAAAGAAAGAAAGAAAGAAAGAAAGAAAGAAAGAAAGAAAGAAAGAAAGAAAGAAAGAAAGAAAAAGAAAGACAGACAAACAGACAGACAGACAGACAGACTGGATGATCATGAAAACATTGCACACCCAGCTTGTGGGGGCCACAGAAGCAGGGCTTCCAGGAACATTGCAACAGATGCTTACTGTGAAAAGAAGAAACCTTAAGGTTTGTAAGCTGTCTCCATCTCAGAAAGTTAGGGGGCAGGATTGACTGTGAAGAGGCATGAGGGAACCTTTTGGGAGATGGCAAGTTTTTTTTGTTTTGTTTTGTTTTGTTTTTTCTTTTGAGACAGTCTCACTCTATCACCCAGGCTGGACTGCAGTGGCGAAATTTCGATTCTCCTGCCTCAGCCTCCAAGTAGCTGGGACTACAGCCATGTGTCACCATGGATGGCTAATTTTTGTATTTTTAGTAGAGATGGGGTTTCACCATGTTGACCAGGCTGTTCTCAAACTCCTGACCTCTGGTGATCCGCCCACCTCGGCCTCCCAAAGTGCTGGGACTACAGGTGTGAGCCACCGCGCCTGGCCAGGAGATGGAAATGTTTTATAGCTCAGTTGTGCTGGTGGTTACACAACTAAATGCATGTGTCAAGTCAGAACTGCATACCAGAGGTGTGAATTAACACTGTATGTAAATTATACCTTAAGTTTTAAAAAACAAATTTTAAAAAGAGAAAGTTGGGAGGTAAACAAAAACAAAAACAGTGTAAGCCCAGAAAGTTGAGAAAATGGAGATAAAAATAAGATCAGAAATCAATGAAATAGCAAAGATACAATAGAGAAGAACAATGAAGACAAAAATTGGTTCTTCGAAAAAAATTAACCAACAAAATGGATCAACAGTTCTGGGAAGAAGGAACAAAGAAAGGAAAGACACAAATAATATGAACAAAAAAGAGGCCAAGTTGCAGATTTAAAAGATAATAATTACTACAGACTGGTGGAAAATTTTGCAGATCATTTATCAGATAAAGGATTTCCATTCAGAATATATAAAGAATTCAGAACTGAACAATAAAAAAAAAAAACCCCAAAAAAACCCAGTTTAAAAATGGACTAATGCTGGGCACGGTGACTCACCTCTCACTTTGGGAGGCTGAGGTGGGCGGATCACTTGAGGTCAGGAGTTCGAGACCAGCCTGACCAACATGATGAAACCCCGTCTCTACTAAAAAAATACAAAATTAGCCAGGCATGGTGGCGCATACCTGTAATTCCAGCTACTTGGGAGGCTGAGACACGAGAATCGCTTGAACCCGGGAGGGGAAGGTTGCAGTGAGCCAAGATCGTGTCATTGCACGCCAGCCTGGTCAACAAGAGTAAAACTCTGCCAAAAAAAAAGGGGGGGCTAACAGCTGGGTATGGTGGCTCATGTCTGTAATCCCAGCATTTTGGGAGGCTGAGGTGGGAGGATCACTTGAAGCCAGGAGTTCAAGACCAGCCTGGACAACATAGGCCCTGTCTTTACAAAAATAAAAATAAAAAGTTAGCTGGACGTGGTGGCGTGTGCCTGTAGTCCTAGCTTCTTGGGAGGCTGAGGTGGAAGGATTGCTGAGGCCCAGGAATTGAAAGTTACAGTGAGCTATGACCACAACACTGCATTCCAGCCCGGGAGATAGAATGAGCCTCTGTCTCAAAAAGGAAAAAGAGAGAAAGAGAAAAGGAAAGGAAAAAAGAAGGCTAAAGATCTGAAGAAACAGAGCCACAGAAAGTATACAGATGGCAGATAAGAACATGAAAAGACGCTCTACGTAAGTTCTCATTAGGCGAGTGTAGATTAAACTGCAATGCCATCCCATTGCACAGCCACGCAAACAGAACGCCACAGGAGGTATACAGATGGCAAATAAGAACGTGAGAAGACGCTCCACATAATTTCTCATTAGTGAGTGCAGATTGAAACCACAATGCCATCCCATTGCACAGCCACAAAATGGCTAAAACATAATCACACAAGTAAAATGACAATGCCACATGCTGACACAGATGTGAAGCACAAGAAATTCTCATTTACTGCTGGTGAGAATGCAAAATGGTGCAGCCCTTGTGGAAAAGAAACTGGCCATTTCTCACCCAGAAATGCCACTCGCATAAATCTTCACAGCAGCTTTATTTATAATCACTAAAAACTGGAAGCAAATCCATTGTTCTTCAGTCGGTGAGTAGTTCAAACCTGCAGCCCATGGATGGAATAGAATACTATTCAGCAATAAAAAGGAAAAGGCCATCAATTCAAATATCATGGATGATCTCCAATGCATTTTTCTTTGTGAAAGAAACCGGATTCAAAAGGTTACTATCTGTACTAATAAGCATGGTTGTGCATTTTAATTGATTGATGAATCTCATTAATCAAATGCATTGATTAAATTGCATATTGGTTGATTGATTAATTACATTAATATGACATTCCAGAGAAAGCAAAGCTAGAGATAAAGAAAACAGATTGGTGGTTGCAGGGGTTGGGGATGGGGGCAGCACAGGGGAATGTGGGGGTGATGAGCCTGTTCTGAATCATGACTATGGGAGTGGATAACATGACTGTGCATTTGTCCAAACCTGTAGAACTGAACACCAGACAGTGGACTTTTTGGATATGTATATTAATATACTTTTATGCAAAAACAAAGCAATTATCAGAAAAGGTAGTCTTCCCATGCATACATTTGGGGCTGGAAGGACCCGTTTTTTGAGTGAAGTCACAGAGGCCAGAGGACAGTAACCTCAGAGCCTGTCCACCTAAAAGCCAAAGGAAGGGGCTCTGCTGAGGATGGAACTGCCCTCTCTGAAGGTGGAGGATTCACAGGAGCTGCCTGGCTGTGGCCCAGGCAAGCCCAGTGCCCAGGCCAGAGCTGGAGCCCACAGCTGCAGCCAGGAAGATGCCCCCAGCACCTCCGAGCAGTTTGCACATGGCATCGGGCCCCATGGGTCTGGTCCACACCCCCGTCTTGCCTCGAGGAAGCCCAGCCCAGAGACTTGAGGCAGCCTGCTTGGGGTCTCAACAGCAGTAAGGTGGCCCAGGGCTCTGGACCTGTGGCCACCCATGCTCCTGGCTGGCCTGGAGTCACGTGTGGGGGTTTGTGTTTGTGTCCCTGTGTGTGTGTCTGAACACACGTATGCAAATGCATGCCTGTGTGTGCATCTGTGTCTATGTGTGTGCGCACCTGTGTGTGAGTGTGCATGTGTGTAAAGATGAGATCCTTCAGGTGGGTGAGGCAGTGGACAGGTGCCAGCATAAGCAGGGCTGGAAGGTGTGGCTTTGGGGTGAGGGGCTAGAAGATGTGGCTTCAGGGGTGAGGCCCTGTCCAGGTGGGTGTTGGGTTCCTCCACCCCGGAAGGAAGTCACACCCCTGAGCAGGGGACACAGGCCAAGGCTGTGGAGTCTGTAGGTGAGGAGGCAGGAAGTGGAGCAGCACCTCCCCAACCTCCTGCATTCTCTGTGAGGCACAGGAGTGCCCTCCACTGCCCTGCCATGGGCCAGTCAGAGCTGTGCAGCAGAAATCCTTTCATGTGCACACAGGAGTGTGCATTCTCACACACACGTATACACACACTGGCATGCCTGTGTTCACATGCATGGCCTGTTCGTCAGCCCTCCAGCTCCTGCCCGGACTCCACCAGCTCTGAGCACCTGGTGAATGCCCGCTACCCGCCCTCTGGCCTGCCCCCACCCTCCTCCCTGTGGGCGGGCAACTCTGCCCTGCCAGCCTCACATGGCCTCTTAGCCCTTAGGCCCTAGGATCCTCCGGACCCTTGGCCCCCATCTCCTCTGAGCCCTCTCGATGCCCCGTGCAGTGCCCTCATGCTGGATGTCCTCTAGGCCTCGCCTCTCCAACAGCCTGAGGGTGGCTGTGGCTTGGGGATGTCCACTCCCCAAGTCCTCCTCTCCCACAGACAGCCCTGAGCCCTCCTGCTCCCCTGCCCTCCGTCTCCTAGCCCAGCTTCCTTGGCCCATGGCCTTGCCCACTCTGCGTCACCCCCACCCCTCCCTGCCTTTGCACTCACTGTCCCCTCGGCCCAAGAAGCCCTGGCCTGCCTCAGCGGGCTCCACTCAAGCCCAGTCCCGCTGCGAAGCTTCCCGTCCTACTCCAGGATTTGGGCCTGGCCCGTGTGCCCAGGGCGGTGACAATGGCCTTTCTCCAGGACCTGCTGACAGGAGGAGCCCCCTCCCATGACTTTGGGTCCTTGGAGGCAGAGAGCTCCCCCACTCAGAAGCTGCCCGGGGCGGGGCATGCCGCAGGCCTGCAGGTCTGTCTGCCAGAAACCTCCAGTTTCTGTGGGGGTCAGCCCCCACTCCACTGGTCCTCCTCTATTAGTGACAGGTGAGGGGTCCCACAGCCCAGGAGCCTTGGGTCCCTGACCCTGGGTTGTTAACCGGACCCCTGGCAGCTGAGCTTGGCTGGAAGCCCAACAGCCTGCAGAGGGAACCAAAATGTTTCCAGCATGGGTGCTGAGTGCTGACGTCAGCCAGGGTGCTTTCCACGTAGGGTTGCTGTCTCCCCAGTGGTGTCTGGGTTGCAGTCCTGGTCTCAGCTGCCAACCTGGACACTGCACCTTTAGGAGTTTCCCTGGGCTGAAGGACACTGGCAGGGACGCAAGGGCCGCCCCTCTATCGTGTGGCCTTCCGGCGCTAGCCATCTCCCAGCCACCCTCCCAGCCACCAGCCCTCCCGTGGGGACGTCCGTCGGAACAATGATTCTAAAACAGGACAGCTCTGAGCTTTCTCCTGGCTGCCTGAAGGCTACCAGGACTTCTTGCCCAGACATTTGGGGCTGGAAACTTCTTGTGGTGGCAGGAGGGGCTGTCCTGTGTGTTGCAGGACATTTTCCAGCATCCTTGGTCTCCACCCACTAGAAGCCAGTGGCACCCCTCCCTGCCGTGAAGTCCAAACATGTCTCCAGAGACCCTAACTGTCGTGGAATGGGGGACACTGGACCCCCCTCACTGGCATGGGGAAGGGGAAGTGCCTTTGGGAGCTACTAGGCCAGGCTCCCCCATGAGGGTTTCTGTGCTGAACTGAGCTCATGCTGGCCTGGATGGGGGCAGGGGAAGCAGTTGCACTTCTGCTGATCCGCAGGAAGACCTGGGGGAGCAGCCTGCTCCCTCAGCTGCCCCGCCCCGTCCCTGTCCCCCGCCCTGAGGTCTCCGGGTGGCCCTTATCTTGGGCCTTTCCTGTCTCAAGGCACCATTAGGGCAAAACAAGCAGTTCCTAAAAACAGCGAAGAATAGGCCCCAAGGGCTTGGCAGGGGCTGCGGTGTGGAAGGGAGGGTCTGGGGGAGCTCAGGGCAGGGGCTGCGGGGTGGAAGGCAGGGTCTGGGGGAGCTCAGGGCAGCAGGGCTGCAGAGGGGGCCCAGGGCTGTGAGGAGGGTAAGTCCCCCACCTGTGGAGACTCTGTGGCCCCCCACCCAGGCCTGGCACCCAGCAGGTACTTCACAGAGGAGCAGTGCCTGGGCAGATGGCTCCTGGGTGTGGTGGGACTTTCAGCAGCATCCCTGGCCCCACCTAGCCACCGCAGCTGGCTGCGCCTTGCTCCTTCCTGAGTCCTGGAAGCTGGCCCTGGATGTGGCACCTGTTGGCCCCAGCTGGCTCCAGGCCCTCAGGGAGTGTCACAGGGACTGTTCAGCTAGGGTCTGCCTGCTGCTGCTACCCCCTTCCCCCACGGAGGAAAAAGGATGGTCAGTGGAAGCCAGGGACCACCCAGGGGCAGGAGCAGATGCAGGGCGAGTGGACGTGCCCCAAGGTCCAGCTCCACAGGGGTCGGGGGATGGCCAGGCTCGAGGCAGGTTCCCTAGGGGGGTGCATTCTGAAGGGGACCAGCCCCCCATGCTGCGAAGGGCAGTGAGAAGGACGCAGCCCCCACCAGGCCCAGCCCTTCCTTGGGGCACCGGGGGAGGGTCTCTGGGGAGGGCCTTCGGGGCTGGGCCTGAGCTGCAGGTGGAAGGGTGTGCTCTGCGACTGAGGAAAGTTTCAGGGGCCAGCTCTGGGGTTCAGGGGTCACATGATACCAAGCTCTCACCCCAGAGAGCCACCCACAGCCCACACTGACAGTGGACCCCCAACCTCAGCCTCCCACAGCTGCAAGGTCTTCCTCCCCACCAGTTCCTAGAGAGGAGAGATGGGAGTGACTGTCCCCAGAGATGGGACAGCAGGAGCCCAGCTCTGGGAAGCCCCCAGGGGCCTGCTGCGATCTCTCCTGGACCCTCCAGGTAACAGATGGGCTCTCAGAGCATCCCCTGCTAGCCCAGAGCTCGAGACCACAGGGGAAAAGCCCCTCCCCTGACCCTAGGAGCTCTCAGGGACACCGAGCAGCCCAGATTGCGGCCAAACCCAGCGCCAAGCAGAGAGGGCAAGAGAATGAGAAGCATGGTCCTGGGGGGCCGTGGATGCGTGGTCACTGCGGAAGCAGTGGTGGAGGCGGCTGTGAGTTGGACCCTGGCAGGGAGCACGACCCAGAGGCTGGTGGAGGAAACAGGTAGAGGAAGGGGAGGCTATTGGGGCGGGGGTGGTGGTGCCGGGGGTTTGGCAGGCTCCGGGTCCCAGCTGGACACAAGCACCCAGATTCGCCTGGCCAGGCCTGAGCTGCCCAACCTCAACCACACCAGGCATGGGCTGCCCAGAAGAGAAGCCACTGCGCCTAGGGTGGGCCCCAGAACCTGATGGGCCAGGGTCCTGTCCTGAGATTGTTCCAGAAATCAAGGCTGGAGCTTGAGACTGGGGGCTTCCCCAGGTCTCCCACCCTGAGGGGAGAGCAGCTGGCGGTGGACACCACCCTCAGGGGGCTGAGAGGCCAGAGGTGGAGAGGGCCTGGGGGCTGGCTCTGCAGCCCCCAGACCCCCACTGCAGCCCCCAGGCCGCCCTTGGCTGCCGGCTTAGGGCCTATCTTTAGCCACCATGGCCTCGTAGGGTGCCCTGCAGCCCCCTCTTGGCCCGGGCGAACCCTGGAGGAGTTCTTCACTTGGATAGGTGCATGGTTTACAGTGAGGGATTTGGCTTGCCAGCAACCACGTGCCCCTTGGAAGCCCCTTTTTCCGCCCCCAGCGGCCCTGCTCTTACCCCCGCACCCACCCCAGCAGCTAGTCCGAAGCTCCCCGTCTCCAGGGATGCTCCCAGCCCCCCTCCAGCAGAAGATCTTTCTGGAAACACCCTTAGGCTGAGCCTCTGCCCACTCTGCTGGTGTAACCAACAATAGGGAGCTCCCAAGGACCCCAAAAAGGCAGACATTGTAAGGGGGAAACTGAGGCCCAAAGTGTCCAGCAAACAGTCGTTCTAGTCTCCGTGAGCTGTTCTAGCAAAAGATTGAACCTGAAGAGAGGGTCATCAGACCTCCCATTTGTCATAACCAAGGCATTCGGAAGTCTTGGGTAACCTGGAGACCCACCCCTTGTGACTAGTGTCTGAAGTCAGGGCAGTCAAGGGCGACTGAGCCCTTAACCTAACCCACAAGTGAAGTGCCGGAGGCATTGTGAGTTACAGTATAGAAGAAAAACTTTCTTCCATACCCCCAGCTTCTCTGGCCTCGGGGCTCCACCTCCTTCCCAGTTCAACATCCCCTGACCCTTTTCTCATTTGAGGTAGTCGAGTCCCTGGGCTTGGCCAGCGGGCACCTTGCTCAGCTGCCAGGGACCTGCCTTTGCTAGGTGGAAGAAAAGCTGGCATTGGCCGGGCACGGTAGCTCACGCCTGTAATCCCAGCACTTTGGGAGGCTGAGGTGGGTGGATCACGAGGTCGAGAGATCGAGACCATCCTGGCTAATACGGTGAAACCTCGTCTCTACTAAAAATACAAAAAACTGGCCAGGCATGGCAGTGGGCGCCTGTAGTCCCAGCTACTCAGGAGGCTGAGGCAGGAGAGTGGAGTGAATCCGGGAGGCAGAGCTTGCGTTGAGCGGAGATCGCTCCACTGCACTCCAGCCTGGGCGACAGAGCGAGACTCTGTCTCAAAAAAAAAAAAAAAAAAAAAAAAGAAAGAAAGAAAGAGTGAAAGAAAGAAAAGAAAAGCTGGCATTGTAGCACATGTCCCCAGTTCCGCGCCCCCTTCCTGCTCCGAACAGCACCCAGAATCAGCTGGCGCAGCGACATCAAAGACTACGTTTCCCAGCCTCCCCTGCCGTCAGGTGTGATCACAAGACTACATTGGGCCCAGGAAGGAGGGAAGATGGAGCAGGTGAACTGGGTGGGAGTTCTGGGAAGTCTCTACACAGGGGATGGGTTGTGCCCTGCTCTCCTTTGCTTCTGCCTCATTCTTGGAACATAGATGTGAAAGCTGGAGCTCAAGTTGCCACCCGGGACCATGAGGTAAGGCTGGGGGCTTCCCATGGTTGTGGGGCTGTCGTGCCAGCCCTGAGAAAAAGGAAACCCTATGGATTAGGTGGGTTAAGTATAGTCGTCTGGGGTTTCTGGGGTCACAGGCAGCCTGTCCTGGGCCTCACTAGGACACACTATGACTGTTGACACCATGACTCATGATGCACACTGGGAGTATACCCTGGTCAAAGGAACAGGCGTTGGCAACAAGGAGTTTCAGAATTATCCAGTTCTTGGGTTGACACTTCTCAAAAGCCCCTATCTTCCCCTGCCTCTTCTGTCTCGGGGAGGCCCTCTTCAAAACTTCCCTAAAAATCTTCCCTGGCTTAAACCTGGGGCCTCTTGCCTTCTCACCAGAGCAGCTGTCCCCCCACAGAAACCCCAGGACACTTCTGCCTTTCCTCTTCCCGCTTGGCCTGTCATCTGGTCCGCATCCCTGGCTTGCATCACCAACACCCAGGGGTGGGAGAGGCCAGGACGGAGCCCTCCTCCAAGGGAGTGAGCAAGGAGTCAGAAAAGGCTGGGAAGACTTCTTCTGAGGGATGGAGTCACCATCCGAGCAGAGGGGTCCGGTGAGGCGTGAATACACAGACACACCTGATGCAGGGGGCTCCGTGACTGGAAACTGACACGGGATTTGCCCTATAATTGTCAGCACAGAGGCAGAGGGGTGTGACTTGTCAAATCTGGGACAATTTGAGCATCATCAAGAACAATGACTAGGGGCCAGGCATTGTCCCAGCACTTTGGGAGGCTGAGGCGGGCAGATCACCTGAGGTTGGGAGTTCAAGACCGGCCTGACCAACATGGTGAAACCCCATCTCTACTAAAAATACAAAAATTAGCTGGGCGTGGTGGTGTGTGCATGTAATCCCAGCTACATGGGAGGCTGAGACAAGAGAATCACTTGAACCTGGGAGGCAGAGGTTGCAGTGAGCTGAGATTGCGCCATTGCACTCCAGCCTGGTCGACAAGAGCAAAACTCTACTCCTCCTCATCCTCCAGAGAACCCCTGGGTGTCCTCCAGTGCATGGCTGAGGCCAGCCAGCGTGTCAGGGCTCGGGGAAGTGCCTGCCGTGACCCTTCAAGTCCACGGTGCACTCTGGTGTTTGCTTTGCCTTCTAATGTGCCCCTAGACTGAGAGTGACTTGAAGCGGGGCATGTGGCGGGGACCCCCTGACCCGGTGCCAGTGTGGCCCATGGAACACGCTTCATAAATCTAAAGGAGCCACGGGGTGTTGGAGCAGGAGGGGTCTGCCTGTGCCAGGCCTGGCCCCCAATCCCAGGCCCACATCCTGAGGGCCACCACATGGTCATCACCCCCAGTGCCTGAGACTTCCCTAGGGCCGTCCTCCTTAGGATCTGGGCATCTGCCTGCCACACCTGTTGTCCTGGGAAGCTGGGAGGCCTGGGGCCCCCACTCTCAAAGCCTAGCCTTCTGGCCACTGTCTCTCTACAGTTACAGAGCAAAGACCCCACCACCACCCCCGCTACCATCACCAGAGGAGCAGCCCTGCAGGCCCACACAGTGTGGTCACACCTGGCTTGGGAGACAGCCGCACCCCACATGCAAGGTAGCCCTTGGGAACTTCTGCTCCACACCCACCAGGTGGGGAAGGCCAGAGCTGGCTGTTCAGGGCTTTTTAGTGCCAGACAAAAGCAAGGCCCTGTGGCTGCCCGGGAGGTGGAGCAGGCCACACTGGCCCCATGCACAGGGGCTCTTCGGGTCCCTGGCCCCATCCTCCCAGCTCTTTCCAACTTTGCCCCTTGGACATTTCTTGCCCTGACCCCCCCTCCCTTATTCCTGGCCTTGTCTCCCCTGGGCCCAGGCCGGCCCAGACTGACTGGACAAGTTAGCCAATCACCAGCTTTGGCTTCTGGAGGGTCCAGATGGGCCAGAAGAAAGGCCGGTGAACCCACTGGACAGCAGGGTGGTTTCTGATGCACACATCAGGATGTGAAGTTGCGCCCCATGTCCGCAGCTGTGTCTGGGCCACAGGGAGCTGTTCTGATGCGTGACTCAGTCGTGGGCTGTTCTGGTGACTTCCTGTCTGAAACCTGCTCTCCTGTTGGTGAGGGGTTCTCTGGGTATGAATCGCTATGCCGGGGTCAGAGCAGGGAGAGCCAGCTCCCTGACGGGCTTCTCAGAGACAACACCCAGGTGCTGCACGGCCTGGGGCAGCCCCCACTGGTCCTGGAGGCCTGGTAGGAAGAAGCAGGGCTGGTCCACACCCCCAGGCTCCTGCCTGTCCTCCACCCCAGCCTGGTTTCTCCACTTGGCAGGGGCAGGGGAGCTGGTACACAGCTGCCAACCCCCCAGCTCATGCCCACAGCTCCTGCCACCCAAGAGGCCCAACTTTCCTTTCCCAGAACCCAGTGAAGGACCCAAAGAGAGGATTCCGCTGACCTCACTTGAATCAGCTATTCCCGGACTGCCTGGCAAAGGCCAGAAGGCATGGAGGGTGACAATGGCCTGAGCCGGGTCTGGGTGCCACTCCTGGACCCCTCAGCTGGGGGTGCAGAGGAGCCCCGGTGAACATGACAGACTACCCAGTGGGGCACAGGAGGAGGCAGGTCCCAGGGAGCCGCTGGGGCCACCGACAGGAACCCACAGCTATCCCTGGCCACCACCCCGCTGGCCTGATGTGGGCTCTGCCTATTGCTGCTCCGAGGGTGGGGCTGCCCTGGCCCAAAGACCCGGGAGGCCAGTGACCCCATGAGCAGCGGCCTGTGGAGGCACGTGTTTGCACCAGATCCCCTAGAGGATCACAGCCCCCTGGGCAAGTGTTTCTGGAAAGCCAAGGTGGACCCTGCCCTGAGACCTGCGCCTCCCCGCCAGGGCAGTGGGGAAGCCCAACTTTCCAGGGATTCCACTGCCACCCACACAAAACCCTCTGAAATCACTGTTCAGAGGCAGCCTCCAGCCATGCGGCCCTGCAGCAGGGGGCAGCTGTGATCCACATGTCTGGGGGAAAGTGCAGACTGGGGGCTCAGCCTCCACCAGGCTCTCCTGGCCGTGGGCGCACCCACCCAGGACGGTGGCTGTCTTGACTCAATGACCGTCCCTGCTGCAGTGCTGGGCAGTGTCGCTTGGAGACATTTGTGGTCCCCAGCTGCTTCCCCCAGCCCAGCCCTGTCCCCTCTGCTGAAACAGCCTGGTTTGGATGGAGCTTGGCAGGCTCGGGAGTGGGCACCTGGTGGGGGGGTCTGTGCCCTGAAACCCAGAAGCAGCTTGGAGGTGAGGGGGGTTGTGGGTGCTGTCCACAGCCAGCTGGCATTTTCTAAGGAAACTGGGCCCACCAGGGCCGGGAGCCCCACAGTGAGGGGGACCGTCCCAGGCCGCTCTGTGCACTGGGAAGTGGGCCTGGGGGCTCAGGCCCTGGGATGGGGCTGGGGGCTGGGAGCTGGAGGGGGGCAGAGGGGGATCTGAAGGCAAAGGTGATTTGTTGGTAAAAATGGAGGCTTTGTTGAGGGTTCTTAATCTGGGGTCCCTCCCAAGAGATAACCCAGGACCCCCAGTGACCACAGATGTGATGGGGGTAGAGGATTTGGGGGAGAGAGACAATGGCTTCCATTACACCTTTGTCACTGCCACCTTCCTGGAGACTTTCTTCTGGAAAAGGCTTCCCTGGCTACTGGGCCAGATGGTGTTGAGTCAGGGGGCTGGACTTGTCCCTGGAATCTCTCCTTGGCCACTTGCTTCCATGATTGGTGGGGGGCACTGAAGGGCCAGGCTTCTCTCTGTGGGGCCTGTGCTGCTTGTGGGGTTACACAGAGGGAGAAGCAGGGCAGTGGGGGCTGTGCTGGGGTGAGTGGCAGTTGGCCCAGTCACGTGACAAGATCCTGGGTCTGGGCAGGTCACCAGCCTCTGGGTTGGTATCTGGCACACCAGGTACAGCAGGGGGGGCCATACATTCTGTCAAGTGCATGACATGGGTCTGCACCACTGCAAGGGGCTGGGACTGACCACTGAAGACCGGCCAGTTGGGCTGAGCACAAAATGATGTTTCAGAAGATTGGCCAGGCTTAGGTGGGAGGGCAGAGGCTCCTGGAAGGAGTTGAGGATAGGGGCTGGGCACAGGGGCTCACACCTGTAATCCCAGCACTTTGGGAGGCCGAGGCAGGTGGATTACCTGAGGTCAGGCGTTCGAGGCCAGCCCGGCCAATATGGTGAAACCCTGTCTCTACTAAAAATACAAAAATTAGCCAGGCATGGTCGCACACGCCTGGAATCCCAGATACTCAGGAGGCTGGGGCAGGAGAATTGCTTGAGCCCTGGAGACGGAGGTTGCAGTGAGCCGAGATCATGCCATTGCATTCCTACCTGGGTGACAGAGCAAGACTCCTCTCAGAAAAAAAAAAAAAAAAAAGGGAGAGAAAAAAGATAAGAATAGGGATAGGATAAGATGAGATGGGATAAGATAAGAACTCAGAGTGCCTGAAAGACTGACCTCACCAGTAGTCAAATAAACACAAATGTGTCTCTGAAAGATACATTTAAAAAAATCTATCAAACTGGGGCCAGGCGCAGTGGCTCACGCTTGTAATCCCAGCACTTTGGGAGGCCAAGGTGGGCGGATCACTTGAGGTCAGGAGTTCGAGACCAGCCTGACTAACATGGTGAAATCCCGTCTCTACTAAAAATACAAAAATTAGCTGGGCGTGGTGACACATGTCTGTAATCCCAGCTACTTGGGAGGCTGAGGCGGGAGAATTTGAACCCAGGAGGTGGAGCTTGCAGTGAGCCAAGATTGTGCCATTGCACTCCAGCCTGGGCAACAAGAGCAAATCCCCGTCTCAAAAAAAGAGAATCTATCAAATTGGGAAAAATAAGAAAGTTGACTCTGGAATTTGGACGGGCGTGGTGGAGCAGGGAGGTTGGAGCAGGTGACTCAACATTTCCCTCCCTAGGGTTTGTCTCAAACGTGACGGGAGAAACGAGGTCACAGTGAAAGACGGAAATGGCTAGATAATGGCCAGCAACCATGAAATAGCTTAGAAATTACAGGCAATCCAGCCAGGTGCAGTGGCTCACGCCTATAATCCCAGCACTTTGGTAGGCTGAGGTGGGTGGATCACCTGAGGTCAGGAGCTCAAAACCAGCCTAACCAATATGGTGAAACCCCGTCTCTACTAAAAGTATAAAATTAGCCCGGCATGGTAGCACATGCCTGTAATCCCAGCTACTTGGGAGGCTGAGGCAGGAGAATCACTTGAACCCAGGAGGCGGAGGTTACAGTGAGCCGAGATCGTGCCATTGCACTCCAGCCTGGGGAACGAGAGCAAAACTCCATCTCAAAAAAAAAAAAAAAGAAAGAAAGAAATTACAGACAATCCACAAGACAGACCTCAGCAGCCTGAGGAGCTATTTTTGGCACACAGGATGGAATGAGGAACTGCTCCCTGCACATGGCAGGGGTCAGGGCTCCTTCTCCATCCTTCTGTGTCTGTCTGAAAAGTTTCGTAATAAAAAGTTACAAAATAGGGCCGGGCGTGTGGTGGCTCACTCCTGTAATCCCAGCACTTTGGGAGGCTGAGGGGGACGGATCAGCTGAGGTCAGTAGTTCAAGACCATCCTGACCAATATGGTGAAACCCCGTCTCTATTAAAAATACAAAAAATTAGCCAGGCATGGTAGCGGGCACCTGTAATCCCAGCTACTCGGGAGGCTGAGGCAGGAGAATCACTTGAACTTGGGAGGCGGAGGTTGCAGTGAGCCGAGATCGCGCCATTGCACTCCAGCCTGGGAAATGAGAGCCAAACTCCACCTCAAAAAAAAAAAGTTACAAAATAGATTTTAAAAGACTGGAGGAGCACAGCAACTGCAGGCCAGAGAGCTCCAGGGACAGTGGCTGGGTGAGGTCACGCTAGATCCTGTTATTGGAATGTCCATCCCAGCAGCATGTGGCACTTCTCCAATCTGGAAAATGGATTCATTGGCCAGGTGTGGTGACTCACGCCTGTAATCCCAGCACTTTGGGAGGCTGAGGTGGGTGGATTTCTTGAGCCCAGGAGTTCGAGACCAGCCTGGGCAACATAGCGAAACCAGGTCTCTATGAATAAAAATACAAAAATTAACTGGGTGTGGTAGCAGGTGCCTGTAGTCCCAGTTACTCAGAAGGGAGGATGATTTGAGCCCAGGAGGTGGAGGTTTTGATGAGCAGAGATTTTGCCACTATACTCCAGCCTGGATGAGGGAGTGAGACCTTTTCTCCAAAATAAATAAATAAACAAACAAATAAATAAAGTGAGAGAGAGAGGGAGAGGGTGAGGGAGAGAGAGAGAGAACAATTGTAATAGTAGTTAAAGAAAAAAAAGCTGGGCGCGGTGGCTCACGCCTGTAATCCCAGCACTTTGGGAGGCCGAGGCGGGCAGATCACGAGGTCAGGAGATCGAGACCATCCTGGCTAACACGGTGAAACCCCGTCTCTACTAAAAATACAAAAAATTAGCTGGTCGTGGTAGTGCGTGCCTATAGTCCCAGCTACTTGGAGGCTGAGGCAGGAGAATGGCGTGAACCCAGGAGGCGGAGCTTGCCGAGATGGTGCCACTGCACTCCAGCCTGGGCGACAAAGCGAGACACCGTCTCAAAAAAAAAAAAAAAAAAAAAAAAAACAAACAAAAAACAAAAACAAAAAAAAACAGAAAAAAAAAGCTGGGTGTGGTGGCTCACACCTGTAATCTCAGCACTTTGGGAGGCTGAGGCAGGAGGATCATTTGAGCCCAGGAGTTTGAGACCTGCCTAGGCAACATGGCGAAACCCCATTTCTATTAAAAGTACAAAAAATTAGCTGGACACAGTGGTGTGCCTGTAGTCCCAGCCACTCGGGAGGCTGAGGCGGGAGAATCGCTTGAACCTGGGAGGTAGGGGCTTCAGTGAGCCAAGATCATGCCACTTTACTCCAGCCTGGGTGGCAGAGCAAGACTCCATCTTAACAAAAAAAAGAAAGAAAGAAAAGAAAAGGCAAATGAAAAAAAGAAAGAATGAACATGGGTTCACAGAAGCAGCACGGAAAGTGCGAGGCAGAGCAGCCTTGGAGCCCGCACACTGAGAACAGGAGAAAGGTGGGTTGGACACTGGAGAGAGAAGTCCAGAGAGCAGTGGACGGCTGGCCTCAGTGGGCTGCCAAGGTGTGGCTTGAAGATGGAGCTGAACAGGGACGCATTTGCCCAGCATGGAGGCTGGGAGATGAGGGGCTTGGTCATTTGCTGAGGGGAGGTGGAGGCAGGGGCCCAGGGCCAGCAGGGGTGGGAGATGCAGCTGGAGCTCAGGGGTGGGTGGATGGGGATGTCAGGCTGACCTGGGCCCACCCACACTGTGGCCTTGTGGCTGGAGTCATCCGAGAGACCTCACCATGGCCATCCTGTCTGGCCATGCTGCTCTGAATCCAGGTGGAGTTGGACGGTGATAAGGGGGCTTCAGCCTGTCACAGTCCCTCAGAGCAGACCAAAAACAGAGTTCCCCAGAGTCCACCAGGCCAGGCTGGCATTGCTGGTGCTGTGAGCATGGTGGGCTGTCCCCTACCCGAGCCTCCGGCGGGCTAGGGGCACCTTGCTGCCGTTTCAGGAGTGAAAGTCTGCACTGGGCGCCTTTCCCACAGGGCTTGGTCGCTCCCACCCATCCCACAGCTGAGAGGAGCCCCACCGGTGGGCCAGACAGCTGGGGCAATGAGAGGAAGGGGCGGTCTCCATGCACAGCCCAGGCAGGGCTTCCCCCACCCCAGGAGGGTGGTGCCTACTTCCTGAGTGGAACAACACAGGAAGCCTCTGCCTGGCCTTGTCCTTCCACTTGAAGACCCAGCCCCAGGGGAAGCTGAGAGAGGACCCGGGCCCCACTGCACCCTCCCCAGAAAGAGTAGTGTCTGAAATGTGGGCAGCCTGCTCTAACCCATGCCCCTTTCTGTGGAGGAAACAGCCCTGGCCCCAGGCCGGGACAGACCGCTACACTGCAGCTGGCGGGTGGGGCCACTGGGCTGGCTGGAGAGAGGGCCCTGAGCCCCTATCCTGAGCTCAGTCACCTTGAGGGGAGGCAGAGGCTCCCCGAGGCAGTACAAGTAGCAGGTGCGGCAAACTGATGGTGAGCAGGTGCTGGCGGGACCCCAGACCCTGGTCCAGGAAGGCCCTCAGAAGAGGCCGGTAGGCTGCCTGAGGCTGTGGACCTGTCCGGCAGGGAATGCCAGACAAAGCTTGAATGTGTTCTGAAAAGCGAAGGGCTGGTGCAGGGCTTCCCTGACGCCCAAGCCTGTTTGGCCATGCGTGGTGAAGAGCTGGACCTCGGTGCTAGCGAGTTGGGACGTCCCAGTGGGCTCAGCTCTCTGGCTGCCCTGCCCTGGGTTGGTCCCACCAGGCCTCCTGCTGGGCCCACTGACTCTTTCCAGGCATCCTCTCCAGGCTGTCGGTGCCCAAAGGTCAGGCACGTGGCGGGATCTGGACATCAGCAGCTCGAGCCACATGGGCCACATGGGACCAGTTGGATGGGAAGGTGGCTCCGGCTCCTGCCCCTGGCTAGTCTCTGCTCTCAACATACAGGCCTGGAGCCCAGAGGGGCCTCTTTGTGAAAGCCTCCGCCTGGGGCTGGGCCTGGAGGGGAGTGTGCATTTTCACTTCACTTCACTTCCTTTGGTTTTGCAGAGGTGCTTGCAGTCCTCTGTCCCAGGTTTGCTGGCTGGCATCAGGGTGACCGGGCGGCACAGCCCTGGACCAGCAAGAGCTCATCCTCCCAGGTTTGGGAGGGTTTCCAGAACCCTTGGTCCAGTTAAAGGCAGACTCCCCGGGAGCCCCTTCCTGGGCGGCTCAGTCATTCTGATGGGGTCCAGGGGCCTCAGGCAGCAGCTCCGTGTGCTCACTCCAGCTCATTTGACAGGAGAGGTCCCTGTCTCCTGTTATTCAGAATTTGAAAGGTCGGGAGGGGGCGGCTGCAGAATCAGAGTAGACAACAGCAAGCAAAAGTATGCGGGTTTCTAGGGCTCCTGAAGCGGGGCCCGGCAGCTAAGGAGGGAAGCCAGGCCCGGTGTGAGGCTGATGGGGCCCCCCCACACCCCTGGGGCTCAGAAGGAACTGGACTGGTCGCAGGTGGCTCTGGCGTGTCCCCAGCCCACTCGGCCCACCTGCCTGGCTGGGGATCTGCCTTCCTTGGCCCTTCTGGTTCCACTCACTGCTTCCTCACCTACTGACCCCCTCTGTTTTGGGCATGGCCAGAGAGCCCTGCATCTCTTGCTGGACCTTGGAGCTGGGCGCAGCAGCCAGACGACAGGGCCACACAGATCTTAACAGAGCAGCAGCCGGGAGGGCAGCGTCCAGCACACAGGCACCCGAGGGAGAGTCTGAAGACCCTCAGCGCTGCCCCACCATTTCCACTCAGGGGGCTAGCCCGAGACGCAGGGAGCAGTGCATACTTATTCCAGCCACTGGGAGGGTGGGGGCAGAATGGGTAGCCCAGGAACCCCTCCAGCCCACACCACCCACCGCCAAGGGGGCATCACTTTGGAGATGGCTTTTCTGGATTCTTTCTTGACTCAGTGTCTCATTTTTTAAAGTGTTTTCCAGGTATTGCTTTAAATTCTCCAGAAGTTCACGAGCTTCCTGTAGTCGTGGCCTCCTGTTTTTCCCGTTGTTAAAAAATGATGAGACAAGTCTCAATCATTTTAGGAGTTTTATTTGCTAAAGTTGAGACCACGCATCCGTGACACAGCCTCAGGAAGTCCTGATGACATGCCCAGGGTGGTTGGGCACAGCCTGGTTTCATGCATTTTAGGGAGACAAGAGACATCAGTCAATATATGTGAGACGTACATTGGTTCGGTCCAGAAAGGTGGGGACAACTCGAAGCAGGGAGGGGGCTTCCCAACTATCTGTCTCTCACCTACCTGTGGGTAGGTCACAGGTAGGTGGGAGACAAATGGTTGCATTATTTTCAACTTCTGATAAGTCTTTCCAAAGGAGGCCATCAGAATATGCATCTGTCTCAGTGAGCAGAGGGAGGACTTTGAATAGAACGGAAGGCAGATTGGCCCTGAGCAGTTCCCAGCTTGAAGGGGCCCGAGATACTTTTCTTTAACAGAAATATACTTGAAAGGGCAGCTGGGGATGTCAACACACAGGCAGCCCTACCTGCTGGCTCAGAGCCCTTGGTGTGGGTGTGCCTGGTTTCTGCCTCACTTTCGAGCAGCTTCCAGAGAATTCTTGCAAGAGCCACGTGGGATGGGTGGGAAGAGCAAATGGCTCCAGGTAGTGCCTCTGGCCAGCCTCTCAACATACAAGCCTCAGGCCCAAAGGGGCCTTGCTGTGTAGGGGCTCTGCCTGTAGCTGGGGCCTGGCCCTGCCCTTTGAGGGGAGTGTGTCCCAGGGGACTGACTGCACCTGCTGGCTTCCCATGAGGGTCTCGGCTGACAGAGGGCAGTACCAGACAGCATGGGGTGGGGGTCGGGCCTGGCACTAGGCAGGCAGGATTGGAGTTAGTGAGGCAGCTGCCAGGCTCAGCCTCCATCCCTGCACTGCAGGGCCCGGAAACAGCAGAGTGAGACCCTCAGGCTTTGCAGGGCTTTGGGAGAGGCACAAACACCATCTGAGAATGGGTTCAGGACACTCTCCTCCCTGCAAACCCTCTTTGGCTGGTCAGGGTGGTGCCTGTTTTAGAGGCATCTCAGGTTAAGGAAGGAAGCAGAGGGTTGTTAGTGGGGCCTGAGGTCATCGGCGTGGCCTGAGGCCGGCAGGTCGACCTCGCGCTTGCTGGCCAGTCCGCCCCGCCCGCTCCAGCAATCTCTCCACTGTGCTTTCAGAAGTGCCCTTCCTGCTGCGCAGTTCTCCCCTCCTGGGACGGCGGCAGTATTGAAGCTTGTGACAAGTGCCTTCACACAGACCCCTTGCAACTGTCCATGCGTGCCGTGGCACCAGGTGCTGCCCACCTGCTGGTCCCGGCCGCCGCTCCTCGTGAAAGTGCATTTTTGTAAATGTGTACATATTAAAGGAAGCACTCTGCATATTTGATTTAATAACGTTAACATTCCGGCCTCCCTTGTTCTTTGGGTGCTGTTCCTTTTGCATTTAGAGTCAGACTGGGAGAGAACCGCGCCGGCAGAGAGGCATGAGGCACTGGGGCATGTGCTGGGTGTTGGCCCACATGGCTGTGGTGGCTGTGGAGGGTGAGACGGTCCTGCTGAGTCAGGGCCTGCCAGGGCCTCGAATGCATTGCCAAGTTGGTGGATGCAGGTTTGGCCAAAACCTTCCTGGGAATGGGGAGGGGGGTATCTAGGTGCCTGGCACCTGACCCTGACTACAAACAGCTGAAAACAGTTTTATAAAATAGTATAAAATTGCTTACCCATGAATACCTATCAAGGTCCTAAGGAATTAACAGTTCAAAATTTTTATTCATTCATTTATTCCTTTGTTTTGCTTGTTCATTCAGAGGCAAGGTCAGCATTTGAGAGACTGGAGGCAGGAGAGAAGCAGCCCTTCCACCTGGCCCTGGAGCTGGTTTTGCCTCTCACTGCTTGAGCCAACTGGAACATGGCATGGTGGCCTCAGGGCTGGGCATGGAAGGCCGACTCCAAGGCTGACTCTGAGCCGTCTGTCAGTGACGTGCAAGTCTTTAACCTGCTGCGAGGGGCAGGAGGTCAACTGAGTCAAGGAGCAAAGCCAAGAACCAGATCTATACAAAAAAGAAGAAAAAAGTCCTGCTGACAGCCTGGGAGTGAGGCTGCCTTGCACAGGCAGAACAAATGAATAAATGAATGAATGAATAAAAATTTTGACCTGGTAATTCCTTAAGACCTGCTGGTTGCTGCTGGTTACTCTGGATGTCTGCTGAGCACTGCTGCTAGGGACTCCAGTGAGCACTGCTGCTGTGGACTCCAGGAAGCCGTGCAAATGAGCTATGGTGTGCACTCCAGGGGCGGTCTCTCTCACTCCGGCTGGAATCCTCCCATCAGCTCCTCCACTGTATTGAGCCAGGTCTGCAGGGACACACAGAGGAGCTGGTAGGAGATCCTGCTTGCCATCGGCTGCTCACAAGCCCAAGGCTTGTGCCCTCAGGGTGGGGACAGGGATTAAACCCGTCTCCTGCCTTGGCCCCAAGGAGTTGGCCAGGCAGTTCAGGCAGAAGGGCAGCCCCTGAGGAGTCATGTACACCATGACTAGTGTGGCCATGAAGCCCATGTTCCCACCACCAGGTTGGCCAAAAAGACGGCAGGCTTTGAGTTTCCTTGTAAATGGTGTTTACCTACCTTCAGTTCCCTAGGTTCCTGGTGGAACCAAATGCAAATCACCTTTGTCATAGACCTCTGTACGCCTCATGAATGATTTTTCAAGGTCAGTGAGTAGACCACAATCAAACCAAGCACACAGGGGAACCTGGCACCATGATTGAAATGCGTGCAGAGGCATCTGAGTCTACTGGAATTCTCAGACATGGATTGTAAAAAGCTTGCTGTGCTCAAAGACAGCTTGGAAAAGCTGATAGGCCAAACAAACTTCAACCTAGCACCAAGTAGAACTTCTGGAAATGAAAAATAAATACAACCTTCAAACTAAACACTCCAGAAGTAGTTTGGCAGCCACTCTTCGACACTGCTAAAAAGAGAATCTGTGAACTAGAAGAGAGGTGAGAAGAAAAGATCCAGGCTACCCCCCAGGACAAGAGATAGAAAACAGCATCAGCAGCTGAGGAGGGGGCCCCACGCAAGGGCCTGGAAGGGGCTGTCCTGAGACCCATGGGAGCCCATCAGGCATGGAGTGAGCAGTGAGTAGGTGCGGCAGGTATAGCAGGTGTCATGGGTGCAGCTGGGTTGCCTAGTTACTTCTGCAAGAAGTGTCCCACAGACCTGCACTTCCCTGGCTGTGCCAATGTGTTCCCCCAATTCTGGGAAAGCCCCTGTAACCTCGGGGAGATGCATCTGGCTTGGAGTCTCACAGGACATAGACTGGCCTCTGTGCCTGTGTAAGGGTGTGCGGCTGTTGGAGGGGTGGCACTCAGGGGTCAGCATGCACCAAGTGTGCATGGGTTGAGCTGAGAGCCTCTGCCGTTGCCTGCATGTGTCCATGGTGGGCAGGCCTGCCTCCCCAACCCCAAGCTTATTGTCCAGTGTCCTGAGCCCACTGGGAGTTCATGGCCTCCCTCCACCCCATACTCAGTCATAAAACACCACTTAGGTGACCTTGCACCTTTTCAGGCCTGGCTGGTGCCTGGCCATAGCCAGCCCATGTGGATGGCAGTGCCAAGAGGTCCAGGCCCGACCGGCAGGCTTACTGCTCGCTGTCTCACGCCATGCCAGGGTGGATGATGGGGCTCTTCTTCATCTCAGTGCTACCACCCCCATGGTGTGGTCATAAGCCAGGCTGGGTTCTGGCCCAACCCCCTGGGGTGAGCCTGGCAGTCCCCTCCTTTGGACCCTAGGCCACCTCCACACTTCCCGAATGCCACTCACCTGCCTCACAGAGTCCACTATACAGAGGCCAGGGTCCACAAGTGAGGGTTAGGCCCCAGGGCCCATCCTGCTGCCACCAAAGCCTTGTTCCCTTGTGGGGTGGGTGGAGGAGTGGCTGCCTTCAGAGAGGGTGCTGTGTGGTCTGCAAATCTAGGGAAGGAAGGCAGGCTCCCTGGCACCCCCAGGCTGGTGCCAGGCTCCTGGGGCCCCTCTGGCTGTGGCTGCAGGAACCCTGGCGGCCACCCCTGCTCTGGCTGCTGGACTTGGGACCTGTGCCACTCCTGTTTGCCCCTCAGGACACGCAGGCGTGCCCTGCCACCCATCCTGGCTGCCGAGTTCCTGGAGCCCGTTGTGTCCTGCCCTGCCATGAAGCGGGGACCCCCGACAGCGAGTCTCCCGCTGCCTCCACTCTTTTTGCTCTTCCTGTTGACAGGTCTGGGGTTCTGACCCGCTGTGCAGAGGGAGAGCTCCTCTGTCACTGGGGCACATGTCACCAAAATGAGCACCTGGGCCTCCCCAGGCCTAGTGGGCAGTGAGCTTGGGGGACATCAGGCTCCAAGGCATATGCCAGGGATGGCTGGGGTGGGGTGGGCACAGGGCCTGTTCCCCACACTTTGGAGCTGCTCCCAGCTGGGCCCAGAGGCTACATGGCTGTTGGTTGTGTGGCTCGGATGGGAAGGGTCTGGATGCAGAGGGAACTCTCAGGTGGCCACTGTGGCCCCAGGAGGGTGCCTGGCTGAGGAGGCCCTGGGCAGCAGGCTCTTACTCAGGCAGAGGATACAGGGAGCCACACCACCATCCCGGCCACCACTTTCCAGGCAGAGTGACCTGTGCCCAGAGGCCAACCTGCAGGCTAGATGGCGTGGGCGGGGCCCCATGCGCACATGCCTTGGAGACTCCCGCCTCCCTGGGCCATCCTCTCCCACCTCTTCTCATTCCTGCACTGTCAGAGCAGGGAGCAATGAGTCAGCCCTGCCTAGTCTGGCTGGAGAGCTGCGTCCTGACTGCGCCATCTGACCCAGCCTGGGACCAAGTCATGGCAGGGGCCTGCAGTGGGTGCAGAGCCCCTCTCAGGTGGTGAAGCAGCACCTCCCGCACCCACTGCTGCCAGGGCCGCCTGCTGCGTTCTTGGTGTTTGGCTGCCGGGACTGCGCCTGCTGGTTCTGCTTGGCAATAGCTCTGACTGCCGTGTCTCTGAAGAAACCGGGCCCCAGGGTGCAGAGAGGAGATTCCACACAGGAGCCTGGTCCCTGGGGTGGCCAGACCCATTAACCCCTGTAGGCCAGGAAGCAGCAGCCGGGTGGTATGGGCCTCATGGTGGCCACAGGCCCAACTCCAACTGTCCCAAGACCCAGCAGGGCTCACCCCTTCCCCATCAGACCCCCAGACCCAGGGTCTTCCAAGGAGCCCCTAAGGTCAACAGGGACCTGTGAGGTCTCGGATGGAGAGCATCTGGATGCCAGGGCTTGAAGACCTTTATACAAAAGGGGAAACGGGCCCGGGAGGAAGGAACCTGCCCTGTGACATTCTTCATGGCTCCCCAGCCCTTGTGGATTCAGGGGCTAGGATTTGAGTCTTGGGGTCGAGTTCTGAGAGGAGGGCAGCCAGCAGAAGGCATGGAGCCACGGGAGGGCTTGCTGGGGTCAGTGGTATCAGTGCGGCTCTGGGCCAGGGGGCTGGGGTGGCAGCTGGGCGGCACCAGGGGCTTCTCTCCTGGGTAGAGAGGTGCTGTGGAGCATCTGTAGGGACAGAGGCTGGGGCCCTAGGAAGCTCACTCTAGGCTAGAAGGTGTAGCCTGTGGGGGTCACCTGTTCAGCCGCAATATTGTTATCCTGCTGTTGATCTGGGAACCAGGAAGTGTCTGCTTGAAAGCCTTCTGTGGAAGAAGGAAGCCCAAACGGTAAGGAGGATTCTAGAAGCACGGAGGAGGCTGGAAAAGGTTGCCAAGAGGCCCCGGGGGCTGCATCGTCCTTGCTCTGATGGAATGGCCAGGTGGCTTCCTTGTGCATCACAGGTTTGGGGTGGCCCAAGGGGGCCTGAACCCGAGGGATGGCAAGGACACACTCATCAACCGTGGGCAGGAGACAGGTCCTGGGAGAGCGCCCAGGCCATGGGACACGCCCACTCAGGCAGGAGGCCTCTCACCGGGCAGGGCTGGGCAGACCAGGGTCCTGAAGACAGGCTCCCCCACGGTGGCCAGGATCACCCCGGGGCCCTTCAGCCCTCATCCCACATGTTGCCATTTCCACAGCTGGATCCAGTCCCCCCACTCAGCACCCCGTCCCGCCCCACATCGGCACCCGAGCTTCTCGCCGTGTGGAGAATGACTCACATCCTGGGCCACTAAGGCCCCAGGGCTCTCGCTACCTCTGTGCAGGTCCCCAGGACCTGGGCCTGTCCTGCCTCCTGCCTCGCGGTGGAGGCTGCTATGCCTTCCACTCGTGCAGGCCTCTGGAGGCCAGGACCGCCCCCCCACCCCACCAGACCACAACAGCCCTGAGGGGCTCGGTAGCCAGAGATAGGCCCTGCCAGGACCCACAGCGCGGAGCCGCAGAGGAGGGGCCAGGCCCTCATCATCAAAGATGCTCATTTGACGTGATCAAAGTGCGGCACAAAATGGCTTTCCGGAGCTAGAGCCCTGAGGTCCCAATGAGCAATCCGGCAGCAAAGCAGAAGAACGGGGCGGCGGGGAGCTGGTGCCGAGACTCACAGGAGGCCTGGAGCCGGAGACGGGGAAAGGAAACTCAGGGCACAGCCTCTGAGTACCAGGAGCTGCAGAGGGAGAGGGAGGGACGCACGGAGGTGAGAAGATCACATGAAAAAGAACATTTCTCTGAGCTAAGTGGAGACCCCAGCCCGCAGACCGAAGGGCCCACCGGCTTCCAGCTGGGAACCTGGTGCCACGGCAAGGCCTGGGGAAAAGGAAACCTTCCGAAGCCACAGGCAGACGCCCCGCCAAGCGGGAAAGAGAATGGACTGTGTAGTGAGCTAGTGCAGCGAGCCCCGCAGAATGAGGCCCCCTGCCTCACTGTGGTCAGCGGGCTGGGGGCAGGTGTGCAGACCCTGCAGAAGGAGGGCACATGCACCAGTCCCTTGGGAAGGTGCCTGGCAAAGCCACTAGTTTCCAATGCAGGTGCCCTTCGCTGCAGCAACCTAGAGCGCCAGCCGCGAGGGTCCCAGGCCTAGGAGGGCTGCAACTGCACAGCCACACGTGGCATGGATCAGGCACCAGACAAGGCCACCACGGGAGAGGCCACTGGGGAGGCCACCGGGCTGCTGGGCCTGGCAGGGCAGTGCGCAGGTTCATGGAGCAAGCACACTGCGGCAGATTGCTGGAAGGGAGGAATTCAGAAACAAGCCACCGTACGATATGATCTGTGATTGTGTGTTTTTGTTTTTGTTTTGACAAGGTCTCACTCTGTCACCCAGGCTTGAGGGCAGCGGCACGATCATAGCCCACTTCAGCCTCATCCTTTTGCGATCACGGGATCCTCCCACCTCAGTCTCTGGAGTAGCTGGGACTACAGGCACGCACCATCAGGTCTAGCTAATTTTTTAAAAACTTTTTTGTAGAGATGAATTCTCCCTATGTTGCCCAGGCTGGTCTTGAATTTCTGTGCTGAAGTGATCCTCGTGCCTTAGCCTCCCAAAGTTCTGGAATTATTGGAGTGAACCGCTGCCTCCAGCCTCATTTTAAACATTCTTAAGTGTACAGTTTAGTGGCATTAAATATAGTCAATTGTGCAATCATCATGGTTTACCTTTAAAAATTTCTTTCTTTTATTTTCTTTTTTTTTTTTTGAGACAGGGTCTCACTCTTGCCCAGGCTGGAGTGCAGTGGTGTGATCATGGCTCACTGCAGCCTCTACCTCCTGGGCTAAAGGGATCCTCCTGCCCCAGCCTCAACCTCCCAACTAGCTGACACCATAGGTGTGCGCCACCACACCCAGCTAATTTTTAATTTTTTGTAGAGATGGGGGTCTTGCTATGTTGCCCAGGCTGGTCTTGAACTCTTGGCCTCAAGTGATTCTCCTACCTCGGCCTCCCAAAGTGTTGGGATTACAGGCATAAGCCACTGCACCTGGCCTAACAAAATGTCAGTTGTGGTAAATACACATAAAATATCTCTCTTAACCATTTTCAAGTGTGTAACTCCACAACGCTAAGTCCATTCACATTGCTGATCACACTAGGTCTCCAGAAGTTTTTCATCTTGCAAATCTGAAACTCTGTCCCCATTAAACACCAACTCCCCATTCCCTTCTCTGCACACCCTGGTGTCCACCATTCTACTGTCTGTCTCTATGAGTCTGACTACTTTGGATGCCTCCTGTAAGTGGAGTCAGGCAGTGTTTGTCTTTCTGTGCCTGGCTTATTTCGCTTGACTTCATGTTCTCAAGGTTCATCCACGCTGTTGCATATGGCAGAATTTCCTTCCTTTTTAAGGCAGAATCATAGTTCCTGGGATGCGCAGACCACACTTTGCTTATTCAGTCATCTGTTGATGGCCCCTGGCTACTGTGTCTAATGCTGCTGTGAGCATGACTGTGCAAACATCCCTTTGAGACCCTCCTTTTGGTTTTGCTGGGAGTACACCCAGAAGCAAAATTGTGGGATCCACTCTGGGGTCATTCTGCTTTTAATTTTTTGAGAAACTGCCATACCTCTTACCAAGACAACATTCCCACCAGCGGCGCACAAAGATTCCAATTTATCCACAGCCTTAACTTGTTATGTTTTGTTTTGTTTTAATAACAGCCATCTTATTGGGTGGGAGGTGGTATCTCACTGTGGTTTTGATTTGCGTTTCTCTAATTAATGATTAATTAATTTGAGATGATCTGTGTTCTTTTTTTTATTTTTTGAGACGGCCTATTTTTATATTAATTGTACTATTTTTCCCCTTTTTCTGTAGCCATACTTATTAGAGTCTTTTTTAGGAAAAGAAATTTTGGACTAGAGCTGATTGTAAATGTTTGCAGAGAAGAATTTAGAACAATAACTTTGAATGACAAAACTTAGACTAGTCATGGTTAAAATTTGATAAAATTCCCACGGTACAAGGAAATGTAGTTATTTTTGTTACCTGTAGCATTTTAAGATAACAATAAGAACCATGACTGACAGTGTCACATAAGGGCTATCAGGCTTTTATAAATTTTATGCAATCTTTAAAATACTCACATTAATAACATATCTATGTAAACATAGGTTTAGAACAGGTTTTAATATAACAAAGTTATGACTTATATTTGTTTTTTTTTAAATTTCTACAATTTTGGAACATTTATATCAATAATATACCCATAAATGTAATTGAAAGAAGGTCTAGCATCACTTACCATTTGACAATGTTTCCATACAGTTTACCAAATAAGTCTAATCATGTAATTCAAAAAGGCTTAATTTAGGATTTTGGTCCTGGAGAAACCCATAAAAAATGTCAAAAGGTTTAAAGCACTTTATCAAAACAGAATCGCAAGTCATTGAAAAATAATAGTTATTTGTTTAACCAGAGTGATAATTAAAAGACCTCAAAGGCAATACAAAAGTTACATGGATGTAAAAGCCTTAACTCTTTCAAAGCTCAGTTCTTCTAAGTTATCAAAAAACAAATAGAGACAACACAGGAATTATCTTGACAAAATGTAAAATCTTGTGTGTGTGTGTTTTAGGCCAGTTACTAAAAAGGTAAAGGAAAACCTCTTGTAATGTCTGATTGCTTCTCTTTATGGGAAGCAATAGGTGGCTTCTAGGTTGATTTCTAGGTTTAGGTAACCTAGAAATCAAACTTCATTAAGAAAGGGTGTTTGTACTTAATCAGACACAGGAGAGTGTGTCCAGGGTAATGAGTGTACACTACATTATAGGGGAGTGTAAACAAGAAAACTAGTATCTTGAATGGGGGAATACATGACTCTTAGTAATGGCATGGGAAGTATCCTGGTTACACTGAACAATTCAGACATGTTAAGAAAAGCCAACCAGGCACAGTGGCTCACACTATAATTCTAACACTTTGGGAAGCTAAGGTAGGAGGATCCCCTGAGGCCAGGAGTTTGAAACCAGTCTGATCAATATAGCAAGACCCTGTCTGCACACACATACACACACACACAAAGAAAAAGAAAGAAAAGTCAAATGTGATCAAGCCACTGCACTCCAGCCTGGTGACAAAGTGAGACCCTGTTTGAAAAAGAAAGGAAATAAAAAGAAAAGCCAACAGCACAGAATCAAATTATACTGGAGGAAAACATTGCTTTTCTAAACTGTGAAGATAAACATTTAAGCATCAGACCACAACAGCAAACTTAGAACAGGAGTTGATGAAAAGATTGAAGGAGAGAGTTACAATCCCAGCCAAACAAAAAGATATGCCTTTTCAAGGGGAGAGGGAATAGAAGGCAATGACATATGACTGCACATTACATGGCAAAAGTTGAACTTCTGAGATGTAAATTTGAGAAGTTTAAAAAAGGAAACAGATAAGAATCAAAACCTCTTATAATTTTATTAAGAGCAAATCAAGACTTTAAGAAAACTTTGTTCTAATATAGGGAACCAATTTTTAGTTTTGTAGTAGTGTATTTTTTTTTTTTTTTTTTTTTGAGACGGAGTCTCGCTTTATCACCCAGGCTGGAGTGCAGTGGCATGATCTCTGCTGACCACAAGCTCCGTCTCCAGGGTTCATGCCATTCTCCTGTCTCAGCCTCCCTAGTATCTGGGACTACAGACACCCACCACCACACCCAGCTAGTTTTTTGTACTTTTAGTAGAGACGGGGTCTAGGATGGTCTCGATTTCCTGACCTTGTGATCCACCCGCCTTGGCCTCCCAAAGTGCTGGGATTACAGGTGCCCGCCACCACACCCGGCTAATTTTTTGTATTTTTAGTAGAAACAGAGTTTCACGTTGTTAACTAGGATGGTCTCAATCTCCTGACCTCGTGATCCACCTGCCTCAGCCTCCCAAAGTGCTGGGATTACAGGTGCCCACCACCACACCCAGTTAATTTTTTGTATTTTTAGTAGAGATAGGGTTTCACTTTGTTAACTAGGATGGTCTCGATCTCCTGACCTCATGATCCGCCCGCCTTGGCCTCCCAAAGTTCTGGGACTGCAGACGCTTGCCACCACACCGAGCTAATTTTTTGTATTTTTAGTAGAGATGGGGTTTCACGTTGTTAACTAGGATGGTCTTGATCTCCTGACCTCGTGATCCGCCTTCCTCGGCCTCCCAAAGTGCTGGGATTACAGGCGTGAGCCACCGCGCCCAGCCATAGTGGTTTATTTTTAATATCAAAGCTCAAACCTTAGAAAGATTATTATAAATAATTATTTAAAATTATAGCTAACTTAATCACATACAAAATTCCTTTTATAAAATTTTCTTTTCATGAAACTTATCACAACTTACACAGGCCATTTAAGTTATGCTTGGACTTTTTGCTTTGTCCTATAATCAGTCATTTTATTTTAGGACAAAAACTTCACCATACAAGATTCTTTCTCATACAAAATTATTCTCTCTCTCTTTTTTAAACTTTTCTTACCAAAAATACAACTTCATATCCATAAACTTCTTTACATCTCTCCCTCCTACTTGCTGGCTTCTTTTAATTTTGTTTCATATTTAAAAAAAACTGAAAATTAGACAAAAATTATTTTTTCTCAATAAAGAACACATTTTGTGCCTTTTAAATAATTTTTAAATTAAAAACACATTTCTGGCACATTTACATATGAAATAATATATAAATTATAATTTTTAACTCTTAGTAAATAAACTTAAATTTAGTGAAAACCTAGGAAGCCAGAAATCTTGAATTATTTGTCACATACTAGAATTTTATTGATGAGAACAATATTACATTTTTTTTGAGATGGAGTCTTGCTCTATCACCCAGGCTGGAGTGCAGTGGCATGATCTTGGCTCACTGCAACCTCCTTCTCCCAGGTTTAAGTGATTCTCCCACCTCAGCCTCCCAAGTAGCTGGGACTACAGGTGCATGCCACCACACCCAGCTAATTTTTGTATTTTTGTAGTGATGGGGTTTTGCCGTGTTAGCCAGGCTGGTCTTGAACTCCTGACCTTGGATGATCTGCCTGCCTCAGCCTCCCAAAGTACTGAGATTTCAGGCATGAGTCACCAGGCCTGGCTCATATTATAATTTGTAGAAACATGTAACATAATTTTTCTTAGTTGGAAATGGAGACATTTAAGATTTCAAATACGAAAAGTTTATTTATAGGCATTTATCCCATTGACATTTACTTATTTAGTAAATTGCTTTTCTAGATCTTCAAGAGAAGGTCTTTGCCTAGATTAATTATAAAAACTGAGATATTAGACAAAGTGAATCATCATTTTTAAGTTATTTTCCTGCTAACCATTTTTACAGCCTGTGAATATTAGGTGTTCACCTAAGTAAGAATATTAAAGTTAAATATATACGGCTATTTTTCTGATAACTCAGAAGATTTAACTCTTTTTATTAAACCAACAATATGAAATAATTTTTCTCATTAAAAAATTACACAAAGGTCATTCTGTTTCTGGCTGGGCTTATAGTTTTATAGTCTTCATGCTAAACCCTGACACCTTAAAATATTTATCAGCTCATATAAACCTGTCTGACCACTCAACCCAGGCAAATGTATGCTGACAATTCTGAAGACATTTCTATTTCTTATTTTACCACTAATTTCAAAGTCATCTTATTTCTTAGAGATTTACTTAAGTTAGATGAACTTCAAAAATATTTGGGCTTACTAATTGATGAGCACTCATTTATAAGTCATTTGGTACCATGTAGACACAACATATAACATAAACGTACATATTTGTAAACACATCAAACATACATACACACACACAAATGTCTTACAGCTTTCATTTTAGAATTTTAGTCATGAGATACTAATAAGAAACTCACTGGTTTATAAAAGATGTTTGGTTCCAAGTTACATTTTTTTTTTTTTTTTTTTTGAGGCAGAATCTCACTCTTGTTGCTCAGGCTGGAGTGCAGTGGCACAATCTTGGCTCGTTGCAACCTCCACCCCCAGGTTCAAGCGAATCTTGGTTCTCAGCCTCCTGAGTAGCTGGGATTAAAGGCACCCACCAGCAGCCCAGCTAATATTTGTATTTTTAGTAAAGATGGGGTTTCATTATGTTGGTCAGGCTGGTCTCGAACTCCTTACCTCAAGTGATCTGCCCACCTTGGCCTTCCAAAGTGCTGGGGTTACAGGTGTGAGCCACCGGGCCTGGCCCCAAGTTACATTTCTGACAACACTGGGACATGTTCACATGGCTAAACTTTATTTGCTTAAATTTTTAAAACCCCTTTTACCTTTTTTTTTAGTTTTACATGAGTTTAGGGTTAAAAATTCAGTGTATACATTTTAGTTAGAACTGGCTGAATTCTGTAAGAAAAACAAAATCTCCAAGTAGTCTTGAACTAGTAATACCATAAACAATGAGTTTTATCTTGAAAGCACTAGAAAATTCAGCAGATTCAGGCCGGACACAGTGGCTCATGCCTGTAATTGCAGCACTTTGGGAGGCTGAAGCAGGTGGATCACAAAGTCGGGAGATCAAGACCATCCTGGCTAACATGGTGAAACCCAGTCTCTACTAAAAAAATAGAAAAAATTAGCCAGGCGTGGTGGCGGGTGCCTGTAGTCTCAGCTGCTCAGGAGGCTGAGGCAGGAGAATGGCATGGATCTGGGAGGCGGAGCTTGCAGTGAGCCAAGATCGCACCACTGCACTCCAGCCTGGGTGACTGAACGAGATTCTGTCTCAAAAAAAGAAAAGAAAAAAAAAGAAAAGTCAGCAGATTCAATGTAGTCAGAAATAAAAGAAAAAAAGAGAGAGAACTTAGAATACTCTACATGTTAACTCTGTAGTTGAAGATTGGTTGCTCGAATTCTGAAGTTTTCTTGATGTTATCTGTCCATCAGTTTAAACATGTGGACAAGAATGGGTAATAATATGTAGCTGACTGTAGTCGCAGAAAACCTGGCATGTCTTAATGTTTGAAAATACAATTTTTGGTCATTTCAGTGTTAAATCATTGTCTCTGTTTCTCCCTCTGGTTATCTAAAAACTTGTGGGGCCTCAGAGTACTGTGTGACCAACCCTCATGTGTGTGTCCCCAGAAGAGCCAATTGTCAATTGCTTGTGACAAGGAATTTCCTGTGGGACCTCTGTGTGTTGAAAGGATGGCATCTCCAACACTTCCGTGAGCCCTCTAATCACCAAGGGATGCCAAATCAGAATCTAGTTGGAAGGAGCAAATATTCCTGGTCTTTGGAGTTGACTCAGGTCAAACCCTCATAGATTTTCATAGCTTCTGTCCCGCTGAGCCTCGCTTACAGAGTCAAACGGAAAGGGAGAGAGAGCACTGCCACAACCTAGCCAATCAGACACCTCACATGATCATTTCTTCCTAGTATCTTTCAGCGAGAAGAAATCCTTCTCAAGAAATAAAAGTCGCCAGGAATAACTTACCCCTTCATCAAGGAGTCATAGCAACTGCGTGTGAATAAATCTCAAGACCACCAGCTATGTGGGAGGAGAGACTCACTCAGTTGTCTGTAACCACTGGGGAGCCAGAGGGACTCAAAGGGCACAGGCCGGTACCAAGGCACCGGGTCCTGGTGATGTTTCAGACAACTCTGGGCAGCTGGGCTTGGAGTTCCCTCATGGTAGTCATGATTGTTGACTAAAGGAGAAAAAATCAAGCTTTCAAATAACTAAAGTTAGTTTTATTGTGAAGTCTGACTGAGGACTACAGATTAAGGCCAACAGCCTGGGAGCAGCTCTGTCAGGCTCCTCCAACACAGTGTTTCAACTCACTGCTTGTGTATGGAGTGGGGGTTAATATGTGCAAGAGCACATCAATGTGCTAAGATGTGACATTGAAGCAGAGTCACATCGAGGTTTGGTGGTAGAGTACATCTGCTTATAGATGACAGAGGCATCATCAAGAACCCCATCACATGTTATCTTATGTGTAGGAAAAGGCAAAAAAGAAATTTTTTTTTTGAGAGAGTCTCGCTCTGTCACCCAGGCTGGAGTGCAGTAGCTCAATCTCAGCTCACTGCAACCTCTGCCCCTCCAGGTTTAAGCAATTCTCTGCCTCAGCCTCCGGAGTAGCTGGGATTACAGGTGCGTGCCACCATGCCTGGCTAATTTTTTTTGTATTTTTAGTAGATACAGGGTTTCACCATCTTGGCCAGGCTGGTCTTGAACTCCTGACCTCGTGATCCACCCACCTCGGCCTCCCAAAGTGCTGGGATTACAGGCATGAGCCACGGCGCCTGGCCAATAATTTTTTTTTTTTTTTTTTTTTTTTTTTTTTTTTTTGAGTCAGGGTCTTGCTCTGTCATCCAGGCTGGAGTGCAGTGACTGATTTTTTAAAATTTAATCAGCAATCATGGCCACCAGGAAGGGACTCAGAGCTGACTGTCCAGGGTTGTCTGATCATGGCTCACGGTGTAACCTCAAACTCCTAAGCTCAAGTGATCCTCCTGCCTCAACCTCCCAAGCAGCTAGACATGTGCCACCATGCCCAGCTACTTAAAAAAATTTTTAAGGCCAAGCACGGTGGCTCATGCCTGTAATCCCAGCACTTTGGGAGGCTGAGGCAGGTGGATCACTTGAGGTCAGGAGTTGGAGATCATCCTGGCCAACATGATGAAACCCCATCTCTACTAAAAATATAAAAATTAGCTGGGCGTGATGGTGCATGCCTGTAATCCCAGCTACTCAGGAGACTGAGGCGGGAGAATCGCTTGAACCTCAACTGCGGAGGTTGCAGTGAGCCAAGATCCTGCCACTGCACTCCAGCCTGGGTGACAGAGCTAGACTCTGTCTCAAAAATAAAAATAAAAATAGAGACGGGGTCTTGCCATGTTGCCCAGGCTGGTCTCAAACTCTTGGCCTCAGATGATCATCCCACATGGGCCTCCACTGAGCCTGGCAGGGGTCATTTATCTTTGGAGGAATGTAGTGACTCAGGCAAGAGAGGTGGGGGCCGTGCACTCTGTCCTGCTTTGTCTTCAAAGCATCTTTCTGGAGAGCTACACATTGTGGAAGAGTCAGGGCTTTGTGAAATTATACTGCAAGCAGAAAGCTTCTTACATTTGCTACTTTGTTTTGCAAAAGTAACACTTGTGCATTAGAGAGGCCGGGCGCGGTGGCTCAAGCCTGTAATCCCAGCACTTTGGGAGGCCGAGACGGGCGGATCATGAGGTCAGGAGATCGAGACCATCCTGGCTAACACGGTGAAACCCCGTCTCTACTAAAAAATACAGAAAACTAGCCGGGCGCGGTGGCAGGCGCCTGTAGTCCCAACTACTCGGGAGGCTGAGGCAGGAGAATGGCGTGAACCCGGGAGGCGGAGCTTGCAGTGAGCTGAGATCTGGCCACTGCACTCCAGCCTGGGCGACAGAGCGAGACTCCGTCTCAAAAAAAAAAAAAAAAAAAAAAAAAAAGAAAAGGACAAATATACAGAAACTAAGGTGGAAAAATCCATCATCCCACTACTAAGAAACAACCACAGTTAATATTTTGGGATTTTTGTTTTGTTTTCTGTCCTTTTATTCTATTTAATTTTTACTGCGGTAAAATCACATACTGTAAAATGTACCATCCAAACCATCTTTAGGTGTGCAGTTCATGATTCGTAGTTTTCAGTTTATACACCTGACATCTCTTTTGTCAAATTTATCCTTAGTATTTTATACTACGTGATGCCTTTGTGGGTCGTGTTTTAAAATTTCCCAATTTCCAATTGTTTCTTGTAAATACATAAAAATACAATTGATTTAGCCGGGCGTGGTGGCTCATGCCTATAATCCCAGCACTTTGGGAGACTGAGGCAGGCGGACCTGAGGTCAGGAGTTCAAGACCAGCCTGGCCAACATGGTGAAACCCTGTCTCTACTAAAAATACAAAAATTATCCGGGCGTGATGGCAGGCACCTGTAATCCCAGCTACTTGGGAGGCTGAGGCAGGAGAATCCCTTGAACCTGGGAGGCAGAGGTTATAGTGAGCTGAAATTGTTCCATTGCACACTCCAGCCTTCATGACAAGAGCGAAACTCCGTCTCAGAAAAAAAAAAAAAAAAAATACGGTTGATTTTTGTTTAATGCTCTTATATCCCACAACCTTGCTAAATTCCCTTACTTGTTCTGGCTTCTGTCTTTTAGAAAACTGACATGAGCTCTGCTAATGATGGAGATGTTGACTGAGTCATCCAAGCCAGCTTGCTATTTCCATTCCTAGACATGAAACTGCTGGGTTGCAGGACAATGAAGCATTTTGGATGAGTGCTGCCAAACTACTTCCAAAAAGAGCTGCTGACTTCTACTACAGCGGGGGCATTCCTGTCTTCCCCACCCAGCTGGCAGGCTGTGGGATTTAGGGCAGAGCCATGGGGTTGTCTGTGAAATGGCTCCCGGTCCTGCACCTGGCTCTGACCTACAAGCGTCATCCTCACGGCTTTTCTAGGCATCCTATGGGCGATTTATCTGAATGTCAGCAAATGAAAAGAGGGCTCTGTGTGAGTTCCTGTCCATATAGCATGGAGTGTCATTTTAAAGGACCCTTTTTGTGCTGTTGTCTAAATACGAGCGGCTGGGGGCATTGAACTAATGGACTTTGGGCAGAGTCAAGCAGCTCCATAGTGAAGGACCAGGAGGCGACTTAC
The DNA here is from genome assembly GCF_037993035.2 of Macaca fascicularis. Lineage (NCBI taxonomy): Eukaryota > Metazoa > Chordata > Mammalia > Primates > Cercopithecidae > Macaca > Macaca fascicularis. The sequence continues at coordinate 59,789,141 of NC_088384.1, read as the reverse complement.
CTGCCTGGTTCTCGCCCTCCTGTCAGTCCTTGCTGGCCAGGGCCCAGTCCATCACATTCTGCTCGCCCACCTAACCTCCGCAGCCGGGTGGCCTTTCATCCTACTTGATTGAATGGTATGAAATTGCCTCTTTTTAGTCAAAACAGCCACCTATCAGCAATTTTGTGTAGTTCAACCAAATTATTTAAGTGCAGCTGATGCTCAGCACCAATTTTCTCAGCATAAGAATCCCCCAGTTCCCCAGGCCAAGCAGCCCCTCAGGGTCCAGAGCATGGGAAACAGAGGGGTCGTCCTCACAGTGGCCTTTCCTGACCAAGTGCATCCTAACCTGAGCAGCTAGAGGGGCAGGGAGATCTCACCTTCCTCATCCTTCTTCCTCTCCTCTGGAAATAGAAGAACCCTCCAGTGGCTTTCCACCTTACTCAAAGAAAAAGCCCAAGTCCTTAAAGGTCACCCCATGGTCCAGCCCCCCACCCTCCACCCTGCCCTGGCTCCTTGGGCGGCCTCCCAGGCGTGTGCACTTATCCCTCCCTTGCATCTTAAAGCCTCTGCCTGTCGTCCAGCACCCCTCCCTGGTCCTGGGAGCGTCTCTGTGAGTCACGGCCCCATGGTGCCTCTCACTGCTGGAGCTGTTTACTGTCTGTCTGCCCCCAGAAGCCAAGGTCCAGTAGGGCAGAGACTTAGACTGGGTTTCCCCTGTCCTGTCCCCAGGTGTGACCTGGTATGTCGCAGACACCCAGCAGATACTGCATGCATGAATGGATGAATATCCATTTCAAAATACCCTTGACAATAGTTCCTTTTTTGGTTGGGAGTGGTGGCTCACACCTGTAATCCCAGCACTTTGGGAGGCCAAGGCAGGTGGATCATCTGAGGTCAAAAATTCAAGACCAGCCTAGTCAACACAGTGAAACCCTGTCTCTACTAAAAATACAAAAATTATCCAGGCATGGCGGGTGTTGCCTGCAATCCCAGCTACTCGTAAGGCTGAGGCAGGAGAATCGCTTGAACCCATGCGGCGGAGGTTGCAGTGGGCCGAGATCATGCCATTGTGCTCCAGCCTGGGCAACAAGAGCAAAACTTCATCTCAAAACAAAACAAAAAATCCCTTTTCTTGTCCCTGTTCTGCTTGTGCCTAAGGGTGTGTGTAGGACACTGTTGGGCAATTCAGGATTTCTTACACCCACTTCACTTCAATATTGCTCTTACATTTCAATACCAAGTTGTTTTTTTTTTTTTCTTTTTTTTTTTTTTAGAGATGCGGTTTTGCTCTGTCACTCAGGCTGGAGTACAGTGGCATGATCATGGCTTACTGCAGCCGTGAACTCCTGGGCTCAAGTGATCCTCCTGCCTCAGTCTCCTGAGTAGCTGGGACCACAGGTGTGCACCACCATGCCCAGTTTCCAAGTGTGTGTGTGAGAAATAGGAACTCACAGGTACCCTAACACCTGGATTCTGACATGTTTGAAAAGAGTGGTATAAAATGCTTCGATCACTGCTGTCCTTCAGCATTGCATATTACTGTGGAGAAGCTTGGGGTCAGCTGTTTTTTCTCTCCTTGTGGTAAGTTGATTTTTCTGCCTGTGTGGCTGTAGGATTTATAGCAGATTTTGTTTCTGGCTACTCAGCCCTTACCAGCTCTTCTCACTCTCCTCCACAGCACTGGGGCTAGACATCTGAAAACTACATTCCCCAGACCCGCTGCCAAATGGATTTCCATGGGGTTCTGTACTTGGAGGCACTTGTGTGGGGTTAGAATGCAGGGGCTAGGAAGGACCACTCTGCTTTTGACCTTGGCAGCAGCAGCAGCTGTCTCAAAGTGACATCATAGCAAAGGAGCTTAGGCTCAGATGATGGAGGTTTTGCAGGGTGGAGGCCACCAAGGCCCATCCCTGGTCATGGCTGTGCAGCAGGTGGGATGTCTAGCTCAGGCTCCTACAGGTGTCGTAGCTACTTCCCATGGGTCAGGATCTTTGGACAACACCTCCATCCCATTGTATTCTGTACAGGTTCTCTGTATTGGAAACACACAGAGTGGTTTCTGTTTCCTGTCTGCTGATCCACATTGAGCATCAGGAATGCATCCAAGAGAAAGACCCCAATCTGTGCTCTGTGGAGAACCCCGACTTGCATTCTGCGGTTGCTTCACGCAGGGGTCCAGATGTTGAGACTGAAGAAGGCTCACACCCCTAGAGCGTATGGGAAGTTGTGTTGCTCAGATAATGAACTTTCTGAGGAGGCAGGGCAGGCACAACCTGGTCCCGAATGGCTGAGTAAAGAGGGTGTGCTTTGCTTTGGTGTTTACTGGAGCCGGGGCTGGGGCTGTTTGCGTGGTTTGAACTTCCTGAATATAGGCTTTCTTATTGGTTTGCTCAGATGCAGGGCAAAGGGTTGCGGGGGAGGGGCTTACCTGAAAGTTTTCAGCAGTCAAAGAGCAAAAGCGGAGTCAGACTCTATGATAATCTGGGCTTGGTTCACATGACCAGGCTCGGACATGGTGACGGCCTCATTCTAACGGAAAATGGAACGCGATAGCCTGTATCATCCCTGCGAACCTTTATCCAGATTACCACCTGGAGTTGTCTGCGATGAAATGCTGCGATAGGCTGCTGGGGTGGCACATCAGTTAGCCAGAGCTGTGTCACAGCCGTGCACCTCCATGGCTGAAGACGTTAAGTGGGCACTTACTGTTGCTTGGGAGGTTCTGGCTCAGCTGCAGTTCTGCTGATCTGGGCCTGGTCTTTGCTGAGCTTGCTTATGAGCCTGTGGCCACCTGGCAGGTCAACTGAGGGTTAACTAGTTTAAGGTGGTCTCACTATCACCTCTAGGGGTGGTTGAAGGTCAGCTGGGGCAATGGGAGTGACTGGGCCACAATGCCTTTCATCCTCCAGCACTCTAGCCTGGGCTTGTTCCCATAGCAGCATGGCAGGAACAGAGGGAGGAGTGTTCATGGCTGCCTTGTCTTTCTTTCTCTCTTTCCTTCCTCTCTTTCTTTCCAGCTTTATTAACATACATTTCATATACCATAAATACACTCTTATCTACGGCCATACCACCCTGAATGCACCCGATCCCGTCTGATAAAATGCACTCATTTCCAGCATACAATTCAATTACTTTTCACAAATGGAGAGTCATGCAATGGTAACGACTCTAAGCTCAGAACACCTCCATCACCCCAAAAGGAGGCTGCACACCCTTGCAGTCACTCCCTGTTCCCACCCGTGGTCCCCAGGGACTGAAGTATTCCATTCATTTCCTGTCTGTAGATTTGCCTTTTCTGGACATTTTGTATCAGTGGAGTCATAAAATCTATGGTCTTTTGTGTCTGATGGCTTTCACTCAGTATAGTCATGTTATTCCATGTATCAGAACTTTGTTCCTTTTTATTACCATATCATGTCCCACTGCATGAATAGACCACACTGTTTCTCCATTCACCAGTGGATAGACACTTGGGTTATTTCCAGTTTGGGGGCTACTATGAATAAAACTGCTATAAATATTCACGTACAAGTTTTTGTGTGCAGATATCTTTTCATTTCTCTTGGGTGGATACCTAAGAGTGGGATTGCTGGGCCATATGGTGACTCTATGTTTAACAATCCAAGAACCTGCCAAACTGTCTCCAAAGCAGTTACTGCACCATTTTACATTCCTGTTACGAATAAGCGAGGGCTCCAGCTTCTCCACAACCTCTCCAGCTCTTATCTGTCTTTCTGGTTACAGGCATCCCAGGGTGTGCAGAGTGGTATCTCGTGGTTATAATTTGCATTTCTCTATTAACTAATGTTGCCAAGCATTTTTAAAAGCATCTGAATATATCCTTTGGAGAAATATCTCTTCAAATCTTTTGGCCATTTTAAATTGGGCTGTTTGTCTTCTTACTTAGTTGTAAGACACAGGCACACACATATTATTAATATAAGTCCTTTAGGGAATATATAAAATTCGAGTGTTTTCTCCCATTCTCTGGGCTGGCTTCTTGTTGAAAAATCTATGGACCATAAATGTAAAAGATTACTTATGGATTTTCAGTTCTTTTCCATTTATCTGTATGTCTATCATATTTCCAGTACCACATTGTCTTGATTACTGTGACTTTGTAGTAAGTGAAATTAGGAAGTGTAAGTCTTCCATCTTTGACCTTTTTTTTAAGATTCTGTTGGCTATTTGGGGTACTTTATTAGTATGCCAATTTCTAGGAAAGCAAGAAAACAAAACAAAGCCAGCTGAAATTTTAGTAAGGACTACAATACATCTGTAGATGAATGTGGGAATTATTGCATCTTAACAGTGTTGAGTTGTCCAATCCATGAACATGGGATGTCTCTCCATTTAGGTCTTCTTTCAACAACATTTTGTAATTTTCAGTGGACATGACTGCACTTGCTCAAGGGGTCTTGAGGTTCAGTCCTGGGACTGTTAAATGACATGTCTAACACACTCTGTTGGACACAGTTCTGGGGTCCACACACCAGATACAAGACATGGAGAAAGAGACTACCCCTGTTGGTAAGAAGCATTGCAAGGACATATGGTACAGAGTGTGGATCCAGGGATAGTGAAGAAATGTGGCCATTGCTCTCACCTTTTTAGCACAGGTGTGAATGATGACTATGAGGAATGAGGATTGGGCAGTTGCTGATGCCTGCACTGGGGAACTTAATGAAAGTCAGTGAGAATCCCGTGGTTAAATGTCTTCATTTACAAATGACAAAAAATGGAGCATCTATCATGGCCCTAACCACTTACCTCATGTAGCCTCAGCACTAACTTAGTTGAAAGTCACCCCAAATTGGCCTTGGAAGTTGCAGAAGTCCAAGGAAAGTTGAATCTAGAGCCTCACCAGGTCATGTATATGAAAGTTAGCATCAACTCAGGGAGAGTAGAGTCCTGAGAATCAGAATGAGAATATTACCTGGGTTGGAATGAGTCTGATGAACTTGAACTTCCAACCTCTCTCCAGACTCCCTGGCTTACAAAGCAGCCCCTCCTCCCCTCTGTGTAGACTGGCCTTCCTTTGCTTGGCAGGTGAGTGGTACAGATTTTAACCTTGCCCAACAGGAGGTCCAGTCTTTGCCTTCAGCTCCTGGGATTGCCTGATGTCCAGAGGGACCAGAGACTGAGGTTGGCCACACAGGTAATCAGTCATGGAGTCCAATAAAGACTTTGGACACTGAGGCTCAAGTGAGCTTCCCTGCTTGGCCATACTCCATGCAGACTGTCACACATCAGTACCAAGAAGTCACACCATCCACAACTCTGGAGGGAGAGAACACCTGGAAGCTTGCACATGGTGTCTCCTGGCCCCTGACCCCAGTGCCTCTTCCTTTGACTGCTTTTAATCCATACCTTTTTGCTGTAATAAACCATAAACACGAGTATAACAGCTTTCAGTGAGCTCTGTAGGCCCTTCTGGTAAATTGTTGAACCACAGAGTGATCTCGGGAACCCTCCAAACCTACAGTAGGTGTCAGAAGTAATGGCAGTTTTGCAGAATGCAGCCCCTAACTTCATGCCTGCCCTGTAATCACCTCCCTCAAGGCAGTTGTTTGCTGGGGGATTCTCCTGTCTCACAGCCTCAGCATCCCTTTTTGCCTCTAGATTCGTAACTCAAGGCAGATCCCAGCATGCCCCATGGGGACACATATAAAGTCCAAACCCAATGAGAGATGGCTGACACCCCAAAATTCATATGGGTAGAAACTCTTGGGTTGAGTGTGGGGATGGCTTCTGTCTTAGTCTGGCCTGCTTTAAGAGGCTACCATAGACTAAGTGGTTTATAAGATATTTATTGTTCATAGTTTTGGAGGCTGGAAGTCTCAAATCAAAATGCTGGCAGATTCCGTGTCTGTTGAGGGCTTATTCTTCATAGACAGTGCCTTCTCACTCTGTCCTCATGTGGCCAAGCTTGAACAGCTTCCTAGGGCCTCTTTTAGAGGGCACTAAACCCACTCATGAAGGCTGTGCCCTTACAATGTATTCACCTCCCCAAGACCTCACCTCCTAAGACTATCACCCTGGAGGTGAAGACTTCAACATATGAATTTGGGGGGATTCAAATATTCAGTCCACAGCAGCTTCCAAGGGTGGTCCTCCACCAAGGGTGGATCCGGTCATGCTTATCCACGTGTATTTCCTTATTGGAGCTGCTGGCACGTGGGTGATTGCTTACCACTGAGGAAGGGTCCCTGGTTTGCTTGGTTAGACAGCCAAGACGTGCACTCAGTGGCCCTCACTGACTGAGGTCAAGACGCCAGCACACCTCTGGGGTAGCTGAGAAAGAATGAGAGGGCTTAGGGAATGGGATACTGTTACGGTTTTGTCCTGTGTAGCTCATCCTGCACCTCTATGCCTTGTAGATGTTCCCACCTCTTAGCGGGTAGATCCTTTCCCCTGAATGGGGAAAGAAATTTTACTCCAGAGCTCAGCCTCAGAGACAAGCTAACCACGTCATATTTCTTCATTCCTTTAACAAATGCTTCACAGTGTTCACTCTATGCCAGATCTTGCTCTGAAACCTTTGCAAAAATAATTCACTTAATCAACCTGCAGCACCACAGGTGTTTTGCTGGTGATACTGTTATTATTCCCATTTTGCAGGTAAGAAACTGAGGCATAGAAGGGCTACATGGATGGCCATGGCCACAGAGCTGACAGAGCATCCTGATCCCTTCCGGGTCACTCAGCATGAAGCTCCCACCTCCACACAAGGGGGAGAGGCCCCAGGCCCGCACCTCTCTCCTTGGCATGAATTTGGTCTCCAAATGTGCTGTGAGTACATACACATGGACAAGAAGCACATGAGCCTCCCCAGAGCAGACAGGATTCTCAAAGATGCTATGCCCACTCTGGAAGGGTGCCCCTGCTGGGTGCCTCTGCCCTCTCTTGTCCCTCTTCCTGAGGTACAGACCCTCACAGGCCCAGCCTTGTGCAGAGCCCAGTTCCAGTCCCTGTCTGGGCAGAGCCTGTGGCCTGGCTGTGTCCCCAGAGCCCAGTGCCTCCCAGACGCAGCTGGATCCGACAGCCCTGCCCCTGTGGGTCCACATCCTTCCTTCTGACCTCCCAACTTGGCTATGCATTTTATCCTCATTTTAGAAAATCAGCACTTCTGGTGCTTGGGGTATAAACAGAGCTCCCAGCCCTGCCTGTTCAGGCATCTTGGGCAGGAGAAACCAGCCTTTTGCCCTTGGCCTAGGGGTCCACTCCAGTCTGTCTAATCACAGTGAGGATTCTGTTGTCGGGAAGCACCTGCACACAGAACATTCTCCCGGTGCCCCAGTGATGGACATTTCAAGCTGTTGCTGTGGAGCCGCCCATGTGCAGGTTTTTTGAGGGACGGCTCTATTGCTGTGGGTGTACCGTGTCAAGAGCGAACACGTCTGAAGATGTCGGTGGGGGCAATGGTGCTGCTCTGCACAGAGGCTGCACTCTGTGTGAGCTCACCCAGAGAGGGAATAGAGTTCCCTTTCCAGCACCGGGAGTGGGTGGGGCTCCTATGAAGAACAAAAATATGTGACCTTATTTGTACCCCAAGCTGGTAGAACTGGTTGCACTGGCTATGTTTGTCTATAGTGTCTTTTGCCATGAGATATTTTTAATTTTAACATGGAAAAATCTGTCATTTCTTCCATTATGTATATATGTATATTGCAAATATATATATATATATATATATATATATATATATATATATATAGCAAATTCAGAGTTCATGATGGAGTGTTTGCTGAGTAAAAGTCTTAAATGCTTATGGTCGAATCTGTCCATCATTTTGGGACGTATGTTGCAAGAAGCATTCCTCAGTTTGTTCACTGTGGTTCTCTTAACTGATCAGAAGTTTGAAATTTTTGTTTAGTCAGGTCTGTCAGTCTTTCTTTGTGGCTTCTGTGCTTTTGTGGTGGGGGTGTTGAGGAGGACCACAAATAATGGCCCATCCCTCCCCCGACGCACATACACACCAAATTCAGATCAAGTGAGGCCCATGAGTCAAACTGGTGGAAATGAAAATCCGGTTCAGTACTGACAGGGCTGGGTTGAGGCTGTGGATTGGATAAGTAGCTGCCATGGGCTCCATGAAGCATGCCCCTCTAACAGACACCCTCTGGTGACAGTTGGATGGGAAAAACGAGGTGGAAACTGTCATGTTGCTTCCCTCGTTTTCCACTAGCAAGCCCAGACAGGGAGATGGTCAGCATTTCTGAGGTAGCAGTAACAGAAGCCTCAGAGTCTCACCCTTAGATTTCATGTCATAGGATATTCATTTTGTTGTTATTTGTCTTGGCTAGGGAAATATGGTCCTAGAGTCAAACATACGGGCATCTTCTGTTTCAGCAATTTCTAGATTGTGGCAGGAATGGAACCTTCCTTGAGAGGTGCATTGGATATCTTTTTGCTGTGTAATGAATCATCCCAAAGCTCAATGACCATGCATTCAGGTCATGATTCTGTGGGTTGACAATTTGGGCTGGGCTCAGCAGGATAGTTATTCTGCTGGGCTTGGCTAGGTTCACTCTTGCTTCTGTGGTCAGCTGTTGGTTCTGTTGTTAGTTCGTGGGTCAGCTGGGATCTGGCTGGTTCTTATTGGCATCACACACAGATCTATTAGTTGACTGGTTTGGGGCTGGGGTGCTTCAACACTTACCCAGTTTCTTAGCCTCACCAATACTTGTTCACATGGTTCCAGCTCTCCAAGAGCACCAGAGCAGGAGCTCCACAGCTTTACTTTGAATACCTTCTTTGATCAAAGCTAGTCACAGGCCAGTCCCTAATGAGGGGGTTGAGGGAGGTGGTGAAATTGATCGACGTCTTGACTGCAAGAGCTACAAAGGATCTGTGGCCATTTCTAATCTGCCACAGCAGGACAATTCTGCAGTACCATTGTGAGAGTCATTGCTGAGGCTCGGCTGAAACCCTGCTCTTCCCACTGTCACAGTGCTCTTAATTCTCTCCATTCTGCCTTCATTCAATCCCCTTTTTACCAAAAGTAGCCAGGATAAGTTTTTGTTATCCACAGCTGAATCCTGTCTCCTACAGTATTTGATACCATAAGAGACTGCAGAGGACAGACCTTTGAGGGTGAAATTCTGGGATGGTTTCTGTGACCTGGTTGGGTTTGGGGGCCATGAGGATGAAGGGATATTTGGAGTCCATGGCACCTGGTGAAAGTTATTAAGTAACCACCCATGCTCACCCAGAGTGAAGTGCCTGTGTAGTGTGGGTCTGGTATGGCAGCACAGTACAGTGGGCAGGAGGGGCACAGGGCTGTGGGATGGGGCGGCTGCTCTGAGCTGCACTGGAGAGTCTAATGAAACAAGATGACATAGTTGGGCTTTTCAAATGCTGAGCTCAAGCCATGGTCAGAGAACAAGAAGGTTTCCATAATCACTAGAAGAATCTCTTATCTCTTAAGGCTGTTGAGTCTGATGTGCCCTCAAGTCAGCTTCAGGGCATTATTGGGAGGCTTGCTGAACGCCGATGTAGACTGGACTTTCATCCTCCCTCAGGTCTCTTATGTGAGAATCAGGGCATGGACTGGGAAGGTGCTGGACCCCAGAATCAGGAGGGGAGCGATGAGCTGCATACCCTGACAATCACGCCAAGCAGAAGTAGCCCCTGTTTGATGGGTCGGGTCCTGCCTTGTTTGAAGACCTTGCTGTGACCTCACCTGCTGTGGTTACTTTACAAGTAGGTGCTGATTTCCATCACTCCACCACTACTAACCTCACCGCTTCCAAACCTGCAATTAGAATCAGATCCCGGCATGTCCCAGGGGGGATCAGCACAAACCTAAATTGGGAAAAGAAGGCTTACACATCAAAAGGTTTGCAAGATTTGTCATTTATATTGTTAGAAGACTGAGAGTGTGTAGGGGGGTGGCTTCTGCAAACACTAAAACTGGGAGGGAAGCACAAACTTAAAGATTAGAGTCTGTCGAGCTGTGTGCATTTACAACAGATTCTGAATTCAGTATTTTTAGCTCAAGAAGCTGGAGGTGGCTGGGCGCGGTGGCTCACATCTGTAATCCCAGCACTTTGGGAGGCCGAGGCTGGCGGATCACGAGGTCAGGAGATGGAGACCATCGTGGCTAACATGGTGAAACCCTGTCTCTATTAAATATACAAAAAATTAGCCAGGCGTGGTGGTGGATGCCTGTAGTCCCAGCTACGTGGGAGGCTGAGCCAGGAGAATGGCGTGAACCCGGGAGGTGGAGCTTGCAGTGAGCAGAGATCGTGCCACTGCACTCCAGCCTGGGCAACAGAGCAAGATTACATCTCAAAAAAAAAAAAAAAAAAAAAAAAAAAGCTGGAAGTGCTTTTAACATTTTTCTTCATTGGTTGATTGAAGCCTGAGCTCCAGAGTCACCTCCATCAGTGGAGGCTGAGCCGCTGAAGCGCCTTGGCATGACTTAGAGGAAGGAGTGGAAAATGAGGAAAGAGGTGCTCATCCGCTGACTCTCCCCCATGAAGACCCTGAGAAAAAGTCCCTCACCACAGCCTGGGAAATAGGCGGGAGAGCAAACGCTGGCTTTTGGCCCAGCCCCGAGGCTATCCTCCTCAGGTGGGAGTGAGAGAGGGAGATGCTGATGGTAAAACGGCTCCCTGCCTGCAGTGGGGATGATGGGCAACCACATCCTAAAGGGTCAGATCGTAAAGACAGAAGCAAAAATGAATGGATTCAGGTTGGTTAGAATGAATAAGTAAGTCTAGGAGCTAACTATTTGGGGATGAAATCAAAATAAAATAGAAAAACAATGAGAAAACCCAATCAAGGAGAGAAAAGAGGCACTCGCCCTCTACATCGCCTGCCTGGCCCTCTTCCAAGCACACTTTCCTTCCTTTCATTCCTGCTCTAAAGCTTTTTTTTTTTTTTTTTTTTTTTTGAGACGGAGTCTCGCTCTGTCGCCCAGGCTGGAGTGCAGTGGCCCGATCTCCACTCACTGCAAGCTCCGCCTCCCGGGTTCATGCCATTCTCCTGCCTCAGCCTCCCGTGTAGCTGGGACTATAGGCGCCGGCCACCGCGCCTGGCTAATTTTTGTATTTTTAGTAGAGACAGGGTTTCACGGTGTTAGCCAGGATGGTCTCGATCTCCTGACCTCGTGATCCGCCCGTCTCGGCCTCCCAAAGTGCTGGGATTACAGGCATGAGCCACCCGGCTCAACCCCATTTTTAATTTTTTAAAATGTTAAAAAAAAAATTGTTTTTGAAACAACTCACTCTGTTGCCCAGGCTGGAGTGCAGTGGCACAATCTCGGCTCACTGCAACCTCTGCCTCCTGGGTACAAGTAATCCTCCTGCCTCACTTTTCCAAGTAGCTGGGACTACAGGTGCACACTGCCATGCCCGGCTAATTTCTTTTGTATTTTAGTAGAGACAGGGATTTCACCATGTTGCCCAGGCTGCTCTCGAACACCTGAGCTCAGGCAATCCACCTGCCTTGGCCTCCCAGAGTGCTAGGATTACAGGCGTGAGCCACCACACCCGGCCTAGATCCTGTCTTAAAAAAAAAAAAAAGAAAAAAATCTGTCAATAAAAATAACATATTTTAAAAATAATAGTGATAACAAAACTCCAAAATGTAGCACAATAACGTAAAATTATAGGCTGTAATGACAATCATTGCAACGTTATTGTCGTTTGCAATAACGACAATGCAAAAATATTAAATAAGATATTGGTAAATAGGATCAAGCAGCACATTTTTAAAAATCACACTCTGGGCCGGGCGCGGTGGCTCACGCCTGTAATCCCAGCACTTTGGGAGGCCCAGGCGGGTGGATCACGAGGTCAGGAGGTCAAGACCATCCTGGCTAACGTGGTGAAATCCCATCTCTACTAAAAATACAAAAAATTAGCTGGGTGTGGCGGCATGCGTGCCTGTAGTCCCAGCTACTCGGGAGGCTGAGGGGGAGAATGGCCTGAACCCAGGAGGCGGAGCTTGCGGGGGCCAGGCACAATGGCTTGGCCTGTAATCCCCGTGTGTTGGGAGGTCAAGGCGGGAGGATTGCTTGAGGCCAGGACTTTGAGACCAGCCTGGGAAACGTAACAAGATCCTGGCTCTACAATGTTTGAAAAATTGCCTGGCTGTGGTAGTGCACACCTGTAGTCCTAGCTACTGGGGAGGCTGAGCCAGGGGGATCGCTTGAGCCTAGGAATTTGACTTTACAGTGAGCTATGATCACACCACTGCACTCCAGTTGGGGTGACAGAAAAAAAACAACATGCACTGAAAAAAAAAAACCCCACACAACCATACTCTGAAACCGCGTGACGTCTACCATGGAATCATGGAATGTAAGGGTGGCTCTTTTCTTTTTTTTTCTTTTTTTTTTTGAGGCGGAGTCTCGCTCTGTCGCCCCAGGCTGGAGTGTAATGGTGAGATCTTGGCTCACTGCAACCTCTGCCTCCCGGGTTCAAGCGATTCTCCTGTCACAGCCTCCTGCGTAGCTGGGATTACAGGTGTATGCCATCATGCCTGGCTAATTTTTGTATTTTTAGTAGAGACGAGGTTTCACCATGTTGGCCAGGTTGGTCTCCAACTCCTGACCTCAAGTGTTCCGCCTGCTTCAGCCTCCCAAAGTGCCAGGATTACAGGCATGAACCACTGCGCCCAACCAGGATGGCTCATTAATGGAGAATATTTTAATACAATTCACCATATTAACAAATCAGAAGGCACAAGTTATTAACCTCTCCTTAGATACTTGAAGAGGCATTTTATAAAATTTAACATATTTTATTTTGTTGAGGAAATGTACATACAGTCAAATGGACAGATTTTTAAAACAATCTTAAACCTACGGAAAAGTTTCAACTTATTTTCTGGAACCATTTGAGAGTAAGTTGCTGACCCGATGCCCCATCACCCTCAAGTGCTTCAGTGTGTGGTTCCCATAGCAAGAATATTCTCCCAAATAATCAAAATCCAACTCTCAAAGTCAGGAAACTGGCTGGGCATGGTGGCTCACGCCTGTAATCCCAGCACTTTGAGAGGCTGAGGGGGGGCGGATTACGAGGTCAGGAGATCGAGACCATCCTGGCGAACACGGTGAAACCTCGTCTCTACAAAAAATACAAAAATTAGCCGGGTGTGGTGGCGGGCGCCTATAGTTCCAGCTACTCGGGAGGCTGAGGCAGAAAAATCGCTTGAACCCGGGAGGTGGGGGGTGCAGTGAGCCGGGATCGCGCCACTGCACACCAGCCTGGGCAACAGAGCGAGACTCTGTCTCAAAAACAAACAAACAAACAAACAAACAAAAAAACCACCAAACAAAGTCAGGAAACTGACACTGATGAAGCAGTGCCTTCTAGTTGTCAAACTCCCTGTAGATTTCATCACTTTCCTCACAGGATCCCATCTGGAACTCCACACTGCATTCAGTTGCCCCAGTCTCCTTCCGTTTGGATTCGTTCTTCAGTATTTCCTTGACTTTTATGTCCTGGACACATTGGAAAAATCACATGCCGGTTATTTTGTAGGGTGTTCCTCAGTCTGGATCTGCCTGAGATTTCCTCGTTTTTAGATTCAGGATGTACATTGTTGTTACAAACATCTCAGAAGACAGGCTGTGTTCCCAGGGCACCCCATCAGGTGAACACACATTTCACTTTGCCCTGTTACAGACGATCTGCACCTTGATCAGTTCTCAGAATGTGAAGCTGCTCTCTCTCCCTCTGTAGTTACTAAACATTTTGTGAGAAGGTATATGGAGACTATGCAAATATCCTAGTCCTCATACGTCATGTAATTAATACATATCAGTGTGGATTCATGAATTCTTATTTATTCAATGCATTCTAATTGTAACTTTCAGTATTTATTTTATAGCTCAAATCATCCCAGATTTGACCACTTAAGCTAGCTCCTGTGTCTTTTTGACATACCCCCTTCATTTGTTTTGTCTGTTTGTTTGTTTGTTTGAGACAGAGTCTTGCTCAGTCACCCAGGCTGGTATACGGTGGCATGATCACAGCTCACTGCAGCTCCACCTCCTGGGTTCAAGGGATCCTCCCACCTCAGCCTCCCAGGTAACTGGGACTATAGGTGCTCGCTGCCAGTCCTGGCTAATTTTTCTGTTTTGTTGTTGTTGTTGTTGTTTTTAGACAGAGTCTGGCTCTGTCACCCAGGCTGGAGTACAATGGCGTGATCTCGGTTCACTGTAACCTCCGCCTCCTGGGTTCAAGTAATTCTCCTGCCTCAGCCTCCCGAGTAGCTAGGACTACAGGTGTGCACTACCATGTCTGGCTAATTTTTTATATTTTAGTAGAGACGGGTTTCACCATGTTGCCGAAGCTGGTCTTGAACTCCTGAGCTCAAGCAATCTGCCCGCCTCGGCCTCCCAAAGTGCTGGAATTATAGGCATGAACCACTGCACCCAGCGAGTCCCAGCTAATTTTTACAAAAACTGTTTGTAGAACCAGGGTCTTGCTATGTTGCCCAGGCTGGTTGCGAAGTTCTGGGCTTAAGGGATCCTCCCACCTCAGCCTCCCAAGCATCTGGTCTACAGGTGTGCACCACCACACAGGCCCCTTCATTCTTGAAGCACAACTTACTCTCTGATAAACATGGTGTTCCAGGGCTCCCCTTATATGTTCCCTGAATCAACCTAGTTACTAGCCATTCCTTCAAGGATCCCTAATTCCTTTTAGTGGAGGAGGTATTCCAATATACAGATCTTAAGTGTACAATTCAATGAGATTTGAGAAATGTATGTGCCATTGCAGACAATAGCCTCAATCAAAGTATAAGCCATTTCCATCACCCCAAAAAGTTACTTTGCCTCTTGAAGATTATTCCTAACCCCATAACTAATCACTCTTCTGATTTCACTCAACATAGATTCATTTTGCCTGTGAATTCATGATTATATTCAAATGAAGAATTCATTTATTCTTCATTTGAATAGAAATATTAAGTACACATGTTTTTGTGTTTGGCATTTTTAATTCCATCTAAAGTTTTTGAGGTTCATTCATGTTGTGGCATACATCAATCATTCATTTTTGGTTTTGCTGCATAGTATTTCATGATAGGGCTCTACCACGATTTCTTTATTACCTTGATAATGCTGTAGCATTATAGGCATTAGCCACCATGCCTGACCCTTCTCTCTTTCTCTCTTTTCTAGAGACAGGGTCTTGCTCTGTCACCCGGGCTGGAGTGCAGTGCTGATCATAGTGCACTGCAGCCTCGAACTCCTGGGTTCAAGTCATAGTCCTGCTTCAGTCTCCCAAGTAGCTAAGACTACAGGAGTGTGCCACCAGGCCTAACTGTGTGTCTGTGTGAGTGTGTGTGTGTGTGTGTGTGTGTGCGCGCAGATGGGGTCTTGCTATATTGCCCAGGCTGGTCTTGAACTTTTGGCCTAAGGCAATCCTCCCACCTCAGCTTCCCAAAGCAGGGGGATTACAGTGTGAGCGAACACGCCTGGCCTTCTAGTTTCCATTTCACTATGGAGATTTCATGTTTGTCCATTCATGTCACTCATTTGCTCCTTTAATCTTTGGACCTATTTACAATAGGTCTTTTAAAGTTAAGGTCTGCTAATTCCAACATCTGTTCACCTGGAGATCTGCTTCTATTTATTTCTATTCTACTGGCAGATCATCTTGAACATATCAGGCTTGACTTCTGCTTATTTTAAAATTTATTTTTATTTTGTTTTGAGACAGAGTCTCACTCTGTTGCCCAGGCTTGAGTGCAGTGACGTGATCATGGCTCACTGCAGCCTCAAACTCCTTGGCTCAAGTGATCCTCCCACCTCAGCCTCCTGGAGAGCTGGAACTACAAGTACCCACCACCGCACCTGGCTGCTTGTGTTTTGATAATATAAAATAATGTTATTAAAATATTCATATGTCTCCTGCCTGTAATCCCAACACTTTGGGAGGCCAAGGCAAGAGGATTGCTTGAGCCCAGAAATTGGAGACCAGTTTCTGCAACATAGTGAGACCCTGTCTTTAAAAAAAAAAAAAAAAAAAGTAAAAAATTAAAATAAATTAGCTGGGCATGGTGTCACATGTCTGTAATCCCAGCTACTTGAGAGGCTGAGGTGGGAGGATTGCTTGAACCTAGGAGGTTCAAGTGAACCATGATTTTCCCACTGTACTTCAGCCTGGGCAACAGAGTGAGACCCTGTCTCAAAAAGAAAAATGTTTATTCTTAATTGTAAATTGAGCAAAAGTATACATTATAAAATAATATATCTGACACCATCCCTTATTTGTAAAAATTTGACAATGGCTATATAAGCATAGAAAGGACTAGAAGGAAATATTTTACGATCATGGTAAAGTTATCCCTGGTTTGTTGAGATAATGATTTTAGCCTTCTCTGAGTCTTCAGTTTTCTGCAATGAATATGCTTGTAGGTGTCCTCAGTTTTCCTTATCTAAAGTTTTTATTTTTATGTGATAAGAACACTTAACTTGGGATCTACCCTCTGTACAAATTCTTAAGTGTAGTACACTACAGTATTGTTAACTATGGGGCAATGTTGTGTAGGAGATCTCTAGAACTTATTCATCTTGAATAATTGAGACTTTATGCCCATTGACTAGAAACTCCTCATTTCCCCCTCCTCCCAGCTCCTGGCAGGCAAACAACATTCTATTCCCTGACTTTATGAGTTTGACTATTCCAGATATCTCATATAAGTGGAATCAGGTAGATTTGTCTTCCTGTTTTTGTTTCTGTCTTCCTTTGCTGTTTTCCTCTGCTTCATCCCTCTTCTCGTGTTCTCTTTTTTGGGTTTCATTGATATTTTTGTGTTGCTATGCTTTGATTCCTTTCTCCTTTTCTTCTGTGTAACTTCTATAGGTATTTTCTTTGTGTTTACCATAGGGCTTACATAAAATACCTTATAATTAAAATAGTGTGTTTTAAGCTGATAACTTCAATCACATAAGCAAATTCTACACTTTTACCATTCCTCCTACTTTATGTTACTGATGTCACAATTAACATCCACTTATATTGTGCACCCATTAAAATATTTTTAGTTGTAGTTATCTTCAATAATTCTGTAATTTAACTTTTATGTTAGAACTAAAGTGATTTACCCACCACCATGACAGTAATACAGTATTCTGTATTTGTCTATATATTTACCCTCGTCAAAGAGTTTTATGTGGCTGTGCACGGTGGCTCACGTTTGTAATCCCAGCACTTTGGGAGCCCGAGAAGGGCAGATTACCTGAGGTCAGAAGTTCGAGACCAGCCTGGCCAACATGGTGAAACTCCGTCTCTACTAAAAATACAAAAATTAGCTAGGTGTGGTGGTGCGTGCCTGTAATCCCAGCTACTTGGGAAGCTGAGGCAGGAGAATTGCTTGAGCCTGAGAGGCGGAGGTTGTAGTGAGCTGAGATGGCGTCATTGTACTCTAGCGTGGGCAACAAGAGCGAAACTCCATCTCAAAAAAAAAAAAAACAAAACCAAATAAAAACAGTTTTATGTTTTCTTATGCTATCACGTTGCTGTTTATTGTCCTTTCATTTCCAGTGAAATAACTCCCTTCATTATTTCTTATAAGGCAAGTTAATAGTGAAGAACAGTGTCAGCTTTTGTTTGTCTGGAAAGTATGTCTCTCAGCTTCATTTTTGAAAGAGTTTTTTCCCAGGTACAATATTCTTGCTTGGTAGTTTTTTAAAAATGTCAGCACTTTGTGTATGTCATCCCATTCTCTCTGGTTTGCAAGATTTCTGAAAAATTAGTTTATTTCTTATGGAGATTCTCTTAAATGTGATAAGTCACTTTTCCCTGCTGCTTTCTAATTCTCTGTTTGTCTCTGGCAACTTGATTTTAATGTAGCCTTGCTATAAATTTCTTTGAGTTCATCTTATTTGGGACATTTTGGCCTTCTTGAATCTGGATGTCCATTTTCTTCCCCAGATCTGAGGAGTTTTCAACCATTATTTCTTTGAATATAATGGTTCTTTCCCTTATCTTTCTGGGACTCCCTTAATGCATCTATTGGTCTGCTTGATGGTGTCCCATAAGTCCCTTCTACTTTCTTTACTCTTTTTTTCTTTTTGCTGTTTGCTCCTATGATTAATTTCCAGTGACCTTTCTTTAAGTTCACTGATCCTTTTTTCCGATGGATCCAGTCTGCTGTTCGGCTCCTCTTGTGAATTTTTCAGTACAGTTATCATATTCTTCAGTTCCATGATTTCTGTTTGGTACTTTTTAGTATTTTCTGTCTCTCTGTTGAAATTCTCCCATTGTTTATACATTGTTTTCCCGTCTTCAGTGAGCAATTGTATGACAGTTATTTAAAATTCTCTGTCCAATAAATCATATAACTCCCTATCACTAGAGTCAGTTTCTAGAGATTTATCTTATTCCTTTGTTTGAAACATTGTTCCCTGTTTCTTCATTTTCCTTGCCTTTCTGTGTTGGTGTCTGAACATTAAACAAAGCAGGCCTCTGTCAAGTTTTCATGAACTGGCCAGGTATAGGAGAAGACCCTCACCAATCAGCCAAGCCAAAGATTCTGGGGTCCTCTCTAAACTTCCTGCTGATCCAACCCACCTTCTTTGTTTTCTTCAGCCCCCAGGTGTCTAGAGTATGCCAAGTCCTGTCTGCACTTTAGACAAGTGACTGAAAGAAGTTCTTCAGGTAGACTCCAGAAAATTGGATTGTTGGGTGTTCTGTTCAACTGTTTTCTTCCCTAGGGAGAAGCTTGAATCTAAGGTGTGTTATGTTTTTTTTCCTATTCAGTCTGTGTTGAGTTGGGCTGTGGTGACCAGTTGCACTCTAGATCATGCCACCATGTCTCTTCTCATGGCCCTGAGGCAGTGGGGTTATTTCAGGTCCCTTCCACGTTCTGAGACAGGCTAGACAGAAGTCAGCCCCCTAGGTAGCCCTCAGAAAAGTTGAGGTATTGAATACACAGCTCATTTCTCTCTCACTCCATGGTAAGTTGGGAGCTAGGGGATTTCCTCGCAGTCATACGGCACTGTGCTGGGTGTAGGGATCATGCCAAGAGGGTGTCTTAAATTCCCTACCGGTTTCAATATGAGTAGATTCATGCTCACCTGGAATGCAGGAGACTCTCAACTAGTTTCTGGATTTCTTGCAAAGGGAATTTTCATGAATTGTTGTTGAGTTGATGTCTTCATGGTTTTGAAAAGGAGAGTCCACAGCCTCCAATTCCATCATTTCCCTGATGTCACTCCAGGCTTGGTTTTATGCTTTGTAAGGGTGAATCTGTTTGGGTTTTGTTCTTAGTGCTATGCTTTGGCCCTTATTCTGGACTGTGATTCTTATTCTTAAGCCACATCCTTTCTGATTTCTCAACTGATTGCCTGAGGGGCTCGGTGAGGTTTCTCCACCCTAGCTGGGCAAGAACTGCAATGTCACCTCGCACTGCACACTGCTGGGCTTGTCTGTCAGCTCTCAGCCCCACAGCAGCAGCTTCCCGCTAGGCCTTGTGAAGGATCACCTTGCACATGTACAGCCTGGACTCACCCAGGGATCCGAGGGACCCACATGCAGCCTCTGAACCCTCATTCTACATAGCACGCTCCCCTTCAGTGCCCTGCTCTACCAGTTGTAGCCGCCTCAGCGCCCAAACGCTGATCTCTGCTTTCCCAGCCAGTGATCTCTGGCTGATGATCTCTGCTGCGGCTTTACCTGTCATATCTTGGTAGGAAAACCCAAAGTAAAAAGACAGGGCAAACTTGGACTCACTTCAGGTATTTCCCTTCTCTCAGGTTATTGCAGTCTTGCCAGTTGTCCAATTCCTGTACATAATTGCCTTGTACATTTGGCCCATCTTTATCATTGTTTATGGCAGGAGGCTAAGTATAAATCCCATTACTTCTCATGGCCAGAATCAACTTGCATTCTCAATAATACTTCTCAATGTGCTGCCATACATTTATGTCAGCCTCAAAGCTACCCCTTTGTCAAATGGGGAAGATACTAGAAGCATCTCTGTCAAGGTGAAAACTCAGGAAGCTGTCTTCTATCATCACTGTTATTTAATTTTTTTGCAATTAGAAGAGAGAAATTAAGTTTAAAAAATGCAAAGGAGGAAATAGAATATCACTTTTTGCAGATGACATGATCAAGTCCCTGGAAAATCCAAGATGATCAACTTAATTTCTATTACAAACAATATTTAGGTTTTGTGGCCAGAGGCCAGGTACGGTGGCTCATGCCTGTAATCCCAGCACTTTGGGAGACCGAGGCAGGCGGATCATGAGGTCAGGAGATTGAGACCATCCTGGCTAACACAGTGAAACCCCATCTCTAATAAAAATACAAAAAAATTAGCCGGGCGTGGTGGTGGGTGCCTGTAGTCCCAGCTACTGGGGAGGCTGAGGCAGGAGAATGGCATGAACCCGGGAGACAGAGCTTGCAGTGAGCCGAGATTGGCCACTGCACTCCAGCTTGGACGACAGAGCAAGACTCCCTCTGGAAAAAAAAAAAAAAGTTTTGTGACTGGGACTAAAGTAACGTGATAATTAGCCTTCATCTATATAAAAAATGACTTGCTAGCAGGAATATTGATGAGAAAAAATATCCCATTTACCACAGCACCAAAAAAAATTAAAACCTAGGAATAAACCTAAAAAGAAACATGTACAGTCAAAAGGAATAACACTTTAAATCCACTGAGGGACATGAAAGGAGACTTGAGTGAATGAAAGGCATATCCTGTTCTTAGACCCAGTGGCTGAGCATCATAAGACAACAATCTTCACTGCTGGGAATTTATCCTATGGATATGTTCTCATGTGTATGAAATGAGGTTCGTGCAAGGTTATTCACTGTAGCATTGTCTCTAACAGTGGTGCAGGGCAGGCAAGCCCCCAAATTGGGGCTTAGCCGAGAAAGGTTCCTGGTTTCACCTAGGGAAGAATTCAGAGGCAAGCTGCTATGCACAGCGGAGCAGCCATGCATGGCAGCAGCAGAGCAACTGTCCCTTGTGGAGCAGGGCCACCCATAGGTAGTACACCCAGAGCAGTGCTCAGAGGCAGCTCTGCACTCAGATTTATACCCACTTTTAATTACATGCAAATTAAGGGGTAGTTTATGCAGACATTTCTAGGATGAGGGTGGTAACTTCTGGGTTACCAGGTCATTGCCATGGAAAGATGCCATAACTTCTAGGTGTTGCCATGGTAATGGTAAACTGACATGGCACACTGGTGGGTGTGTCTTATGGGGAGGTGCCTCTGCCCTGGACCTGTTTTAGCTAGTCCTCAATTTGGTCCAGTGTCTGAGCCCTACCTCCAGAGTTGAGTTCTGTTTTCTACCTCAATAGCAAAAGTTTGGAAACAACTCAAAAGGTCGATGAGGCTGGTTAAATAAATCATATTACACATCCAGAGTGGGGGTATACTGCCATTAACAAAAACAAGGCTGGTGGAGTGACTCATGCCTGTAGTGTCAGCAGTTTGGGAGGCCTAGGCAGGGGGACCTCTCGAGTCCAGGAGTTCAAGACCAGCCTGGGCAACAAAGCAAGACCCAGTCTCTAACAGAACATGTGAAAATTAGCCAGGCATGGTGGCACATGCCTTTAGTACCAGCTACTTGGGGGGCTGAGGCTGGAGGATTGCTAAGCCCAGAAGATCCAGGCGGTAGTGAGCTATGATTGTGCCAATGCACTCCAGCTTGGGCAACAGAGTGAGACCTTGTCTTTAAAACAAAACAAAACAAAACAAAACAAAGCAAAAACAAAACCCAAGAAAAGAAGAACAAGACAATTTGCCAGGCACTGATAAAGGATGATCCGCAAGATTGACGGTTCAGTGGAAAAATCAAGGTGCTAATGGGACAGTATGTGATCACTTATGATGTATGTATGGCATGCACTCGTGTGTCTGGTTTTGTATGTCAGAAATGTTTTGGCTTTAAGTAAAAAAAATCCAACCTAACATGAGGCCAACAAACAGGGGTTTATTTTTCTCCCTTGAGACCCAGAGGCAGTGGCCCCAGTCCTGACTCAGCTGCCCAACTGTGCCATTGCCATCTTAGGCTTCTCTTTCCATTCTGCTCTCTGAAGCAGGATGGCATTTCCCTCAGTCTTGTTGCCTCCTATTTGCAAGATGGCTGACTCATCTCCAAACATGATGGCAATGCAATGTTCAAATTAAGAAGAAAGGGGAAGTACAAAAAGGTGATTGGTCCTACATGTTACTGGAAAAGCAAATACTTTCTGATTGTACCACTCAGCAAGTGTTTCTTGTATCTCATTGGCCAAAATGGAGTCACATGACTGTTCCTAGCTGCAAGGGAGGCTAGGAAATAGAGCATTTAACTTCCAGGACTCTGCAACAGAGAAAGGCAAAGGAGAATAGGTCAAGAATGAGTGGTGGGGCTGGGTATGGTGGCTCATGCCTATAATCCCAGAACTTTGGGAAGCTGAAGGGGGTAGATTGCTGGAGCCCAAGAATTCAAGAGTAGCCTGGTCAACAAGGTAAAACCCCATCCGGAAAAAAAAAAAAGAGTGGTAGGTGACTCACTTTACTACATTGGTCATACTTAGAAAGCCTTCAAAAGGACACATACGAAATTGGTAACTGGGAGTTCAAGACAAGCCTGGCCAAATGGTTAAACTCCATCTTTACTAAAAATACAAAATTTCAGGCATGGTTGTGGGTGCCTGTAATCCCAGCAACTCTGGAGGCTGAGGCAGGAGAGTTGCTTGAACCCAGGAGGTGGAGACTGCAGTGAGTTGAGATCGCGCCATTGCACTCCAGCCTGGGCAACAGAGTGAGACTTCGTCTCAAAAAAAAAAAAAGAAAAGAAATTAAAGTAGTAATCATACCTGTATCCCATCGCACACGCATGCAAACACACTTCCCAAAGCCCCAGCACAGCAGTATTCACAGCACCCATATCCCAGACCTGTGGGGAACCATATCCACAGGACAGGATATGTCTGTTGTTCCAGAAAAGGAGAAGTTAAGGGAAAGTGTTCCTGCCCATTTGATGAAGCTCTGAGACAGCTAGAAATGGGAACACAAGTAAATTGCAACCCAGTTTTATAAAAATCTTGAAGTATCAGCTAACCAAAATCCAACAGAATACCAAGGTCACATAAAGTTTATCTCAGGAATATCAGAAGGGTTCAAATCAGAAATGTTAATACAGAAATTCACCAGGTTCAAGAAGAAAAGTAAAGTCATCATGGGGGCTGGGCATGGTGGTGCCTGCCTGTGCCTATTTACCTGTAGGTTTATTTTTTCTTGGGTCTTTGTTTGGCTTTGGTATCAGGATAATACTGGTTTTATAGAATTAGTTAGGGAGGAATCTCGTGTCAATTTTTTTTGAATAGCCTTTGGAAGATTGGTGCCAGCTGTTCCTTGTACATCTGATAAAATTCAGCTGTGAATCTATCTGTTCTGGGCTTATTTTTGTTACTATATATTTTATATTGCTGATTAAATTTTATTACTCATTGTTGGTCTGTTCAGGATTTCTGTTTCTTCTTGATTCAAACTTGGAAGGTTGTATGTTTCCAGGAGTTGATGCATTTCCTCTAGGTTGTATAGATTGTGTGCATAGAGGTGTTCATAACAGTCTCTGAGGATTTTTTGTATTTCTGTAGTATTAATTGCAATGTCAGCTTTATTATTTCTGGTTGTGCTTATTTCAATCTTCTCTCTCTCTTTCTTTGTTAATGTAGCTAGCAGTCTATTAATCACTTTTACTCTTTCAAAGAAGCAACTTTTAATTTCGTTGATCCTTTGTATGATTTTTTAGTCCCAATTTTATTTAGTTTTGCTTTGATTTTTGTTATTTATTTTCCTTTGGTAGCTTTGGTTTTGGTTTGTTCTTGTTTTTCTAGTTCCCTGGGGTCCAAGGTTAGGTTGTCAATTTAAAATCTGTCTTTTGAATGTAGGCATGTAATGCCATAAATTCTCCTCTTAAAACTGCTCTTGGTGTATCCCAGTGTTTTTGGTATGCTATGGCTGTGTTTTTATTTGTTTCCATTTAAAAAACATATCTGTCTTAATTTTGTTTTTTACTCAAAAGTCGTTCAAGAGCAAGTGGTTTAGTTTTTGCATACTAGTGTGTTTCAAGAGCTCACCTTTGATTTGATTTTTTACTTTATGACCTTTTGGTCCCAGAAGATACTTGATATAAATTTGATTTTTTTTAATGTATTGAAACTTCCTTGGGGGCCAAGCATATGGTCAGTTTTGGAGATTGTTTCATATGCAGATGAAAAAATGTATATTCTGTGTTTGTTGGTTGGCATTTTCTGTAGATGTGTATTAGATTTAGTCAAGAGTGCAGTTTATGCCCATAGTTTATTTGTTTCTGCCTTGATGATATGTCTAGTGCTGTCAGTGGGATGATGAAATCCCTCACTATTATTGTATGGCCACCCATCTGTTTCCTTAGGTCTAGTAGTGTTTGTTTCCTAAAACTGGATACTCTGAGGTTGGGTGTATATACATTCGAGTTAGATAAATCTTGTTGAATTAAAATCTTTATTATTATATCATGCCCTTCTTTGTATTCTTTTTTTCACTGTTGTTGAATTAAAGTCTGTTGTATATCATATAATAATAGCAATTCCTGTTCTTTTACATTTTCCATTTGCATGATATTTCTTTTTTTACCCGTTTACTTTGAGTTTATGGGTGTTTTTACACATTAAATTGGTCTCTTGTAGAAAGCACATGGCTGAATCTTGCTTTTTATACAATTTGCCAATTTATATATTTTAAGTGGAATATTTAGGTTATTTATATTCAAGGTTAATATTGAATGTGAGTTTTTATTCTTGTCATAGTGTTGTTAGTTAGTGGCTGTAATCTCAATTGTGTAATTGCCTTAGAGGGTCTATGAACTTTGTATAATACTTATGTGTATTTTTATCATGTCAGGTATTTTGGTTCCATGCTTAGAACTTCTTTGCGCATATTCTGTAAGACCAACTTAATAGTGACATATTCACTTAGCATTTGTTTTGTCTGGTAATGAGTTTATTTCTCCTTCATTTATGAAACTTAATTCAGCATGATATAAAATTCTTGGTTGTCATTTTTTTTTTTTCTTCAAGAAAGCTAAAAATAAGCCCCCAGTCTCTTCTGGTTTGTAAAGTTTCTGCTGAGTCCACTGTAAGTCTGATGAGATTTCCTTTATAGGTGATTTTACATTTCTCTCTAGAAGGTTTTAAGATTTTCTGTTTAGTGTTGATTTTGGATAATCTGATGACTATATAGCTTGATGATGTTTGTCTTGTATAGTATCTGCCAGGTGTTCTCTGAGTTTCCTATTTCTGGAAGTCTATCTCTCTAAGAAGATCAGGGAAACTTTCTTGAATTAATTCCTCAAATATGTTTTTCAATTGTCTTACATTTTCTTCTTCTCTCACAGGAATGTCTATATGTCACACATTTGTTTGTTTTGCATAATCCCATATTTCTTGGAGGATTTGTTCATTTTAAAAAATTATATTTTCTTCATTTTGTCTGACTAGGCTAAATTTTAAGACCAATGTTCAATATCTGAAATTGTTTCTTATACTTATTCTAGAATATTATTAAAAATCTCAACTCTATTTTGAAATTCATTTAGTATTTTTTTTTCATAATTTCTGGATTTTTAAAAGAGAATTATCTCTTATAATCCTGAATTGGTTTTCTGGCTCCTTTGTGTCATTCTTCAACTCTCTCTTGGATTTCATAGAACTTCCTTATTGTATTTTAAACTATTTATCATTTCAGAATTTTCATTTTGGTTAGGATTCATTTGTAGAGACTTAGTGAAATTATTTGAAGGTGTCAAACACTGTATATTTTTGTATGGCTGCTGCTGGAGTTCTTGCACTAATTCCTTCTAATATGAAGTGGCTGTCACCCTTTATTTTGTGATTTGTTATCATTTAGAGGAAATTTAAAATTTGTATTCTGTTTTTCCCTTCATAATATTACTGTGGTGTATGTTGTGTAGAATTATTTGACTTTATTTCTGGGTGTTTTCAGGGGCCAAGGCTCTGTATGGATTCCATAGTATGGATAGCTACTTTGTGGCGGCTTTCTTGCACGCTGCTTGTTGAAGTGGAATATTGGATTATGAGCCTACACACTCTATTCTGCAGGGTTTGGGGTATGTGTATGGAGGTTTCAGTGAACTTATCTCAAACACTACTACTGTGTTCTTTTGCCAGCAGGTTTTTTTTTTTTTTTTTTTTTTCCTATTTGGTCTTGTAGTGAGTCTACAGTCCAGTAAATTGCACTTAAGAGTATGGTATGGTTCTCCCATGGGCAGCCCAATCATGAGCGAAGGCATCAGCCCTGATGGGGGTTGGAGGAAAGTTCATGTGGGGACATGCTGAGGTCTCAGGGGGAGCATTAAGGGGACTGTATCAACATATCTTCCTAGGAAGGCAGGGATGTGGTCCACTTTCCTTTCACACCCTGACACAGGGATCATAACCTTTCGTTCATGCAGACACTGACCTTTGGCTCCCTGCTACAGTGCAATTGAGATCCATACAAATTTCCTTCTGGCAGCTACCACCGAAATGGCCTGAGTGCAGCACCACAAAACATGCTGGAAATTCTGTCTCCAAGCGTACCTGTGCCATCCCTCAGCAGGCAAAGTCTGTCGCACCTGCAACAGTGGACAGGGAGAGCAGTACATGACCCCTAATTCACTTCCATTCCTGGCCACGGATGCTGACCCTTCAGGGATTAGCACCACATTCATGTTTTCTTTGTCCCAGGAGGTGTTTGTTGGGTCATGCTCCCCACTAGGG
Organism: Macaca fascicularis; assembly: GCF_037993035.2. Classification (NCBI taxonomy): domain Eukaryota; kingdom Metazoa; phylum Chordata; class Mammalia; order Primates; family Cercopithecidae; genus Macaca; species Macaca fascicularis. The sequence continues at coordinate 59,762,417 of NC_088384.1, read as the reverse complement.
ACTGCCCACACCAAGGGCTAAACCTCCAGTGATCTTGCAGCTCCCCAGGGTTCCATGAGTACACTGTAGTTGCCAAAATCAGAGCGGGTTCTGGTTATGTTTGTGGGGGATCTGGTGATGTGGAGACACAAGGGTAGGTTTCCCAGGTAGAACAGTTGCACAAAATGAGTGCACAACCACAGTGGCACCTACTAACCTAGTCTGGGTCTGAAGGAAGTGCAAATTCACCTGCATGAGCTGGCCATCCAGTGCTCTATCCCCAGGAAGTACCCAAATCACCACCAACAGTGTTGCCTGGGATTGCAAGGCCAGAGGGGATTCCCAACATTTTGGTAGTCAGCAGTATGTCTCAGGAGTGAAGGGAGTAATGAAACCTCCCCATCTGCCCTTTCTCTGGGACTCCAGGTTCCTTAGGGGTCAATCTCTGCCAAAGTCTTATACTTTCCTTTTCTACACCTTAGCTTCTACCCAGAGGCTATCCAACAGGTGCCAGCCCTCTTTCCTTAGCTTTCTATTCAAATAATGACAATTCACCTTTCACTTTGTGTTTCTTTCTGATGAAAACTGGCATCTGATGTATCTACTCAGTGATCTTGAAAAAAAATTAAAAACTAAAAATAAATTTTAAACTAAATTTTTAAAAACATTTCTTCAACAAAAATATGTCCTTAATCTATTAAAATACGTATTAGATATGTACTAATTAATTCCCAAGGTTTCTAAGAGTGCGTCTCATATTTTACTAGAGATTAATCTAATTTAACGATTAATTTTTAACGTATTATTACACAGGCCTTGCATTTTCTTAAACAATTGATGTAATAAAAAGCCTTTAATTACTTAGCCTGGTAAAAATTCCCAAACCACTCAAATGACTCAATCCTCAACAAAGTGTCACTATCATGATTTTTCCCACACTTTATTTAGTGCATATAAATAATTTCCATTCTGAGCACTAAATTCTCAGGTTTTAATCCTAATAGGTATAGACAATCTTACAAACTATGGGGTACAATGATTTATATTATTTATATCTGATACTGTGGCCTTCACTCAAATAGGGGGAAAAACTGTTTTTCTGCTGCCTCTTTTATGATAAATCATAGACCTTAGATCACAATCTGTTTTCCTTACTTTAAAACATTCAGATTGAATTACTTTCACTTGACTGACACTGGAAATCACTTTATACTAAGTAGTACTTTTTCTTTTTACATATTGAGTGTGCTGCTATAGATAATTCATTAATAAACTACACTATGACTACACAGAAATGATAGTGAGAACCATATTAAGTATTCAACCATTATAGTAGGATAACTGTGGAATGCTAAATCATCATCTTTCTTTAGGAAAGCAAGTTATCTCAGCTTGAACTGCTCATTAAAATAATTTGTTCCATCATCATGCCAACTTATTGGCACACAATAAGTTTACACTAAGTACTGATAGACTCATAAATCAATTAATTATAGTAGCTACTAATAAATGGTTAAATATTCTTTGGGAGTAATTTCTGTGATGTTCAAAACATTAAATGTTGTGCACTTTATAAAGAGAGGACATACATAGACACACACACACACTCACATACACACACTAGATTGTGCTTTCCAGTGAGCCGTCACTGAAGATGAGAATAAAAGGGTTTTCTATATACACCACAAAAACCAAATAGAGCTTAATGGGACTAAAAGCCAACATAGTCAAGCTGTGATGAGTATATGTAATTATGTTTTTAACTTTTGTTCCTGCTCTAATTTCATTGTCTATTCCTGCTTCTCATTTTTAAACTAAGAACAATCACTTGCTGTTTTTGGCAATGACTTTCTAAATGATTCAACATTAATTACAGGTTAGGCAGAAGTTTTTATGAATACATTTCTTACATTTTTCTGTACCAAAATATGTCTCCCCAAAATTCACATGCTGACGCTCTAACGTCCACATGAATCTTTTGGATACAAGGACTAATTCAGGGAGGTGATTAAAGTTAAATGAGGTTCCAGGGTGGTAGCTTGATCCTTCAGAACAGGTGCCCTTCAAGGAGTAAGAAGAGACACCAGAGACCTCTCTTTCTCTCTGCTATTTGAGAACACAATGAGAAGGTGATCATCTAAAAGAGAGGTACATAAAAGAGAGCCCCCACGAGAAGCTAACCGCTACAGAAACCTTCACCTTAGACTTCCTGCCTACAGAACTGTGAGAAGGTAAAATTTATGTTGTTTAAGCCAACATCTAATGTCAAATAACTTAGTAAGGACAAATAAAGCAGATTAATTGTTATCACCCTCTAGCTAGCACTAAAGTTTTCATTGCTATTGTAATTTCACTTTAAATATTCAGGAAGAAAATGGCAAAAATAAACATGTAAAATGTTAATAAATTATGATCCCATAAAATTGATAGAATTATATATAACTTGTGAATTTTCATCAGGCATTTTATATCTGATCTTTTGTTACTGTGTGAAGAGGAAATGTCTTATTTAGTATCTAAAATACCTATAGACTTCTTCAAAAAAGTGTTATGTCTCACTCAATGATTACCCAAAAGTTAAATGAGATTTTATTTGCTTTTTACTTGGAGATTTAAGCATAAGACTTTGTAATGTTTTTCTTTTATTTTAATATTTATTAAGTACATACTATATCTCAAAAGATATAAATATACATTTTCATTCAGTGTAATCCCTGCCTCTTACGTTCTACAATCCATTAGAGGAAACGTGTCATTTAAACTGTATATAACAAGGGTTTCCAAGACATCATCTTCTCATAGCAGATTTAGGGTCATAGCAATATTGAGAGGGAGGTATAGAGATATCCCATATCTCCTTGTCCCCACACATGGTAAACTATCAATTTAAAAGTTTCAATTACTTAAAAAACCATTGTTATTACAATGAACAATGCTTTGACGATTAATTTTATGTATTAAATTGACTGGGCCACAGTTTGCCCAGGCATTTGGTCAAGCATTATTCTGGGTGTGTCAATATTGAGAGGGAGGTATAGAGATACCCCATATCTATATACCTTTTCCCACAAATGGTAAAACCGTCAATTTAAAAGTTTCATTTATTTAAAAACTATTGTTATTACAATGAACAACGCTTTGACAATTAATTGTATGTATTAAATTGACTGGGCCACAGTTTGCCCAGGCATTTGATCAAACATTTTCCTGGGTGTGTATGTGAGGGCATTTTAGAATGAGATTAACATTTGACTTGGTAGACTGACTAAAGCAAATTGCTCTCCCTAACTTGAGTTTGCCTCATCCAATCAACTGAAGGCCTGAACAGAACAAAAAGACTGAGTAAGAGTCAACTCTCCCTCTCTCTGCCTGACTGCTTTACACTAGAACATTGGTCTTTTCAGACTCAGACTGAAAAATCTCTTCTTTTTGGATCTCAAAGCTACTGAGTTTCAGAATAAAACTACACATCAGTTTTCTGGGACTCCAGCTTGTTGATTGCAAATGCACTACATGCATGGTTACGGGTGTAGAAACGCTTGAATTTTGTGAGGGAGAAAGGCAGTAAAAAGATGTGGAGTAAGTTAATTATTGAAATACCGTGTATCAAGTGTTCTAAAAGTACAATTTTCCGATGCTGTGAGAGTGCTGTGCCAAGTCATCAAGGATAAGGGGAGATTTTCTGATTAGAGTGGTAAGTAAATTTTAATCCACACAAAAATGAATCAGGTATAAGAAATATAAGGTATTGGAAGGTGAATGAATATAATTTCCAAAGGATCTTAAATTAGTTCAATATAATTATATTATAGGAGTAGAGCTGTCAGATATTAGGAAGTGATAAAAGATGAAGAGAAAAGGAAAACAATTAAGAGAACAAAACCTACATTGTAAGCTACATCAATTCACTGTGACATGATGTAAATACTTGAAAGGTCACTTTTCTTCAGTTGAAAAGTGAATGACATGAACGAATATGTTCAGAAAATTACTTTGAGATTGTTTAGGTAATGTTATCCAGCCAAGAGACAACCTACAAGCATGGAAAGACACCACTAAATTTTATGTTTACCTTCTATCTAGAAATAAGCAATACAAAAATTTTGACAATATAATGCATGGATTAGCATTAGAATAAATGTATGTGTAAATATATTAATATTGCAGATGCATGATTAATATTTGCTTTGTACTGATAGGTATGTGCAATGACAAAAATGTGAAAGTCATTGTTATAGGCCAAAATGCACAACATTCCATATGTAATTTAGGTCTCTCAGAGAAGATCATTGGCCTTATCAACAAGTAACAGTTTATATAAGTGTTCAAGCATTGTGAAATATGATCATTCAGTATTAAACACCTAAATTTCAAAAGAGGCCAAGTTCGATGGCTCATGTCTATATTCCTAGCACTTTGGAAGGCTGAGGTGAGAGGATCAGTTGACCCCAGAAGTTCAAGACCAGCCTGAGCAACATAGTAGGACTCTGTCTCTACAACATAAAAATTAAAAACAAAAAAATTAGCCAAGTGTCGTGGCACATGGCGGTAGTCCCAGCTACTCAGGAGGCTGAGGTGGGAGGATCACGTGCGCCTGTGGGATTAAGGATATAGTGAGCCATAATTACACCTGTACTCCAGCCTGGGTGACAGAGAGAGACTCTGCCCCAAAATAAATAAATAAATAAATATTAAAAGAACACTAGACATTTGTTTTATTCTACCAATCCTGAAGTTCAATTAAAACAAACACAGAAATGTTAAAATTAGATAAATTGTATCAATTAAAACATGATATATAATACCTATAAACAAATTTTGTATGTATGTCTACCTTTAAATAAAAAGAGTGTTCAAAGTTTACAAAGGGATATAAAAGACAAAAATGTGAAAATCTTTTATCTTTATGGTAAAATTATAAAGCTATTAATATAAAGTAATTTAAATATTTAGTATGCTTAAAATTATTAATAGAATTTTGGATTATCTAGCTGAAATAATACTAAAATTCATTTGGGAATCAGGAATCATTCAAATATAGCCAATAAAATATGGTAAAAAGCCAGTTGAATCATTATTGTAAAAAATATTGCACAATCCTTTTCTTACTTTTTTGAAAATAATATATTTTAATTGGATCCCAAACAATACTTAAACAATAAAACAAGGGGAAAATCACTTTCTTCTATCTCCTCCTTGAAAGACAGGGGTCAACCAGGGTGTAGACCACGGGCATCTAGGCCAGACAGGCAACTTAAACCTGTGACCCAACAAAGTTATGACAATTGATATTCACTCATGTCCTGTAGCTCAAGATAATGCAAACTGAAAAGAACCGAGAGCTTATTTCCAAGTTGATGATAAAAGATGTCATTTTACTCATAACACTATTTATTAGAGTGTGATCCATGAATCACATGAATCATTATATGGGTTCCCAAATAAAAGTGCAAATTTGGGGAAAGTTCTGTCAAACCTAATTTATTAATATTCTTAGAAGTGAAACCAAGGGATCCACAATTTTAACAAGTATTAAGTGATCATTAAGTACATACTTTTTTCGTTGTTTTGAAACAGAGTCTCTCTCTGTCATCAAGCTGGAGTGCAGTGGCGCAATCTCGGCTCACTGCAACCTCCGCCTCCCGGGTTCAAGCAATTCTCCTGCCTCAGCCTCCCTGGTAGCTGGGACTACAGGTGCACGCCACCACACCCAACTAATTTTTGTATTTTTAGTAGAGATGGGGTTTCATCAGGTTGGCCAGGATTGTCTCGATCTCCTGACCTCATGATCTGCCTGCCTCAGCCTCCCAAAGTGAAGTACATATATATATTTAAGTTTAATTGTATAATTTCCAATTGTATGTCTTGGAGATTTAACAGATTTAGTTTTGTTAATCCCAATACTATGAGTTATGGGTCTTGATAATACCATATAACAGTTTGGTCAAAGGTGGTAAGTAATAAGTTATACTTATTACTTAGGTGGTTTCAGTTTGTCGTCAATTAATAAAACACGTCTATGTACTAAAAAGATATGACATTACACTTTTCTTAGAATATTACAAATACAGTATTTTAAAAATAATTTTGTTTTTTGAAATATTTATATATAGATGAGGATTGTAATTATCAGTGGTCTTTGTCATCAGAGAGATTTGTCTTTGTATTACTTTTCCATTTCCTCATCTACAGAGGGGCAATAAGTATAATTTTATATAAGACTGTTTTGAGAGTTAAAGTACACGTGGTTCAATGTTTGGCAAATTTTAAGTGCTCAGCCAGTGTTATATTACATACTATCAAGCATATAATACACAAATACACATATGTTAGTTATTACGGTGAGAATAGATGGTTCCAGACAATCACAGTTAATCTTGTCTTTAAATAGTTATTGACAGGCAAAGAAACAACATGTACAATTAATGGCCCTGAAGATTTTAAATGTAAGTTACAAACAAAAACATCCAAGTGTAATCTAAGCATGCATATGTATATATACATATATATAACAAACTAGTTAATTATAGCATATGTATATATGTATGTATGAAAATATAACAAAGATATATTGAGACTTAAATTATTTATCATGTATGTATATATGTATAATTATAGCATTATATGCTATAATTATTGGTTGTAATATTGAATAGTATATCATTGCATATCAGTATTGACATAGGACCCAAATTAGCATATATTTAATTTCTTTTTGTAATAAAAGTTAACCTATAATTCTCTATTACTTAAAATATCTTTTTGTTACATAAATTTTATTAAATTTATGTAACCTAAATACAGCCCATAGTGATTGACGTTGCTATTTTAATTGAAGAACTGCTTATTTATACAAATGGTATTTTTCTATGAAAACCACTCTTGTACCTGTGTTAAAGAAACTGTGGCAACAGCAGTGGCTTGGAAAGAGAAATAAAAAATGTAAACACTGCAAAGCGCTATAGAAGATTAAGTTGAATTTCCATGTCTTCTTAGTTGATATCTCCTGCTTTTCATCTACTCTTTACTTTGATTCGTTTTTTAAAAAATTCTCAAGTGATCCTGTTTGAATCTCTGGTGTGTGTGTGTGTGTGTGTGTGTGTGTGTGTGTGTGTGTGTGAGAATCTTTGCCTCATCTTTTCTGCATGTACCACATAGCAACAATCCTCATTGTCACATCCCAGCATCCTCTACTCTTTTTCCTTCTGCCACACATGGCAATTATGGAATCAGATCTATCCCTCCTCATGAAAAGCCAAAAGAAAAAATAATCCCTAACCTGTAACAAAGAGATTTATGAAGATCAGCAGGATTAATTATATGAACAGGTAACATTTCAATGGACACTGAATGAATGAAAATAGCACTATTATTAGTAGGAATAGTCTCTGGGTTTGGTAAGATTATAATTAGTAGAGCCTATTTAAGGGTAAAAATCATAAATTTAAATCTAAACCTAATTTTTATTTTTATTTTAATTATTATACATATAGGTTAAAAAGATAAAAGAAAATATATTTCACTAAACTGTTAATATATAATAAGAAAAACATAGTAACATCTTTTGGCACATTCAGTGTATTTTTTTTCCTTTTTATAAAGAGAATGTATTATGTTACCATAATCATTCTTAGATTTGCGATTGTGTTTTCCTGATAGAATCATCACTTATTACCATTTATTCTGTCAGTTAAAATCATTTAGCTTAGCATTCTGTAAATAAGTGAGCTGTCATTTGGTAATATTTTTCAAAAATGTAAATGCCAATAAGTTTTTCCTTCAAAGTCATACTTCTAGTACCTTTGGAATCTTTTATTTTAGAAAGGTGATATAGAATATTTATATTTTTAAAGAATATTAATTGTGAAAATAAAATAAAGATGCACTGAGATACTTAAATTTTTTATCAATACAAACGATTATTTTTTTTCTATATGGATATTCGTAAATGATCATAGAGTCAGGACAATTTTGTTGCAAAGGTCACAAGTTAAAAGTCAGTTATACTTACTAAGATAACTAGATTGCTTTGCTAGTAAAATGTATGAAAATTTTATCATTTCAATGTCTAAAAGAACATTTCTATAGTTGGAAAATAATCAGTCATTTAGGGTAGTATATGTCTAATTAAAAGACATTAACTTAACTTCCTATTATATAGAGTATAGATCCAATTTCAATCTATCTTTCAAGTCCCATTTATAATGGATGTTTCTGATGACAAATTCTGAGACTAATCTCAAATAGTATTTTGTCAAACAAAATGAAAAAAACTATGGAAAGTGAACCTAAAAAAGGCGAAATAGAAAACATCTTCAGGATAGAATCAGACAAACTTACCTAAAAACAGTTTTCATTGCTATTGAGATTTATCTGTCATATGCTCTGAAGTAAAACAGAAAGAGTCCATGGGGAGAAAGAAAATGATTCTTTCATCTTAGCACCTTCTCTCCTATCACTGTGGCTTCCTAATTTTACCAATTATATGAGGTAGAGGTAGAACTAGAGGCAGAGATAGAGAGAGAGAAAAAATATATATTAACACCATAGATAAATTCTCCTGCCCTATTCTCAGGCCCAACTTTAGAGGTAATTGTATTGATCCGATTCTGCTCTTCCTCCTGTGTTAGTTTGCTAGGGCTACCATAACGAACTACTAGATTCTTGGTGACTTAAATAACAGAATGTATTGTCTCTCAGTTTGGAAGACTAGAAGTCAGAGATCAAGGTGTCAGCAGAGTTGGTTCCTTCTGAAGCGCTAATGGAAGGATCTGTTCCAGGACTCTCTCCTTGGCTTGTAGCTGGCCAACTTCTCCCTGTGTCTTCCCTCAGTACCTGTGCCCAGATTTTCTCTTCTTACAAGGATAACAATCTTACTGCATTAGAGCCTACAGTAATGACTTCAATTTAATTAATTACCTCTGTAAAGACCCTGTATAAAAATATGGCACATTCTAAGGTCATCTGGGTTCAGATATCAACATGAATTTTACAGAGACACAATTCAGCCGTTAACTGATTAATCCCCTAATAGCATTGTTCATACAAAAGTTAATAAAGTTGTTATAGAATTTTGTGTTTAATAACCACAAAAATACTTATGAAATACAAAGATTTTAACTTTTTATACTAATCTTCATCTTCCTTGTCTCATATTTTATATGTATTTAATACTATAATTAAAGTTCTATACCAAAGGTTTTATGTTCTATATGGATAATATCTTTCTTGTGCCACCCATGTCCCCTTTATTTTGAAGAGACAGAATCTTTTTGGACACCCAGGCTGGAGTGCAGTGGTGCAATCATGGCTCACTGCAGCCTTGACCTCCCAGGTTAAAGTGATCCTCCTATCTAAGCTTCCCAAGTAGCTTGGACTACAGCCACATCCCCTCTGACTAGATTTTTTAAATTTTTTGTAGAGATGAGGTCTCCTGGTGTTGCCCAGACTAGTCTTGAACTCATGGGCCCACGTAATCCTCCTTCCTCAGCCTCCCAAAGTGCTGGAATTACAGGAATGAGGCACTGCACCTGATCTCTTGCCCTTTTCTCAGATTTGTTTTCCTCTGAATTTCATTTTGATTAGTGGTTGTTCACAGAATAAGTATATGCCTTTTTATTATTTCCATTAAGATAAAAATCCAGTTTCTTCTTAAAGATATTGTACTCTGAGTTGGCTGAATTGTCTGAATTTCTGTGAGAATTTGAACAAAATTATTTCTTAATATGTTGCGGGAAGTCAGGGACCCCAAACGGAGGGACTGGCTGAAGCCACTGCAGAAAAACATAAATTGTGAAGATTTAATGGACATTTATTAGTTCCCCAAATTAATACTTTTATAATTTCTTACACCTGTCTTTACTTCAATCTCTGAACATAAATTGTGAAGATTTTATGGACACTTATCACTTCCCCAATCAATACCCTTGTGATTTCCTATGCCTGTCTTTACTTTAATCTCTTAATCCCGTCATTTTCTTCGTAAACTGAGGAGGATGAATGTTGCCTCAGGACCCTGTGATGATTGTGTCAACTGCACAAATTGTTTGTAGAGCGTGTGTGTTTGAACAATGTGAAATCTAGGCATCTTAAAAAAAGAACAGGATAACAGTGATGTTCAGGGAACAAGGGAGGTAACTGAACTGGCCGCCGGTGAGCAGGACAGAACAGAGCTATATTTCTCCCCTTTCAAAAGCAAATAGGAGAAATATCGCTGAATTCTTTTTCTCAGCAAGGAATATCCCTGAGAAAGAGAATGTGCCCTGAGGGTAGGCCTATGAATGGCCCCCTCAAGGCGTGCCATCTTTTATGGTCGAAACTGAAGGGATGAAATAAGCCCTGGTCTCCTGTAGTGCTCCCAGGCTTATTAGGATGTGGAAAATTCCTGCCTAATAAATTTTGGTCAGACAGGTTGCCTGCTGTCAAACCCTGTTTCCTGATAAGGTGTTATCAATGACAATGCGTGCCAAAACTTCATTATCAATTTTAATTTCACCTCATCCGGTGGTCCTGTGATCTCGCCCTGCCTCCATTTGCTTTGTGATATTTTGTTACCTTGTGAAGTATGTGATCTCTGTGACCCACACCCTGTTCGTGCACTCCCTCCCCTTTTGAAAATCGCTAATAAAAACTTGCTGGTTTTACGGCTTGGGGAACATCACGGATCCTGCCGACATGTGATGTCTGCCCCGGACACCCAGCTTTAAATTTCTCTCTCTTGTGCTCTTTCCCTTTATTTCTCAAACCAGCCAAGACACCCAGGAAATAGAAAAGAACCCACTTTAAACATCAGGAGTGGGTTCTCCCGATAATATATATCACAATACTCAGCATTCTTTCAATTACCTTTTAAAAATTAATTCTATCTTTCCTGGAAGTCTTGCTTTGTTTTCATATTGTTTTTTAAGTTAGGCACCATAATTAACTCTTTATTACTATTATACATTTTACAAAACGATTGACTTAGTCTTATACAATTGTTTTTCCTGTATACAGAATTCCAGTCTTAAATTATTTCCCCACTAGAATTTACAATTAACATCTAATGTTGCCAATTAAAAAAAATGTGGCAACCATGTGAATCTAATTTATTTGTAAATACCTTCTTCTTTATGTTCCTCCTTCCACAGAAATTCATTGCAGTACTCTGATGTAAAGGGCCCTGAAATTTATTAATGGGAATTAGCTTTCATGATGATAGAAGATGAGAAGTCCCAAGATTTGAAGTCAGTGCTAGTTGGAGACCCAGGAAAGCCAATGTGTAGCTCCAGTCCAAAAGCTGGTAGGCTCAAGTCCCAAGAAGAGTTGACATTTAAGTCCAAAAACCAGAAAAGACCAATGTCTCAGATCAAAGTAGTTAAGCGAGAAACTTCAGCCTTTTTGTTCTACTCAAAGCTTTAACTGATTGGATGAGCCCAACTCATTTTAGGAAAGGCAATCTCCTTAACTAAACCTACCAACTCAAATGTCAATCTCATCCAGAAACATCCTCAAAGATACAGCCAGAATAATGTTAGGTCAAGTGTTTAAGTACTGCATGGCCCAATCAAGCTGACACAAACTATTAACCATCATAGGTAGCAAACACACGTTTATAATGTGTTTGTTATTCTTATGATGTATATCATATTATTTATGCAGTTGATTCTTGTTCTTAGCAGTTATGTTCTATAGCATAGTTACTAACTCTGAATTAGTGAATACTAGAACATTGCTTCTAGGGAAACTACAAGCTTAGATTTTTGTGAACTTCTAATCGGAACATTTTATTCAACATATCAATATATAACTTTGCTTTATGTGTGTTTTTCCTTAAAGCCATTTTATGCAATGTAGTGTTGATTCATAAACATTGAACTCATGGTCAACAGCATTATAACTCATGCTTCATTTAAGCTTATCTAACACAAGTACAGTATGTTCTGCATAACTCACATTATATCTGTCTTGTGCTTGGGAACACCAGAAAGCACTTAAGCATTATATTTCAGGTCATTTAAGCAGCAAAATCACCAACAGAAAGTAAAAGATGTAAAAAATGTGATACTACACAGACTGCATAAAGGATATTTAAAAAAAAATTACAGTTAATATAAGACAACAGAGCTTTGCCTTAACTTCATCTGGGAATGTGTACTCAAGTGACCCAAGTTTTTCACCACTGTACATGTCCATAAATGACTGCAAAAGTGTCTTGAGAGGTGATTTTGATGTTACAAATAAATCTTAGCTAGCATGTGCATTCTCAAATACAGAATTCACAAATAATGAGGCTCGAATGTATATATTACTATTTCATAGGTGCTGTTATAAGCATGTATCTTCTTTAACTTACAATAAACCTGGGATCTACTTAATGTTTTATCTCTGTTTTGGAAACCAGGAAGATTTTGCTCAGAGATGATTAAGTAAATTGTCTAGAGGAATAAAGCTAGTCAGTGTGGGATCTAGGAAGGGAATGACTCTGGACACTTGGGCTCCAAAGTCTCTCCAAACTCTATGCCTTTCAAGATCAACTAGAAAATGAGTTCTTTACTTTTACCAAAATATTTGATTCCAAATATTTTATCCAAATATCTAGATTAGAACATGTTACCATAATTTAAATAGCAGACAAATACAAGGATTAGGTCTTGTTAATAATTTGTGGTTAAATACAAAACATTTGTTTGAAAATGTGAAACATGAAAACATAACTTACTATTTTGTAATCAACTCTTTTAAACAATATTATTATTTAGCAATTTATAAAAATTAAACATTTAAATTAGTTGAAAAATAAAGAGTAAGTGTGTGATTATAAGGAAGTTTTGCAAATTTCACCGCAAATAAATTAATAATTAAGCACATTTTAAGGGTGCTTGTTGAATTACCTGCTTTTGTTGTAAGTTGTGATCAAACATGATTTATTTGCTTAGAAGCTTTTTATTAAGTCGTTAGGATGACATAGATAAGGAAACAAACAGAGCTTCTATTTCCAGGCAGCTTCCTCTCTGGCTCAGAGCAGGTGCTTTCATTGCTTTTATACTTCTCCTATGGGTGAGTTCTTCCAGTTCCTGAGGAGGTGGTAATGCGCATCAGTTTCATCAATACCAGCTTCATTCCAAGGAGTGTCATTCTGAAAATAGCAGGAAACACATAAACCATCTGCATTTAAGTACTTGACATTTTGGTGAAATACAACAGCTATACCAAAAACTACAACTGTTTGACTTGAATTCACTTGATTTTTTTTTTCTATTTTTACGAGGCAAAGGTTCAAAGAAAGCACAGTTACTGTTTAATGAAAACAGCAGGCAATGCATTGCACAGAGAACTGCTCTTCTATTCCCATTTGAGAGACCTGAATTTTAAAAACTGAATTCCTCCTTCAAAATCATCCTACTTTTTATTCAAATTTTAAACATTCAGGTTACCAACTGTTTGAAGAATTGAATGAGATTTTCAATTTGAAATTGACATAAGAATCTTTTTTGTTCCAACTGGGAAAAGGAATTCAGCTTGGTGCTTATGAATTTTTATATACAATGTAATAGCTTTTTTAAAGAAGACAAATTCATAATACTATTTTTCCCTCCTTTTTTTCTTTTTTCTTCCCTCCTTTCCATGATCATACTCTTTCCTTTGTTTTATTTCTTTTTTTCCTGCCCTCTCCAACTGGCTTCTCTCCTATAGCATTCAGTCATTTCACTGAGTCATAACTACTTGATTCTCTCATTCATTCTCTGCATATTCATTTCCTGCATATTTTCATTGCAGGCCTAATATGTACCTCTCTCCATTATATGTGCTATGGATAATATTCAAAAGTCTTTGTACTCATGCAGCTTAAGTTCAAGTAAGAGAAAATTATATTAAGTTAAATCAGAAATTTAAGCTGTTTTATTTACATGAATTATATTTTTTCTTAATAATTTATATTATTATAAAGCATTTGAATATATCATATATTTTCCTCACCATCACTACCTGTTTCTAATTTTGAATAAAAAAAATTCAGCATTGTAAATACAACACAAATTTATATATATTTCCTACCACAATGAAATCGAAGGTATATTGCATGGAATTTAGGAAATATATCTGAATTCAGCAGGTCTAAAGCCTCTAAATCAACATAGAAATCTGAAAGTCGCTGGTCTTCTGACCAAACACCAGACCAATGGGTTAGATCCTGAGAAAATGTGGTTCCTTAATGATTTGCTTTATATACAGTTAATTGTCAATCCTTTTATTTTCCTTCTCTCTCTTCCTTTGAAAAGATGTGCATTTGTGTATTACTTCGTTCTCATGCTGCTATGAAGAAATACCCAAGACAGGGTAATTTATAAAAAGGAGGTGTTTAATTGACTCACAGTGGCACATAGCTGGGAAAGCCTCAGGAAACTTAACAATCATGGCAGAAGACATCACTTCACAGGGTGGCAGGAGAGAGAATGAGTGCAGAGCAAAGGGGAAAGCACCTTAAAAACCATCAGATCTCCTGAGAACTCATTAGCACAAGAACAACATCGGGGAAATCACCCTCATGATTCAATTATCTCCACCTGGTCCTGACCTTGACATGTGAGGATTATTACAATTCAAGGTGAGATTTGGGTGGGGACACAGAGCAAAACCATATTATCCTGCACCTGGCCTCTGCCAAACCTCATGTCCTCACATTTCAAAAGACAATCATGCCCTTACAACAGTCCCCCAAATCTTAATTCATTCTAGTATTAACCGAAAAGTCCGAGTCCAACCTCTCATCTGAGATCAGGCAAGTCCCTTTCACCTATAAGCCTGTAAAATCAAAAGCAAGTTCGTTACTTCCTAGATACAATGGCGTGTCTAGTCTCTGCAGCTTTTTCACATGTGCAGTGCAAGCTGTCAGTGAATCTGCCATTCTGGGTTCTGGAGGACAGTGGCCCTCTTCTCACAGCTCCATTAGGCAGTGTCCCAGTGGGGACACTGTGTGGGGGCGTCAACTGCACATTTCCCTTCTGCACTGCCTTAGAAGAAGTGTCCCATGAGGTCTCTGCTCCTCCAGCAGACTTTTGCCTGGACATCCAGGTGTTTCCAAACATCCTCTGAAATGTAGGCAGAGGTTCCCCAACGTCAATTCTTGACTTCTGTGTACCTGAAAGCCCAACACCACATGGAAGCCGTCAAGGCTTAGGGCTTGCACCCTCTGAAACAATGTCCGGAGCTGTACCTTGACCCCTTTTAATCAGAGCTCCATCTGAAGCAGCTCGGATACAGGGCACCACGTCCCAAGGCTGCAAGGGGGCCCTAGGTCTGGCCCACAAAACCATGTTTTCCTCCTAGGACTCCAAACCTATGATGGGTGGCCTGCCATGAAGGTCTCTGACATGTCCCAAGGACATTTTCTCCATTGTCTTGGTGATTAACATTTGGTTCCTCATTGCTTATGCAAATTTCTAGCAAGGGCTTGAATTTCTCCTGAGAAAATGGGTTTTTTCCTATTGCATCATCAAGGTGTACATTTTTCAAACTTGTATGTTCTGCTTCCTCTTGAATGCTTTGCCACTTAGAAATTTCTTCCACCAGATATCATAAATCATCTCTCTCAAGTTCAAAGTTCCACAGATCTCTAGGGCAGTGGCAAAATGCTGCCAGTCTTTTTGCTAGAGCATATCAAGAGTCATCTTTATTGAAGTTCCCAACAAGTTTCTCATTTCCATCTGGGACCACTTCAGTCAGGACTTCATTGTCCACATCACTAGCAGCATTTTGGTCAAAGCCATTCAACAAGTCTCTAGAAAGTTTCAAACTTTCCCTCATCTTTCTGTCTTTTGAGCCCTCCATGTCTCTAGGAAATTATTAACTTTCCACATGTTTCTGTCTTCTTCTGAGCTCTCCAAACTGTTTCAATCGCTGCTTGTTACCCAGTTCCAAAGTCGCTTTCACATTTTTGGATATCTTTACAGCAGCACCCCACTACTCCCAGTACCAATGTACTGTATTAGGTCATTCTCATGCTACTATAAAGCAATACCCAAGACTGGGTTTTAATTGCTCACAGTTTGCATGGCTGGGGAGTCCTCAGGAAACTTACAATATGGAGGAAGGTACTTCTTCACAGGGCAGCAGGAGAGAGACGTGCAGAGCAAAGTGGGGAAAAGCCCCGTTTAAAATCATCAGATCTCAGGAGAACTCACTATCATGAGAACACCACAAGGGAAACTGCTCCCATGATTCAATTATCTCCACCTGATTCCACCCTTGATATCTGGGGATTATTACAATTCGAGGTAAGTGTTGGGTGTCTGGAGCATAAATATATTTTTTTCCTCCACAGAAAGACCGAGACAACTTTTCATGTCATTTAATTTAAATGTAAAACAAAATTGTTGGTATAAATTGCATGCTTCCTATGAACATATAGATATGTGTATATATCTGTATATATACTGTGTTAATACCACCCTGCAATAGCTTAGTCCCTTTTCATGTATATAATCACAAATTTATTTAATAAACATAAAAACAATGGAATAAAAACAATATTTATATATTTCAAGTCATCAGAAAAAAAGAAACACAGCAAGAATAATTCTAACAGTGGAGTACAAAAGAAGAAACATAAATTTAAAAGAAAGGAAATAGGAAACCTAAAAGCAGAAATTTAATTAAAATAATAGACCTCATAACTGAGACAAAAGCACTTTGGTTAAAATATTTTTACAAAGGCCTCTGACAATCTTTATAAATGTGTTTGGGAATTTTAATTTTTTTCCTTCTCTTTAATTTTAGTAGACTGGGGTTTCTGTAAATTATTCTGTCAAATTATCCTCTTTAAGAAAAAAAAATTAGTCTAACACATTAGATCTTCTAATAAATGGAAGAATACTCTTTCAGTATTAAAAGTTTCCCACTTTATTTTACATGATTTTTCTGTCTATGTTTAAAATAGTACTGAGGGCTCACAGAAAAGTTCAGATTTTTATAATTAAAAATCTTGTGTTTAAACAATAACATAAGGAATGACAAATTATCTTCCATAGTTCATTTACATTAAGTAGATGCTAAAATAAACTTGAGTAAAGATCTTAATCTCATGATTTTTGAAAGTTACACATGTACACATACATACATAATACAATTCCAATTTTGAACATTAGTAAAAGAAATTGACGTCATACATGAAAAATTTAATGTAAAACCTGTGTATAAATATTTATCATTATATAGGAGGAAATATTAGAAATATAAAAAGGAATATTTATTCTTTGTCAAACCCCAAGGAATCAATTAAATCTGGCTCATGAATATTAACATCTTCTCAGAAAATAATAATTATATTTTAAATATATGTTTTCTATAAAAGTGATGATACTTTAGTGAATATATTTGAGGGTAGGACAGTAAATAATGACAGATACACTAAAATGAAGTAATTTCAGTTATTTTTCTTGTATATTATACATTTAAAATCCTACAGCACAGACTTTAGGTTGAATACAGGAAAATACAATTATATTTAAATATAAAGAAATTAAGCACTAGGATATAGTTATGAAATCACTATGATATAATGCCAATTCGCAATTTGTGCTTTCCCATTGTTTAACAAAGGTTAAGATAACAATTTAGTGTGGAACTGCAAGTGCAAAAATACCTAGGATATTCACATATATGTGTTTTAAATATTTACTAATCTCATATGGTACTTTTTCAGCCTTAATATGAATATTCACATATTTCTTACTATAGGTTTATTTTCCTTTACATTTAATTGATTCTTTTCTCCTCCTGGAAGTTTTTTTTTTTTTTTTTTTTTTTAAGAAGGAGTCTCGCTCTGTCACCCAGGCTAGAGTGCAGTGACGTGGTCTTGGCTCACTGCAACCTGTGCCTCCTGGGTTCAAGTGATTCTCCTACCTCAGCCTCCTGAGTAGCTGAGACTACTAGAGCGTGCCACCACACCAGGATAATTTTTTGTATTTTTAGTAGAGACAAGGTTTCACTATGTTAGCCAGGATGGTCTCAATCTCCTGACCTCGTGATCTGCCCGCCTCAACCTCCCAAAGTGCTGAGATTACAGGTATGAGCCACCGCGCCCGGCCTCATTTTTAATATATTAGCATCCTGCATTTGTTTCCTATGTCTCCTTACAATCATATATTTTTTTAAAAAATTGTAGTATGTCATCACTTAATTTCAACAACTAAATTTCAACATTCTTTTTTTT
This sequence comes from Macaca fascicularis, assembly GCF_037993035.2. Classification (NCBI taxonomy): domain Eukaryota; kingdom Metazoa; phylum Chordata; class Mammalia; order Primates; family Cercopithecidae; genus Macaca; species Macaca fascicularis. Next base: position 59,744,245 of record NC_088384.1, on the reverse strand, counting down.
TTTTAACATTTTAAAGTATTTTTTTAATTATTATTATACTTTAAGTTCTAGGGTACATGTGCACAAAATGCAGGTTTGTTACATATGTATACATGTGCCATGTTGGTGTGCTGCACCCATTAACTCGTCATTTACATTAGGTATATCTCCTAATGGTATCCCTCCCCCCTCCCCACAATAGGACCCGGTGTGTGATGCTCCTCTTCCTGTGTCCAAGTGATCTCATTGTTCAATTCCCATCTATGAGTGAGAACATGTGGTATTTGGTTTTCTGTTCTTGTGATAGTTTGCTGAGAATGATGGATTTCAGCTGCATCCATGTCCCTACAAAAGGACACGAACTCATCCTTTTTTATGGTTGCATAGTATTCCATAGTGTATATGTGCCACATTTTCTTAATCCAGTCTGTCACTGATGGACATTTGGGTTGATTCCAAGACTTTGCTATTGTGAACAGTGCCACAATAAACATACGTGTGCATGTGTCTTTATAGCAGCATGATTTTTTCTGTCTTTGAATTTTTTAGGGTGAAAATTAGTTACATAATTGCTTATTGTTTTTATGTGTTCTACCTGTATATCGTATCTTTATATCTACCTAAGAAGTCTCGTTATTTGATTTTTAATGACCTCAAAAGGAGTTCACTGCTTGGATTTTTCTGCAGAGTTTTATTTTAGTAGTTATAATTTTTCTTGGCTTGCCTATATCAGAAAGTTTAGGATACTTCATCAGCCATACTATTGGAGTTTTTCATACATATCTCAGAGAATTGGCAAACTATGACTCTTTAGCATGATATTCTTTTTAAAAGAGTGCAGTGAAAATTATAGTCTATGTCTTAGTCTACTTTGTGTTGTGATTACAGAATGACTGAGACTGAGTAGTTTATGATCAATAGAAGTTTATTTAGCTCATGTTTCTGGAGAATGAAATCTGTAAGAGCATGGGGCAGGCATTTTGTGAAAGACTTTACGCTGCATCATTCTATGGCAGGAGGCTGAAGAGGAAGAAAATGTGAAAGCAAGAGAGTAAGACTCACTTTTTTAAAGCAAGAGAGTAAGACTCACTTTTTAAACAACCCACACTCACAATAATGACATTAATCCATTAATGAGGGTGGAGCCCTTGTTGTCTACTCACCACCCTTAACAATCTGAATTCTTAATGCAGTCACCATGATGATTAAATTTCAACATAACTTTTGGAGGAGCCAGTCAAACCACAGCATTTTAATCTTGACCCTTCAAAACTCATGTCCTTCTCACAAACAAAATGTATGTATTACACCCCAAGAGTCCCAAATCCTTAACTTGTTCCAGCACCAACTCAAAAGTCCAAAGTCCAGACTCTCATCTGAATTAGATACGGGTGTGATTCAAGGCACAATTCTGCCTGAGGGAACTTTTATTTATTTGTGAGCTTGTGAAATTAACATGCATGCATCCCGAGTCCAAAAGGGAGAAATAACAAGAAGAAAGGAGTAACTGGTCCCCAAAAGTCCAAAACTCAACAAAGAAAACAACTTCAAGTCTTAAAGATCCTGAATAATTTCCTCTGGCTCCAAGTCTAACATCCTGGGCACAGTGGAACAGGAGTAGGACTCCTAAAACCTTAGGCAGCCCCACCCCTATAACTTTGCTATGTTTAGTTCATCCAGCAGCTCTCATTTGTTGGTATCCTGTGCCTGCAGCTCTCCCAGGCTGATGCTGCAATGTGGTAGCTCTACAGTTATGAGGTCATGATAGTGACCTCACTACTACAGCTAAGCTAGGCATCACCCTAGTGGGGGCTCTCTGTGAGAGAGAGCAACAAGTCACTGACTGGGCCCCTAGGCTGTTCGTGACAACACTGAAAATCAAGGTGAAGGAAGTCATGCCCCCACGGCTCTGCATTCTGCACACCTACAAAATTAGCACCACATGGACTCTACCAAGGCTTATAGCTTGAACCTTCCAGAATGGTGGATGGAGCTGCACTTGGACCCGCTTGAGCTGTGATTGGAGCAACCAAGGAGCTGTGCTAAAATTTGTGGAGCATTGACATGGGGTGATTATGGGCAGCTTGTCCTAGAGGGTGACCTGGGCCTGTCTCTGCAAACTATTCTGCCTTCCTCCAGTTCTGGAACCATTATAAAAAAAGCAGCCTCAAAAATCTCAGAAACCCCTTTAGGGACATTCTGCCATTATTTTTATGATCCCTTCTTTCTGTACTAATCTTTTTAGCAGATAGTTGCTTGGCCACGTCCTTGGTTTGTGCTCCTGAGTATGCTCTTTCATTCTGTACAAGACCAGGTTGAAAATATTCAAAATCTTTCCGTGCCATTTCTCTCTTAATTATGAATTGTAGCTTTAAGTCTTTTATGTTATCTCACTTTTTATTTTATGTGGTTAAAGGTATGTAGACAATTTCTACAATATTTTACTTAGAAACTTATTTCACTAGATATTCCCGTTCATTTTTCTGAAATTTCACTTTCCATAAAGCCGTACAGCATGTGCAAAATTCATTAAAGTTCTTTAATACTTCATAACAAGAATGGGCATTTCTCTCTTTTTCAATAAGACATTCCCTTTTTGCATCTGAGACCTTATCAGAATCGCCTTTACTGTCTATGCTTCCACCAATATTCTGATCATGACCACTTAAGTGATCACGTTAGAGAACTTCTTCTCTAAGAAGTTGTAGACTTTCTCTACCTTTTCCATTTACTTCTGAGCCCTCATCAGAATCACCCTTGACACTCCATTCATGGCACTCTGGACTTTTTCTAGCATACTCCTTCAAAGTCTTCCAGCTTCTAACGATGACTTAGTTCCAAAGTTACTTTCACATTTCAAGTATTTGTTATAGTAACAGCCTCACTTCTGTGAACCAGTTTTTTGTCTTAGTTCATTATGTTTTACTATAAGAGAATACATGAGATTGGGTAATTTATTAACAATATAAGCCTGTTTACTTTATGGTTCTGGAGACATGGAAGTCTAAGAGTGTGGAACTCACATCTCATAAGGACCTTAGTGCCACATCACTCCATGGCAGAAGGCAGGACAAGGAAACACAAGAGCAAGCAACAGAGAGAGGGCCAAACTCACCTTTACATTAACCCATTCTCATGACAACGAATTCACTCCATTAATAACAATATTAATCCATTAATGAAGGTGGAGCCCCCATGGCCTAATCACCTCTTAACAGTCCTACATCTTAACACCAGCAAGATGGAAATTAAATTTCAACATAAGTTTTGGAGATAGCCTTCAAATCATTGCACCTGGCCATTATAGACCTGTCTATTGAGAATGGTAAGGGGCCTCTTATTTCTGAGGCTACTGTATGTTGTTTGAATACGGACAGCTTTAAAAGCTTGCAAGGATGAATATTCAGAGCAATAATGAAACTGGTATAAATAAGACCACGGACTTTCAGGACGCCAGTGCAAAGCAGGTGAGTAAGTCAGGACTTTTCTAGATCCTGGTAGTATCCATTCAGCAGGACCAGTCTGACCACTTCAAACAGCCTCAGATTCATGTGTTTTCCTTTGATCTGCCATAGAACTTAGCCACTTCAGACTTCTGTTCCTTAGACTCTATTCTAAAACTCGAGAAAATGACACCTAAACACTGTGTCTTAAACTCGAGAACTGAAAGCCTCAGAGATCTCAGAAATCCCTTGGGGGACATCCTGCCATTGTTAGAAATCCACCCTAGACCCTATTTATAAAATAGCTGGATCTGCTGGTAATGAGTTGGGATTATAGAATCAGAAGAAAGTATACATCCAAAAGTTACCCATATCCGCACTTAAAAAATAGACACACTCTTGGAAATTCACCCTGCTTTGAATACCTCACATGTGATTTTCCATGTACATATATTAATTCTGAATCATGTATTATTTTTATATCTTCTTAAGTTGTATACTTAAAGAATAAGTAATATCCTTATAAATGAAGAAAACAATGAAAATTATATTACATTATCTTTAGGTGAATGTAGTTTATATATGTGTATCTAAATATAGTCGTTCCTCAGTATGCATGGGGTATTGGGTTCCCCAGTGGATACCAAAAGCCTGAGATGCCCCAGTCCCTTATCTGAAATGACTCAGTACTTGTATGTAACCTATGCGCATTCTATGCACATAATAATTCTAAGTTATATCTAGATTATTTATGATATGTAATACAATGCCTATACATTACTTTATTTGCATTGATTCCACATAATGCTAGATGAATACATAATTCCAGTTTTACTTTTTGGATCTTTGTGGAATTTTTTCTCCTAAGTATTTTTTTTAATCCATCATTGATTTGAATCCATGAATACAGAACACACAGATGTGAAGGGTCAAATCTGTATGTATTTTACATAGGTGTGTACACACATACTTTATTATAAGAACATTGAAATAACATACATAGGAAGGAATATAATTACTTTAAATTGAATGTGTATGTTTTAGATTGCTTAAATATGCATTCCAATTCAAATAAAATTATGTATAATTATATATGGTTTGAAGTTGTATGTTAATTTAGCTATATTGTAGTGTATGTAAAATTTTAATAATCATCTCTGCTATGCTCACTAGCTTGGAGATTATTTTAAGTAATAATATTGGGTGGACATAGATATAAATATAATTTCAATTCAAAAGTTTATTTTTATCTTCATGGTCCTTTATTTCTGAGTATAGCAATAATTACAAACTGGATTCAAAAGTTATGATTCCTTTCTTTATACAGTCCTTTATTTCTAAACTTAGCCTTAATAATCTAATTTTTTATTGAAAATTAGTCTTTTTTATGAAAAGTCAAGTCTTTAGTTGAGACAAAGAATTATCTTATTTAGTGACAATTCATAATAAAATGAATTTCTGAGTAATATCAAAAGACTTTCTTATGAACTTTCATCAGAAACCCATTACAATCCATTTGAAGAAACTGACATGCAGCATATTACTGTGATTTAGTTTTTTGCATATGAGAATGAAACCTAGCTTCCAAAACTTATTGAAGAAATTGGGAAAATTTTACTTAGACATAAATCTAGAGAAAGGGAAGACAAAAAAAAATCTGAGGTCCCAGGTCTGATAATCATGGGGAGAGGATTATTTGTAAACAAGAAGTTGATGGATTTGTGATGAGCCTGGTGATGGTAACAGCATAATCACTAGTTCATAATGAGAAGATTTTCACAACCACATCAGAATAACTTAGTAAACAGTAAGTTTGGCATTTTAAAAATCCTGTATCTAAATAAAAAAACTCTCATGATGATATTTTTGTATGGCTATACTTCAAAACAAAGCATATATTTATGGAAATAAGTCTATGTTTAAACCCTTTTAATCTTGAGTGCAGTGTTCCACAAAGAACTTACTGCAGGCTTAAATACTGTAGCACACGCAGCTCTAGTGAAGTATAATTTACAAGACAGAAAGGCTAAGATACTCGAAATGATTTAACAAGTACGGGGAAAGTATTTTTGAAGAAATTATTTAACCCATTTGAAACTCATTTTCTCAACTGAAACTTAGAAAATGTAGATTCTGTGAAAATAAATGAAATTATGTTTACAAAATACTATTTCTAGGACATAACAATCTTTCTCTTTCACACACATACACACCCCAGTACAAGAAATAGAAAAAATAAATAAGACGTATTTAAGAATATTATAATTCACATTTGTCTGTCTACCTACAAAAGAATTACAGCAATTCGCCTGGATTAAATGCCTTTACAATTAAGCTTTATCGGATGAGAGAAGAAAAATTTTAGAAGCAAAATTTAGGTGAAGACCCAGCAGATGAGATCAATATTTCTCTCATTTCTCTATTGCATACTGTTGGGTCTGATTTTTCTTAATATTTTAAATCATATATACTGGCCAGTAATAATGGCATCTACCCACTGGTGGTGATTATTATAGTAACTCAAACACCTTCCTCAAGACTGTTCTTTTCTTAGCATTTGTTCCCCACCTTTTATGGCCCAACTACTTTATTCTTCCTTTTATTTTCTAACACTTCATTTCACTTCTATGTGCATGACTAAACAAACTTATTACGGTCTCTGTAAAAATATATATTTTTGAAGTATAAGGTAATTAGCAGATAGTAATAGAGATTCAAATATGGATATCTTGCCCATTTGTCATGGCCTTGGCATTTTACTGAACCAAGCAGTAGTGTTTTTAAAACTCGCTACACTCAGGAGAGAGTTTTCAGGCTCTTGCTTTCATACCACACACCTGCTATAGGAAGAAACCGATCCCATCAGGACCTGTCACTTATTTTCATTTTTAACCAGGGGAAAAGTACATACAACACTTCCCCTGATAGAGCACAAACACTCCCTGAATACTTGGAAGAACAGTAAGAAATCCACAGAGTAGGAATTCACGTGCTAATTACTTATTTGTACAGAACTTCTAGACCAAAAGAAAATTAGTGACATTTTCTTATTTTAAACTAAATTATCCTCTTATAGAAAAAGTGTATATCTATATCTGGATATATCTGTGCATAGATATACATACATTTGTATAAACACACACATATGTATATACACAAGATTGATGAAGGAATTTGGGAAAAGCATACTTTTTCAAAGTAAGGTGAGACTTGTCATCTATTCCTATCACAAATATGCCAGCAGAGGAACGGCAAAAAGCCAAGTTATTCAAAAGATGACTATAGTACAAATATGGGCACACTTGATTTTAGAAAAGTATCTATTTCTGTTGGGCCTTTTAACTAATGGCATAAACTTGTTTTCTGTTTTTTTTTTTTTTCCTTCCTGTTTAAAATAGATGAATCAGTACACTTCTTTATGTAACCTCTACATTCACCTTCTATAACCTTTTTCAGTGAGTCATTAGAAGGACTCGCAATAGAATCCTTAGTTATTGAAGGTTACGAGAAAATAAACCTTCCTGCTTTAACATGGTTCAGTGTTCTTTATACATGAGTTGACTCTGGGATGTTTTCCAAATCTTGCATGTAAAATGTTCTCTTTCAATTTTCTATTAATAAAAGTAGTTTTCTTACACCATTCCTTCTTTGTATTGGTATGACAATGCTTTTTTATGTAAATTGACTATTTTCAGAACACTTAATATGATTCTGCTCTTATTTGAAACTTATTTCAAGGAGAATGTTATATAATAATGATCTATAATGTGCAAGGTATAACTGCAGATATATGTCCAGCAGTATAGAACTCTAGTATGAGTTCTGTTAAAATCAGAGCTGCATTATGACACCCAGAAGTCAGTTATGATGGAGCTACACAGGTCTTCACTAATTCTATTATATATTAAGCTGTCTGAATCCTGCTGCACTAATGTGGAGAATAAAAAATAAGTTGATAGAAGCCCAATTTAAATTCAACAACTAATAAAGATAGGATACAATTTTAGTACTGAAAATATTTGCAAATGTGATATGTGAAAAGTCTACTACTCTGCAACTCATTTACATAAAAGTGAGTGATATGTTGGGAGTTTAAGCCACGAGTTTGGCAACTTTTGTGGCAGATAACTTAGGTGAAATTGATGATGATTTCATTTTCTTATTGTGTAAAAACTGGTAGCTTAGTTCTTTAAAAGTAAAAATGGTAATACCAACTTGACTACTTTAGAAAAAAATAATGTTTATTAAAGATATAAGTAAATAGCAAATTGAGTTAAGGAATTTTCTAAGACTTTAGTTAAAATTCATATCTCCAATCTAGTAAGTGTGAAACAGTATACAAATATTTCTTTGACACAAGTATTTTTGTTGATTTTCTAATTGAAAATTCATCAATAAGAAATACTAAATATTGCTGATTTTATTTTTGATCACAAAATTATGTTATATTTACATAATACATTATTCACATATCCACAAATAGACATAACACACACACACAGAAAAATAAATCCAAAGTTTATAAGCATGTATACAGCAGAAATTTTTATTGCTTATGTTCAATCAATAGATAAGTCAATTGACTGAGGTTTCCCAGTTACTGGGGAAAGTATAATAACTAATCATCGAATAGTGAACAATTTTTTAGTTTTTATATTTCTACTGATTAACTTGCTTTTTTCTAAAAAAAAGTTTATTCCACTTGTGTTTAATATTCTTAACTGAAATTTATTTTATATGTGTGTAATTATATAAACTGAACTGAGCATTATATAAATACTTAAATATAATACTAAAGTAGAGTTCAATTTTTATGGAAATAGTCACATTTTTCCCAGTGGGACTTTTGCTTCCTTTTGAAAATAAAGTTAGATCTATCTCTCACTCTCCATAGGGAAAGATAGACTGATCTTCAGTAGCTTCATATAAGATCAGAGTCTCCTAAATTTGAACTCCCCTCCATCTCATGTCTTAACCAAAAGTAACCTGTGGTCATCACAGCTTACTTTTGGTTAAGGTTTTTGAACATTCTATTTCTATTGATGTAGCACAGGTTGGCTTCCTATTGTGTCTCATAATCCTAATTAATTGGATTTAAATTAGATATATGTATCTGACTGTCTAATAATGGTTCTGTAATTCATGATATTTTTCATATCTGTGTTTGTATCTTCACAAATACTTTATTTTCTAATTATTCTAATTTACATAAAATCAAACATTCATTCTTATTTCCTTTTCAAAAATTGAAAACAGGCATAAAGAAAATTACCTAGCTTCCTAATTCTACTCCCAGGTTTAAGTGGAAAGGAGTCAGTAACATGCTATGCAATTGTGCAGCACATCATATGTGTGCATGTGCCTGTTGTATATACTGTAAACTCACTAATTTGCTATCATCATGAACCTGAGTATCAGTGTGTGTAACAGACATATTGGGATAAATATTTAAAAGTGTTTTATAAAGGTAAAGTGAATTTCATTGAATGGAATTAAAAAAAAAAAACTCCACCTTTGTCTTTGTAAAATGATATTCCTTTCCTCAGAGATTTTAGAACCCTTGCCGTTTAATGGAGAATGGGAGGTTTCTCTGTTTCTCTCTTGAATAATTTTGTTTATTCTAAAGAACTTTTTACTTCCTTACTTCTGAAAGAAGCACTTCTTTTGGGGCTTTTGATGATTTTCTTAGTTTGTATGCATTTAAAATGTCTTTCTTTATTGAAGTTCCTTCTTTATTCTCTTATTTATTCTACCTCTAGAAATCTAAATAATCTGTTAGATATTTTTTTCTTTCACAAGTTTACTCTTTTACTTCTATGATTTCTGTTGAAAAGTCAGCTATCTTATTAATTCACCTTTGCATTCAATGTTCACCCCTAACAGCTTTTAAAAGATATTCTCTATGCCTTTGGAATTAAAATAGTTTGACAAGTGCTTTGGGAAGTATGTTTATATGTGCCTGATTATGTGTTTGGTTTGCTTTGTAGGGTTAGCTGAGACTCTTGATTCTGTGATTTGATGTCTTTCATTACTAGGAAAATTTTTGATAAACATTTTGTTAAATTCTGTTTCTACTATTTATTTCTCCTTACCTGTTGTGAGAAGTATTTACATATTTTACATTATTACAACTTTGTAGGGTTTCCTCCTTACTCTCTGATCCTAATTATACCTGTTAGTCCTATTGATATGGCCCTTAAATGTATCTGGTGGGTTTTGTTTTCTATTTTTTGTTTGTTTGTTTCAATTCAGATATGTTCCATGGATCTGTCACTGAGTTTAGTAATTCTCTTTCTCTTTTGTCCAGTGTACTGTAAACACAACTCCAGATAGTTTATATTCAGTTATCACATAATCATGAGACTGAATAGATTAGAACTCTCTGTTAAAACTATTGAAATTTTCCATGTTATTTATACTTTTCTTCATTTTTTAAGGTTACTTTGAGATACTTTACGTAAACTTCAATATCTGAATCATCATTTATACATCTGATTCTATATTTGCATTTTTCTTCATTACCATTCATACTTTTCTACCACTTTGCACACAGTGTATGCTAGAAATTTTGTATAGAACAACAGATGATCTAGATGACACTCCCAAAAGATACAATTCCAGTTTTACTCTATTAAAAAGGAAAAATGAGCCTGGTCTATCAAGAGATGATGACTCATTCTATCTTGTCTACCCTGTGATAATACCCCCAGACTTCAGACTAGCTCCTGCTAGAGCTATGACTCTTCACACAGGACAGACTGTGGGAGCATTAGTTCTGTATTGAAAAGATTTTGAGGTTTATGTACAGGGTTCTCAATCCAAAGAGCTTCAAAGATTGCACATTTCTTGAAGACTATCACATCTTTAATGCAGACTCACTCTCTCCACTAGGACTTTATGTACCATTAACTTTGAGGCTGCAGATGCTTTCATATCACCATTTAAAACCTTGTGTCATAGTTCCCAGCACCTCCAGTGTATTTAGCAAATATCTCATATTCTAAAAATGTCCACATTTTGCTCTTTTTCACATCAGAGTTCCACAGCCTGATCTGAACATGATCCTTAGAACTGGAATTACACATTGCAAACAAAGCAGCCAGTAACCCTCAACTCACCATGAGCAGACATACCCTCTGTACAATTTTATTTTAGCACATTTTTGCTGTTTCACACCTCTTTGTTGTCTTCAGAATTTTTTTTTTTTTTTTTTTCGATTTAACTGACTGGTTCTAGCTATTGCAGGGCAGCATTGCCCTTCCATAGTCTAGTGGATGCAACCTATATCCCCATACATTCTAGTGAGAAATTGAAAAGTATGTTTGAAAACACCCAGTTTATAATTCCTGCTTAAGTCCTCAGTCCCTACTATTTTCTTCAGTTCTTCTGGTGTGTCTTGCTACAGATTTCACTTTTATGACATTCCACAACCAAGTAAACCTCTCTTTAAGTCCGAAAATAATTATTACTAATCGAAGTTTTTTTTTTTGTTTTTTTTTTTGTTGTTGAGACAGAGTCTCGCTTTGTCGCCCAGACTGGAGTGCAGTGGCCGGATCTCAGCTCACTGCAAGCTCCGCCTCCCGGGTTCACGCCATTCTCCTGCCTCAGCCTCCCGAGTAGCTGGGACTACAGACGCCCGCCACCTCGCCCAGCTAGGTTTTTTTGTATTTTTTGGTAGAGACGGGGTTTCACCGTGTTAGCCAGGATGGTCTCGATCTCCTGACCTTGTGATCCACCCGTCTCGGCCTCCCAAAGTGCTGGGATTACAGGCTTGAGCCACCGCGCCCGGCCAATCGAAGTTTTGATAACAGGGCAAAATAATGTTTGTTCCTAGTCAAAGTTTAATGACAATATTGGCTTTACTGCCACTGAGGCGCTGAGATCCCACAAAGCCCTGTAAAGATCTTATTCTGAAATTTCAGAGATCAGTTTCATCAGCTTTCAGAATGAACCATAGACACTGGTGCCCTGTGAAATCACTTGGGTCAATATGTAATTGAAATGTAAACACCCTCATCTAGTAAGGAGCTTTGTGTCAAGCTCATGGAGGGCTTTATAAACATTGTAGCTCTCACTGCAGTGCTGAATAAATGTAGATACTGCCCTGTAAAACAGTTCCCACTTCTCAGGATTAGGGTATCCTCTATACAAGGCAACTCTTTAGGACCTTTTACTTTTTTTTTTTTTTTTTTTTTTTTTTGAGACGCTGTGCCGCCCAGGCTGGAGTGCAGTGGGCAGTGGTGCAATCTCGGCTGACTGCAACCTCCGCCTCCTGGGTTCAAGCGATTCTCTTGCCTCAGCATCCTGAGTAGCTAGTACTACAGGTGTGCGCCACCACGCCCAGCTAATTTTTTGTGTTTTTAGTAGAGAAGGGATTTCACCATGGGCTAGGCAGGTATTGGACTCGTGACCTCAAACAACAGCCTGCGTTGGCCTCCCTCAGTGCTGGGATTACAGGCGTGAGCCACCGCGCCGGGCCAAGTAGGACCGTTTTTATCAGGGATTTTCCACAGTTGTCCTGATGACTTTTTTTTTTTTCTCCTTTCTATTTATTTTATACCTGGTAAGATAAGAGTTCTCCTCCTCTTTTCTTTTCTCCCTCTAATCTTTATATTTGTCATTTCTGCTATCTCTTATTCTCGGAGGGAGGTGGTTAAGAAAACAAATTCTTCCCTTTGTTTGGAGAGACGTTGAGAAAACAAATTCTCCCCGTCCTTTGCAAAGAGTTTGTTTCATTATTTCTACATTCGTCTCAACTGTGGAATCACTCTCAGCAAATATTTGGACTTAGTTGCCATTTACCGCTCCATAGCTGCACCCTTAGAGAACTACGTAGAGATATTTAAATTTCAGAAAAATATTATTTCCTTAATTTTTGAATTTGTGTTATTTCAGTGTCAAGTAATTCATTCAATTTCAAAGGTGGTGTAAATATTAATTTCTGCTTTATTCTGTATATTTATGGGCTATCGATAAGTCTCTCATACTTTCTCTTTTTGTTGTTTCTTCATTTCTTTCAATTAGGCCTGTATAGTGTCTAATAATAATTCATTTGTCATGAATTAGATGCATATTTTATTCTCTGTTCACTGTCTGATAGATCCAAACCCTTCCTATCTTCCTTCGATTTTAGAGAAGAATAGTTTATCTAAAACCTTCGTCCAGGTTATCTCTTACAGGTTTTTTTTTTTTTTTTTTTGAATAATATGAACTCAATGAGCTGTAGCCTATCTAAAAATTAATTTACTTTTCAAGTAACTCTTACCCTTTTCCAACTGCTCATTAAGGTACATTGACTAAAATTGTTATCAGCCAAAATTTTAGCTTCAACATGCCTTACATTAATTATTATTTTTCTTTGCTGTCTTTTAATTTGTTACTCTATCTGTGTATTTTGCCATAAAATGCTGGCACTATGACACTCACAGACCTCTCCTCTCATGAAAATGGCCGTACTTGTATCCTTACCTACAATACACGTCCTCTATTGGAAGTTTAATGAAGTACTGTCAATAATATTTTAAATTAAACAGCCTAAACTTTCCTTGCAAACATATCCAAAACTTACATAAGAAGCCATTGTACATAATAAGACGAATAATGGTAACTTTTGCATTACTATTTGTTTGATACCAGATGATATTCCGTGTAGTATCTCATTACTTCTAAACCACAACCATAGGAAGCAGACACATGATTATTATCATTTTACAGAAGAGGAAGGTAAAGCCCAGATACATTAAATAACATACTTAAGTTCCAAAGCTAATCTATAGGAAACTAAATTTCTACCTGAGTACTTAGACTCCAAAAGCTTTTCTCTTATACTCTACTAAAAGTGATTTCTACTGCATCTCATTTGATATTCTCGGTCAGCGAATGGAAAAAAGACTGATGGATCTGAGGTAATGGCAATGTGCTTACTTAAGCTTAATGAAGTTAAGATTCCACTTGCTGTCGTGGACTCCTTAATGGTGAAATCAATAAATTCCTGGTTTTCCGTGGGCGGCTATTGACATAGTGAATCTATTTTAGCCATTCTGTTAAATAGAAAACACACAAGTAGTACCCTTTAACCTAGTACATCATTACCATACTATGTAGAATAAAGACATTCATTTTTCCAAGGACGAGAACAAGAAAAAAAATGTTTATCATATTATAGCTTTCTTATAAGAAATCTCTCTGTGGAAAAAAAAAAAAAAGTCTAATTCTCCTGTACCATGGACTCTGGTTAGTAGTTTTGGAAAGAAAACTGTGTGTGTGTTCATGTATATGAATAATAATTGGTTGACAGAATAACAAGAAAATGAAGGATATTACTGTTTTAATATATGTTTATTATGTAATATGAGAAATTCAGTTTACTATGACTGGCTCAATACTTATCAGAATGACAATCACAATAATAGGTATCAAAAAGATAATGTTTAAAACTATAATGACTTGTTAACTTTAATATATGTTGTGAAAAAAATTGATTTCAATCCCATGCTAAAAATTTTCTCAGCAGGATACCATTGTCAATTTGATGTTTGAGGAGGAAATGCTGAACAATGAGTCTTAAAAGCCTTCCCACCTTCAAAGGTGGAGAGTAAAGAATGTCCAAAAACCAAGGCTGTATTTCAGAAAGAAAAATATATAATAAAAAAAAATACTGAGTGTGATAGCACTAAACACTATGCAGCTGTGTAATGTGTAAAACTGCAGAAGTATTTCCAAGGGTCACATTAGAGTGATACCATAAAATACATAAAATGAGCTTGAAAACATATTGTTGGAAAACTTGTGTTTCTCAAGAAAGCATCCAGGAGGCCAGACTTTTCTTGGTAACATATAGATCACAGTGAAAGCAGTCAGAATTTTCTGACTTTTCTTATTTATAGATATAAAATTGACTGTCATCCAAATGGCAGTAGGTAAATGGAAACATTCTTCCCTAAAGTGAAAAAAAGTCTTTATTCTGCAGAAAACTCCTGCTTATACAATTACTGCTTAAGAACTAAAAAATGCCCACTATATATGTGCTATTTGGGAACTCATATTATGTCATACTTTTACACCTGTAGTGCTAATTTAATTGCTTATTTTATTCACATAATATTTACAAAAGTGTTTCTATTCCTTACCAAGAATGATTGCTAACACTTACTGGAAGTTTCGAGGTGTCCTTCAACACAAATCCACATCAAATACTCCACAAGTTGACCTACAGATTTTATACAATCCTCATCAAATTACTAGGTGTCTTGCTTGAAGAAAATGGCAAAGTGATCCCAAAATTTATATAAATATAGAAAGGATCAAGAATAGTCAAGACACTTTTTACAAAGAAGAATAAATTTGGGTGACTTGGCCTTCTCAAATTCAAAATTTTCACACAACTACAATAATTGAAACAGTATAGTACTGGCTTGAGGATAGTCAAATATATCAATGAAATGTAATTTAAAATCTAAAAATAAACTCTTAAATGTGTGGTCAATCGATTTTCAAAGAAGGGTTAATTCAATTCAATTAGGAAATCAGTTGATAACAAATATTTCTGAGATTATCGGATAGCCATATGCAAAATAAAGACAAAATTGTGCCAAAAATAATATGCAAAATTCACTTCATATGATTCAGAGATCTAAATGAAAGAAAAACTACTATTAGAAACTTAGAAGAAAATGTGACTAAATCTTTGTAGCCTTGGGTTAGAAAAATTATTCTTGAATATGACACCAAAATTATAAAGTGATCAAATAATAATTAATTCTACTTCATTAAAGTTAAACAAATATTTGAACTTCAAAGCCCAGTATCAAGAAAATTAAAGGACAACCAAAAAAAGAGAGAAAATATTTTTAAATTATGTATTTGATAAAGAACTTTTGTCTAGAATATGTAAACTACACTTACAATTCAATAATAAATATGTAAACAGGCACATTTAAAATGGGCAGAAAATTTGAATATTTTCCCAAAATAATATAAAAATGAGCAGAAAGCACTTAAGAAAATACACAACATTAACCATTAAAAAAATGCAAAACAAAACCACAATGAGATAGCATTTCAAACCTAGTGTGAATGGGATGGCTGTAATAAAAAAGACAGATAATAATTACATTGATAATGATGTAAAACATTAGAATCCTGTTATGCTGTTGGTAGAAAATGTCAAATGATATAGCTGTTATTGAAAATCGCTTGGCAGGTCCTTAAAAAAAGTTACACAAACTGGGTGCAGGGGCTCATGTCTATAATCCCAGCACTTTGGAAAGTGGAAGCGGGAGGATTGCTTGAGTCCAGGAGTTTAAGACCAACCTTTGCAACATGGTGAAACCCTGTCTCTACAAAAAATAGCCGGGTGTGGTGGTGTGTGCCTGTAGTATCAACTACTCAGGAGGCTGAGGTGGCAGGATGGCATGAACTCAGGGAGGTGGAGGTTGCAACGAGCTGAGATCACACCATTGCATTCCAGCCTGGGCGATAGAGCCAGACCTTGTCTCCCAAGCAAACAAACAAAAAAGTTAAACATGGAATTATTATATAACCCAGAAGTTCCACACCTAGTTATATATCAAGAGAAATGAAAATATATGTGCAAATTTTTATGTGTACATGGATGTTTATAGCCACATTATTCGTAATGATAAAAAATGGAAGCTGTGCAAATGCCCATCATCTGAAAACAGGATAATTAATATTCAGTGTATTCATAAAATGGAATATAATCAGAAATAAAAGGAGGTGAAATACTAACACATGCCCAAACACGATGGCCCTTAACAACATAATACCAAGAGAAATGTGAAAGAAGCCAGTCACAAAGGCCAAAAATTATACTTATCTATTTTTATATTATATGTCCATAATTGAAACATCTATAGAGAAAAAATAATAATAAATTTGTAGTTGCCTAGGGATATGCGGGTTTGAGGGAAATTGGAACAATTAATATCCATAACCTTTTCATTATAATGGGAATGTTTTAAAAGTGATTATATTAATGGCTCCATAACTTTTCGAACATACTAAAAAATGTTAAATTGCACACATTAAATGGGTAATTGTCATAGTAAGTGAGTTATATCTCAAAAAGCTGTGTAAAAAATAAAACACCTAATTGGAAATGTAATTACACAACAGATTATAATATAATGTATTTTATCACCATTATATGCATAACTACTTTTTATTTTGTCTCAAAAACTGTTTTCTGGACCATAGTTTCAAGCTTCTAAGGGTAACAATGAAACATTATAGTACTCATTATTATATAATACTAAGTACATTACTTACACTATGATGTGCTATCACAATTTTCATTTTACTTAATGTCATGTCAATATTTCACTTCACTTTATCTTTCTCATGATTTTTGCATTACTATTATTATTATTTATGTATGTATGTATTTATTTATTTTTGAGATGGAGTCTCGCTCTGTCGCCCAGGCTGGAGTGCAGTGGCGCAGACTCGGCTCACTGCAAGATCCGCCTCCCGGGTTCACCCCATTCTCCTGCCTCAGCCTCCGGGGCAGTTGGGACTACGC
This sequence comes from Macaca fascicularis, assembly GCF_037993035.2. Taxonomy (NCBI): domain Eukaryota; kingdom Metazoa; phylum Chordata; class Mammalia; order Primates; family Cercopithecidae; genus Macaca; species Macaca fascicularis. Next base: position 59,727,280 of record NC_088384.1, on the reverse strand, counting down.
GCACCCGCCACCATGACCAGCTAATTTTTTGTAGTTTTTAGTAGACACGGGGTTTCACCATGTTAGCCAGGAAGGTCTCAATCTCCTGACCTCGTGATCCGCCTGCCTCGGCCTCACAAAATGCTGGGATTACAGGCGTGAGCCACCGCGCCCAGCCGATTTTTGCATTATTTTAAGTGAGATGATATGCATGGTATGAGTCTGAGTATCATAACATATTCTACATTCTAAGCAGTGATCATTGTAGGAGCTCAGCCCTATATATTATGAGCCGTTGAATGGTGTACCTAAAGCCACTTCAGGTGTGTCAGAACCTAGAGGAACTGTTTACTCATGGTTACAGTTTATTACAATTGAATGGATACAGATTAAAGACAGCCAAGGCCAAAAAAGCATGGAGACAAGTTCAGGAAATGTTCACAGGTAAACCAAGTAGTAGAGGATAATTTGAATCCCTATGGTTCAATGCTTTCATATCTAGAGAAATAATAAAAATAAAGGTAGGAGTGGAGGAAAAAAAGTATCTCTATGGTTTAATGTTTTCCTATCTAAAAAAAATAAATAAATAAAGGAAAGTAGATTGTACATATACAAATACTGATTTTTTTCACCTTTTGGTGGTAGGTGTTCAGTGGATAATGTGTATCTGCATAAACTGGCAGAAGGGAAAAGCATGGAAAACTTTCTTGACTCCCTGTCTCCACCCAACTCAAAGCAAATAAAATCAATCATCAATCCTGCCAATACTCTCATCTTTGTATTTAAATAGACTGTCCTATTTTGTACTTTTTCACTTTCTCCTTATTATAATCATATTTAAGCTCCCAGCATCAAGAATCTGACTTCCTGCTAGTGTCTTCTCTGGCAGATATATAGAACTATTTTGAGTAACTTTATTTTATCAAAGCAAATGATGACAAACATTTATAAATATAAAATTAATTCAAGTAATAATAATAAAAAAAGCTAACCACCATGTCCTCAGAGAGGACAGGCACCAGTGTAACAGAAGGATCCAGAGACCATCTCTCTAGACGTCTAGCTATAAAGCAATACTTCACTGGCAAAATGGAATGTAAATTTTATTTTAAAATAAATAATGCATAAAGGAATAGATGAATGAATATATATACACATACATATATGGAATATATGGACAAATTAATAGATATGAAAATGGTGTACAGAAGTTACTGAATTCCCATTGTAGCTGTCCATATACAGGAGAGTTTAGTCTGGGTCTCATTTTCCTAAAATATGAGATAATACATATTATTGATATTTTGAGCACCATTTCAGTTATAAGCGAATTCCCTGACCAAAGCAGTGGTAATTGAATGAAAGCAATTTATAAACTTAAGCATTTATTCTTGTTTTTCTGAGTAAAATAAATCAAATCCTGAAATATTTGAGACTAAAACAAACACAATAATCCAACATCTATAATAAACTATGACATGGATCTTTTTATTTATAAAAACAGATGATAATTTTAGACAAATTAGCTACTATTTAGGCAGAATATTTAAAAAAATCTGATAATGATTTACAACTCTTTTTTTCCCTTAATTTGGTTTCAGTACCTTTAAGCTATTTGCATTTTCCAGATGTTTAAGGAAGCAAAGCAGCTGGAAGTGGTAAATAAATGCTTCTTAAATTTAAGTAGACCTTAAATAGAGACTTGTTGTAGTATAATTTTAGTTAAATAAATACTTAACAGATTACTTTTTTCTAATCTAAATGGAAAACCAACATCAAATACATATAGAAGCCATGCAATTTTTCATGACTTTTTCAAACTACAAAATAAAAGTTCAAAATTATGATATGACATTTGATTAATTTTTGCATTATTTTGCCTTATGATAACTTTTGGTATTGCATGCCAACTGAAGTTGTTTTTCAGGCCAATTAGATTATATCATGTTTCGATTTGTAGGCTTTTGAGAAAGATTATTATAAAATTATTTTGTGTAAACTAAAAATAAATCATATTAGATTTAAATTTCCACTTTTCCTAATTGAGTCTAAAGCATATGATTGACACATAATACTAAATGTGGTATAGTTTCTTAGAATCGTCAAGAACAATGATTTCCTGGAATTAGAATCAGATATATTGATTGTACTGATGCTCAAGAGAAGTGCTGATCAGACATCAATAATTCATACAACTATGGCTGATGGCATATTGTCAGCAAAGAACAGAGCTAGTTAGACATCATCCATACTGTTAGAGCAGTAAATATTATTGTTTTATCTCAGAGCATGCTCTCATCCCCTTCTGTTCTTATGCCCTACACCTACTAATGCAAACATTTGTGTGTGCCATTTCAATCAGGAGTAATATTAATCTTTGTTTCATATTCAAAAATATGATTGTCTTTCATATTCACAGATGACAGCTTTGAGGGTTTTACTCCAAAATGATGTGAATGAAGGAATCAATGCTTTGCTTTTTTTCCTGCAATGATTATTTCAATAATTAATTGTTTTCTGGTTTTTTACAAGATTTGAACTGAATTATTTCAGGTTGACAAAAAACACAGATCTATGATTATCCAGAATTTATTGTTGATAAAATTTTTATGCAGTATTTTTGTATTTGTTTTTCTTTATTATCAATCAGAAACCTTAATTGTTAACTGAATTGTCTCTATGTACAATGTGATTATTCTATAAGTATGCTAATACATTTTTTAAATACATAAACCAAAAGAGTGTTCATTCGCTAAGAATTTGTTTTCAAGTTACATAGAATAAACTTATTTCTCAAAACATTTTGGCTTTTTATCTGGTCAACTTTATATAATAGTTTAAGATTCTCATTTGGAATGGAAAAATTATCTTTCAGGTCAATCATGATTTCCCAAAGTGAGCCATGAAAAAATATTTCTTATTAAGTAAAACACCTTAAGTAAATACATTTTGTGTCCCTTTCAAATTTAATTCACTTTTTGTTAACATGTCTATTTTTAATTTTAAAGAGTGTTAAGATTATCTTTAGAAAAATTTTAGGTTCACACTAAAATTTGGAAGAAAGTGTAGAGAAAACTCTATACTTTCCTCTAGCTCACATACCTCCTGCTCCCATGCATAAACAGCTTCCGCCACTGTCAGCAAACCCCATTAAAGTGTTATAATTGTTACAATGAATAAGCTTACATTGACACATCCTGATTACCTATAGTCATAGTTTATGGTTCACTCTTGGTGTTGTGCATTCTATAGGTTTGGACAAATGTATAATGATATGATCCCACATTATATACCAAACAGACTATTTTTACTGCCCTGAAAATCTTCTGTGCTCTGCCTATTCATGCCTTCCTCCACTCTAACCAGTGAACACCGCTAATCTTTTTACTGTCTCCATAGCTTTGCCATTTCAAAATGCTAGATAGTTGGAAACATAAATTATGTAGCCTTTTCAGATTGGCTTCTTTCACTTAGCAATATCATTTAAGGTTTCTCCATTTGTTTTCATTGCTTGATAAGTCATTTCTTTTGGGGAGGAAATAATATTCTATTGTCTCAAGATATCCCAGTTTGTCCATTCACCTCTTGAAAGACATATTGGTCATTTCCACATTTTGGCAATCATGAATAAAGCTACTATAAACATCTGTATGTTGGTTTTTGTGTGAACATACATTTTAAATTATTTTGAGTAAAAAGTTAAAACCATGATTGCTGCATCATATGAAAAGAATGTGTTTACTTTTGTAAGAAACTCCCAAATTGTCTTCCAATGTGGCTGTGCTAGTTTACATTTCTACCAGCAATAAAAATCCCTGTTATTTTGTATTCTTTTCATCATTTGTTGCTGTCAGTGTTACAGATTGTGGTCATTTTAATGGTTGTATAGTCCTATCTCATTGTTGTTTTAATTTGCATTTTTCTTTTTTATTTTTATTTATTATTATTATTTTTTTATTATTATACTTTAAGTTCTAGGGTACATGTGCATAACGTGCAGGTTTGTTACATATGTATACTTGTGCCATGTTGCTGTGCTGCACCCATCAACTCGTCATTTACATCAGGTATAACTCCCAGTGCAATCCCTCCCCCCTCCCCCCTCCCCATGATAGGCCCCGGTGTGTGATGTTCCCCTTCCCGAGTCCAAGTGATCTCATTGTTCAGTTCCCACCTATGAGTGAGAACATGCGGTGTTTGGTTTTCTGTTCTTGTGATAGTTTGCTAAGAATGATGGTTTCCAGCTGCATCCATGTCCCTACAAAGGAAATGAACTCATCCTTTTTTATGGCTGCATAGTATTCCATGGTGTATATGTGCCACATTTTCCCAAAAGTGGGCAAAGGATCTGAACAGACATTTCTCAAAAGAAGACATTCATATAGCCAACAGACACATGAAAAAATGCTCATCATCACTGGCCATCAGAGAAATGCAAATCAAAACCACAATGAGATACCATCTCACACCAGTTAGAATGGCAGTCATTAAAAAGTCAGGAAACAACAGGTGCTGGAGAGGATGTGGAGAAATAGGAACACTTTTACACTGTTGGTGGGACTGTAAACTAGTTCAACCATTATGGAAAACAGTATGGCGATTCCTCAAGGATCTAGAACTAGATGTACCATATGACCCAGTCATCCCATTACTGGGTATATACCCAAAGGATTATAAATCATGCTGCTATAAAGACACATGCACACGTATGTTTATTGCGGCACTATTAGCAATAGCAAAGACTTGGAATCAACCCAAATGTCCATCAGTGACAGAATGGATTAATTTGCATTTTTTTCTTCTAACATATGCTATGGAGCATCTTTTCGTATGCTTAGTTTCCATCTGCATAGCTTCTTTAATTTTTTTATTAATTTATTAATAACATTCATAATTTTTTCCCATAGGATTCATCAGATTTATTCTGGTAGTGACTGAGTTCATGTAAGTCACCAGCAATTTGGGCAGGTTTTGTATTATTGTTAATTTTGTGAAAGTTACATAAAAAATGAAACTGCACAGTGAGATTATGATGAAAAAAACAAACATTACCACTTCTCCTTTTCCCTCATACACACCATTTCTCACATTAACTCTCATCATATAAAAAAATATTTTTGGACCTTTGAGGGTTATTATTACATTTTCAGAAAATATTTTTCCTGTTTCCTTTTAATCAGTTGTTTTTAAGTGCTGTTTGTTATCTTCGTGTAGTTTTAAAAATGTACATAACATTCTTTCTGGAATCTGTGACTTTTGATACCATCTCTTAATTTTCCACTGTTATGATTAAAAAAAAACCTTGCACTCTATATCAACAAAAAAGCTTCACCTTATGTCCATATTTCTTATTCTGATTCCCACTGTGATCACCTCTGTCTTTATTCTATGTTGACAAAACCATGCTTCTACTTTATGACTAAACTTTTCTTTATTCATATGCTGACTTTAGTTTAGAATTCAGATAAAGTGTTTACATTGTTTAGCTATATAAATATAATTTAATATTGAGCTAATTGTCTGTTACGATTAGATTCCTCTCTATTCAATATGCTAGACCTACTGAAAAGTATAAAATAATGTTCCTTAAATTAAGGTAAAACTGAGTCTGCTTTTGTACATACAGTGATTTCTCTAACTATACCGCCCTTAGTTTGCTTTATGTTTGGCAAGTGCTATTTTTGTAATGTAGTTTTGATTTGTTTCTTAGCATTTCTATTTATCTTATTTCCTACTTGGGTCAACAAACTTATCAGTCCTCCAAATTGTTACTGATATCAGTCAGCTTCTTATTAATCCTTCTATTGTCTACATCTGATTTTATATAGATATTCTCAATTGAGGCCACTGATATTGTTTTCTAAGAAGATACATGTCCCTTTCATATTTTACGTTTTCTTAAATTGTATAAATGTTTCTTTGTTATTATCCTTTTGTTCTTGGAATATATTTTTAAATAACTTTCTCAGGAAGATTGAATGGGGAAAATATTAGTTCATGCATGCACAAAAATGACTGACTACATTTTGTCCTCATATACTTGGCATATAGAATACTAGACTCGTCGAGTTAGAAATCACTTTTTAATCAAAACTTTAAAGACATTATACCCTCTCTTGATTTCTATTATCCTCTGTTACTCATTAATGCCAAATACCAGTATGATTATTGTCCTTCAGAGCTGATGTTTTTAAGAACATATATAATGTAAATTATACCATATATTGTATATTTATCTATACTTTCTCAATATGGACAGGGCAGATTAAATTTCCTGTCAGCAGGGTTTTGTAGTTCTTGTAGAGGTCTTTCACCTCCATGATTAGATGAATCCCTAGGTATTTTATGTGTGTGTGTGTGATTATTGTAAATGGAATTGCATTTCTCATTTTGCTCTCAACTTGAATGTGACTGGTATAGAGAAATGCTACGGAATTTGGTAGATTGCTTTTGTAACTTGAAACTTTACTGGCCTTTTAACAGTTCCAGGAGCTTTCTGGAAAAGTCATTGGGATTTTCTAGGTATGAAAACGTACCATCAGTAAAGAAAGATAGTTTGACTTATTTTATGTTTAGATGCTTTTTCTTTTTTTTTTTCCTCTTGCCTGATTTCTTTGCTAGGACTTCCAGTACCCATGTTGAATGGGAGGAGTGGTGGAATTGGGCATCTTTATCTTGTTCTAGTTCTCAAGTGGAATACTTCCAGCTTTTGTCCATTCAGTATAATGTTGGCTGTGGATCTGTCATAATGGCTCTTACTATTTTGACGTATGTTCCTTCATTGGCTAGTTTGTTGAGGGTTTTATTATAAAGAGACCTCAAATGAGGTTATTTCAGCAATGTTCACAGCAGCTTCATCAGGAAGAGACTTCTTTTTGAGCAGCCACTTTCTTTGTTCATCCACGAGAAGCAACTCCTCATTCTTTCATGTTTTATCATGAAATTGCAGCAATTCAGTCACATCTTTAGGTTCTACTTCTAATTGTATTTCTTTTGGTATTTCTACCACATCTGCAGTGACTTCCTCCACTGAAGTCTTGAGGCCCTCACAGTAATCCATGAGGGTTGGAGTCAACTTCTTTGAAGCTGCCATTAATGTTGACATTTTGATCTCCTTCCACGAATCACAAATGTTCCTAATGCCATTTAGAATGATGAGTTTTCTCCAGAAGGTTTTCAATTTACTTTGCCCATATCCATGAAAAGAATCACAATCTATAGCCATTGTAGCCTTAAAAGTGTATTTCTTACATAATAAGATTGAAAGATGCAATTATTTATTGATCCATGGGCTGCAGCATGGATGTTGCGTTAGCGGTATGAAAACAACATTAATCTTTTTGAGTGTCAGGTGTATTGTCAATGAGCAGGAATATATTCAAATAAATCTTTTCTTCTGAACAGTGGGTTTCAACAGTAGGCTTACAACGTTCAGTAAACCATTCCATAAACAAGTAGGCTGTCACTCAAATTTTGTTCCTTTTCTAGAGCACAGGCTGAGTAGATTTAATATAACTTTTATTTTTTTTAACATGGAGTCTCACTCTATTGCCCAAGCTGGAGTGCAGTAGCGCGATCCCGGCTCACTGCAACCTCCACCTCCAGGGCTCAAGTGATTCTTCCGCCTCAGCATCCCTAGTAGGTGGGATTACAGGCGCGTGCCACCATGCCTGGCTAATATATTTGTAGTTTAGTGGAGACGGAGTTTCACCATGTTTCCCACAGTGGTTTCAAACTCCTGAGCTCAAGCAATCTGCTCTCCTCGGCCTCCCAAAGTGCTGGGATTACAGACGTCAGCCACCACCCCCAGCCAACGTAACTCTTAAGGGCCCTAAACTTTTCATCATAATAAATTTGCATTGGCTTCAATTTAAAGTCACCAGCTATATTAGCCTCTACCAAGAGAGCCACCCTGTCCTTTGAGGCTTTGTAGCCAGACACTGACTTCTCTTCTTTAGCTATGAAAATTCTAAATGGCATCTTCTTCTCATAGAAGGCTATTCGATCTACACTGAAAATCTGTGGTGTGGTGTAGCCACCTTTGTCAATGATCTCAGCTAGATGTTCTGAATAAATTCCTGCAGCTTCTACATTAGCACTTGCTGCTTTATCTTCGATTTTTACGTTACGGAGATTGCGTCTTTCCTTAAACTTTATGAATCAGATTCTGCTAGATTCAAGCATTCCTTATACAGCTTTGTCACAGGCAGCCCTAGGGAGAGAGTGGATAAGTCGACACACAACATCTATCTGTTGAGCTCATAACTTTTTATGGGTCTGGGTTGTGGAGCCAACAAATAATTTCGATAGCAACATCAAGGATCACTGATTACAGATCACATATTAAAAATGAAAAAGTTTTAAATATTGTGAGAATTACCAAAATGTGACAGAGAGACACAATGTGAGCATATGCTCTTAGAAAAATGGTACCAGTAGACTTGCCTGGTACAGGGTTGCCATAAACCCTGGTTCAATTTATTTTAAAAATGCACCATTTGCAAAGTACAAAACAAAGTGCAATAAAATGAGATATGTCTATATTACCTTATTGTTTTATTGTAATTTAAATATTTGAATTATCTATTAATTTATTTGCTGCTAGTATTAACTGAGTTGGGGGCAACTTTTTAAATCTTTGCTCGTGTATCTTTTCTCTCATATTGTCGATCTCTCTTGTTTTGCATTACATTATCTTTGAAACATTCTATTTTAAGTAATGCCCTATTACTAAAAATACATTCTTTTAATTTACTATTTGTCAGTTTCCTAGCATTATGTCCTCAATTTGAGAAACAGGACATTCTATATTCTGTTTAAAAATAGAATGATTATTTCTGTAGTTTTGCAATCTATTCTTTACGTTATGTGTTTCCATTCATGTTTTATTGTTTGTTCGTTTATTTTGGCTTTTTGCCTAAAGGTCTTATTCTCAAGATTTAAAGAGATGAGGATATGAAAGCTGACTAGGTGCTCTATGAATCCTGTGTGGATCAATGTTTGCAGAGCTCATATTACTAGTCATTATACATGAGTAACTCAAGCCCACATTACATACTGTATTGCTTCCAAGACAATCATTTAAATAATAAAGGAAAGGTCCCACTGATTTTTTTCTTAACCTAGGACATCTCTTTCTGTTTCTCACTATGTTTGTTGGAGAACAGGGAGGGAAGTAAATGTGTACACATTTTCCTATACAGACCTTAAATTAATTCTTGGATTTTTGCCCAATTTTTAATCCAGTTACCTGTTGTAGCAAGTTTTAATCCAGTTTTAATCCAGTTACCTGGTGAAGCAAGTCTGCAGTCTATACATAATTGTGCCGACATATAAGTTCCTACCTTTTTAACAGCTCTTTTATTGTACATTCAATCTTGTTGTCATTACTTCCATTTAAAAAATTATCCATCTATTTTATAACTTCTCTACATGTCATATACTGGTATCCTCTTTTTTTTCTCTCTAGCATGTTATAGATGTAAATCCTTGTTGTATTTAGTGTCATTTAAATAAGATCTTTGCCACTGCTTAAATAAAAGCAGGCTCACTGGTATGCTCAGTCTTACGTTTTAATCTAGAAGGCTTGCAACTCTTTACTGGCAATTCCAATGGAATAAAATAAAAGAATAGCACCTTTCAATTAACCAACATAGGTAAATGTACTCATTTTCTACCGTATCATTTATAATGAAAATTGTAGGGCCACTATTCACAGCACATAAAATTGACTGTGTCCTGTTATGCCATAAGTGGATTAGAAAAATTAATATGATATGTCATATTATATTTGTAGTTCCATATATAGCTTATATAGCTCAATAGCATTTTATTTCTATTTAGCAATACAAATAGATAAAATTTGCTTGTTTTAGCTGATCTCTGGAACTTTCACTTGCCATAAAACCCTAAGTTTTTCTATTTTTTTGTTTGTTTGTTTGTTTTACCTCTCTACATACATCCAGAGTGATTTCACATGCATAAACCCAAAAATGTGACATCCAAAATCCCTTAAAATTCTAATCCACTTATAGCATAACAGAACATGCTCAATTTATGTGCGTAAATAGTGGCCCTACAAATTTTATTATAAATGATATGGTAGAAAATGAGTACATGTTCAGTTGTACCTACAGAATTTATAATCAATCCTGAATTGAGGAAGTAAAGGGAAAAAAGCAAATTATTTATGTTAGGGCTTCATAAACATAATTTTGTTATTTTCAATCATCCATTGCATGCAAAGTAATATAAAGTATGATCTTCCTACATACTGAGTGATCATTATTCATTCTCTGGGGCTTTCCTGTTCTGAGATGTACAGACTTAGGTGATTTTACCAGGTGGTAATTGGATGAATGGCATTTCTCCTACTTGAACATACTGCCCATAATTGCTAGTAGGCCTTCAAGTTCTAGTCCAAATATAGGATGTTAATAAATCCATGTGTTTAGTTTTTGAGGAAAATAATTATTGAAAGTAAATTCAAATCAATACACTTTGAAATATTAGAGATGGCATTTCCAGTAATCATTTCTCTCTGTAGTTAGGAGTCCATCAGATTCTCTTACTTTGGCTGACAGGTTCTTGAACACTGCAATAAATGTGACAATCAATGCCCTGGAGGCCAAAGATACTAGATGTGCATCGAATGGAATGAATTAATGTTATGATAGGAATCTTACGTGTTGCCCTTCTTTGATTACTTGTCTGTAAAGATGAAATAACCTACAGTATATCCCACATTACACAAATACTAAATTATATTTCCACATTACCCCAATTACTAAAATTACATAAAACTAAAAGATTCAAATATTTGGAAAACCTTAATTGCCTTTGATTTTCCTCTCTGTTAGGGACAGAGAGAAATTACTTATTAAAGAAATCACATGACTAAATAGTAAAGTTTCTACATAATCTGGTAAAAAAATCCAAGCTCATTTGAAAGTTGAGACAGGCAATTTTTGTAAATAATTTGTCTAAACATTATATACTTAAAATATATTTTATTTTAGAAAATATTTAATGTTGAATGCCAGCATAATATACTAAATTGCATTTGATGTACAAGAAATGGAGTATTAAACAATTATTTAGATAATATAAATCTCAAATATAAAATAAAATAAGCATGAGAACTGTCTGTTCTCTCTAGTATATGTGAAATATTAAAGTTCCCTTTAAATTACTACATCTCATTTTCCTGAAAAATTGACATACTTTGGACCAAATAAATATTTCTTGAGCATCACCTTATTTATTGGTGGAAAAATAAATTTGCTCTAATTATGCTTTAAAAATTGGCAAAAATAAAGTTAAACCTAATCTTTCTATTTGCATTTAAATATCTCAAGTATAATAAAGATATTTTAAAACTCATTCATATATGTTATCAAATATGGTAAATACAACACTTTTAAATTATTCTACTTCTATTTTAATGACATTTCATCAGTGGCTCCTGACTTTGCTTAAAATTCCTCTCTGTGTCTTAGCTGATGCATTTTGTAATTATGATTCAGAGCAGAGAATTAAAATTACATCTATGATTTCTTCCTCTGACAAACTATCTCGGTTAACTTTTCTTTCTCTGTAATTACCTTAATGGTTCAGCTGCTGTATAGTTATCCCTGGAAATCTGAGAAACTAGGTAAATGTCTCTTGTAATGTTTCCTACTGTAAAAGCTTGTTAACCCAATATCAAGCCTCATTGAAAACTCTGAGTTAGGCAATAATAAGCTGAAAAAGAAAATATGTTTTCTTATAAACATCTCTAAGTACTGAATGTAACAAATATAATTATGATGGAGGAAATACAGGCATGAAACATTCTTTTTGATGAGTAGAAGATCAAATTTTAAAAAGTAATCTCCCTTCCTCCAGTCTTGGCTAATGGAAAAGAGTTGGATTTATCCAACCAGAGGTGTAATCTGAAGTGAAACACACAGTGTGTCACTTGGTCTACATATCTGTGCCTCTACTCATCACCTACATAAGCTACAGTCTTCAGATATTTTGTAAATTCTTCTTGTTTGCCATCCAAATATAAAAGGAAAGATAAATTCCACCTTTGTGTTGAGAGTCACCAAAATAAATTTAAGTCACAGATAGAGAAAGCACAAAGACAGGAGTGTAATTTTATACTATGATTTTATTATTTGTATAAAACTAAGAAGTTTCTGTCTTTCTGATTATTGAAATGGGCAAAAATATTGTGATCTTAACAATTTTATTGTGTGAAATTAAGAGCAATTAAGTTTTTCAAGTGTAGCATTGGCTAGAGTGAGATTGTATTTGTTATCGAGTCCATCTTCCGTACTTCCAAAATTATTATTAAATTATTTCAGATTAATAGCCTCAGGCAAATAGCATACATAATATAATTCCAGGAAGTGATAAATGTATTACGAAGAAAACTAGGGCAGGACAAGAGTCATGGTGACTGGTGCTTATTTTGGATAGGTTTAAAAGTGAAAACTTCTTTGTGAAAATTAGATATAAGTAGAGATAAGAATGAAATGAGGACAGAGCTGTATAAATGTTGACTGCAATACCATGTTCAGCCAAAGGCAAATGCAAATTTGAGGGCATTTTCTGCCCTTTGTCTCAGAAGGCAGAAATAAAATCAACGTCTTCCAGATACATCAGTGTCAATGTTAACCATATGATAATTTTTCTGAGTCATAAGTTGTCACTTAGACACTGCATTGAAACTCTCCTACATATGGTAAATTCTATATGTGTACGATTACTTATTGTCCCCTATTTTCCTCACCGTGCATTACCATTACCTTTATTCCAAGATCTTTATCTAGATTAATGGCATTACTGTATACTTGGAACCAACAAGAAACTCCTATATATATAGTTTTTGACTCTTAGTCCTCTGCATATTCATTGGACTCTTTTTTTTCCTCTGATGGTCTATATTCTTCTCCCAGTCTGTTAGCATAAGAAGACATTCACTATATTTATTAGAGTAAATCACATTTAATCAAAAAGTCCACTCCTTAAACCTCACACAAACAAATTATATTAGTAATTTATGAAGTCTCTATATTACTATTTTTATGGCAGGACTCTATTCTAGCCTGAGCCTGACCCTTGTGTAGCATTGCACGTCTTAGGTCAACATGCATCTTTTATTGGCATACTTAGTCTTTCTGAACTACTGTAAGCAGCTAGGTCTAGATTCATCCTGCAGAATTACAGGGTACATTGTGTTAGATAATTGTTTAAACTAAAACTTCATTGACTTAATTGCTCAGGCAGACTTTTGATTTATTTTATTTATTATTTTTTTGTGTGTGACAGCGTCTCATTCTATCACCCATGCTGGAGTGCAGTGGTGTGCTTTTGACTCAATGCAACCTCCACCTCCCAGGTTTAAGTGATTCTCCTGCCTCAGCCTCCCAAGTAGCTGAGACTATAGGGGCACAACACCACACCCAGATAATTTTTCTACATTTATCAGAGATAGGATTTCACCATGTTGGCCAGGCTGGACTTGAACTCCTGATCTCAGGTGATCCATTCACCTTGGCCTCCCAAAGTGCTGGGATTACAGTCATGAGCCACCACACCCGGCCAAATTTTGATGTCTTAATCAGAATTTTTTCCTTTTCTTACACGTGAACATAATCTCTAAGTTCTCAATTCTATGATTTTTGTTTCTGATTTGCTTTTCTCCTGCACCAATCTACCTTTGCATTAATATTGATACCAGTGACTGTCATATAAGATGGTGAATTTGAGGCAGTATTAGCATGCCACTGACACTTGGAAAAACAAAACAGTAAATAGAGATTCACACTGTAAACTTTTTTTCCAAGAAGCACCGTAGGAAATTAACACAAAAAAGGAAAGAAACCACAAACCATTTGAAAGAAGCAGCAACCAGCAGCCTAAATCACAGCCTGGTGAAAACTTGTAAGTCCCCAGAATGTGAGAGGGAGAGAGACTACCTCCAGAAGATACACCCCATCTGGAGAACTTGGCAATTTAGCTCACAAGGGAAGGCGTGAACTCTACCCAGCACTGAAACTGAAAGACGGAACAATGGGGAATATAAAAGTAGCAGCAGTGGGAAGAGCCCAGCATGCATTTCCAGTCTCCAGCACAGACTGAGGACGCCATTCCTGATTCTTTGTCACAGGGGAGCTCACTGAAGTCTGCCAGCTAACTCAGCAGTTGCATGTTGAAAATGCTCCCAACTGAAATTCACAATATAACCTCGGGGGATGACAAACTCCTTTGGCCAGAACAGGGAGGCAAGTGGGAAGTGTGCTGCAACCATGAGCACAGGAGCCAGGCACCCTGGCTTTGGGGGTGGACAGGGAGGCACATGGCCTGAAAGCTGTGCTTCTTGTCTCCAAAGGGAAGGCTTATGAGACGTCTGGGGCAGTTTTGACTTCTATGCTCAGACACGCAATTTAACTAGCTACTGCTAGCAAACACTGTGGGTGAGAGAAATGCCTTGCCAAGTGTGTGGGAGCTGGATGAAGCTTACCTCACCTTCTATTCACCACTCCCTGCAAAACTCTATTGCAGAGGAGGCAGCTATGATTATTTTTGGAACATTACCCAGTGGCCAGAGAACTGCCTCCCAATGCCCCTAGAGCCCTCTGATTTCCCCGCACATAAAGAGGCAGCACATAATCCTGTCTCACTTAGCTCCCCCTGATTTTGCCCTTCCACGTGTCCTGGTAGCTTAACACAAAAGAAAGAAACTGTAGGAAACCCTGTGGCTCTGCTCATCACCTAATAAACCAGAATACCTCCCCTGGGTAATGTAATGCAAGCACAAATCCACCTGCTTCCAGCTCAGCTGGTGCTCTTTTGTAAGTGCCACCTCCTGGCTGGAGGTCACCTGACAGACAATTACAGCATCTCAAGGTAGAATAACAATGTATCCATGAAGTAGAAAACTTGTGTGTGTGAGCTCAGTCATCATCATTGTCTGCAACACCCTGGCTAACCAGGAGGTTCTGCGTCTGCGCAAATGACCAGTCCGCTACTACTACAACTGGTATTTGAGAAAGCCAACACACTAAGGCTATTTAAAACCAAGAAATCTCACAAAGCCTACATCACTCCCTTGCCACATTTATCAGAGCATGTGCTGGTACCTGCTACTGGGACGCTTGAGGACAGATCACATCACTGGATCCCACTGGGCAGCTAAACCCAGAGCAACAGGAACATTTGCAGTTGTTGGGTTCACAGGGACTCCTATTCCTAAGGGAAGAGCAAGTAAACCACATCACGGAAACATCTCATGGGAAAAAAGAATCTGGACTGCAGGCCTGAGTCCCAGATTTTTCCTCTGGCGGAAAGTTTCTTTAAGCAAGGCACAACTGCAGTGCTGAGTTAGCAGAGAAAATGTGTAGCTCTACCCACAGACAAGCAGCTCTGGTGCTCATGAAAGTTCTTCAAGAAGACTTGTTTTCCCTTTTGTCCATCACTGCAGAAACAACTGGGGCATCTCCCATGGGAGCCTAGCATGGGTGCAAATATAGACAGAGTTTCTGAGACACTTCAGGATGATTGAACCCCCACAGGAGGAACACTCTCCAGATACAGGCTTGCATGAGGGGTAGAGTCATGATTCCTCTCCACTTGGACATCAACATTCCTACAGATGTAAAAGGTGTCTGCCTGGTCTGAATAGCCAGAACAATGGGTCAGGAGTATGTCTGGGGAGTGGATAGCTTTCCTACTGGCCTGGCAGGGGAGCTAAGGTAGCTCCTACCCTTCCTTCTGACAAGGCCTTAGTGAATTTCACTGAGAGCTTCCCTGACTGCTTCTGTCAAGGCTGGGACTTTAGCCCCACATTGCATATTGCATTCACCCACCTACTTTAGTCACAAGCAGTTTCCACTCAGGGACACCTCTCCTACTGGCCTGAAGCCTGAACTATTTAACCTAGTGGATAAAATATTGGGGAAAAATAAATTAAAAAGTGCATACCATGGTGGGGTGAGGTGAGCTTCAAGAGACCTCTGCCATTCCAACCCATAGGAGACAGTGGAATTGCTGGCACACTCAACACACATTGCTGCTACAATCATTATCTAAGAAAAGTCATTATAAAAAACAAAAATGAAACTCTATAACCAAGGAACTCACACAGTCTTTACCGCTAAAGTACCAAGACCTGAATTAGGCTGCAATAAACTATAAACATTAAAGTCACATTCTTAAAAGGAAAAAAAACTTTAAAAACATAGTCAAAAACCAAATTTATTAATAATTAAAAGAAATAGCCTGCCCAAATAAGATGAAAAAAATTCTAGTTATATAACAAAATAGGCTTCGATCACATCCCCGAAAGATCACATTAGCTCTATGGCAATAAATCCAAACCAAATTGAAATCTTTGAAATACCACATGAAGATTTCAAAAGATTTGTTATTAAGCTACTCAAGGAGGTACCAGAGAAAGATGAAAACCAGCATAAATTAATTAAACAATTCAGGATATGAATATAAGTTTTCTAAAAAGACAGATTAAAAAACTCAGAAGTTCTGAAAATAAAAGACACATTTAGAAAATTACAAAATGCAGTGGAATTATTCAAAAATAGGCTAGAAAAAGTAGAAGAAAAAATTTCAAAGCTCAAAGACAAAGTTTTCAAATTAACCCAATAAGACAAAAATAAAGAAAAAAGAACAAAAAGAAATTAATAAAGATTCTAAGCAATGTGAGATCGTGTTAGCCAAACCTAAGACTATTTGGTTTTCTCAAGGGAGAAGAGAAAGCAAAAAAGTTAAAAAAAAAAAAAAGAAAACTTATTTGAGGGAATAACTGAGTACAATTTCCTTGATCTTGCTAGAGATTTGGATACTGAAATACAAGAGACCCAAAGAACTCCTGGTAAATTCATCACACACACCAAAAAAGTCTCCACCAAGGCATATACCCATTAGGCTATCTAAAGTGAATATTAAGGAATTAATTCTTAGATCAATGAGATAAAAGTATCAATCTTATAGGAAAACCTATCTGACTAATAGTAGACTTCTTATTAGTAACCTTGTCAACTATAAAAGATTGGGGTCCTGTCTTCAGCTTCCTTAAAAAGGATAACTGCCAACCAAGAATTTTGTATTCAGCAAAAGTAAGTTTTATAAATGAAGGAGAAACAGTCATTTTCAGACAAACACATGCTGAGGGAATTCGTTCCTACCAGGCCAACTCAACAAGAAATGCTAAAAGAAATTCTAAAGCTTAAAACAAAAGGTTGATATGCACCAGAATAGAATGTCTTGAAAGCATAAAACAATAACACAATGTAGAAAACAAAGTGTCTAAGTAACAATTAATGTAACTAAACCTCATATCTCAAAACTAAATTTGAAAGTAAATGGCCTAAACGTCCCACTTAAAACATACATATTGGCAGAATGAGTAAAGAATCACAAACCACGTCTCTGCTCCTAAGCATGAGAATTTGATAAACTCAAGTTAAAAGAGTGAAAAAAGATATTGCATGCAAATGGAAACCAAAATTGAGCAGGAGTAGTGATAATGGTTTGGCTGTGTGTCTCCTCCCAAATCTCATGTTAAATTGTAATTCCTAATGTTGGAGGAGTGAACTTGTGGGAGGTGATTGGATCATGGGGGCAGATTTTCCCCATGACGTTCTTCTAGTGAGTGAGTTCTCATGAGATCTCATGGTTTAAAAGTGTGCAGAACTTTCCACCTGGCTCTCACTCTCTCCTGCCTCCATGGTAAGACACACTTGCTCCCCCTTTGCCTTCTGACATTATTGTAAGGTTCCCAAGGCCTCCCAGTTACGTTTCCTGTGAAGCCTGCAGAACTGTGAGTTGATTTTTTCTTCATAAATTGCCCATCCTCAAATAATTCTTCATAGCAGTGTGAGAATGGACTAAAACAGAAAATTGATTCTGGGAGTGCAGCACTGCTATAAAGATATCTGAAAATATGAAAAGTGAATTTGGAACTGGGTAGTGGGCAGAGGCTGGAAGGGTTCAGAAGAAGATAGTGAGGGAAAGCTTGGAACTCTCTAGGACTTGTTAAATGATTATGATCAAAATGCTGCCAGTGATATAGACAGTGATGTCCAGGCTGAGGAGGTCTCAGATGGAGATGAGGAACTTATTGGGACCTGGAGTAAAGGTCATACTTGTTAGTGACCTCTGCTTTAGCAAAGAGACTGGTGGCATTTTTCCCACTGCTAGAGATCTGGGGAACTTTGAATAAGAAAGAAAATAAAAATTATCTCGCAGAAAAATATTCTAAGCAGCAGAGTTCAAGAGCTGATGTGGCTTTTTCTGAAAGCATTCAGTCATATGTATGAACAATGAGATGTTCTGAAATTGGAACTTATATTTAAAAGGGGAGCAGAGAATAGAATAAAAGTTTGGAAAATTTGTAGCCCAGCCACGTGGTAGAACAAAAAAAAAAATTTCTGGAAATAAATTTATGTCTGTTGCATAAATTTGCATAAGTAAAGAGGAGTCAAATGTTAATAGCCAAGATAATAAGAAAAATGTCTCCAGGGCATTTTAGAGAACTTCACAGAAGCCCCTCCCATCATAGGTCTGGAGGTTTAGGAGGGAGGAGGGTAAAACGGTTTTGTGGACCAGGCCCAGGGCATTCCTGCTCTGTACACCCTCAGGACATGGAACCCTGCATCCCAGTCACTTCAGCTGTAGTCCTGGCTAAAAGGGGCCAAGGTACAACTCTGGTCATGGCTTCAGAGGGTGCAAGCTTTAAGCCTTGGCAGCTTCCATGTAATGTTGAGCCTATGAGTGCACAGAGTGCAAGAGCTGAGGTTTGGGAACCTCCACCTGATTTCAAAGGATCTATGGAGATGCCTGGATGAAAGGATTGATAAAAGGATCAATCAAACAAGAAGATGTTAGAAACATAAATTTATGTGCACCTAACACAGGAGTGCCCAGATTCATGAAACACTTACTACTAAACCTAAGAAATGAGACAGGCAGCAACACAATAACAGTGGTGGACTTCACCACTCTACTGACAGCACTAAACAGATCATCGAGACAGAAAGTCAACAAAGAAAAAATGGACTTGAACTACACTCTGTAACAAATGAACCAAACATGTATTTACAGAACATTCTACCCCAAAACTCCAGAATATACACTTTTCTCATCAACTCATGAAAGTTTCTCCAAGACAGACCATATGATCAGTCACAACAAGAGTCTCAATAAGATTAAAAATATCAAAATTACATAAAGTATCTTTGCAGACCACAGTGGAATAAAACTAGAAATCATCTACAAAAGGAACCCTCAAAACTGTACAAATAAATGTAAGGTAAACAATCCTCCTCAATAATTTTTGTGTTAACTATGAAATCAAGATGAACATTTAATAAAGTATTTGAAATAAATGATAATAATGACAGAAGTAATCAAAACCTCTGGGATACAGCAAAAGCAGTGTGAAGAGAAAAGTTTGTAGCACTAAATGCCAACCTCAAAAAGTCTGGAAAATAACAAATTGACAATTGAATGTCACATCTCAAGGAACTAGAGAAACAAAAACAAACTAAATCCAAAGTTAGCAGCAGAAAATAAATAGCAAAAATCAGAGCACAGCAAAATGAAATTGAAACAAACAAATCAAAAAATAAAACACCAAAAAAAAAAAAAAAAGTAATTGATATGGTTTGGCTTTGTGTTCCCACTGAAATCCCATCTTGAATCTTAATAATCCCCAGTGTGTCAAGTGCAGGAGGAGGTGGAGATAATTGAATCCTGGGGGTAGTTTCACTGATGCTGTTCTTGTGATAATGAGTGAGTCTCACAAGTTCTGGTGATTTTATAAGCATCTAGCATTTTCCCTACTTGCACTCACTTCTCTCTCCTGCTGTCCTGTGAAGACATGCCTTCTGTCATGATTGTAAGTTTCCTGAAGCCTCCTGAGTCATGTGGAACTGTGAGTAAATTAAACCTCTTTTCTTTATAAATTACCCAGTCTCAAGTATTTTTTCATAGCAGTGTGAGAACAGACTAATACAAACAATGAAACAAAAAAAACGGCTTCTTTGAAAAGAAACAAAATTGATAGAACATTAGCTAGATTAGCCAAGAATAGAAGAGACACAATTCAAATAAATTCGATTAGAAATGAAACTGGAGACATCACAACTGACACCACAGAAAGATAAAATATCATTTGAAACTACTATGAACACCTCTATGCACATAAAGTAGAAAATCTAGAGGAAATGAATAAATTCCTGGAAACACATAACCTTCCTTGATTAAATCAGGAAGAAACAGAAACCATGAACTGACCAATTACAAGGAGTGAGACTGAATCAGTAATTTAGAAATTGCCAACAACAACAACAACAACAAAAAAGGCAAGGGCCAGGTGGATTCACAGCTGAATTCTACCAGACATTCAAAGAAGATTTGGTGCTGAACCTACTGAAACTATTTTCAAAAATTAAAAAGAGAGGGAATTCTCTCCAAGTTATTTTATGAACTAGTGTCACCCTGATACCTAAATCAGGAAAGAACATAGAACAATAAAGGGAAACTACAAACCAATATACCTGATGACTGTTAATGCAAAATTCTCAACAAAATATTAGCTTACCAAATCCAACAGCACATCAAAAAAAAAAAAAAAAAAAAAAAAACGATACACAAGGATCAACTGGGTTTCATCCTAGGAATGCAGAGTTGGTTTAATATATGCAAGTCAAGATATGTGATACATCACATAAACAAAATTAAAAACAATAATCATGTGATTATTTTGATAGATACAGAAACAGCATGCATTTGAGAAAGGCAGCATCCCTTTATCATAAGAATTCAATAAACTAGGCATAGAAGGGACTTCCCTCAAAATAATAAAGGCTATGTATGACAAACCAATAACCAACATCATACTGAATGGAGAAACGTTGAAAGCATTCCTTCTGAGAATTGAAATAAGACAAGAATGAAATGATGACCACTTATATTCAACATAGTACTGGAAATCCTAGCCAGAGGAATCAGGCAAGAGAAAGAAATAAAGGGCATAAAATTAGAAAAAATAAAAGTAAACCATTGCTTTTCGTTGGTAATATAATTGCTGTATTAGCCAGGGTTCTCTAGAGGGACAGAACTATACACACACACACACACACACACACACACACACACACACACACACACACAGTTGGCTTCCCTACTTTTGAGATTTTGGAACTCTGACTAGCTTCCTTGCTCCTCAGCTTGCAAACAGCCTACTGTGGGACTTTATGATGTGATTGTGTGAGTCAATACTCCTTAATGAACTCCTATATATATATGAGTTTATAGATTATATATACTATATATGACATATAAACATATTTGTGTGTGTGTGTATATATATAGGAGTTTATAGATTGTGGATATATTTGAGTTTATATATGATGGATGACTGATTGGAAAGGGGAAAAGGATTTTTTCAGAGATGATGAAAATTTCCAGTATCTATTTTGTATAATGGCTGTATCTTTGTCAAAACTCATCAAACTGAACACTTAAGATCTGTACACTTTACTGTATGTATATGAGTGTATATATATAGTAGTCTATATATGCATGTATATGTATACATAGGTAAAATATATGTATATATATTATACATGTAACATGTATATATGTATATATTATATATGTAACGTGTGTGTGTGTGTGTGTATATATATAAAACACCTCAGGTTACAAAATCAATGTACACAAATAAGTAACACTGCTATACACTAATAACAACCCAGCTGAGAAAAGAAATAAAACTCTTTTCCTTTTACAATAGCAGCAATTAAATAAATAAAACACTTAAGAATGTACTTATAAACCAACCAAAATACCTACAACCAACTAATCTTTGAAAAATCATATAAAAACATAAATTGGGGAAAAGAAACCCTATTTAATAAATTGTGCTTAGAAATCTGTCTAGCCACATGTAGAAAAATAAAACTGGATTTCTATCTCTCATCTTATAAAAAAATCAATTCAAGATGCATCAAAATCTTAAATCTAGGATCTGAAACTATAAACTCTCTAGAAGATAGCCTAGGAAAAACTTTTCTGAATATCGGTCTAGGCAAATAATTCATGACTACACCCCCAAGAAGCAAATGCAACAAAAACAAAAATTAATAAAAGGGACTTAATTAAACTGAAGCTCTTCTGTACAGCAAAAGAAGTAATCATCAGAGTAAGCAGACAATGCACAGAATGGGAGAAAATATTTGCCGACTCTGCAGGTGACAAAGGACTAATATTGAGAATCTACCAGGAACTAAAATCAGCAAGAAACAAAAAATAAAAAATAAAATCCCATCGAAAGTGAAAAAATGACATGAATAGACATTTCCCAAAAGAATATAGACAAATGACCAATAAACATAGGAAAAATGCCTAACATTAGTAATCATCAAGGAACTGCAAATTAAAACCACAATCTACCTTATCCTGAAAGAATGGCCATTATTAAAAAGTCAAAAAACAGTAAATGTTAACACGGACATGGTAAAAAAGAAATGCTTATATACTGTTGGTTGGAATGAGAATTAGTACAACCTGTATGGAAAAAAAGTATAGAAATTTCTTAAAGAACTAAAGGTTGGTCTACCATTTGATCCAGCAATCCCATTACTGGGTATCTATCCAAGGGAAAATAAGATGTCATTATATCAAAAAGATGCCTGAACGTGTATGATTATTACAGCATAATTCACAATTGCAAAAACTATGGAACCAATCTAAGTGCCCAATGACCAATTAATAGATAAAGAAAATGTGGTATACATACACCATGGAATACTGCTCAGCCATAAAAAAAAAAGAATGAAATTATGTCTTTTTCAGCAATTTGGACAGAGCTGGAGGCCATTATTCTAGGTAACGTAACTTGGGAATGAAAATCAAATACTGTATGTTCTCACTCATAAATGGGAGCTAAGTGTACACAAAGGCAAAATGGACTATGGAGACATGGACAGGAAAGGGTAGAAGGGAGAGAAAGGGACAAAAAGTATATATTGGGTGAAAATTACACTACTTGATGACAGGTGCTCTAAAATCTCAGACTTCACCACTATATAATTCATTCATGTAACCAAAAACCACTTGTACACCAAAAGCTACTGAAAAAAAATATTTAAAAAGAGAGAATGGGACATAAAAAATATGATGATGGCTGAAAACATTTCCATTTTTTGTAAAAGACATAAATTTCCAGATCTTAGAAGTTCAGTGAATACCAAGCAGAGAAAAATACAATGAAAATAGTACTAGGGCACATCAGAGTTAAACTATTAGAAACCAAATATAAAGAAAAACTCTGGAAAGCAGCCAGAGAAAAATTGCATGTTACAAGCAAGGGAAGAATGATTTGAAGCATCACTGACTTCTCATCAGAAACTATAAAGGCCAGAAGTCACTGGAATAACATCTTTAAAGTGCTTGAAAAAAGCCAGTCAATCCAGAATGCTATGTTCAGTGAATATATCCTTCAATGATGAAGACAAACTGAAGGCATTTTTAGATTTAAAAAAAAAAAAAAAACCTAAGGGAATTCACTTCCAGCAGATCTGTGCTACAAAGAATGCTAAAGGAAGTTGTTCTTCAGAATAGAAACACAGATCTTCAGGGAAGAATAAAAAACACTTGAAATGATACATATGTGGATAAACATTAAATATGATTTTTCTAGTCATTTCTTTGGAATACATATAATTAATCAAAACAAAAATCATTACATTGTATTGTGTGGTTAATAGTATATGCAGATATAATACATTTGATTCTACAGCAAAAGGATGAAGGAAGTAGGTAATGTACTGATTCTTACTTTTTTTTTGAGATGGTGTCTCACTCTGTCGCCCAGGCTGGAGTCCAGTGGCGTGATCTCTGCTCACTGAAAACTCCGCCTCCCAAGTGGCTGGGACTACAGGCACCCACCACCACGCCCAGCTAATTTTTATTATTATTATTATTATTATTATTTTTATTTTTAGTAGAGACGAAGTTTCACCTTGTTAGCCGGGATGGTCTGGATCTCCTGACCTCGTGATCCACCGACGTCGGCCTCCCAAAGTGCTGTGATCTTACATTTTATGTGAAATAGTCAAAGTTAACAAAGTACACTATGTACATTGTGGAAATATAAGGATGTATAATTCTAGAGCTACCATTAAAAACACAATGCAAAGTCACAAATTAAAAAGCTCATCTATGTTTTAAAATGTAACTGTAAAAAATCCCAGAAAAATTCAACTTCATGCAATAAGGTGGATGAAAGTCAAGACATCCTGAGCAAAAGAAGCCAAACACAATAATAAACATTCCATGATTCTACTCACATGACATTCTACAACGGATGAACTAACAAACTGGATCTTCAGCAAGAAGAAACTGTTGGTTCTTTGGGTGGAACAACAGGGCGACATGATGGATGACTAATTGGAAAGGGGAAAAAGGGATTTTTCTGAGGTGATGAAAATTTCCAGTATCTATTTTGTATAATGGCTACACATTTGTCAAAACTCATCAAATTGAACACTTAAGATCTGTACACTTTACTGTATGTAACTACACCTCAATTAAAAATTAAGTTGAAAATATATTGACACCAGGCAGGCCTGATGAAAATGTAAGATTGCTAAGTGAATTAATGAGAGACTACCCTAGGTAAGTAAATAATTTGTAATAAAATATTAATCTAATCTATAACCTATGATCAGGCAAAAGCAAATCATTTGTTATTAAAACAGCCAGTCTCCTGCACTTAAAAAAATTCCTGTGTCTATGCTGTTCTTCCTGCTTGAGGAAATCTCTCTCCCGAGCATACTTCATTTCTGCCAAAATCCCACTCATCTTGAGGTCCTATATCAGTGAGCATATACTCCAAGCAATTTTCTCTTTTATCTCAACCTTTAACATTATAGGACAGTGTGGCTCCCTTATTCTTCTTATATGCTGTATTTTAAAAATTTCATATGTATTATTTCTTCTAAGGTTCATTTTTCACTAATATCTTTCTCAATTAGTTCCACAGTATTGGCAGTTTCTGTGTGTGTGTGTGTGTGTGTTTTGTTGTTGTTGTTTTTTTGTTTTCTTTTTTTTTTTTGAGACGAATTCTCGCTCTGTCCCCCAAGTTGGGGTGCAGTGGCGCCAGCTCAGCTCACTACAAGCTCCACCTCCTGGGTTCACACCATTCTCCTGCCTCAGCCTCCCGAGTAACTGGGACTGCAGGAACACACCACCACGCCCAGATAATTTTTGTATTTTTAGTAGAGATGAGGTTTCACCATGTTGGCCAGGATGGTCTCGATCTCTTTGACCTCGTGATCCGCTCACCTCAGCCTCCCAAAGAGTTGGGATTACAGGAGTGAGCCACTGCGCCTGGCTGGCAATTTCTGTTTTAAAAGCAGCAGTCATTACTACCAGTCTTCCACCATGCCTCATCAATAAGCATTTCTCTCCTGACATGTTTGTTTAGGTTAATGGAATTGTTACAAAACAGCTGACTCTAGCAAGAAACCCCTGAAGACATGGTTCTTGACTCTTCCTTCTTCCTCACATTCCTAGACATTTCTCTTTAACTACATTAGTTCATACTTCTCTTCCAACATATCAAGTTCCTCCCTAGACTGTAAATTCTCTCTAACCAAAGGGTTATGTTTGTTCATATCTATGTAGCCAATGCAACACAATGCTGACTCATAAATTATTAGTTAATTTTAAAAGTTCTTTTTTTTTTTCATTTCTGTCTACTAACTTGGTCTCTCTAATGTATCCAAAACACATAATTTTATTTCTGCTTTGGTTCTTTTGCAATTCTCGGTTCCCTCTGCCTAGAACATTTCATCACAGGAAAAATATTCAAACAGCTCCCTCACTTATTTCATATTCTTGTTTCCTCCATAGTCTGACATTTTAAAATATGTTCATGAGAATGGGGTGTGAGGTGCTGGTGTGGATATATTCCAGGTAGTAAGTAAGCTCTGTAATGCTTGGGACTTGGTTTATTTTTCAACACTCTAGCTCCAAGTTTTAAGAATACAGCCGGGCGCAGGGTCTCACGCCTGTAATCCCAGCACTTTGGGAGGCCGAGGCAGGCGGATCACCTGAGGTCAGGAGTTCCAGACCAGCCTGGCACATGGCGAAACCCTGCCTCTACTAAAAATACAAAAATCAGCCAAGTCTGGTGGCACGGGTCTGTAATCCCATCTACTCTGGAGGCTGAGGCAGGAGAAGCTCTTGAACTCAGGAGGCGGAGGTTGCAGTAAGCTGAGATCATGCCACTGCACTCAAGCTTAGGTGACAAAACGAGACTCTGTCTCAAATAAATAAATAGAATTTTAAAATAAAATAAAATACATCTGGTATAATGTAGGTGCTCAGTTATTTCTTAAATAAATGATCTTTTAAATAATTAGCTGATTAATTAAGAATTCCCCATTCCCACCTATGCAATTACTTCAGCATGTCAGGCACTTCTTAATTCTTCCTTATGTTTTATGAGGAATAATAGAAAGGGCTCTTAATTTGTATATCCATGAGCCAAATTCTACTGCTTAACGCAACTTCTGCAGTCCACATCATCTTCTATAGGGCTGGGAATTTGACTTTTATAAATGTTAAATCAAATTATAATAATCTTCTATTTTAACATTTGTTAAAGTTTTCTAATATCCATGAGATCATTCAAGTATTTTTTGGGGGGGAATAGATTGCTCTTCAAAACATATTTCCAGCCTCATTCTCCAGCTATGATAATCACAGGAATATTCTATGACATAGCCACATTAGACATTTTGCTATCCTGAATGTATGGTTTTATTTATGCTTAGGAACTTTCCCACCAGATGCTATTTGTATCTGGAAGTGCCATTATCTTCTTACTACAGATTTTCTGATATCAATAATGTAATGTCCTTGATTCTATGATGGTAAGTCAAATACAATGCAGATATTAATATAACAGTACAGTTTTATCGTACATTTAGGCAAAACTTGAGGTCATAAGGGGATAACAGGGGCCTCAGTGTTCAAGATTAGAAAGGATCATAAACGCAGAAATTCAGAAACTTTAAACAATGGCAACGTAGATTTCAAATAAGCTGACACCAAAGTAATGATGTTTTAAAAATTTTTGTTTTTATTTTTATTTCTTTTAATTAACTCTGAATGTCTCATGGTTTGTAAGGATAGTCAAAAAATAAATTTTATCCAGAAATAAAGTCGAAGTTTGTTTTATATACCTTGATATTTATTGAATACATAATGATTTAAAGTTTTCATAGAAATCCTTACCGGGATTTTAAATTACATAAAATTTTTTGTGATTAAGTAACAAAATACTTGTTACATCTTAAGAAAAAATTTTCAATTGAAAAATAATGATTGCCATAGACTGGAGTTCTAATCATCAGTTTACATCCAAATTTTGCATATTTTGTATTCTTTTTATTAAAAGTTCTATAAAAAGTCGGCAGGTATATGAAAGAGAAAATAGAACCTTACTACTGCAAAAAATATCAGTTTAGTGGCCTTAATCTGCCATCTTGTGGTGTAATAGCTTCATCTCACATTTTACACATTCTCTAGGCATTTCAAAATATTTTCTTAAATATATAGAGTAAGTATAAAGGTTGGCTTTATTTTTCTACATTTGATTTTTTAAAATACTTGAATATATCAATTTTATTGTTTCTCTATGCACACATTTACTTGTTACTGAAAATGGAAAAAAAGTAACACATGGAAGACTTCTTTTAATACAATTCAAATTTTTGAAAGTCAGAAAATCAAATTATTATGCTCTTGCAAACTACCCAATGTTTTCTTTCCCCAAGTTACTTTGTTACACATTCTTGATGTTGGGTTACATTTCGCTGATTTCAGCCTTCTAAGACACACAGGAACACTTAGGACCTATTGATGCTTCTTTGGGTCAAATCAAAGAGTGGAGCTAAAGTATATCAAAGTTATTCAAATACATTCAAACTATACAGATCCCTTATGAATTACTGGTATCACAGTAGAAAGGAAAAGATATGTGAAGAAAAATACACAAAAGAACTCATTATCAAAATTATTGTTATAGTCTGTAATAGTATAGAGTAGCTTTCTCAACTGCTGAATAATATTACCAGCAAGAGTAAAAAGTACAATAAAAAAAATGATGGTTGAATCTGCTCAGTGTCATAATTCCCTATTCTAGCATTCTCAGAAGAATGCCACCTAGTGCATGCAGAAAGTGCAGCCACATCTGAATGGTTCCCTTCTCAATTCAGTCTGAACTCCTCTAAGTCCAGTGTCTGTTAGTTCTCTTTGAAGCTGAGAAAATCTGTGTACTAACAGGTATCAATTTTACCACCCTTTCTTTCTGCACAGATAACTGTGTTCTCACTCCCTTCCCCCTGTAAGGCAAGCTATCTCTGATATCCTGGAAAATAATTTCTCTTCTACCCTGTTGTTGAGGTAAACCTTCTGACAGATGAAGATGAGTTGGGAATTTGATACCAGGATCGAGAGTCAAGTTACTACGGTTCTTTATCGACATGTTGGAGCAGAAGTTATGAGAGTCCTCTGAATCATCCTGAGAATTTTTTTTAGTAAGCATTTGAAAAGATTCTGGGATCAAGGGTGGGTTAAGCTTTGTGATGGTTTCATAGATGGTCTAGTCACAGCACTATGCTTCTTCTGGATCTTTGGGTCTCAATACAAGGTGATACTAGACTCTCAAATTGGCACCAGGTAGTCTGGAAAGAACTGTGTAGCCCAGAAATAACTTGAAAACCCAAACTGTAACAAATGTTAGTGAAAGAACTAAACTCTGATTTTTTTTTTTTTTTTTTTTTTTTTACACTTAAGTATTTTTCTAAGCCAATACTATCTTAACCGGTGTTGTATGTTGAATTTTAGTGCCCAACATTTGGCCATTTGGATTTGTTCATTGGTAAATCTTTTTTAATATTATTATCTTGTCTCTCTTTAAACAAATCTTTCAAATTTTCAAATTATTTTGGAGGTGAATTTTTAAAAATACCATCATATAGATTCCTTTGTCTTGATGGGTTTGTTACAATGTTGTTGGCCCAGTTGCTCTTTGATTAGTATTTGGGAGTTAAATATAAAAGTAAATACAAAATAATTTTTAGATGGAAAATCACATTAAAAGCATACTGGGAAATAAGAGTTAATATCACATGGCCAGGGGTTAAAGTATGTTTTTATATTTTCTTTAAAAATGTAAATGCACATTTTTACCACTAAGACATACTAATTGTTTCCTCAATAAGCCAAAACAGAAAAAAACAACTGTTTCTTGTTTTATATGGGAATAAATGTATTTTGGCTTCAAATCATGACCTCAATAATCTAAAATATAGAAATCTGAAGTCAACATTTCACTGTGATCAAAAAGTTTAGCCTTTAAGTAATTGTTGCAGAAAAACAAATTTACTCATTTACCTTTATTTGTTAATATATTATAAACATTAGCTAAGAATGCAATTATTAGAGTGAACATAAACATAGCTCTTTTATAATTTTAAAGTTATGCTAAAATATTTTAGCAATAATATAATCATATGAGCAAATAAGGATCCATACATCATTTCTAGGAAGAAGGATTGATTGAGTATTTTTAAAATGCCTGCTTTGGGGAGTGGCAACAGGGAAATAGTAGAGTGGGAAGCTCTGAATTCCTGTGTTTCATCAGAAACATAATAAAAAATCAGAAATATTGAAAACTCTGTCTTAAGTTTGTAAAACAGTCAAAGTCTTATAGCAGTAAGTGAATGCAGAGTAAATAAAAGTCAGGTAAAAATTCCCCTGGAATGCAAGGAAATCGTAGCCAAAACAAGCTAAACCTAGAATAATCAAAATAGCAAATCCTGGGGAAAGGGAATATCTGATTACCAGAGTTAGCCCATTAAAATTTAGAAATGTCCAGTTTTCAACCAAAAAATAATAAAGCCATACAAAGAAACCAGAAAGTACTGGACACTCAAGAAAAAAGTAATTCACAGAAGTAGGCCCTGAAGAGGCACAAACATTAGACTTTCTATACAAAGACTTTAAATCAAATGTTTTAAAATCATTCAAAGTGCTCAAGAAAAGTATAGAGAAGAACAAAAGGAAAACAGCAAAATAATACATGTGATAACAATATCAAAATAAAGATATAAATTATATAAAGGATCCAAGTAGAATTTCTGGCGCAGACAAGAAAAGTATAATATACTTCTCTCTAGAGATGTATAATAACTGAAACACAAACTTTGCAAGAGAGTTTCAACAGCAGAACGAGCAATCAGGAGAAATAATCAGTGAACTTAAAGAGAGGCAATAGTATTTTTGCAGTGTGAGAAACAGAAAGAAAAAAGATTTTTTAAAAAATGAACTGATCATAAGACACCTGTGGAACATTATAAAGAAGGCCAATGTATTCATTATGGGAGTCCCAGAAAGAAGACTATGAGAAAATAAGGTGGACAGACTATTTTAAGAAAATAATCTGTTCTTGAAATAAAAAAAAATAAAATAAAATAAAACAACCCATAATTTACTACTTAGAAAAAAAAAAAAAGAAATAATGGCTATTTCCCAAATTTAATGAAGAACATGAAACTACACATTACAAATGTTCAGCAAATTTCAGGCAAAATACAGTCAAATCATTGAAAACTAAACACAGAAAAAGCTTAAAAACAACATGAGAGAAGTCACAAAATATTTTCGAAATAATTAGCCGCAGATTTGTTATTGGAAACAATGGAGGACAGAGGCAGTGGGCTGATATAAAATACTGTAAATAGTCTGGGGTTTGGGGTAACAAAACTGTCATCCTAGAATTCTACATACAGCAAAATTGTCCTTCAAGTATTAAAAAAAAAATTGTTAAGGGAACTTGTTACTAATAGACTTACCTTACAAGAAATGCTAAAGGGAATTCATCTAGTTGAAATAAAAGGACCCCAGACAGTGGTTTGAAGCAATATGAGGAAATTAAGAACATTGGTGTAGGTAGCTATGCAGGTAAGTAAAAAAGCCAACCTCGTTGTATTTTTGTTTGTACCTCTTCATAGTTTTCCTATGTGATTTAAAAGACACACGCATAAAATGATAACTGAAAATATATATAATAGGCATACAATTCAAAAAGAGGTAACTTTTATAAGATTGTTAAGAGAGTGGCAGAATGTATGAAAAATAAAATATTATTCATTTATCTGCTGTGTATGAAAGAATCACTTTAGATGCAAAGACACAACAAAGTTTTAAGTAAAATAATGAAAACATACAGTCTATATTAAGAGTTACTACAAAAGACTTGGAATGACTATATTAATATCAGATAAAATAGATTTCCAATAAAATACCTTTCCAAAAGAAAAATATATATGTTGTTGGAAGTTTCAATATAAAATAATTTTAAATGTATACATGCCAAACAATAGAGGCAAAATATATAAAGCAAAAATTGAAAGAATTAAAATGGAAAATAAATAATTCTACAATAATAGTTGGAGACTTCAATACATGACTTTACCATTCAATGCAGAAAGTACAGTCTCTTCCACAAATGGTGCCGGTAAAATGGGATATTTTCATGTAAATTATTGAAGTCAATCCCTTACCTTATACCACATAAAAAAAGTTAAGTCACAACAGATAAAACACCTAAATTTAAGTGTCAATATTACAAACATCTTTAAAAAATGAGGGCAAATCTGCATGGCGGTGGATTTGGCAATAGTTTTAAAATATAATACTAAAAATATAAGCAACAAAAGATAAAATTGGCATATTGGACTTCATTAAATTAAAAAAAAAACTTGTGTATCAAAGACACTATAAAGAAAGTAAAAACCACCCACAGAAAGGGAAAGAATATTTGTAAACTAAATATATGACAAGAAGTTAATATCCAGAATTTGTGAAGGATTTCTACAACTCAACAAGACAAAGAACCTAATCAACAAAACAAACAAAGGACTTCTATAGACATTTCTCCATAGGAGATTGATTAATGGGCCGGGCATGGTGGCTCATGCCTGTAATCCCTGTGATTTGGGAGGCCGACGTGGACAAATCACGAGGTCAGGAGTTCGAGACCAGCCTGGCCAACATGTTGAAATCTCATCTCTACTAAAAATACAAAAAATTAGCCAGGCATGGTGGCAGGTGCTGTAATCCCAGCTACTCAGGAGGCTGAGACAGGAGAATCACTTGAACCTGGGAGGCAGAAGTTGCAGTGAGCCGAGATGGCACCATAGCACTCCAGCCCAAGCAACAGAGTAAGACTCCATCTCAAAAACAAAACAAACAAACAAACAAACACACACACACAGATTGATTTATGGTCAATGGGCACATGAAAAGAATGCTCAAGAAATAGAAAATAGAAAACATGTAAACCAAAATCATACCACTTCAAAAATTCTGTGATGGCTATAATCAGGAAGATGAAAAATAACAAACGTTAGCAAGGATGTGGGGAAATTGGAACTTTTGTACATTGTAGGTGGAAATGTGAAATGATTTAGCTGCTGTAGAAATGTTTGGTTGTTTCTCCAAAAATTAGACATAAGATTACTATATGACTGGCAATTTCCCTCCTAGGTGTATATCTGAAAGAATTAAAATTCGGGACTCAAACAAATATATGCATACCAATATTTTAGCAGTATTATTCACAATAGTTAAAAGGTAGCAATAATACAAGTATCTATAAATAGATGAATAAATAAAATGGGGTATATATTACAATGGAATATTATTCAATCATCAGAAGGAATGAAGTATTGATGTATCCTACAACATGGTTGAACCTTGAAAACAATATACTAAGTGAAATCAACCAAACATAAAGAAGCATACATTTTAGATGAACGAACATGTATGTGAAGTATCTAGAATAGGAAAATTCATAGAGACATAATATAGACTAGAAGTTATCAAGGGCTGGAGTTAAAAGGAATTGGGAAGTTGTTGCCTAATGAGTATAGTAGAGGATTTCTGTTTGGGTTGATAACAAATTTTGGAACTAGATAGTGGTGATGGTTGTACAACATTGTGAATGAAATTCATGGCAGTAAATTGTACATATAAAAATATTAAAATAACAAATGTTATGCTGTATTTTACCACAATAAAAATATAGTTTAAAAAAGAAAATGTCTGTTTTTATAACTGATTTAATGATTACTAACATTAAGAAGAAAGGTAGAAAAAACTTTCCATTGATTTCTGTCACTCTTTTCTTTCGGTTTTTCTGCTTCCTTACTTCATAGTTTTATTCACTGTCCAATTTCCTTCAAAGTAAAAATAATGACAGTCATGACTCCAAATTGAGTCCTTATACTTTTCTAGCTACTACTTATTTTTTTCTTTTTAATATCAAAGATAATTTGCTGTGTATATACTAATAACTCCCCAATATTTATTTCCAACTTTGATCATTCTTCTAGATTCCAGATGTAAGTTTCCAGTTGATTGGTACGGAATTTAACCTTGTATTTTTATGAAAATTTCTAAATTGTCATCTCTATTCTTTACTTTTCAATCTTCTGGTGACATTCTGTGAGTAGTCAGTTAATAATGAAACAAATAATATAACATATATTATCCCAAGTACTGCTGATTTTCCACCTCTTTTTGCTATATTGGCCTATGTACAAACAGAATTTTTCTAACTATAAGTTTTTCTCCATTGACTGAATAAGACTCTCACTTTACCTTTAGCCCTCATTCAATCTTGAACAACACGTATTTCCAACCACACCAAACTTCGCGTACTCTTGCTAAATATTCTCATATATTCTTTTGCTCTTCTTGTTTTGTGGGCCTCTAATAATTCAGCCTCTCCAATTTTTATTATAGTTTAATTCATGCTAAACCCCTTTTATAAGTTTAAAATTCTCCTTGTAGTTCTCCCTGAAATTTCTCAAAAACTATATTTTACTTTTATTTTCCAATTATGTGATTGTGTCATTTAGTCCTGTGAGTGGGATTTTTGTCATTCCTATTTTTGTTTTCATGCATGAATATCACCCATTTGATTCAGGAAGCAAATGATAGTAAAGGCCAGACACTATATAAAAGTAGGTAAAATATTCTATGTTTTGCCATATGGTTTTCCGTATTATTTTTATAAGACTTATCTAGACATAATCAGTTATTTAAAAGACAAAGATATGCAGAGAACTATGGGAAGAGAAAAGTCAGTGTTTCTAGGGAGCAAGATATCATGATAGTTGTAACACCTTGTATTAACAAAGAGGGTATACTTGTAAGTTAAATGTAAAGCACAAAAGACACTTTCATTCTGACCAAAGTCTCCTTATGTCATAATTATCCTTGATTTTTTTGCAGGATTTCTTGTTTTCACACTTACTTTCAGTTGTCATAAAATAGAAACTTCTTTGAATTTCATTTACCTCAGTAGTAATTTTAAATATCACCAGTAGATGCCATCTTTCGATACAAAATGAAAAAGAACTATATGTTTCATAACTTGAAAGTATTAGAAGATGATAGGTATTTAGAAAGGTAGATCAATAGACAGATGCCAGATAAATGATGGATAGGAGGAGGACAGATGGAATAACAGATAATTACAAGAACTGATATTTACGGGTACACTTCCACATGGTAGGTCCTTAAGAAATATGTGTTGAGTGAATGAATAACTTAATTGATGATGTTAGGGATTGACAAATTAGATTGAAACTAGACAAGCAGGCCAACAGGCCCCAGAAATGGTCAGAAAATAAGGTAGTTTTAGGGGATCAGGTAAAAGGAAAAACAGGGCATTAAAAAATTAGAATTAATAGTTGGAGGTGGATCAGAGTAAGTTTGCAACAACTCTAGAATACCGGCCATCATGCAGAAGTTTACAGTGATGGTTAAAATTGGTTGAAGGCGTTTTGAAAAGCCCTTTCATCTTATTCAGGTAGATAAGTCGTTGCCTGAATCTAGTCATAGTATCTGAGATGGAGTTTCAGAATATACGAGGAACAAGAATCTTAGTCTTCATCTCTGGGAAAATTGTACCCAAATTGGAAGCGATTTAAAGATACGTGACAAGACTCAAAAGACAGAGTAGAATTACCTAGCAATGTCCAGAACATTGGAAGTATTCTTTTTCACAGTTGTGTAACACATTTACACTAAGAGATTATTCTACTGCCCAACTGTATTGATATTCACTTATATTCTCTCATGGGATGCTAAACTGCACATGGTTTTACTACAGTTTTATTAATTTTAGTATTTATTTTAACCTTACCCACAGAGATTACCATTTCAATCTAGGCTGGGTATCCAAAATAAGTGAATAGTTGCCAGTGTTATAACACTTCAAATAAGAATAAAATAATTAATTTGCATATACATATATATGTATATGTATGTACATATACATATATATCTGATAGCATTTCTTAGTTTACTTTTATAGGGAATATACCAGATTATGCAGTAAAAAATAACTACTTTTGTTAGTTTACCTAAATTAAATAACTTTTTGTTTATTCCAATACACAAATTATCAACAAATAGATATATCATTTATAACCAATTCAGAATTTTAAAATATTGTAGCACTATTACTATTTTTAAACAATGCTGAATATGAACTCCTTATAAAACATTCAGAACTCCTACAATACATGTCATTTATAAAAGATGATTCATGGTTGGGTGTGGTGTCTCAGGCCTGTAATCCTAGCACTTTGGGAGGTCACGGTGGCTGGATTACCTGAGGTCAGGAGTTTGAGACCAGCCTGGCCAACATGGTGAAACCCTGTCTCTACTAAAAATACAAAAATTAGCTGGGTGTGGTGGCGAACACCTGTAATCCTAGCTACTATGGAGGCTGAGGCGGGAGAATAGCTTGAACCAGGGGAGGCAAAGGTTGTAGTGAGCCAAGATTGTGCCACTTCACACCAGCCTGGGCAACAGAGGGCGACTCCATCTCAAAAAAAAAAAAAAAAAAAAAAGACTCATTAATAATTTGTTTGGGATTAAAGGTGAACATTATTACATTATTGTTTCTCAGATAATATGTACAGGGGAAATAAGTCTGAATACATAATATTTTATGCAAAACAAGATCTATCTATGTCTCCCTTCTTCTGAGTAGTAAAAAGTTAATGTTAATATATTTGGATCTCCCCCATCACATAGCTGGGGTTGAGTCTAAGTTCTTGGGGATACATAATGTAGAGAACTTAAGGACTAGTTGTATGATCTTCGATGTCTCTTCCAACCTGTGATAGCATCTCTGGAGACATTTTGAGTTGTTCTAATATCTTACCCTAGCTGTATGCAAGTCACTATTGTATTTTCTCACATTCTTACCTTTTCTCTAATCTGGCTAAAAATTAACTGCTTTCAGAGTTCTCTGTGGTTCCCAAGTTATATCTGTCTATTTTTGAAAAAGCACACCATATTCCGTGGGATTGTTTAGGACACTTTAGGATTTCTGTCCTACTATTTAAATGTCCTGGCAACATGTTAATTCTCCAGGTCATGCTCAGGCGAGTCTGATTTCATCATTGATATGAGATATGATATGCCCTTTATACTCTAGGGCTTTGCCACCACTTCACACTCTATTTAGGAGTAATATTTCCCTCATATTCAAAATTCCTACATCTGTCTATCTGTCTGTCTGTCTGTCTATCCATTCATGTCCCGTAGAGCCTTTTCTCAAGGACTCACCAGTATTACTGGCTCCTAATTCTACTTGTTACTAATCTGCAACACAGAAAAGCCCACCAGTTAACCTGAGGATTTAATAATTTAAATAACATCATGTTTTCTTCTAGTTCTGATGTCTTCATCAGAACTTACTCCCTTTTCACAGGGCTTACGCTTTCTAAGTTCCAACTATAAAAGTTTACATTTTCTATATGATCAATTGAATCACTCCTTTTCTGAGGAATGAATAAAGCCAGTTCCAACGTAGAAAAGTGAGAAAAATCAAGAGTAATAAAAAATCGAGTGTTAAGAATTGGTTAATATTTCAAAAGCAGAATCTCACCATTCTATAAATTATATTCCTAATGTTGCATATAACTATCAGATTTAGTTTGAGGAGCTATTAGAAAGGTGACTAAAGCAAAATGCTCTCATAGATCTCAAATTTAAAGTTTATGTTTATCTCTAAAATTACTACCCTTCTCGGGTCTTAAAAATGTTTCAGAATTCTTAAAATAGTGATTTTAGAATTCAGAAAACTCTCATGGTATTACTAAGCCATTTAGTATGACTTTACTTTCCCAATCATGTAGAAATTCTCTTTTATATGAATATTGATTCAGGTCTAGGTACTGTAGATAAAATTCTAACAACCTACATACACTTTATGGATTAAAAAAAAATGGCAAGATCCATTTTAAGGTCCACAGTTAAATTGCTAATTTGAGAATTTAGCAGTCTTGAATACGCTAGGTTTTCAGCGACTGTGGGAATTTTTAGTTTTAAACACTGATTGAAATGTTCTTAACAAGTTAGATAAGATAGATTCTTTATTCCTTTTTCTGCTTTTTTTTTTCTTTTACTTGTTTCGATATATAGAAATTGTTTTCTCAAAAGTGTTTAATATGGTTTGTATGTTTTCTCCACTCCAAATCTCATGTTGAAATGTGACCTCCAATGTTGGAGGTGGGTCTAGTGAGAGATGTTTGGGTCATGGGGGTGGATTCCTCATGAATAAATGAGCTCTCTCACTCTTTGTGTTCAAGTGAGATCTGGTTGTTTAAAGCAGCCTGTCACCTCCTCTCTCTCTCTGGCCCCTGCTGTTGCTATTTGATGCACTGTCTCTCCATTCACCTTCCACCATAATTGTTAGCTTCCCGAGGGCCTCAGTAGAAGCTCTAGAGATATGGGTGCCATGCTTTTACAGTCTGGAGAACCATGAGCCAAATCAACCTCTTTTCTTTATAAATTACCCAGCCTCAGGTATTTTTTAATAGCTGTACAAACAAACTAATATAGAAAATTGGTACCGAGGAGTAAGGAATTTCTATAAAGATATCTGAAGACGTGGAAGTATCTTTGCTAGTGGGGAACAGGCAGAGTTTGGAAGAGTTTGTAGGTGTCAGGGAAGACAACAGGAAGATGCGAAAAAGTATAGAACTTCTTGAGACTTGTTAAGTGGTAGTGACCAAAATACTAACGGAAATATGGCCAGCGAAGACCAGGCTGATGAGGTCTCAGATGGAAATGACAAAGTTATTGGGAATTAGAGCAAAGGTAACATTTGCTACACTTTAGCAAAGAACTTGGCTGAATTGTGTCATGCTCCTGGACTCTGTGGAAGCTTGAACTTAAGAGTGATGACCTACAGTATCTACCAGCAGAAATATCCAAGCAGCAAAATGTTCAAGCAGTGATGTGCCTGATTTTAACAATCTGTGATCAGATGCAAAAGCAAAGGAATGACTAGAAATTGGAACTTAATTAAAAGGGAAGCAGAGTATAGGACTTTGGAAAAGTCACAATTGGCCATGTGATAGAGAAGGAAAAATCATTTTCAGGATAGAAATTCAAGTGGCATGTGGGGCAACCACTTTCTACAGAGATTAGCATGACTGAAAAAGAGCCAAATTCTAATAGCTGAGATAATGGGCAAAAAACCCTCAAAGACATTTTAGAAATCAGTGAGGCAGTCCCTTTCACCATCGGCCCAAAAGCCTAGAAGAAAAGAACAGGCTTTAGGGACAGGCCTAGGGCCCTGCTGCCCTGTGTGGCCTCAGGACACTGCTCCCTGCATCCCTGCTACTCCAGTTCCAGTTGTGACTCAAAGGGCCTACAGCTCACGCCACTGCTTCAGGGGGTGCAAGCCATAAGTCTTGGTGGCTTTTGTGTGATGTAAAACCTGCAGGTGTGCAGAATGCAAGAGTGAAGGGAGCTTGGTAACTTTCACCTAAATTTCAGAGGATGTATCAGAAAGCCTGGGTGCCAAGGCAGAAACTCACTGCAGGAGCAGAGTCCCCACAGAGAGACTCTACTCAGGTTAGATCTAGTTGTTCAGAAGATTCTGGCATCTCCTCCCTCTCTCTCTTGCCATGCGATGTACTGACTCCCCCTTCATCTTCTACCATGATTGTAAAGCTTTCTAAGGCACTCAACAGAAGTTGAACAGATATATGTGCCATGCTTGTTTTACAGTCTGTAGAACAATGAGCCAAATAAATCTCATTCCTTTACATATTACCCAGCCTCAGGTATATCTTAACAGTATTGCAAACAGGCTAACGCAGTGATCAAAGGAGAGTTAGGGAGAAGTGAGGCTTATGTATATTATTCTATCATCTTTGCTAAAAATTGTATAGCACATTCTATTATTTACAGAATTGATCTTTTATGGGAAGAATCATCAAAATAGAAATACAATAGTCACATAAGTTACAGATAATTCATCAGAATTTTCTTCTTATTCTTTCATACCAATTGTGCTTTCTAATTTCTGAGTTTTCTCAAGAGGAAAGTACTTCAAATGCTCACCTGATAACTGCAGAAATAAAAAGAAAACCTCTTCATGTCACTTAAAAACTATCTAATGTTGTCTAATATAATCTGACTCTGTATGAAGATGAACTAGAAACATGTAAAGAATTGCTTCAATGAGAGTACTCCAGATACCTATTGTGTTAACAGATCTTTTCCTGTGTGAGCAGTGAAATAAATCCTCTCACCTTGAGGAATTATCATCAAATTATTACTCAAATTCCTACTAGCAGAATGTAACCAAGCAATAGAAATAACAAAGGAAAGTATTACCTCAAGAGAAGCAGCATTGTTACCTTATTCATGAATTTCAAACACAGCACTTTGCTTTTATTCATTTTGTGTTCTCAAAAAATTGCTTTTTAGGTAAAAGCAAAGATTTAGTGAATGAAAATAAAATGACATGTTCCCAAAAGCCTGTTCAGTGTGAGACTTTTCCTAAGACTTCTAAATTTCCCATTGTTATAAAGCTTCGGTTCTAAAATATAATTACTGCTGTTAACTATATATGGAATATAACTATTGCTAAGGAGAGAGATTTGATCATTGAAAATTTCACAACTTATTTCATTTATTGTTGCAACTGATGCTGCCTTGAGTATTTCAATGTATTTTTTTTAAATCCACATAATGCAAGATTGCTGATACAGGAATTTGAATAGTATTCAGTGTAGTTTCATAGAGAAATATTCTCGATCTGGGAAAAAAAAAAACTTTTGAATGTCACATTTACATATGTGCTTGAAATTCAATATTGGCAAACAAAGCATGAGAACCAGTATTTAGTTTGAATCATCTTTGTCTTATCCACTAATATTTCCACAAAAATTTAGAGATTATCTTAACAAGTTGAAAAAATTCGTATCACAATTTAGCTGAAATGCTAACATAAAAATGATTTTTTAGAGTACGAACCAGATAAATACTTTTCTCATGCACTTCAATGCCATCTGTATTCTTTCAAAGTAGGGTTCTATTGAGCCAGAGAATAATGTTGTAACAGCTGTCAAAGTGAGTTTGTCTTCTTAATGCTCATATACTAACAACGTGTCATTTACTATTGCCTTCTTCATTGTGTCTGCTCTTCCAGAAGCACACAAATAGTGAAATAGCCTCTAAATTGCATCATCTCATGCTGTTCACCATGGGAAACACAGAGAATATAACTTTGTTTTAAATAGATGTATCTAAGGCTATTCATCAAATATTAGGTAAAGCAAGTAAACTCTGAGGACATTCCAAACTCTGAGTTTCAGTGGTTGTAGGAAAGTGTTAGATAACTTTGTGATTTAACAGGTTTTATTAGAAAATGAGTAGTTCATGTGTTTGTATTGGATAATTTTGCCTTTATGATTTCTATATTGCTATTTGGACTAGATACAATAAAAATTACCTTAGTTTGGAATCTTCCAAGTGTTTTCTGGATCTTACAAGTTTTCTTTAAAAAATTTTACTTCGTCCATGAGCTTTTTATTAAAACTGGATTCATCCTTGAAAGCAGTGTGCTTGACATTTCCAAAATGTCATATTTGACATATAATAACATTATCATATAATATAATATTTAAAAGGTGGAAATTCAGAATCAAATTCTTTTGGTCCAGTTACACAGCCTCTCTAAGACCACATTTTTCCTATTTTAGACACCTACTCAGGAGATAGTCCTACCTTGTAGAATTACTGTGAGGGGTAAATTACACAGTGAAAGCAAAGCACTTAGCAGAGTGCTTTACAAAATTTAAGTATTATTGTCACTTCCTATAAATAGCAATAGCTCATAAATTTTATGTAAGAGAAATGGCTCCAAACCACCTTTGGCTTTCTACTTATATCAAGTCTAAATATATCACTTGAACAATAAAGCTCAACTTCAGACAAATTTAAACTCATAGCACGAAAATAACTTTTTTTGTGTAATAGATTGCAACACTCCACATTTATTTTGAATGCTTCTTAATGAGTTTTCATTTTAAATGACTTGAAAAAGGGTATTGTTTAACTACTTTGGTTTGTGTAGCTCCAAACTTGAAATGAATGCTTGAACGTAATGTTTTTTTTTGTTTGTTTTTTTTTTTTTTTTTTTTTTTTTTTTGTAGCCAAATAAACCCAGTGTTTCAAGGGGAGATTGATGTTGAGTGTTTTTTTCTTTCTTTCTTTCCTTTTTACCTTATTTTAGCACAAGATGGGCTCTGTGGTGGACTGAATCACTTATTCACAATGATTTGTTCCTTCTCACTTTAGCTGTGTTTTCCTGAAGGTAATGGATAAGTCCTTAGTTCTTACGAGTTACTAATGGAAGTGTGTGGTATGCATGAATGTCATAAATGCAACAGTATTAAGTTTAAGAACCATTCATTATTTATTACATGTTATATTTTTCTATTTATTAACA
The DNA here is from genome assembly GCF_037993035.2 of Macaca fascicularis. Classification (NCBI taxonomy): domain Eukaryota; kingdom Metazoa; phylum Chordata; class Mammalia; order Primates; family Cercopithecidae; genus Macaca; species Macaca fascicularis. Next base: position 59,685,372 of record NC_088384.1, on the reverse strand, counting down.
ATGTCATATGAGTCTAGTCTGATATACTGCCCAATTTTATTGATATACTATTCAAAATTATTATAACTTTTTAATTGAAATCACTCAGTTACATAGCAGACATGACTGTGTAATATATGTAAATGTAAAATATTTAAGTTTGCTAAATGTAAGGTTATCTAACACTTTCCTACAATCATTGAAACTCAGAGTTTGAAATGTCCTCAGCGTTTATTTGCTTTACCTAATATTTGATGAACAGCCTTAGATACATCTATTCAAAACAAAGTTATATTCTCTCAGTGGGTTCTTTGCAGAGGCTATTAATTTTAAAAGAATGTTCCTTTGAAAAAAAATCCTTCTTTAAAAATTAAATAAGAAAAAAATGTATTACCAATAATAGAATTACTATAGGTAGTTGTTTTCTGAAATTTTCTAATTTTGTTAGCTCTAGTCATATAATTCAATAAATATCAATTTATTAATTGGTATATTTAATTAGTATTATTTTAATTGTTCCACTGTTTGTAACTTACACACACACACACAGAAAGAGAGAAGCTTTTTTCAGTTGGGAAGACATTTTATACAATTTCTTTTGTATTTCTAGTTCTCTAACATGTTCTGTGCAGTCTTTGCTTTCCTGCTTGTCAGATGAAATGCCTAATTACATGTATACTTCTACACTTGTGCACTGGTGAATTGTTTAGTGTGGAGAGTTAATTGTGAAGTTTGGAATTTTCTTTAATAATGTTCATGTATATTTATGATAGTTAAACATTGCATGACTTTTTTTCTGGATTGTAGAGATTCTATTTCTTTCTTTCTTTCTTTCTTTTCTTCTTTCTTTCATTCCTTACATCCTTCCTTCCATTTTGCTTTCATTTTATTTAATGTTTTGCATTAATGATACTATACTGCTTCTTAGAGTATTAATGCCAGTCATTTTAAGCATTAATTACTCCCTGTAGTACCAGGTGTCCATAATATCACGTTCTATGCCAGTTTTTGTTGGTTAGTTTGCATTTGCTTGCTTTGAGAATAATTTCCTAAGATATTAGAGAAGCAAATTGAAATCTGTCAGCTAAAGGTGAAAAAAATAATCACTTTTAGTAAAAAAAAAGTCAACTTACTTTTCTAAGACCGTATTATATGTTGATAAGTCACTATTTCTACAAGGCTACTTAGCCTTCTCAGAAAAGGTATCACAGCTATGTGAGGCAATCAATTATACTCATGTGGTGCTATAGAAAGAACGTGCTGAGCCCATCCATTTTGCCCCATTCTTGAAAGCCAAAGTAGCACATATGCTAAGGACTTATCCAGACCCTTCTTAAATCAACTTCAGCAATTGTTTCCTTGAGAAAGTTTTACAGTCTGAAGATGTTTTCCCTGGTTTCACTTTCTCACAAGAGAAAGCAGACAGCAACTCAAGAAACCATGAGTTGAGACCAACAAATAAGCCTCTGTATCCCCAGGCTGAAAATAAATTCTAAGGATCTGGAGATATTATTCCTTCTTTGCAAGCCATGGTGTTTATCTTTTCCAATCTACCATCACTTATTTCTGATAACAATATAACTTTTCTCTAAGTTATAAATGGCTCACTGGGTCTATAAGTGATGTAAATATACATAGAGTTACTAGGAATTTATTTGCATTTGAACTAGCTAATACATTTTTCATATCTGTAAAACCTACAAGTTCTTATTTTGCCCTCTATGAATTTAGTACTATTTGTGCTCATTCCAGTCATTCCTTTACGTTTTTAAATTATATTTTATTGCTTTTTGGATAGAGGAATTACGCAGATAAATATCCTGTGTAACAAAATGTTAATTTTGTTGTAGCTATGAGCTACACAATTTTAGTCATGAAAAGAGCAAGCAAACTAGATTTGGCAGAAATTAAAGTAGTCCTGATTCAGCATTAACCTTACACAAAACCTAGATTCTCTTGTAATCAAATCAGACATACAATTAGATCAGCATAATTAAATTCCCCATCTCTTAGGGAACATCAGAATGCACATGCGTAGGATTCATTTTTTTCCCTTTGTCCCTAGCTGCAGTATTGAAAATCTACACCCAAGAACTCAGCTGGGTCTGCCACTTAAGGAGAGAAGTTCTTTTCCACTGATACTCCTTAAAATTAACTTTGCTGAAAAACTAATTGTATTTTTTAGAAAAACAAAGTTGCAATATTTTCCATTAAGTTTAATTTGGTTCCATTGTTCATCCACAATTTTAAATAATAAAATTATTTTTAACACAATTAACAATCAGGGATTAAGAATGCAAAAATGCATTCTTCTGTCATAATGGATTTTTTAAATAATCAAAAGATGTGTTGATCAACATCAATATAAATTTTGTTTTCACACTTTAGCTCAGCCATTAAAAATGAAAAAAATTAAAAAATAAAATTAATATTTATTGATTTTTGTTTGATATATATTCTATGATTTTTACAATCTTCACATGAAATGCCATTATCACCTTTCTTAATATAAACATGTTATTTAAAAAGCTATGCATAGTTGATTTAAAGTTTACCACAAGATATGCACATTATCAAATTATAAGTTAAGTTAAAAAATAATGTTGGCCAAAATGTACCACCCAAATCCAGCATGAAAAATAAGCAATTTCAAAAAAATATTTGTTTTAAAAGAAAAAAGAGCAGGTATAAAGAATATAAGGTGTAAAATACTTATTTATTCATCTCTAAATATAGGTGTTACTACAGCAACTAGGATGAGGATTATGTTAAATGAATGAAATAAATCTTCAAAATACACCTTTTTAAATGTACTATCCTCCTCCAAGGACTAGATGAATTCTCTAGGATAATTCAAAGAAAACCAGTGCAGAGTTTAATCAAGCATGATTTTTAATTTTACTCCCACAGCCATAACCTCTTGAAAGACTGTTCTATCAAATTCTTTCTTTAGCAGAGAATGATTTATGTTTCCATATTCCAGAGACAAATACTTTGTTCTTATACTCAGTAAAACACACCTTTCCTTGTTATTATCTTCCAAGGTGTCGGCTAAGGCATAGCATAAAATATGTTTATTTGTGACTCCAAAAATAAGGCTTACAATAACTAAGATAAAAAGGTAATGGGCTGTGAGCTTGATCAATGTGAGTTTCAGAACCCAGAGAGAAAAATAATAATAAGCAGCTGTCAATTTTTCCATCAAAACTCCTTTAGAGGTATAATATTTAGAGAGATGCTTTGATACACACTCCTTTTCTATTCAGAAACTTCATTCCATGATTCCCAAACTCAATAATTTAGTTAATTTATATTTGTTCTTAGTATTTTAGGTGATATTTCTTCATGAAACTTCAGCTCACAAGTGTGCAAAAGTATCGGATGGTTACATCCTTCAATATATCTTGTGGTTCATATTTATTGCCCTTAACAAAATTTTAAATAAACATTTTGTTCTATCATTACTCTTTAAATTATCTGTGGCCAAAATTAGCCTCCCCAGTCCCCACAGTTTGATAACACACAGTTTACCCCCACATGTGGAGTACCATGTGAATTTAACAGCAGCCCAACTTTTAATGAAATCAGTCCACTTATCACATACTTGGCTACAGAGACAATATCACATTGCTCTAAGATTTTCTTCTCAATTTCTGTACTTATTTCAGCACAGATTGGTAACAATTTATGCATGACCATTCATTTATTAAACATATTGTGTCACAAGCTGTGCAATTGAATATGTAATTTAGATGTTACCTGCTAGAATGAAGATCACAGGAGCAAGAATCTGTTGGTCATATTTCCTGCTATATTCTTAGTAATGAGCACAGTGACTTTGTGCATAAGAGGTAAGGTCTTTTACCAACAATTACTACAGAAATTATATCTAAGAATTGCATATTACCTAATTTGGTTGAAGATTCTTCAGTGTGAATATTTAAAATATCAATTATCCATTTTGATACAACTCTTTTTAAAAAGTATCCTCAATAGAAAACCTAAATATTCTTAAGACTCTAATGAAAAGACCAGTATGATATCTGTGTGGTATATTTATATGGGAATAGTGAGAGGTAGGCTACAAGTACAGGGAAAGACTAAATCATGAATATTTCAGAATCACTGAAGGAGCTGAATTTATTTTGCAAGCAATATGGTACCAAGGAATTTTTCTGAGAAGATAGCCATATAGTCAGAGGTAGTCTTTAGAAAATTTAGTAAGTCAGTGGTTTGCAACATGGCTTGGCAGGGGTGATGACAGAAAGAAGAAATGACAGTTCATTAGATAAATTGCATACAGAATATTACTTGGATAGGAAATGTTCAGAAAACTGTCTTATAATTTCTAACTTCCTTGTCACTTATACAGTAATAAAATTTATTATATTTTAATTAATTCTGCTTAATGTTTTTATTCCATGGACATCATATTTTTTACTAAATTGATAATGCAAAATTTATCAAACCTGGTGATATCGTTTGGTTTTGTGTCCCCATCAAATCTCACCTTGAATTATAATTTCAAAATCCCCATGTGTTCTGGGAGGGACACAGTGGGAGGTAATTGAATCGGGGGGCGGTTCCCCAATGCTGTCCTCATGATAGTGAGTGAGTTTTCATGAGATTTGATGATTTCATAAGGGGTTTTTTATCCCTTTACTGTGTACTTCTCTCTCTCCTGCTGTCACGTGAAGAAGGACATGTTTGCTTCCCCTTCCACCATGATTGCAAGCTTTCTAAGGGCTCCCCAGCCTTGCAGAATGGTGAGTCAATTAAAACTTTTTCCTTTATAAATTACCCAGTCTCAAGCAGCTCTTTATAGCAGTATGAGAATGGACTAATACACCTGGTAAACAATAAGTAGGACTACCTAAAGATCCCTTAGTAAGCGGCATAAATACTAGAATACGGAACTAATCTCCATAGATATTCTAGACATTGACATTTCTGTGATGGAGTGTAATAGTCTTTGTGATATAAACACACTTCCTCCAAATTCAAATACAATTTGATGCATTTTGCACTACACCATTCCAGGAAACAGGTAAAATGTTTGATAGCATCGCTGGATTCTGGGGCCAAAATTTGATGTAACCAGTTACCATGTTTTTAGTACAACCGTATTCAGAAGATTCTTGAAATTGTTCAAGCTGAGGTCCACACTGCTCATCTCCCCGGGTCTGATCACCATACCCACAATGTTTTGCCTAGTTTCTGTGGCAAGTAGAAAGCTCTAAGTTTAGTCTACTGGAGTTTCAGTGTGAAGCGATGAACCTTTCTGGGAGCAACCCATATCCCTTTTGAGAAATATTTCTGTCCTTGAAACTGGACTCTGGAAAACTGAATATTCTTAAATTGGAGGCAAAAATATCTTGAACCATTAAATATTCTCCATGATCTGTTAGTACGGTATTCGTCAAGTCTTAAATCTCAGTATGCAAAGCTACTCTATAATGAAGTGAAAGGGACAAATATGCAGTAGGACCTATTCAAATCCAAAAGACCAAGTAGGTTACACATGGTAGTTTCTTATTTTTCCATGACAGCAGCATTGCTTCCTCTCTCAGCTCTTCCTATAAACTTATGTGGATTTTCATTAAAAAGTTGAAAGTAAAAGAAGAGAGGTAGGCTTGATTTACATATAAATAATCTTTGCTTAAATTGACCCTCTAAAATAAACTGAGGTAGCATTACAGTATTTCTTAGGTATAACTATAAAACACAGGGGAAATGTACATTTCCATGAGGTAGAACTTTCATCAGTACATATGATTGTCAACTTTTCCCTAATACAAGAGCGTCCAGAGTTACAGATTTATACAAGAGTGTCATAATGCCAACATTTTTAACATTTGTGCCAGAAAATCCTTGTCATGGGGTGCTGTCCATGTGCATTGCTGGATGCTTCATAGCATCCTTTGCCTCTACCCACTAAAATGCCAGTAGCACAGTGAAAACAAAAAAAAAAGTTTCCATCATTGTTCCCTCTCACATTGAGAACAATTAATTTACACTAATTATTGGGCAATTTTTAATTGTTTAGCTAGATGACTGCGTACTTGGAAGAGATGAGACTGAGAAGGGGTAGCAAGTAATTCTGGGAAAGCAGTATATTCAATGTACCTCACAGAATATGCGCAGGCTGTGAGCATGTTTGTGTCCCATGCTCGCCAAAGTACATGCACTCTAGAAGAGCCCCTGAGTAACTCAGTGGAAAAGACAGATGCCTATCAATTTTCCTATGTGACGACCTCAAAGTTTGCTCAATGGACTAATGAATAATCACATTTATACGGTAGTGAGATGAAGGTTTTATATGTGTTTTATTTCTCAATAAGCTTTATGTGGAGTAAGTGTCCAACTGTTCAAGAACAAATACCAAAAATGTTACTGATAAATCATAATTCCCTGAGGACAGTAACCAGCCAATCAATGGTGGGAAAAAAACTGGACCCTTCTGATAATAAATGAAGTTGTTATTTGTCCTGGAATAGACACATAATCTGGATATAGATGTGCTTTACCTTTCTCTCTCCCTCCCCCTACACTTTCTTTATGATTGTTTCTTGAGCTATTCTGTACCTCATTGTCCATCTAATAATGCTCCAATGTGTGTACTGTTACATAGAACATAATTTATCGCCATTGTTAAGGCAGATGTTCACGGGATTTACTGAACTCACCATGTCCCTACAATTCAGAAGTTGTTGTCCCTATAGAACATTGTGATATCTATTAACATACCTTTTATAATGTTAACTTGAGTTTCAGTAATGTCGCAAAAAATACGATATATGCTCTGATCCAGGGGAAATTTTATGTCATCATTTTTCTCTTAGCTAGACAAAAAAAGAGTGGGTATATAGATGGTATACATATTTTGTTAGATTTATACCAAAGTACTTCACGTTGTTTAGTGCTGTTAAAAATGGTATTGTATTTTTTGTTTCAAATTCCAGTTGTCTATCAAAGGTATATAGAACAGCAACAATGTTTTGTACATTAAACTGGTATGTTACAACGTTGCAGCAACAGCTTATTCATGTCTGAATTTTCTTTTGGTCAATTGTTGGGGATTTTTTTACATAGACAATCATGTTATCTATGAACATATATAGTTTTATTTCTTCCATCTCAAACTGTATAACTTTCATTTTCTTTTTTGTCTTGTTGCATTAGTCAGGATTTTAGCAAAATGTTGAATAGGAGACATGAGAGGTGACATACTAGCCTTGTTTCCAGTCATAGGCTGATAGAATGTAGCTTCTCTCTACTGGATATGACGTTAACTCTACTTTTTAAAAATATATTCCTTGTTGATTTGAATAAATCCTCCACTATTTCTAATATGCTATGAATTGTTTTCATGAAAAAATGTGTTGGATCTTGTCAAACACTTTTTCTGCATAGATGGATATCATCCAATGATTTTTTTGTTAGCCTGTTGATGTGGTAAATTACATTATTTTATAATATTTTCAAGTATTGACACAGCCTTGAAAAGTTGAAATACATCTTACGTAGTTGTGGTATACATTATACATAGTTCTTTATATACCTTCTTAGATTTGCTGTAGTAATAATTACTTGACAATGTTTACATCTATCTGCTTTTATTTTATTTAGACCATGCATACTTAAAGTGATTGATTGTTGAAATAGTTAGATTAATATCTACCATATTTGTACTCCTTACTAAAGTGGAACTTGTTTGGTTCTTTTCATATTTTCCTCTCTTTACTTGCCTTCTGTGGTGTGAATTGAGTACTTTATGTGATACCATTTTACCTTCTCTTAGGACATCAGTAATATTTTCTTTAAAAATTTTTATAGTGAGTACTCTTAAATGTTTTTTTGTTTGTTTATTTTTAAATTTCAACCAGTTATACTTGATTCTCTATGGAGAAAGTCCACAGGACTCCTCATATTGTTATTCTTAAAGTGCTTCTGTTCTGTTCAGGTGTTGATTTGATTTAAATTTGATAAAATTGAAACTGAACTTTTATGTCAACTTAGGAAGAATTGACTGCCTAGCTAAATTAACTCTTTGAATCCGTGAGCATTAAATACCTTCCTGAGTATTTAAATGATTTTTAATGTTTCTTAACTTGCCTTATACAGGTTTTAAAAATTTCATTAGCTATGTTTTGAAGGATTTTATTTTTTATTCCATTATAAATGGAATAAGGCAGCACTATAGAATATGTTATGGTGAACAAATGTTCTTAGTGTTAATAGGAGATGGGATACATGAGAAAATGAATTTATCGAAACTAAACAATGCATTTAAGATCTGTGTATTTTAGCTTATTTAATGTACGGGCTCTCAGTCATAGGTTATTTTGTCTCAAGGAATATTTAGCACTGTGTGAAATCATTCTTGTTTTTAACACCAGTGCGGAGGTGATAATGGCTCTGTGAGTAAAATCCATGGATGCTGCTGGACATTCTAAAACTCCTAAAACAGGTCCCATGTAACAAATAATTCTCCAGCCTAAAAGAGCAATAATGCTGCTGTTGAGAAACTCTTACATAAAGTGCATGTGACTTTTAAAAATTACATTTGTAAAATTAAAAAAAATATTGTTTAGTAACTCAGAGGACAACTTAGTAGACAATTTAGTATCTAAGAGTAAGTCAGGGTATTAACATAAATGTTAGTATACTTTGAAAGTATCAATGTACAAATTTTCTGAGAAGAGTTATATTTCACTGAACAAAAAATAAAACGCTTATTATGTAAAGGTAAATATGAAAATTTCAACAAATATTATAAATTGAGAACGGATGCAAAAGCGATCTCTATCATTTTGAAACAATAGCATGCTATTCCACAAAAGCTACTCAACTATTAAATCAGATATGTGATTTTATTGAAGAAAAATCTAATAGGTGTGACCAGTTTATATTAATAAGGGACACATTTTTGGTAACTGGGAAAAGTTTCGGCTTCCATCAAATAGTTGAAATTTTCACCAGATTTATCTGCATATGTGTTTTTTCTTGAAATCTCTTTTATGCTGACATTGCCACTTCCGCACAAGCATGTGAAACCAATAGTTGATCATTATAAAGAACAGTCAAAGCATGATTGTTCATATAGCCTGAAGAGGGAAATGTAGTTTTACACACAGGAAAAGCTAAAAGGAATCAAACGTGATTTCCTGCACACCCCACATTAGGATAGAGTTATATCCAAATCATCTTAAAGGCAGGCAGACTTAAAATATAAATAAATAATCTCTATAGATGGTGTCTTCATTTTTATTGAAAATTCTACTTAATTTTGCTTAATATACTTTATCAGAAGGATATTACTTTTGGTTGGTTTATCTATAAATTAATTAAGGCATTTAGCTTCTATTTTCACTTTCAGTCATATGAAATTATTTCTTCACTCAAAATAATTAATCAAGTCGGATTCTACCCTGAAACCTCCCTCTACACTTTTTCTTCTTTTACTTTTAATCATTCCAAAAACATCATTACATCTCTTTCACTTAATATCCAGGTTGCTTCTAAAATTACTTGTATCTGTCCATATATGTTCAGTATTGCTCCTGCACATACAACATCAATGTAATTTTTTCAGTTTCTATAATATTATCATGTTTACTATTTCCCATTATAACACTAATAAATGCTTTTATTTATTTAAACAAAGTGATTTTCCCGAAGACAACTGTATAAAAAACAGAGGAACTAGGTTTCTTAAAGTCAAGGAATATTCCTATAGAATATTGATTTTTACTCATTTCTAATTATAGTACATGTAGGTGCTTTTCATTAATACATTAATGTTAGTGTTTTTAAAAAGTAATTATTTTTATCAATAAAATGCAAAATATTATTCTGTATATAATTGCATCCACTAGGGTACTTGCACTAGTGTGGCATCCCGAAATAGTTTTTTGGATATGAAAGACTAAGACAAGAATTAGTCAAGAAATTATGTATTTAGTCGAAACTTCTTCTCAAGGATGTTTTTCATTTGGACAATTAATGAAATCAGAATGTTAGGTATTAAAAAGCCATCTTCTACATTGTTGCCTCAGTGTTGAACAAAATTCCAAATCTGACCCATTTTTGTGCTTAAAAATATACCAAAATCCATTCCTTATGTCATAAAAAAGCATAACATCTTTCACTCACATACTCAATACATTCATATTGTCCCCTACCGTATTATCATATCTACTACATCTCTTTTAGATATTAAAGACCCAGAAATAAAGAAAACAGTGATTGTCTCTATTTTAAAGAGCAGGTTAGGTAAAATGGTTTCAAGTGTTATGAAAGCTGTAAGATTTGAAGGACAGAAAGAAATTTGGAAGTGGTTAAAGAAGCCCTAGACGAAAAATATCTTGTTATTTGAAGAGTGAAAGAAAGTAGATTTCTTCCAGGCAGAGAGAAGAATCATTCTCAGCAAACCATCACAAGAACAGAAAACCAAACACTGCATGTTCTCACTCATAAGTGGGAGTTGAACAATGAGAACACATGGACACAGAGAGGGGAACATCACACACTGGGGCCTGCCGAGGGGTCGGGGTTAGGGGAGAGAGAGCATTAAAAGAAATACCTAATGTAGGTGACGGGTTGACGGGTGCAGCAAACCACCATGACATGTGTATACCCATGTAACAAAACTGCACATTCTGCACATGTACCCCAGGAATTAAAGTATAATAATAATAATAAAAGTGATTTTAATGAAGTATTTTTATATTTAATTTCTATGATTTATTAAAGTCTCTGGAGAAATTTAAAAAATAAAACTCTGCAAGTAATTTATTGTTCTTTTTTTTCTTATTAGGAAAAATTTTTTTTTCAGATGAAATCATCTCATAACAATGACACATATTGTTGCTATGAAAAAAAGATTGTTGTCTTTTCAGATTAATATTAATGAGAAAATTTCAAATTTTTTCCACGTAGAAATATAAAAGGAAAAATTAAACACATATTATTACCATTATCCAACATTTATTTTGTTTTTCTTTTTTTTAACTTTTAATTTTTATGAGTACATAGTAGATATATATATTTGTAGAGTACTTGAGCTATTTTGATTCAGACATACAATGTGTAATAATCCCATCAGTGTAAGTGGGATATCCATCATCACCTCAAGGATTTATATCATTTCTTTGTGTTACAAACATTCCAATCATAATTTTTTTAGTTATTTTTAAATGTAAAATAAACTGCTGTTGACTGTCATAACCTTATTTTCCTATCAAATATTATACATTATTCATTTGATCTAACTATACTTTTGAACCCATTACCCATCCCTCCCCACCCGCCCAATCCTCCACAGTATCTGGTAACCATCATTCTAATCTCCATCTCTGAGTTCAATCGTTTTAATTTTTATCTTCCCCAAATGAGTAAGAACATTCAATGAAGTTTGTTTTTCTGTGCCTGGCTTGTTTCACTTAACATAATAACCTTCAGTTTCATCCACATTTTTGCAAATGAGAGAATCTCATTCTCTTTATGGCTGAATAGTACCCCATTGTATATACACATCACAGTTGATGGAAACAGGTTGCTTCCAAATGTTGGCTATTGTGAATGGTGCTGCAATAAACATGGGAGTGCAGATACCTCTTTGATATACTGATTTCCTTATTTTGGGGTATATACCTAGCAGTGGGATTGCTGGAACATATGGTAGTTTTATTTTTAGTTACATAAGAATCTCCATACTGTTCTCCATAGTGACAGCACTTTTTCAATCCTATCAACAGTGTATGAGGGTTTCTTTTCCTCCACATCTTCACCAACATTTGTTATTGCCTGTTTTTTATTTTTTAGATAAAAGCCATTTTAACTGGGGTAAGAAGATACCTCACTGTAGTTTTGATTTGCATTTCTCTGTTGAGCGAGGATTTTGAACACCTTTTTATATAGCTGCTTGCCATTTAAATGTCTTCTTTTGAGAAATGTCTATTTAGATCTTTTGATTACTTTTAATCAGATTACTACTTCTTTAGAGATATTTGAGCTCCATGTATATTCTGCTTATTAATCTCGTTTACAAATAATAGTTTTCAAATATTTTATCTCATTCTGTGAGTTGTCTCTTCACTTTGCTGATTGTTCCTTTTGTTTTGCAGAAGGTTTTAAGCTTGAGGTAATTCAATTTATCTATTTTTGCTTTGGTTGTCTGTGCCATTGTGGCAATATTCAAGAAATCTTTACCCAGATAAATGTCCTTGAGCGTTTCCCCATTGTTTTCTTTCAGTAGATTCGCAGTTTCAGGTATTATACTTACATTTTTAATCCATTTTGTTTGGTTTTTGTATATGGCGAAAGATAGGGATCTAGTTTATTTGCCTGCATATGAATATCCAATTTTACCAGCATCATTTATTGAAAAGACTGTCCTTTCCCCCAATTTATGTTGTATGTTCTTAGAATCTTTGTTGAAAATGAATTCATTGTAGATGTATGGATTTATTTCTAGGTTCTCAATTCTGTTCCAATGGTCTATATGCTTTTGTTTGTTTGTTTTGTTTTGTTTTTGCCAGTATCATGCTGTTTTGATTACAACAGCTCTGTAGTATAATTTGAAGTCGGGTAATATGATTCTTCCTGTTTTTGTTTTGTTTTGTTTTTGCTTAAGATGCCTTAGGCTATTCTGGGTATTTTGTAAATTTTAGGAGGTATTTTTTTTCTGTGTCTAGGAAGAATGTCACAGATATTTTGTTATGAATTGTACTGAATTTGTAGATTGCTTAGGGTAGTACGGACATTTAAACAATATTGATACTTCCAATTTATGAACATGGAATACCTTTTCATTTTTTGTGTCCTCTCCAATTTCTTTCATCAATGTATTATAGTTTTATTATAGAGATATTCTACTTTGATTAAGTTTATTCCTAGGTATTTTATGTATAGCTACTGTAAATTGAATTACATTTCTTGATTTCTTTTTCAAATTGTTCACTATTGGCATATAGAAATGCTTTTTTTGTATGTTAATTTTGTATTTTGCAACTTTACTGAATTTGTGTATCATTCGAATAGTTTTTTGGTGGAGTCTTTAGATTTTTTCCAAATATAAAATCATATAATCTACAAACAAGGACAATGTAACTCATTCATTTCCCATTTGGATGCTTTTTATTTCTTTCTCTTTTCTGGGTGCTCTAGTTAGGACTTCCAGTACTGTGCTGAATAATAGTGGTGAAAGTAGTAATCCTTGTTGTGTTCCAGATCTTAGAAGAAAGGCTTTCAGTTTTTAAATATTCAGTATGATACTAGCTGTGAGTTTGTCAAACATGGCTCTTATTATGTTGTGGTATGTTACTTCTATCCCCAGTTTTTTGAAGGTATTTTTATGAAAAGATACATATTTTATCAAATGCTTTTTTAGCATTAATTAAAAGTATGATACTGTTTTTATTTTTCATTCTGTTATATATCACATCAGTTGATTTGCATATGTTGAACCATCCCTCTATCCTTGAAATAAATCCTATCCAAAAGGTCAAGATAAATGACCTTTTACATGTGTTATTAACTGCAGTATGCTAGTATTTTGCTGAGAATTTCTGCATCAATGTTCATCAGGGATATTGTCTTGTAGACTTTTTTTTTTTTTTTTTTTTTGATGTGTCTTCATCTGGTTTGGTATCAGGGTAAAGTTAGTCTTGTAACATGAGTATAAAGTATTCTCTCTTTACATCCCTGTAATCGCAAGGACTTCATGTCTAAAACACCAAAAGCAATGGCAACAAAAGCCAAAATTGACAAATGGGATCTAATTAAACTAAAGAGCTTCTGCACAGCAAAAGAAACTACCATCAGAGTGAACAGGCAACCTACAGAATGGGAGAAAATTTTTGCAATCTACTCATCTGACAAAGGGCTAATATCCAGAACCTACAAAGAACTCAAACAAATTTACAAGAAAAAAACAAACCACCCCACTAAAAAGTGGGCAAAGGATATGAACAGACATTTCTCAAAAGAAGACATTCATATAGCCAACAGACACATGAAAAAATGCTCATCATCACTGGCCATCAGAGAAACGCAAATCAAAACCACAATGAGATACCATCTCACACCAGTTAGAATGGCGATCATTAAAAAGTCAGGAAACAACAGGTGCTGGAGAGGATGTGGAGAAATAGGCACACTTTTACACTGTTGGTGGGATTGTAAACTAGTTCAACCATTATGGAAAACAGTATGGCGATTCCTCAAGGATCTAGAACTAGAAGTACCATATGACCCAGCCATCCCATTACTGGGTATATACCCAAAGGATTATAAATCATGCTGCTATAAAGACACATGCACACGTATGTTTATTGCGGCACTATTCACAATAGCAAAGACTTGGAATCAACCCAAATGTCCATCAGTGACAGACTGGATGAAGAAAATGTGGCACATATACACCATGGAATACTATGCAGCCATAAAAAAGGATGAGTTTGTGTCCTTTGTGGGGACATGGATGCAGCTGGAAACCATCATTCTCAGCAAACTATCGCAAGAACAGAAAACCAAACACCGCATGTTCTTACTCATAGGTGGGAACTGAACAATGAGATCGGGAAGGGGAACATCATACACCCGGGCCTATCATGGGGAGGGGGGAGGGGGGAGGGATTGCATTGGGAGTTATATCTGATGTAAATGACGAGTTGATGGGTGCTGACGAGTTGATGGGTGCAGCACGCCAACATGGCACAAGTATACATATGTAACAAACCTGCACGTTATGCACATGTACCCTAGAATTTAAAGTATAATAATAATAAAGAAAAAAAAGTATTTTTTATTCTTGACATTATCTAGGGATGTCTTCATTATAGGAATGACACTGCATTCAATTGCACACATGGTGATCCTTTTCTCCAGGCATCAGAGGCAATTTCAGCACCTTCAGAGTACCAGCTTCTCTCCATGAGCCATCCCAGAGAAAAGGGCCACTCAGACCATTCCGCTGTAAGTGAGCTACTTTCGGGTCATGTGCTGGGTAGAACTCACCATCTCATCTTCTTCAACCCTGCTGTGGACGTGTAACCCAGTCATCCTGAGTATGTAGAAACTTGTGGGCAATGTCTACGCCACTGCTGTCACACTGGTACAAATCAGCTCTGATAAAAAGATAGTTGTCATTCTCCAAAACATGTAAAGTGCTATAAAGCTTTAAAAAGTTGACGATGGAAAACATTTCCAGAAAATAGTCATCTCCTATAGTTAAATTGTTCAAGTAGCCCTGGAGTTCTTTTTATCTTACTTAATAAAATGCATGGAATCACACTTTTATTACATTTATATGCTTTAAACTGATGCATCCAAGGACCATGTAATTTCTTTAATTCAATGGTCTACCATGGGTTGACATTTCTTACATTTTTATTTTCATTTTATCTTGGTAGCAGAAAATGTTTCTCTCCAAGTGTATTTTTTTTTTTTTTTTTTTGAGACAGTTTCACTCTATAGCTGAGGCTGGAGGGCAGTGGTGCAATCTCAGCTCACTGCAACCTCCACCTCCTGGGTTCAAGTGATTCTCCTGCCTCAAGCTTCCTGAGCAGCTGGGATTACAGGCACGCAGCACCATGCCCGGTTAATTTTTGTATTTTTAGTAGAGATGGGAGTTCACCATGTTGGTCAGGCTGGTCTTGAACTCCTGACCTCCTGATCCGCCCACCTCAGCCTCCCAAAGTGCTGGGATTACAGACATGAGCCAGAGCACCCTGCCTTGAAGTATACTCTTAACAATCTTCTATTGGTAATAAAATTTCTCAACGTTTTGACTTTTGAAAATATTTTAATTTACTCTTCTTTATGAAAGATACTTTAGCTAAGTATCCAATTTTAGCTTTTTTTATTATTATTATACTTTAAATTCTAGGGTACATGTGCACAATGTGCAGGTTTGTTACATATGTATACATGTGTCATATTGGTGTGCTGCACCCATTAACTCATCATTTACATTAGGTATATCTCCTAATGCTATCCCTCCCCTCTCCCACAATAGGCCCCGGTGTGTGGATATTCCCCTTCCTGTGTCCAAGTGATCTCACTGTTCAATTCCCACCTATGAGTGAGGACACACGGTGTTTGGTTTTCTGTTCTTCCGATAGTTTGCTGAGAATGATGGTTTCCAGCTGTATCCATGTTCCTACAAAGGACACAAACTCATCCTTTTTTATGGCTGCATAGCATTCCATGGTGTATATGTGCCACATTTAGAATGGGAGAAAATTTTTGCAATATACTCATCTGACAAAGGGCTAATATCCAGAACCTACAAGGAACTCAAACAAATTTACAAGAATTTTAGCTTTTATACTATACTTGTCCGTTAGAACTTCCCTGACCAGAAATATGTCAATTTGGATTTTACATCTAACCTAGAATTTATTTTAAAGGGTTTTAAATATTTCCATGTAATTAGATATTATATGGTTACACAATATTTTCCCACATGTGCTATAACTGACATAAAAATTGTATATATTTAAGGTATACAATGCGATGTTTATGTATATGTAAATATACATAAAATTATTACCACAATCAAGCTAAATAACATATTCATCAATTCCCATAGTTACTGTTGGTGTGATAAGAATATGTGAGATCTTCTTTATTAATAAAATTTACCTATACAGTAGCTGTAGCCTCCATGCTGTACATTAGGTCTCTAGGACTTATTCACCTTATAAAACAGGTTTGTACCATTTGGCCATTATCTCATTTCCCCAAGCCACAGCCCTTGGTCACTACCATTCTACTCTCTGTAACCACAATTCAAGCCCCTTTTTAGATTCCACATATAATTGAGATAATGCAGTGTTCATCTTTCTGTGTCTGGCTTATTTCACTTAGCGTAACGGCCTCAAGATGATCTGCGGGGTTGCAAATATCAGGATTTTTTCCAAGGTCTGAATTGTATCTCTCTTACACACACATGCACATACACACAATACATACATTTAAAATTTCCTTTTTCTTGTTGTTAGATGTAACAACATGCTGGAGTGCAGTGGCATGATTATAGCTCACTGTAACCTCTAAAACTTTGGGTATAAATTACACTCCCACCTCAGCCTCCAAAGTAGCAAGGACCACAGCGATACACCACCATGCCTAGCTAATTTGTAGGGACATGGTCTGGCTATGTTACCCAGCCTACAGAGTTTCACTCTGTTGCCCAGGCTGGAGTGCAGTGGCATGATCTAGGCTCACTGCAACCTCCACCTCCCAGGTTCAAGCAATTCTCATGCCTCAGCCTCCCAAGTAGGTGGGGCTATAGGTGCCTGCTATCACCCACCTAATTTTTCTATTTTGAGTAGAGATGGGATTTCACCATATTGGCCAGACTGGTCTGGAACTCCTGACCTCATGACCCACACACCGTGACCTCCCAAAGTGCTGGGATTACAGACATGAGCCATCGCACCTGGCCCCTTATCTATAGTTAATAATGCTTCAATAAACATAGGAGTGAAAATACCTCTTCAAGATAGTGATTTTTATTGTTCTTTGGATATTTACTTAGACGAGGGATTGCTGAATCACCTGATAGTTTTATTTTTAATTATTTGATGAGCCTCCATGCCGTTTTCCATAATGGCTTTACCAATTTACACTCCCAGTGACAGTGTACAAAGGTTCCTTTTCTCCATATTCTTGGTAACACTTGCTTTCCTTTGAATTTTTGATAAATATCACCTTAATATGTGTTTGAATGCTAACTCATTGTGGTTTTGATTTGCATTTTTCTTAGAATTACTAATGACTTCTTTAAAAAACTAGTCTTTTGGCCATGTTTTAAAAGAATGTGTTACATTTCGTTATTTTTATTTTGGGGGGTTAAGGTGTATGAGTTTCTTGCTGATTTTGAACACTAATCCTTTATCTGATACTTGGCATACAGGTATTTTTCTCCAATTCTGTAGATAGCCTTTTAATGTCACAGACAGTTTTTTGCTATGCAGTAGAAACTTTTTAGCTTGATGTAGTCCCACTTTTTTTTTTCCTGTGCTTTTGGTGTCAAATACAAAAAAAAATGTTACTTAGGAACAATGCCAAAGAATTTTGCTCAGTGTTGTCTTCTAGAAAATTTATGGTTTCAAGTCCAATGTTTAAGTCTTTAATATATTTTAAATTAATTGTATGTATGCTGTAAAGGTTGGGTGCAATTTGTTTTTGCATATGGATATCCCGTTTTCCCATCACCGTTTATTGAAGAGTTTATTCTTTCACCGTTGTGTGCTTATATGCCTTTGTTGAAAATTTATTGACTGTATACGATGGATATATTTTATATATATATATATCTGAGTTCTCTATATATATCTATATATATCTGAGTTGAAAATTTATTGATGTATATGATGGATATATTTTATATATATCTGAGTTCTCTCTATATATCTGAGTTCTCTATTGGCTTATGTGTTTGTGTTTATGCCAACATTTGCAGTTTTGATGACTACAGCTTTGCTATATAGCTTGAAATTAGACAGCATACTGCTTCTAGCTTTGTCCCTCTTGCTCAAAATAGCTTTATTTGAGATCTTTTATAATTCCATACAAACCGGGTTTTTTAAAATTTGTGTTGAAAATACTATTGAAATTCTCATAGAAGTTGCTTTAAATATATACACCAATTTGAGTAGTATGAATGGTTTTTTTGGTTTTGTTTTTTCGAGATGGAGTCTCACTCTATCACCAGGCTGGAGTGCAGTGGCGTAATCTCAGCTCACTGCAACCTCCACCTCCTGGGTTGTAGTGATTCAATTCTCATTCCTCAGCCTTCTGAGTAGCTGGTATTACTGGCATGCAGCACCACACACAGCTAATTTTTGTATTTTTAGCAGAGATGGGGTTTCACCATACCAGGATGGTCTCGAGCTCCTAACCTCATGATCCACCCACTTCAGCCTCCCAAAGTGCTGGGATTACAGGCTTGAGCCACTGTGCCTGGCCAGTATGAATGTTTTAATACTAATTTTTATAATCCGTGAACACCAAGTATTTTTAAATTTGTCTTTTCTATAATTGCCTCCACTAATCTTTTACAGTTTTTGTTGTACAAATCTTTTACCTTCTTTACTATGTTTATTCCTAAGTATGAGGTGGGTGCAAATGTAATTGTGGTTTTTGCCATTACCAACCTAATACATTTACCATAACATCTAAAAGAATAAAGTAACTGTCTTCTTGATTTTTCCCAGATACCTGTTGGGGTATAAAACTGCAATTGATTTTTTTGTATATTGATACAGTATCCTGCAAACCTACTGACTATGTTTACTAGTTTTAAATTTTTTTCATGTAATGATGAGTACACTGGCCTGTGTTTACACATTAATTGATAGTTTTTATTAACATACCACGGTGCTTAAAAGTGTGTTCTGTTGTATTTTTGCTGTGACAACTTCTATGGCATCTTTTAGTCCTAATCTCTTTTTAAAATGCACTTGTTTGGTATTTGATAATAACGTGTCTATGGTTACTTTTCTACTGTGCAACACATTTATCTCCATGCCAAGTCAAACTTTCTAATGAAGTTTTTTAATAGTTTTATGTACATTTATTGTAAATCAAAATAGTAAATTTTTTGATAGTTTTAAAGTTACTAAGATTGAGAATGTCAATTTTTCACTGCTCATCAATCTGTGGGTTCCTTATTTAAAACAATTATATATGAAGTATATATATGTGTGTGTGTGTGTGTGTGTGTGTGTGTGTGTAATGGCTAAGAATCTTGCCTAATATATTGTATGCACTAAGCCAGCACTAATAAAATTATTCATCAAATTATCATCTTCATACCATTCTTCAAATGGCGTATTATTTGTTTTAATTAAAAACTATGTTTCTGTCTTATGTAAATATCAACAAAAATTAGAAGGTCTACTTGGTCTGCCCTCTTGAGAAAATCCAAAGTTAAATGGTAGTTTTACTAATTTCCTTTACATTCAGTACCTTATTTTCCTCACACAATAAATGTAAACATTAGGGGTAACATCATATTTAAATGATCCATCCCACAACAGACAGACTTTGGGTCATTCATTGACTGGGCTGAAGCCTCACCCTATATTATTTCTGATTTTTTCATGTTAACAGCATAGAAAATCTATTAAACATGGAATGTTATAAATTAGAAATTAATATCTTGGATGTACAAATTATAAAAGTAAACTGAAAAGTATAATATAAAATAAATATTTATATATTATGAATTGTTACTCAAGTAAAGCAAAAGCATTCATTTAAAATATTTTCAAAAAGAAAAGTCCAGGGCAAAATAACCTACATAGAACATTCTACCAATATTCAATAAATAATTAATACTAATTCTTCAGCAGAAAATACTTCCAAAAAATGAAGAAGAGGGAACATTTTCCAATTCATTGTAGAGGCCAGTATTACTGTAATACCAAGCCCAGACACAAGTATAAACAGAAGGTCTGTAGCAAAAGTGCCATATTCACGTAGACACATACAGCCTCAGAAAACGTTAGCACGCTAAATTCAGGCACTTCAAATATGACTATACACCAAGAACAAGTGTGACTGTTTTGTAAATGTAGTTGTGACTTAATATATAAAATTCAATCAAGATAATGCCCAGTATTAGCAAAGAGCAAAAAGTGATCCTTTCAATAGGCACAGAGAATTTTACAAATGTCAAGCATCCATTCCTGACAAAACCCTCAGCAAACTACTAACAGAAAAAGATTCTGAGACCCACTAAGAGGTATCTATACAAAACTCCACAGCTAACATCACACTGAATGGTGACAGACTCGCGCTTCTTTACCTGAAAGTTTGAGAAGACAAGACTTCCCACTTTAACCACTCTATTCAGCGTTGCACTGGAGGTATTAGCCAGGGAAATTCTACGATAGAAAGAAATTGTCCAGATTGTAAAATAAAAGTAGAACTGTCATTATTCCAAATGAAATAATTTACTGAAAAAAAAAGAAAAGGATTCACTAAAATATCACTAGAATTAATACACGATTTTATCAGGGGTTTTTAAGAACTGTGCAGGGTGGGACTCTAGGTGCACAGGTTCAGTGCATAAACATACATCTTCAGGAGGCCAAGGTGAGTGGATTACCTAAGGTGAGGAGTTCGAGACCAGCCTGGCCAACATGGTGAAACCCAGTCTCTACATAAAAAAATACAAAAAAAATGAGCCGGGCAAGGTGGTACACACCTGTAATCCCAGCTTCTTAGGAGGCTGAGGAGGAAAATTGCTTGAACCTGGGAGCTGGAGGTTGCAGCGAGCTGAGATGGTGCCCCTGCACCCAAGCCTGGGCGACAGAGGAAGACTCTGTCTTAAAAAAAAAAAAAAAATCTAAAACCAACTAGGGTCACCTGTTCAAGTTTGTGCTGGTTAGGGATCTTATCTCCTTCTGATATCTGGTCAGGAGTGCAGAAGCTCTGGTGTTGTTAGGCCATCTGGTTTCTTTATGCAGCTGTGCCTACAAATAAAATAAAGAAACTAAAGAAACACAGTAAGAAAAAGAACTTTCCCAGTTATTTCATTAGGGTGGCCCTGGTAACATTTTAATTAATTTTTCATTTATTTATTTTTTAAATCTGTGTCTTCCTCTGTCACCCAGGCTGGAGTGCAGTGGCTTGATCTCAGCTCACTGCAAACTCCACTTCCCCCCACGTTCAGGTGATTCTCCTGCCTTAGCCTCACACCGGGCTAATTTTTTGTATTTTTAGTGGGGACAGGGTTTTGCCATGTTGGCCAGGCTGCTCTCGATCTCTTGACCCTGTGATCTGCCTGCCTCGGCCTCCCAAAGTGCTGGGATTACAGTCATGGGCCACCGCACCCGACTTAACTTTTCTTAAATGTATGTAGAGCTCACATTTATTTCAGTGTTTAATACTGTAAGTGTTTTGGGCCTTTCTAAGTTTGGCAATGTTTTTGTGACCAGAAATATGCCATAGAAACTTAACTATTTCTATCAATTAGGCTACAGCAAAATTGGGGAAATTACAGGTCACAGTTTTCGAGAACATTTTAAATCCTCACACTAAATGGGAACTTACTGTATTCAGCAGGCAATGGAGAGCCAGAAAAGGTTAAGCAAAAATATGTAATTATTTTACCAGAACTTAGTTGAGACATAATTTTATGAAACATCAGTTTTATAACAAAGTTATTAAATGATGTAGATACTATTAGGGCTGTGAAGATAAAGGCCACATAGGCCAATTCATTTGCAAGTCAGCACATAAACATAGAAGGATGATTAACAACATAAGCTTGTAGCTTATGCTAAATGTTGGTGGGAACAGACAATAAATTATGGAGAACTTCAGAGGACACTAAGCTTGGATGGGATCTTGGAAGTTTTACAGGTCAATGCCACTCCATCTATTGGCTGGTTTTCGCTAGGTTAATAAATGAACAATGAAGATAACACATACCGGAAGTTAAAATCATTTCATTGAGTATCTGCTACATCTGTGCCACTGTAGTATACCAGGTGCCTTACAGTACTTATAAGTCCTCTACTTACAAAACACTTTTCACAAAATACGAAATTCCAGGCAAAGGTTCAGACATAAGATGTTTGTTTTTAAAATCTTTTTTTTTTTCCTTTTTTTTTTTTTTGAGACAGAGTCTTGCTCTGTCCCCCAGGCTGGAGTGCAGCAGCACCATCTCAGCTCACTGCAAGCTCTGCCTCTCAGGTTCAAGTGATTCTCCTGCCTCAGCCTCCTGAGTAGCTGGAACTACGGGCGTGTGCCACCACGCCCAGCTAATTTTTGTACTTTTAATAGTGACAGGGTTTCAATGTTAGCCAGGATGAGTCTCAATCTCCTGACTTCCTGATCTGCCCGCCTCGGCCTCCCAAAGTGCTGAGATTACAGGCATGAGCCACCGCACCTGGCCTGTTTTTAAAATCTTTATACAGCCTGGTATCCTTTTTCTTTTCCTTCCTTTTACCCTGTTATGAGTTTTATCTAGACTAACCTCTGCAATGTTGCTATATGCCATTACTCAATTGCTGTTTGATGAATCACAAAATGGTATAAAACTTCTATTAATGTTATTTTTAAATAAAATATTTGTGAATGCATCCAGCAAAATGCTTAAAATTTGGGTATTCACAAAGTGTTAGTTTTCTGTGGATCTCTCTAACAATGTGAAAACCCAAAATGAATATAAAATATTAACTAATATGTATTTCAAAATATTCTACAAGTATAAAAACTATGTCATTTTTATTTTCATATATGTAAAACATTAATAATTTTTAGTCAACATAAACATGATCCTTACATCTAAACTTGTATTAGTTCAATTAAGAGTTAATATAGTATCCTAAAGTAATCGAATGTTCAAAGATAAAGTATTCTGACTTGGAATATACATAAAATTATTTTCAGCTGAGTGCAATGGACTATGCCTATAATTTCAGCACTTTGGGAGGCCGAGGCAGGTGGATTGCTTGAGGTCAGGAGTTTGAGACCAGCCTGGCCAACATGGTGACACCCCATCTCTACTAAAAATAGCCAGGCATGGTGGAGCGTGCCTGTAATCCCAACTACTCTGGAGGCTGAGGCAGGAGAATCACCTGAACCTGATGGAGCTGAAAACAACAGTACAAGAACTTCGTGAACCATACACAAGCTTCAATAGCTGTCTCGATCAAGCAGAAGAAAGAATATCAGTGATGGAAGATCAAATTAATGAAATAAAGTGAGAAGACAAAATTAGAGAAAAAGGAGTAAAAATAAATGAACAAAGCCTCCAAGAAATATGGGACTAGGTGAAAAGACCAAATCTATGTTTGATCACTGTACCTGAGAGTGACAGGGAGAATGGAACTTAGTTAGAAAACACTCTTCAGGATATTATCCAGGAGAATCTCCCCAGTCTAACAAGGCAGGCCAACATTCAAATTCAGGAAATATAGAGACCACCACAAAGATACTCCTTGAGAAGACCAACCACAAGACACATAACTGTAAGATTCACCAAGGTTGAAATGAAGGAAAAAACATTATGGGGAGCCAGAGAGAAAGGTCGGGTTACTCACAAAGGGAAGCCCATCAAACTAACAGCAGATCTCTCTGCAGAAACCCTACAGGCCAGAAGAGAGTGGGGGCCAACATTCAACATTCTTAAAGAGAAGAATTTTCAACCCAGAATTTCATATACAGCCAAAATAAGCTTCATAAGTGAAATATAAATAAACTCCTTTACAGACAAGAAAACAGAGATTTTGTCACCACCAGGCCTGTCTTACAAGAGCTCCTGAAGGAGGCACTAAACATGGAAAGGAAAAACCAATAGCAGCCACTGCAAAAACGTGCCAAATTATAAAGACCATCAATGCTATGAAGAAACTGCATAAAATAATGGGCAAAATAACAAGCTAGCATCACAATGACAGGATCAAATTCAATTATCACAATTTAACCTAAATGTAAATGGGCTAAATGCCCCAATTAAAAGACATAGACTGGCAAATTGGATAAAGAGTCAAGACCCATCAGTGTGCTGTATTCAGGAGACCCATGTCACGTACAAAGACACACATAGGCTCAAAATAAAGGGATGGAGGAAAAACTACCAAAGAAATAGAAAAAGAAAAAGCAGGGGTTGCAATACTGGTCTCTAATAAAAGAAATTTTAAACCAACAAAGATCAAACAAGGATCAAAAGAGACAAAGAAGGCCGTTACATAATGGTAAAGGGATCAATTCAACAAGAAGAGCTAACTCTCCTAAATATATATGCACCCAATGCAGGAGCACCCAGATTCACAAACCATGTTCTTAGAGACCTACAAAGAGACTTAAGACTCCCACACAATAGTAATGGGAGACTTTAACACCCCACTTTCAATATTAGATCAATGAGAGAGAAAACTGACAAGGATATCCAGGACTTGAACTCAGCTCTGGACCAAGCAGACCTAATAGACATCTACAGAACTCTACACCCCAAATCAACAGAATATACATTTTTCTCAGCACCACATCACACTCTAAAATTGGAAGTAAAACACTCCTCAGCAAATGAAAAAGAACAGAAATCACAACAAACTGTGTCTCAGACCACAGTGCAAACAAATTAGAACTCAGGATTAAGAAACGTACTCAAAACCACACGACTACATGGAAACTGAATAACCTGCTCCTGAATGACTACTGGATAAATAACAAAATTAAGGCAGAAATAAGTAAGTTATTTGAAACCAATGAGAACAAAGACACAACATATCAGAATCTCTGGGACACATTTAAAGCAGTGTGTAGAAGGCAATTTACAGCACTAAATGCCAACAAGAGAAAGCGGAAAAGATCTAAAATTGACACCCTAACATCACAATTAAAACAACTAGAGAAGGAGAAGAAAGAGCAAACAATTTCAAAAACTAGCAGAAGACAAGAAATAACTAAGATCAGAGCAGAACTGAAGGCGATACAGACCCAAAATCCCTTCAAAAAATCAATGAATCCAGGAGTTGGTTTTTTGAAAAGATCAACAAAATAGATAGACTCCTAAAAAGACTAATAAAGAAAAAAAGAGAGGAGAATCAAACAGACCCAATAAAAAATGATGAAGGGGATACCACCACTGATCCCACAGGAATACAAACTACCATCAGAGAATACTATAAGCACCTCTACACAAATAAACTAGAAAATCTAGAAGAAATGGATATATTCCTGGACACATACACCCTCCCAAGACTAACCCAGGAAGAAGTTGAATCTCTGAATAGACTAATAACAGGTTTTGAAATTGAGGCAATAATTAATAGCCTACCAACCAAAAAAAAAAGTCCAGGACCAGACAGATTCACACCCAGATTCTACCAGAGGAACAAAGAGGAGCTGGTACCATTCCTTCTGAAACTATTCCAATCAACAGAAAAAGAGGGAATCCTCCCTCATTTTATGAGGCCAGCATCATCCTGATACCAAAGCCTGGCAGAGACACAACAACAACAACAAAAAAGAGGATTTTAGGCAAATATCCCTGACGAACACCAATGCAAAAATTCTCCATGAAATACTAGCAAACCAAATCCAACAGCACATCAAACAGCTTACCTACCACAATCAAGTTGGCTTCTTCCCTGGGATGCAAGGCTGGTTCAATATACACAAATCAATAAAGGTAATCCATTACATAAACAGAACCAACGACAAAACCCACAATTGCCTAAATAGATGCAGAACAGGCCTTTGACAAAATTCAACAGCCCTTCATGCTAAAAACTCAATAAAATAGGTATTGATGGAATGTATCTCAAAATACGAAGAGCTATTTATGACAAACCCACAGCCAATATCATATTGAATGGTCAAAAACTGGAAGCATTCCCTTTGAAAACTGGCACAAGACAAGGATGCCCTCACTCACCACTCCTATTCACCATAGTATTCAAAGTTCTGGCCAGGTCAATCAGGCAAGGGAAAGAAACAGAGGGTATTCAATTAGGAAAAGTGGAAGTCAAATTGTTTCTGTTTGCAGATCACATGATTGTATATTTAGAAAACCCCATCGTCTCAACCCAAAATCCCCTTAAGCTGATAAGCAACTTCAGCAAAGTCTCAGGATGCAAAATCAATGTGCAAAAATCACAAGCATTCTTATACACCAAGAACAGACAAACAGAGAGCAAAATGATGCATTAATTCCCATTCACAATTACTGCAAAGACAATAAAATACCTAGGAATCCAACTTACAAGGGATGTGAAGGACCTCTTCAAGGAGAACTACAAACCACTGCTCAATGAAATAAAAGAGGACACAAACAAATGGAAGAACATTCCATGCTCATAGATAGGAAGAATCAGTATCGTGAAAATGGCCATACTGCCCAAGGTAATTTATAGATTCAATGCTATCCCCATCAAGCTACCACTGACTTTCTTCACAGAATTGGAAAAAAAAAAACTACTTTAAATTTCATATGGAACCAAAAAAGAGCCTGCATAGCCAAGACAATCCTAAGCAAAAACAACAAAGCTGGAGGCTATGCCACAAGTCTACAGTAACCAAAACAGCATGGTATTGGTACCAAAACAGAGATATAGACCAATGGAACAGAACAGAGGCCTCATAAATAATACCACACATCTACAACCATCTGATCTTTGACAAACCTGACAAAAACAAGCAATGGGGAAAGGATTCCCTATTTAATAAATGGTGCTGGGAAAACTGGCTAGCCACATGTAGAAAGCTGAAACCAGATCCCTTCCTTACACCTTACACAAAAATTAAGATGGGTTAAAGACTTATATGTAAGACCTAAAACCATGAAAACCTAGTCAATATCATTCAGGACATAGGCATGGGCAAAGACTTCATGACTAAAACACCTAAAGCAATGACAACAAAAGCCAAAATAGACAAATGGGATCTAATTAAACTAAAGAGTTCTGCACAGCAAAAGAATCTATCATCAGAGTGAACAGGCAACCAACAGAATGGGAGAAAATTTTCGCAATCTATCCATCTGGCAAAGGGCTAATATCCAGAACCTACAAAGAACTTAAACAAATTTACAAGAAAAAAACAAGCAACCCCATCGAAAAGTGGGCAAAGGATATGAACAGACACTTCTCAAAAGAAGACATTTATGCAGCCAACAAACACAAGAAAAAAATACTCATCATTACTGGTCATCAGAGAAATGCAAATCAAAACCACAATGAGATACCATCTCACGCCAGTTAGAATGTCAATCATTAAAAAGTTAGGAAACAATACACGCTGGAGAGGATATGGAGAAATAGGAACACTTTTACCCTGTTGGTGGGAGTGTAAATTAGTTCAACCATTGTGGAAGACAATGTGGTGATTCCTCAAGGTTCTAGAACTAGAAATATCATTTGACCCAGTGATCCCATTACTGGGTAAATACTCAAAGGATTGTAAATCACGCTACTATAAAGACACATGCACACATATGTTTATTGTGGCACTCTTCACAATAGCATAGACTTGGATCCAACCCAAATGTCCATCAATGATAGACTGGATTAAGAAAATGTGGCACATATACACCGTGGAATACTATGCAGCCATAAAAAGGATGAGTTCATGTCCTTTGCAGGGACATGGATGAAGCTGGAAAACATCATTCTTAGCAAACTATCACTAGGATGGAAAACCACACACTGCATATTCTCACTCATAGGTAGGAAGTGAACAATAAGAACACTTGGACACAGGGCAGGGAACATCACACACTGGGGCCTGTCAGGGGGTGGGGGTCTGGGGGAGGGAGAGCATTAGGAGGAATACCTAATGTAAATGACAAGTTGATGGGTGCAGTAAACCAACATGGCACATGTATACCTATGTAACAAACCTGAACGTTGTGCACATATAACCTAGAATTTAAAGTATAAAAAAGAGAAAGAACTTACTGGAAAAAAAAAGTTATGGTTATCTTAGCAGTCACTTACCATTTTCATGAAAAGAAAATTGGAGGTAGGATTATATTTATTTAAAATCTCAACACTGAAAATATTTTAAATTATATTCTAGTAACTAGTAAAAATTGCTCATGCAACCTTAGAGTTTCATCATTCTTCAGTTTTTAGGCCTTAGAGGTGAAATGTGCTCTTTAACAGTGTAATTGCCCTTGTTTTTCTGAAACAGTGAAATTATCTTTTCAAACCTCTTTGAGGAAAGGTATTAATTGTGTTCCAGTTTTGAAAAAAACTTTTTGTTTTTGCTTTTACTAGAGAAAAAAAATCAAGACACAATTGTTCTTTTGTTTTACACCATTGTGCTCTTGATGGAGACAGAGGATCTAGACAAGAATATATTCTTATTTCTTATCAAATATATAGAAAAAGAATTTATATTTGGATTTTAATAAGATGAGCCCTTTTGTTTATCAGTGGCTCTATAATTAGCTAGAACTTTTAAAATGGTAGTATCTAAGAGGAAGGTCTAGTAAGAAAACTATATTTAAAATTGATAATGTAACACCACACCTTTCCATATGCTTTAACTTTGTTTATGTTCCAGATTTCTGCACAATCATTGCTTATGTATAGAAAATGGGAAGGAAAGTTCTCTTCCCTAAGGGAGTGATTACCCTAGAGATTCTTCATTTTCCTTTGTGTCTACCTGACACTTGAATAACATATTGAAAACTGGCAAGAAGAAAAATTTGTAAAAATTCTGTAATTGTGGACACTCATAACCATGTATACATAATCTAAACCTGTAAATGAAAACAATTAGTACTCACATTGGATATAGATAAAACGGATGTAAATTCGGAATATCGCTAATTTTCAATATTATAGAAAAGAAAGTCAAATAAATTCTAATTTGTTTCTATATTTAGTATAATCAGGATTTTCCACCACTTCCACCGAGACTGTGGTACAGCACCCGAAGCTTCCTACCCAGCCCAGTCCTGGCCGGGCAGGTCCCTCAGCACTCCTACTCCCTCTTCCCGGCCCCCGGACTTGCTGCTGCTGCCACCACTAGCGTGGATGTCAGTACAACCATTGCTGCTGTTGCCCTCAATGCACGGGCCCACCCTGCAAAGCTCCTACTACCTGGCCACGCCGCAGCCCTGCCCCTGCCATGGCCGCAGCTGGCAGTCCTCTTACCGCTCTGGCCCGCTGCAGTCTCCGTAGCTACCACCACCGCAGCGAGGGGAGTGGCAGCTGCAGGCCATCTGCAAGTTGTCAGCATGTAACTCCTCCTCCTCCTCCTGGCATGGAACAGCTGGGCAGGCAAAGCCAAAAAGCCTAGAGGAGCACGAAAAGTGATAGCGTTAGAGCCTCACCTTGTCATCCTGGCCACTGGGTGGCAGGGGCTGGTCTCAGTGAAGGCACTCACATCCACCCTCCGAAGTCCAGCCTCTCCTTTTGGCCCAAGGGGACCAGGAACTGGGGCGTGGAGTGGAGAAGAGTAACACCACATTGCCTGGCTCCAATCCACAGGAACCGCTGGGCGCACCAGGGCTGCGCTCCTTGGGGAGCAGAACCAGCAGGAACTCAGACCCAGCCAGCCCTCCCACCCAAGCGCCGGTTCCCGATCCTGATGCCTCCACCCACAGAGCCCTGTCCTCCCGTGGTGTCCGCTACTCCGTGTCTGTCGCGCCTACGGGTCCCAGGTGGTCTCCGCAACACAGAGAGAAAGGTCGTGGCTCCGGGAACCACAACAGGTGTTGGGGCCTATGCCCTGCTCAGGATTCCTGCGGAAACGCTGCACGCTTGCTACATTGGAGCAGGAGCAGGAGGAGATCGCCCTCTAGAGTCTGGAGTCCAGGGAGAGGAGGAAAGCTCCTTCCTTGGAGACCACTGCTGTTGCTGTAACCTCTGCCGCCACTGGCAGGACAGCCCCTGATAGCGCCCCTAACTCGCTGCCTGCTGTTGGCACCAGGACAGTGCCCCCAACACCGCCCCTCGCCGCTGCGGTGTAGAATCCAATAGCGCCCCCAACCCGCCCCCACCTCGGACATCGCAGCACCAGAACACTTCCCCATCCTACCCCCTGCCGTGGGCCATGCAGCCACTGAGAGGACCCCTAACCCACAGCAGGCAGTGACGCCCCAGGCAGAGCACAGCAACCTGCTCCCCGCCGTGAATAGTGCAGCCACCCATCCTTAAGGTCCGCAACCTCCTCCCCACGACGGGTAGTGCAGCCCCACATAGCAGACAGCACCCCCCAACTATCCCGCAGCCACGGGGAATGATGCCCTGGATAGCGCACCCCACCCGCATCCCGCCGTGGGCAGTGTAGCCCCCGTCAGCACCCCTAAGCGGTATGCCGCTGCCAGAAATATAGTCCCCAATAGCGCACCAAACCCGGCCCCCACCACAACCAGTGCAGCAGCTGATAGAGCCCCTAACTCGCCCCCACTGACCGCAGAGCAGCCCCCGAACGGTGCCCACAACCCACCCTACCACCACGCCTGCCACCGGCCAGGTATCGCCCCCAAACTGCCCCTTGCTGCGGGGAGTTTATCTCCCAATAGCACACCCAACCCACCCTCTATCATGGACAGTGTGGCCCCCATAGCGCCTGAAACCACACCCTCCAAGCACCTACCTGCACCCCTCACTCCCCTGCCCCACCACCAGCAGTGTAGCACCGGATACTACCTCTAACCTATCCCCCTGCCACGGGCATTGCATCCCCACATGGTGCCCTCAACAAGCCCCCGGCCATGGGCAGAGCAGCCCCGGAGGGCATCCCCACTCCGCTGTGGGCAATGAAGCCCGAGCAGTCAGGACCCCAACCAGTCCTCCCAGCCCCACGCCTCCGGCAGAGTAACCACAATAGCGGTCCCAACCCGGCCCCTGTCAGGGAGCAGTGCAGCACCGAATAGCGCCCCCAACCAGCCCTACTGCTGCCAGCAATACAGCCAAGATAGTGACTCCAATCCGCCCCCCCAACACTGCCACCCCGCCCACACCCCCTCTACGTCCCCCTGCTGCTGAGAGCAGTGCAGTCCGGACAGCACACCTGAAACTAGTGATGCCCAGAATAACACTCTAGTACGCCAAAATAGTGGCTTTCCAATAACACCCCAACCAGTCCCCGCTGCGGGCAGCCCCAGACAGAGCACCTACCCCATCGCCTTTCTACGCTTTGGCCAGCTGCAGTGTCCATCGCTGCCACCAACCACAGCGAGGTGACCCAGTGAGGTGAGGGCCAGCGAGGCCAGCCACAGTCCCACAGGCTCTAGCCTCCAGCCTGTGGTAGGTGCCTCCTCCTCCTTCCCTTCCTGTAGCCAGGCATGCAGCAGCTCTCACCACCAGCTGCCTGTCTCCATTGCCACCACACACCAAGCAAAGGCAAGCCCTGGCGCCATAGGCTCCAGCTTTCAGTGTGGAGGGCAGACCCGGCTTCTGCCTGCTCTAAACTGCGAGTTACAGAAACGCACGGACTTAACACAGCAGAGCCCACAATAACGTGATGCCAATTAGTGTGCCTTATATACTGAGGTTGTGAAGGCCAGGTTCCTGGACTTCATGTTCTGATTGGATGAGAGAAAACTGCTATGCCTACTCTGATTGGACGTTATTTTCACATTCTGATTGGATGAGAGCAAGTCTTAGACTAACCAATCAGAAAGTGAAAATAAAGTCCAATCAGAGTAGGCCTAGCTTTTTCCTCTCATCCAGTCAGAACATGTAGTTTATAATCTCGTTATATAAAGAATGTTAAGTGGGCGAGTCTCCCTATTCCAGTCTTGACTGTGTGTGGCTTCGTAGCTCCTCCGTTCCTAGCTTGGAGTAGGAGGTGCTGGCTGCGGCAGGCTGGAGGCTGGAGCCTGTGGGGCTGTGGCTGTCCTCGCTGACTCGCCTCACCGGCTTGCTTTGCTCACTGCGGTTGGTGGCAGCCGCGGACACTGCAGCTGGCCAGAGCGTAGAAAGGCGTCAGAGTAAGTGCGCTATCCAGGGCTGCACTGCCCGTGGCCTGGGACCGTTTGGGGGCCCTATCTTAGGCGTCACTGCCCGCCTTGAGTGGCTAGTTGGGTGTGCTATCTGGGGCTGTGCTGCCAGATAGGTTACGACCATTACTGCTTCTGTGAAGTGATAGATTAATCCAACGTGATATAAGGAGTTCAGTGGTGTGTTTGGAATTTTTTATATGGTTGGTGTTGAGCTTGAACGCTTTCTTAATTGATGGCTGCTTTTGGGCCAACTATGGAGATTAGGTTTTTTACTCTCTATACAAGGTTTTTTCCTAATGTCTGAAGAGCTGTCCCTCTTTAGCAATTAAGTTTACAGGGGGATTGAGTAGTTCTGTAGGTGAACTTAAGGTTGAACTAAGATTCTGTCTTGGATAACCAGCTATCACCAGGCTCGGTAGGCTTGTCACCTCTACCCATAAATCTTCCCACTATTTTGCCAGGTAGACGGGTGCGCTCTTTCAGCTGTTTTTGGGTAGCTCGTCTGGTTTCGGGAAATTGAGCTTTAGTTCTCTTTGCGAAATTGTTTCTAGTTAATTCATGATGCAGAAGGTATGGGGTGAGTTCTTGCTATTTTGTGCTTGTTTGATATTTTTCACTTTCCCTTACGGTACTGTATCTATAGCGCCAGGATAGAATTTCTATCGCCTATACTTTTGGATTGGTAAATGTTTAGTGTAAATTAGTTTGGTATTAGTTTTGATTGGGTTTGGAGCTAGTGTTAGCTCAAGGCAATCAAATGGTATTGAGATCTTCCGGGTGTAAGCCGGATGCTTTATGTTAAGCTATGCTTTGATTTATCCAAGTGCACCTTCCAGTACACTTACCGTGTTACGACTTCTCTCCTCTGTATAAATATTGGGGTGTTTAGTTAAGTTAGTCCTTACATATACTTGAGGAGAGTGACGGGCGGTGTGTGCGTGCTTTATGGCCTGGTTCAATTAAGCACTCTGTTCTTAATTGACTGCTAAATAGTCCTTGGACTCTTAGGTTTCATAAGCGTTATCGTGGGGTTTTCTGGAGTAGAAAATGTAGCCCATTTTTTACCATCTCCTAGGCTACACCTTGACCTAACGTTTTTGCAGGGACGGTTATGCTGACTTTGTGGCCTTCTCAGGGTTTGCTGAAGATGGCGGTATATAGGCTGAGCAAGAGATGGTGAGGTGGATCGGGGTTTATCGATTACGGAACAGGCTCCTCTAGAGGGATGTAAAGCACCGCCAAGTCCTTTGAGTTTCAAGCTGTTGCTCATAGTATTCTGGCGAGTAGTTTTGTTATTTTAATTATTGAGGTTTAGGGCTAAGCATAGTAGGGTCTCTAATCCCAGTTTGAGTCTTAGCTATTTTGTGTTCAGAAATTTTAAAGCCACTTTCGTAGTTTATTTTACATCAGGTAAGGTTTTACAATGTAGATGGAGTTTAGCTTTATTCGATTAGATCTTAAACACCCTTTACGCCGGTCTCTATTAGCTTGGGTTAATCGTATGGCCGCGGTGGCTGGCACGAAATTAACCAACCCTAATTGTAGCATAGCTTAGTTAAACTTTCGTTTATTGCTAAAGGTTTGTCGCTGCTGTCTCCCATGGGGGTGTGGCTGAGCAAAGTGTTTTGAGCTGCATTGTGCATGCTTGATACTTACTCCATATGATCGTTGTGATTTATAGGGTGTCCTCACTGGGGCGGGGATGCTTGCGTGTGTAATCTTGCTAAGAGTTCATAGAAAGGCTGGGACCAAACCTATTTGTTTATGGGGTATGTAAGTCCGTCTAGACATTTTCAGTGTCTTGCTTTAGGTGGATTAAGCTACGTAAACAGGAAAAAAGTATAGTTGTGAGGTTTTGTCTTTGGGGTTGTGGTATAAGGATACAGATTTAGTAGTGAGTAAATGCGTGGTAACGAGAAAGCAGGGAGAAGATGGAAATTGGTGTTGAGTGGTAAGGTGAAGTAATTTTATATTAGTTGAGGGAATAGCAGTTGAAGTTGTGCATAGCTAAAAGATGAGAACGTAAGCTCTGGCTGGGCGGATGAAGGCTTTTGTTTTTGGGGTTTGGCAAAAGCGAGTTTTTAAGGGGAGAAGTCAGAGATGGGGGTTGTTAAAAGTTTCTTGTGTTTTTGTAGTGTAATTAGGAATGGGCTGTAAAACAGTTATTAATATGTCTTACAAGCATGAATTAAATAACACCTTGTAGGAATCATGTGGGGCTAGGATATTGAACGTAGGTGCGATCCATAATGGCATGAACTAGGAATCAAAGACAGGCGCTGCGGGACGTGTTGTGGCGGGACCGGCTTTCTGCGATGGGGTCGCGTGCAGACCAGAGATAAAAGATACCAAATGCATAGAGAGCTCCCGTGACTGGTTAATAGGGTGATAGACCCGTGATCCATCGAGATGTCTTATTTAAGGGGAACGTGTGGGCGATCTTGATTGTATGGCCCTGAGGTAAGAACCAGATGCCGGATACAGTTCATTATAGCTACCCCCACGGTTTTTGGGCCCGGAGCGAGGAGAGTAGCACTCTTGTGCGGGATGTTGATTTCACGGAGAATGGTGAACAAGGGACACCTAAGTGAGGGGGGTATCCGTAGTGACGAGGATTTATTTAATCGGATGTGCTATGTCCAGCAAATGATGTGATGTACTATGTACGGTAAGTGAATAATTAGGTTGGTTGGTATTCGGGGTGGGGACATTTGGACTTTGAGGCTTAATAGAATGTGTTACAGTTGATTAATTTATGAGAATACTTGCTTGTAAGCATGTTGGGGACTGTTGTTAGTAAATATGTAATGATATGTGCTATGTACAGTTAATCATATATAGTACTATATAATATTCATGTTGGCTAGCAGTAATGCACGATTTACATAAAAGTGTATGAAAATAATTTAATACTGAAGTTGCATTTAAAGTTTGCACACCAAAGAATACAGAAAGTAGTTCAAATTAGAATGCCAGTTTTGGGTGTTGGTGGTGAAGTTAAGTACTTTCTTTCTGAGTTGCCCTAGGGGAAGTTTTCCATTTCCAGTTTATAAGACTGGTGTATTGATTTGTACTACGAGGGCAGGTTCACTTGAGTAAGTTGTTTTCGGTTAGAGAGGCAAGTGGTATTAAGACTAAAATTGTGATAAAGTATATTACGGATGCTACTTGTCCGATAATCATAAAGGGCTGGTTTACTGGTTGGCTTCTGATTCAGGTGAGAGTTAGTAGAATTGTGGTTAGGAGTCAAAATAGGGATTGGCTGAGTGGGCAGAATGCTATACTTTGTTGTTTAGATTTGTGGAGAATGGGTGTGATTGCTAAGATAAGGATTGATAGGAGAAGTGGCAACACCCCTCCTAATTTATTGGGAATAGATGGTAAAATTGCATATGTGAATAGGAAATATCACTCTGGTTTAATGTGTAGAGGAGTGTTTAGGGGGTTGGCTGGGATATAGTTATTTGGGTCGCTTAGAAGGTCAGGTGAGAATAGTATTAATGTTATTAAGGCTATAAAGAGGAGGATTAGGCCTAAGATTTCTTTAATTGTGTAGTAGGGATGGAAAGTAATTTTGTCGGAGTGGGAGGAAATTCTGCAGGGGTTATTTGATCCTGTCTCGTGTAGGAATAATAGGTGCAGGGTTGTAAAGGCTGTGATAATAAAGGGTAGGATAAAATGAAGAGTGAAGAATCATGTAAGAGTAGGGTTCTCAATGGAATACCTGCCTCAGACTCCGATGTATGGAACTGCTGATAGTAGGTTTGTAATTACAGTGGCACCTCAGAATGATATTTGGCCTCATGGGAGTACGTAACCCATGAATGCTGTTGCTATGGTTATGAGTAGAAGTGCAGTGCCAATGTTTCAGGTTTCTATAAGAAGATAGGAGCCATAATAGAGGCCTGGACCTACATGTAGAAAGAGACCGATGAATAATATAGAGGCACAGTTAGTGTGGAGATAGCGAAGGATTCAGCCATAGTTTACGTCTCGGACGATGTGTGCGACTGAGGAGAAGGTGGAGGAAGTGTCTGGTGAATAGTGTATTGCTAGGAATAAGCCTGTAATAATTTGTAGAATTAGGCAGGTTGCAAGAAGTGAGCCGAAGTTTCATCATATGGAAATGTTGGATGGGGTGGGTAAATCAATAAAGCTGTAGTTAATTATTTTTAAAATCGGGTTAGATTTGCGTGTTGGGATCATTGGTGTTTTTGTAGTTGAAGTACTACGATGGTTTTTCATATCATTGGTCATGTTGGAGTCCATGTGAGAACAATGGCATATATTTTATTTTTATTAAGTGTCTTATTAGTCATGGGGTTTGTGGGGCTTTCTTCTAAACCTTCTCCTATTTATGGAGGGTTAGCATTGATTGTTAGTGGTATGGTTGGTTGTGTAATTATTTTGAATTATGGGGGTACTTATATGGGTTTAATGATGTTTTTAATTTATTTGGGAGGCATAATAGTTGTTTTTGGTTATACTGCGGCGATGGCTATTGAGGAATACCGTGAAGCACGGGGGTCAGGGTTTGAGTTTTTGGAAGCTTTCTGATAGGGTTGGCGATGGAGGTGGGTTTAGTTTTATGAGTTTTAGATTTTGATGGGTTGGTAGTGGTGGTTAATTTTGATAATATAGGGAATTGGGTAGTTTTTGAGGGGGAGGGATCAGGGTTACTTCGAGGAGATTCTATTGGTGCAGGTGCTTTATATGATTATGGGTGTTGATCAGTAGTGGTTACTGGTTGAATGTTATTTGTTGGTGTATATATTATTATTAAAAATTACTCGTGGTAATAGATTATGTTATTAGGAATAGAGTTAGAATAAGGGGAATAAGGAAAGAGAGGGAGTAAAACTTGATTATACCTTTCTGAGTGGTTGTGATGGTGGAGGTAATAGTGTGGATATGTGAAATTGTTTTGGGCATAGATTTTTCTAGTCAGATTGAGTCCAGTAAGAGGGAAGATAGGTTTTGGCTTATAAGTAGATTTTGGTAGGAGGTCATACGGTGGATTGTAGTGGGATAATATCCTAGTATATTAGAGAATTTAAATACATGTGATGGTATATTTATTTTAAGTTTGTTGGTTATGAGAGTAAGGTCTAGGGCTACTAGGAAGCCCAGAGCGGTTAGGTACAGGGCTGAGAGTTTCAGGTGGAGGGGCATTGTTGATTGGGCGAGTGAGGTAGGAGAGATGTTACTGGTGATGAGAAATCCTGCTAGCATACTGCCGATTGTGAGGCATTTGATTGGGTTCAATAGGGTGGGGTTATTCTCGTTAATGTTGATTGAGGTTGGGAAGCGAGGTTGTCCTGTTAGGGTTAGGAAGATAGTTTGGGTGCTGTATGTGCTTGTCAGGGATGTGGCAATGAGAGTAATAGATAGGGCTCAGGCGTTGGTATATGACATGTTTGCGGTTTTGATGATAAGGTCTTTGGAGTAGAAGCCTGTGAGGAAAGGTATACCTGTGAGTGCTAGGTTGCCGATGATTAAGGAGGTTGAAGTAAGGGGTATTATTTTAAATAATCCTCCTATTTTTCGAATATCTTATTCGTCATTTAGGTTATGGATAATAGATCTGGAGCAGATGAATAGTATAGCTTTGAAGAAAGCATGAGTACAGATATGTAGGAATGCTAGATATGGTTGATTGATACCAATAGTAACTATTATGAGGCCCAGTTGACTTGAGTTGGAAAAGGCTACGATTTTTTTAATATCATTCTGTGGTAGGGCACAGACTGCTGTAAATATGGTGGTGATGGCGCCTAGGCATAGTGTGAGGCTTTGGATTAATGTATTATTTTCTATTAGAGGGTGGAAGCGGATGAGAAGGAACACCCCGGCGACAACTATTGTGCTGGAGTGGAGTAAAGCTGAGACTGGGGTTGGGCATTCTATGGCGGAGGGTAGTCAGGGTTTGTGAAGACCAAATTGAGCTGATTTTCCTGTTGCTGCCAGGAGAAGACCTATCAGTGGGAGAACACTTGGGTTGGAGTTTAGGACGAATATTTGTTGAAAGTCTCATGAGTTATAATGTAGGGTAAATCATATTATGCTTAGGATAATGCCAGTATCACCGATGCGATTGTATAAGACTGCTTGAATGGCTGCTGTGTTGGCTTCTGTTCGAGCGTGCCATCAGCCGATTAGCAGGAATGATATAATTCCCACGCCTTCCCAACCAATGAAAAGTTGGAAGAGGTTATTGGCGGTGATTAAAATTAGTATAGTGGTGAGAAATGTAAGAAGATATTTAAAGAATTGATTAATATTTGGGTCTGAGCTTATATACCATAGTATACCCTTCTTTTGAAGGGTTACAGTGTACTAAAATTACTAGTGGATCTTTATTACAAACTCACTAGTAAAAATAGACAATGGGAAAATATACGAATTTGGTATAAATTAGTGTTGCATGAGTATTAATCAAAACTTTAAAACCAAAATACATGGACATAAGAATAAATTATTCAACTTAATTATCCACTGACTTTAAAATCTAATTGCTAAATTTACTTTTTGCCCATTTCACCTCCTTCAAATCTCCAAGGAACTCTTCTTTTTTCTCTCCTGTCAGTACTTTATTCTCCCTTATTTTTTTTTTCTATTTCATGATTTTTTTGAACAACTCTAAGGGAGTTGTGTTTTTCTTGTGTTAGAATGACGTCATTACACCAACCCATTAGGCAACTAGACCCTCACCAAGGTGAGCACTAGGAAGCTTCAGACCACGGAGCCTCTCCTGATTTTTGACTCAGGCTACCTGGCAACTGTGTTTAAATTGTGAATTGTTTAATTTTTTAGATCCCCTAGAGATAAAGAAGGATTTTAATAACCATCAATTTAAAATGCACTGGGACACTTTATGACTGACATTTCTTGCAGTTTCTGTGCTGCGGCCTTATGAGTAACTGTCTGTAAGGAACAGCATGTTCCTCATTCTGACGTTGCTCCTTGGGCTCCAAAGGGAAAAACCAGAAAATCTGTGGATATAAAACACGGAAACATTCATTCTTTAAAGAAAAAGACTGTAAAGTAGAGATAAGAACAGAGAAAGGATGTTATCGAATACATGCAAATGGACAAAATATGAATGATTACGTTCTCATGTTCAACCCAACTTTTAAAAGTGGATATATGAGCAGTGCCAGCATTTAGTCAGGCCATGGAGAGCCCGTGGGCTAGAACAAGAGGCCACACTCAAGGTCAGACGGCACTCACGACGCAGGGCCTCTGCTCCTTTATGACTCCCTCTCTTCAGTGACCCAGAGCACCCTCCTATCACAACCTGCGGGGGAGAGGAAGGTGTTAGGGCACTTTGAATGACAGCGGAGCGTGTGTCTACATGCTCTCTTCACATGCCACAAATCCGCATCGCTTTCCAATATTCCAAAAGATTCTGAGTAAGGAACATTGCTGCAGACCCAGTAAAAGCTGCCCTCACAGATGATGCTAAATTGGGTTTTACAAAGTATTGTGAGAGATCTCGGGAGAGGGGGAGCAACCTGCTCATAGATTTTTTCAAAATCAACATTTAAACACCTCCGTTAGGCAGAAAAGCAGCGCTACCGGAATTAGTTAGCAGCTCTTTCCTGCTGGACATCTCTCGGCCTCCAGACTCTACAGAGGAGGCCATGACCTAAAGGCTATTTAAAAACTTGAAAAAATAGAAGCTAAGGATTAAGTGAATATCGAAATTTGGAAAAGGAGGGAAGACTTTATTTCTTGTAGAGGGTTACAGACTGCAAGGTGGCCACCCCATGGGCTGGGAAGAACAGCCTCCTGCCGAGACCAGAGATGGGCACTTCCAGGAGGAGGGGTTGGGGCAGGAGCTTTGGGGTGAAGATACACATTCATCAAGTGACAGGCATAACAACATAAAATCAGCTGTAGGTAACACAGAATGATTCTGATATTGATGTTCAATTCCACACACTAACAGACGTGAGAACATCATTCACTGCACCTGGAGAAGGTACTGTATCTGCTCTGTGCTAGTCCAGATGGCTTATGTTTATCGTTGCCTGGGTCTGCATTTTCTCTTCTCTAAATTTTGCTTCTCCTGCAAAGCTTGTGCTGGGACATCATTTCTAGGGTCAAGGTTAAGCTGAGCCTCAGAGGTTTCACTGCAGCTATGGTGGATATGGCTTGGTCCCCTGCAGTACTCTCTGGAAAGTACCTTCCTCCATTTGAAATCCCTGAATGGTACCTCCTACAACCTGCACAGCTCTGGCCTCTGCCGCTAAAACTAGACAGGAGGTTCATCCCCTGCTTCTTTGTAGAGAAGAGCCACCTGCTGACTGAGCTGAAAAGGGACTCCCCACAGACTAGGCTCACAAGTATCCTGACAGCTGGGCAGAGCATGGGGACAGGGAATTCTGGGCAGACCCTCTTCAGAAATTGTGTCTCAAGGGGCCTTGGGGAACTTGGTCAACAGATGGCATGACTTCATCTGTGGGCTGGCAGGTCAGCTCAGCGGGACTCCTGGCTTTGGAGCCGAGACTCAAGTCTCTACTCTGTACCAAGACAGAGACGGGGGCCGGGAAACAAGACACAACCATTTTCCATCATCGAGGGGCAAGGCGGTGCTTGGCATGAGGCAGAACCAGTCTCCGTCAATGCCACACGTCAGGAGGAACCTCTTTTCTGTTTCAACCCCTCCTGCTCATTTGTGGTAGCCATTAGAGCGGCCTGACATAGTGTTGTTCTCCACAATCTGAGGACGTGATAGGATTTCATTCCTGCTCCACCTTGTGGATGGATGGAATCACGCGCCCAGCTCTGGTCAAGACCAAGAAACTGAGGTATCATTTTTGTTTCTGTGGGACCAGGAAAGGGGCTCTAATTTGGCTTGAAGTGTGTGTGTTTGTGCATGTGTGTGAGAGTGGACAGGTGAATGTGTGTAATGGAGAGTGTGTAGGTGAGTGTGTACATGTGTGAGAGTGTGTATGTGAGTTATTGAGTGAATGTTTGTGGAGAAATGTGTGTTTGAACATGGGAGTATGAGGGTGTATGTGGAATATAACTGCATGTAAATGTGTGAATATGAGTGTGTATGTGTATTAGTGCATGTGTGTGTGTGAATAAGCCATGTGAGTGTGGTGTGTGAGCTTGATCCTATGAGTGTGTGTGTGCTTGTGTGTGAGCATGACAGAATATGTGAGTTTGGGGTGAGTGCAGGCCACAGCCAGTCCTGCCTGGGGCACTAGAACTCTCCAACCCAAGCACCTCAAGTCGTTCTCTTTCCTCACTCCATCCTGAGTTTCTCAGCCCACCACCTTTCCTCTAAACCCCCACAGGGAAACAGAGTCCCCGGGACCAGGGGCTCTGAGCATGGCACACTGCCAAGCCTCCTCCCTCGCCGCCTCCTGAGAACCTGGGTGGAGCACAAAACAGTCAAATATATTCGTCTTCTGTCATCACTAACTAGAGCTCCACAAGTTCCCAGATCGTCCCGTTAGCTCTTTGCCATAATTATCTAATTTTTGATATCATACTAAGACTCCATAATTATTCCCTCAGAAACAAAGCAAATCCGTGGGATGCAGAGGGTACGCAGATGACTTCGGCTCGGGAGAGAAGCCCCAACACAAGTCCTAGGCAGAGCCCAGAGACCTGGACTGTGGCCGCCAGTGGGCATCCAGCTGAGGGACAAGCAGGTGAGCCTCAGTGGTGGCTGCCAGGTCCCTGGATGCCGATGGCCACCGGCCTTGCCTCTCCTTTGCCTCAGAAGCACTGGGGGCTTTGGGGATCTGTTGGTCCTCCGGCCCTAAACGTGGACCTGGTGTGACAAAATGAAGTTTGCCATCTCCATCCTCCTCAAGCTGCCTGTGCACCCCAGTAGCAGCCACCCTCTCTGTGCTCCCGTCTGCACCCCATGTCCTGGGGTCCTTCTTTGTGCTGTACCTGATGACAGCAATCAGTGTCTCGACTGTGACTTGCTTCTCCCCTCAGGGACACACAAGCACTTTCACATCGAGGCTACTTTTCATCCCTTCTGCCTCCTGCAGGGATGCTGGATGCAGAGGCAGGAGGAGGACAGAGGGGCTGGTCTCAGGTGCGGCTTCTCTCACACCTGGCGCAGGTGGCCACTCACCTCCCCGCCCCGCACCCATCCACCTCAGCTCCCGGGTGTGAATGAGAAAGGAGAACCAAGAGATCATCCTTACGTGGGACACGCCACAAACCCCAAAAAGACCCATTTGGTGAAAAGAAGTAAAACAACCACAAGGCTACTTTCACCTGAGGTGGTCTCATGGCTGGAGCAGACCACGGGTCTCCTGCTTGGGCTAGTCAAATACTAACCCGCGTGTCCTTCCATGGCAATTTTCCTTCGGGGTGAGCAAAAACACTTTGTCATCCTCCCACCCCTCAATAGAGCAGAAGGGAACCAAAGGCAACTACAGGGCCTTACAGAGCTGCTCTGGGGCCGCGGGAAACTTATCAGCATCCTGGAAAAGACAAAACCAGTGGGTTGCATGTGGCCTCTGACACATGCCACCCTGACTGCAGGATGTGGCCGCCCCCACCTTTCACCTTCCCATCCTTAGCAAGCGAAGTGATCCCCTACGCCTGGACAAAGCGCTGGAAAGCCCGGGCCCACCGGTCAGCTCCAGTCACTCGGCCTGTCAGGGAGGCGGGCCAGCCCCACAGCCAAGTCACAACTCCAGGTCCTGGTCTCACTTGAGCAGTGCGGCCTGGGGCTGCTGCTGGGCTGCAGGCTCCACGCCTGACCCTCCAGCCTGCACAGCGGGCACTAGGCCAGGAAGCATCTCCCCAGCAGGCGGCTCAGCACCAGGTTCACGCGCCGCGCCTGTGGTTGGGCGGTGGGGGGGGGGGGGGTGGGGGGGTGGGGGGGGGCAGTTCCATGCAATGCTTGCAGACCATCAGTCCCGCAGGGCAGCATCACCGGCTTGTGCAGCAGCCTTGGGCAGCAGAGCCGGTCGCGGGGCGCTCTGGGCGCTGGGGCGGGCCCTGCCTAGCCTGGCGTCTCCAGCTTGCCGCCGGCTTCCCAGGGAACAGTGGCCGCTGGCTCAGGCCAGGGCGCTCCAGGCCGCCCGCCAGCTCCCCCAGCTCCTCCGGCCGCAGCGCCTCCAGCCGCACGGCGACAGCAAACGCTCCCGGGGCCACCGGGAGGCGGCCGGCGCGGGCCAGCGCGCCCCCAGCCTCAGGCACCGGCCGCGGTCGGGCTGCGCCAGCGGGGCCAGCCTGGAGAGGAAGAGCCCGGCTGCTATGTGGCACTCCCTGTGCGGAAGGCCTCGTCGCCCTCCTCCAAGCGCTGGGCTATCGGCTGCCCGCAGTCGCAGCCTGAACACTGGGGCTGCGGCGAGACCGGCCCAGTGCCGATCCCCGCGGGGCTGTGACCTTGCGGTCCTGGAGCCAAGGCGCGGAGCAGGGGGATGCGCTGCTGCTGGGAACTGGCCGGCGGGAGCGCAGCCACAGCCTTCCTCTCAAGAACGAAAAAAACGGTTTTAAAAATCTTTTTAACATCGCAGAACAATCTTTAAAATCTATTTTAACATCTGTGAAGAATTACATTGGAAATTTGTTAGAGATTATATTGGACCTATAGATTGAGTATGATGGTCATTTTAACAGTATTAATACTCCTAATTCATAGAAATGGGATAACTTTCTCTATGTCTAT
The DNA here is from genome assembly GCF_037993035.2 of Macaca fascicularis. Classification (NCBI taxonomy): domain Eukaryota; kingdom Metazoa; phylum Chordata; class Mammalia; order Primates; family Cercopithecidae; genus Macaca; species Macaca fascicularis. The sequence continues at coordinate 59,641,303 of NC_088384.1, read as the reverse complement.
GTTTAATTGATTTTTATGAATGTTTTATAGTTTTCATTTTAGACATCTTTCTTTGCTTAGTTTATTCCCAGCCATTTTTTTATAGCTGTTTTAAATGCGATTGTTTTCTTGATTCCTTTTTCAGATAGTTTGCTGTTGGGTGTAGAAATGCGACTGATTTTTCTGTGCTGATTTTGTTTTCTAAAACTACTGTATTCATTTACTGTTTCTGTTTTAGGTTTTTTTAATACATAGGATCATGTCATCTGCAGACAGGGACAATTTGGCTTTCGTTTTGTTTTTCAATTTGGATGTCTTTTCTTTCTCTTGCCTAATTGTTCTGGCTAGGACTTCCAGTACTGTGTTGAAGAGAAATTAGTAAAGTGAACATCCGTGTCTCCTTCCAGATCTTGGAGACACGGTTTTCAACTTCTCTTTATTCAGTATCATGTTGGCTGTGGGTTATCATATATGGCCTTCATTTTATTGAGTTATGTTCTTTTTATAACTAATTTGTTAAGAGATCTTATGTTTACGAAAAGCATTGAATATTGTCAAAGGCTTCTTCTGTATCTATTTAAATGATTATATTATTTTTATCTTCCCTTATCAAATGTGGTGTATCACATTTATTGACTGACATATCATAAGCCCTCCTTGCCTCCCTGGAACAAATACAACCTGATTATGGTGAATGATCTTTTCAATGTGCTTTCAAATTACGATTGCTAGCATTGCTGGTTTTGAATTTTTGCATCCATGTTCATCAGTGACATTGGCCTGTGGTTTAGTTTTTCACTGTTCATGTCTCATTTTGGAATAAGGTAATTGTGTCTTCATAGAATGAGTTTGGAAGAGTTTCCTCCTTTTCACTTTTTTTGGAAGAGTTTTTAAATAATTAGTATAAGATCCTCTTTAAATGTTTTGAAGAATTCAGCAGTATAACTTCAGGTCCTGAACTTTTATTTTTTCTCTTTCTTTCTTTCTTTCTTTCTTTCTTTCTTTCTTTCTTTCTTTCTTTCTTTCTTTCTTTCTTTCTTTCCTTCTTTCTTTCCTTCTTTCTTTCTTTTTTTTCTTTCTCTCCTTCCTTCCTTCCTTCTTTCTTCTTCTTCTTATTAAATATTTTTGTTTAGAGACAGGGTCTTTCTCTGTCACTCAGGCTGGAGTACAGTGGTGCAGTCACATCTCACTGCAGCCTCAAATTCCTGGTCTTAAGTGGTCCTCCTGCCCCAGCCTCCCAAGTTGTTGAGACTACAAGTGCACACCACTACACCTGGCTAATTTTTATTTTTATTTTTGTAAAGACTGGGTCTCACTATGTTCCCCACGCTAATCTGGAACTTCTGGCTTCAAGTAATCCTCCTGCCTTGGCCTCCAAAGTGTGAGTTTACGTGTGTCAGATACTGTGCCAAGCCCTCCTGATTTTCTTGTATTGACAAACAATGCTTCAGTCTCATCGTTTGTTACTGGTCTGTTCGCATTTTGTATTTCTTCATTCTTCAATTTTGATACGTTACATGTGTTCAGGAAATTGTTTATTTCTTCTAGGTTTTCTAATTTATTGGCATATAATTGTAGTACTTTCTCATGATTCTTTGTATTTCTGTAGTAACCATTTTGGTGTCTTTTTTCATCTCTGACTTTATTTATTTGACTTTTCTTTTCTTTTCTTTTTTTTTTTTTTTGAGACGGAGTCTCGCTCTGTCGCCGGGGCTGGAGTGCAGTGGCCGGATCTCAGCTCACTGCAAGCTCCGCCTCCCGGGTTTACGCCATTCTCCTGCCTCAGCCTCCCAAGTAGCTGGGACTACAGGCGCCCGCCACCTCGCCCGGCTAGTTTTTTGTATTTTTTAGTAGAGACGGGGTTTCACCGTGTTAGCCAGGATGGTCTCGATCTCCTGACCTTGTGATCCGCCCGTCTCGGCCTCCCAAAGTGCTGGGATTACAGGCTTGAGCCACCGCGCCCGGCCTTATGTGACTTTTCTCTCTTTTTTTCTTAATCTGACTAAAGATATATCAATTGTGTTTATCTTTTCAAAAAATAACTTTTTATTTCATTGATCTTTCATATTTTTGTCTCCATTTTGTTTATTTGTGCTCTGGTCTTCATTATTTATATTCTTTCACCAATTTGGGGCTTAGTTTGTTCACATTTCTATTAATTCCTTGAAATACATTCTTAAATTGTTAATGAGAGTGTTCTGTTTTTCATGTAGAAATTTATTTCTACAAACTTCCCTCTGAGGACTTTTTTTGCTGTATTTCATACATTTTTATATGTTCTGATTTCATTTTCATTTGTCTTAAGAATTTTTAAAATGAAACAATTTATTTTTTAACCCATTGGTGGTTTAGGGACATGTTTAATTTGTATTTATTTGCACAATATCTGAAGTTCTTGTTGTTTCTTTCTGGTTTTATTCTATATTGTCAGAATAGACATGTGATATAATTTTGATTTTTTTAAATTTGCTCATTTTGTGGCCTAATATATGACCCATCATGGAAAACGTTCCATGCACAGTTGGGAAGACTGTGAGTTATGCAATTGTTGGATAAAATGTTCCGTAAATGACTGCTAAGTTATTCTGGTCCAGAGTTCGGTTTCAATATGCCGTTTCTTTGTTGATTTTCTGGCTTGATAATCTGTTTATTGCTGAAAGTGGAATGTTAAGGTTTCTTACTATTATTTTCTTGCTTGCTATTTCTCCTGTTAGATCTATTAACATTTGCTTTATGTATTTAGGTGCTTCAATATAGAGTGCATATACAATTACAATTATCATATTATCTTGTGATATTGACCCCTTTATAGTTATATAATGGCCGTATTTGTCTGTTTTTATAGATTTTTGCTTGAAGTATATGTTATCTGATATAAATATATCTATACCCAGCTTTCTTTTGGTTTCCATACTTATAAAATATATTTTTCCATCAGATCACTTTCAATTTATGTATATATTTACAGATGAAGTGAATTTCCTGTAGAAAGTTTATAGCTAGGTCTTGTTTTTAATCAGTGTAGCCATTATATGTCTTAAATGGGATAATCTATTTACATACAAGGTAATTATTGATAGACAAGGACTTGGTACTGCCACATTATTACTTGTTTTCATGTTTTTCTTAAAATTTATACTTTCATTGATTGATTGGTTGATTGATTTCACTATCTTCCTTTGTGGTTAAGTTTTCCCTATCAGTGTGTTTTGGTTTCTTGTTTTATTTTTTTAATTTTTAGAGTATCTACTACAAGTTTTTGCTTTGTGGTTACCGCAAGGCATGCAAAGAACATCTTATGCTTACAATAAGTTATTTTAAAGAGATAGCAACTTAATTTTGATTCAAACAAGGGGAAAAGAAACCACTCTACTCTTCAACTCCATCAATCCCTCACATTTTGCATTTCTGATGTCTTAATTTACATCTTTGTATATTGCTTCTTCCTTAACAAATTATTGTAATTGTTATTATTTGTATTGTATTTTAACCTTCCTACTAAGGATATATAAGTGGTTTACATTCAATTATTACCATATTAGTGCATTCCAAATTTGTCTGAATCCTCACTTCTACCTGTGGGTTTATACCTTCAGATATTTTATGTTACATATTGCTGCCGTTTTCTTTCAGTTTGAAGAACAATATTTAGCATTTCTTGTAAGGCTGGTTTGATTACAATGAATTCATTCACTTTTTGTTTGTCTGAGAATGTTTCAATCTCTCCTTTATTTCTAAATGATAGCTATGCTGGATACTGTATTCATGGTTGACAGTTTTTTTTATTCAGCACTTGAATCTATTATCCTACTCTCTCCTGGCCTGTAGTGTTTCTGCCGATAAATCTGCTGCCAGGCATATGGGAATTCTCTTATGTGTTATTTGTTTCCCTTTTCTTAGTCCTTTCAGGGTCTTCTCTTTGTCTTTTACCTTTGAGAGTTTAATTGTAATATGTCCTTGGTTGCCTTATTCAGATTAAATATGATTGGTGACTTTGACCATCCTAAACATTTTAATCTTTCACCAGGTTTAAAAAGTTTTCTGTTATCTATTTGAATAAACTATCACTTTTTCATTCTTAGTTCCCCTTTAATGTCAATGATATGTAGATTTGCTCTTTTGTTGTTGTCCCCCAAATCTCATAAACTTTCTTTGTTTCTTCTCATTCTCTTTTATTTTCATTCTACTCTGAATATGTATTTTCAAAGAGCTTGTCTTTGAGCTCACTGTTTCTTCTGCTTGATCAGTTCTACTATTAATGCCTTCCATTGGATTTTCAATGTGTTCAATGAACTTTCCAGCTCCATGATTTCCATTTGATTTTTTCCCATTATTTTGATTTATTTGTTGAATTTCTCTGGTAGATTTCTGAATTGTGTTTCTACTTTCTCAGTGTTCACAGGTTCTTCTTAAAACAGCCATTTTGAATTATTTGCCTGCCAGATCATTCATCTGTATGTCTTTAAGTTCAGTTGCTGGCACCTTGCTTTTTCCATTTGGTGAGGCAACTTTCCTAAGCTATTATTAATATTTTTAGATATACATCTCCGTCTACACATTGATGAATTAGATATTTGAGTCTTCTCAGTTTGGGTTTCTTTGTGACTACTTTTCAGTGGACTTATTAAGAAATTTTGAGTGGACTCGCAATTGTATTCCATTGCAGCATTAGAGATAGCCCAGATCCCGCATTAGACGTAAGTCTTGCGATGGCTGCACCACTGATGCACCATTTGCTGAATGGGCCCACATGTGATCCACAGAGTCCCCTGGCTATGGGGTGAACACGTAAGGCCATCAAGCCTGTAGAGTCTGTGTGTTGTTTCACATGAGGCTGTTGCTAGCCTCACCTCCTCTTATGTCCTTAGCATCCTCACATGGTTCATCCCTTTTGGCACTCATGATGCCACTTGTGGGCTGATACAGGAGTGAGTCTACTGTGAAGGCACTCAGTGTAGTGAAAAAACCAAATATCAACCTCTTGCTGACTTTTTTCAATGTAAAACTATAAGCCCTGTGGGAGGTTCTGCAGATGGTACCATAATGGCCTGAGGGAGGAGTATCACAGTCACAGAGTTGGTTCGCTCACTGTCTAAGCCATGGTTTTACTCATCTTCACAGTCCGAACGTGCTTCATAACCTTGTTCATGCATTGAGGTTCTGTTCTCGTAATGGTAATTTCACATGTAGACAGTTGCTCATATTGATGTTTCTATAGGGGTGTGATAGCAGGAGAGGTCTGCACCACTGTCTTGCTCAGCCTCGATCATTTTTTTCTAACAAGAATTTGTCTCCTCCTCGTTTTTCTTTTTCTCTTAACCGACCAAGTTTAATCTTTTAATCCTTCTCCCTCCTCTGCTTCTAATGTCATTGTTTCTTTGTACACCTATCATATCCACTATGCTACATGACCTTCAGTTGATTAGATATGATATATAAGACTTAATGTCCTATAAAATAGAGGTAATAATAGTGTCTAGTTGATAGGAAGGTTAAGAATATTAAATGACACCATTGATGTTAAATGGAAGTAACTTTCTGAAATGTATTAATGAGATGTGATTCTTTGTTCTAGTCTCTTTATAGACTAGACTGCTTTGTTCGAGTTTTCTCTTTTCAGTCACAGAAAGCAAAACCATTGTAATAGTAAAAATTAAATAAAATTTAATTTAAAATTGTGTTCTACTCTTCTCCTTGTTCAGCCATGGAAAGCAATAAAATTGTGATAGCAGAAATTAAAAGTGAGCAGAGACTTATTTAAAAATTGGCATTCTCCTTTTCAATGCCAAAATAAGACCTAGACAGTTTTAATAAGGCAATAGTCTCCAGAAACAATTTATTGAAGAGAATGTGGGTTTCTAAATCCTAAAGAGATTTTTTACGTATGTGAGTCAAGTTTGGCTGCCTTGAATCCTACTATGACTTTAATGGAAGTTCTAGTTAGGGTGGAAATTGTCAAAGAAAAAAATTGCACCAGACAAAGTTAACCACATAAAAAAGCTATTATTGAAGGTTATCGCAAAAGGGTAAAGAGGCCAGTACTTAGTCTGAACTCAGCTCCACTGAAACAAACAGCAGTAGAGATTTTGAGTTGGGATGAGGGGGAAATCATAGACCACCTTTCTTTGCTAGTTGTCTTTTTCCAAAGGAATGCTAAACTATCTTTTTATCTTTATGACAGAAGGTAATTTTGCAAATTAGATCAATATGCCCACCAAAATTTTGCTCTTACTCTCTCATGGAGTCTGGGAGATAATGGTGTTATCTTTCTTGAGAAGTATATTTCAAAGGGATGGCACTGAGGTTCTTGAAATGGACATTTCTGAAGTGTAAAACTGGCAAGTGAGCTCTTACAAAGATGTCTATGTCAAAGAGGCAGAGAAAGAATTTACAATGATAACATTTCTAGAATATTAGAAAGAAAAGAAAAGGAGCCTAGAATAAGAAATAATCCTGTCTAAAATTTTATCAAGCTGAAGGGATTGTTTTAGTCAAAGGTTTAATGTAAGGGGAATTTCTATGAACAAGAGGAAGAGAAGAGCTTTGAACTACACAGGAAGGAGAAAGTTCCCAGGAGATGTGAACTTTCTCAGTGACTATGGCTCTGCCTGTGTCTCTGATCAGGTATTCAGCCCCAGCATCCTCCTGGGACTCGCTCAAAGAGATAGATAAGAAAAAATAGACCAAGAAAGATGAGAAAATATGCAGGCTGGTGTCTTCTCTAGTGCACATAGGGTGGCCCAGGAATGACAGAGTGGCAGGACAGTGGGAGGTGCCTTAGAGATCAATTCCCTTACTCTCAGCTTGTGAGTGCTGCCTGAAAATCCAGTCTCTCCAAGCTTAGTGGGAGGGGGACTCATAAATGGGTTGACTGGACCAGTGGAGGCCCCCGGTGGGACATGCTGGCCTCAGAATGTGAGGTCTAGGAGGCCAGAGGAAAATGGCATTGGGTGACCAGAAACTGCATCAGTGGGTGCCAATACATGCAAAATCAAAGAGAAGATGAGCCACGTCAGCAGATATCAGTGAAGAATGTCCAGAGAAGACTCCACTGACCATACACAGCACAGACCAGCCTGTTCCGGAGGACAGTGCAAATGGCGCCCAGCAGCAAGGGAGGCTACTTCGACCCTGTCCACGCCACCAGCAGCTTGGACCCTAGAGTCACATGCCACCACAAGGCCTAATTCCAGTAGTCGGTTCACTTCTCAGGAAGACGGGAGCCTGCACTCAGCACCATCCCTGTGGCTGCACAGGGCCAAGTACCCGTGACCGGGCGCTCTGGGTGCAAGCCAAGAAACAGCAGAACCTAGGGTGGCCTGTCGGTGAACTCGGCGACACTCTGACCATCTAGGAACAGCCTCAACAGCCTCAGCTGTGGGGTCAGCTGCAACTGCCACCTGCTGACAGCGCATGGGAGCAGTAGTGGCAACCCTTGACCCTGTCCCTGCCACCAGCAGCGTGGACAGCAGGGCCAGAGTGTGCCTCGGCCCCTAAGACCTTAGGCCATGCAGCTGCAGGAGGACATGAAACTGCTAGGCTATGCAATGCCCAGCGAGGCGACCCTGCACTCTGGGCGCGGGCCAAAGATCAGATATTACCATGAAAGGACGGTGAACTTGGTGACCCTAAGGCTCGCAATGGGTTTAGCAGCAGCTGCCACCTGGAACCAACCCTGACCCTGACCGCATCACCAGCAGCAGGAACCCCAGGGCCAGATGCCGCCTCAGCGGCTAATTCAGGTGTTCCTCCTCCAGCTGCAGCAGGGTGGAAATCCGATGCTGAGCCCTATCTTGGCGGCTGCACAGAGCCCAGAGCCCACACAACGCGCTCTGGATAAGAGCAAAGGAAGAGCGGACTTAGGGTGGGAAGACCCTGCACTCTCAGATCCTCAGGCCATCTGGGGTCAGCCCTGCCAGCCTCGGTCTAATGCTCCGCTGCAGCTGCTACCTGCTCGTGGCGCCCAGCAGTGGCAAACCCGGCCTCTGCCTGCCACACCAGCGGCCCCGAAACCTTAGAGCCAGATGCCACGTAGTGGCAAAGTCAGGCAGTCAGCCCACAGCTGCAGGAGAGCGGGAACCTGCCCTTCGGCGGATTCTTGGAGGCTGCACAGTGCCCAGCGCCCACCACCCAGTGCTCTGGGTGCGGGCAAATGACCCTCAGGCCATCTGGGACCGGACCAGCCCTGCAGCCTCAGCGGTGGGGTCAGGGGCGGCTGCCAAGTGCACACATTGAACTATAGTAGCTGTGGCAGCCGCGGACCCTTTGCAAGCCACTGGCAGTGCAGACCCCATGACCAAAAGCCTCTGAGGCACCTGACTCAGGCGGTCCGCCCCCCAGCAGCGGAAACCTTCCCCCAGAGGGCAGAAACCTGCAGCTCAGCCCCATCCCATCGCCTGCACTGTGCTCAGCGCCTGCCAACAGCAGTGAGGATTCCATGGCTGGAGGCCTTTCCAGGGCAGGAACCTGCCGCTCTGCCTATTCTAGGCAGCCGCACAGGGCCCAGCGCCTGAAACCCCGAGCTCTGGGCGCGGGCCAAGGAAGAATGGACCCTAGGCTGGGACAGCGGTGCACATGGGCGATCCTCACGCTTTATGGGACCAACCCTGCCGGCCTCTCCTGAGAGCTCAGCTGCAGCTGCCACCTGTACAAGGGCACGGCAGCAGCAGAGCAACCGGGCACTTTGCCTGCACCACCAAGAGCCCAGACACCGGGGCCAACGCCATCTCAGCACCGAATTCAGGAAGTCAGCCCTGCAGCAGCCGCAGGGCAGAAACCTTTGCCCTCGGCCCAGTCCCCCTGGCTGCACAGTTCCCAGTGCCTGCGACCCGGAACTCTGGGCGCAGGCAAAGGAACCGCAGACCCTAGGCTGGGATAGTGGTCCACTTCATGACCCTGAGGCTGTCTGGGAAACGCCTTGCCAGCCTCCATCATAGGCTCAGCTGCAGCAGCCACTGCACATGGGTGCAGCAGCCTTGGTGGCGACCCAAGACCATGCTCTTACAGCAGCCAGGCGGACCCCAGGGCCAGAAGCCGCCCAGCGGCTAATTCGGGTGGTCAGGCCTAGCTGCAGGAGGATGGGAACCGGCTACTCAACCATTTCCTGGAGGCTGCCCTATGCCCAGCGCATGAACACCCTGCTCTGGGTGCCTGCAAGAAAGAGCTGACTCTATGGTAAAAGGGCCGTGCCCTCAGCGATCCCCAGGCGGTCTGGGAACACCCTGCGTGCCTCTGCTGTAGGTTCAGCTGCAGTGGCAACCTGCAGCAGCTGTGGCAAACTCCGACCCTGCCAGCGCCACCAGCAGTGCGGTCCCTTGGGCCAGAAGCCTCCAGGGCACCTAAGTCAGGGTGTTGGTCCTCAGCTGCAGGAGGACGGGAACTGGCGCTCAGCCCCACCTCAGAGGCTGCATGGTTCCCAGAGCCAGGGCCCAGCTCTTCTAGCGCAGGTTGTGGAGGGGCCAGGGGCAACCCAGGCTTTAGGGCAGTGTCATGATCACAGCTCACTGAAGCCTCAACCTCCTAGATTCAAGCTATGCTCTCACCTCAGCCTCCTGATTAGCTGGTAGCTGGACTACAGGCAGGTGCCATAAAGCCTGGCTATTATATTTTATACATATTTTGGAAAGACAGGGTCTCACCATGTTGCCCGGGCAGGTCTTGAACGCCTGCAGTTCAAGCGATCCTCCCAACTGGACCTTCCTCAGTGCTGGGATTGTATGTGTGAGCCACTGGGCCCTACCTGCCGCTTTTATTATAAGGATACTTGTCATTGGATTTCGGGCCCATCCTAATCCAAGATGAGATGCCCTTGTCTGAAGGTGCTGGACTTAATTACATCTGCAGAGTGTTTTCCAAATAAAGGCACATTCACAAGCTCCAGTTAGACATATCTTTTAATTGACCACCATGCAATCCACTCGAGGAGTATTAAAATGCCAGTGTGGACTGAGGCATCCAAGAATGACATTATTATATCAAACACATTGCCTTCTTTGTAGTGACCTGTGGGCTTGGAAACAGAACCATTTGCAGCTGTCAGGGAAGTGCACAGAGCCTGACCTTTCCCGCAGCCTCTTCCCCACTGGCCTTCCATGAGAGGATCACCCCTTGAGAGTGTGAGAGATTCCTCTTAAATGCTAAAGACCACGGGAGCATTTGGGAGGGGGAAGATGTTTAGGGAGCAACTTAGTTGCCCTGAGGTGCCCATCACCCTTCACTGTTTCAGCAAGGATCTGGGAATGGGAACCAGGCATAAGACAGATACATGTGGATGAGAAGAGGCCAGAGTCTTTCTCTGTGTAGGCACTATCCAGCCCAAGATGAACATTGCTCCAGAAACACATGCACTCATGATGTTAAACCCAATCTATTGAGTACTTAATGCGAACTGGGAATTTTTTTAAGCACTTAAGCTGTCATTTATATCTCCCCTACCAGTGTTGCACATGGTATTAAGCATTTGACAAAGTGTATTGTATTAACTCCTGCAGAAAACCTAAAAAGGGGAAGGGCAGTATAATTAATAGAATTTTCCATATGAAAAGACGGGGACTTGAGTTGAGGTCACAATTTATATATGGTATTATATTGTACTTCACACACGTAACATAGTAAGTGTCCTGGAGAATCTTGGTCTCTTAGTCTATATAATAACATAAGCAACTTTTGTGAGATTAATTGTTTTTCCGAACCATGCCTGGAATATTTGCATAACATTCCAGTGTTTAAATATGTTGTTTATTGCCAGGTGTGGTGGCTCACGCCTGTAATCCCAGCATTTTGGGACTCCAAGGCAGGTGGATTGCCTGAGCTTAGGAGTTCAAGATCAGCCTTAGCAACACAGGGAAACCCCATCTCTACTAAAATACAAAAACATAGCCAGGCGTGGTGGGGTGTGCCTGTATTCCCAGCTACTTGGGAGACCGGACAGGAGAATTTCTTGCACATGGGAGATGGATGTTGCAGTGAGCTGTGATCGTGCCACTGCACCACAGCCTGGGCAACAGAACGAGACCTCGTCTCAAAAAAAAAAAAAAAGTTGTTTCTCAAACCATTTTCATCTTCGAAACATTTCAGGCCTCCTCCAACTAACCAGCTTATGTTAAATTTTGTTTTATTTGAATTAAATTTAATTTCAGTAGTCACCTGTGGCTATTGGCTACTGCAGTGGATAGCACAGAGATGAGAAATAATAGAAACCTTTTTTTTTTTGTTTGTTTGTTTCAATGGCAAACATTGTCAAAAGTTCAGTTCCTGTTTTATGTAAGATTTTGGTTTATATTTTCTCAAAGAAGTGAAGTACAAAAAAGAAAAAAAAGAAAACAAAATGATGATCCAGCAGAACTTTGGTAAGGAAGGGTGAAGAAGAGACACTTAACTCAGGGTGGAGACAACAGAAATGACCTTGTTTGAAATGCAGATCCTGTCTGTGTGGCTCTCTGTGCTCTGTTGGGGCATCAGTTCCTTTACCTCTTAGTTAAATCAGTTATTTCGATGGTACAATGTTTTTTTGTTCAATAAGTGTGATATTTTGCACAGCTGGTTTATTTCCAGTATGGAAGCTGTCTGCTCAATCGTCTTGATTTCTCTGGGCTTGTTCCCACTCTGCAGATGTAAACATGGCACCTGTATATCTCTCTCCAGGTTCTGATCTAGTGTGACAGTGTCTATGACTTGCCCACCTAGAGAAATACACACATTGCAACTTGAGGAAGAGAAAAAGAGGGCCCTGCAAAAGGCATCTACAGGCCCCACGTGCTGTTTACCCTTCTTATTTATTGGTGAAGTGACTCCTCATCCATTTATTGGGCAGTTGTAAGCAAAGGAATTAACTGACTATGACAATTCATCTTGATGTACAAAACTTTAGTCTGTTTTGAGTTTCCACTGTTGGGAAATACCTAGTTATACTAATAGTTATACTAATTAAGAACAGTTACAGATAGTATAGTGACAGTCTTTTTTTTTTTTTTTTTTTTTTGAGACAAGCTCTTGCTCTGTTACCCAGATTAGAGTAGAGTGGCATGATCGTGGCTCACTGCAGTCTCAACCTCCCCGGGCTCAGTGATTCTCCACCCTCAGTCTCCTGAGTAAGGGGGAATACAAGCACGTGCCACCGTGCCTACATATTTTTTGTATTTTGTTTTGTTTTGTAGAGATGAGACTTGGCCATGTCACCTAGGCTGGTATTGAATTTCTGGTCTCAACTGATCCTTTCTCCTCAGGCTCCCAAAGTACTGGGATTACAGGTGTGGACCAGCATGCCATGCCTATAGTGATATCTTTAAGTAAGCCTCTCCTTGCTTCTTTTGAGCAATTTTTCAAAGCAACAGACACCTTATTAAATGAGAAAGTTGATCGGTTTTCCTAATGGCTGCTAATAAAGTAAAGAACTAAGGAACCTCTTTGATTTCAATGAAGTCCCTACAGATGTTATGGGCTACTTGTTACTGACAAGTATGGTAGGAACTATAGGTCAAGCTGTGATCGGCAAATAGATCTTGCTGAAGAGGAAGAACGATTGGCTAAGATAATCCCCCAGGACAGCTGGCATACGTTTAGACAAAGCTGAATTGAATGCTTTCTGAGGAGGAGTGTGTTAGTCTGTTCTCACAGTGCTATAATGACATACCTGAGACCGGGTAATTCAAAAAGAAAAGAGATTGAATTGGCTCACAGTTCTGTGGGCTGTACAGACTTATGTTTATAGGGAGGCCTCAGGAAACTTATAATCATGGCAGAAGGCGAAAAGGAAGCAAGCACATATTCGCACGGCTGAAACGAGTCAGGGGAGGTGCTACACACTTTTTAAACAAGCAGATCTCAGGAGAACTTTGTCTTCAGACAGCACTAGGGGGATGAGGCTAAACCACTAGAAACCACATCCATGATCCAATCACTTTACACCAAGCCCTTCCTGCAACACTGGTCATTACAATTCCACATGAGATTGGGAGTGGAGGGTGCACAAATCCAAACCATATCAAGAAGCATTTTAAAAGTTGAGGGAAGTTCTAATAGATGGCAAGTCAGGATAGGGAATTCCATCAGCATAATACTCCTCTCAATCCACGCCAAAGTGGGAGAAAGGGAAAAGTGCAAGGATGAAGACGGGACACAGCAAAATGACAGGATGACTCACAAGATGGCCCCTGTGGAAAGCATTTACTGACTCAAAATCCAAACCATGAAGACAATAAGAGCAAATTTGCTGAGTTTCTATGCTCTTTATGTTTATTAGGGAAGGGCAAAAGCCAGCCCCTTGACATTGTTATTGTTAATTAACATCATCACCACCTGCTCTTAAGTGTCTAGATACTTTCTAGAATCTAGTATTATTTTCACTCAAATGATTTTTGGATATGCCCTGTCATGCACGTGATATTGCAGAAACATCCTACATTAACCACAGCAAGATAGCTATGTAATATATGGGATCACTTTAGGGGAGTGTATTTCTACCCTATTTTGAGATGGAAAATGAAGTAGAGATGTCCATTTGTCAATTTCTTCTACATTATGTCAAATATTCAAAGAGATTATTTTATTTATTTCAAAGATGCATTCATGTTGAAATTAAAATTTAAATTAAGAAAATTTATAAACTGAGTCAAAAGAAAAGTAAGCAAGGCAATTGGTTAAGGTGTCGGTTAATGCCACCATACTTCTGTATGCCCTGGAAGCGTCAGGCATAAATGACTTTAAAGTATTCGGCATGTGGCCAGGTGTGGTAGCTCATGCTGTCATTCCAGGATGTGGAGAGGTTGAGGCAGGTGGATTGCTTGAGACCAAGCAAGGCAACATGGTGAAACCCCATCTCTATGAAAAATACAAAAATTAGCCAAGCATGGGGGTGCCTGCCTTTTAGTACTAGCTACTGGAAAGGCTAAGGTGAGAGGATCATTTGAGCCCAGGAGGTTGAGGCTGCAGTAAGCTCTGGTTGCATCACTGCACTCCAGCCTGGGTGAAAGAGGGAGACCCTCTGCCCAGGACTCTTGGGATAGGACTATACCCATAGGGATTGTCCGCAATAACTTCACATTTGAGTGGAAGTGGAGATTATATGTACCAATGCCAATATGTAGCAAAAAAGAAAAACATAAGAAATCATGGCAGAAATGGCCCAAAGAATGAAAAAGGGTGGAGGTAATTGAGAGAGGCTTTCTGGTGATACAATTTGAACTGATTTCTGGAGAATGGGTTGAATTCCAATAGGGGGAGACGGACCAAGTTAATTTTGACGAGGGAAATGTCTTGAGCGAAATCTCAAAAAGGAAAACAGGCCAATGTAAAGTGTTAATGAGCGGTCCGGTTGGGGTACGGTGTAGGAGGAGAGTTCCAAGTGAAAAGGTAGTTGGTCTGATAGGTCAGGGTCTTGCAGGCAGAGGCAGATACTATCATTATTCCATTTTTCAGATTGGAAAACAGACACAGAGAGTCCAAGGTCACAAAGCTGGGAAGTGAATCTGGGCAGTCTAGGGGTAGCACCCTCTTCTTAAATGATCCATTAAAAGTTCTCTTCTGCAGGCATTCCAAAACTCTTCTCCATCTTTAGCTTCCGCAGAGTACCATGAGGCCCCCTGTCTACCTCACAGGACAGGGCCTCAGAAAAGCAACAGATCCCAACTCATACTAGCTTTTAAATAAAAAAATGTATAATCTTGCGAAACAAGAAGTGCAGAGGTTGGGCAAGAGCCAACATTGCTTAGTTCAGCAGCTCAACAATAAATCCAAGGACCTGGGTATTGGTGCACCTCTCCACACCACCATCCTCATGGGCCAGCTTCTACTTCCTCCTGAATGCTGTGTCTTTCCCTAGTTTTCTCCCTGATTTTAGCTCAAGTGCTGCTTCCTTCCTGGGGCCAGCCTTTCCTGCCTCCCTCGTGGGGCCAGTCCATCTTCCCAGGCTCTTGCAGCACACCTGGGTCTGCTGCACTTCCCCTTATTACATAATTCCGTGAATAACGTCACCTCTTTCTGTTAGACTCAAAGCTCCACTAGGGAAGAAATTCTGTGCATATTGCTCACTATTGAACCCTGGAGTCGACCACCCAAATATTTGTCAAATGAATAAATGGTAGCTCTACAGGCCAAAGGAACCCAAGAAACATGCAAACTACCAAAATACTCTTTACAACTCACTCCCCTCTGGAGAGTTTTCCCTGAGGCACATTCCTGTTGGTTTCTTCCCCTCAAGAAGCATTCTCCTTTCTCCTTCCTATAAAAGCCAGGTTTTTCTCAGATAGCCACACCATGCCCCATGCAAACAGATTTGGATTATTCTATCATTTGGACATAATCTATGCACCCTATGCAGGTCCACAGGGTGCTGGTTGCCCCAGCTGCTGCTGGTGGTCTTCATGTAGCCAAGGTATTGCTAGTGCATGTGGAGAAAACAGAGCAACTGGAGAGAAACCGAGGAGGTAAAAGTGGGCAGGGCTTAGTGATGTTTGGGGATATGAGGGATAAGACAGAGAATGGTCTTAGGAAAATCTCCTGTTTTTTCCTTTTGGATAATGATATAGATGAATAAAAGTTCCAATTACGGGGATAGAAAACACTGGAAAATATGAGATTCATTCAGGCAAGTCTTTCATACACTATTCCATCATCAGTTTCATAAGGGAAAGGGAGTCAGATCTCATCTCCACCTTGTTTGCTTCTATCATACTGTGTTCTACCTTGTTGGATCTAGTTGATAACTAGATGATAGCTTCGTACTGGTAGTGGACTTACCTACTAGTGTTTGCACCTCCTCCTTGCCAGCCTAGAAGCTCTGAGACAGCAGGAGCAGTGTGTGTGCACGCATGTGTGTGTGTAACTGGATTCCCCACAGCACATTATTGTTTCATCCATAGTAAATGGTGGAGGAATATTTGCAGGCCTTAGCTGGACTGCAGCATTGTGAAGGTCAGATAACCACATTTGATAGGTTGGATTCTAACCTTGAAGCAGACAAAATGTCCATCTTATCAGCCTTGCTCACACCAGCTGTGCCTTTCCTTTGTGGTTGTACGTTTGAAGAGCTCATGCCACAAGCCTCTTAAAAAGGAGATTGGACGTTCACCAGCCTCAGGCTGCATGGCAGGGTGACTGTGTCTTTGAATATCCCAGCTGGAGGCTGGTCATCCTTTTGTCTTTGGGTGAGTGGACTACTCAGGAAGGCAGGGATGCGTGCAACCTCCTTTCTTGTTAATGAGTTTGCATTTTATTTTGGCAGATCTAAAATAATATTTCAAAGGCAGTGTAGAAGCAGATAGGGACATTACTTGTAATTGTTTAATATTGTTATGACATGACATTTGCCTACAGAAAGAGAGACAAGCCACCATCTTCAAGGGAGGGCCAGAAGTGTTAAGTGCATCATGTTGAATACAATTACGTTTGGTGATCAGGCAGCCCTGGGTTCAAATCCTGTCTCTATTGCTACCAATTAAGCCACTTAACTCCATCTGAGCCTCAGGCTGCCCATCTGTGTAATAAGCAGTAATAGCAGCTCTCCTGCAGGACTATGGTGAGAATTACAGCTCAGGCAACGATCATCATACTTCTTGGCACAGAGGTGTTCACTACCCAGGCAGTGTTATTATTATGTCTAAAGTTACAAAGGGAGTTTTTAAGAAAGATGGAATGAAAACTTGTTTCTCTCAATTCTGAGCTTATTAGAGCACACTGTTTTGCTTGAATAAAGCAGCCGTGGAGTCTCTCAGGGGAGGGTGTTTGTAACATCTGCTCAAGCACGGTTTCATTTCCTATATACCCAGAGACTAGCCCTGTACAAGTTGTGGGGAGATACTCATGTGAGTTGGCGGACTTTGGGTCAAATATTTTCCCTAAGCCCAGGTCTCTATGGCATTCTACAGAACACTCTGTATCCTTCTAAGGGACACTGGAAGAGCAAATGGATAGTACAGTGAGTTACAAATAAAATGGCCAATCTCAGCATGAAAGACTGAGGGTGTTACCTAATGAGGATGCAAAGCACTCCATCTACATACAAGCCCATCTACATACAAGCAAACCACGAGCCTGCCAGAAAGAAAGAACATGCTATGTAAAGGTTTAATAACAGTGATGACTATTTGAACTTCAGCTCCAGAGCAGTTCAGTGGCCTCCCTTCCAGGAACAGAAGCCAAAGCACATCAGGATTCTTGAAGGCCCTGAAAGGTAAATGAGAATCCTAGTGTATGGCAAAACATTCCCACAAAAGAAGGGCTCCGTGTGTAGAGACTTAGAAAGGATTCCCAACTTCAGTCCCTTCAGAACCAGAAGCAAAGGTGGGGGACAGCGCAATTAAGTGGCCCTAGAGATTTGCCAGGAACTAGAGCCTTCCGGAGAAGTCCAGTTTTCCTATGCAGGGAGAGGACTGGGAGTTCTCTGGTCAAAAGCATTGTGCCTTTGTTTTCAGGAAGACTTTTGGAGTCCCCCAGCATTGGAGGAACATTGCCTTACTGCGGACTCAAGCACAGTCTCTTTCCTGGTAAGAAAAATGGAGCTGCATGCAGCTGCTGAACACTTTAACCGGAAACCCAAAGATAGATGTTGGCACAAAGAAAGGAGGGCTGAAGAAAAGTGACCATGGAAACACATTGAGCTCTTAATCTGACCCATTTCTTCTGGGCCAGACCTGGAGCCAGGAATGTGATGATGAATGAGGCCTGAGCTGAGATCCTGAGGATGAGACGGAGTCCACCCTGTGGGGATCTGGGATGATGAAAGGGCTCCGCAGATGGGGGACCCCCTGGCGAGAAGTTCTGCTGAGTGGAAAAGGGCTTGGAGTAACTGAGGTCAGCTGGATTCCTTAAACACTGCTCAGAGCCCTTGAAGCCATCTAAGGGCACACTTCTCAGGCCTGCTCCAAGCCACGCTCAACTGGGAATCTTTTAAGGACAGCTGCTCTGTTAGGCTTACCTGAGGTGGTGTAGTTTTCCCCCGCCACGGTAGTGGCACAGACAGTAAGTGTTCAGGAGCCGGGCCTCATAATGCCATGGACTAGGGCAAAGGAGGACCCCGTCCTCTCCCAGCCCTAGGCTAAAAGACGGGAGGACCCCGACCGGTGGCTCCATGGACCCCTGCAATGCCAAGAGCTAAGTTATGCTGCTGAAGGACCTCTCCGCCCTGGACTAAGACACCGGAGGATCCCCGCCCTGCCCCGCCCCGCCCCGCGGTGTCCTGGACTGTGCCACGGCAGAACCCCCGCCCCTCCACACCCTGGACTCTGGCTCTGGAGGACTCCGGCCCTGGCTCGCCCTGAACTACTCCTGCCCCTCAGCGCGCTGGACTGTGTTTCCAGAGGACCAGGTCCTGCGGCAACTTGGGCTACCTCGTGGACTCCAGGACCCCAGTCCTGTCAGGCCCTAGACCAAGACCCAGGAGGACCCGACACCCCCTGTACCCATACCTTGCCGTGCCCTGGACTACAGCTCGGCAGGACCCCCGATTCGCTGAGCACTGGACTCCAGCACAGAGGGACCCCCGCCATGGAGATATGGACCACTCCTGCCCCACCGCACCCTGGACTACCGCACACCAAGACCCTCGCCTGAACGCGTCTTACACTCTGGCATGGGGAAAACCGGCCTCGCAGAGCCCTGGACTCCGGCATTGGTGGACTCCCCCTCGGCTACGTCCTGGACTCCTGCACCAGAGGACTCCTGTCCCCCCGCACCCTGGACACCTACACTAGAAAACCCTGTCCCGTCTCCCCCTAGACTAGGGCAGGGGAGGACCCTGCAAACCGACTCCGGCACAGTAACACCGCTTACCCGTCATGGGCTGTATTCCAGCACTGGAGGACCCCAATCCCGTCGCTCCACGGACTCCACCACCGAAGACCCTGGCCCCCCTGCGCCCTGGACAAAGGCACAGGAGGACCCAGCCTCACCGCGCCGTGGGCTATCGAATAGGAAAACCCCCAGCCCCACCGTGCCAGAGACTCTGACAAGAGAGGACTCCTGCCCCCTGTTCCCCCAACTACAGCAAGGCAGGAACCACACTCCTCGGAGGTCCTCACTGTGGCAACTGTGGACCCCCGCCCTGGTATGCCCTGAACTAAGTCAGGCAATGACCCTGACCCCACCAGGCCGTGAACTCCAGTATTGGAGGACCATTGCATTACTGTGGACTCAAGCACTGGACTATCTCAGGGCAGGATCCCTGTCCCGCCATGCCCTACTCTATGGCATGAGAGTACCCAGCCTCACTGCGCTCTGGACTCCTACACCCCAGGACTCCTACACGGAGGACTCCCGCTCCTTCACAGTCCCATCCTGGACTCCTGTACAAGAGAACCCCCGCCCCGCTGCACCCTGGATATAGCAAGGCAGGAATTCCGCCCTGTGGCGCTCTGCACTGTGACACCTGAGGATCCACAGTCCAGCGCGCCCTGGACTACTGCACCACGGGACTACTGTTCCGCCCCGCCCTGGACTATGGCATCAGAGAACCCAGCTCCCCCCGCCCTGGACAACGGCACCGGAGGACCCAGCACCCGGCATCCTGGACTAAGGCACAGTAGGACTCCGGCCGCATTGTGTACTCCTGCACAGGAGGACCCTTGCAGGGCTGCGCACTGGACTGAGCTACTGAAGGAGCCCCACCCCTGCCTCACCCTGGACTAAGGCACTGGAGAAGTCTTCCTCCACAGAGCCGTGGACTCTTGCAGGAGACAACCTCCACCAAGCCTGCCCTGGACTGTGGCCCAGTAGGGCCCACACCACGTCATGGACTCCTGTACTGGGGGAAGAGTAGTGATAAATGTCCAGGTTTACTAGTTGAAAAGTAGCAATCAATGTGTTACAATGAATGGATTTGATGTAAAATTACAAATGCTGAAAACATTATGTGTAATTGCCTAGCCAGAACAATTACACAAGACAAAGAAATAAAATAAATCCATATAGGGAAGGAAGAAGTAAGATTGTTTCTGTTTTCTGAAAATATAATCTTAAGATAGAGAACATCTTAAAGACTCCACCAAAATAAATGGTTAAAGCCAATCAAGAAATTCAATGAAGTTAATAGTTACAAAATCAATATACAAATACCATTATTGTTTCTATACAATAATGACAAACTATTACCTGAAAAATAAATTGATAAGGCAATTTCATTTATAATAGAATCAAAACAGATATATAAATATATAAAAGACAGGAGTAAATTTAATCAAGAACGTGAAAGATTTGCACACTGAAAACTATAGCACATTGATGACAAAATTAAAATAGCATAAATAAATGGAGAGACATCCTTTATTGATGAATTCAAAAATTAGTATTTTAAAAGTGTCAATGCTACCCAAAGTAATCTACAGATTAAATGTAAGCGCTATGAAATTCCAATGTCATTCTTCACAGAAATAGAAAAATTACTCCTGAAATTTGTATGGAACCACAAAAGACCCCAACTGATCAAAGCAATCTTGAACAAAAAGAATAAAGCTGGAGGCATCAAACGACCCAATTACAAACTATATGACCAAGCTGTAGTAATTGAAACAGCATAGCAGTGGCATAAAAAGAGACACGTAGAACAGTGAAAAGGGATATAGAACCCATAAATAAATCCACATGTCTGTGGTCAATCGGTTTTTTGATAAAATAACTAAAAAATACACAAGGAAGAAAGAAAATTATTTTCAATAAATGGTATAGAAAAAACTGACTCTCCACATACAGAAGAATAAAATTTGACTTTTATTTTTCTCTTTATACAAGCATCAAATCAAAATGAAAAACTGAAATGTAAAACTACCACAAGGAGATAGAGAAGAAGTCTGTCTGACATTGGCCTGAGCTATGATTTTCTATAGATTATTCCGAAAGCACAGGCAACAAAAGCAAAAACACACAAATGAGATTGCATAAAACTAAAAAGCTTTTCCACAGGAAAAAAGCAATAATAGAATGAAGAGAACTCACAAATGGGATGACGTTTTTAAACCATACATCAGATAAGGGGGCTCATATAATAATATATAAGTAACTCAACCTACTCAAAAATAAGAAAAAAATTATGCTTATTAAAAAACATAAGCAAAGAACCTGAATAGACATTTCCTAAGGCATACAAAAAAGCTAACAGGTACATGAAAAAATCACAAACATTCCTAATTATCAGAGAAATGCAAATCAAAGCCACACTGAGATATCACCTCACACATTTTACTAGGGCTATCATAAAAAGAGATGGAAGATAAGTGTTGATGAGGACGTAGAGAAAAAGAAACCCTGTACACTGCTGGTAGGAATGGAAATTAGTACAACCATCTTGGAAAACAGTATGAAGCTTCCTCAAGAAATTTTAAATATATTTACCCTATGATCCATCAATCCCACTTCTGGATATATGTCCAAAGGAATTTCAATCAGGATGTCAAAAAGAGACATCTGCAATTTCATGTTCATTGCAGCATTATTCATAATAGCCATGAATTAGAAACAACCTAAGTGCTTATCAACTGAAGAATGGATAAAAATAGGTGGAAAAATTGGAACCCTTCTACACCGCTGGTGAGATTTCAAAATGTAAAACAGTCTGGCAGTTCTTCAAAATGTTACACATAGACTCAGCACATGACGCAGCAATTCCACTCCTGTGTATTTACCAAAAAGAAAACAAAACAAATGCTACACACAGTAGTACACAAATGTTTATAGCAACAAAAAGGAGAAAACAACAGAAATGTTCATCAACTGAGGAGTGGATAAATCAAATGAATCCATAAAATAGAATCTTATTTAGCAATAAAAGGGAAAAAAGTGTTAATGCATGCTCCAGAATGGATGAACATTAAAAATATGTGAAGTGCAAGAAGTGAGTAAAAAATGACTATGTGTTATGATGATTCCATTTATGTGAAATGTCCAGAATAGGCAAATTCATATTCAGAAAGTAGACGAGTGGTCGCCTAGACTAGGAGGGCTTTAGGAAAGGCTGGAGAAAATGGGGAAAGTTTGCTAATGGGCGCAAGTCTCTTTAAGGCACATTAAAATGTTCTAAAATTATACTACGATGATTATTTCTTCACCCAGTTAATACACTAAAAGAATTTGAAGTTTGTACTTTAAATGAGTGAATTACACAAAGTATGAATAATATCTCAATAAAGCTGTGGGAAGTTAAAAGTGTATGTAGGATGCATACAAAAATCCTACTTATCTTTATACATGAATGAAATTCTGTCATTTGTAAAAACATGGATGAATTTAGAGGATATTATACTAAGTAAAATAAGCCAATCGCAGAAAGACAAATATCTCATAATATCACTTATATGTGAAATCCACAAATGTGCACTCACAGATGTTAGGAGTGGAATGGTGGTTTATCAGAGGCTGAGCGGGGCTTGTCGGGGGGAAGTTGGGAGTAGAATGGTGGTTTATCAGAGGCTGAGCGGGGCTTGTCGGGGGGAAGTTGGGAGTAGAATGGTGGTTTGTCAGAGGCTGAGCAGGGCTTTGGAGGGGGAAGTTGGGAGTAGAATGGTGGTTTATCAGAGGCTGAGCGGGGGAGGGGGATGTTGGGAGTGGAATGATGGTTTATCAGAGGCTGAGCGGGGCGGGAGGTAAGTTGGGAGTAGAATGGTGGTTTATCAGAGGCTGAGCGGGATCGGGGGGAAGTCGGGAGTAGAATGGTGGTTTGTCAGAGGCTAAGCAGGGCCGGGGTGCAGGTAAGTTGGGAGTAGAATGGTGCTTTATCAGAGGCTGAGCAGGGCGGGGGTGAAGTTAGGATTAGAATGGCGGTTTATCACAGGCTGATCAGGGCCGAGTGCGGGGTGGGAAAAGGGGAACTATTCAATGGGATAATGCTTCAGCAAGGAGAGATACATTCTGGTGATATGGTGCACAGCAAAGTGACAGCAGTTACTCATAATGAAGTGCGTATCTTAAAACTGCTAAAATACTACGTTTCAAATGTTTCACCATAATGTAATAAATATGTGAGGTGGAGGATATGTTATTTAACCTAATTTGTCCATTTCACAATATTTACATGTATTGTACCACATTGTATCCATATATATTTATTTATCAATAAAAACAAAATTTTAAAAAGCGAGCAAAACAGTTGTGCCAGATCTTCATCTAAAGACATTTCTGAGAAAAATGTATCTGTTTTCTTTCAGAATAAATTTACAGTTAATAGATATCATGTTACCTAAAGTAAAGCGGATAATTTTGGCCATCAGCTTATACAGTGGGATAATCTCTTTTTGCTGACCTTGTAAAAGCTGCTGCGGATTAACAACAAGTAGGAAAGATTTTTATCATGATCAGGTAAAGGTTCTGCATGCTTCTATTTTGAATAATATTGTCCCCCTAGAATCGCAAAGTGTGAATGCCTTTTGTTTCAGAGGTCTAGCCCTAAATGGTTTAGTCAATTACATCTTGCATTCTAAAACAAGTCCTGGTGCGTTTGTGATGGTACTACATATAATTGTGTTTTTAATTTAACTATCATATATGTCTACTTTTCTGTTAAAAATCTATATTTTACAGAGGCCCTCCATACATATAAGTGCTTTTATGATAGGCTATCCACTAAATTTCAAACATAAGTTAAGGAACCGTTTTGCTTTTATTTTTTATTATTGTTATCATATTTTAAGGCTAGTCAAGTGAAGCAGTGGGAGTGGAGAAGGAACTGCTTTAATTTTTATATGTTGGTGTTACAGGCTGTATGTGACAGGCTATATGTTTGCCGGCTGAATTTTAGAAACAAAGTGAAATATTTATTTCGTATTTCATTAGATACAGGGATGATGATTACTTCAAGGGATTGTCACTAGACTGAAAGCATCACATCATCAATCACTTGGAAACAATATTTTGCCTATGTGTTCTGTTATGTTGACAAATCTTTTATTGTGGCAATATACCTCACAACTGAAATATGTGAAAAATATACAGAAAAAAAGACAGTATTTGTTATTAAGGGATATTTAGGCCTGAGCTGCAAGATGCAAATATTTAAAACATACACTTTTTAAAAATTACATTTAAAATGTAAATTGAAGCAAGGCATTTAGAAAAAGACATAATATCTACTATAAAAGTCCTAGGTTAGAAAAGTTAAAATACTAAATGAGAAAATAATGCTTCTTGGGTAGCTTAAAATCAAATATGAGGCAAAAAATTACTCAGAACTTTTTGTAAGATTAAGAACATCTATACAGTTTCTTTGATATAAAATGAAATACATGTCTGAATATAACTCTAATAGAATAGGCAAACAAGGGCAAAGGAGAGGTGTATGCAGAATAAAGTGAACATATTATTCTAACAATGAGAGGGACAGAATTAATGATTGCTCTTGGAGACAAGGGATTTTAATGTCTGAGTCAATGACAAAACTTTTGTTTGCAAGTTAAAAAATGTACCTTAAACCTGGTGAAGGAATAAAGGGTGGTGGAGGGGATGATTCTTTGTACTAAACTGGTTTTAATGACTATTGAATTAATCATAAGTTCAAATGATTTTATGGAGGCTGTTTCTTTTTTATTTGATACTTCTGGACTGCTTTTCTCTTTGTATTTACTCCATTTTTACCCACTTGAACAATTTTTCCCCCCGCAAAGTTTAGGAAACACTGTAACCACATGCTCCAGCATGATGTGATCCCTGAAAGCATTTGCAGCTGGGGGAGGAGGCAAAGGGGCTTCTCTTTCAACAAATGCATATTAATCTCGGTGAAAACTCAGAAGTTTAAACATGGTCCTCCTTGGGTCATGTGGCTACCCCAGGATCAGTCATTGCACCAGACATAGGAGATAGTCTCAAAAGCCAGGCTGGAGTCAAGGTTCTCTGGTGGAGTTTCCACTTTAGAAATGGGTTTTGTCAGGCTTTGTGTTTTCGTGTTACAGACATGATAGCCATATATCTATCTATTCCATTTCCAGTGGAGATGAAAACCTAACGCATATGCCCATTCAATGGATTTTACATGAATCTTCATAGCAGCTTTACTTGCAACAGCCAAAACCTGAAAACAGTCCAAATGTCCATGGACAGGTGAATTTGTGACCGAAAAATTTACTGTGGTATATGTATATAATGAAATAATACTCCCTAGTAAGAACAGAACAATTGATAGATGTAGCAACATGAATAAATCTCCAAAATAGTGATGCTGAGTGATGAAAAAGTATACCCACCCTATGATTTCAAGTATTTGGAAATAAAAACTCACAGGGACTGCAGGTGGATCAGTGGTTGCCTGTGGATGGGGTGGGGATAGGCAAGAGAAAGTGAGTAGCAAAAACACAAGAAAACTTTGGTGGTAAAGGTAATGGATATGCTTTTTATTTGAATATGTTGTTGGTTTTATAGAGCTACAAATACCAAGAATAATCAAAATGTACAATTGAAGTATGTGCAGTTTATTGCATGTAAATAAACCTTTTAAAAATTAACTGATACAAATTGACTTACATGACCAGAAATCTGTTGAAAACTCTCATGTTTTCTTCCCCATTTTTATTCTTGTGTGCTCTTATAGACCATGTGAACACATTTCTCGTCTTACTGTTCTTTTATGTCTACATTTCTCCAGGTCAATATAACTATCACCACAATTTCTCGGTTTCTCTTTAGTTCATTAGTAATTATGAGTAATGTATTGAAATGTTAAAGATATCTTCATGCATTCAGAATCCTCTGCTCTCTGATCCACATAATAGTGAATTAAGCTGTCAGCAATTACACAGAATATTGCTCCTTTGTTTGTTTGTTTGTTTTTTGATGAAGTCTGTCTTGGTTACCCAGGCTGGAATGCAGTGGCACATTCTGGGCTCACTGCAACCTCCGCCTCCCGGGTTCAAGCAATTTTCCTGCCTCAGCCTCCTGAGCAGCTGGGATTACAGGCATCTGCCATCATCCTCAACTAATTTTTGTGTTTTTATCAGAGACAGCGTTTCACCACATTGGCCAGGCTGGTCTTGAACCCGTGACCTCAGGTGATCTGCCCACCTTGGCCTCCCAAACAGCTGGGATTACAGGCATAAGCCACCATGCCCAGCCAGAATATTGCTACTTTTTCAAACAGCTACAATTAACCCTGATCTGGACACCTTGAGTTGATCATAGCTTTGTAAAAGAGGATAGCATTGTAAAACTATAAAAGTAGACTTAATAATAAATAACAATGCTTTCAGTATAAGAAATAACACTATCCTAAGCAAAAATAAATAAATAAATAAATAAAGCTGGAGGAATTCTATTATCTGACTTCATATCATACTACAGAATTATAGTAACCAAAGAATATGGTAGTGGCATAAAAACAGACCCATAGATCAATGGAACAGAATAGAGAACGCAGTAACAAATCTACATAGCTACAGTGGACTCATTTTTGACAAAGGTGCCAAGAACATACACTGGTGGTAAATGGTGTTGAAAAAACTGGATATCCATATGCAGAGGAATGAAAACAGACTAGTATCTCTCATAATATATGAAAGTAAAATCAAAGTTGATTAAAACTCCAACAATAAAACTAGTACAAAAAGAGTTTGAGGAAAATCTCCAGAACATTGGTCTGGGCAAAAATATTTTGAGCAATACCCACAAGCACAGACAACCAAAACACAAATGGACAAATGGATCACACTAAGTTAAAAAGCTTCTGCCCAGAAAATGATACAATCAACAAAATTAAGAGACAATCCACAGAATGGGAGAAAATATTTGCAAACTACTCTTCTGACAAGGGATTAATAATCAGAATATATAAGAAGCTCGAACAACTCTCTAAGAAACAATCTAATAACCTGGTTTAAAAAAGGGGGTAAAAGATTTGAATAGATATTTCTCAAAAAAAGGCCTACAAATGGCAAACAGGTATAAGAAATGGTGCTCAGTATCACTGATCATCAGAGAAGTGCAAATTAAAACTACAATGAGATACCATCCCACCACAGTTTAAATGACTTGTAAGCAAGCCAGGGAAAGTCTACTTTGATTGACTTATGGCCCTAGTCACCTGGCAGTTCCTTCAGATGTGGCTTCCCAGGTTTGTGTATCCATGTGACAATGTGCCTGTGTGTCCTTGTGTCCACGTGGCAGTGTCTGTGTGGTGGTATCTGACAGTGTGGAGGTGTGTCCATGTCACAGTGTGGCGGTGTGTCTGTGTATGTGGCAGTGTCCATGTGGCAGTGTGTCTGTGTGTTCGTGTGAGAGTGATGGTGTGTCCCTGTGACAGTGTGGTGATGTGTCTGTGTGTCTGTGTGTCCCTGTGGTAGTGTGGTCGTGTGTCCTTATGGTGATGTCTCCGTGTGTCTGTGTCCGTGTGACAGTCTGGTGCTGTGCCTGTGTGGTGACTTCTCCGTATGTCTGTCTGTCCGTTCATGTGACAGTGTGGCAGTGTGTCCGTGTCGTAATGTCTCCGTGTGTCTGTACATGTGACAGTGTGGTGGTGTGTCTGTGTGTCCGTATGGTGACATCTCCATGTGTGTGTCTGTCCATGTGGCCATGTGGTGGTGTGCCCATGTGGTAGTGTCTTCGTGTGGCGGTGTGTCAGTGTGACAGTGTAGCGGTGTTTCTTCTCCAGCGTGCAGAGCTGGCACCTTGCCCTCTCAGCCCAGGATGCCCCAGAAGGCCCCAGCTTGGCGGGCAGGAGGTGGCTCCTGTGGAGGGAGGTGCAGTGAGCCCCGAGAGCTGAGTTTGTGGGGTCCCCTGCATTGGGTGGGAGTGAGGAGAAAGGCACCCAGGCAGCCAGGAGAAGGCTGGGCCTGCCCTAAGGAGGTGACCCGCTCTGGGCCTGCATTTCCTGGGCCGAGTACTCCAGCTCAGTCATCTTGTCCTGAGTCCTTTATGGAACTTGGAGATTGCTGGGTTTTGAAGAAGGGAAGGTCATCTTTGTTGTGGAAAGCCTGATGTGTTTCTCTATTGCTGTCACTTTTCAGCCTCATCGCTGGCGAAACATCAAATGCCGGACACCTTCTGCCAAGAAAACTCCTGGAAGTAAATGTGGGGACTGGCAGTATCCAACCAGAGGAGTCACACGCGGATTTCTGTTTGTTTGGAGATCTGAGTTTTTCCCTGTGGGTGGCGGAAGCGGAGCAGCTCTGCGGCGGGAAGGAAGGTGGGTTCTGTGCTACAGGAAGGTCCTGGCCTGGGCCGGAGGCGCAAGAGGGGATGGGCGGTCAGGGGCTGTGCAGGCCACCGGGCAGTGTGCATTCCCCCGGCTGGTCGCCCAGGAGGACAGGTACCGGCCTGGCGGGATCAGAGGCAGCCAGGCTGCGCTGCGGTCTGTGAACCAGGCGTGATGGCTGGCAGAGCGGTAGGCCATGGCGGAGGGGGACTCCCGGGCACCTGCTGTGCATCCTCATGACCAGGACACACACCGGCCCCTGGAGGCCAGGCGGAGCAAGCAAGGGGCGCCAGGCAAGGTTTGGGGTTCCCGCGGTGGGAGGTGGGTCCCTGGATCCTGGTGTCCTGCTGCTGTCCGGAACATGGGCCGCCTTCCCTCAGGCGCACCCCTCCAGGGTCGCCTATCTGCGACCTCAGCACAGTTCCCAGCTGGTGGGAGGATGGGGCGGAGGCCTCAGGGCCCAGCTGGGTCTGCAGTTTCTGCCACTGGCGGTGGCGCAGGGGTGAGCTCAAGCTGTGCCCAGGCAGGAAACTCTCCGACCTTGCCAGCTTCTGCGCCAGCTTTGGTGACTCTCTCCAGCTCAGCTTCAACACCGTTCAACAGTTCTGTGTTCTCTATTATCACAAGAATTCTTTCTGTATTTGCTATCCTTTATCAAATAAGAATTGAAAGATGCATGTGGAGTGATATCACAGTTGAAACATTAAAAATATATAATTTCATTTTCTAAGAATTTTAATTTTCTAAGAAGTAAAATTATGACTCTAGTGCTAAGATAAACACGTATCAACAGTGTTGTTCAACTCAGTAAGCAATGAAGTTTCCAGTAAAAGGTTCAAATCATTGCAAGGAACATTAAAGTAGCTTTACAGCCAATGTTAAGGTGAGATCGTTGGTTAGTTACAATACTAGATAGTATCCAACATAGCCAGAAGCTGTCATCTTTGTGAGTTATCTCTTCCATGGCACAGAAATTATGCGTTTCTCTACTGTACAAAATATTTATCTTTTCTACTGCTTCTGCACATAAAAATATTGCTAGTCACAAAAGACCAGGATTGCACTGAAAAAAAAAAAAATCTGAGTACTATCTCTCACCTGTCTTCATACTTCTTTTCTTCCTTTATGAAATATCTTTGAACTGCATTTTCTATCTGAAGGTCTCTGGAGAGAGAGAGTAAAATGAATAGAAGCATAGTAAGTGAATATTTTGATAACATTTACAGCTTTATTCATGTCGGATGAACATAAAATACACTACCAATATTTAAAGCGTAATGAGATGAATTTGATGTATACATGTGCCCATTAAACAATCACCATGAAGGGATCAGTGAGTATATCCAATACTCTCAAAGCTTCTCAGTTCCCCTTGGTAATGCACACTCATACCTCTCAGGTGTGAAGTACTGAGCTACACACACATACACACACACTGGAATATCTAATTGTTTCAGAAGCATTTGTTGAAAATGTTATGTCCATGAATGCTCTAAGAACTTTATTAAAAACTAGCTGAAAGCTGATATACATGTGTATATCTATATTTGTACCACATTGTCTTAAGTACTGTAACTTGATAAGTCTTGAAACCAGGTGCTGTTAATTCTCCAACAGCACCTGGTTTCAAAGTAATTGTTTCCTTTCAAAGTAATTTGCCTTTATAGGTCCTCTACCCATCGACATACATTTCAGAATTTTAGTTTCTCAATTTCTAAAATAAGGAATACAGCTGTGATTTGATTGGAATTCTTATAGATCAATGTGGGAAGAAAAGACATTTTAACAGTATTGAGATTTATGACTCATACATTCCATTGATTGAGGTCTCTTATTTATTTTAACAATATTTTATAGTTTCGTAGTTTTCAAACGTTTCTCTTTTTTGCAGGTTTATCCCTAAGTACTACACGCTTTGATATTTGCAATAATACCAAAATTATGGTAATATTAATGTAAATGTTTCATTTTTTCCTCCAGTAATTGTCAGGTAGCTTTAAATCATAATTTAATTGCATGATACAACGGGGTTTTG
The DNA here is from genome assembly GCF_037993035.2 of Macaca fascicularis. NCBI lineage: Eukaryota > Metazoa > Chordata > Mammalia > Primates > Cercopithecidae > Macaca > Macaca fascicularis. The sequence goes on along the minus strand of NC_088384.1, from coordinate 59,611,196 downwards.
AGAAACGTATACACATTGTATATATACTTTTTTTCAGTTTGTCAGATTGACTCCACTATCATATCATAATTTAAAATTGCACTAATTACCACCAGCCTGCTCTCAAGGACAATACATCAAAATATGTATCACGTTTCAGTTTATTTAGCATCATGAAACTCTCACATTGCACTTACTTTTGGAAACCTGGAATAAAACAATAAATATCAGCTCACAGGCAACATATGGGTACATGTGACAATTTTCTAAATATCAACCTTTCGCTATTTAATTCTGTTTATATTGTCAATTTTTTCCCTCGTCTTGAAACTCTCTTACACTGCTTATTAAATTTTGGTTCAATTCTCTCCCTGCTTTTTCCAAGAATCTACTTTCTAATATTTTACTGATGCTGTGCTCCTTTTCATTTGGACACTTTTAAAAAGCTGCATAATTTCTCCTTTGTATTAAAATGCAAATCCATATCCAAAATAAATGAGCGCAGGGACCAAACAGATGTTTGTGCAGTGTGTCCATGAGCAATATTATCCACAATAATCAAAGGGAAGGAGCAGCCCATGTGAATATTGATGGATGAGTAGTTAAAAAAATGTGGTATATACGGCAACGTCATAATATTCGGCCTTCAAATATATTCTGAACATGCTATGAAATAGATGAAACTTGAAGATATGCCAAGTGAAATAAGCCAGTTCGAGAAATTCAAACATTCTATATCATGCCATTTCTGTGAGATACTTTGTGAAATTTGTAGAGACAGAAAGTAGAATGGTGATTGCTACGGGGAGGGGGAGGGAGAGGAATAGGAAGTTGGTGTTCAATGAGTACAGAGTTTTAGTTGGAGAAGAAGACAAGTTTTGGAGGTCTATGGTGGTGACTGTTGCACAACAGTGCAAATATACTTAATGCCACAAAACCGTGCACTTAAAGTGATTAAAAACGTAAATCTTTTGTTCTGTATATCTTTCCAGAATTATAAACCTGCAATCACAGTATAGAAATAGAACATGTTATATAGATTTGGGTGATGATATTTTACACATTTGCACATATAAAATGCTAAATAAATTAAACATGGAATGAAGATTTGTCCTTAAATATAATTTACAAGAAGACTTTGATATTTGTTTTTCACAAGTGAAGCATTCTTATAAAGTGTCATGACCTTTTGGGGAACCTCTGGGAAAAATGGAGAAACTCTGAAGCTACACTCTCCCTAACCTCCCTTTACAGGGAGCTCCTGCAGCTCCTACAGAAATGAATGGCTGAGATTCTTGATTGCATAGCAGAATTTCTCATCCAAACCCTTTCCCTTTTTAGTGTCTGTGTATCAGTATAAAAGTTCTGTAAACTGTAGTTCCTTATTTTAATCCCAAAGCACAGTAACAATATATTTCATCCTAGCATTGGCAGTTTCTGTGAGTGTTTTGTTTAATTCTTAAAACTCTATCTTTGGGATTCCAAAGAGCCTAAAAAGTAAAATATTTTAAAAAGGGGAAAGAGACAAAGAGAAAGAAAATAAAATCAATAGCCCGTTCTGTCGCTGTTATTAAACACCAGAATACCTTTCTGTTAATCTAATTAAAATTAGTGACATCATTTAGCATTTATATCTTGAACAAAAGTTTGGAATCCTGAAAAAGAAATTTAATTTGCTAATAAATATATTTGAGTGGAATTGAAATCCTTATATATTACTTCAAATAAGAACACAAGATGAATTATGATATAGAAAATTCTATCTCTCATTGTCCAAAATCTAATAGTTAAATTGAACTTATCGAATAACATTATTTGCCAGGCATGTGGCTTACATCTGGAATCCCAACACTTTAGGAGGCAAAGGCAGGTGGATTGTTTGAGCTGAGGAGTTGCAGACCAGGTTTGGCAGTACAGTGAAACCCAATCTTGAAAAAAAAGAAAAAAGCCAGGTGTGGTGGCTTGCCTTTAGTCCCAGATACTCAGGAGGATGAGGTGGGAGGATCACGTGAACCTGGGGAAGCTGGGACTGCAGTGCACCATGATTGTGTCACTGCACTCCAGCTTGGGCAACAGACTGAGACCCTATCTCAAAGAAAGAAAGAGAAAGAGAACAAAAGAACAAGAGAAAGAAAGCAAGAAAGCAGGAAGGAAGGAGGGAAGGAAGGAAGGAAAGAAGGAAGGAAGGAAGGAAGCAGAAAGAAAGGAAGGAAGGAAAAATAATGTTTTTGGTGCCAATAATCTTTGTGAAATTATGCATGGAATTTTGCTTTAATGAAATAGATTTAACTAAATTGTGACATAATTTAAGTGTACTGACCCTAGCAATCAGAGACCTCCAAATCTGTACAATGACTTGACAGTTACATTTGACAAGAATTGATTCTCCTATCATACATACAGCATAGTCAGAATTTCAGAACTCCAACTTTCCCTATGCTATTTGTGCACATTGCTTAACATCTCTAAGAGTCGATATTTTTACTCTTAAAATACTGCTAATAATAGTACCTAGTTTTTATAACATGTATCAAAAGCATTATACTTTAAGGCAGATAGTAATTTCTCAGTAAATATTTGCTAATGTGTGTTTTAGTACAAACAGGAAAATTGGATTATGATATTTATGACACTGTTGATTCTCCTTCTAGAAACATTTAATTGTTTCTAAAACTTGTTTTCAAGTAGAGCAGTATTTTGTGTTCAAATTGAAAATACTATATATTCATACTTTTTTTAAAAAAGTATTCCTTGAATATTTTCATTAAAAAAATTCCTAAATGAGCTTGAGCAAGGAGGACAGGAGAGATCAGTAAAATAAGGCTTTGTGGCATAGGAGACATTTGGTGGAGAGCTTTCAGCTCAAATAAGATTTGAAAAAAAAAAAGAGAGAGAGAGAGAATTTTTATAACAAATGTAAAGGCAGGATTTACCCTGATGAGCTTGTGAAGAAAATACAGAGTATAACGTAATCCAAAAGAGACTAATCAGTCAAAGTAGTTTTGAAGGAAATATCTCGAAGAGAGAGAACATAAAATGAAGATCAGGTATGTAATTATTTTAATAATCTACCCATGAGATAGAAATCACTGGGTTTTTTGAATTGATCACAAAGGGAAAATAGTTTCAAGAACCATTCTTTGTTCAGCCTAAAGCAGATTTTACATTTTGAAACAATGACATATTGTGCTAAGTAGATAATATCCACATTCGTGTGTATATGAACAATTCTGTTCTCAATAAAAACACTTTATTCACACAAGTGATGATTATCTGCATTTGATTTAGTGCTGAAAGGCCAAAGGGGGACTAACAAAATTTTAGAAATGCAAGCGGCTTAACTGGAAAATCATGATCATATTCAACTCATCATGACTGAAATAAGAAAACAAAGCAAAAGATAAATAAGAAAAAAATGGACTACATGAACATTTGCTTCTCTCCTAAGAATCAAAACGCTTAATTTGCTGTGGCTTAAAGGCATCTAGGTCCACAAGCCATGCAAAAGTCTACTGTTTCTGGGAGATAAGAAGAAGCAAAACACATCAGCTTTCAGAGAAGGTTAAGAAACCTCTCACACTCTACTCCACCCCACCTGAGACCAGGCAAAGGATCACTGCTTCTGGGTCACGGATGGAGGAAAAATACTTCTCCATCAGGAGAGGAACAAGGATTGTTTTGGGGCCCAGGATTTTGCACTAATGCAGAGTCGTGCTACTGTGGTAAAGGGTTGGAAAATCTCCATCCAGTGACCACAGACAAAGGTACATTGTTCCTATGGAAGGAGAAAGAAAAGAGTTAGCCCTTATGGTGGGTTTGAAAACTTTCAATGATATAAATCAAAGGTTTTCTACCACTGAGGTGGGAGGAGGCAAGATATTATTTCTTCCTCAAAAACCAACACAGATAAGGGACAGTTTGACTCCCACTGGAATAAGAGTCACGAAGTGCTAAAAATATCCCTTCTCTGAGACTCCGATGATGAAACTGGCTCCAAAATAACATGAATCATCCCTCTGCTCCCAACCTCAATTTTCTGCATAGTCACACACACACAAGAAATGATGTTCTACAGTTAGAGAGGAACAAGAAAGTGGAGAGAGACCCTCTCTGTGACATAGGTGGTAAGGACTACCGGAAGGTAACTGTGGAACAGGAGCATTGGCATATGCCCTCCAGAGCCTAAGGCCCCACACAAGGCACACGGTATGGCAGCCTACTGCTGGAGAAATTGAAGTTACATGGTTCACTGAATGTTTCAGACACCACAGCAAAAACCAGCCTTTGTTCCTGCCCACACTAATAGCATGACACAAACCAAAATGAAACAGAAACATAAAACAATCTTGACATAAGTAATTATCTCATGAGCTACTGTTTTTGTACATCTGATGATTTGCATTTTTTAGAAATTGGGAGACACATAAAAGCAAGTTAGAAATTTGAGTTATGAGTTATAATATTTTCAAAAGATAAAAAGTCGACAGAATCAAATTCAGAGATAATTCAGATGTTGGAACTAAATGCAAGTAATTTAAAATAATAATGATCAAAATGTTAAAGGATCTAGTTAAAAAAAAAGACATGCATGGAAAAATGAGGAATTTCAGCAGAGATGGGAACAGTAAAAGGCAAAAGCTAGAAATAAGTGAAAGCTTGAGAACAGAGATGAAGAATTACATCAGCAAGCTGATTAGCAGACTGGTCATCAGAGTTAAGAAAGAAGCAGCTAATTTTATATTAGGACAACACAAATTATTTGAATGGCAGCACAAAGGGAAGAAAGAGGAAAACAAAATAAACCAATGAACCAAGCAAATAAAATACTCCGGTGAGTCCAAGAATTCTCTGCCAATACGAAATTAACTAAAATACAATTAATTGGAATACCAGAAGGAGATTAAAAACAGAGTGTGAGAGAAGAAAAATTGGAAAAAGATGACTGAGGACCCCAAGCAACCTCATAAAGCTCCAAGAAAGATTAATAAAAAATTCAAAGAATGCTAGAATAATCACACTAGTCTAACTGATGAAAACCAACGATTAGCATAAATCTTGAATTCAGTTACAGAAAAATAGGAACATTGTGTACAGTGATAAACAAAAACAAACATTACAGTGAACTGCTTGTCAGCAACTCTACAAGTCACAAACCAATGATACAAAATTTTTAAATAACTAAAAAAAAATCAGTCCCCAACCTTATATCCATTAACTATATAACTAAAATAACAATTAAATGAAGACATTTTCAGATTAACACTGGAAGAGTCCCTTGCTAACAGGTCTGCACTAAAATAAACGTCAAAACGATTTCTTGAGGCAAAAGGAATATGGAAGCAGATGAATGTTGAAACTACTCAAAGAAATAAAGAGTGCCGGGGAAGATATAAAGATATGTAGCCCAATTATTTTACATTGCTCTAAAGATCATGGATTGTCTAAATTTTTTTTTTAAAAGAGTAACTTCACATCATGGAATTCATAATATTTGAGACTATAGTGCATGACATAAATAGTGTAAAGGAGGGAGGAAACAGAAATATACAATTTAAAGTTTTTATGCCATAGTTGATATAATATAAACTGTAGGTTACTGTAATAAGCTAGAATAGGTATTGAACTCTCTAGAGAAACAATGAACATTTTTAAAAGATTATATGTGCATTAATGTTTTCATAGAACTTCTAGTTTTATTTGTTTTTATTTTATTTATTTATTTATTTATTTATTTATTTATTTATTTATTTATTTTTGAGACGCAGTCTCGACCTGGAGTGCAATGGCGTGATCTCAGCTCACTACAACCTCCGCCTCCTGGATTCCAATGATTCTCCTGCCTCAGCCCCCCGAGTAGCTGGGATTACAGGTGCATAGTGTGTGGATATTTTCTTCCATTCTGTAGGCTGTCTGTTCAATCCCATGATAGTTTCTCATGCTGTGCAGAAGAAGCTATTTAGTTTAAATAAATCCCACTTGTCAGTTTTCATTTTTCTGGCAATTGCTTTTGAGTACTTACCCACAAATTCATTGCGAAGTGCAATGTCCAGAAGAATATTTCCTAGTTTTTCTTCCAGGATTTTTGTAGTCAGAGGATGTAATCTTATGCCAATGGGTCTTATTAATCAAATGACTCCACAGTGAGAATCATTACTCTGAAAAATCAATTTTGTTATAATGATGGAAATTTAAATACTTGAAAGTAAAAACAGATGCCACCTTATTGCTAGAATTCTACAAGGCAAATTGCTATTAGAGAGGCAGAGGAAATATATATATATCTCCAAAATATAATTTGCAGTGAAATAAATAGAAGCACATTATAAATAAACTTACCTGATTTTACAAACTAACCTGTAAAGGGATTTCTACTCATTTTTCTATTGCCTGCATTGCGCTTTCTTCTAGATCCAATTTATAATTTTGTACATCACCAATTTGTCTTCACCAGTGTGTTCTTTCCATAAGCATCTTAAGATTTAATATTTCTTCTTCCAACATATTTTTATCCTCCTGAAATTTTTTACATTCCTGTTGTACTTTTTTCATAGATAGTAACTCCCATTGAATAACTTGATTTTATTTAGTCAAATAGACATATTTTGAAGATACAGCTCCCAGCTGTGTTGTAAGATCATCAAACTACATTAATAAAATAATACAGCTTGATAATGAAGGAGGCTGAGAATAATCTCATACAAAACCAGTAACAAAATTTGAAATATATTTACTTGCAATAAAATGTTATCTATAACATACATTCTTTAAATGTTAACCCTTAAATTACTCAGAAATTCAAGAACAAAGTAAAAGCCACCATGAGTCACAATCATATATTCTTTACTATCATCTTTGCCACAGAACTTCTGCACTTGATCTTTCTTTTATTTTTCTGATAATTTGTGTTTGTTCCTACTTAAATGGCTCCAAGTTAACTCTTATTAGAAAGTTTTGAACCCCCTTCTCTCATCATCATGCCCCAAAATTTGTCAAAAAAAGTTTCTGAGATATTATATTGAGTTATTTAGGCCAAAGTCAATAAATGGATCTTAGAATAAGACTTTGAAAATAATGTACTACTCTATGCTAGGCATGGTGGCTCATGCCTGTAATTCCAGCACTTTAGGAGGCTGTGGCAGAAAGATCACATTAGGCTGGGAATTTGAGACCAGCCAGAGCAACATAATGATACTATACTCTCAACAACAACAAAACCACATTTAAAAAACTAGCCAGGCATGGTGCCTTATGCTTGCAGCTCCAACTAATTGGGAGACCAAGGCAAAAGGATGGATTGGACTCAGAGTTCATGGCGGTGGTGAATTATGACAAAATTACTTCACTTCTGCCTGGATGAGAGACAAAGACCATATCTCAAAAAAACACAAAATAATCATATAAATAAGGATTCTAATGCCATAAGCCTTTTCCTAGGCTGTAAATGTTTTATGCTCATTTGAATTGCATTTTAAAACATAAAGTCCTCCTCAAGATGGCTTGTGGAGGTAACCAAGAAGCCCGCAGTGCCATACAAGCCCTGAGGCATGGACTGGAGCCCTAAAGCAAGTACACACCCTGCCACTGAGCCTGCTGCTCATTTCCTCTGTCTGGCTCCATTTGCAGCACAATTGTTGCACTGAGGCTTGTGCATACCTGGCAAGGCCAAGCTGGATCAAAGAGCAATGAGCCAAATCTGCAACGGTGTGCCAGGAGCCAGTGGACCAGCACACCAACCTCACTCACTGCCGTTCAGGATACATCATTTCTTCTATCCTAGAGGTAGGGCTTCAGTGCCATCTGCTTTCCTCAGGCCTCTGCTCCAGCAGCCATCAGATGGCAGGCACTCAGGCTTTGGGAACCTGACCATCCCTGCTTCCTTCAGTGTGTGAGGTTGGTGACTGGTCCAACTGCTACACGCACACCCTTGCCAAGGTGGCAGGCTGTTCTTTGAACCAGCTTGGCCTTGCCTGTCATACACAGGCCCCAGCTACCCACGTACCGCTCTGAGTGAGTTGTCCTGCCTGAGGCCAAATTCTAAGTCTGGAAAGGGTCACAGAAAGCCTAGACCCCTGGATTGCAATCCTGGCTGCTTTCTTCACTTGAATATAAAGTTCTCCTTCAGACGGCCTGTGGTCTGCTTCTTGACAACAAAGAAGCCCGCAGTGCCATCTGAGCCCTGGGGAATTGACTGGAGCCCTAAAGGCAGCGCACACCCTGCTCCTGAGCCTGCTGCTCATTTCCTCTATAAGGCTCCATTTGTAAGACAATTGTTGCACTGAGGCTTGTGCATGCCAGGCAAGACCGAGCTGGCTCAAAGAGCAACCAGCCAACTCTGCAAGGGTGTGCCAGGAGCCCGTGGACCAGCCACCAACCTCACTCGCTGCTGGTCAAGGTACATAATTTCTTCTACCCTAGTGGCAAGGCCTCAGTGTCATCTGCTTTTCCTCGGGCCTCTGCTCCATCAGCCATCGGGTGGCAGCCACTCAGTCTGTTGGAATCTGGCCATCCCTGCTTCCTTCAGTAGGTGAGGTTGCTGGCTGGTCCACCGGTTCCAGGTGCACCATTGCAGTGGTGGCTGGTTGTTCTTTGAGCCAGCTTGGCCTCACCTGGCATGCAGAGGCCCCAGCTACTGAAATGCTCCTCTGAGTGAGCTTGTCCTGCCTTGGGCCAAATTCTAAGTCTGGTCAAGGCCACTGAAGGCCGAGTCCCCTGGGTGGTAATCCTGGCTGCTTTCTGTTTTGGAACATGAAGTCCTCAAGAAGGCCTGTGGTCTGCCTCTTTAAAACCAGAAGCCCGCAGTGCCATATGCGCCCTGAGGCATGGACTGGAGCCCCAAAGGCACTGCACACCCTGCTCCTAAGCCTGCTGCTCATTTCCTCTATATGGCTCCATTTGTAGCACAGTTATTGCACTGAGGCTTGTGCATGCGGGGCAAGGCCAAGCTGACTCTAAGAGAAACCAGCCACTTCTCCAAGGGTGTGCCAGGAGCTGGTGAACCAGCCACCAACCCCACTGACTGCCGGTCGGGTACATCAGTTCCTCTACCCTAGAGGTAGGGCCCCAGTGTCTTCCGATTTTCCTCAGGCCTCAGCTCCATCAGCCATCAGGTGGCAGACAGTCCGGCTGTTGGAACCTGGCCATCCTTACTTCCTTGAGTGGGTGAGGTAGGTGGCTACTGCAACTGATCCAGGTGCACCCTTGCAGAAGTGACTGGTTGCTCTTTGAGCCAGCTTGGTTTTCCCTGGAATGCACAGACCCCAGGCACCAACATGCTGCTCTGAGTGAGCTGGTCCTGCCTGGGGCCAAATTCTAAGTCTTGCCAGGGCCACAGAAGACCTAGGCCCCTGGGTGGAAATCCTGGCTGCTTTCTGCACTTGAACATAAAGTCTTCCTCAAGATGGCCTGTCGTCTGAGCCTTGGCAGGAAAGAAGCCCAGAATACCATCTGAGCCTGAGGAATTGAGTGGAGCCCTAAAGGCAGGGTACACCGTGCTCCTGAGCCTGCTGCTCATTTCCTCTATATGGCTCCATTTATAAGACAATTGTCACAATGAGGCTTGTGCATGCAGGACAAGGCCAAGCTGGCTCACGGAGCAACCAACCACCTCTGCAAGGGTGTGCCAGGAGCCCATGGACCAGCCACCAATCTCACTGCCAGTCAGGGTACATCATTTCTTCTACCCCAGGGGTAAGGCCTCAGTGCCATCTGCTTTTCCTCAGGTCTCTGCTCCATCAGCCGTCAGGTGGCAGTCATTCAGGCTGTTGGAATCCGGCCATCCCTGCTTCCTTGAGTGGGTGAGGTTGATGGCTGCTCCACCTGTTCCGGGTGCACCCTTGCAGAGATGGCTGGTGGCCCTTTGAGCCAGCTTGGCCTCGCCTGGCATGCACAGACTGCAGGTACCAAAGTGCTGCTCTGAGAGAGCTTGTCCTGCCTGGGGCCAAATTCTAAGTCTGGCCAGGGCCACAGAAGGCCGAGTCCCTTGGGTGGAAATCCTGGCTGCTTTCTGCACTTGAAAATAAAGTGCTCCTCAAGACATCATGTGGTCTCCCTATTTGCAACCAAGAAGCCCGCAGTGCCATCTGAGCCCTGAGGAATTGACTGGAGCCCTAAAAGCAGTGCACACCCTGCTCCTGAGCCTGCTACTCCTCTCCACTATACGGCTCCATTTGTAAGACAATTGTTGCACTGAGGCTTGTGCATGCCACACAAGGCCAAGCTGGCTCAAAGAGCAACCAGCCACCTCTGCAAGGGTGTGCCAGGAGCCAGTGGACCAGCCACAAACCTCACTCACTGCCGCTCATGGTACATCAGTTCTACCATAGAGGTAGGGCCCCAGTGCCATCTGCTTTTCCTCAGGCTTCTGCTCCATCAGCCATCAGGTGGCAGCCACTCAGGCTGTTGGAAACTGGTCATCCCTGCTTCCTTGAGTGGGTGAGGTTGGCAGCTGCTCCACCTGCTCCAGGTGAGCTTGTCCTGCCTGAGGCCAAACTCTAAGTCTGGTCAGGGCCACAGAAGACCTAGGCCCCTGGGTGGAAATTCTTTCTGCTTTCTGCACTTGAATATAATAAAGTCCTCCTCAACATGGCCTGTGGTCTGCCTCTTGGCAAAGAAGAAGCCCGCCGTGCCATCTGAGCACTGAGGCATTGACTGGAGCCCTAAAGGCAGCTCATACCCTGCTCCTGAGCCTGCTGCTCTTTTCCTCAATATGGCTCCATTTGTAAGACAATTGTTGCACTGAGGCTTGTGCATGCCAGGCAAGGCCAAGCTGGCTCAAAGAGCAACCAGCCACCTCTGCAAGGGTGTGCCAGGAGCAGGTGGACCAGCCACCAACCTCACCCACTGCTGCTCGTGTACCTCATTTCTTCTACCCTAGAGGTAAGGCCTCACTGCCATCTGCTTTTCCTCAGGCCTTTACTCCGACAGCCATCAAGTGGCAGCCAGTCCGGCTTTTGGGACCTGGCCATCCCTACTTCCTTGAGTGGGTGGGGTTGGCGGCTGGTGCAACTGCTCCTGGCACACCCTTGCAGAGGTGGCTGGTTGCTCTTTGAGCCAGGATGGCCTTGCCTTTCATGCACATGCCCCAGCTGCTCCGAGTGATCTTGTGCTGCCTGGGGCCAACTTTTAAATCTGCCCAGGGCCACAGAAGGCAGAGACCTCAGGCCTCTACTCCATCAGCACCTGCTCCAGGCGCACCCTTGCAGAGTTGGCTGGTTGCTCTTTGAGCCAGCTTGGCCTTGCCTGGCATGCACAGACCACAGACACCGATGTGCTGCTCTGAGTCAGCTTGTCTTGCCTGGGGTCAAATTCTAAGTCTGGCCAGGGCCACGGAATGCCTAGTCCCCTGGATTGCAATCCTGGCTGCTTTCTGCACTTGAACATAAAGTCCTCCTGAAGATGCCCTGTGGTCTGACTCTTGGCAACAAAGAAGCCCGCAGTGCCGTCTGAGCCCTGAGGAATTGACTGGAGTCTTAAATGCAGCGCACACCCTGCTCCAGAGCTTGCTGCTCCTTTCCTCTATATGGCTCCCTTTGTAAGACAATTGTTGCACTGAGGCTTGTGCATGCCAGGCAAGGCCAAGCTGACTCAAAGAGCAACCAACCACCTCTGCAAGAGTGTGCCAGGAGAAGGTGGACCAGCCACCATCCTCACTCGCTGCCAGACATGGTAAATCCTTTCTTCTATCCTAAACGTAGGGCGACAGTGCCAACTGCTTTTCCTGAGCGCTCTGCTCCATCAGCCATCAGGCGGCAGTCACTCAGACTGTTGGAACCTGGCCATCCCTGCTTTCTTGAGAGGGTGAAGTTGGCGGCTGAACCACCTTCTCCAGGTGCACCCTTGCAGAAGTGACTGGTTGCTCTTTGAGACAGCCTGGACTTGTCTGGCATGCACAGGCCCCAGAAACTGACACTGCTCTGTGTAAGCTTGTCCTGCCTGGGGCTAAATTCTAAGTCTGGCCAGGGCCACAGAAGGCCTAGGCCCCTGGGTGGAAATCCTGGCTGCTTTCTGCACTTGAATATAAAGTCCTCCTCAAGACGGCCTGTGGTCTACCTCTTCACAATGAAGAAGCCCGCAGTGCCATCTGAGCCCTGAGGAATTGACTGGAGCCCTAAAGGCAGCACACACCCTGCTCCTGAGCCTGCTGCTCATTTCCTCTATAGGACTCCAGTTGTATGACAGTTGTTGCACTGAGGCTTGTGCATGCCAGGCAAGGCCAAGCTGGCTTGCAACCAGCCAACTCTGCAAGGGTGTGCCAGGAGCCGGTGGACCAGCCACCAACCTCACTCACTGATGGTCAGTGTACCTCATTTCTTCTACCCTAGAGGTAAGGCCTCAGTGCCACCTACTTTTCCTCAATCCTCTGCTCTGTCAGCCATCAGGTGGCAGCCAGTCCGACTGTTGGGACCTGGCTATCCCTACTTCCTTGAGTGGGTGAGGTTGGTGGCTGGTGCAACTGCTCCAGGTGCAACCTTGCAGAGGTGGCTGGTTGGTCTTTGAGCCAGGATGGCCTTGCCTTGCATGCACGGGTCCCAGCTGCTCCAAGTGATCTTGTCCTTCCTAGGCCCAAATTCTAACTCTGACCAGGGCCACAGAAGGCTGAGTCCCTTGGGTTTAAATCCAAGCGCTTTCTGCGCTTGAACATAAAGTCTTCCTCAAGATGGCCTGTGGTCTCCTCATTTGCAACAAGAAGCCCGCAGTGCCATCTGAGCCCTGAGGAATTGACTGGAGCCCTAAAGGGAGTACACACCCTGCTCCTGAGCCTGCTACTCCTTTCCTCTTTATGGCTCCATGTGTAAGACAATTGTTGCACTGAGGCTTGTGTATGCCAGGCAAGGCCAAGCTGGCTCAAAGAGCAACCAGCCACCTGTACAAGGGCGTGCCAGGAGCCGGTGGAGCAGCCACCAACTTCACTCGCTGCCCCTCATGGTACATCAGTTCTACCCTAGAGGTAGAGCCCCAGTGCCATCTGCTTTTCCTCAGGCCTCTGCTCCTTCAGCCATCAGGTGGCAGTCACTCAGTCTGTTGGAATCTGGCCATCCCTGCTTCCTTGAGTGGGTGAGGTTGGTGGCTGTTCCTGCTGCTCTGGGCGCACCCTTGCAGAGGTGGCTGGCTGCTCTTTGAGCCAGCTTGGCCTTGCCTGGTATGCACAGAATGCAGGTACCAAAGTGCTGCTCTCAGTGAGCTTGTCCTGCCTGAGGCCAAATCCTAAGTCTGCCCAGGGCCACAGAAGGCCTAGGCCCCTGGGTGTAAATCCTGGCTGCTTTCTGCACTTGAACATAAAGTCCTCCTCAGGATGACCTCTGGTCTGCCTCTTGGCAATGAAGAAGCCCGCAGTGCCATCTGAGCCCTGAGGAATTGACTGGAGCCCAAAAGCAGCCCACACATGGCTCCTGAGCCTGCTGCTCTTTTCCTCAATATGGCTCCATGTGTAAGACAATTGTTGCACTGAGGCTTGTTCATGCCAGGCAAGGCCAAGCTGGCTCAAAGAGCAACCAGCCACCTCTTCAAGTGTGTGCCAGGAGCCAGTGGACCAGCCACCAACCTCACTTACTGCTGCTCATGGTACATCACTTCTACCCTAGAGGTAGGGCCCCAGTGCCATCTACTTTTCCTCAGGCCTCTGCTCCACCAGTCATCAGGTGGCAGTCACTCAGTCTGTTGGAATCTGGCCATCTCTGCTTCCTTGAGTGGGTGAGGTTGGTGGCTGCTCCACCTGCTCTGGGCGCACCCTTGCAGAGGTGGCTGGTTGCTCTTTGAGGCAGCGTGGCCATGCCTGGCATGCACAGACTCCAGGTATGGACATTCTGCTCTGAGTGAACTTGTCCTGCCTGGGTCCAAATTTTACGCCTGGCCAGGGCCACAGAAATCCTAGGAACTTGGGTGAAAATCCTGGCTGCTTTCTGCACTTGAACATAAAGTCCTCCTCAAGACGGCCTGTGATCTGCCTCTTGGCAATGAAGAAGCCCGCAGTGCCATCTGAGCCCTGAGGAATTGACTGGAGCCCTAAAGGCAGCCCACACCCTACTCCTGAGCCTCCTGCTCCTTTTCTCTGTGTGGCTCCATTTGTAAGACAATTGTTTCACTGAGGCTTGTGCATGCCAGGCAAGGCCAAGCTGGCTCAAAGAGCAACCAGCCAACTCTGCAAGGGTGTGCCAGGAGCCGGTGGATCAGCCACCAACCTCACTCGCTGCCGGTCAAGGTACTTAATTTCTTCTACCCTAGTGGCAAGGCCTCAGTGTCATCTGCTTTTCCTCGGGCCTCTGTTCCATCTGACATCAGGTGGCAGCCACTCAGTCTGTTGGAATCTGGCCATCCCTGCTTCCTTGAGTGGGTGAGGTTGGTGGCTGCTCCACCTGCTCCAGGGGCACCCTTGCAGAGGTGGCTAGTTGCTCTTTGAGACAGCTTGGCCTTGCCTGGCATGCATAGAATGTAGGTACCAAAGTGCTGCTCTGAGTGAGCTTGTCCTTCCTGAGGCCAAATTCTAAGTCTGGCCAGAGCCACAGAAGGCCTAGGCCCCTGGGTGGAAATCCTGGCTGCTTTCTGCACTTGAATATAAAGTCCTCCTCAAGACGGCCTGTGGTCTACCTCTTCACAATGAAGAAGCCCGCAGTGCCATCTGAGCCCTGAGGAACTGACTGGAGCCCTAAAGGCAGCACACACCCTGCTCCTGAGCCTGCTGCTCATTTCCTCTATAGGACTCCAGTTGTAAGACAGTTGTTGCACTGAGGCTTGTACATGCCAGGCAAGGCCAAACTGGCTTGCAACCAGCCAACTCTGCAAGGGTGTGCCAGGAGCCAGTGGACCAGCCTCCAACCTCACTCACTGTCGCTCGTGTACCTCATTTCTTCTACACTAGAGGTAAGGACTCAGTGCCGTCTGCTTTTCCACAGGCCTCTGCTCCATCAGCAATCAGGTGGCAGCCAGTCCGGCTTTTGGGACCTGGCCATCCCTGCTTCCCTGAGTGGGTGAGGTTGTACGCTGGTGCAACTGCTCCAGGTGCACCGTTGTAGAGGTGGCTGGTTGCTCTTTGAGCCACCATGGCCTTGCCTTGCATGAACATGCCCCAGCTGCTCCGAGTGATCTTGTCCTGCCTGGGGCCAAATTTTAAATCTACCCAGGACCACAGAAGGCAGGGTCCTCAGGCCTCTGCTTCATCAGCACCTGCTCCAGGCGCACCCTTGCAGAGGTGGCTGGTTGCTCTTTGAGCCAACTTGGCCTTGCCTGGCATGCACAGACCCCAGGTACCGATGTGCTGCTCTGAGTGAGCTTGTCCTGCCTGTGGCCACATTCAAAGTCTGGCCAGGGCCACAGAATGCCTAGTCCCTGGATTGCAATCCTGGCTGCTTTCTGCACTTGAATATAAAGTCCTCCTCAAGACAGCCCGTGGTCTGCCTCTTGGCAACGAAGAAGCCCGCAGTACCATCTGAGCCCTGAGGAATTGACTGGTGTTTTAAAGGCAGCACACACCCTGCTCCTGAGATTGCTGCTCATTTCCTCTATATGTCCCCATTTGTAAGACAATTATTGCACTGAGGCTTGTGCACGCCGGGCAAGGCCAAGCTGGCTCAAAGAGCAACCAGCCACCTCTGCAAGAGTGTGCCAGGAGCAGGTAGACCAGCCACCAACCTCACTCACTGCCACTCCTGTACCTCATTTCTTCTACCCTAGAGGTAAAGCCTCAGTGCCATCTGTTTTTCCTCAAGCCTCTGCTAAATCAGTCATCAGGTGGCAGTCACTCAGGCTGTTGGGATCCGGCCATCCCTACTTCCTTGAATGGGTGAGGTTGGTGGCTGGTGCAACTACTCCAGGCGCACCCTTGCAGAGGTGGCTGGTTGCTCTTTGAGTCAGCATGGCCTTGCATTGCATGCACATGCCCCAGCTGCTCCAAGTGATCTTGTCCTGCCTGGGGCCAAATTTTAAATCTGCCCAGGGCCACAGAAGGCAGAGTCCTCAAGCCTCTGCTCCATCAGCACCTGCTCCGGGCACACCGTTGCAGAGGTGGGTGGATGCTCTTCGAGCCAGCTTGGTCTTGCCTGGCATGCACAGACCGTAGGTACCAACGTGCTGCTCTGAGTCAGCTTGTCCTGCCTGTGGCCATATTCACAGTCTGGTCAGGGCCACAGAATTCCTAGTCCCCTGGATTGCTATCCTGGCTGCTTTCTGCACTTGAACATAAAGTCCTCCTCAAAATGGCCTGTGGACTGCCTCTTGGCAACAAAGGAGCCCACAGTGCCATCTGAGCCCTGAGGAATTCACTGGAGTCTTAAAGGCAGCACACCCCCCACTCTACAGCTTGCTGCTCATTTCCTCTAAATGGCTCCATTTGTAAGACAGTTGTTGCACTAACGCTTGTCTATGTCTGGCAAGGACAATCTGGCTCAAAAGCAACCAGCCAACTCTACAAGGGTGTGCCAGGAGCCTCAGGCCTCTGCTCCATCAGCCATCAGGTGGCAGCCACTCAGTCTGTTGAAATCTGGCCTTCCCTGCTTTCTTGAGTGGGTGCGGTTGGTGGCTGCTCCACCTGCTCCGGGCACTCCCTTGCAGAGGTGGCTGGTTGCTCTTTGAGCCAGCTTGGACTTCCCTGGCAGGCAGAGGCACAAGAATCCAACACTGATCCATGTGAGCTTGTCCTGCATGGGGCCAAATTCTAAGTCTGGCCATCCCTGCTTCCTTCAGTGGGTGAGGTTGAAGGCTGGTCCAACTGCTACAGGAGCTCCATTGCAGAGGTGGCAGGTTGCCCTTTGAGCCAGCTTGGCCTTGCCTGGCATGCACAGATTCGAGGTACCGACATGTTGCTCCGAGTGAGGTGGACCTGCCTTGGGCCAAATTCTAAGTCTGGCCAGGGCCACAGAAGGCCGAGTCTCTAGGGTATAAATCCTGGCTGCTTTCTGCACTTGAACATAAAGTCCTCCTTAAGACGGCCTGTAGTCTGCCTCTTGGCAACAAAGAAGTGCCATCTGAGCCCTGAGGAATTGACTGGAACCCTAAAGGCAGTGCAAACCCCGCTCCTGAGCCTGCTGCTCATTTCCTCTATGTGGCTCCATGTGTAAGACAGTTGTTGCACTGAGGCTTGTGCATGCCAGGCAAGGCCAAGCTGGCTCAAAGGGCAACCACCCACCTCTGCAAGTGTGTGCCAGGAGCCGGTGGACGAGCCACCAATCTCACTCACTGCTGGTCAGGGTACATCATATCTTCTACACTAGAGATAAGGCCTCAGTGCCATCCGCTTTTCCTCAGGCCTATGCTACATCAGCCATCAGGAGGCAGCCATTCAGACTGCAGGAACCTGGCCATCCCTGTTTCCTTCAGTGGATGACGTTGTCGGCTGGTCCAACTGCTACAGGCGCACCATTGCAGTGGTGGTTGTTTGCCCTTTGAGCCAGCTTGGCCTTGCCTGGCATGCACAGACCCCAGCTACTGACATTCTGCTCTGAGTGAGCTAGTCCTGCATGGGGCCAAATTGTAAGTCTGGCCAGGGCCACAGAAAGCCGAGTCCCCTGGGGGGAAATCCTGGCAGCTTTCTTCACTTCAACATAAAGTCCTCCTCAAGAGGGCCTGCGGTCTCCCTATTTGCAATCAAGAAGCCTGCAGTGCCATCTGAGCCCTGAGGAATTGACTGGAGCCCTAAAGGCAGCCCACATCCTGCTCCTGAGCTTGCTACTCGTTTGCTCTATATGGCTCCATTTGTAAGCCAATTGTTGCACGGAGGTTTGTGCATACCAGGCAAGGCCAAGCTGGCTCAAAGAGTAACCAGCCACCTCTGCAAGGCTGTGCCAGGAGACAGTGGATGAGCAACCAACCTCATTCACTGCTGCTCATGATACATCAGTTCTACCCTAGATGTAGGGCCCCAGTGCCATCTGCTTTTCCTCAGGCCTCTGCTCCATCAGCCATCAGGTGGCAGCCACACAGTCTGTTGGAATCTGGACATCCCTGCTTCCTTGAATGAGTGAGGTTGGTAGCTGCTCCACCTGCCCCAGGGGCACCCTTGCAGAGGTGGCTGGTTGCTCTTTGAGCCAACTTGGCCTTGCCTGGCATGCACAGACCTCAGGTACCAAAGTGCTGCTCTGAGTGAGTTTGTCCTGCCTGAGGCCAAATTCTGAGCCTGGCCAGGGCCACAGAAGGCCTAGGCCCCTGGGCGCAAATCCTGGCTGCTTTCTGCACTTGAACATAAAGTCCTCCTCAAGACGGCCTCTGGTCTGCCTCTTGGCAATGAAGAAACCCGCAGTGCCATCTGAGCCCTGAGGAATTGACTGGAGCCTAAAGGCAGCCTACACGTGGCTCCTGAGCCTGCTGCTCTTTTCCTCAATATGACGCCATTTGTAAGACAATTGTAGCACTGAGGCTTGTGCATGCCAGGCAAGGCCAAGCTGGCTCAAAGAGCAACCAGCCACCTCTGCAAGGGTGCCTCTGGAGCAGTTGGAGCAGCCACCAACTTCACTCGCTATCGCTCATGGTACATCAGTTCTACCCTAGAGGTAGGGCCCCAGTGCCATCTACGTTTGCTCAGGCCTCTGCTCCATCAGCCATCAGGTGGCAGCCACTCGGTATGTTGGAATCTGGCCATCCGTGCTTCCTTGAGTGGGTGAGATTGGTGGCTGCTCCACCTGCTCTGAGCGCACCCTTGCAGAGGTGGCTGGCTGCTCTTTGAGCCAGCTTGGCTTTGCCTGGCATGCACAAGCCCCAGAAACAGACACTGCTGCATGTGAGCTTGTCCTGCCTGGGGCCAATTTCTAAGTCTGGCTATCCCTGCTTCCTTAAATGGGTGACGTTGAAGGCTGGTCCAACTGCTACAGGCGCACCCTTGCAGAGGTGGCTGGTTGCTCTTTGAGTCAGCTTGGCCTCGCCTGGCATGCACAGACCCCAGCTATGGACATTCTGTTCCAAGTGAGCTTGTCCTGCCTTGGGCCAAATTCTAAGTCTGGCTAGGGCCACAGAAGACCGAGTCCCTTGGGTTCAAATCCTGGCTGCTTTCTGCACTTGAACATAAAGTCCTCCTCAAGATGGCCTGTGGTCTCCCTCTTTGCAACCAAGAATCCTGCAGTGCCATCTGAGCCCTGAGGAATGGACTGGAGCCCTCAAGGCAGTGCACACCCCGCTCCTGAGCCTGCTTCTCATTTCCTCTATATGGCTCCATTTGTAAGACAATAATTATACTGAGGCTTGTTCAGGGCAGGCAAGGCCAAACTGGCTCTAAGAGCAACCAACCACTTCTGCAAGGGTGTGCCAGGAGCCAGTAGACCAGCCACCAACCTCACTCGATGCTGCTCAGGGTACACCATTTCTTCTACCCTAAAGTTAGGGCCCCACTGCCATCTGCTTTTCCTCAGGACTCTGCTCCATCAGCCACCGGGCAGCAGCCACTCAGGCTGTTAGAATCTGGCCATCTCTGCTTCCTTAAGTGGGTGAGGTTGTCAGCTGGTCCAACTGCTACAGGTGCGCCCTTGCAGAGATGGCTGGCTGCTCTTTGAGTCAGCTTGGCCTTGCCTGGCATGCACAGACCCCAGCTACCAACATTCTGCTCCGAGTGAGCTTGTCCTGCCTTGGGCCAAATTCTAAGTCTGGCTAGGGCCACAGAAGACCAAGTGCCTTGGGTTCAAATCCTGGCTGCTTTCTGCACTTGAACATAAAGTGTTCCTCAAGATGGCCTGTGGTCTCCCTATTTGCAACCAAGAAGCCCGCAGTGACATCTGTGCCATGAGGAATTGACTGGAACCCTAAAGGCAGCGCACACCCTGCTCCTGAGCCTGCTGCTCATTTCCTCTATAAGGCTCCATTTGTAAGACAATTGTTGCACTGAGGCTTGTGCATGCCAGGCAAGGCCAAGCTGGCTCAAAGGGCAACCAGCCACCTCTGCAAGGGTGCGCCAGGAGCCGGTGGACCAGGCACCAATCTCACTCGCTGCCGGTCAGGGTACATAACTTCTTCTACCTGAGAAGTAAGGCCTCAGTGCCATCTGCTTTTCCTCGGGTCTCTGCTCCATCAGCCATCAGGCGGCAGGCACTCAGGCTGTTGGAATCTGGCCATCCCTGCTTCCTTCAGTAGGTGAGGTTGGTGGCTGGTCCACTGGTTCCAGGTGCACCCTTGCAGAGGTGGTTGGTTGCCCTTTGAGCCAGCTTGGCCTTGCCTGGCATGCACAGACCCTAGCTACTGACATTCTGCTCTGAGTGAGCTAGTCCTGCATGGGGCCAAATTGTTAAGTCTGGCCAGGGCCACAGAAAGCCGAGTCCCCTGGGGGGAAATCCTGGCAGCTTTCTTCACTTCAACATAAAGTCCTCCTCAAGAGGGCCTGCGGTCTCCCTATTTGCAATCAAGAAGCCTGCAGTGCCATCTGAGCCCTGAGGAATTGACTGGAGCCCTAAAGGCAGCCCACATCCTGCTCCTGAGCTTGCTACTCGTTTGCTCTATATGGCTCCATTTGTAAGCCAATTGTTGCACTGAGGTTTGTGCATACCAGGCAAGGCCAAGCTGGGTCAAAGAGTAACCAGCCACCTCTGCAAGGCTGTGCCAGGAGACAGTGGATGAGCAACCAACCTCATTCACTGCTGCTCATGATACATCAGTTCTACCCTAGAGGTAGGGCCCCAGTGCCATCTGCTTTTCCTCAGGCCTCTGCTCCATCAGCCATCAGGTGGCAGCCACAAAGTCTGTTGGAATCTGGCCTTCCCTGCTTCCTTGAGTGAGTGAGGTTGGTGGCTGCTCCACCTGCTCCAGGGGCACCCTTGCAGAGGTGGCTGGTTGCTCTTTGAGCCAACTTGGCCTTGCCTGGCATGCACAGACCTCAGGTACCAAAGTGCTGCTCTGAGTGAGGTTGTCCTGCCTGACGCCAAATTCTGAGCCTGGCCAGGGCCACAGAAGGCCTAGGCCCCTGGGCGCAAATCCTGGCTGCTTTCTGCACTTGAACATAAAGTCCTCCTCAAGACAGCCTCTGGTCTGCCTCTTGGCAATGAAGAAACCCGCAGTGCCATCTGAGCCCTGAGGAATTGACTGGAGCCTAAAGGCAGCCTACACGTGGCTCCTGAGCCTGCTGCTCTTTTCCTCAATATGACGCCATTTGTAAGACAATTGTAGCACTGAGGCTTGTGCATGCCAGGCAAGGCCAAGCTGGCTCAAAGAGCAACCAGCCACCTCTGCAAGAGTGCCTCTGGAGCAGTTGGAGCAGCCACCAACTTCACTCGCTATCGCTCATGGTACATCAGTTCTACCCTAGAGGTAGGGCCCCAGTGCCATCTACGTTTGCTCAGGCCTCTGCTCCATCAGCCATCAGGTGGCAGCCACTCGGTATGTTGGAATCTGGCCATCCGTGCTTCCTTGAGTGGGTGAGATTGGTGGCTGCTCCACCTGCTCTGAGCGCACCCTTGCAGAGGTGGCTGGCTGCTCTTTGAGCCAGCTTGGCTTTGCCTGGCATGCACAAGCCCCAGAAACAGACACTGCTGCATGTGAGCTTGTCCTGCCTGGGGCCAATTTCTAAGTCTGGCTGTCCCTGCTTCCTTAAATGGGTGACGTTGAAGGCTGGTCCAACTGCTACAGGCGCACCCTTGCAGAGGTGGCTGGTTGCTCTTTGAGTCAGCTTGGCCTCGCCTGGCATGCACAGACCCCAGCTATGGACATTCTGTTCCAAGTGAGCTTGTCCTGCCTTGGGCCAAATTCTAAGTCTGGCTAGGGCCACAGAAGACCGAGTCCCTTGGGTTCAAATCCTGGCTGCTTTCTGCACTTGAACATAAAGTCCTCCTCAAGATGGCCTGTGGTCTCCCTCTTTGCAACCAAGAATCCTGCAGTGCCATCTGAGCCCTGAGGAATGGACTGGAGCCCTCAAGGCAGTGCACACCCCGCTCCTGAGCCTGCTTCTCATTTCCTCTATATGGCTCCATTTGTAAGACAATAATTATACTGAGGCTTGTTCAGGGCAGGCAAGGCCAAACTGGCTCTAAGAGCAACCAACCACTTCTGCAAGGGTGTGCCAGGAGCCAGTAGACCAGCCACCAACCTCACTCGATGCTGCTCAGGGTACACCATTTCTTCTACCCTAAAGTTAGGGCCCCACTGCCATCTGCTTTTCCTCAGGACTCTGCTCCATCAGCCACCGGGCAGCAGCCACTCAGGCTGTTAGAATCTGGCCATCTCTGCTTCCTTAAGTGGGTGAGGTTGTCAGCTGGTCCAACTGCTACAGGTGCGCCCTTGCAGAGATGGCTGGCTGCTCTTTGAGTCAGCTTGGCCTTGCCTGGCATGCACAGACCCCAGCTACCAACATTCTGCTCCGAGTGAGCTTGTCCTGCCTTGGGCCAAATTCTAAGTCTGGCTAGGGCCACAGAAGACCAAGTGCCTTGGGTTCAAATCCTGGCTGCTTTCTGCACTTGAACATAAAGTGTTCCTCAAGATGGCCTGTGGTCTCCCTATTTGCAACCAAGAAGCCCGCAGTGACATCTGTGCCATGAGGAATTGACTGGAACCCTAAAGGCAGCGCACACCCTGCTCCTGAGCCTCCTGCTCATTTCCTCTATAAGGCTCCATTTGTAAGACAATTGTTGCACTGAGGCTTGTGCATGCCAGGCAAGGCCAAGCTGGCTCAAAGGGCAACCAGCCACCTCTGCAAGGGTGCGCCAGGAGCCGGTGGACCAGCCACCAATCTCACTCGCTGCCGGTCAGGGTACATAACTTCTTCTACCTGAGAAGTAAGGCCTCAGTGCCATCTGCTTTTCCTCGGGCCTCTGCTCCATCAGCCATCAGGCGGCAGCCACTCAGGCTGTTGGAATCTGGCCATCCCTGCTTCCTTCAGTAGGTGAAGTTGGTGGCTGGTCCACTGGTTCCAGGTGCACCCTTGCAGAGGTGGTTGGTTGCCCTTTGAGCCAGCTTGGCCTTGCCTGGCATGCACAGACCCCAGCTACTGACATTCTGCTCTGAGTGAGCTAGTCCTGCATGGGGCCAAATTGTTAAGTCTGGCCAGGGCCACAGAAAGCCGAGTCCCCTGGGGGGAAATCCTGGCAGCTTTCTTCACTTCAACATAAAGTCCTCCTCAAGAGGGCCTGCGGTCTCCCTATTTGCAATCAAGAAGCCTGCAGTGCCATCTGAGCCCTGAGGAATTGACTGGAGCCCTAAAGGCAGCCCACATCCTGCTCCTGAGCTTGCTACTCGTTTGCTCTATATGGCTCCATTTGTAAGCCAATTGTTGCACTGAGGTTTGTGCATACCAGGCAAGGCCAAGCTGGGTCAAAGAGTAACCAGCCACCTCTGCAAGGCTGTGCCAGGAGACAGTGGATGAGCAACCAACCTCATTCACTGCTGCTCATGATACATCAGTTCTACCCTAGAGGTAGGGCCCCAGTGCCATCTGCTTTTCCTCAGGCCTCTGCTCCATCAGCCATCAGGTGGCAGCCACACAGTCTGTTGGAATCTGGCCATCCCTGCTTCCTTGAGTGAGTGAGGTTGGTGGCTGCTCCACCTGCTCCAGGGGCACCCTTGCAGAGGTGGCTGGTTGCTCTTTGAGCCAACTTGGCCTTGCCTGGCATGCACAGACCTCAGGTACCAAAGTGCTGCTCTGAATGAGTTTGTCCTGCCTGAGGCCAAATTCTGAGCCTGGCCAGGGCCACAGAAGGCCTAGGCCCCTGGGCGCAAATCCTGGCTGCTTTCTGCACTTGAACATAAAGTCCTCCTCAAGACGGCCTCTGGTCTGCCTCTTGGCAATGAAGAAACCCGCAGTGCCATCTGAGCCCTGAGGAATTGACTGGAGCCTAAAGGCAGCCTACACGTGGCTCCTGAGCCTGCTGCTCTTTTCCTCAATATGACGCCATTTGTAAGACAATTGTAGCACTGAGGCTTGTGCATGCCAGGCAAGGCCAAGCTGGCTCAAAGAGCAACCAGCCACCTCTGCAAGAGTGCCTCTGGAGCAGTTGGAGCAGCCACCAACTTCACTCGCTATCGCTCATGGTACATCAGTTCTACCCTAGAGGTAGGGCCCCAGTGCCATCTACGTTTGCTCAGGCCTCTGCCCCATCAGCCATCAGGTGGCAGCCACTCAGTATGTTGGAATCTGGCCATCCGTGCTTCCTTGAGTGGGTGAGATTGGTGGCTGCTCCACCTGCTCTGAGCGCACCCTTGCAGAGGTGGCTGGCTGCTCTTTGAGCCAGCTTGGCCTTGCCTGGCATGCACAAGCCCCAGAAACAGACACTGCTGCATGTGAGCTTGTCCTGCGTGGGGCCAATTTCTAAGTCTGGCCATCCCTCCTTCCTTAAATGGGTGACGTTGAAGGCTGGTCCAACTGCTACAGGCGCACCCTTGCAGAGGTGGCTGGTTGCTCTTTGAGTCAGCTTGGCCTCGCTTGGCAATGCACAGACCCC
This sequence comes from Macaca fascicularis, assembly GCF_037993035.2. Taxonomy (NCBI): domain Eukaryota; kingdom Metazoa; phylum Chordata; class Mammalia; order Primates; family Cercopithecidae; genus Macaca; species Macaca fascicularis. The sequence continues at coordinate 59,586,885 of NC_088384.1, read as the reverse complement.
AGCTATGGACATTCTGTTCCAAGTGAGCTTGTCCTGCCTTGGGCCAAATTCTAAGTCTGGCTAGGGCCACAGAAGACCGAGTGCCTTGGGTTCAAATCCTGGCTGCTTTCTGCACTTGAACATAAAGTCCTCCTCAAGATGGCCTGTGGTCTCCCTATTTGCAACCAAGAAGCCTGCAGTGACATCTGTGCCATGAGGAATTGACTGGAACCCTAAAGGCAGTGCACACCCTGTTCCTGAGCCTGCTGCTCATTTCCTCTATATGGCTCCATGTGTAAGACAATTGTTGCACTGAGGCTTGTGCATGCCAGGCAAGGCCAAACTTGCTGAAAGAGCAACCAGCCACCACTGCAAGGGTGTGCCAGGAGCCGGTGGACCAGCCACCAACCTTACTCGATGCCGCTCATGGTACATCAGTTCTACCCTAGAGGTAGGGCCCCAGTGCCATCTGCTTTTCCTCATGCCTCTGTTCCACCAGACATCAGGTGGCAGTCACTCAGTCTGTTGGAAACTGGCCATCCCTGCTTCCTTGAGTGGGTGAGGTTTGTGGCTGCTACACCTGCTCCAGGGGCACCCTTGCAGAGGTGGCTGGTTGCTCTTTGAGCCAGCTTGGCCTTGTCTTGCATGCACAGACCACAGGTACCAAAGTACTGCTCCTAGTGAGCTTGTCCTGCTTAGCCCCAAATTCTACGTCTGGCCAGGGTAACAGAAGGCCTAGGCCCCTGGGTGGAACTCCTGGCTGCTTTCTGAACTTGAGAAGAAAGTCCTCCTCAAGACAGCCTGTGGTCTCTCTCTTGGCAACAGAGAAGCCCACAGTGCCATATTAGCCCTGAGGAATTGACTGGATCCCAAAAGGCAGTGCACACCCTGCTCCTGAGCCTGCTGCTCCTTTCCTCTATGTGGCTCCATGTGTAAGACAGTTGTTGCACTGAGGCTTGTGCATGCCAGGCAAGGCCAAGCTGGCTCAAAAAGCAACCAACCACCTCTGCAAGGGTGTGCCAGGAGCTGGTGGACCAGCCACCAACCTCACTCTCTGCCACTCATGGTACATCAGTTCTACCCTAGAGGTAGGGCCCCAGTGCCATCTGCTTCTCCTCAGGCCTCAGCTCCATCAGCCATCAGGTGGCAGCCAGTCTGGCTGTTGAAACCATCTCTGCTTCCTTGAGTGGGTGAGGTCAGTGGCTCTTCCACCTGTTCCAGCCACACCTTTGCAGATGTGGCTGCTTGCTCCTGGAGCTAGCTTGTCCTTGCCTGGCATGCATAGACCCCAGCTACCACCATGCTACTCTGAGTGAGCTTGTCCTGCCTCGGGTGAAATTCTAAATCTGGCCAGGGGCACAGAAGGCCGAGTCCACTGGGTGGAACTCCTGGCTGCTTTCTGCACTTGAACATAAAGTCCTCCTCAAGATGGCCTGTGGTCTCCCTCTTTGCAACGAAGAAGCCCACAGTACCATCTGAGCCCTGAGGAATGGACTGGAACTTTGAAGGCAGCGCACACCCTGCACCTGATCCGGCTGCTGCTTTTCTCTGTGTGGCTCCATTTGAAGCACAGTTGTTGCACTACAGCTTGTGCATGCCAGGCAAGGCCAAGCTGGCTCAAAGAGCAACCAGCCATGTCTGCAGGGATCCGCCAGGAGCAGGTGGACCACTCGTCAACCTGACCCACTCAGGGAAGCCGGGAATGCGTGTTTGTACCATGCATTTCACTGCAAGTACCTTTCTCTGCAGTTGGTGACCTAGGTTTTCTTCTATAGGTTTTTTATGGTTTTAGGTTTTGCATTTAACTCTTTAATCCATCTTAATATAATTTTTGTATTAAGTGTAAGGGAATGGCCCAGTTTCAGTTTTCTGCATACGGCTAGCCAGTTTTCGCAACACCATTTATTGATAGGGAATCCTTTCCCCATTGCTTGTTTTTGTCAGGTTTGTTAAAGATCAGACAGTTTTAGTTGCATGGTGTCATTTCTGCGGTCTCTGTTCTGTTCCATTGGTCCATATATTTGGATTGATATGAGTACTACGCTCTTTTGGTTACTGCAGCCTTGTAGAATAGTTTGAAGTCAGGTACTGTGATGCCTCCAACTTTGTGCTTTTTGCTTAGGATTCTCTTGGCTGTGTGGGCTCTTTTCTGGTTCCATATGAAATTTAAAGCAGTTTTTCTAATTCTTTGAAGAAAGTCAGTGGTAGCGTGATGGGAATAGCACTGAATCTATAAATTACTTTAGGTGGTATGGCACTCAGGCACAGAAATGTCCTTGAGTAGGGCAATACCATTCAGGACATAGGCATGGACAAAGTCTTCATCACTAGAACACCAAAAGCAATGGCAACCAAAGCCAAAATTGACAAACGGGATCTAATTAAACTACTGTGTCTGCAGAGCAAAAGAAACAATCATCAGAGTGAACAGGCAACCCACAGGATGAGAGAAATTTATTGCAATCTCTCCATCTGACCAAGGGCTAATATACATAATCTACAAAGAACATAAACAAATTTACAAGAGAAAAACAAAGTACCCCATCAAAAAGTGGGCAAAGATATCAACAGACACTTCCCAAAGAAGACATTTATGCAACCAACAAACATGTGAAGCAAAGCACATCACCACTGGTCGTTAGAGAAATGGAAAGCAAAATCACAATGAGATACAATCTCATGCCAGTTGGAATGGCCATCATTAAAAAATCGGGAAACAATAGATGTTGGAGAGGATGTGGAGAAAGAGGAACACTTTTACACTGTTGGTGGGAGTATAAATTAGTTCAACAATTGTGGAAGACAGTGTGATGATTCCTCAAGGATCTATATAACTAGAAATAGCATTTGACCCAGCAATCCCATTACTGGGTATATACCCCCAAAAATATAAATCATTCTAATATAAAGACACATGCACACATATGTTTATTGAGGCACTGTTGACAACAGCACAGACTGGAACCAACCCAAATGCCCATCAAGGATAGACTTGATAAAGAAAATGTGGCATATATGCACCATGGTGTACTATGCAGCCACAATAATGGATGAGTTCATATCCTTTGCAGGGACATGGATGAAGCTGGAAACCATCATTCTCAGCAAACTAACACAAAAACAGAAAACCAAACATCACGCCTTCTCACTCATAAGTGGGAGTTGAACAATGGGAACACATGGACACAGGAAGGGGAACACCACACACCAGGGCCTGTCAGGGTGGGGAGCTAGGAGAGGGATAGCATTACCAGAAATTCATAATGTAGATCACGGACTGATGGATGCAGCAAGCCAGCATGGCATGTGTATACCCATAAAACAATCCTGCATGTTCTGCACATACACCACAGAACTTAAAGTATAATTTTAAAAAAAGGAAATTTGCTTTTAAGTAAACTTTTAATCATAGAACTTTAAAAAAAAAATCCTTTTGAATCTTTTACTACCACATCATAGCTTGGACAAACTGCTGATATTTTAAAAGTAACACAAACATCAAACAGAAAGAACTAGACTTAGGAACCAAACTCAGGTTTCTGTAGTTAACAGGCAGAATCTTAACACTGGGTCACCAAGACTACTCCTTCAGCCTGGCCTTGGCTAGCAAAAGATGGCCTTGTTATGTAGGTGAGCCCGCTTATGTACAAGCAAAAAAAATAAAAATAAAAAATATTTTCTGATAACTGGAATTTTTTTTTTCATTTTTGCAGCCACAGGGCTTTTAGCCAATTCAGATGCCTTGCTCCCCACAATTTGGAACATTCCCTTGGATTTGACCAAGTCAGGAAGAGATGGGAGAAAAGTGAAACAACAACAATAAAACCCCAAACACAAACACACACAAAGAATTGAGCAAAACAAACAAATGCACCATTTATATGATTACTGAGTGTTGTCATGGTAAGGAGAAATTAAAAGTAGCTGGTGGATAATCTTAAATTTTAGTCATTAGAAAAAATTTTAAGACAAAAGTCTAATTCAGTTACTTACCTGGAAATAAGGCTCAGGCTGGTGATCGTTCTCTGCCGTCTTAGAAGCTGAAAAAAACTGACACTTACCTTTCCTGTCAGAAGCAAGCCGAAACTCAGGAAAGGAGGTGCCTGCTCTCCATCGCCATGGAAGCAGGAAAATTTGCCTTCGTTGTTGGAAATGAGTAAAACTTCAGAAAAGGACTTGTACAGCAAAATCAACTTTAGATCTCAACCAAATTTTGGGAGATCAGGAACTCTCTGCAGGGGAGAAGCTCCCCAACCTCAGCAAATTATCCTTTTGGTTTGGGCAATAAAGATAGCCCAGGTTGGTATCAATCAATAATGAGATTTATCAAAGGTCAGGACCACCTTTGTAATCTCCTTCTTTTTTTTTCTTTTCTTTGAGATGGAGTCTCGCTCAGTCACCCAGGATGGAGTGCAGTGGCACGATCCCAGCTCACTGCAAGCTCCAACTCCCAGGCTCAGGCCATTCTCCTGCCTCAGCCTCCCGAGTAGCTGGGACTACAGGCACCCGCCACCGTGCCCGGCTAGTTTTTTGTATTTTTAGTAGAGACGGGTTTTCATCGTCTTAGCCAGGATGGTCTTGATCTCCTGACCTCGAGATCTGCCCACCTCGGCCTCCCAAAGTGCTGGGATTACAGGCGTGAGCCACCGCGCCCGTCCCTCTTTCTTTTTTTTTTTTTTTTTTTTTTTTTTTTTTGAGACGGAGTCTCGCTCTGTCGCCCAGGCTGGAGTGCAGTGGCGCGATCTCGGCTCACTGCAAGCTCCGCCTCCCGGGTTCACGCCATTCTCCTGCCTCAGCCTCCCGAGTAGCTGGGACTACAGGCGCCCAGAACCGCGCCCGGCTAATTTTTTGTATTTTTAGTAGAGACGGGGTTTCACCGTGGTCTCGATCTCCTGACCTTGTGATCCACCCGCCTCGGCCTCCCAAAGTGCTGGGATTACAGGCGTGAGCCACCGCGCCCGGCCCCCTCTTTCTTTTTTTTATCTTTATTGCTATAGTTCGTTTGGTCAGGAACTAGGAGTGCAACACTTGCTTTTTTCTGTTTTCCATTTGATTGAAATATTTTTCTCCATTCTTTTATTTTGAGCTTATGTATGGCACTGTATGCAAGATGGGTTTCTTGAAGACAGCATACTCAAATGGGTCTTGGTTCTTTATCCAGCTTGCCCCCGTGTCTTTCAAGTGGAGCATTTAGCCCATTTCCATTTAAGGTTAATCATGGTATGTGTGGATTTGATCCTGTCGTCATGCTGTCAGCTGGTTATTTTGCAGACTTGTGTATGTGGTTGGTTTTTGGCATCACTGGACTGTGTACTTCAGTGCGTTTTTGTACTGGATGGTGATGGTTTTTTCTTTCCATATTTAGTGCTTCCTTCAGGAGCTCTTGTAAGATAGATCTGGTGATAATGAATTCCCTTAGCATTTGTTTGTCTGAAAAGGATCTTATTTCTCCTTCACTTATGATGCTTCATTTTGCTGGACATGAAATTCTGGGTTGAAATTTCTTTTCTTTAAGAAGTTGAATATCTTTTCTGGTTTGTCGGGTTTCAGCTGAGAGGTCTGTTAAGTCTGATGGAATTCCCTTTGTAGGTGACCTTGCCTTTCTCCCCAGCTGCCTTTAACATACTTTTTTTTCATTTTGACCTTGGAAAATCTGATGACTGTGTGTCTTGGGGATGATCTTCTCATGACATATCTTACTGAGGTTCTCTGGATTTCCTGAATTTGATTGTTGGCTGTCTGGTTAGGTTGGGGATATTCTCATGAATGATACTCTGAAGTACGTTTTCCAAGTTGGTTCCATTCTCCTCATCCCTTTCAGGTACATCAATTCGTCACAGATTTGGTCATTTATATCATCCCATATTTCTCGGATATTTTGTTCATTGCTTTTCATTCTTTTTTTTCCCCATTCTTGTCTGCCTGTTTTATTTCAGAAAGCCAGTTTTCAAGATCTGAGATTCTTTCCTCTGCTTCGTCTGTTCTGCTGGGTGGTTTTGCACATGAGATGGAGCTGGTGAGACCTCTGCCGTCCTTACTCTGTTTGCCTCTCCCAGGGCTCCAGCTTGGGCACACCTGCTTACAGGGCACTCTCGGGTGCCCACACACACTACAATAATTTTCATAATGCCATCACACACAATCACCATGTGACTGCATTATGAAAATTCTTGTAGTGTGATTTACAGCTCTATCAGGTCAGTTATGTTTTTCTCTGTACTGCCTATTTTGTCTGTCATCTCCTGTAGTGTTGTACAATGATTTTTAGCTTCCTTGTATTGGATGACAACGTATTTCTTTCACTCAGTGAACTTTATTCCTACCCATATCCTGAACTCTGCTTGTATCATTTCAGACATCTCAGCCTCAGCCCAGTTCTGAACACTTGCTGGAGAGCTGATGCAGTCATTTGGAGGGAAGGAGGCATGCTGACTTTCTGAGTTCTCAGTATTCTTGCACAGATCCTTTCTCATCTTTATGGGCTTATCCTCCTTCAGTCGTTGAGGTTGCTGACCTTTGGACAGGATATTTTTCTTTTATTATATCTGATGACCTTGAGGATTTGATTGTGGTGTAAGGCGGACTCAGCCAACTGGTTTTGTTTTTGGAGGATTTTAGGGGGCCAACATGCAGCTCCCAATTCCTGAACTGTGTGCTTTAACTCTGGGGAACGTGTATTGGGCCCCATCTTTGTTCTCTCGCTCCTCCAGGTTTGGAGTCCACTGCACTGAGGGGATCCAAGTGCGGCAGCTGCAGCAGAATGCTAGCGGATGCAGGAGTCCCTGCCTCCCTGAGAGCGTTGACAAGGGGGTGGAGGCAAGACAGCTGGGGTGTGGGCCAGGGGGCCCCTGCTGACTCTGTGTGCTGTTACACTGGAGGCAGTGCTGGTTTGGGGTGGACTGCTGGCCAGTGCACCTCTGGGTGCCTTCTCTGAGCCCCCCCTCCCCCAAAGCAGCAGTGGTCGCTCAGGATATAAGAAGGTCCCTTTTTCTCTGCACAGCATTACCTCAAGGGTGAGATGTTGACAGGGATGGGGTTTTTGGCTCTGTTCCAACCACAGCTTCGTCTTCAGTGGCAGTTGGTGTGGGTTGGGGTGTGTGCTGCACTCCCATGTGCTATCAGGGCAAGTACAGAAAAACCCACCTGTGTAAACAGACACAGCAAAGGGATGTGAGAAGTTTCCATATAAAGGGCTGCAGTATGGAGAGGTGATGTGCAGGCTGGTTCATGGCTGTAGGGGCCACCTTGCTGCAGCTCTCCACTAATCAGGCACGGTCCACTGGTACAGAAGCTATGGTGTGTGCACCCGAGAGTGTCCTGTAAGCAGGTGTGGCCTGGCTGGGGTCCTGGGAGAGGCAAGCTGACTAAGGGGTGCTGAGGTCAGACCAGCCCCACCTGATGTGCAAAACTGCCTAGCAGAGATCAGGTCTCAGAGAACTCTCTCAAAAGTGAACCCCAGCACAGCACAACTGCTCTACACAAACATGGCCAGACTTCTTTTTTAAGCAACTCCCCTTTTGAAAGAAGGTAACTCTTAGACCTGATCTGTGCTGGGCAATCTTGCACATGAGACAGGGCTGGTCTGACCGCAGCACTCCTTAAGTGCTGGGATAAAGTGTCTCATAAGAGCAAGCAGAGCTAGAGAGATAGCTGTCCCTGCCCTCTGGGCTGCATATCATCTGACTTGTTGCTCTACAACTTTGTCTCCTGGAGGCTCCACCCGAGAGAGATGTAAGTTAGCAGTTACTTAATGTAATCACCCCAGGATGGAGGGTCTGTGCTGTGAGCCCAAGTCAGGGTTCCCTGTCTGGTGATGAACAGTGCAGGGTGTGTTATACCTGTGGGAAATGGACTGGTGTGTTCCTTGGGTCAACTACAGCTTGTTGGAGGTGTCGATATGGCACTTAGGGTCTTTGCTCCCTTGATATTCTGAGGGAAGCAAGGGCAGTTCCATGCAGAGGCAGCGGCAGAGAGGATTTCAGTTGCTCCTGGAAGCTCAGTCCAGGGAATTGCCAAGTTGCTACAGGCTTGATAGTTCCAGTGGGGGGCTGGCTGGAGACCCTGCCAGGGGGGCCTACCCATTGAGGAGATATGGAAATGGGCACCCACATAACAGTCTGGCCACTTTTCTGTGGGGCTGCTGTGGTATGCTGGGGGTCCACTCCAGTCCCCAATGGCCTCCTATTTTCCAGTGCCTGAAGGTATCAGCAGTGAAGTCTGCAAAAAGGCAAAGATGATAGCCTGCCCCTTCCTCTGGGAGCTCTGCACCTCGGAGGTATGAACCAGTTGCCAATCTGTACACACCTGTAGGATGTGGCTGGAGGCAAGTTGAGAAGTCCTGAACAGTCAGGAGGAACAGGAACAGGGACTTGCTTAAAAAAGAAGTCTGGTCACATTTTTGTAGAGTGGCTATGCTGTGCTGGGGGTTCACTTCAGCCCCTGGTTGCCTCAGACACCCTGAAACTTGAAGACTGAAATGGCTGAGTTGTCCAAACGGCAAAGATGACAGTCTGGTCCTTCCCCTGGAGCTCTGACTCAGGGAGGTCTGAAACCTCTGTCAGCCAGAGAACAGCAGTGAAGGTGGCTGGAGACCCTGGTTGAAAGCCTGCACCCAGTGTTTACAAATGTGGTCGGAGACTGACTTAAACACGAGTCTGGCCACATTTTTGGAGGGTGGCTGTGCTGCACTGAGACACCACTTCCACCCCTGGTCAGCTTGGGCTCTCCAAAGCCCATGGGCCAGAATGGCTAGGTACCCAAACAGCAAAGGTGGTGGCCCTCCCCTCTCTCTGGGAACTCTGTCCCAGGAAGGTTTCAAATCTCCGTTGGCCAGGGAACACTAGTGGGGGTAGCTAGAGGCCTCAGGTGGGAGGTCCTGTCCAGTGATGAGGAACAGGATCAGGGCCTGCTTACAGAAGCAGTCTGGCCATGATTTGGTAAAGCAGCTGTGCCGTGCCACAGGATCTCTTCTGCCCTTGATGGGTTTGTAGTCTCCAAAGCCCACACACTAGAATGACTAAGTTGTCTGAACAGGAAAGATGGGGGCCTGCCCCATCTTGTCTCTCAGAGTTTATCCTGTGTGATGCAGCTTAATGTTTAGGCTGTTAATTTTGCTGTCAACATTAGAGTTGTTCAGAAAGAATCTCACTGTTATCTTTTAGGTTAGATATATGAGAATTCATTTTTTTCCTGTAAATAAACCTGTTCATGTTTGTTCTCTGTAAAGAAGTCTCTTTCATCTATTTGACATTGATCACAGTCATGTAGGGCAGTAGTCAGTCTAAAACGACATGATAGGATTTCCATTTCCAGTGTTTCCTAGCTGTGTCTTACATTCTGCAGTTCAGAACTGAGCATTCTCAGCGGTCAAAATGCTAAGCTGTCCACTCTACTGAAATACTGATTTTTGCTAATGCTTCCTCATTCAATTTTACAGCCTTAAGAAGTTTATCATTATTCTCAGTTGTCAAAATGCTAAGCTGTCCACTGTACTTAAATGCTGACTTTTGTTAATGATCCTCCCTTAATTTTACAGCCTTTAGAAGTTTATCATTCTTTGCTTTCACACTTTCAATTTCCTCCAAAAGTTTCTTTTCCCTTAGCTGGCTCTGCTCTTTTATTTTGTCTACTTTCAGTCTCAGCATGGCAATTTCTTCCTGCAACATGCGATTTTCATGCAAGAGATCTTTTTCTTTCTTATTGGTAAGAGAAACCTAAGTAAACAAAGGGAACTTTTAATTAGCACTCAAGAGAATGACATATGATGATTTCTTCTGAAATTAAAGTATGACATTTATATTTGTATAAGGAAAGAATTCCCATAGTGGATATTTAACTGGAAAAAAGTTGGACAAAACTTCAAATCTAAAAATGTGTAAATTCCAAAAAGTTGAAATACTTATTTAAAGACCATGAAAAATAAGTCACTAGAGGATTTTTAGAATTTCAGAATTGGAAAAGCCCTTCTCTGAATTATAAAAAACACAAATGCATAAAATATAAGATTAATAAGCTTGAGTATATATTTTAAATTGGGTTTATTCTCTGATATCTAATCTATCAACCACACCATTGTAAGAACCTTAGCTATGCATATATTTGAACAGAAGCAATTTCTTAAAGTTCTTTAAGTTCCTTTTTCTGAAGAAAGTTTTATCAATATACCACTTTTCTAATATTTTTACAGTCAGTTATAAGAATTGCATTTATTCATAACTGTTTAAGCATTGTACCCTTCCACAATGTACATGTAGGCATCTAAACATTGCACTTCTGTTTTAAAAATCCTGTGTGCTTTCCAAAATACATAAAGTTGTCTTTTAAATAAATACACATATTAAAACATTTGAAAATGACTAAAGAAAATACCTCAGAATTCATTTTCTTTTCAGCCACTTCCATCTGCTCTTGTTTACCAGTCAGAATCTCTTGTGATATTCCAGCATTCTGTTCTTCCGAAACTTGCTTCTGGGTATCATTTTGTTCATCACTAGAAGAAATTTTGATTTTCATGAAATACTGGAGGTGTCCCTAAAATGATCTACAGGGCAACATGGTGCCATCAGATGTCATTCACACAATGCATATCTGCACATTAATCCAAGACAAGGCAAAGGGGTCTCACATCTCTTAACCCAGCTCTCCCCAACCATGATGGCACCAGGGACTGGTTTTGTGGAAGGTAATTTTTCTGTAGACCTGAGTTGGGGGATGGTTGCAGGATGATTCAAGCACATAACATTCATTGTGCATATTATTTCTATTATTACTTATATATAATGAAATAATTACATAGCTCACCATAATGTAGAATCAGTGGGAGCCTCAGCTTGTTTTCCTGCAACTAGATGGTCCCATCTGGGGGTGACAGTAGATGGTGACAGATCATAAAGCATTAGATTCTCATAAGGAGTGAACAACCTAGATCCCCTGTGTAAGCAGCTTACAACAGGGTTTGAGTCACACTACTATGACAATCCAATGCCACCACTGATCTGACAGGAAGAGGAGCTCAGGCAGTAATGTGAGTGACAGAGAGTGGCTTTAAACAGATGTAACTTTGCTTGCTCACCTGCCACTAGCCTCCTGCTCTGTGGTCCAGGTCCTAACAGTCCAGGGACTGGTACTGGTCCATGGCCTGGGGATTGGGAAGCCCTGTGTTAACCCATACTTTTTATATTTATTTTTGGGAAACACTTTCCACTTATATTCTTGATTCCTCTGTATTTTATAGACAACTCAGAAATTCCTTTTGGAACAAGACAGGGTCTAATATTGTGTTTTTAACATACAACTTTGAATTAATTTTATCTGTGTATGTGACAGAGATGTGAAATAAAGTAATCATTAATCACTTTTGATTTTACTTTTATTTCATGCATGTTAAGAATAAAACTGGGAAGTCCTAGGCAGAGCAATTGGGCAAGAGAAATAAAGGACATCCAAATTGGAAAAAAGAAAGTCAAATTATCTCTTCACCAATGATATGATCTTATCCCTAGAAAACCCTAAAGACTCCTACAAAACACTCCTAGACTTGATAAATGAATTCAGTAAAGTCTCAGAGGCTACAAAATGTACAAATACCAATGAGTAGTACCACTATACACTACCTACAACCAAGTTGCGAGTCACGTCAAGAACCCAGTCCCTTTGACAATGGCTGCAAAAGAGTAAAATACCTAGGAAAATACGTAACGAAGGAGGTGAGTCAACTATAAAAGGATAACTGGAAAACACCACTGAAGAAAATCAGAGATGACACAAATAAATGAACATACATCCTATGTTCCTGGACTGAAAGCACTGATATTGTGAAAATGATCATAGTGCCCAAAGAAGTCTACAGATCCAATACAATTTCTATCCAAGTACCAATGTCATTCTTCACAGAGTTATTTTAAAAAGCTGCCATTCATGTAGAACCACAACAGAGCCTGAATAGCAGCACACACACCAAGCAAAAGGAACATACATGTTGGCATCACATGACCTGAAAACTGTAATTATTTTTAATGAGGTAAAAATGCATAAGAATATTACTGTTATTGTACAGAGAAGACAGTGAACAAGAAAAGGAATTTAAAAAGAGAATATCACTACCATATACATATATTAACTGACAAAGAGACTAAAATCTCCTACTGGAGTTTATGTTAGGACTTGAACAAAAGCTTCTAGAAATACCAATAACAGAAACAAGGCAATTAATTTTAAGGAATAAATTATGCAAAGAAATATGTATTTTAAAAAATGTAAATAGATCTTCCTGAGAGCTATTATTAACCAATTCATCGTGACCACAATTTTAAAATGAGGTCTAAAATTCTGGAATACAAAATAGTTTCATTTTGAACATAGTTAATTGAAGGCAACTTTTAAACAGAAAATGTTAGTTAAAGTTGAGTATAACTTAGGAAAGAAATGACCTGTACCAATGGTAACAAGAAGCCACCCAGAGCCAGTTTGAAATCTAATCAACCAATCAATGACCACTGGTCTTGCTCACCAACCAATACAGATGTGAGCAGCTTGCTTCTGAAATACAGCCAAGCAGCAGCACCTGCTCCATCAGAATAGCCAGTGCCGGACCAGTATTCCTCTTACTATAGGAAGCAAAAAATTTCCAACTCTCTCATTTTATTTCAAATACCAAAGGTTCATAATCCCTTGAAAAGAATTTGTAAGTTCATTAAATGTGCCACCCCAATTTTTTTTTTTTAAAGCAGGTGGCCAGGTGCAGTGGCTCATGCCTGTAATCCTAGCACTTTGAAGGGCCAAAGTAGGTGGATCACCTGAGGTAAAGAGTTCGAGACCAGCCTGCCCAACAAGGTGAAATTAGTAGTCTCTACTAAAAATACACAAATTAGCCAGGTGTGGTGGCATGCCGCTGTAATCCCAGCTCCTCAGGAGACTAAGGCAGGAGAAATACATGAACCCAGGAGGCGGAGGGTGCAGTGAACTGAGACCCCACCACTGCACTCCAGCATGGGTGATAGAGTGAGACTCTATCTCAAAAATCAAATCAAATAAAATACTAGTAAAGTTTGCAATTCCTCTGACTCAGTTTACCATAATTACAATTATGATTACAAATAAAAGAATAAATAATGAATAACCACAATATTGGGCTTTTCTCCCTAAATAAAAAAATTAATATAAAGAATGTAGCTTATTATAAAAAGCCAAAACAATTATTAAAATGCATATAATTACCAGACAAAACTAATAGAATGACCCATGTCAAAATTTTAAAGTGAGAATCAATCAAACAACATACCCAGGATAAACTCCATTCACTCATTTAATAACGATTTATTAGGTAGCTACATCCAATACGCTAGGCCTTTTTCTAGGCAGTGAGGATACAGTAGTGAAAAATAAAATCCTTATTCATGAGAGTGAGATAAACACACAATAACAACAGACAGAGAAGACAAAAGATACAGTATGTTAGAGGAGAAAAACTAAAGCAGGAAAATGAAACGTTTATGTGTTTGATGGGGAGGGTGGTAGGAAAGTTGGGATGGTCAGAAAAGTCTCTGCTGAGAAAGGGGATTTCTTTCTTTCTGATACAAAAAACCTTTTATTTGTATATCAAAGACTCTAAGAAATGATGATATAAGGTTAAGAGTGTTGATGTCAAGATACAAATGGATTTGAAGTTAGAGATGATAAATCACTTTGTTTCATTGAACCTTCCCTTGGTTACATTAGAGAGCCTCCCTGGTACACTCCCAGTTGAATCTTAAGCATGATGCATCTGGGTAGTACATGGTTCTTCCTCAGAAAGTGGTTGTTCCATAATGTGTTTCTTTTTACCCTTTTTCTACTTCTTAGCAGAAAGGAGGTTTTAAATAAAGAACTGAAGGAATGGAAAGAGTAAGCTAGGAGGATATCCGTGGAAAAAGCATTCCGGACACAGGGAACTGCCAAGTACAGAGGTGTGCTTGGAGTCTTTAAGCACTAGGGGTAGAGAAGGGATGGCAAGAAGTTCAGTGTGGCTAAAGCAGAGCAAGGGAGATAATTAGGAGGAAATTTGATACATACTCAGAGTGAAATGGGAGGCAATCAGAAGGGCTGGGGCACAGGACTGACACAATTTGACTTATATTTTAGGTACATCCACTGAGTTAAGAATTGATGAAAAGGGAAGTTTTTAAAAGCCAGGACTATCAATTACCAGTCTATGACACTCATGTAGACTGCAGATGAGAGTGGCTCAGATGTAGAAGATATGACTGGCTTCTGGACATATTCTTCAGATAGACCTGACAAGATTTACTGAGAGAATAGATGTAAGGTGTGAGAGACGGAGAGAGAGATGAGTCAAGAATGACAACGAGATTTTTGGCAGAGCAACTGGAAGCGTTGCCCTTAACCAAAGTAGGAAAGAATACATGAGCGGTAGATTTCAGAAAGGCCATTAGTAGCCCAATTTTGGGTCTGACAAGTGTGTGATACCCAATAGCTAACCAAATAGAGATATCAAGTAGGCAGGCTCATATGGAAATCTGGAATTAGGGAGAGAGATCTGAGCCAGAGACATACATTTGGAAATCACTAGCATATACACGGTAGAAAAAGTCACGAGGGCCTGGGTGCAGTGGCTCATACTTGCAACCCCAACACTTTGTGAGGCCAAGGCAGAGAGATCACCTGAGGTCAGGAGTTTGAGACCAGGCTGGCCAACATAGGGAAATGCTGTCTCTACTAAAAATACAAAAATTAGCCGAGCATGGTGGCACGAACCTGTAATGCCAGCTACTCAGGAGGCTGAGGCAGGAGAATCACTTGAACCCAGGAGGTGGAGGTTGCAGTGAGCCGAGATCACACCACTGAACTCCAGCCTGGGTGACAGAGTGAAACTCTGTCTCAAAAAAAGAAAAAGTCATGAGAGAGAAGATTGAGGACTGAGCCCTCGGAAAAAACAATGTCCAAATGGAGAAAGATGAGGAGGAGCAAGCAAAAGAGGCCATGATGAATGGATTAGAAAGGCAGGAGGAAAAGCCTGAGGGACTGAGGTCCTGAAAGCCAAGTTGAAGACGCTGTTAGAGAGGAGATATCCTCCATTGGCTCAAATTCTGCTAACAGATTAAATAAAATGAAGTGTACGAAAAATGCCTAGATTTATTACAGAAAAAAATTAGTGATAATCTTGAGGAAAAACAACGTTGGAGGAGTACTGAAACTGAAAACTTACTGGTGTGAGATCAAGAGTGAATGAAAAGAAAATTGAGTTCATGAGTGTAGACATGTTCTTTTAAGGACATCATACTTAGAAGTCATGCCTGAGAATGTGGTTATTTTCTTCCACAGTCATGGAAAATAATAGACAATTAATTTCAAATTTTATATAACAGGTGTAGTCTTCAAATTTTACATAACAATTATATATTTTAAAAGTTATAAAATTATACACATGTGGCATTAAAAATGCCAGACTTAGGTGTTAAATCCTTAAAACTATAGAACTAAAAGTCACCTTAAACAATTCTAGATTCCATAAGCTGAATATCACTTTGTTCATGCTTATACATAAAGACCAAGAAACACTAAACGTTTCAAGGAGAGTATTTCTGGCTTGATAAAAATCAGCCAATTCTAGAACAGTTGATACTCATCAAATATACAAAGTAATTGATCACAGTAAACTACTGAGTTCTATTAACAGGAATAAAGTGGCAGAAATGCAGAAAATAGTCTTATGTTATAAATGAAATTTAAAAAATTATATGAAGTCACTGTGGAAAAATGTGGTGTGGTGAATACTGAAATATATCCTTTTCTAAAAGGAAGGATAATGTCACACATGCCGGACACTTTTATGAATAAGAGTTACTGCATTAGTAGCACCTTCCTTTTAGCACAAGGTCAGCACATTAGCACCTGTGGGCCAAATCCCACTGCCTGTTTTTGTAAGTCAAGTATCTTGGAACCCAGCCACGCTTATTCACTCTACAGTTCACAGAGTCAATTAGCTGGGTGTGATGTTGCACACCTGTGGTCCCAGCTAGCAGAGAGGCTGAGGTGGGAGGATCACTAGAGCCCAGAAAGTTGAGGCTGCAGTGAGCCATGATCACAAAACCGCACTCCAGCCTGGACAACAGAGACCCTGTCTCAAAATTATATATACAGTCTGCAAAGCCTAAAATATTTACTAACTGACTCTTTGCAGAAAAATCTGACCAAATTCTGGTTTAGTAGATGAAAGATCCTTTGATACATTTTAATAAAAGTTTTACCCAATATACTGAAATGTTTATATTAAATATAGATTCCCATACAATCCCTTGGCAATATTCAGATTGAAGATCCAATATTTCAGCACTCAGGCACTGACAACAAAAATTTAATAACTAGCAATCAAGGTACAGTGTCAATGGAGCATGCAGCTTCCATTTGCAACACAGCAGATATTACAAGAATTCTAACAAAATTATCTTAAGATGTGTTATCAAAGTAAAGGTTTTAAATACATTTTAATTGTGAAATAATCCGTATATTCTAGCTCTAACCTCATTTGTAAAAAATGGTTCCATACTACATTATTTTCTAAGAATGAAAATTGAGCTATTTCCTATTGGTAAGGATTTACTTTTAATAATGATAAATTCCTACTGATAAGGATCCATCTTTTGATATAATGATGCTGTAATAAATGTTCTTATATGTAAGTATATACGTAACTAATCTATACAAGTATCCTTAACATACATATATAACCTTACTATGTTATATATGTGTGTGTGAATATGCTACTCAATTAATGTTCGAAATGCATTTACCAACAGTGTACGACATGTCTTTTTCAATGAGACCATTTCCTTTGCAGCAACACAGATGGAGCTGGCGGCCACTATTCTAAGCAAACTAATGCAGAAACAGAAAATCAAATGCCACATATTCTTACTCATTTAGTGGAAACTAAACAATGAGAACTCATGGACACAAAGAGGAGAATAACAGGCAAAAGGGTCTACTTGAGGGTGGAGCATGGCTGGAGGGAGACGACCAAAAAACTACCTTTTGGGTATTTTGCTTATTATGTGGCTGATGAAATAATCTGTAGCCCAAACTTCCATGATACAGTTTACCTATATAACAAACTGCACATGTACCTCTGAAGCTAAAATAAAAGTTCACTAAAATGTAAAGAAATTCCTTTCCCCTCACATTTGCCAATACTCATTATTTTTCAAATAAATTAATGACTGGAAAAAATGGTAACTCATTTTTTGCTGATTTTCATTTTTCTGATTACCAGGCAAGGCTGAATATCCTAGGAAAAATATAAAATTTTTAATCATGAATATTAGCCCAAATTAGGATTAGTTTGACAGCATATGGCTGTCTCCTATTAAATGTTGTCATAGGCTTACCTGTGATACTCTTCATTCTCAGTGTCAGGAAATTGCTGACTTTCAGGTGTTCTGCTCTTGCTTTGTGGAATTAATCCATCATCACCATTGCCAGCAGTGGCATCATTAGTCAGGTTTTCTGGTAATCCCATATTATTACTTCCGTGCTTCTTCATGTCTTCTTCAGCCTTGAGTGGAAGTTTGATATTAAGGATATTCACTTTATTGAATAAAAAGAACCTTTTTGATTGATTTTATCAATTGACTCAGTTTGTCATTATTGTAGTCATTAAAAATATTTCACACTTAAGTTTGATCATATATACAGAACAATTACCCTCTAATTTTAAGATGTAATTATCATATCATTGTAAAGTTTGCTTCATTTCTGCTTGACTGAATAAAACAGAATTTTTCAAAATTCAAAAAGGGCCCTCCTTCATTTTGTGCTTTTATTCCCAATGACTCTTCAGAATCTTATATATGTATTTATCCCATTTGACTCGTGGAAACACACAAATAAAAAGACAAAGATGCAAAATGTGTCTTCTTCTGTCTTTACCACCTAGATCTCACATTAAGCAGTCAGATTTAGAGGATGAGACACTGTGGGGCTTCAGGAATAGAAAGGAAGATTGCACTTTTCTGCACTGAGATATTCTTCTCCCCCACTGCCTTTGATCATTTTTTTTCATTTGGTCCCTGGGATATCAAAAACATGATGGTTCTCACTGAAACATGGGAACCACAGTTCGCCACAACACAAGGAGCAGAGTGAAACTGCTGAGGTACAAGCGTGGATGCCCAGAAAATAAGATGTTCCCCAAATTTCACATTCGATAGCCGTACAGTTTTCTAGCTGGAAGATACACAGAATAAGAAATTATCTTCTTTAGCCACATTAACTATTGATAATCAGACTAAAACCAAGAAAGATAAAATGATTGATCCAAAGCTCCTAAAGTCGCATGACCTAGCACTTTACGGCACCATTCAGGATTATTCCATAATAATGAAAGAATATTTCTAGGGTTTGTATCTCTTTAAAACTCAATCTACAGAATTCTTTCTGAGTTAAATATTAAATTTTTCACTGATGATTTATGCTACTTACATGATAGGATCATGTGTGCCTATACTTACAACACTTTATTAAACAACATAATGTAAAAATCTAATTCAACAGAAACATTTGAATATAATGGTATACCTCTCTATCACAATCCTTGTTTATTTCTGGTTCTTGAGACATTTCCTGCAAATGCAAAAATAGAAGGTTAATTTGCTTGTTGTATTTCTGTGATGTTTCCTCTTTTGGAATGCATGTTTTAAAAATAATTTTATTTTAAGTAATCAAGTATAGACAATGAAAAATTAGAAAATAATTAAAATTAAAATTTAACTGTTAAAATAAATAATTAATTAAAATTAAAAATTAACTTTTTAATCTACGTTCAGCTACTGCCACATCACTGGCTTCTGACTAACATGAGAAAAATAATTCACCTTAGCCAATGGGAGAAGATCAACATGAACCAGCAAACTTAACTTTGTCACCATTTGTTTGGACTCCACTTAATTTATTACGTGTTAAATCTGCCAAAAATGCATCAGCGGATGATTTGTAGTGTTGCAAAGTCTTCCTCACTTGAAAAGAGTTTACCTCACCAAACCCTAACCAGTGAGCCTCTACAGATTACTAACTGAATTGTAGGCATGCTTTCAGTTATTAGGAGCTGAAATCAACACCAAACAGAAAGAAATGCAAATTCTTAAATTTTAATTGAAATTATATGTCATAATATGATAGTGTTATGTATCTAGTTTATCTGCTTAAGTCCAGTTCTAATATATTCTAATGTGTACTAATGACAGTGGATAAAAATTTTAATAATCTGTACTCATTTTCTGCAACTGCAGTAAGTTCAAATGTTATTGTGTTTCTGCACTAACACCAAAGGTCCCATTCTGCAAGATACGATTCTTGTAATAGGCATTTGGGTTGCTTTTATGACCTGGTTCCCTCCCTGAAGAGAAACGCTGAGGTCAATGAGAGATCACAAGGCAGAATATATCTTTCACCTTGCTATCAGTGACTGCAATATAAAACTGCAGATTTTCAATCACTGGCCATGATTACTCTTCAACCACGAATCCAGCTCAGGGACCATCAGTGTTACATTGTTCATAATTCTATTGCTTAATAATATAATCCAATAATTGATGTTACTTTCTTTATTATGTCAGGGTGTTGTAAGAATAAAAGAACAAAGTTCTGGAATTTCTTTTGCCTCTATTCCAAAAGGAAAGATTACCTATAAGCTAATCAAAAAGGCAGATAAGAATATTTTAAATAAGAATATTGTAAAGTAAGAGTATTTTAAAGTTTATAGTGGTTATGTTTTTTAAGGTAAGTTTCAAATGCTAACTTAGAATCTATTGATTCTTCTGTTAATGAGGTTGCTGAATTTGTTAAATTTTATGAATCAATTAAAAAGTTCTTAGAAAAAAGAATCTATTGATTCTCAAAACCTAGTCTGAAAGATAATTTCATTTGGACTACCTAATATTATTAAAGCAAAGAAAACAACATTAAATCAAACATTTAAATGTAAAATTTTCCATGCCTCTGGCTGGTTATTTTCACTGCCTTTAAGCCTTTGTGATTCTTCCTCTGATGTCAGCTTTAAGTCTTGTTCTGTTGAGAAATCCATATATTCAGTTAAAATGAACCACTTAGAACAGTTAAAAACTATTGCCTTTATAAAAATAGATTTAAGACAACATTTTATTTTATCTCATAAATTGAGTGTTTAGTGTTTCATGAAATAGTTACTTAGGAAATCACTCTCTAAGACTTCAACAAACCACTTGGGGAGACGCCTGATGAGATTCACTCACAAATTCATCCACCCAACATAAATGAACAAAACCACCAGAAACACAATTTTAAAATACAGTAGAAACATATAAGGTAACACAGAATGTTGTTCTCCACTTCCTAATCATGAAGCAGTAAATGTAATGAAAAGGAAATTTAGTTTTAAAGAGAAACAAGTTTTCCTGCACTT
Source organism: Macaca fascicularis (assembly GCF_037993035.2). Taxonomy (NCBI): domain Eukaryota; kingdom Metazoa; phylum Chordata; class Mammalia; order Primates; family Cercopithecidae; genus Macaca; species Macaca fascicularis. The sequence goes on along the minus strand of NC_088384.1, from coordinate 59,566,475 downwards.
AGCTACTCTGACTCTAAGGATAGTAACAGGCAGGGCCCAGGTAAGGTTGTGTTGACGCTGTCCAAGAAGCCAGAGCCCACAGGTATGGGTCCAGACATCCCAGAGCAAGGTTCAGAAAACAAATTCCTTTACCGTCTCCCCTTCCCCTCAGCATTTACTCATAGCTATTTGTACAAATGTATATATTTTGCAAGTTCTTCTTTTCCTTCAATGTAGTTGCAAAGTCACAAGCTATGCTGAGGTTGCAAAACTGTCACTATATGATTAACTGCCTTTGTTCTGCTTCTGTAAGCTTGCCTTCATAAGCCAGGCTCTGTCTTTGTTCAGGACTCAGCATTTGGATGCAAATCCACTGAACCGGTGTGCACCTAAATAAAATCCTCCTGTTTCACCCACTGGGTCTCTCCTGCCTCCTGTTTTCTGCAACAATAGTACCTTATAAATGATTTCCAAAAATACTACTGACACCTTTATTAGTGCACAATGACTTCCTAATATCTAAAATGTTTCCCTCTACTATTCTGACAAATTTATTTTCTTTTCTTTTTTTTTTTCTTCTTCTTCTTCTTTTTTTTTTTTTTTTTTTTTTTTTTTGAGCCAGGGTCTTTCTCTGTCACCAGGCTGGAGTGCAGTGGCACAATCTCAGCTCACTGCAACCTCTGACTCCCTGGTTCAAGCGATTCTCCTGTCTCAGTCTCCCAAGAAGCTGGGATTACAGGCATGCACCATCATGCCCAGCTATTTTTCATATTTGTAGTAGAGATGATGTTTCATGATTGGCCAGGATGTTCCTGATCTTTTGACCTTGTGATCCACCTCCTCCAGCCCCCCAAAATGCTGGGATTACAGTTGTGAGACACAACAACTGGCCTTATTTTCATCTTTTAAAACAATGATATGTGAAGTCTTCCTTGATTCTGCATGTCTTTCCCCAGATAAAAAGGTACCTCCTTCTTGAGGCTGCCTTCTGACTTCACTGATTTTTCTACTGCATCTTTACCACCTGAACTCTACGTTATTCCCCCACATATCTGTCCCCTCTGCTCCAAGACTGCAGAGAACAGTCTTGCACATCATCTTTGTAAAAACAGTCTTTATTTTACTCAGAAATTTCTTATTGAGTCCTGCTACATACATGCTAGGCATTAGGGTTTAAAAACAATGAAAATAAAGCATATCAGGGATGGCTTTTCTAGAACACATGCCCAAGCACAGACTGAAATATTGAGGCTAGCCAGATTAAAAGTGGTAGAGGGAAGGAAAGGGTAACAGCATTCCACACAGCAGCAAGAGCAGGAGTGAGGCCTGAAAGAGTGAACGAGTGAGTAGGACATTACCAGCAACTCAGTAATGCCAGAGAAAGGGCGCACAGGGAAAAGGGCTAAAGATGGAGAGTGGGGCAGAAGTCAGATTATGAAACCTGATGTGTAATTTTAAGATGCTTGGACACTAATGTTCAAGAGTGATCCCTGGTCCTATCTGCATTTAGAAAAATATCATTTTAATGCCAAAACCAATATTCCTAGTGAGCCAATAGTCATTAAGACAAGGTGACAGATAGCTCTTGTGGACACAGCTGAGATGTTACTATGTAGCAAATTCTCAATAATTCTCATGAGCACTTGGAAAGTCAATTCTATAATAATTCAAAGAAATTATAATAAATCACTTAATATTTGGTTTGGGAAGGTGCTTTCTAAAGTTATAGTGCATATGAATATAATTCATAGTTGTGAATTCAGAGATGTGACAATAAAGCAATGAAAATACACTGTGTTTGAGTCAGTAATCTTCAGATTTCTATATCGTCTTCCTACCCGGTCTGTAAATTCTAAGTATAATCTTGGTACTCACTCTCAAGTTTACGTTAAATACTAGCCTATAAAAAAAACTCTTTCTCTTACTTCTTTTTGTTATTTATATGTTGCTGTTATTAAAGGAAGAACACAAAAATGCCCCACTGAAGTCAAGCAGGGCACTCTAGGACTGAATTTGCTGTGCTTCTTTAATACACTCCTTGCTCTCTTTCTTTTCTGGCAGCCGTGACTCACACAGGTCATGGAGACTATCATTCCCTAAGAGGAACACAATTCTGATATTCATCTTTATCTATTAAGTTCACCTATCCCAATTCTGTGTTCTGTGGATGCCAACTTTCGGTCACTGATGGTGATACACATGGACAGTTTCATCAACTTTCAGATTCTTTGATCTTTGATAAGTCTTGTTACTGAGAGTCAAAGTAGTAGGATGTGAGATATAAATGCTGGTTATCCAATTACCTACTCAAAATATACTACATGAATATTCCATTAAACATGCATAGGAAAAAAATGGTCATTCCTGCTGACCTGCAGCTCTTTGCTCTTCTGTATTCACCAGAAAATTTCCTACTACTTCCTCATGTCCAGGTTAAATACTAGTGTACGACCTGGAAACCTGTAAATCATCTGACATTTCTCTCGGTCCCCCAAGCCTTTCTCATTCAATTATCACTAAATCATATGGACTATACCTCTCTTCTGCCTCTGCTTTATATTCCCACTGCCACTGGGAACATAAACTTTACAAAATGGCTTCTATTTAAAAGAAAACCGTCAACTACTAATGTTAGTTCTTACATGAAAAAATTAAGCAAAACAAATAAAAAGGCATAACACCATAAAAACAAACACCAACATATTAAAATGAGTAACTGAGATTCCTAACTTTATTCCACCATGGATGGGTGAAAACCTTATAATACATTGATACTAGTCCAAGGACGTGTGACGAAAACTATAGCTGACTATTGCAAAAGCTTCCTTTGTCTCCTGGTTTCTTTCCATGGTAACCTTCCACCAATCCCAGGAAACTATAGGCCACAGTCCAAATTAAATCTGCCTTATGGTTTGTAAATAAAGTTTTAAAGGAGCTCAGTCATGCCTGTTTGCTTACATAGAATCATGGTGGCTTTCATTCTACAACAGCAGACAACAGCAGGGGTAAGTAGTTATGACAGAGACCACATAGTCTAAAATATTTCCCACCTGGTCCTTTACAGGAAAAGCTTGCTAACCCATTTTACACCATAACCAGAATGCCTTAATACTCACATTTAATCTTGTGACTCCCCTGCTCCCATGTCTCCAATGAGCCCCTGCAGCAAACATTGTCGACTCCCTACCAATAGCCATTCCTTATTCTTTCTTGCAGAAGAAACACAAGTCTATTGGGTGTTTATTATCCCAATCTCCCTCCTCAGCCTTAGAAAGGGAAACGTTAATTCTAAGCTAATCACGTATTTGCATTCCCAGTGCCTGGTTTGGGAATGAGCAGGTAGTGTAACACAGCCAATGAAATGTTACAGGAAGCCCCTTGTGTACTTCTAAGTTTTCTCCCTGTTTAGAAAACACAGGTGAAGAAAAGAAGCCCTTGAGATGTTGTGTTGTGAGAACAAGATGTTTGGAGCTGTTGCAGATTACCCAATCATGAAAGGAGACATGAATAAAACACTGTCGACAGCACAGAAAGAGGGACAAGAGGGATCCCTAGGATATCACTGAACAAACAAAACAACTCTGGTTCCTACTGTTTTCACCACTGTTCATCAGTATTTGCAGTCCAAAGCATTCTACCTGGTAAACTTCCCATGGCCCACAGGATAAAATCTACTCATTTCTGTAGTATTAAAAAGTCTGTCATAAACTTGCCTTACCTAAGTATTCACCTCATTCCCAACCTCTGGTATCTCACACTTTTGGTGCTAGCAGAACTGAACTGCTCAGAAACCCTGCAAAGTTCACTCAAGCATCTTGTCTTTTGCACTTGCTTCCCTTCCTGCCAAACAGGCAATCTCCTTAGATGTTCCTTCTGGCCAACACACAATCTTGTTGCATGTTCCTTCTGTCAAACATTATTCTTCTGCTTCTTCACCTAGAAAAATTCTTCTCACTCTGCATGCTTCCCTTGAATCATACCTATTATTTTTTTTTTTTTTACCAAAACTTTCCTTCCTCATCACTTATGTCTGGCACATAATCAATATATAATAAATTATAAGCTTCCAGTGGGCATCTAGCACACAGTAAGAACTGAATAAAGTAGTAAAATAAAAAAATAATGACAATGATAATAACAAACTCCTGTCTGTATTTTTAATTGTGTTCTATTGCATTAGAAAAATGCTTAGTATCTAAAAGACATTCAATAGTTATTTGTTAAGTGAAGTGAAAACATAAATGGAAATATTTTCTTTGTAAATTCTATTGAAAAAGCACAGAAATGAAACAGAGACAGCTCTATTATGAGCACCTTAAGGATCAAAACTACATCTGCTCCATCTTTATCTCCTGCAACTTATAAAACCAAACTTATAAAACTTCTTTGATAAATTGATAGCTAAATTAAAGGTGTCCTCATACCGTTTGGGTTATACAATGTATTAGGTGTCCACAACCAGGTAGCATACTAGTATTTTTGTTATTGTGAAACATTTTTCTAATTTTATTATAATCTTCTGAGCCTAGAGTTGAGAAATTTGTATATTTATTATGACAATCTTCTGGCAAATGGTAGCAGAGCATTTGTTCTAACAAAATTGCTCTTATCATGACAACTAACCAGCAGGTAGAAGAGCACATCTTCCTCCAACAAAGTAAATGTGTCTCTTTCCAACTTCAAATGAGGAGGAATGAAGTCAGTAATAGTGAGACGTTGTTGGGACAAGCATATGTAACATAACTGCTTCAGCATTCTTTTGAGATCAAAAGTTCCTTACTTTTACTTTTTTATCTATGGTAGGACCACCCAGAGCAGGGGTCCTCAACTCCCATGCTACAGACCGGTAGCAGTCCATGGATTATTATGAACCACACCACACAGGAAGAGGTGAGCAGTAAGCAAACCAGGGAAGCTTCACCTGTACTTACAGCCAACCAATAATAATGGCTCATATTATTGCCTGAACTCTGCCCCTTCCTAGATTAGTGATAGCACTAGATACTCATTGGAGCATGAACCCTGTTGTGAACTGCCCACCCGAGGGATCTAGGTTGTGTGCTTCCTATGAGAATCTAATGCCTGATGATCTGTCACTGTCTCATGTTGCCCCCAGATGAGACCATCTAGTTGCAGAAAAACAACCTCAGATCTTCCACAGATTCTACATGATGGTAAGTTGTATAATTATTTCATTATATATTACAATGTAATAATAATATAAATAAAGTAGCACAATAAATGTAACATGACTGAATAATCCTGAAACTATCCCCACCTTCCCCCAGCCCATAGAAAGACTGTCTTCCACAAAACTGGTCCCTGGTACCAAAAAGATCAGGGACAACTGACCTAAAGTAATTCACTATCACAAGGGTTACCTGGATTGCTGTTTTCAGAAGAGACTTTTAGCATCTGTTTTTCTTCGTAGTCAGAAAGTAATTGGCAAATTCTATGTATAAAAATGTAATAAACCAAATTACTATTTTAATACTGATGTAAAACACTTACCAAATGTAAAATTCTTAGAGTATTTCAAACAATATCATAATATCAGAACTTAACAGTATTATCCCATCCACTTATGAGTACATTCTACAAACTTCTCTTGAAGCTTCTAAGTAAAGAAGACAAAAATGTAGGGTGAAATGCTCATAAATCGAGAGCAGTGTGACCCAGTAAATTAGCTTGCATTAGCATGACATAATAGAAAGCGTTCCAACTCTGCTTAAGTCCTAGCTCCATAATGAACAGCTGCTATTTGTTCTTGGATGACTTGCTTATCTTCTTCAACAAAGTGAGGACTTTGCTACCTTCTTTCACTAGGTTGTTACAAAGATTTAACAAGATAACATTTTTTAAATGCTCAGAGAAATAGTAAAGCAAAGAAATAATCTGTTCCTAAACATTATAACTAAAATTATCTTGGAATCCCAAATAAAACCCAATGCATATTTTGTTCATAGGTTCTAATATGCAAATGTTATAGTTTTCAGCAAATGTTATTAAGTCTTAATTTTGCTTCTTAGTTTTCCTGCTCCTTAGGGCTTATAATTCTGGGCATCTCAACTACGTCTTAGTTTGTAACTAAATTTACTCATAAATATCTTATTAAAGTAGATAATGTGAGTGTCCACTATTACGGAGTTGACCAATCACACCAACGGCAGAAAAAACAATGGATGTTAAGACCTGGCTTGGACCAGTGATCCTTCTCTACCGACTCCAACTCTGAGCCAGCAGATGTTTCTTAGGATAATGGTTTATATTGATGTTCAATTCCAGCTGACATGGAGACCAAAACTCTACCTATGTGTTTTTTAGTTTCCATGAAGAAGTTGTAAGTTGACATTCTCTAATTTTTGACATACACACTAACAACATATTTTGCACCAAACACATTATTCAGCTCTGACTCACCTCATAGACCATCTTACATGACTATTTTTTTAGTACAAATCACAATTTCAATATTTTGGTGGCACCCATTTTTTGCTTTGATTCACACTGTTTCCTTAGAGCTAGTCAGCAAATAGTCAAATGACCTTCCAGTGACTGACCAAACTATGGAATGCTTCAAAAATTTGTGCTGCTACCTTATGCAGAAGCCATGCTAATTTTCTCTGTATTGTTCCCATTTTAGGATATGTGCTGCGGAAGCAAGCACAAAGCCCTATTTTTACACATGATTAGTGATGAGTCATGCACAGGGCTTGGTTCTGTTAAGTCCAAATAACCTACTTGAGATTCTGAGAATTCTCTTCAATGGCTCCCTGTGAGGTAGAATTTGAAGATATTTTAAAATCTTGAGTTACAGATGAAAGTAGCTTGGACGATTTTCATTATCATGTAAAACAGATCACTCAAGGGCCGACCACAACTGGGAGCCACTGCTTGGAGAAGGTTCATATGGGACTTTCTACTGCCTAAGGTTCTATACAGAATATAAAGGTGCCTCAAAGTACAGATCTGATAGCAAAGAAGAAGAAACAAACACTGATCTCTTTCTGTCACATTATTTGAACCCCTCTGACCCTTTAGAACAAGCCCAATTAATATCTGCCAGAGAAAAGACCAACAACGGCCTCAAATGATTTTGTACCATGAAGGTCTCAGCTAATTCGTGGCTAAGATGTGGTTTCCACATTAGGTTCTGAATATGGGGGCAAGTGTCATTTTGCTCACTTTGTCTGCAGATCAAGTCAGGATGCCCAGCTGCCAGAGCAGGGTGCTAGTGCTTTGGGAACAATGGCTGAGCATAGAAGCATAGATATGGGAACTTAAAGACTTGAGGGATCTGAATCAGTAAGGGCATCTTGGTGTCAAAGGTCAACCATTACCAGGCAACAGGACCAGTTTGAGTGGCAACAACGCAGCAACAGAAACAAGGGAAACATCAGAATGACTGGAATGTCCTTTTTATTCTCCTCCTTCTGACTTGATAAAAGGGACTGTCTTCCTTGGATTTAGTGAATCTCTTCAGTTATTGAAAAATTCAAGGAGTATGTAGGAAATAGTCTCCAGAAGACAGTACAAGGTTTTCTGTTAAGCTGGACATTTCAAGACTCAAATAACTAATCAGAAAAATGAAAGATATGACACTGTTTTTTAATCCCATCCATAGGTGTTATACTTGGATGAAATGAACAATGTTGGGATCTCTAAGTATCAAGGTCTTAAAAGTCCTGAGATAAAGAATCCTGTATCCATTGGTACTTCTAAATCATCTTGCTTTTTTTTTTTGATTTCTTGCTGATGCAGGGGACTAACTGACTGCCACTCTAAAACTAGCTGAACGGCACTATGACATCTCACCTGATATGTAAGATGCTATTGTTATAATTATTTTAAACCTCAATTTAGCATTAATTTGCCTTTTAATGTAAACACTTACACATTATGATGACTAGAAACAGCATAGTCTCTGGCTGTCTGTCCAGATAGATCTTTAGAAGAGACATCAATATTTTGCTCGAGTAGAAGGCTGACTATACTTGCTGATCCACAACATACAGCAAGTATGAGAGCATTTCTAAAATGACAGAGATAATTTCTCCCTTAGGAACTGTAATAAACTTATTTTAAAAGCTAATTTGATATACTTTATCAACTTAACATCTTACCTGTCCATACAGAATTAAAGATTTACATGCACTAAAACACACAAGCACTTGGGTGCTTAAGTGTTCATCTTTGTAAAATACCAACAAGGTTTAAAAGAAGGGACAACAAGGAAACCTCTTATCTCGGTGAGGTATTGGAAAGTAGAAGACATTAATTTAAAGTCTTTCAATGGGCAAAAAACAATGCTAGGGCCACTTATCTGAAGTGGACAAGGTTATAAGTGAAAATTTCCTTACAGCTTCCCTAGATTGATATGCTGTAATAGAAAATCAGCTAGAGGGTAAGATAAGTAAGAACTCTCTGCTTGCTGAAAGCAGTAATATTAATAATAATGGTAAGAATAGTCATAGGAGTTTCAGTTAATGATGCCAATAAGCATGTGCTAGGCACTGAATTAAATGCCATATATATCTTCCTTACTTATGCACAATCAATTTGAAGGATATATTCTCCTACTTTTCATATATGACAACACATTTGGTGGTAAATAAGATTCCCAAGGTCACACACGTACCAAGTAAGAAAGCTAGGGATTAAACCCAGTCTTGTGTGAATTCAAAGCCTAGCTCTTTTCTCTTTATCACCCACCTACGGCTTGCCTTCATTAAAGGAAAAGTGTATCCACTTAAAACTATCTTCACTCCCTCTCTCCATACCAATTAAAAATAAAACCATCAAAATACACTGGAAATAAAAAAGGAAAAGCTGTTGGACCCACCGTATGTGGGAATAGCAATTAATTGTCAAGTAGGGATAAGCTAACATTAATATTCTTCAAACAAGGCAACTTAAAGCAGAGTCATTGAATAGAAAAAAGGATTTTCAACTCCTATTTAGGTTTCATGCAGCATATTTAGCAGAAAAGCATATAAGACACAGAGGTTAAAAACTACTAGAAAAGGTTAAGAAGTTCAATACTGGGTCATAAAGTAAACTAAAAGCTAAAGTTCACATTTCATAAAATTAACATGAAATCCCTTTAACTAACATAATCTCATCTAACCAAAAACATCATACAACAAATAACATCAGTCAATACAATAAGAGAAGATGAATCCTACTAAAACTGTTCTTCATGTTGCCCAGTCCAAATAATTGTTTTTCTACTTAACTGATTTGTGTTGATACTCATCACTATGTCCCAATAAGTATAATTTAATCTTACTAATTTATTATTTATGACTTGAGTGACTGCTATCAATCTCGAACAACACACAGATTAAAAGAAATAACTATACCTTCCACATCTGTCACGTGCACTTAAATTAGCTTTTTTCTTGATTAAAAATTTCACCACTTGCTGTTTTTGTCCATGTACACCAAGCAAAAGTGGTGTGAGGCCATGCTGTAAAACAATATAAAACAAAAACAATATGTAATTCAAAAAATTACCTATTTCTCAGCTGAACTGGAAACTTTATATAAGATCCCGTGGACTTACACTCACAGAAAGTAAATCAAATGTAGCTGCTTCCATCTTACTCTTCTGTGCTTTCCCACATGCTGCTGCTTCCCTTGGAAACACCCCTTCGCTGCCTGACCACATCAACTCTGATCATCTCAAAAACTCATTTTCAACATTTACTGCTTCTAAGACTCTTTGCTTCTAACCCAGCATTTGGCATGGCACTTTTGGATGATGATTTTTTTTCCATTTAAACAAAGAGCTTCTTGAGGGCAGGGGATGTATCTTTTATCTCTATATTATCCAACCCTAAGACAAAATTCTTGTGTATAAAGCAAGAATTTGAATGTAAAATATTTCTTTAGTTTCACATGTTTTACCAAAAGTTGAAGCTCCAATGTGCAATAAAAATTGCTATTAATACTCCTACTGCCCATTTGAAGAATTTTTCCATTCATTCATTTAAAATCTATTTGTATTTACTTTTTCCAGATTGTTAACTAAATCATCAGTTCATAGGATTACTGAAACTAACAGAATTCCCGTCTGTATTCTTAATAACTCCATGGTTTTTAGTGTTTAAACCTGCCATCTTGATTATATCAAAGCTCTGCAAACATAAGAGACATAATGGATAGTCCACAATACAGCTTCAATTGATTAAAAAAAAGGTTTAGAATTTGCTACAATTCTAATTGAGAAAACTCTGCTCTTAACAATGACTTACTGACCTAAGCACTTGAATAAGTGAACAAAGAGACACAAAATCCTGAGAGGGCCATTCTCTACTTAATGAAAGACTACTCACTGCAAATTTCTAAAGACCTTCTGAATGGCAGGGAATAACTGAAGGTATAAAGGAAAAGGTATTATTCCGTAAGCTGATAGTGCCAATAATATTCATTTTAATGTCTCATCCACATATAAAAGTCAGACTTGGCCAGGAATGGTGGCTCACACCTGTAATCCTAGCATTTTGGGAGGCTGAGGTGGGTGATTCACTTGAGCCCAGGAGTTCAAGGTCAGCCTGAAAAACATGGCATTAACCTCATCTCTACTAAAAAACAAAAAAAACAAAAAACAAAAACAAAAAAAACCACTGAGATTGGAGAACCACCTGAGCTTGGGGAGGTCAAGGCTGTGGTAAGCTGTGATCACACCACTGCACTACAGCCTGGGGAACAGATTGAGACCCCATCTCAAAAACAAACCAAAAAAAAAGTTAGATTAATGTTATTGGAAAGGAAAGATTGAAAGGAATTAGCACATATGCAACTCCAACTCTTCTGGAAATATCTTAAGTTTCTGAGACATAAGAATTTACATATTACACTTATGTATTCATGGTTCTTAAGCAGAAGTGTATCCAGATTTTGAGAAATTTGTTGTTGTTGTTGTTGTTGTTGTTAGAGACAGGGTCTCATTATGTTGACCAGGCTAGACTCGAACTCCTGAGCTCAAGCAATCCTCCCACCTCAGACTCCCCAGCAGCTGGGACTACAGCCCTGCAACACCACGCCTGGCTTCAAGGAAACATTTTTAAATGTACATATTAGACTTACTCTATCAAAACCTTCAGGGGAAAGCCTAGACTTGTGGATTATTTGAAAATTTTCCTGAGGTAACTGGAATGCACAACTCTAGCTGGAAGCTAGTACAATAGACGATTACTTCAGTCTCAGTGCTCATCCACATAACCAATTCCCTTTATCATTTGAGGATTTGGCCAAAAAGAGGAAAGAGTAGGAGAGAGACTCATTTGCTGAAAACATCACATAATTTTCCCCGGTAAGAGTAGAACAAGGTCTAGTAAACTCAAAATCCAACCTGATCTTGCTCCTTATAAGCCCCTTATCACCCACCTTCCCATCAAGATATTCTAGAGTTGAAAGCAGAGTTGAGACTCCAATTGGCCATTTTTACCAGAATAGGACACTAAGTCAGTTAATTACTTGTCGTTCCCTCTGCTCAAGTGTTTCCCACTACATTACCACCTATTCACTGCCTATCTGGATCCTCAGAGGCTTCCTGAAATTGATCTCTAAGCAGTTTACAACCCACTAACTCCCTCTCCCAAACTGAAAACTGTCATTCTCTAAAATTGAAAAGAACCTTGTCTCACCATACAAAGGAAACAAATGAATGATCAACAGCAACAACACACACACACAGAAAACCTCTTCATGGTCTTTCCCTCCGTTACCCAATTTCCAAATTGGCCTTGATATTTCTGATTGCTGTCTTTTTCCCTTTCCGCTTCTGCCTCATGTGCAATCAGAAATATCTTAAGACTTGTCACTGAGAAAAAGACTTGTCACTGAGAAATCCATCACCTCATATCTATTACTGGTTTTTTTTTTTTGCTTTTTTGTTTTTTTTTGGAACTTGCCAAAGGGGCAGGATTACTATTCACTGAACTCTGTTTGAGTTTTCTTGGAGTTTTAATGTAAAACCTATTTCCAGGGCAAATTTTGTCATTTTACATTTATTAGGGGAAAAAAAACCTGGCATGAAAAAAAAAACAAAGTATTACCTTATACAAATTCAGTGTTTTTAAAAAAAACATAAACCACAAGAGCATTAAAAAAAAAAAAAAACTGTACCCTCGAATGCTTCTTTAAAAGTAACAATATTTAAAATAAAGTCTTAGATAATTAACTCATTTCAAACTATTTTCATTCAGGTTATGCTTGAGCTTCCAAATATGGAAAACTGGCCCTTACCCAGGTCAACGTTAAAATAAATGCATTTCAGTATTTTGAAGGTGAAATTGGTAGACCCATACCTTGTTTTTTGATTCAATATCAGCACCGTATAAGAGCAGTGCTTTCGCCATTAATTTATCTTCATTGTAGATAGCATAGTGTAGAGCAGTATTTCCATACTCATCTGGAATATTTGGATCAGTGCCATGTTCCAGCAACATTAATGCACATTCATCTTCTTGGCATTGTACAGCCTGTCAGTATTAGACCAAAAATAAATTATAAGTCCTGAGAATTAAAAGTAACATTCCACAGCTTTCACCAACTAGTTCCATTTAAATGAGAAAACTCATTTTTATGCTATGTATTGAAATCAAAGCCATCTCATGCTGATATAGTTGACTACTGCATACCTTGATCAGAGCTGTCCTCTTTTTGTTGTCAAGGACATCAAGTTGACATCGTCTGTCCAGCAGGAGTTTTACTATTTCTGAATTCCCATTGGCAGAGGCCAGATGTAGAGCAGTCCTATGAGAGTGAGAAGACTTTTTAGGAAATTGTAGTGCACTATCTACAGCTACATCAATGATTCATGCAATAGCAAACACAGAATAGCCTGCTATTACTCTGCCTTCAAAACAAACTTAATTTCCCTTTGAAGAAAGCACACTACTTATTACCTCATGACTCACTGTATGAATGAAAGAGCAGCCTATTTGAATAGGAAGACCAGAGCCCTTGAATGGCATTCAACGTGGGCTGGAATCCTACTTGAAGCTCTGATGCTTCCCAGCTGTTGCTTACCTATTTTGGCTCTCAATTTCCTCATCAATAAAATGGGAATGAAAAGAGTCGATTTCTCAGAGGAAACCACAGTAATGCTTAAATAAGACTCTACACGAAAGATATAGAATAGTTCCTAACACAAATAACAGCTCAGTAATTGTAAGATATTATAATTTTTACTAATACCACTAAAGACAACATTTGAATTCAATGAGATGATACAATTATACCTACACTTTCAGGTATGTTTTAAAGATTACAGGTAACGATGTATTTTAGTGATTCTAAGATGATCATTGTCTCTATGTTTCACCATTTCTCACACTGAAATACCACTTATAATTCATGATTTACTATAACTATAATTGGCAGCATTTAAATAATTCTCTTATTGAGACATACAATAATGGGGCATCATACAATCCCTGGTGCCTTACATTAAGTAGAATATGTTACAATATAACACGTCTGGGGCGGTTCCAGTCAGATGACTAGCATTTAGATAAATTTTAGTTCTTAAAAGAAGTATGGAATAAGAGGGCTGAGGTGAAAACACAAACAAATTTCTAAAATAATCTGTTTCTTACTTTGGTTTTCAAAAACTTTAAGCCAAAGAAAGCTTGAAATTCAAATGAATGGCATGGGCTCATTTTTATCAATACTTAGATTTATACAATGTATGTACATTAGATATTTCCAATCATTCATATTAGGATTTAAGACTGTTATAATTCTTCTCCTTTTAAAATGAATTTATGAAACTATTTGTGGAGCTTTTTTTCAACGTTTACTTTCAGGGGTACAGGAGCAGGAGGTGCAGGTTTGTTACATAGGTAAAAACGTGTCAAGGGGGTTGGTTGTACAAATTATTTCACTACCCAGGTGTTAAGCCCAGTACCCATTAGTTCTATTTCCTGCTTCTTTCCCTCCTCCCACCATTCACCCTCTGATAGGCCCCAGTGTGTGTCGCTTTCCTCTAGATGTCCGTGCGTTCTCATCATTTAGCTCCCACCTATAAGTGAGACCATGCGGTACTTGGTTTTCTGTTCCTGTATTAGTTTGTTAAGGATAATGGCCTTCAACACCATCCATGTCCCTGCAAAGGACATGCTCTCGTTCTTTCTTTTATGACTGCATAGTATTCCATGCTGTTTGTGTGCCACATTTTAGTTCTTAAAAGTACTAAAACAGTCTTTACCCAAGACTTATACATTTTCAGAAGGGTAGTTGAGGGTTATCTTTTACTATTGTCTACCTTCAGAAATGCTTTTGTTTGAAAGGAAGGAAGAAAAGTTTCAATTGAGATTACCTCCTAATGCCCCAATTTTAAATCTCTCAACTTGCTCAGGCCCAGCAGGTAAATATGAAGTTTTCAAAGACGGAAGGATCCTGAGAGATGGTAGAATATGCCTTCCACATAATAGGTGTCTGGCTTATGTTTGATGACTAAACGGATTGAAAGAATGCATAAACACAGCTTGGGAGTTCAATATTTTTAAAGAATGCTCCTGTTGAGTAGAGCAATACATTTACAATAGTAATGGTCATTTATATTTGCTATTTTAGTTTTCATAAATATATAACTAAAATAAAATAATTAATTCATACCTTTTACACATGTTTATATATATAATGAAAAGATAATTTTATAATAAAATGTATATACAATAAAATCTACAGGAACAGGTAAACAGAAACCCTCTACTTCTCAAGAGGGTAAAAGTTCACAGAAGATAGCTATCCACAGGAATAAAAATAAATAACAAAATGTGAGAAATTATTTGTATCTATGCAAGTAGTACATTCCTTCTCTTCCCAAGGATTATTTAATTACTAGTGAAATTTAACTAAAACTTTTCAGATATTCATTGCAGAAATCACAGATAAGAGAAAGGGAAGAACTTCACTTACAAATCCCCAGAAATAAGTTTGATTATGTTTTCTACATGTTTTCAGGTAACACAAGAGCAGATTCTGTTTGTGTAGGTGTATTAAAAAACTGATTTTTTCCTCACTTCATATAGCAAAGTACATCTTTGCACATCAACATATCTCTGTATCTACTGACACCTTCAATGGTTACATGTTATTCCATCCTATGGATGCACTGAAATTTTTTCATAAAATCTTTATGTGAGCTCTTCTCAATACACTGCTATTTTAAGCAATACCAAGAAAAACATATGTCTCTATTTCATATAGATATTTCAGTATAATAGAGTTGATAGGTAAAAGGCATACACATTTTTAACATGTGGTTCTTATCATCGAAGTGTGTTAGAAAAGTTGCAGCAGCCTAAACTTTCAGCAACTACATAAGTACCACTGTTCTTCACCCTCACAAACTTTGTGGATAGAAGACAGTATTTCATTCCTTTATTTATTTATTTTTATTATTAATTAATTAATTTATTTTTGAGATGAAGTCTCATTCCATCATCCAGGCTGGAGTGTAGTGGTGCAATCTCAGTCCACTGCAACCTCCACCTCCCTGGTTCAAGCAATTCTCTTGCCTCAGCCTCCTGAGTAGCTGGGATTACAGGTGCATGCCACCATGCCTGGCTAATTTTTTGTATTTTTTAGTAGAGACGGGGTTTCACCATGCTGGCCATGCTAGTCTCAAATTCTTGACCTCGTAATCCACCTGCCTTGGCCTCCCAAAGTGCTGGGATTACAGGCGTGAGCCACCGCGGCCGGCCTTTCATTCCTCTTCTAACTTCAATAGAAAACAGTATTTCATTCCTCTTCTAACTTAAATTCCTTCTCTTACCAGGAACACTACGTTTTCCTATGTGCACAAGTCACTGGTAGATATGCAAAAAATACCTTGCCCAATCTTAAATTGAGCTTATTTTATTTTATCTGCATATATATGCTTGGTTCAGTGGCTCAGGCTTGTAATCTCAGCACTTTGGGAGGCTGAGGCGGGTGGATCACAAGGATAGGAGTTCAAGACCAACCTGGCCAAGATGGTGAAATCCTGCCTCTATTGAAAATACAAAAAATTAGCCGGGTGAGCTGGCGGGCACCTGTAATCCTAGCTACTCAAAAGGCTGAGGCAGAGAATTGCTCGAACCCGGGAGGCGGAGGTTGTAGTGAGCTGATATTGCGCCACTGAACTCCAGCCTGGGCAACAGAGTGAGATTCTGTCCCAGAAAAATAAATAAATAAATAAATAGTTGCATATATAAATAGGCTTTTGTGTTTTCTTCTGGTACTTTTCTCCTTTTGTATATTTAAAAATTTTAATCTATACTCCAGGAACTTACTTTTGTGACATAAAAATCTAGCTAGTTTTCTCCAAACAGCATGCATTTCATTTATTAATGATTAATCTTGCTTTATCAATATGAAACATCCCCATTATCAAGTGCTAAATTCTTACATATATTTGGGTATTTCTGGATTTCCTATTCTGTTCTATTCATTGATATTTTTTCAGTTGTTAGTAAACAATTTGTGGAAATAGCACATTCACATTTTGATATCTGGAAAAGCAAGTCTTTTTCCATTCTGGTACAAAAAATTAATTTATTACAGCAATAAAATACAGGATGTGCAGTGTAAAAATGCTAAAACTTTGCTATTTTTATTTGGCTTACGTAAAAGTGATAAACACAGAAAAAGCTCACATCTTAAGAAAAACGAATCTTCCTATTCAAGGACACAAACCATCTTCCCATTTCAGTTTCCTTGTAAGGTTCCTCAGTAAAGGACATATTTACATAGGGTACATTGATATCAAATCCATATTGGATTTTATTTGAAAAATATTTCGCCCAGAAGTTGATATATTATGGGACTTAGTTCTCAATATACACCTTTCTATAATGTATAGAACATTGTTTTAAAATGTGTACATTAAAAATAATCTGCTGCATCGACTTGATTTTGCGAGTTAAGTCACTTTCATACAGTCTATTAGTGCTCTATAAGGGAAATTATAATCGGATAGGAAATCAGCTAAAGTTTTGTTTCTGTGTTGCTGTTCATAAAGGGCCTGTGCCCTGACCTCTCTGAGGTTTCCACACCCAGGGTGGTGTGGGGCCTGCGGAGGAACAGAAAGCCAGGATCCCGATCCCGCCAGGAGGGTATGTCCCCATCATCCCCCCACGTCCCGCCTCCTCCCAGCCCAGGCCCGGTTACCTCTTTTGCTTGTCCGTCTTGTTCACGTCAGTGTCCCTGAGCATGACGATGAGATCCTTTCTGGGGACTTTACCCCACCAGGCAGCTCTGTGGAGCTTGTCCAGATCTTCTCCACGGACGTGGTACCTGGGCTCCATGAAGGCGCTGTCGTCGTAGTCTTCCCAAGCTTCCACGTTGCTCTCCCCGCGCCCCTTGCAGCTGGGGACGTGGTACCTGGGCTCCATGAAGGCGCTGTCGTCGTAGTCTTCCCAAGCTTCCACGTTGCTCTCCCCGCGCCCCTTGCAGCTGGGGACGTGGTACCTGGGCTTCATGAAGGCGCTGTCGTGGTAGTCTTCCCAAGCTTCCACGTTGCTCTCCCCGCGCCCCTTGCAGCGGGGGAAGCAGTGGCAGCACCACTTGACCATCTTGCTCCTGTGCGTCTTCATAGCGGAGTCGTCCTGGTCTCCAGAAGGGCCCACAATGCTCTCGCCACTCCCCCTGCAGCAGGGGAAGCAGTGGCAGCACCACTTGACCATCTTGCTCCTAAGTGTCTTCATAGCGGAGTCATCCTGGTCTCCAGAAGCACCCACGTTGCTCTTGCCGCTCCCCCTGCAGCAGGGGAAGCAGTGGTGGCACCACTTGCCCATCTTGCTCCTGAGACCAAATGGCTTCTTCACAGCAGAGGCAGCGGGTATTGAAGAAACCTCAGCCA
Organism: Macaca fascicularis; assembly: GCF_037993035.2. Lineage (NCBI taxonomy): Eukaryota > Metazoa > Chordata > Mammalia > Primates > Cercopithecidae > Macaca > Macaca fascicularis. Next base: position 59,548,639 of record NC_088384.1, on the reverse strand, counting down.
CCATCTGCTTTGAACAGCCAGGGGAGGCCGGTAGTAGCGAGCACATCGCCTCTACCAACCAGTTTCACCAACTAGCAGGAAATTCTGGGTTTCCAATCTGTTTGAAGAGAAAGGTCAATCCCAGCCAAAACCTGCCAACCCCAGCAGGGGAGCCCGGCCCACCCCACCCGGGAAAACCCACACCCAGCCGGGGAAAGCCCACGCCCACCCGGGGTGATCCCACGCCCCCCGCCCCCAGGAAGGGCCAACCCCCGCCCCGCCCCGCCCAAAGGAAACACCCAACCCAGCCAAGGGAATGCCAAGCCCAGCAGCGAAAAGGTCAAGCCCAGCAAAGGAACGCGATGGAGGAAACGTCAATCCAAGCGAGAAACACCGGGCAAAGCGATTAACGCCCAGCCAAGGGAGGAACGCCAAGCCAAGCCAGGAACGCAGAGCCAGGCCTAGCCGTTACAGGCAAGCCAAGCCGTTATGGGCGTGCGCGTGCGGTGTGCGCGCCTCAGGCGGCGTCATTGCACGTGGCACAGACAGTGGCCAATGTGTGCAACCTGCGCACAAGTCTTGGTGCCACGAATATTAGTGACAGCCTTGCGTTCCCGGCAAACTTTGTGGGAACTGGCCGAGCCTTCAGGCTATGGAGGAGAGGCCTCTGGTTGGAAAAAGCCTCTTGAAGCAGGACAGGGGCTAGAGCGCCTGGAACTGGAGGATGCTGACAGGCTCCTCTGAGGAAAGCCCACAAGACACTCGTGGCAGTGCTGTTGCCGGTGGCCACGGCTGCCGCTCAGAGCTCAGGCTTCTTTCTTATATTTGTTTTGGTTTTATTTTGCTACTATTTTCTACTTTCTTTATGTGATAGCTGAAATTTTATTTGAGAAATTTCTACTTTTCCATCATACACATTTAGTGAAACACATTTTCCTGCCAGCACTGGCTTTACCTGTGTTGAATCAAGTGTGATATGTCGTATTTTTATTCAGTTTAATATATTTAATAGTTTCCCTTGAGACGTTTCCCTTAGGAGTGTGCTTGCTGTTTAGCACTATTCACAATAGCAAAGACATGGAATCAATCCAAATTTTCATCAATGATAGACTGGATGAAGAAAATGCGGTACACATACAACATGGAATACTATGCAGCCATAAAAAAGAATGAGATCATGTCCTTTGCAGGGACATGGATGGAACAGGAAGCCATTATCCTCAGGAAACTAATGCAGAAACAGAAAGCGAAACACCTAATGTTCTCACTTAGAAGTAGGACCTGAACAATGAGAACACATGGACACAGGGAAGGAAACAACACACAATGGGGCCCCTGGATGGGGGCGGGAGAGGGAGAGCATCAGGAAAAATAGTTAATGCATGCTGGGTTTAATGCCAAGGCAATGGGTTGATATGTATAGCAAACCACCATGGCACAAATTTACCTGTGTAACAAACCTGCACATCCTGCACATGTACCCCAGAACTTAAAATAAAATAAATAAAAATGTAAAAAAGAAAAAACCAACAAAACTAAAATATGTGCTGTTTATCTTTCGAGTATTTAAGATTTTGCTATTATCTTACTTTTTTATTTTTAATTGGATGCCATTTTGGCTGGAGGATACATTCTACATGATTTCAGTTCTTTTAAAACTCTAATGTTTGTTAAAATGCAGGACACAGACCATCTTGGTTTATGTTCTGTGGGTACCTAAATGTTCTGCTGTATTCTGATGCTAGGGGGTGGAGGAGCAGGGGTTTTTGTTGTTTCGTTTTTTTTTTTTTTTGAGGCAGAGTCTCACTCATTTTGCCCAGGGTGGAATGCAATGGCCTGATCTCGGCTCAATGTAACCTTCGCCTCCCGGGTTCAAGCGATTCTCCTGCCTAAACCTCCCCAGTAGCTGGGATTACAAGCACCCGCCACCACACTCTGCTAATTCTAGTATTTTTAGTAGAGGCAGGGTTTTGCCATATTGGCCAGGCTGGTCTCCAACTCCTGACCTCAGGTGATCCACCCGCCTTGGCCTCCCAAAGTGGTGGGATTACAGGCCTGAGCCTCCGCACCCAGCCAAGGGTGGAGTACTTTATAAATGCCAGTGAGCAGCAGCCGCCAACATCAGTAGCTGCTGACGCTGCTAGCGGCTGGGGCGGACAGCGGCCAGAGCTGGGACCCAGGCTTCCTGCCACCTGCACGTGCGGCGCACACCTGCAAGCTGTCCTCCCACAGCCTACACGGGGGGGCACAGCAAAGCTGGGACTCATGTTTGAAGGAAGGAAAAAAATTGAACGAGTAACCCAGCACTGTTCTTTCCAGATCCATCCCGCTGGCCCTCTTGTTTCCCACGTTTTTGAAAACTGGCCACTCTGACCTCAGATCCCTAAATCGCAGCCACTGAGACCTGGCTCTCAGAAGCCAAAGCCCTGGCACTTTCCAGGCTGAGCAGGAGGAGGTGAAGGCAGGCTGGAGGCTGGTCCAGGACAGCTGAGGGCTGACCATGGGGGCTCATGCAGAGGCCACCACTGGGGCCGCTACACGTGACATGGGATTTGGGCCATTGGGTAGAAGGCGTGGAGATGGGGCACTGCCAGTGGAGCCAGGAAGGAAAGAAAACACTCTCCAAATTGTCTTCCAGGGTTTCCGTGAGCATTTTATTAACTCAGAATCTGTCAGGAATAATACTAGGGAGTTACCTTTCCCTGAAGATGGCTCTTGTCAGAGTAGTGAGATAGGCATGTGGGGGGGGGGGGGCGGGGGAGAGGAAGAGGAATGTGAAGCTCAGTTTATACATATTAAGATCAGCAATGGTGTGCCGCTGGCAGGAGCAGAGCGAGCCTGGAGATTTGGGTGGCTGCAGTTGGTAAGTGGTTGCAATCCAGAGAGTGGGACTGAGATCCTCCCTTGTCATGTTAGCATCCCATTTCCTGGGCGTGGCTCTGACATCCTGCAGGTGGTCATTTCACTCATGGAGGCTTTGTCTCTCTTCCATCACCCCAGACTCAGCTTCACACTCCAGGGCTGCACACCACCAGCCACCATCATGTTAACCCCTTCCCAGGTCAATGTGTCCCTCACCTGGAGCCCAATCTGCCGGACAGCCTGGGACCGTCCATTTTTGGGGTGGTGGGCAACCTGGTGGCCATCATGCGGCTGTGCAAGTCGCACGAGGAGCAGAAGGAGACCGCCTTCTACACACTGGTATGCGGCTGGCCGCCACCGACCTTTTGTTCACTTTGCTGGTGAGCCAGGTGACCATCACCACGTACATGAAGGGCGGGTGACCTGGGGCCAGCCCCTGTGCCAGTACAGCATCTTCATCCTGCTCTTCTTCAGCCAGCCCGGCCTCAGCATCATCTGCACCCTGATATCTACACAGGTAATTTGTGTTCGACATTCTCAGAGGAGTTTCATAAGCTTTATGTTTTATCTGGGTTATAAACAGAGTCCTCAAATGCGTAAAAAAGAAATCATACCAGGATTGAATTCCAGCAGGAATAAGTTTATTTTACCTATTCAAAATTAAAATACTTTTGTTTTGTTTGAAAATGTTTTTGTTAAAGATACGTTTTTGAAAAAATTTAGGTAAATATTTAATAATGTCCCCTTTTCTATCCCAAGAAGTAATTTCATAGTTTATTTAAATGTTTTTAACAAAAATGTAGCATAGATTTTTTAAAAAAATAATTGCATATTTTAACTCAATAAATCCAAAATACTGTGGCAACATGTAATCAATGTAAAAATTACTAGAGATAGTTTGCATTCTTTTTTCTTATGAAATCTTTGAAATCCATTGTGTATTTTACATTTTAGTACGTCTCAACTCAAATGTGAAATTTTCATCGAGAATATCTGAACTGTATTTAGATTAATAAAAACTGCGGTTAAAAAATTTAACATAGATTTAGTACGGGGTGTGCAGCCAGCTTGCAAATCAGATCTCAGCTGAGCGGCCAGGCAGCCAAACCCTGAGGAGCGGCCTGCTGGCTCCGCAGTGCCCAGAAGTTGAGGATGTCCTACAAACCCATCACGCCTGCCCCCAGCAGCACCCCCGGCTCCAGCACCCCTGGGCTGGGCACCCCGGTCTCTACAGGAAGCGTCCTATCACCGTCGGGTTCAGTGCCAGGAGCCGCTGTCCCTTTCAGACCGCTGTTTAACGACTTTGGACCACCTTCCATCGGCTGTGTGTAGGCCATGAAACCACCTGGCACCCAGGGCTGCCAGAGCACCCACATGGAACTGCTGTTGGTCACAGGGGAGATGGGCAAAGGGATCCGGACCACCTTTGCTGGCAGCAAGAGCACCACGGAGCGCCTGAAGAGAGGGATCATCCATCCCTAGTCAGAATGCCTGGCAGAGACAGAGCGGAACCCACACACTTAACAGGAAGCTCCTAAGCCTCTGTGTCTGGACATTTCCTGGCCACTCCAGAGCACCTGCTTCTCCCTGACTCTCATCCCTAGTTGCACTAACCATCCTGCGCTTCCTGTCCTGTGTCCCTTGATGGTGACTTCCAGGAACCAAGGGGTGGCTCTCACTCCAGGTGGCAGCACTAATGATCCTCCCTTCCCCCCACCCCACTCCGCCAACGCAACGAGAGTTAGCAGCGAGGTCCCCGTGAGTCCCACCCATGACCTGCCCACAGTGTTGCCCACTGGAACTTTCTGCGGCCCCCATAACTCAGCCCTTCCCAGCACTTCTCCCACATGCCCTGAGCCCCCTTCTCCCTCAGCACGGGCTCAGGCCTCAGGCCTGACACTTCCCTGCCTTGTGTCTTTTGCTAAATATGACCTTTCTACATTAATAAAAGATGATTTGGAGTTGTGCTCTCTAAAAAAAGTGTAATATAAAAGAGAAATAAAAGAAAATTTAGCAAAGGAATATATCGATGAATATTTAAATACTTAGATGACATTACTACCAGACATAAGATCATCAGATATTTCATTTACTTATGATTAATATGTTTCTATTTATTTTTTATTTTATTTACGTATTTATTTTTAGTATACTTTAAGTTCTAGGGTACATGTACACAACGTGCAGGTTTGTTACATATGTATACATGTGCCCTGTTGGTTTGCTGCACCCATTAACTCCTCATTTACATTAGGTATTTCTCCTAATGCTATCCCTCCCCACGCCCCCCACCCCATGACAGGCCCCTGTGTGATGTTCCCCGCCCTGTGTCCAAGTGTTGTCATTGTTTAATTCCCACTTGTGGGTGAGAATATGCAGTGTTTGGTTTTCTGACCTTGTGATAGTTTAAACAAACTAGCAAGTTCAGAAGTCACTTTATAAGAGAAATAATGAAAAATAAAGTATTACTGACACTGGTAAGAGAATAAAAGAGTTAGATAAAGTATTAACAAATAAGCTTATTTATTTAAAAGAGAAGGGAAAATATTAAAAAGGATTAAATGATGTCTTGTCAACATGAAGAAAAACTGTATTATATATAATTCATTTGTTAACTTATTATTGTGTTTCCTTGTATAATTTTCACTTGGTTTGTCAGTTTTACTACTTGCTTCATTAGTTCAAAAACTGCATCTTCATAGACCATTTCAGCTTTTGGTGTGTGGGCAGAATTATAAAACCCAGTTTCAAAATTTCAACTGAACGTTGTCAGCATTTTTCTTTGGGCTTTTTATTAAAAAAACAAAAAAACCCCAAGTAATTGTGTATGTGTGTATTTTAGCATTATCATGAATGTAATAACAATAAAATCAAACAGAAGCAAATGGATAAGCAATATGTTGGACTAGCATCTCAAGTATGAAAATGGCATTGCCAACAGTGATATGATTTTTTCAAAATGGTCAACTTTTTAAAGTATAATCTTATTTTAACCTAAAATCTTACTATCGGAAAGTGTAGTGTACATTAAAATGTTCTGAAATGCCTTTATTCACATATATTAAATGGTCGTACTCATTCAGTTATCTACAAATTGGTTTTTCACTTCTGTAATTGTCTTATAGAATGTTCAGAAGTTATGCAGAATGTGAGATAATTTTCTATTGAATATGATCATTTTATCGTTGCAAGACATCAAACATCCCTGTTGCAAGACATCAAACATCCCTGTTTCCTACCAAATAAATGTACAATAGCGATAAATGTAAAGATGTTTTTCAAAAAAGACACATTTTCAAGTTATAAAACAAGGATTTTAAAACTTGAATTGTTACAGTGAATATGTCTTAATATAGGCTACGGTCACTTTAGATAAAATTACCTCACATCTATTTTCAGTATTACTTAAAGGTATTTATGTAGTGGCAAAGATTTTTTTTTTTTTTTTTTGCCTAGAGGCAGATATTTTTCCACATGGCTATTTATGGTACAAAACTGTATTTAAATGCATGTACACATATAAAAGCTGCCACTGTGGCTGTAAACTATTAAAAGTTATAAAGATTAAAAAATAAATAAAAAATAATTGTTTTTCTATGAAATGTCTTTATTCAAGTCCAAATTTAGAGTTTTAAATGCTTGAAATGAATAAAAGTGAGTGTTTCACATATTTCAGTCGGAATGGCCTTTGTCCTAGTTTTATTAGTGAAGCAGCAGACTGCATTTTTTTTGCTCTCATACACCTTCAAAAGCTGGAGAGAAAAATTTGATAAAACTTCTAGGACATTATGTGATGAAACACATTAAACACTAAAGGAGAAATACCACCTCACTGTTTATAAAAGACATATAAGAAGGAACCCTGCATACATATATCTATCAGTTTTGGATTTTCAAAAAATATTTGCCTTAAAATGAGCTTCATTAGAATATGTGTTCTCCCACAAAGCCAAGGAAAGTACGTTAGACACAGGATCTGGAAGTCTACATGTGTGATGTAACTTCATTAAATACATTTCACAAATAAGGCAGAAATGTATCCGTGTGACCCAAAATATTCTCTAAATTTTCTCAAAGCAATGAGGCCACATCTATTATCTTTTACCATGACTAGTGTTCATTCCATGCGTTTGAACATTACCTCGCCCATTTGCAGCCTCCTATCTCTGCGATTAATTATGGCTAACATTCTCAGCAGTCAAACATCTTGCAAGTGACAGCTTGAAAAGGCCTACCAGCATGATGTTCACTCAGCCACCTGACTAGCTTGTCTTCCATCTACACATTGCAGTATTTAGAAGAGCGCTTTAGTATTGTAAATTTGATCCAACATGTGTTCAACGAGATGAAATCTTCAATATTGCACTACCTGTGAATCGGGAGAATGTTAATTTGCTTCTGTAGTTTTAAGTGTATTCTCAGAGGTAGATGAAGCCATATTGTATCATTGGATTCAAGAAGTAAAGTAAATAGAAGGAAAAAAAGATGTTATTCTAGTTTGCTTATGTTTATATCTTAAGTTTTCTTTTCCAGATATATGAGAGCCTACTAAATACACTGAATAAAATGTGGTAGCCGTGGGTTAAATATCATACTTTATGTTTTGCTAATTAATTCCAAGATAGAGTAGAAAAATATGCTCTCTTATATAATACAAAAATGATATGGGGGAAAGAGGTAAAAAATTAACTTAGAGACATCATTAATTAATTACTTTTCTAAATGAAACACTAAATAATTTCTATTTGTTTTGACAAATAGAGAATATATTTAGAATCAATGCTTTATTACTTGGAAAGTGGAGTAAAAATTTTAAATGTATTATTCAGATTGTATTATTACTGTTCACTACAGATCACATACATTTGTCTTTTCTTCGTATTAGACATTAATTAATGGCAAACTTCCCTTCGAGGCCTATTTAATATGAGTAGTAAAGTATCTGGAATTTCTGAAATAATAAAAGTGACCTAAATCACCATGTTTGGTATATTCACAACATTCAAATGGCAGGAGGGGAGTGGTGGAGGTAGGGAGGGGAATGCTCATGTTCTCATTATTCCCAAACGGATTCTTACAAGTCTTCTCACTGGGCACATGGATGCATCTCAGTAACACACAACGTCTTACTTAGCCACAACTTTTGCAGTTTTTAACAAGGTACATTTCAACATTATTATTCCTTGCCAACTCAAAATCAGATATTTTCTCATGTCATCTTTTACTTCTGAAGAGCTGAATTATTGATTCATAAACTGAATCCATAGTACATATCTGTGGATGTTTTTAAATTATGTGAAAATTTTGTATATGCTTTCTTCTGGGGAAAGTATCAGAACCTGGCGATTGTAACAAAAACAATCACTCGTGTTAATATTTAAGTCTTAATTAGTTCAGAAAAATCTGCACACACCTTAAGGTCAGATATTATTTTGTACCCTACATATAAAAACTTTTTTTTTTTTTGAGACGGAGTCTCACTCTGTTGCCCAGGTTGGAGTGCAATGGAGCGATCTCTGCTCACTGCAAACTCCACCTCCCATAAAATTAATGATCACTGATCAAAGATCACCATAATAAATATAATAATAATGAAATATTTAAAAAATTGTGAGGATTACCAAAATGTGAAACCAAGACACAAAGTGAGCACAGGCTGTTTATTAAATGGTACCAATAGACTTGTTTCACCTGGGTTGTCACAAACATTTCATTTGTAAATAAAAGAAAAAAAGGCCATATCTGTGAATAAAGAGAAGTGCAATAAAACATGTTTGTGTTAATTTGGTTAACTTTATTCCAACTTAATGTAAACTAGTTTATTTTTATATTTATTTTTTTATTTATTTATTGAGATGGAGTCTGGATCTTGCCCAGGCTGGAGTGCAGTGGCGCATCTCGGCTCACTGCAAGCTCTGCCTCTCATGTTCACACCACTCTCCTGCTTCAGCCTCCCGAGTTGCTGGGACCACAGGTGCCCGCCACCACGCCCGGCTAATTGTTTATTTTTTAGTAGAGACAGAGTTTCACCGTGTTAGCCAGGATGGTCTTGATGTGACCTCGTGATCCTCCCACCTCGGCCTCCCAAAGTGCTGGGATTACAGGCGTGAGCCACCGCTCCTGGCCGTAAACTAGTTTTAAGACAGTTTATAAAACTCTAAAATGAACCTGGCAAATTTAGAGCAATAATAAAATGATTTATTATTTTTTTAGAAGTATTTTTTTAAAAGGATAAATAACAAATGTCTCATTGGAATTATTCAAGTTGTTTCAAGCTCAGCTCTGAGGTTCTTAGAAACTAAAGTAAAAAGTATGACCAGTTTCTGAAGTCAAGACAAAATCATACAATCTTTAACTTAGAAAATTATCTTCTGTGTTGTGTCCTAAGCATAAAACAAATGTAAGGACTTGCCCTGACACTCTGTAAGTCGTTCCACTCCCATACGCACTGCAGAAATGTTTCCTGGCAAGAACAGCAAGTCTGAAGCCTTTTCAGCACAATAAGGAGGGACATGCTACATATAAAAAAATAGATGAGGAGGGAAAATAGCACCTTAGAGAAGTGAGAAGTCTCAAAAGAGACATGTATAAGGAGAGAAGTTGCAATTATAAAGAGCAAAATATGGAATGATGAAAAAAGATACTGCAAAAAAAGTTTTCCTCAGTACTTTGCAATGCTCTTGCCACCTTCTGAAGAAAGCTGGCTCCTCCTGGAAACAGGGTATTTGGACCCAGGCTTTGGAATGGAGTGACCATCTGCATCGAACTACCTTAAACTCAACTTTGTGAGCATAGGGTAAGAATAATTGGGTTACATAAAAGTCAATTTTAATCTAAAATGTCATTCGTTAGTTTGACCAACTTTCTTTACCACTGGCCACTTGATTATATACACAGTATATAATGCATAAAATGTATGAAGTATGTGTGTATGTGTTAATTGACTATTTATGTTATCAGTAAGGTTTCCAGTCAGCAGTAGGTTATCAGTAGTTAATTTTGGGGGGAATCAAAAGTTATGCATGTATTCTGAACTGTGTGGAGGGTCAACACCCCTAATATCTGCATTATTGAAGGGTCAACTGTATATATTTTACTCAGCATAAAAGCCTATATGAGGAAATGAAGACCCAAAGAGGTGGTTAAGAGTCCAACTCGTTATTTATTGAATTAAACATGAGTGGGTGTGAAATGTGGTGAGTCAAAGGGGCTTGGGTTACAGTAATTTATTGGTTAGAGAAGTGACTAAGAAGAAAAAGGTTAGTTTAACAAGATTTATTTGTGCAGATTTTCCTCAGCTTTACCTTCCAATCATTAATGGCAAGAACGCTACTACTTTTGGTATAGAGAATATGTATTACACATGGTAATTTCATCTCTTGTTTTTTAAAAAAACAGAGTTAAACTAAGAGTGATCTTGAACCTGCCTTGGGTTTTTTTGTTTGCTTGTTTTTTGATTGTTTGTGTTTTTTTTGTTTTTTTTGGGGGGGGGAGGGGCTTCGTTTTTATTGGAAATAGTCAATATGCCAGAGTAGCATATTTTCTGGTGGAATCTTTTCAACTCCTTCACTGACTTAGCAAGATTCTTGTTCAAACTGGGTTCTACAAGGACAGAGAAAAGTCTGAGGTCAGGACTAGTTAAGAAGGACTCAAATACCTGACTAAAGGTTTACTCAAAGGAAAGAGTCTTTGTCACAGGTAGGTCAAGAGAAATTGTATTAGTAAGAATCCTCTCTATTCCTTTATTTCTTCCTAGATTAATCGTTTATGTAGCAAGGATGTGTTAGGAATACATTATTTTTCAACCACAAAAAGTATGTTACACTCAGGGCCATCATTAAGACACATATTTAGATTTATAGTTTACAAGGACTGTGCAGTCTGTCTGTGTATATATTTTTTCTGTCTTTATATTAACAATATTAGATTTGGCTGAAAGTTTCATATTGTAGTTTTATAAACATTAAAGAATTTAAGCATTTTAAATGACAATTATTGCAAATATATCCGAAGTGATGCAACTATTTAGATACTTCCTTCCTTACCCTCCAAATACATAGAAAGTATGATATATAATGTGATGTATTATAGTTTCTAAACCTGCTCCTATATGTGAAGAGGGAAATATAGTATCTTTATATGAAGAACTTCCATACTTTTTATCATATAGTAAATATCTGCTTTCCAAAAATATACCCTATGTCACCAGTAACCAGGTTTTGTTTTTGTTTTATTAATAGATTATATGTTCTAAGATTTCAGGACAGTAGTAGTCTCCACTTATCCATGGAGAATATATTCCAAGACCCTCTGTGGATGCCTGAAACCATGGATAGTACTGAAAACTATATATACCTGTACTATGATTTTTCTTATACATACCTATGATAAAGTTTATAGATTAGGCACAGAAAGAGATTAACAACATTATTTAATATAAAATTTGCCAATTATAACAATATACTCCAATAAAAGTTATGTGAATATGGTCCCTCTCTCTTAACATTTCTTTTTTTCTTTCTTTCTTTCTTTTTTGATATGGAATCTTGCTCTGTCACCCAGGCTGGAGTGCAGTGGTGCGATCTTGGCTCACTGCAACCTTCACCTCCTGGGTTCAGGTGAATCTCCTGCCTCAGACTCTTGAGTACCTGGGACTATAGGCGGGTGCCAACACGCATGGCTAATTTTTTGTACTTTTAGTAGAGATGCAGTTTCACCATGTTAGCCAGGATGGTCTCGATCTCCTTACCTCATGATCCGCCCGCCTTGGCCTCCCAAAGTGCTGGGAGTAAGTGGGTGTGAGCCACCATGCCTGGCCTCTCTTAACATTTTCTATTGTACTATAGATCTCAGCAACCTCAGTGTATATATATTTTTCTTTTCCTATTGAGAATTTTGACCTTTTCACTTTAAGGAAACACTTTACAACTTCTCTTTGACATATTCTAATTGCTGCACAACACTGCTCTTGCACTTATTAAATAGAATAAGGGTGACTTGAACACAAGCACTGTGATACCAACAGTTGATCTGATAACCCAGCTAGCTCCTTAGTGATTCACCCACAGGAAGCGCAGACAGCATGAATTTGTGGGACAAAGGGATGATTCACATTCAGTTCCACCTGGGATGGGGTAAAAATCTCATCGTGCTATTCAAAACTGTGTGCAATTCACAACGTAGAAATTGTTTATTCTTGGAATTTTCCATTGAATAATTTCAAACTGCAGTTGACCACTGGTAATTGAAAACTGTGGAAAGTGAAACTGGGATAAGGAGGGCTACTGTACTACTGTTTTTCTGTACATTTTCAACTCATTTTATTTCAGAAGTAATTCTATTATAAATTTATTCTGATTTTGTTTTTGCTTTGGTAGAACACCTTAGGAAAACTGAGAATGGTGGTCAAAAGTATAATGGTTTTAGTTGGTTACTGGGACAGCCAAAAACAATCAACCACTTACTCCTAAAGATCCTTCTACTATATACAGGTCCCCACAGTTCAAATCACAGATATTCAGTTTACAAAACTTTGGTTGACATTATGATTAAGAGTATAAAAAGTATAAAATACTATGTTAACATTTGAACACTCATGTTCCAACAGGCTGTGGAAAGGAAATGGAACATTCATACAGACAGATAAATCTTAATTTTAGTCATTGAAAAACTATAGCTAATCAATTATCAGTCATGGTGGAGACAACTATGAAAATATATACTTAAAACACCTGTTTTTTTCTTTTCCATTGGTATAGAAGGCTCCATTTTTAAAATATTGAAATAAATCATTAATTTATATGGATTATGAATTATATGTATTTGCATTCCAAAAGTAATTTTTAAATTAGGTAACTTTCAATTTTTTTAAAAAATTTCTAATTAAAAATAGACATTAATTTCAGTTTTTCCAGCTCCTCTTTGGCATAAATAAGTTTTATACACTGTCATTTGACTCTTTTCTATGTACTAATTTATTGTTATTTAATGTTTATTATATTTTAATCTCATTACATTAGTGCATTTTTTATAAAGAATATTAGACAAAGTAACTTGTATATTTGCTTATAAAGCCAATATAAACTAAAATACTTTTCAGAAAATATGATAAACTTTACACACTAATTTTGAGATTTCAGATGTAGCCTGAAATTAAGTTTCATAAAAACTTTAAAAGTATTTTTTAGGGCCAGGCACGGTGGCTCATGCTTGTAATTGCAGCACTTACAGCGGCAAAGTTGGGAGGATCTCTTGAGCCCAGTAGTTGAAGACCAGCTTTGGCAACATAAGAATACCCTGTTTTTAGAAAAATTAAAATAAAATAACAAAAAATTAGCCAGATGTGGCAGCACACGCCTGTAGTCCCAGCTACTCAGGAGGCTGAAGTAGGAGGATTGCTTGAGCCCAGAAGGTCTAGGCTGCAGTCAACCATAACATCACTGCACTCCAGTCTAGGCAATACAGCAAGACTTTGTCTCAGAAAAATAGTATGTTTTCCTTTACTGATCTATGTAACATAATTGTTATTAAAATGTAAAACAATGTGTGTTATATTAAAATGACATCTTATTTACAACATATTGTTCATGTGTTATAATGACAGAAAACTGTAAAAATGTCCTGCCAAAAAATAAAAGCAGAAGTATAGAAATACTTTATTTTTTGACCAGAAAACTTCAAATAATTTTTTATTTCTAAGCAAGAATGTCAGCATTAAAAAGCGTACTTGTTTTAGACTTTAACATTAAAAAAAAAAATGAAACAGTAAAACTTTATAGGATAAAGTTAGTTTCTGAAGTGAGATTGTCTGAGTTCAAATCTTATCTGTGCCAATTATTAATTGTGTGAACTTAAATAAATTATTATGCTATTTGTGCCTCAATTACTCATTGAAAAAATTAGTATAGCAAATGTTCTTACATAGAGGTTTTGTGAAATAAGATATTTTTTTAAATGACCAACTTAGTATTAATAATATATTGATATTAAGAAAGAACATAGAAAAAATATGAGTGTGAAACCCTGTTTGAACTATAATAAGAACTGGTAGTGTTAAGTGATACTTTATAATATCTATGTAGCTATATTCCTAATTTTCTAACCATCATTAGGGTATGTATCTATATTCTGTCTCCTAGATTGCAAAAAATTTAAATAGAAGAAAATAAATAGTAGGAAAAATACATTTTTAATTGATTGATACGGAGGATGAAGAGTAATCAATAAGTTGTAACTTGCTTGGCTTAGTATTGTTCAGTTTCTGTTTTTGTTTCAAGAAAGATCCTTCAAGATGAAGAACACATTTTGGACACACAATGCTATTCTATAATAAGAAAATTCAAGGAATTGTAGATACATGCTAAAAAATGTATCTTTTATGTATCTTTCAAAATTTTTTGTTGCCATGCCTAGAAGTTTTAGATTCCAGGATTTATCTTTTCTTGAGCATTTATTCAGTAATAGCTGTAGGAAATATGCAATGGTTTGTTTTGTTATAAACACTTTTTTTAGAAATTCATGAAAATCAGTTTAATATGAATAACTGAGACAATAAAACCCATATACCATAATTTATATTATGTTAAATCTTAAAAATCTTTCTTCTCTTTTATTGTACTTCCTATATGTGCTTCAAATGAAAAATGAAACTTTATATGTAAATCAGAAATGGCTTTGATTATAAGTAATGGAAAATCCCAACAGATGGCCGAAAAGCAAATTTAAAGGAAATTCATTTGTGTCACATAATAAAATGACTAGAGCGGAGCCATTTTCTCTGAAACATTCTTAATCTTTTTCTCATTGTAACAAGATGTCTGTCGTCACTTCAGTCTTTAAAGTCTAGGCATGTCAGGAAAGAAGCTTTGCCAACCACTTTTATCAAGGAAAACATAATGTTCTCAAAGGTTTCCAAGAGACCTTTGCTTACTTCTCACATGATGAGTTCTAATTTACAGGAATCCTGAGATATTGAGAATTGGCATTTTCAAATTGGTATGTACATACAAAAAGAAGAAGGAGGATAAATTAATAATTCATCAAACATCGTCTAAACAAGGATATTTTGTACGTTTTCAAAATTCATAGATTTAGCTAGTAGCACATTAAGAAAAAAAAATGTATCTTGGAACTTCAATATAACTATTTTGTTAGTCTGTTAATATAATAATATACCTCAAGTTACCACTACTGGAATCAACAGAAAATGGTTGGTGTATTGAAAAATAAAATCTTACAAATTTAAAAAAAAAATGCAGAAAAAATTTAACATTGTTGCTTAACTTTATTTTCTTGACATTAATATAGATGATTTGTTAAGCATTAAAATTATACTACCCTGAATTGTAGTAGATAAAAGAACCTGAAAAAAACTAGTGAAAGTCAGTGATTTTGCCCAATACATGATGCTTTTATTTTCTTGTAGCATTACTTTTTAGTTTATTATCATTTCAAAACGTCCTTAGGCTTTTTCATAACTGTTTTGTTAGCATAGAATATTGATTGCTCTGTATTTCCAAAGAGTGTAGCTTTCTATAACTATACCTAAAATGACAGAAAATATTGATCCAAAATATAGAATATATATGTAAAATCAACAAGAAGAATGCATTCAATTGAGTATTCAAACATTTGATATTACTATATTTTAAAATGTGCTATTCTTCAATAATGCAGATATGTTCACATGTACATAAATCTCATAAATGACTCTTGATTCATGATCTTTCATAAGTAAATGTTGATGAAAGTGATTACCTCTTTTCTACTCCTGACGTTACCTTACTTTTTGACAGAATCTCCACTGCCTGAGAATCCTGGCTTCTACTTTGTCCTCACTCATGATGTAATAGTTGATATATAAACATTTACCTAATTGGCGAATTTTGAATAAGATACTGACCATGAGTAGTTCAATCTTACCTTGGATGTTGTTTTCATTTTCTTTCCTCCCACTACAGGACCTTATTTCCAAGAAGACATGCACTATGCTTTGTTTCTTCATGTCTTAAGTTAGATACATTTATACCACAGTATAACTATATGCCATTGTCAATTTCATCACAGTTCTTTGATCTTCAATAACTAAATCCTGTGATAATTTTAACTCTTTATAAAGCAAAGCTAGAGGCATTACAATAAATGATTTTAAAATATGTTACAAAACTATAGTAATCAAAATAGCATGATACTGGCATAAAAACCGACATATCAGCCAACGGAACAGGATAGACAACCTAGAAATAAATCCATGCATTTAAGGCCAACTAATTTTCCTCAAACAAAGGCAAGAGCACACAGTAGGAAAAACATAGTCTCTTCAATAAATGGTGTTGGAAAAACTGAATGTCTACATGCAGAGGATTAAAAGTATACCCTTATCTTACTCTATACACAAAAATTAAGTCAAACAGGAATAAAAACTTAAATGTAGAACCTGAAACAGTAAAACTGCTAGATGAAAACATAGGGAAAAAAGCTTTACAACACTAGACCAAGTAATGACTTTTTTCTTTCACTATGTCCCCAAAAGCAAAGGCAACCAAATAAAATAATAAATAAATAAAGAAGATTGCATCAAACTGAGAAGCTTCCATACATCAAAAAGATCAATTGACATAATAGACAATCCACAGATTCCCCTTCTAGAAAAACATTTGCAAAATATGCATCTAATAAGGAGGTAATACCCAAAATATAAAAGGAACTCAACTCAATAGCAAAAAAAAAAAAAAAAAAAAAAAAAAGAAATAATCAAATTAAGTTCTAGCAAGCAAAATGGAAAAATGTTCCCTTCTAGGAAACTAACACCATTACATTTTACTCCTGACCAGATATATTAGGCCAATTTTGAATTGCTGTAAAGAAAAACTTGAGACTGGCCAATTTATTAAAAAAGAAGAAAAAGAGGCTTAATTGGCTCAAAGCTCTGCAGGCTAAACAGGAAGCACAGTGTCAGCATCTACTTCTGGAAAAGTCCTCTAATGATGGGAGAGGGAAATGGGAAAGCCAGCACGTCACATAGTGAGAGTCGGAACAAGGAAGAGAGGGAGGAGGTGCCACACAATTTCAAACCACCACATCTCACAACAACTCACTTTCTCCCTGACACCACCAAGGGGGATGGTGTTAAACCATGAGAAACTGCCCCATGATCCAATCACCTCCCATCAAGCTACCTCCAAAACTGGATATTCCATTCCAACATAAGATTTGGAGGGCCGGGCGCGGTGGCTCAAGCCTGTAATCCCAGCACTTCGGGAGGCCGAGACGGGCGGATCACGAGGTCAGGAGATCAAGACCATCCTGGCTAACACGGTGAAACCCCCTCTCTACTAAAAATACAAAAAAAAAAACTAGCCGGGCGAGGTGGCCGGCGCCTGTAGTCCCAGCTACTCCGGAGGCTGAGGCAGGAGAATGGCGCAAACCCGGGAGGCGGAGCTTGCAGTGAGCTGAGATCCGGTCACTGCACTCCAGCCCGGGCTACAGAGCAAGACACCGTCTCAAAAAAAAAAAAAAGATTTGGAGGAAAAAAATATCCAAACCATAGCATAACATATTATGAATATCCATACACATTAATATAAATTAATAAAATCATATTTTAAATTTGTATAATTATTGTATTATGGATGACTTACAATATTACATAATGATTTCTCTATTAATGGTAATTCAGAATTTTTCTGCATTTTTATTACTAAAAATACAGTAGAATAGCCATCCATATTGTTATGGGTTAAATTATGTCCCCTCAAAGTTTATGTGTTGGAGTTCTTACCCTCACTACCTCAAGATGTGACTGTAGTTGGAGAAAGAGCTTTTCAAAGAGTAATTAAGTTAAACAAAGTCATTTGAGTGAGTTCTAATTTAATGACTGGTGTCTTGATACAAACGAAAGGTTAGGACACAGTTGTGTACACAGGGCAGACCACGTAAAATGAGAGCCATCTACCAGCCAAGGACAGAAGTCTCAAAAAGAAACCAGCTCTGCTGACATCTTGATCTTGGACTTGTAGCCTCCTAAACTGTGAGAAAATAAAAGGCCATTCTTTATTAGTTTTTATTCGTTTTTAAATTATTTATTATTATTTTATTTTGAGACATTGTCTTGCTCTGTCACCAGGCTGGAGTGCAGTGGCGCGATCTCGGCTCACTGCAGCCCTGCCTCCCAGGTTCAGGAAATTCTCCTGCCTCAGCCTCCCTGAGTAGCTAGGACTACAGGCACACGCCACCACGCCCAGCTACTTTTTCTGTATTTTTAGTAGAGATGGAGTTTCAACATGTTGGCCAGCATGGTCTTGATCTCCTGACCTCATGATCCGCCCACCTTGGCCTCCCAAAGTGCTGGGATTACAGGCGTGAGACACCACTATCAGCTAAGAGGCCATTCTTAAACCACTCAGTCTGTGATACTTTGTTATGGCAGCCCTAGCAACTTATGTACCTGAATCCTGTTCTTTAACGAGACACATTTATTATTTTGCTATGTGGATATTTCTACACAGATGAGCTTTAATAGTGGAGTTGTTGGGTTAGTATGTTTATAGACTTTTATTTAAATAGACACTGGCAGATTTCTTTCTATAATGTTTGTAACAATATGTACTATAAATGTTTATTTGCCAAGGCTTTCTCTCCTTAAGATTTCTACTAGTTTAATTATTAAAAGTTGATATATACATCTGTGAATATATACATTTATGCATATATATATAATACACACACGTATACATATATGTCAATTTTATTTCCCAATAACTACTAGCAAATTTGACACTTTTTATGTTTGCTAGCCATTTAGGTTTGCTTGTTTCAGCCAATTTTTGTTCATATCATTTTCACAATTTTTTTTGGCTAGTAGTAATTTTGCTTGTTGGTTGTGTATTTTTCCAACCTTTAATTTTAATGTTTTTAGTCTTTAAGTTTTCTGGGAGTAACTTATAAATTTCACATAGCTGCAATGTATTTGGATTCCCTAAGCTGATATTCTCTCACTTTATTTTTTATTATAAATAAAACAATTTCATGAGACAATTTTACAAAGTCTAAACTTCTGTCTCTCCGCTCTCCTATGACTTTACCCACTCATTACCCTCTCTCTCTTTCTCTCCCTTTCGCTATTGTTTTCTCCTCAAATGATGAAACAATATGAGTACCTAAATATCTGTATGATAGTAAATACCAAGATGTTATTACAAAAAGATCTCACGGTTTTGGCTTATGTGTGGTAATCTGTTTCCACGCTCACCCAGGCTAATAGGAAAGCTCTGTTCTATTTGGTTATGCAGGGACCTTCGTCCCCATTTTCTTGTGGCTGTGTTACCCGCTAGGACATTGATCTCATTTTTACTCTAATTTCTGCATTCAAGGTGAAAAGTGCTCACTGCCGCAATCACATTGCAGACCATAGAAAGGGAGCAAAGAAGAACTCATGAGCAAGCAGCTTTCCTTTAATTTGCAGATAGTCTGAAAAGTGACCACATCAGATATGCTTACGTCGAATTAAACTGAAATCTAATCACATAAACACCCATGACTGAAACAGAGGCAGAGAAATCTACATTTTAGATATGTTTTATCTACAGATGTACTAATTTGCATTTGCTGGGGTGCTGTAAAATCTCTGAGTGAATTATCTTTCTTATGCTCCCTGAATTTGAGCATTTCTGCCCATTTGCAATTCCAGAAAATGGTCTAACTTTGTTCGTTTGAATATTGTGTCCCCAAAACAATATCATTTTCTGGGAAATCCGAAATATGTTGACCTGTATCATTTTGGATTCTATTTTGAATTACCTCTGTTTCATATATTGCAGCTGTTTAATCACTTGGTACTTTATTATGAATGACTTCTTCATATCTTTCTTTTTACTAATTATCTGTAGATTAACCTAACTTTCTACTTTATATAGCCATTTCATTTTAATCTCAATGGCTAATCTACTCAACATAAATATATACAGATATAAAATTATGTTATTTAAGTTCTATTTTTCTTATTTCTAAATGTTTCAATGCTTTTTTTCATAATGTGGCCCCCCTAATGGATTTTTGATGTATGCATATATATTTATTTTTAAATCTGTCTAAACTACTTTAATTTGAAATGTGTTGCTGTGAATAATTTGGCTGTGGATTGTGTTGGCAGTCTTATTTACTGAGGATAAGCTCTTCCTGTGCTCTGACTTGGGATGATTTATTTATCTTTAGAGCACTATTATCCATGCTAACTGAGTGAGGTTTGACATGAACTTTGCGGTTGTGCTGTGGAAGGGAGCTTCACTTGCTCCAGAGTGTGAGAGTCAAATGGGTCCAACTCTTGCTCACTTGCCTGTGGAGCCTCACACCCCTCTGGGTTGGCACTTGCTTCTGCTATCGCACGTTCCAAGTGCAGGCTTGTCTGGCTTAGCCCTGCCAGCTTCATTGATTCCCACCCTTGCCCTACACCTCAGAGGCCGAGCACAGGACCTCTGAACCACTGAGTATTCCATGGGTCAACCTATCACCTGGGACACCCAAGTACCCCACCTGGTTAACAAAGGTCAAGCATAAACTCACTGTCACTGCTGCAGTTGGCTGTCACCTGCAAGTGCTACCTACAGGCCTGGAAGTCAGCCTGCACAGTCCATCACATCTGTTGACAGAAGTGCACAGTGCCTGGGAAAAAGACAAGCTTCTTACTACCTCTGCTCCCTGCTACTACCATCACCCACATCATCCCAGCTACACAGGAGGCTGTGAGCCCACTCACCTGCCCAGTACTCGACTACTACAACTGGTATTTGAGAATGCCTTGGCCCTAAGGCTATTTATCATCAAGAAAACCACACTGAATATTTGCCGCTGAAGCACCCCAGGAGCGAAGCCAAATGACCTCCATCAACATACGTCCTAGTCACAGCCTGAAAAAAAAAGTCCTGCCCCAATGAAAGTAAATTGAAAAGTAAGAAGTGACTGTTTCCTCAGGTGTGAAGAAATCAGTGTAATAATACTAGAACTATGAAAAAGCAAAATGTTATGACATCTTCAAAGGGAACACAATAATTCTCTAGCAATGGATCCAAAAAAAATGAATTTTTGAAATGATATGAGACATTGTCTCTGTATTCTACATTTATTTTTGTTTCAATTCTACTAGGTGAACCAGAGATATTATCAGTTCATACACATTATATTCTAGGGTGAAGCTGCTGAACCAAAGATACAGTGTGAGTGTAAATTGCTAAGTTTGCTTAAACATAGGGTTTTGCCACAAACGTTTAGTTGAGTTTCTTTTTTTTCCCTCTTGTCCCTACCCAAACTTTTAAAGCAAGGAACTAGACAGTAAGAAAATACACACACACACACATACACACACACACACACCCCCAAACAAAAATTCTTTGTACTCTCTCTGTGGTAGTTGTAAACATATGTTTGGCCTTTTGGTGGCATTTATTTTTAGCTTCATCTTTCTTATCTAGGATCATGGCCTCATCTCATGAATTTCTGTAAGCATGAAGCCTTAGGTTTTCTATTATTGGTACAGGAATAGGCATGTTTACTCACACTTAACACTATGTTTTTAAATAATTTTTAAATTGAACTTCAATATGCTCCTTATTTTTTAATTCAGTCGTGGGCGCTTCACCCTTGTGAATGGGAAGGCTCTTATGAAAGAGGCTTCACTCTGCACTCAGCTTTCTTGTCCTTCTATCTCTGCTTTGTGGGGACACAGTACCCTTTCCCTACAAAGAACGCACCAACCAAGCATCTTGGGATCAGACAGCAGTCCTGACCAGACAACCAAACATGCCAGTGCCTTGACTTTGACCTTTGCAGCCTCCAGAACTGTAAGAAAACTAATTTCTGCTTTTTATAAATGATCCGGTCTCAGATATTTTGTTATAACAGCACAAACTGGACACCTTTGTCATCTCTCTGTATCCATAGACACTGTATGGTCTGCTTTCTCTGAATGGCTGCATCCTATGCTAATGTTCTCCATTGAGGCTTTCTTGTGAAAGAAAAATTAAGGACTAGCCTTGTTCACATAGGAGTAATAATTAAATAATATTATTAGAGGGTAGATACTGAGCCACAGGCTGGTACTTTCACTAGATTAGCCATTCTTGTGTGGATTTCCATGCAATGGAGGTTTAGCCCCATTGCTTTCTTTTTTGGGGGGAGGAAATCAGGACCAAAAGTTGTAAAACTTTTACAAAAGAGGCCTCAGTGAAGAGCACCAGCATAATGAGTAAATCCTTTTTTTTTTTTTTTTTCCCAGAATAGGGACAAAAGCAGAAATCTGGTTATCTTTAGAAACAAGTTACAATATATGTTAATCAAATATTTTTGTGGATTTTTTATTCCTTTGTTTGTAAAATGAGCCAAAAATGACTTTAAAAGTACCTTTTTCCTTTCAGTTTCTCTGAATCATAGCAACTTGAGTTTTTGTGGTAGATTAGTTTTGTGCGGTCATCCTATGTAGGTAATTTAATATCAAACCTATTTAGTAACAGTATAATTTTCAGACCAATAAATACAGTGTTATTTATGTAGGCTTAATATGCAAAATGGTTGTGTTTTGAAGTATGACCTAGAAAAATTAAGCTACAATCTAATGATTTTCACTGACATTTAATTCCACAATAACTGATTACAGTATTATTTTTCCATTGTATATTTGAGCCCAATATAACTTTATAGTGTTATAAATAATTTAGCTCTCTTTCTTAGTGTTTACTTTGGTATATCAATATTCTATAGTATTCATGCATTGCACTTATATTTTTTATGTTAACATATCTCATTCTACATTTTAATCACCTTCTTATATATTCTTTAAAATTCAAGTAGCATATTAATTTAACTTTATTGGCATAATTTATCTACATTATCTTCTCTTTAATTTGTAGAAGTGGAAAGAAACATTTAATGTATTCATGTTACAAATTGATGTCCAACAAATCTATGCTATAGAAACAATAAATAATGAACTAATTTCTAAAAATTATGGCAGTAATTTAATTTCATCTTAAAGTGAAATTTTAAAAATAATATTCTTGATGTTTTAATAATTTGTCACTGATTTTTACTGAACTCTTGTCTAATTTCAATTACACATGTAAAGTTTACACATTTAATGAACAACAATTTTATCCTATTTTGAAAAAAATCTGTCATAAAATTTCTAGGTAATTTCCATGAAAACATATTTACCTAAATTTTGCATTAAGAATACAATTTATAAGGTTAAAAACTAAAATGACTACTCTTAAATTAATGCAGCAATTATTAGATGGTCCAACAACATCCTGATAACATATGTGACAAATTTTATCTTCAACTGCTGTTGCTTAAAGCAAATACTTCTTTTAAATATTTTGATATTATAATTAAAATATTTTTGTTGTTTTTAAATATCTCCTTGCTATAGTAGTAAACACTGTACTGTTCCTTATGTCTATCTAAGAATGCCCTGATTTAGTTTATTTGTAACACTGAGATACATAATTTAGAATGAAAATGTGTTTACTATTCAGTTGTTTCCAAAATATTTATTTAATAATAGAAAATGGTATAATAGTTAATATACATTCAATATATATTTACTTTGGGAAAACTGAAAAGGTTTTGTATATATATTATAAAATATGTATAAATAGGAAGTTGTAAAGTTATCAGTAATAAAATTAATAAAGTAAATGTAAAGAATATATATTGATAACTCAATGTTATAAATGAGAAAAACATGTTTTAGGTGTCAATGTAAAAAATAAAAAGAAAAATTAAATAACTCATGTTCTCTGATACCAGTGTTGTAAGGCTCATTAAACATGGGCAAATACAAAATCCATAACCACTTGAAAAAAAAGCCAATAACAAACAGCTCAAATTGACAATTAAAATAAAAAGATTCTCTAAAATCCTTGTAAACATGTCTTATACTAGTAACATATAGAGTGGGAAATATTGTAAAAATGGACAACTGATAAACTATTTACTTTTTTGTTTATTTTTTTGAGACGAAGTCTTGTTCTGTCACCCAGACTGGAGTGCAGTGGCGCAACCTCGCCTCACTGCAACCACTACCTCCTGGGTTCAAGTGATTCTCCTGCCTCAGCCTCCTGAGTAGCTGGGATTACAGGCAGGTGCCACCATGCTCGGCTAATTTTTGTATTTTTAGTAGAGACGGTGTTTCACCATGTTGGTCAGGCTGGTCTCGACTCGAAATCCTGACCTCATGATCTGTCCTCCTCGGCCTCCCAAAGTGCTGGGATTATAGGCATGAGCCACTGAGCCTGGCCAACCTTTTTAATAGTAAGAAAATATATACTTACTAATGATTTATTTGGAGAAAAGGAAAACAGAATATGATAATAGGTTAGAGATACAGCCTAATTTATTAACATATATTGTGGCTGATAGAAATAAAAACAAGAGGAAATAAAAAAATCATGGATTTATAGAAGACATTGATGATATATATACTTTCAGAAAATTTAACACAATAATACTAAAACTATTAATATTTATTTTTATTTTTAGCTGGAGATTATATGTACAAATTCTAAGTGTATTTTTACATATCCTGATCAGATGCAAAAAAAAGTTCAAATTAAACCCTCTTCATACTAGCATGAAAAAAATTCATTTCAGAATTTTAGAACATAGGTTCAGTTTGGGGGGAAAAAAAAAACGAGCAAGCAAGAACTAAGAAAATAAAACAGTAATAAACATCAACAGGTCTTTCCAATCCTGGGCTATCTGAACTATAAAAGTTGAGCCAAAAAAAAAAAAAGGACCCAACATATTTTAGTACTTGTATTTAGAGATTAGGGGCCTGTATTAACCAAAAATTTATGTATATATTAATTGAGGCTCTGATAAACAAAATACTATTCAGATGATTCTTCTTAAATATCTCAGAAAAATACTGCAAATGCCAGAAATATTGAGAGGTTGAGATTGGCATGATGGAAGCCCATTGTAATAATTTCAGGTGTCAAAAGTGAAACTTATTATTAGGGTTTAAGTAAAAAAAATATGATGATAATGCAGTTTGAAATTTAGAATATATTGTATGCTTCATTGTTTATTA
The DNA here is from genome assembly GCF_037993035.2 of Macaca fascicularis. Taxonomy (NCBI): domain Eukaryota; kingdom Metazoa; phylum Chordata; class Mammalia; order Primates; family Cercopithecidae; genus Macaca; species Macaca fascicularis. Next base: position 59,523,714 of record NC_088384.1, on the reverse strand, counting down.
GTTCCAGAGAATTAGGCAGTAAGTAGAGCATACGTAAAACCTTCGTAGACCTGGATATTGGACTAGAAAATCTTCTCTCTGGGAGTGAGACCATTGCACATAAAAATTTATTGGAAGTGTACAGTAATATTTTATAGGAAGAACATTTTTAATAAGTTATTTTACTACTTATTCTCTAAATATTAACAATAAATTGCTGTAAATTGAAAACCAAAAAGCAAATAAAGAACAGTATTATTGCAAAATGTTTGTTATGCCAAGTCTAAGTTTTATTTAAAAAGACAAAGTATCAAAGTTCAATGATCTAGCAAAATTTAAAAAAAGTACTCGGTATTGATGGGACGTATCTCAAAATAATAAGAGCTATTTATGACAAACCCACAGTCAATATCATACTGAATGGGCAAAAACTGGAAAAATTCCGTTTGAAAACTGACACAAGACAGGGATGCCCTCTCTCACCACTCCTATTCAACATAGTGTTGGAAGTTCTGGCTAGGGCAATCAGGCAAGAGAAAGAAATAAAGGGTATTCACTTATGAAAAGAAGTAGTCAAATTGTCCCTGTTTGCAGATGACATGATTGTATAATTAGCAAACCCCATTGTCTCAGCCCCAAATCTCCTTAAGCTGTTAAGAAACTTCAGCAAAGTCTCAGGATACAAAATAAATGTGCAAAAATCACAAGCATTCTTATATACCAGTAACAGACAAATAGAGAGCCAAATCATGAATGAACTTCCATTCACAATTGCTTCAAAGAGAATGAAATACCTAGGAATCCAACTTACAAGGGATGTGAAGGACCTCTTCAAGGAGAACTACAAACCACTGCTCAGTGAAATAAAAGAGGACACAAACAAATGGAAGAACATTCCATGCTCATGGATAGGAAGAATCAACATCGTGAAAATGGCCATACTGCCCAAGGTAATTTACAGATTCAATGCCATCCCCACCAAGTTACCAATGAGTTTCTTCACAGAATTGGAAAAAACTGCTTTAAAGTTCATATGGAACCAAAAAAGAGCCCGCATTGCCAAGACAATCCTAAGTCAAAAGAACAAAGTTAGAGGCATCACGCTACCTGACTTCAAACTATACTACAAGGCTACAGTAACCAAAACAGCATGGTACTGATACCAAAACAGAGATATAGACCAATGGAACAGAACAGAGTCCTCAGAAGTAATATCACACATCTACAGCCATCTGATCTTTGACAAACCTGAGAAAAACAAGAAATGGGGAAAGGATTCCCTATTTAGTAAATGGTGCTGGGAAAATTGGTTAGCCATCAGTAGAAAGCTGAAACTGGATCCTTTCCTTACTCCTTATACGAAAATTAATTCAAGATGGATTAGAGACTTAAATGTTAGACTTAATACCATAAAAACCCTAGAAGAAAACCTAGGTAATACCATTCAGGACATAGGCATGGGCAAGGACTTCATGTCTAAAACACCAAAAGCAAAGACAACAAAAGCCAAAATTGACAAATGGGATCTAATTAAACTAAAGAGCTTCTGCACAGCAAAAGAAACTACCATCAAAATGAACAGGCAACCTACAGAATGGGAGAAAATTTTTGCAATCTACTCATCAGACAAAGGGCTAATATCCAGAACCTACAAAGAACTCAAACAAATTTACAAGAAAAAAACAAACAACCCCATCAAAAAGTGGGCAAAGGAGATGAACAGACATTTCTCAAAGGAAGACATTCATACAGCCAACAGACACATGAAAAAATGCTCATAATCACTCGCCATTAGAGAAATGCAAATCAAAACCACAATGAGATACCATCTCACACCAGTTAGAATGGCAATCATTAAAAAGTCAGAAAACAACAGGCGCTGGAGAGGATGTGGAGAAATAGGAACACTTTTACACTGTTGGTGGGATTGTAAACTAGTTCAACCATTGTGGAAAACAGTATGGCGATTCCTCAAGGATCTAGAACTAGAAGTACCATATGACCCAGACATCCCATTACTGGGGATATACCCAAAGGATTATAAATCATGCTGCTATAAAGACACATGCACACGTATGTTTATTGCAGCACTATTCACAATAGCAAAGACTTGGAATCAACCCAAATGTCCATCAGTGACAGACTGGATTAAGAAAATGTGGCACATATACACCATGGAATACTATGCAGCCATAAAAAAGGATGAGTTCGTGTCCTTTGTAGGGACATGGATGCAGCTGGAAACCATCATTCTCAGCAAACTATTTCAAGAACAGAAAAGCAAATACCGCATGTTCTCACTCATAGGTGGGAACTGAACAATGAGATCACTTGGACTCAGGAAGGGGAACATCATACACTGGGGCCTATCATGGGGAGGGGGGAGGGGGGAGGGATTGCTTTGGGAGTTATACCTGATGTAAATGACGAGTTGATGGGTGCTGACGAGCTGATGGGTGCAGCACTCCAACATGGCACAAGTATACATATGTAACAAACCTGCATGTTATCCACATGTACCCTAGAACTTAAAGTATAATAATAAAAATAAAAATAAAATAAAATAAAATAAAAAAAGAAAATTGGTCTTTAAAAAAAAGTACTTAATTAAAAAATGTAAAAATTATAGAGTTTAGTTGGTAATACATACATAAAAAGTTTTAAACTGTGTAGAAGTTTTTTTTATAGGACAAGTCTTATAATGTATGATGTCTAATAAAGTCTTATTTTTTGAAGACAAAAATAATAACTTTTTTTTTAAATAGGAAAAGGTATTTTATATAAATATATATTAGATGGTGTCTTGCTCTGTCACCCAGGCTGGAGTGCAGTGGCGCGATCTGGACTCACTGAAACCTCCACCTCCAAGGTTCAAGCAATTCTGCCTCAGCCCCTTGAGTAGCTGGGATTACAGGTGCACACCACCACACCCGGCTAATTATTGTATTTTTAGTAGAGACAGGATTTCACCCTTGTGGTCAAGCTGGGCTAAAAATCCTGACTTCGTGATCCACCTGCTTCTATCTCCCAAAGTGCTGGGATTACAGGCATGAGCCACTGTGCCCGGCATATTTCTTTTTTTTAAATAACTAAATTTTATGGTAACTATTGTAAAGTCTAAATCGAAAAACATATATAAACCTATTTGGATTCAAACAAAGCAGGAACATAAAAATACCAAGTAAGTTTTGATTCTTGTGAAAAATAAATGAAATAAATGAAAGTGTCATGAGAGACCCAACCTCTGACACTATATTGACAATGAATGCATAGCTAAGGACCAAGTTCCATTAGGGTTCAAAAACTAAGTTAATTGCTTTTTAAAAAATATTCTTACATGTAGAAATTTAAGTCTAGATGTGGAAGAAAGGGGAGGTTGTAGAGGAAAAGTAAACATTTAGTTTTTCAGATGCTGCCTAGAATGTACAGGAGCCTGTTTTTTGAGAGTCTGAAACACTTACTTGTGTTGAACTGATCTATTTTATTAAGGTTAAAAGTGCTAGAAATCTACTGGAAACAAAATAAGAGAAAGAAAAATTAAGAAAAAGACATTAATAAGAATATTTAAAACAATATAGCCATGTATTTGTGAGGGCATTAAAAGTACTTGTGTTACTTCCAAACTAGAGATTGATTAATCCAAAGAAAGCCTCAGAGATTTTTGTTCTACTCATGTTAGACTAGCTATTTTAAACTTATCTTTATGCTTCACACAAACATGAAACTTAAATTGAGTATGTAGTAAAAGGAAAATTCTGGCTGGACGCGGTGACTTATGCCTGTAATCCCAGCACTTCGGGAGACGGAGGCGGGCGGATCACAAGGTCAGATGTTCGAGACTATCTGGCCAACATGGTGAAACACCGCCTCTACTAAAATACAAAAAATTAGCTAGGCGTGGTGTTGCATCCCTATAGTCCCCGCTACTCAGGAGGCTGAGGCAGGGGAATTGCTTGAACCCGGGAGGCAGAGATTGCAGTGAGCTAAGATCGTGCCACTGCACTCCAGCCTGGTGACAGAGACTCCATCTCAAAAAAAAAAAAAAAAAAAAAAAAAGAAAAAGAAAAAATCTTTTTGTTAGTTTTGGGGAGTAAGAAATGCCAGGTTGTGTCCTTGAAATAATCGAGGCAATCTGGGTCAAATATTTGTCTCAGCTTCTCTAAGGAATATTTCCTGACTTAAATGTAGGGAGATAGGAGCAAATATAAATAATCTTCCCACGCAAAGAAGGCAAACATCAAATTTCAGACAGTTGAGGTGGCTTCAGATTGGGATTCAGGTACCAGATGCAGGAAGCCAAGGAGAACGAAATCCAGAAAACTAAGAGAATTTTCCTTTTATTTTGAGAATTTTTTTTTTTTTTTTTTTTGGTCTTTTGAACTACATGTGCACATAGTGACACCTGAAGAGACTGGTAGAGAGCAGCTGCTGGTCGGAATGCACCTGAGAAGATTTGAGCGATTGCACAGAGAGTAGAATATAGCAGAGGTTTGGTCTTAGCCAGAGCAGAGATTCCTCAAGCACCCCAGACACTCATTTGAGGGTGCATTACAGTTATACCCTAGAAGTAAAGGCTATTTTCTATTGGGGGTTAAAAAAGCAAATAAACCACAAACCAATCACATAAAAAACCCTTTCATATTTCCTTAAAAAAATAACTATACCAAGGCATTGGTAGAATTAATGAGAATTGCCAGAAATTTAACTATCTGCCAGGAAAAAATAAGCCAAAATTAGTTATAGAAAGGCCTCTAAAATATATCTTCAGCAATGTAGATTAATAAGTTATAACATATACAGAAAATCAGAATAAAGTGATTGATAATGAAAATATAAAATAATAAACATAAAGAAACCCAGAGGTGATCCAGACATTACAGTTAGCCAATAATGTTTAAAAGAAAGGAAAGATGTACAAAATAAATGATAAGATGGAATATATAAAAAAGTACAATATATATTTTAAAAACAAAAGTTAATACATTATTGCTGGATATAAAAACAAACTCGGTAAAGAAAATAAAAATAGCAAATTGAAATAGTAAAAGAAATGTTAAAAGAAAGTGGTGGATTGCAAAAATATACAAAATAAATAAAAAAGAATCCGAAATACAAAAATAAAAATTGAAAAATATGAAACAGTAAAAAAGAAAGAAAAGAAGTAAATCAAATCTACTTGTAATTGGATTCCCAGAGGAGAAGCAAAGATAATGAGACAGAGCATTATTTTGAGAAATAATAGTCAAGAGAGTTCTATATTTGATTTTTTAAAATCAACAGATTCAAGAAGTTCAGCATATTTCAAAAACAAATAAAATCACTGTATTAGTTTGTTATCACAGTGTTACAAAGATCTTCCCAAGACTGGGTAATTTATAAAGGAAAGAGGATTAATTGATTCACAATTCCACAGGGCTGGGGGTCCTCTGGAAACTTACAATAATGGGGGAAGGGGAAGCAGGCATATCTGAAAAGGTGCAGGCAAGAAAGAGAACCTGTGAGAGCACAGGGAAAACTACCATTTCTAAAACCATCAGACCTCATGAGAATTCACTCACTATTAGAAGAACAGCATAAGGGAAACTGCCTCCATAATCCAATCACTTCCCTCCCTCTACACGTGGGGATTACAATTCCAGATGAGATTTAGGTGGGGACACAGAGCCAAACCATATCAATCACAATTACAAACAAAATGACTGTTATAATACTAACAAACATCAAAGACAATGAGAAAATCTCTAAAAGCAACTAGAGAAAACAGTAAGAATCACTAACTTTTAACAGAAACTATGAAAGACACAAAAAAATAGAAAGATGCCTTCACAATTATAACTGGGAGAATTATTTTGAATTATCTTCAAAAATTAAAGTAAGAATATTTTCTAACAAACCTGAGGAAATTATTAAACAGTTTTCTTCCTTTACAAGAAATAGTAAACATGTTTTCAAGTTAAAAAATAATGATTTAATATAAGAATGGAGAGGTAAAAAGAAATACGCCACTCTGGAATGGATAAAATAATTGAGTAAATATCAAAATACATTAGCTGTTTACATTTTAAACAACAGCAAGGCTGGGTGTGGTGGCTCACACCTTTAATCCCAGCACTTTGGGAGGCCAAGGCAGGTGGATCACTTAACGTCAGGTGTTCAAGAGCAGCATGGCCAACATGATGAAACCCCGTCTCTACTAAAAATACAAAAATTAACTGGGTGAGGTGGTTCATGCCTGTAATCCCAGCTACTCGGGAGACCAAGGCAGGAAAATAGTTTGAACCCAGGAGACAGAGGTTGCAGTGGGCCCAGATGGTGCCACTGCTCTTCAGCCTGAGTGACAGAGCTAGAGCCAAGACTCCATCTCAAAAAAACAAATAAACAAAACAATAGAAATATCTTGTAGAGATTATAATACATTTAAAAGTAAAATGACAAAAAAAGCAACACTGAGAAATAAATGGAAATTGTTGTATTTTTTAATATAATAAGAGAATACATTTAAGATAAATTAGATATACATATATTTGGAAATTTACGAGGTATTTGCTAAATATGGTGATACTAACAATTATGATAAATATTAGTAAAGGAGAAAGTTGAATAACCAAAACTTGATTAATGCAGAAGGAGAAAAAAATGATAGGAAAGGAGAAAACAACAAAACAACACCTAAAAACAACAGCATCAACCACAGAGGAAGAAAACAGAACATAGAGAAAACAAGTGATAAAATAGCAGACCTAAACCAAAATACGTAAATAACTGAATTAAATGTAAATGGATTCAGTACTACTTCAACCAAAACACAGATTATGAGATTGAATTAAAAGTAAATGCAACTACTTATTGCTTGAAGAATACCTGTTAAATAATGCAATGCTGTAGGTTGGAAGCAAACATATACAAACCAACTGACATGTCTTTATTACAAAAAAGATCAAGCGGTCCTTCAGAAAAGTAAATGTGACAAACATTAAAGAGAACTATTTCATAACTATAAAACGGTCATTTCAACAAGAAGATATAATCAAATTTTGTATGCACTTAATAGTATCTTTATTTTAAGTAAAGAAACAGGTGACAGAAATTTGTGGCTTTAAGTGCCTACGTTAGAAGTAAGTGAGGCTTGAATATCAATAATGTCAGCTTAAAAGTCAGAAATAAGATGAGAAGTTCAAGTTTAAAGAAAAACAGCAGGAAAAAAAATTTAAATGAGAAAGCATTGAGATAGAAAACAAATATTCTGTAGAGAATATGAGTAAAGTAAAATTTTGCAGCTGTAGAATGATATTACAAAACCTCCCAAGATGGATCTAGAAACAAAAGAGAGAAAACAAACTATCAATATCTTGAACAAAATAGGAGATATCCATATAGGTTTTACAGTTAATGAAAGAACATTGATGGATATTATGAATAATTTTTGCCAATAAATTTGAAATTTCAGATGAAATTTACAAATTAGTTGAAAGTTAAAATTTACCAAAATAGGTACAAGAAAAAATAATCTAAAAATTATCTTATATGTAACATAAATTAACATTTTTATTAAACACTTTCCTCAAAGAAAATTCCAGCACTATGTAAGTGTAACGACACAACTCTATTTCACAAGTCAGAAAAATGCCTTTATTTCATGTTAGTCTTAAATAAATTTAGTGAGCACAGAATTTTTAATTCTACAGCCCGGCCATCGCTGTAAGCCTCACCCCCAACCCTGGCTGCAGCCGCCTGACCTCCTAGCGTGGTCACTCTCCTACCGTTCCAGCACGCTGCAGTCTCCGTCACTGCCACCCACCCTCAGCGAGGCAAGCCGTGGTGTCACAGGCTCCAGGTGTCTCCTCCTCCTCCTGGCACAGAGCAGCTGGGCGGGCAAAGCCACAAAAGCCTAGAGGAAGATGCGAGGGGTGGTAGCATTAAGAGCCTCAACTTAACACCCTTCCCTGGCCCTGCCACTGCCCTGGCCCTTCCCATCTTCAGGTCTTACCAAGGCCCTACCCTGGTCCTGACCCTGCCCTGGCATGGTCCTGACCCTGTCCCCCTACCCCAGAGAAGTGGAAGGGCAGAGCCAGGGAAGGGCCGGGGCAAATAAGGGACAGGGCACATCCAAATCCAAGAAAACGCCAGGGCCACGACAGAGCCAGGGCGAGTCCTTGGCAAGGCCACGTTCCAGGCCAGGGCCAGGAAAGGGTCAAGGCAGGGTCACTGTATGGCCAAGGTCCAGGTCAAAGCCAGAGCAGTGGCAGGGGCAGGCCTGCATAAGGGCAGGACCAGGGCCAGGGCCAGGGCTGTGCCAGGACAGAACAAGAGCAGTGCCAGGCAGGACCAGAGCCAGGCATTAGAGAGAGTAGGGCAAATGCCAAGGCAAGGCCAGGGCAGTGCCAGGGCTGAGGCAAGGTCAGGGAAGGTCCAGGGCTGACTCAGTGCTAGAACCAAGACAAGAGCAAAGGCCGGGGCAGATCTAGGGCACAAGCAAGGCAGACTAGGGCAGGGCAATAGCAAGACCAGGCAATAGCAGGGCCAGCCCAGGATAGAACAGGGTACAGGCAGGGCAGGGCCAGGGCCACAGCTGGGGCAGGACAAGGACCAGGATCAGAGTCCAGGCCAGGGCAAGGGTATGGCCAGGGCAGAGGTACAGCCAGAGGCAGGGTATAGGCAGGGCCAAGGCAGGTCCATTGCAGGGCCGGGGTTCAGACCAGGGCCGGGGCAGGGCCGGGGCAGGGCCAGGGCCAGGGCCAGGACCAGGAAAGGGCAATGTCAGGAACACGGCCATGGCCAACTTAGCTAGAGCCAGGACAGAGACAGGGTCAGGGGTGTGTGGGGCCAGAATAGCAGGCCAGGGTAGGGCCAGGGCAAATTAGGGCCAGGACAGGGTCAGGAGGAGGACTGGGCCAGGGTATGGCCTTAAGTAGCCAAGAGCCAGGTCCAGGGTCCATGCCAGTGCCAGCGCCGGCCCAGGGCAGGGGCAGGGCCATGGCCAGGTCTGGGACAAGGCTGGGGCAGGGTCAAGTTCTCGCTCAGGGTAAGCACAAGACCAGGGCAGAGCCAGGGAAGGGGCAGGGCCATGGTAGGGCCAGGAGAGGGACGCGCGAAGGCAGAGCAAGATTAAACCAGGGACAGGATACCTTCAAATCCACTTCAGGGCCAGGGTCAGGCCAGGGCCAGGGCCAGGGCCAGGGCCAGGACAGGGCCAAGACAGGGCCAGGGCCAGGACTGTTAGGATCATTGGCAGGGCCAGGGCCATGGCACGACCAGGGTCAGGAGCAGTGGTCAATGCCGGGCCAAGGCCAGAGCAAGGACCAGGTTTGCACTAGGGCCAGTGTGAGGGCGAAGGGGTCAGGGCGGGGACAAAGGCAGGGCAGAGCCAGGGCACGGTGGAGCAGGCCCAGGGTAGCACTGGGTAAAGGCAGGGCATGACCAACCAGGGCAGGTCTATGGCTGTGGCAGGGCCAGGGCCAGGGCCAGGGCCAAGGCAGGGCCAAGACAGTGACAGCTCCAGGGCAGGGCCGGGGTTAGGACCACGGACATGTCCAAGGCCAGTGCCAGGGCAAGGGCAGTGGCAGCGGCAGGGCCAGGGTCATCTAAGAACCAAGGACAAAGCCAGGCCCAGAGCAGGGCCAGGACAGGTACCTGGCAGGGCTAGGGTCTGGGACAGGGCCATGGCAGGGCCAGGGCCACAACCAGGTCTGTGCCATGGCCAGGTCCAGCACAGTGCCCAGGCAAGGCTAGGGGGAAGGCCAAAGTAGGGCCAGCGCAGGGTCAAAGCTAGAGTAGGGCCAAGGCAGGACCAGGGCAGGCAAGGCAGGGCCAGGATAGCATAGGGCCAAGGCAGGGCAGGGCCAGGACAGTGCCAAGACCTGAGCAGGGCCAGGGAACAGCCAGGGCAGGGACAGGGCCATGGCCATGGCCTGGGCAGGACCAGGTTCGGGACAGGAGCAAAACAAGGGCAACAACAGTGCAGGTTTTTGGCACAGCCGGGGTCCAGGACAGTGTCAGGGCAGGGCCAAGGCGGGGTCTGGGCCATGGGAAGACGAGCAACAGGGCTGGGGCTTTTCCAGTGACAGGACTAGAGTCAGGGCAAGGGCCAGGGCAGTGCAAGGCCAGGGTAGGGTCAGGCATTTCACGGTCAGGGCCAGGGGAGAACCAGGGCAAGGTCTGAAGCACGGCAGGGCCAGGGCCAAGACAGGTCCAGGGCAGGTCCATGACAGGGCCAGGGGCTGCGTAAGGGCAAGGGCAGGGCCAGAGCAAGGTAAGGGTCAGGGCCAAGGCCAGGATAGGGACAGGGCAAGAAATATGGCAGGACCAAGGCCAATGCCAAGGCCAGGGCTGAGTCAGGGCAGGGCAGGGCATGGAATGGCCAGCGCAGGACACGACAAAAGGCGGTCCATAGAAACTGCAGGGCTGATGCCAGGAAAGGACCAGGCTAGTGCCAAGACTGAGGTAGTGTCATCGCATGCACAGGGCGGGGCCAGGGCCGGAATCGAGCCAGGGCACAGCCAAGGCAGGGTAGGGCAGGGCAATGCCACAGCCGGATCAGTACTAGGACAGGGCAGAACAGGGTAGAACAGGGCAAGGTGATGGTAGGGGCAGGACAAGGACAGGCCAAGGGAAAGCCAGGTCACTCCAGGGCCAGGACACCTCCAAGTCCACTTCAGGGCCAGGGCTATGAAGGACAAAGGCCAGGGCCAGGGTCAGGGCCAGGTCTGGGCTAGGGCCAGGTCCAGAGCAGGGCCTAGCGAAGACGAGGGTGACGAACTAGGTAGGGCCAGGGCAGGCTCATGACACATCCAGGGCATGGCAGGGTAGGGTGGTGGCAAGACCAGGGGCAGACCACTGCCAACTCAGGGCCAGGGAAAGGCCATGGCCAGGGCACAGCCAGGAAAGGGTCTGGGCCAGGGCCATGGCAGAGTCGGGCCAAGTCCTTGACAGGACCAGGTTCCAGGCCAGGGCCAGGGCAGAGGCAGGGCCAGGGTCTGGATAAGGGCAAGGCCAGGGATACGGTAGGACCAGGGCTAGGGCCAGGGCCCGGGCTAAGCCAGAACAAGGCCAGGGCCAGGCCATAGTGAGGACAGGGCAAAGGCCAAGGCAGGGTCAGAGCAGGTCCAGGGAGAGGCCAGTGCCAGGCAGGGCCAGGGCACAACCAGGGCAGTGTAAGGCAGGTCAATGGCACCACTGAGCCATGACAGGGCAAAGTCAGTGCCAGGAGAGGGCGCAACAGGCAGGGCCACGGTGGGGCCAGGGCAGGGACAGGCCAAGGCAGGGCCAGAACAAATCTGGGCCAGGACACGTCCAAGGCCAGGTCAAGGCCAGAACAGGAGCAGGACCATGACCACTAGCAGGGCCAGTGCCTCGACAGGACCAGGGTCAGGACAAGAGGCAGGGCCAGAGCCAAGGCCGGGCCAGCACAGGTTCAGGGAAAGGCCAGTGCAAAGGCAAAACCAGGATGGGATCGGAGCACGGCAGGGCCGAGACAGTCCAGGTAACAGCAGGGCAGGGCCAGGGCAACGCAGGGCAGTACAGGGCCAGGTCCACGGCAGTGGCAGGGCAAAGCCAGGCCCATTGCCAATGCAACAGCCCACCCTACAAGGCTTCTACCACCTGGCCACTGCCGCAGCCCGGCGATCGCTGTAAGCCTCACCCCCAACCCTGGCTGCAGCCGCCTGACCTCCTAGCGTGGTCACTCTCCTACCGTTCCGGCACGCTGCAGTCTCCGTCACTGCCACCCACCCTCAGCGAGGCAAGCCGTGGTGTCACAGGCTCCAGGTGTCTCCTCCTCCTCCTGGCACAGAGCAGCTGGGCGGGCAAAGCCACAAAAGCCTAGAGGAAGATGCGAGGGGTGGTAGCATTAAGAGCCTCAACTTAACACCCTTCCCTGGCCCTGCCGCTGCCCTGGCCCTTCCCATCTTCAGGTCTTACCAAGGCCCTACCCTGGTCCTGACCCTGCCCTGGCATGGTCCTGACCCTGTCCCCCTACCCCAGAGAAGTGGAAGGGCAGAGCCAGGGAAGGGCCGGGGCAAATAAGGGACAGGGCACATCCAAATCCAAGAAAACGCCAGGGCCACGACAGAGCCAGGGCGAGTCCTTGGCAAGGCCACGTTCCAGGCCAGGGCCAGGAAAGGGTCAAGGCAGGGTCACTGTATGGCCAAGGTCCAGGTCAAAGCCAGAGCAGTGGCAGGGGCAGGCCTGCATAAGGGCAGGACCAGGGCCAGGGCCAGGGCTGTGCCAGGACAGAACAAGAGCAGTGCCAGGCAGGACCAGAGCCAGGCATTAGAGAGAGTAGGGCAAATGCCAAGGCAAGGCCAGGGCAGTGCCAGGGCTGAGGCAAGGTCAGGGAAGGTCCAGGGCTGACTCAGTGCTAGAACCAAGACAAGAGCAAAGGCCGGGGCAGATCTAGGGCACAAGCAAGGCAGACTAGGGCAGGGCAATAGCAAGACCAGGCAATAGCAGGGCCAGCCCAGGATAGAACAGGGTACAGGCAGGGCAGGGCCAGGGCCACAGCTGGGGCAGGACAAGGACCAGGATCAGAGTCCAGGCCAGGGCAAGGGTATGGCCAGGGCAGAGGTACAGCCAGAGGCAGGGTATAGGCAGGGCCAAGGCAGGTCCATTGCAGGGCCGGGGTTCAGACCAGGGCCGGGGCAGGGCCAGGGCCAGGGCCAGGACCAGGAAAGGGCAATGTCAGGAACACGGCCATGGCCAACTTAGCTAGAGCCAGGACAGAGACAGGGTCAGGGGTGTGTGGGGCCAGAATAGCATGCCAGGGTAGGGCCAGGGCAAATTAGGGCCAGGACAGGGTCAGGAGGAGGACTGGGCCAGGGTATGGCCTTAAGTAGCCAAGAGCCAGGTCCAGGGTCCATGCCAGTGCCAGCGCCGGCCCAGGGCAGGGGCAGGGCCATGGCCAGGTCTGGGACAAGGCTGGGGCAGGGTCAAGTTCTCGCTCAGGGTAAGCACAAGACCAGGGCAGAGCCAGGGAAGGGGCAGGGCCATGGTAGGGCCAGGAGAGGGACGCGCGAAGGCAGAGCAAGATTAAACCAGGGACAGGATACCTTCAAATCCACTTCAGGGCCAGGGTCAGGCCAGGGCCAGGGCCAGGGCCAGGGCCAGGGCCAGGGCCAGGACAGGGCCAAGACAGGGCCAGGGCCAGGACTGTTAGGATCATTGGCAGGGCCAGGGCCATGGCACGACCAGGGTCAGGAGCAGTGGTCAATGCCGGGCCAAGGCCAGAGCAAGGACCAGGTTTGCACTAGGGCCAGTGTGAGGGCGAAGGGGTCAGGGCGGGGACAAAGGCAGGGCAGAGCCAGGGCACGGTGGAGCAGGCCCAGGGTAGCACTGGGTAAAGGCAGGGCATGACCAACCAGGGCAGGTCTATGGCTGTGGCAGGGCCAGGGCCAGGGCCAGGGCCAAGGCAGGGCCAAGACAGTGACAGCTCCAGGGCAGGGCCGGGGTTAGGACCACGGACATGTCCAAGGCCAGTGCCAGGGCAAGGGCAGTGGCAGCGGCAGGGCCAGGGTCATCTAAGAACCAAGGACAAAGCCAGGCCCAGAACAGGGCCAGGACAGGTACCTGGCAGGGCTAGGGTCTGGGACTGGGCCATGGCAGGGCCAGGGCCACAACCAGGTCTGTGCTATGGCCAGGTCCAGCACAGTGCCCAGGCAAGGCTAGGGGGAAGGCCAAAGTAGGGCCAGCGCAGGGTCAAAGCTAGAGTAGGGCCAAGGCAGGACCAGGGCAGGCAAGGCAGGGCCAGGATAGCATAGGGCCAAGGCAGGACAGGGCCAGGACAGTGCCAAGACCTGAGCAGGGCCAGGGAACAGCCAGGGCAGGGACAGGGCCACGGCCATGGCCTGGGCAGGACCAGGTTCGGGACAGGAGCAAAACAAGGGCAACAACAGTGCAGGTTTTTGGCACAGCCAGGGTCCAGGACAGTGTCAGGGCAGGGCCAAGGCAGGGTCTGGGCCATGGGAAGACGAGCAACAGGGCTGGGGCTTTTCCAGTGACAGGACCAGAGTCAGGGCAAGGGCCAGGGCAGTGCAAGGCCAGGGTAGGGCCAGGCATTTCACGGTCAGGGCCAGGGGAGAACCAGGGCAAGGTCTGAAGCAGGGCAGGGCCAGGGCCAGGACAGGTCCAGGGCAGGTCCATGAAGGGTCCAGGGGCTGCGTAAGGGCAAGGGCAGGGCCAGAGCAAGGTAAGGGTCAGGGCCAAGGCCAGGATAGGGACAGGGCAAGAAATATGGCAGGACCAAGGCCAATGCCAAGGCCAGGGCTGAGTCAGGGCAGGGCAGGGCATGGAATGGCCAGCGCAGGACACGACAAAAGGCGGTCCATAGAAAGAGCAGGGCTGATGCCAGGAAAGGACCAGCCGAGTGCCGAGGCTCAGGTAGTGTCATGCATGCACAGGGCGGGGCCAGGGCCGGAATCGAGCCAGGGCACAGCCAAGGAAGGGTAGGTCAGGGCAATGCCACAGCCGGGTCAGTACTAGGACAGGGCAGAACAGGGCAAGGTGATGGTAGGGGCAGGGCAAGGACAGGCCAAGGCAGAGCCAGGTCACTCCAGGGCCAGGACACCTCCAAGTCCACTTCAGGCCCAGGGCTATGAAGGACAAAGGCCAGGGCCAGGGTCAGGGCCAGGTCTGGGCTAGGGCCAGGTCCAGAGCAGGGCCTAGCGAAGACTAGGGTGAGGGACAAGGTAGGGCCAGGGCAGGCTCATGACACATCCAGTGCATGGCAGGGTAGGGTGGTGGCAAGACCAGGGGCAGACCACTGCCAACTCAGGGCCAGGGAAAGGCCATGGCCAGGGCACAGCCAGGAAAGGGTCTGGGTCAAAGCCAGGACCAAGGCAGTGCAGGGCCAGGGCCATGGCAGAGTCGGGGCAAGTCCTTGACAGGACCAGGTTCCAGGCCAGGGCCAGGGCAGAGGCAGGGCCAGGGTCTGGATAAGGGCAAGGCCAGGGATACGGTAGGACCAGGGCTAGGGCCAGGGCCCGGGCTAAGCCAGAACAAGGCCAGGGCCAGGCCATAGTGAGGACAGGGCAAAGGCCAAGGCAGGGTCAGAGCAGGTCCAGGGAGAGGCCAGTGCCAGGCAGGGCCAGGGCACAACCGGGGCAGTGTAAGGCAGGTCAATGGCACCAATGAGCCATGACAGGGCAAAGTCAGTGCCAAGAGAAGGCACAACAGGCAGGGCCATGGTGGGGCCAGGGCAGGGATGGGCCAAGGCAGGGCCAGAACAAATCTGGGCCAGGACACGTCCAAGGCCAGGTCAAGGCCAGAACAGGAGCAGGACCATGACCACTAGCAGGGCCAGTGCCATGACAGGACCAGGGTCGGGACAAGAGGCAGGGCCAGAGCCAAGGCCGGGCCAGCACAGGTTCAGGGAAAGGCCAGTGCAAAGGCAAAACCAGGATGGGATCAGAGCAGGGCAGGGCCGAGACAGTCCAGGTAACAGTAGGGCAGGGCCAGGGCAAGGCAGGGCACTACAGGGCCAGGTCCACGGCAGTGGCAGGGCAAAGCCAAGCCCATTGCCAATGCAACAGCCCACCCTACAAGGCTTCTACAACCTGGCCACTGCCGCAGCCTGGTCATCGCTGCAGCCTGGCCATCGCTGTAAGCCTGACCCCCAACCCTGGCTGCAGCCGCCTGACCTCCTAGCGTGGTCACTCTCCTACCGTTCCGGCATGCTGCAGTCTCCGTCACTGCCACCCACCCTCAGCGAGGCAAGCCGTGGTGTCACAGGCTCCAGGTGTCTCCTCCTCCTCCTGGCACAGAGCAGCTGGGCGGGCAAAGCCACAAAAGCCTAGAGGAAGATGCGAGGGGTGGTAGCATTAAGAGCCTCAACTTAACACCCTTCCCTGGCCCTGCCGCTGCCCTGGCCCTTCCCATCTCCAGGCCTTACCAAGGCCCTACCCTGGTCCTGACCCTGCCCTGGCCTGGTCCTGACCCTGTCCCCCTACTCCAGAGAAGTGGAAGGGCAGAGCCAGGGAAGGGCTGGGGCAAATAAGGGACAGGGCACATCCAAATCCAAGAAAACGCCAGGGCCATGACAGAGCCAGGGTGAGTCCTTGGCACGGTCAGGTTCCAGGCCAGGGCCAGGAAAGGGTCAAGGCAGGGTCACTGCATGGCCAAGGTCCAGGTCAAAGCCAGAGCAGTGGCAGGGGCAGGCCTGCATAAAGGCAGGACCAGGGCCAGGGCCAGGGCTGTGCCAGGACAGAACAAGAGCAGAGCAAGGCAAGACCAGAGCCAGGCATTAGAGAGAGTAGGGCAAATGCCAAGGCAAGGCCAGGGCAGTGCCAGGGCTGAGGCAAGGTCAGGGAAGGTCCAGGGCTGACTCAGTGCTAGAACCAAGACAAGAGCAAAGGCCGGGGCAGATCTAGGGCACAAGCAAGGCAGACTAGGGCAGGGCAATAGCAAGACCAGGCAATAGCAGGGCCAGCCCAGGATAGAACAGGGTACAGGCAGGGCAGGGCCAGGGCCACAGCTGGGGCAGGACAAGGACCAGGATCAGAGTCCAGGCCAGGGCAAGGGTATGGCCAGGGCAGAGGTACAGCCAGAGGCAGGGTATAGGCAGGGCCAAGGCAGGTCCATTGCAGGGCCGGGGTTCAGACCAGGGCCGGGGCAGGGCCGGGGCAGGGCCAGGGCCAGGGCCAGGACCAGGAAAGGGCAATGTCAGGAACACGGCCATGGCCAACTTAGCTAGAGCCAGGACAGAGACAGGGTCAGGGGTGTGTGGGGCCAGAATAGCATGCCAGGGTAGGGCCAGGGCAAATTAGGGCCAGGACAGGGTCAGGAGGAGGACTGGGCCAGGGTATGGCCTTAAGTAGCCAAGAGCCAGGTCCAGGGTCCATGCCAGTGCCAGCGCCGGCCCAGGGCAGGGGCAGGGCCATGGCCAGGTCTGGGACAAGGCTGGGGCAGGGTCAAGTTCTCGCTCAGGGTAAGCACAAGACCAGGGCAGAGCCAGGGAAGGGGCAGGGCCATGGTAGGGCCAGGAGAGGGACGCGCGAAGGCAGAGCAAGATTAAACCAGGGACAGGATACCTTCAAATCCACTTCAGGGCCAGGGTCAGGCCAGGGCCAGGGCCAGGGCCAGGGCCAGGGCCAGGACAGGGCCAAGACAGGGCCAGGGCCAGGACTGTTAGGATCATTGGCAGGGCCAGGGCCATGGCACGACCAGGGTCAGGAGCAGTGGTCAATGCCGGGCCAAGGCCAGAGCAAGGACCAGGTTTGCACTAGGGCCAGTGTGAGGGCGAAGGGGTCAGGGCGGGGACAAAGGCAGGGCAGAGCCAGGGCACGGTGGAGCAGGCCCAGGGTAGCACTGGGTAAAGGCAGGGCATGACCCACCAGGGCAGGTCTATGGCTGTGGCAGGGCCAGGGCCAGGGCCAGGGCCAAGGCAGGGCCAAGACAGTGACAGCTCCAGGGCAGGGCCGGGGTTAGGACCACGGACATGTCCAAGGCCAGTGCCAGGGCAAGGGCAGTGGCAGCGGCAGGGCCAGGGTCATCTAAGAACCAAGGACAAAGCCAGGCCCAGAACAGGGCCAGGACAGGTACCTGGCAGGGCTAGGGTCTGGGACAGGGCCATGGCAGGGCCAGGGCCACAACCAGGTCTGTGCTATGGCCAGGTCCAGCACAGTGCCCAGGCAAGGCTAGGGGGAAGGCCAAAGTAGGGCCAGCGCAGGGTCAAAGCTAGAGTAGGGCCAAGGCAGGACCAGGGCAGGCAAGGCAGGGCCAGGATAGCATAGGGCCAAGGCAGGACAGGGCCAGGACAGTGCCAAGACCTGAGCAGGGCCAGGGAACAGCCAGGGCAGGGACAGGGCCACGGCCATGGCCTGGGCAGGACCAGGTTCGGGACAGGAGCAAAACAAGGGCAACAACAGTGCAGGTTTTTGGCACAGCCAGGGTCCAGGACAGTGTCAGGGCAGGGCCAAGGCAGGGTCTGGGCCATGGGAAGACGAGCAACAGGGCTGGGGCTTTTCCAGTGACAGGACCAGAGTCAGGGCAAGGGCCAGGGCAGTGCAAGGCCAGGGTAGGGCCAGGCATTTCACGGTCAGGGCCAGGGGAGAACCAGGGCAAGGTCTGAAGCAGGGCAGGGCCAGGGCCAGGACAGGTCCAGGGCAGGTCCATGAAGGGTCCAGGGGCTGCGTAAGGGCAAGGGCAGGGCCAGAGCAAGGTAAGGGTCAGGGCCAAGGCCAGGATAGGGACAGGGCAAGAAATATGGCAGGACCAAGGCCAATGCCAAGGCCAGGGCTGAGTCAGGGCAGGGCAGGGCATGGAATGGCCAGCGCAGGACACGACAAAAGGCGGTCCATAGAAAGAGCAGGGCTGATGCCAGGAAAGGACCAGCCGAGTGCCGAGGCTCAGGTAGTGTCATGCATGCACAGGGCGGGGCCAGGGCCGGAATCGAGCCAGGGCACAGCCAAGGAAGGGTAGGTCAGGGCAATGCCACAGCCGGGTCAGTACTAGGACAGGGCAGAACAGGGCAAGGTGATGGTAGGGGCAGGGCAAGGACAGGCCAAGGCAGAGCCAGGTCACTCCAGGGCCAGGACACCTCCAAGTCCACTTCAGGCCCAGGGCTATGAAGGACAAAGGCCAGGGCCAGGGTCAGGGCCAGGTCTGGGCTAGGGCCAGGTCCAGAGCAGGGCCTAGCGAAGACTAGGGTGAGGGACAAGGTAGGGCCAGGGCAGGCTCATGACACATCCAGTGCATGGCAGGGTAGGGTGGTGGCAAGACCAGGGGCAGACCACTGCCAACTCAGGGCCAGGGAAAGGCCATGGCCAGGGCACAGCCAGGAAAGGGTCTGGGTCAAAGCCAGGACCAAGGCAGTGCAGGGCCAGGGCCATGGCAGAGTCGGGGCAAGTCCTTGACAGGACCAGGTTCCAGGCCAGGGCCAGGGCAGAGGCAGGGCCAGGGTCTGGATAAGGGCAAGGCCAGGGATACGGTAGGACCAGGGCTAGGGCCAGGGCCCGGGCTAAGCCAGAACAAGGCCAGGGCCAGGCCATAGTGAGGACAGGGCAAAGGCCAAGGCAGGGTCAGAGCAGGTCCAGGGAGAGGCCAGTGCCAGGCAGGGCCAGGGCACAACCGGGGCAGTGTAAGGCAGGTCAATGGCACCAATGAGCCATGACAGGGCAAAGTCAGTGCCAAGAGAAGGCACAACAGGCAGGGCCATGGTGGGGCCAGGGCAGGGATGGGCCAAGGCAGGGCCAGAACAAATCTGGGCCAGGACACGTCCAAGGCCAGGTCAAGGCCAGAACAGGAGCAGGACCATGACCACTAGCAGGGCCAGTGCCATGACAGGACCAGGGTCGGGACAAGAGGCAGGGCCAGAGCCAAGGCCGGGCCAGCACAGGTTCAGGGAAAGGCCAGTGCAAAGGCAAAACCAGGATGGGATCAGAGCAGGGCAGGGCCGAGACAGTCCAGGTAACAGTAGGGCAGGGCCAGGGCAAGGCAGGGCACTACAGGGCCAGGTCCACGGCAGTGGCAGGGCAAAGCCAAGCCCATTGCCAATGCAACAGCCCACCCTACAAGGCTTCTACAACCTGGCCACTGCCGCAGCCTGGTCATCGCTGCAGCCTGGCCATCGCTGTAAGCCTGACCCCCAACCCTGGCTGCAGCCGCCTGACCTCCTAGCGTGGTCACTCTCCTACCGTTCCGGCATGCTGCAGTCTCCGTCACTGCCACCCACCCTCAGCGAGGCAAGCCGTGGTGTCACAGGCTCCAGGTGTCTCCTCCTCCTCCTGGCACAGAGCAGCTGGGCGGGCAAAGCCACAAAAGCCTAGAGGAAGATGCGAGGGGTGGTAGCATTAAGAGCCTCAACTTAACACCCTTCCCTGGCCCTGCCGCTGCCCTGGCCCTTCCCATCTCCAGGCCTTACCAAGGCCCTACCCTGGTCCTGACCCTGCCCTGGCCTGGTCCTGACCCTGTCCCCCTACTCCAGAGAAGTGGAAGGGCAGAGCCAGGGAAGGGCTGGGGCAAATAAGGGACAGGGCACATCCAAATCCAAGAAAACGCCAGGGCCATGACAGAGCCAGGGTGAGTCCTTGGCACGGTCAGGTTCCAGGCCAGGGCCAGGAAAGGGTCAAGGCAGGGTCACTGCATGGCCAAGGTCCAGGTCAAAGCCAGAGCAGTGGCAGGGGCAGGCCTGCATAAAGGCAGGACCAGGGCCAGGGCCAGGGCTGTGCCAGGACAGAACAAGAGCAGAGCAAGGCAAGACCAGAGCCAGGCATTAGAGAGAGTAGGGCAAATGCCAAGGCAAGGCCAGGGCAGTGCCAGGGCTGAGGCAAGGTCAGGGAAGGTCCAGGGCTGACTCAGTGCTAGAACCAAGACAAGAGCAAAGGCCGGGGCAGATCTAGGGCACAAGCAAGGCAGACTAGGGCAGGGCAATAGCAAGACCAGGCAATAGCAGGGCCAGCCCAGGATAGAACAGGGTACAGGCAGGGCAGGGCCAGGGCCACAGCTGGGGCAGGACAAGGACCAGGATCAGAGTCCAGGCCAGGGCAAGGGTATGGCCAGGGCAGAGGTACAGCCAGAGGCAGGGTATAGGCAGGGCCAAGGCAGGTCCATTGCAGGGCCGGGGTTCAGACCAGGGCCGGGGCAGGGCCGGGGCAGGGCCAGGGCCAGGGCCAGGACCAGGAAAGGGCAATGTCAGGAACACGGCCATGGCCAACTTAGCTAGAGCCAGGACAGAGACAGGGTCAGGGGTGTGTGGGGCCAGAATAGCATGCCAGGGTAGGGCCAGGGCAAATTAGGGCCAGGACAGGGTCAGGAGGAGGACTGGGCCAGGGTATGGCCTTAAGTAGCCAAGAGCCAGGTCCAGGGTCCATGCCAGTGCCAGCGCCGGCCCAGGGCAGGGGCAGGGCCATGGCCAGGTCTGGGACAAGGCTGGGGCAGGGTCAAGTTCTCGCTCAGGGTAAGCACAAGACCAGGGCAGAGCCAGGGAAGGGGCAGGGCCATGGTAGGGCCAGGAGAGGGACGCGCGAAGGCAGAGCAAGATTAAACCAGGGACAGGATACCTTCAAATCCACTTCAGGGCCAGGGTCAGGCCAGGGCCAGGGCCAGGGCCAGGGCCAGGGCCAGGGCCAGGGCCAGGACAGGGCCAAGACAGGGCCAGGGCCAGGACTGTTAGGATCATTGGCAGGGCCAGGGCCATGGCACGACCAGGGTCAGGAGCAGTGGTCAATGCCGGGCCAAGGCCAGAGCAAGGACCAGGTTTGCACTAGGGCCAGTGTGAGGGCGAAGGGGTCAGGGCGGGGACAAAGGCAGGGCAGAGCCAGGGCACGGTGGAGCAGGCCCAGGGTAGCACTGGGTAAAGGCAGGGCATGACCAACCAGGGCAGGTCTATGGCTGTGGCAGGGCCAGGGCCAGGGCCAGGGCCAAGGCAGGGCCAAGACAGTGACAGCTCCAGGGCAGGGCCGGGGTTAGGACCACGGACATGTCCAAGGCCAGTGCCAGGGCAAGGGCAGTGGCAGCGGCAGGGCCAGGGTCATCTAAGAACCAAGGACAAAGCCAGGCCCAGAACAGGGCCAGGACAGGTACCTGGCAGGGCTAGGGTCTGGGACAGGGCCATGGCAGGGCCAGGGCCACAACCAGGTCTGTGCTATGGCCAGGTCCAGCACAGTGCCCAGGCAAGGCTAGGGGGAAGGCCAAAGTAGGGCCAGCGCAGGGTCAAAGCTAGAGTAGGGCCAAGGCAGGACCAGGGCAGGCAAGGCAGGGCCAGGATAGCATAGGGCCAAGGCAGGACAGGGCCAGGACAGTGCCAAGACCTGAGCAGGGCCAGGGAACAGCCAGGGCAGGGACAGGGCCACGGCCATGGCCTGGGCAGGACCAGGTTCGGGACAGGAGCAAAACAAGGGCAACAACAGTGCAGGTTTTTGGCACAGCCAGGGTCCAGGACAGTGTCAGGGCAGGGCCAAGGCAGGGTCTGGGCCATGGGAAGACGAGCAACAGGGCTGGGGCTTTTCCAGTGACAGGACCAGAGTCAGGGCAAGGGCCAGGGCAGTGCAAGGCCAGGGTAGGGCCAGGCATTTCACGGTCAGGGCCAGGGGAGAACCAGGGCAAGGTCTGAAGCAGGGCAGGGCCAGGGCCAGGACAGGTCCAGGGCAGGTCCATGAAGGGTCCAGGGGCTGCGTAAGGGCAAGGGCAGGGCCAGAGCAAGGTAAGGGTCAGGGCCAAGGCCAGGATAGGGACAGGGCAAGAAATATGGCAGGACCAAGGCCAATGCCAAGGCCAGGGCTGAGTCAGGGCAGGGCAGGGCATGGAATGGCCAGCGCAGGACACGACAAAAGGCGGTCCATAGAAAGAGCAGGGCTGATGCCAGGAAAGGACCAGCCGAGTGCCGAGGCTCAGGTAGTGTCATGCATGCACAGGGCGGGGCCAGGGCCGGAATCGAGCCAGGGCACAGCCAAGGAAGGGTAGGTCAGGGCAATGCCACAGCCGGGTCAGTACTAGGACAGGGCAGAACAGGGCAAGGTGATGGTAGGGGCAGGGCAAGGACAGGCCAAGGCAGAGCCAGGTCACTCCAGGGCCAGGACACCTCCAAGTCCACTTCAGGCCCAGGGCTATGAAGGACAAAGGCCAGGGCCAGGGTCAGGGCCAGGTCTGGGCTAGGGCCAGGTCCAGAGCAGGGCCTAGCGAAGACTAGGGTGAGGGACAAGGTAGGGCCAGGGCAGGCTCATGACACATCCAGTGCATGGCAGGGTAGGGTGGTGGCAAGACCAGGGGCAGACCACTGCCAACTCAGGGCCAGGGAAAGGCCATGGCCAGGGCACAGCCAGGAAAGGGTCTGGGTCAAAGCCAGGACCAAGGCAGTGCAGGGCCAGGGCCATGGCAGAGTCGGGGCAAGTCCTTGACAGGACCAGGTTCCAGGCCAGGGCCAGGGCAGAGGCAGGGCCAGGGTCTGGATAAGGGCAAGGCCAGGGATACGGTAGGACCAGGGCTAGGGCCAGGGCCCGGGCTAAGCCAGAACAAGGCCAGGGCCAGGCCATAGTGAGGACAGGGCAAAGGCCAAGGCAGGGTCAGAGCAGGTCCAGGGAGAGGCCAGTGCCAGGCAGGGCCAGGGCACAACCGGGGCAGTGTAAGGCAGGTCAATGGCACCAATGAGCCATGACAGGGCAAAGTCAGTGCCAAGAGAAGGCACAACAGGCAGGGCCATGGTGGGGCCAGGGCAGGGATGGGCCAAGGCAGGGCCAGAACAAATCTGGGCCAGGACACGTCCAAGGCCAGGTCAAGGCCAGAACAGGAGCAGGACCATGACCACTAGCAGGGCCAGTGCCATGACAGGACCAGGGTCGGGACAAGAGGCAGGGCCAGAGCCAAGGCCGGGCCAGCACAGGTTCAGGGAAAGGCCAGTGCAAAGGCAAAACCAGGATGGGATCAGAGCAGGGCAGGGCCGAGACAGTCCAGGTAACAGTAGGGCAGGGCCAGGGCAAGGCAGGGCACTACAGGGCCAGGTCCACGGCAGTGGCAGGGCAAAGCCAAGCCCATTGCCAATGCAACAGCCCACCCTACAAGGCTTCTACAACCTGGCCACTGCCGCAGCCTGGTCATCGCTGCAGCCTGGCCATCGCTGTAAGCCTGACCCCCAACCCTGGCTGCAGCCGCCTGACCTCCTAGCGTGGTCACTCTCCTACCGTTCCGGCATGCTGCAGTCTCCGTCACTGCCACCCACCCTCAGCGAGGCAAGCCGTGGTGTCACAGGCTCCAGGTGTCTCCTCCTCCTCCTGGCACAGAGCAGCTGGGCGGGCAAAGCCACAAAAGCCTAGAGGAAGATGCGAGGGGTGGTAGCATTAAGAGCCTCAACTTAACACCCTTCCCTGGCCCTGCCGCTGCCCTGGCCCTTCCCATCTCCAGGCCTTACCAAGGCCCTACCCTGGTCCTGACCCTGCCCTGGCCTGGTCCTGACCCTGTCCCCCTACTCCAGAGAAGTGGAAGGGCAGAGCCAGGGAAGGGCTGGGGCAAATAAGGGACAGGGCACATCCAAATCCAAGAAAACGCCAGGGCCATGACAGAGCCAGGGTGAGTCCTTGGCACGGTCAGGTTCCAGGCCAGGGCCAGGAAAGGGTCAAGGCAGGGTCACTGCATGGCCAAGGTCCAGGTCAAAGCCAGAGCAGTGGCAGGGGCAGGCCTGCATAAAGGCAGGACCAGGGCCAGGGCCAGGGCTGTGCCAGGACAGAACAAGAGCAGAGCAAGGCAAGACCAGAGCCAGGCATTAGAGAGAGTAGGGCAAATGCCAAGGCAAGGCCAGGGCAGTGCCAGGGCTGAGGCAAGGTCAGGGAAGGTCCAGGGCTGACTCAGTGCTAGAACCAAGACAAGAGCAAAGGCCGGGGCAGATCTAGGGCACAAGCAAGGCAGACTAGGGCAGGGCAATAGCAAGACCAGGCAATAGCAGGGCCAGCCCAGGATAGAACAGGGTACAGGCAGGGCAGGGCCAGGGCCACAGCTGGGGCAGGACAAGGACCAGGATCAGAGTCCAGGCCAGGGCAAGGGTATGGCCAGGGCAGAGGTACAGCCAGAGGCAGGGTATAGGCAGGGCCAAGGCAGGTCCATTGCAGGGCCGGGGTTCAGACCAGGGCCGGGGCAGGGCCGGGGCAGGGCCAGGGCCAGGGCCAGGACCAGGAAAGGGCAATGTCAGGAACACGGCCATGGCCAACTTAGCTAGAGCCAGGACAGAGACAGGGTCAGGGGTGTGTGGGGCCAGAATAGCATGCCAGGGTAGGGCCAGGGCAAATTAGGGCCAGGACAGGGTCAGGAGGAGGACTGGGCCAGGGTATGGCCTTAAGTAGCCAAGAGCCAGGTCCAGGGTCCATGCCAGTGCCAGCGCCGGCCCAGGGCAGGGGCAGGGCCATGGCCAGGTCTGGGACAAGGCTGGGGCAGGGTCAAGTTCTCGCTCAGGGTAAGCACAAGACCAGGGCAGAGCCAGGGAAGGGGCAGGGCCATGGTAGGGCCAGGAGAGGGACGCGCGAAGGCAGAGCAAGATTAAACCAGGGACAGGATACCTTCAAATCCACTTCAGGGCCAGGGTCAGGCCAGGGCCAGGGCCAGGGCCAGGGCCAGGGCCAGGGCCAGGACAGGGCCAAGACAGGGCCAGGGCCAGGACTGTTAGGATCATTGGCAGGGCCAGGGCCATGGCACGACCAGGGTCAGGAGCAGTGGTCAATGCCGGGCCAAGGCCAGAGCAAGGACCAGGTTTGCACTAGGGCCAGTGTGAGGGCGAAGGGGTCAGGGCGGGGACAAAGGCAGGGCAGAGCCAGGGCACGGTGGAGCAGGCCCAGGGTAGCACTGGGTAAAGGCAGGGCATGACCAACCAGGGCAGGTCTATGGCTGTGGCAGGGCCAGGGCCAGGGCCAGGGCCAAGGCAGGGCCAAGACAGTGACAGCTCCAGGGCAGGGCCGGGGTTAGGACCACGGACATGTCCAAGGCCAGTGCCAGGGCAAGGGCAGTGGCAGCGGCAGGGCCAGGGTCATCTAAGAACCAAGGACAAAGCCAGGCCCAGAACAGGGCCAGGACAGGTACCTGGCAGGGCTAGGGTCTGGGACAGGGCCATGGCAGGGCCAGGGCCACAACCAGGTCTGTGCTATGGCCAGGTCCAGCACAGTGCCCAGGCAAGGCTAGGGGGAAGGCCAAAGTAGGGCCAGCGCAGGGTCAAAGCTAGAGTAGGGCCAAGGCAGGACCAGGGCAGGCAAGGCAGGGCCAGGATAGCATAGGGCCAAGGCAGGACAGGGCCAGGACAGTGCCAAGACCTGAGCAGGGCCAGGGAACAGCCAGGGCAGGGACAGGGCCACGGCCATGGCCTGGGCAGGACCAGGTTCGGGACAGGAGCAAAACAAGGGCAACAACAGTGCAGGTTTTTGGCACAGCCAGGGTCCAGGACAGTGTCAGGGCAGGGCCAAGGCAGGGTCTGGGCCATGGGAAGACGAGCAACAGGGCTGGGGCTTTTCCAGTGACAGGACCAGAGTCAGGGCAAGGGCCAGGGCAGTGCAAGGCCAGGGTAGGGCCAGGCATTTCACGGTCAGGGCCAGGGGAGAACCAGGGCAAGGTCTGAAGCAGGGCAGGGCCAGGGCCAGGACAGGTCCAGGGCAGGTCCATGAAGGGTCCAGGGGCTGCGTAAGGGCAAGGGCAGGGCCAGAGCAAGGTAAGGGTCAGGGCCAAGGCCAGGATAGGGACAGGGCAAGAAATATGGCAGGACCAAGGCCAATGCCAAGGCCAGGGCTGAGTCAGGGCAGGGCAGGGCATGGAATGGCCAGCGCAGGACACGACAAAAGGCGGTCCATAGAAAGAGCAGGGCTGATGCCAGGAAAGGACCAGCCGAGTGCCGAGGCTCAGGTAGTGTCATGCATGCACAGGGCGGGGCCAGGGCCGGAATCGAGCCAGGGCACAGCCAAGGAAGGGTAGGTCAGGGCAATGCCACAGCCGGGTCAGTACTAGGACAGGGCAGAACAGGGCAAGGTGATGGTAGGGGCAGGGCAAGGACAGGCCAAGGCAGAGCCAGGTCACTCCAGGGCCAGGACACCTCCAAGTCCACTTCAGGCCCAGGGCTATGAAGGACAAAGGCCAGGGCCAGGGTCAGGGCCAGGTCTGGGCTAGGGCCAGGTCCAGAGCAGGGCCTAGCGAAGACTAGGGTGAGGGACAAGGTAGGGCCAGGGCAGGCTCATGACACATCCAGTGCATGGCAGGGTAGGGTGGTGGCAAGACCAGGGGCAGACCACTGCCAACTCAGGGCCAGGGAAAGGCCATGGCCAGGGCACAGCCAGGAAAGGGTCTGGGTCAAAGCCAGGACCAAGGCAGTGCAGGGCCAGGGCCATGGCAGAGTCGGGGCAAGTCCTTGACAGGACCAGGTTCCAGGCCAGGGCCAGGGCAGAGGCAGGGCCAGGGTCTGGATAAGGGCAAGGCCAGGGATACGGTAGGACCAGGGCTAGGGCCAGGGCCCGGGCTAAGCCAGAACAAGGCCAGGGCCAGGCCATAGTGAGGACAGGGCAAAGGCCAAGGCAGGGTCAGAGCAGGTCCAGGGAGAGGCCAGTGCCAGGCAGGGCCAGGGCACAACCGGGGCAGTGTAAGGCAGGTCAATGGCACCAATGAGCCATGACAGGGCAAAGTCAGTGCCAAGAGAAGGCACAACAGGCAGGGCCATGGTGGGGCCAGGGCAGGGATGGGCCAAGGCAGGGCCAGAACAAATCTGGGCCAGGACACGTCCAAGGCCAGGTCAAGGCCAGAACAGGAGCAGGACCATGACCACTAGCAGGGCCAGTGCCATGACAGGACCAGGGTCGGGACAAGAGGCAGGGCCAGAGCCAAGGCCGGGCCAGCACAGGTTCAGGGAAAGGCCAGTGCAAAGGCAAAACCAGGATGGGATCAGAGCAGGGCAGGGCCGAGACAGTCCAGGTAACAGTAGGGCAGGGCCAGGGCAAGGCAGGGCACTACAGGGCCAGGTCCACGGCAGTGGCAGGGCAAAGCCAAGCCCATTGCCAATGCAACAGCCCACCCTACAAGGCTTCTACAACCTGGCCACTGCCGCAGCCTGGTCATCGCTGCAGCCTGGCCATCGCTGTAAGCCTGACCCCCAACCCTGGCTGCAGCCGCCTGACCTCCTAGCGTGGTCACTCTCCTACCGTTCCGGCATGCTGCAGTCTCCGTCACTGCCACCCACCCTCAGCGAGGCAAGCCGTGGTGTCACAGGCTCCAGGTGTCTCCTCCTCCTCCTGGCACAGAGCAGCTGGGCGGGCAAAGCCACAAAAGCCTAGAGGAAGATGCGAGGGGTGGTAGCATTAAGAGCCTCAACTTAACACCCTTCCCTGGCCCTGCCGCTGCCCTGGCCCTTCCCATCTCCAGGCCTTACCAAGGCCCTACCCTGGTCCTGACCCTGCCCTGGCCTGGTCCTGACCCTGTCCCCCTACTCCAGAGAAGTGGAAGGGCAGAGCCAGGGAAGGGCTGGGGCAAATAAGGGACAGGGCACATCCAAATCCAAGAAAACGCCAGGGCCATGACAGAGCCAGGGTGAGTCCTTGGCACGGTCAGGTTCCAGGCCAGGGCCAGGAAAGGGTCAAGGCAGGGTCACTGCATGGCCAAGGTCCAGGTCAAAGCCAGAGCAGTGGCAGGGGCAGGCCTGCATAAAGGCAGGACCAGGGCCAGGGCCAGGGCTGTGCCAGGACAGAACAAGAGCAGAGCAAGGCAAGACCAGAGCCAGGCATTAGAGAGAGTAGGGCAAATGCCAAGGCAAGGCCAGGGCAGTGCCAGGGCTGAGGCAAGGTCAGGGAAGGTCCAGGGCTGACTCAGTGCTAGAACCAAGACAAGAGCAAAGGCCGGGGCAGATCTAGGGCACAAGCAAGGCAGACTAGGGCAGGGCAATAGCAAGACCAGGCAATAGCAGGGCCAGCCCAGGATAGAACAGGGTACAGGCAGGGCAGGGCCAGGGCCACAGCTGGGGCAGGACAAGGACCAGGATCAGAGTCCAGGCCAGGGCAAGGGTATGGCCAGGGCAGAGGTACAGCCAGAGGCAGGGTATAGGCAGGGCCAAGGCAGGTCCATTGCAGGGCCGGGGTTCAGACCAGGGCCGGGGCAGGGCCGGGGCAGGGCCAGGGCCAGGGCCAGGACCAGGAAAGGGCAATGTCAGGAACACGGCCATGGCCAACTTAGCTAGAGCCAGGACAGAGACAGGGTCAGGGGTGTGTGGGGCCAGAATAGCATGCCAGGGTAGGGCCAGGGCAAATTAGGGCCAGGACAGGGTCAGGAGGAGGACTGGGCCAGGGTATGGCCTTAAGTAGCCAAGAGCCAGGTCCAGGGTCCATGCCAGTGCCAGCGCCGGCCCAGGGCAGGGGCAGGGCCATGGCCAGGTCTGGGACAAGGCTGGGGCAGGGTCAAGTTCTCGCTCAGGGTAAGCACAAGACCAGGGCAGAGCCAGGGAAGGGGCAGGGCCATGGTAGGGCCAGGAGAGGGACGCGCGAAGGCAGAGCAAGATTAAACCAGGGACAGGATACCTTCAAATCCACTTCAGGGCCAGGGTCAGGCCAGGGCCAGGGCCAGGGCCAGGACAGGGCCAAGACAGGGCCAGGGCCAGGACTGTTAGGATCATTGGCAGGGCCAGGGCCATGGCACGACCAGGGTCAGGAGCAGTGGTCAATGCCGGGCCAAGGCCAGAGCAAGGACCAGGTTTGCACTAGGGCCAGTGTGAGGGCGAAGGGGTCAGGGCGGGGACAAAGGCAGGGCAGAGCCAGGGCACGGTGGAGCAGGCCCAGGGTAGCACTGGGTAAAGGCAGGGCATGACCAACCAGGGCAGGTCTATGGCTGTGGCAGGGCCAGGGCCAGGGCCAGGGCCAAGGCAGGGCCAAGACAGTGACAGCTCCAGGGCAGGGCCGGGGTTAGGACCACGGACATGTCCAAGGCCAGTGCCAGGGCAAGGGCAGTGGCAGCGGCAGGGCCAGGGTCATCTAAGAACCAAGGACAAAGCCAGGCCCAGAACAGGGCCAGGACAGGTACCTGGCAGGGCTAGGGTCTGGGACAGGGCCATGGCAGGGCCAGGGCCACAACCAGGTCTGTGCTATGGCCAGGTCCAGCACAGTGCCCAGGCAAGGCTAGGGGGAAGGCCAAAGTAGGGCCAGCGCAGGGTCAAAGCTAGAGTAGGGCCAAGGCAGGACCAGGGCAGGCAAGGCAGGGCCAGGATAGCATAGGGCCAAGGCAGGACAGGGCCAGGACAGTGCCAAGACCTGAGCAGGGCCAGGGAACAGCCAGGGCAGGGACAGGGCCACGGCCATGGCCTGGGCAGGACCAGGTTCGGGACAGGAGCAAAACAAGGGCAACAACAGTGCAGGTTTTTGGCACAGCCAGGGTCCAGGACAGTGTCAGGGCAGGGCCAAGGCAGGGTCTGGGCCATGGGAAGACGAGCAACAGGGCTGGGGCTTTTCCAGTGACAGGACCAGAGTCAGGGCAAGGGCCAGGGCAGTGCAAGGCCAGGGTAGGGCCAGGCATTTCACGGTCAGGGCCAGGGGAGAACCAGGGCAAGGTCTGAAGCAGGGCAGGGCCAGGGCCAGGACAGGTCCAGGGCAGGTCCATGAAGGGTCCAGGGGCTGCGTAAGGGCAAGGGCAGGGCCAGAGCAAGGTAAGGGTCAGGGCCAAGGCCAGGATAGGGACAGGGCAAGAAATATGGCAGGACCAAGGCCAATGCCAAGGCCAGGGCTGAGTCAGGGCAGGGCAGGGCATGGAATGGCCAGCGCAGGACACGACAAAAGGCGGTCCATAGAAAGAGCAGGGCTGATGCCAGGAAAGGACCAGCCGAGTGCCGAGGCTCAGGTAGTGTCATGCATGCACAGGGCGGGGCCAGGGCCGGAATCGAGCCAGGGCACAGCCAAGGAAGGGTAGGTCAGGGCAATGCCACAGCCGGGTCAGTACTAGGACAGGGCAGAACAGGGCAAGGTGATGGTAGGGGCAGGGCAAGGACAGGCCAAGGCAGAGCCAGGTCACTCCAGGGCCAGGACACCTCCAAGTCCACTTCAGGCCCAGGGCTATGAAGGACAAAGGCCAGGGCCAGGGTCAGGGCCAGGTCTGGGCTAGGGCCAGGTCCAGAGCAGGGCCTAGCGAAGACTAGGGTGAGGGACAAGGTAGGGCCAGGGCAGGCTCATGACACATCCAGTGCATGGCAGGGTAGGGTGGTGGCAAGACCAGGGGCAGACCACTGCCAACTCAGGGCCAGGGAAAGGCCATGGCCAGGGCACAGCCAGGAAAGGGTCTGGGTCAAAGCCAGGACCAAGGCAGTGCAGGGCCAGGGCCATGGCAGAGTCGGGGCAAGTCCTTGACAGGACCAGGTTCCAGGCCAGGGCCAGGGCAGAGGCAGGGCCAGGGTCTGGATAAGGGCAAGGCCAGGGATACGGTAGGACCAGGGCTAGGGCCAGGGCCCGGGCTAAGCCAGAACAAGGCCAGGGCCAGGCCATAGTGAGGACAGGGCAAAGGCCAAGGCAGGGTCAGAGCAGGTCCAGGGAGAGGCCAGTGCCAGGCAGGGCCAGGGCACAACCGGGGCAGTGTAAGGCAGGTCAATGGCACCAATGAGCCATGACAGGGCAAAGTCAGTGCCAAGAGAAGGCACAACAGGCAGGGCCATGGTGGGGCCAGGGCAGGGATGGGCCAAGGCAGGGCCAGAACAAATCTGGGCCAGGACACGTCCAAGGCCAGGTCAAGGCCAGAACAGGAGCAGGACCATGACCACTAGCAGGGCCAGTGCCATGACAGGACCAGGGTCGGGACAAGAGGCAGGGCCAGAGCCAAGGCCGGGCCAGCACAGGTTCAGGGAAAGGCCAGTGCAAAGGCAAAACCAGGATGGGATCAGAGCAGGGCAGGGCCGAGACAGTCCAGGTAACAGTAGGGCAGGGCCAGGGCAAGGCAGGGCACTACAGGGCCAGGTCCACGGCAGTGGCAGGGCAAAGCCAAGCCCATTGCCAATGCAACAGCCCACCCTACAAGGCTTCTACAACCTGGCCACTGCCGCAGCCTGGTCATCGCTGCAGCCTGGCCATCGCTGTAAGCCTGACCCCCAACCCTGGCTGCAGCCGCCTGACCTCCTAGCGTGGTCACTCTCCTACCGTTCCGGCATGCTGCAGTCTCCGTCACTGCCACCCACCCTCAGCGAGGCAAGCCGTGGTGTCACAGGCTCCAGGTGTCTCCTCCTCCTCCTGGCACAGAGCAGCTGGGCGGGCAAAGCCACAAAAGCCTAGAGGAAGATGCGAGGGGTGGTAGCATTAAGAGCCTCAACTTAACACCCTTCCCTGGCCCTGCCGCTGCCCTGGCCCTTCCCATCTCCAGGCCTTACCAAGGCCCTACCCTGGTCCTGACCCTGCCCTGGCCTGGTCCTGACCCTGTCCCCCTACTCCAGAGAAGTGGAAGGGCAGAGCCAGGGAAGGGCTGGGGCAAATAAGGGACAGGGCACATCCAAATCCAAGAAAACGCCAGGGCCATGACAGAGCCAGGGTGAGTCCTTGGCACGGTCAGGTTCCAGGCCAGGGCCAGGAAAGGGTCAAGGCAGGGTCACTGCATGGCCAAGGTCCAGGTCAAAGCCAGAGCAGTGGCAGGGGCAGGCCTGCATAAAGGCAGGACCAGGGCCAGGGCCAGGGCTGTGCCAGGACAGAACAAGAGCAGAGCAAGGCAAGACCAGAGCCAGGCATTAGAGAGAGTAGGGCAAATGCCAAGGCAAGGCCAGGGCAGTGCCAGGGCTGAGGCAAAGTCAGGGAAGGTCCAGGGCTGAGTCAGTGCTAGAACCAAGACAAGAGCAAAGGCCAGGGCAGATCTAGGGCACAAGCAAGGCAGGCTAGGGCAGGGCAATAGCAAGACCAGGCCACGGCAGGGCCAGCCCAGGATAGAACAGGGTACAGGCAGGGCAGGGCCAGGGCCACAGCTGGGGCAGGACAAGACCCAGGACCAGAGTCCAGTCCAGGCCAAGGGTATGGCCAGGGCAGAGGTAGGGCCAGAGCCAGGGCCAAGACAGGTCCATTGCAGGTCCGGGGTTCAGACCAGGGCCAGAGCAGAGCCAGGGCAGGGCCAGGGCCAGGACCAAGAAAGGACCCTGGCCCTGAAGTGGATTTGAATGTATCCTGTCCCTGATTTAATCCTGCTCTGCCTTCACCCATCCCTCTCCTGGCCCTACCATGGCCCTGCCCCTTCCCTGGCTCTGCCATGGCCCTGTCCCAGACCCTAGCCCTACCTAACCCTGGCTGTAGCCGCCTGACCTCCTAGCGTGGTCACTCTCCTACCATTCCAGCACGCTGCAGTCTCCGTCGCTGCCACCCACCCTCAGCGAGGCAAGCCGTGGTGTCACAGGCTCCAGGTGTCTCCTCCTCCTCCTGGCACAGAGCAGCTGGGCGGGCAAAGCCACAAAAGCCTAGAGGAAGATGCGAGTGGTGGTAGCATTAAGAGCCTTAACTTGTCATGCCAGGGACTGGGTGGCAGGGGCCAATTTCAGCATAGGCACTCGCACCCACCCTCCAAAGTTCAGCCTCTCCTTTTGGCCCAAGCTGGCCAGGAACTGGGGCCTGGAGTGGGTGCTGGAGACACCACAGCGCCCAGCTCCCCACTCCACAGGAACCACTGGGTCCACTGGGGCTGCAATCCTCGAGGAACAGGAGCAGCAGAAAAATTCAGACCCAGCCCAGCCCTCCACACCCAGGTGCCAATTCCTGTTCTGGATATCTCCACGCACAGGGCCCTTTCCCCCATGGTGTCTGCTACTGCATACCCGGGGCGCCTGGCAGCCTCTAAGGCACAGACCCAGAGTGCACGGTCCCAGGAGCCACGGTGGGTGTGGGGGTTCTGCCACGCTCAGGATTCCCACGGAAACACTGTGTGCCTGCCGTGCTCCAGTATGAGCAAGAGTAGGTGGCCCTCTGGAGTGTGGCGTCCAGGGAGAGCAGAACCGCTCCTTCCTTGGATGCCACACTGTTGCTGCCAACTCTGCTGACTGCTGCCAGCAGTGCAGCCCGATAGCACCGAACTCACCCCCGCTTCACGGCCAGTCCTGCCCTCAATAGCGCACCCCACCTCCATCCCCCAACGCCGCCACCAGCGTATACCCGACAGTGCGTTTACCTGTCCTCCTCCATGGGCATTGTGGCCCCAGAAAGTGCCTATAACCCACCCCCTGCACTGTAGGCAGTGCAGCCCTGTACAGTGCTGCCAACTAGTACCCCCAATGCAGGCAATGACACCCTGGATAGTGCCCCCTACCCACCCCACCCTGCGAAAAGTGTAGCCCCGATAGCCCCTGCCCTACCACTCTGGTCATGCTGCAGTGTCTGTCACCGCCACCACCAACCACGGTGAAGGAAGCCACTGGGCCGCAGGCTCTAGCACTCAGCAGCCAGGCCCGGAGCAGCTCTCGCTGATGGCCGGCTCCTACCACTTTAACCACGCTGCTGTCTCCATGGCCATCTTCTTTGACTACAAAGGAATAAAACTAGGTATCAGTAAGAAGAGTAATTTTGAAAACCATACAATCACATCAAGTTAAACAACATGCTCCTGAATGAATGACTAGTGGGTCAATGAAGATACTAAGACAGAAATTGAAAAATTTTATGAAACAAATGGTAATGAAAACACAATACAACAAAACTTACGTTACACAGAAAGCAGTACAAAGGCAGAGATTTATAGCTAGAAGTGCCTACCATCCAAACAAAAGAAAAACTTCAAATAAACAATATATCTTAAAGAACTAGTAAGGACAAACTAAACCCAAAAGAAGAAAATAAGAAAATAAGATCACAGCAGAAATAAAATTTAAATAAAAAAGTACAAAAGATTAAACAAAAACTTGGCTTTCTGGAAAGCTAAACAAAATTGACAAACTTTTAACCAGGCTAAGAAAAAACACAAGTTTCAAACAAAAACAACAGATAAAAAAGAAGACATTACAACTGATACTTCAGAAATTCAAAGGATCATAACTGGCTATCATACGCCAACAAATTGGAAAGCCTAGTAGAAATTGACAAATTTCTAGATGCATACAACCTACTTAGGTTGAACAGTAAAAACGTGCAAGACCAGAACAGATTGGTAACAAGTAATGAGATTGAAGCCATCAGAAATATAAGTAACATGAACATTTTCTCCACCGCATAAGCCTAAATCAGACCGAAAAACTTCACCGATACTTAACAGCCCAGTACTAATACATACAAACAAGCCAGTACTTCTCATACTGTTAACCCAACACAGGCATGCCTTAAGGAAAGGTTAAAAAAAAAGTAAAAGGAACTCAGCAAACTCAACCCCACCTGTTTACCTAAAACGTCACCTCTAGCATTACCAGTAATAGAGGCACTGCCTGCCCAGTGACACATGTTTAACGGCCGTGGTACCCTGACTGTGCAAAGGTAGCATAATCACTTGTTCCTTAAATGGGGACTCGCATGAATGGCACCACGAGGGTTCAACTGTCTCTTACTTTCAACCAGTGAAATTGACCTGCCCGTGAAGAGGTGGGCAGGAAACAATAAGACGAACAGACCCTATGGAGCTTTAATTTATTAATGCAATTAAAACTACATAAATCTACCGACCCTTATACCATTACACCTGCATTAAAAATTTTGGCTGGGGTGACCTCGGAGCATAACTAAACCTCCAAACAACCTATGCTAAGGCTACACAAGCCAAAACGGACTAACACCTATAATTGATCCAATAACTTGACCAACGGAACAAATTACCCTCGGGATAACAGTGCAATCCTATTCCAGAGTCCATATGGACAATAGGGTTTACAACCTCGATGTTGGATCAGGACATCCTAATGGTGCAGCAGCTATCAAGGGTTCGTTTGTTCAACGATTAAAGTCCTACATGATCTGAGTTCAGACCGGAGCAATCCAGGTCGGTTTCTATCTATTCTATATTTCTCCCTGTACGAAAGGACAAGAGAAGTAAGGCCCACTTCATAAAGTGCCCTCATTCCATAGATGACCTAATCTCAATCTAACAAAATAACACCCACTCAACCCAAAAACAGGGTTTGTTAAGATAGCAGAGCCCGGCAATTGCATAAAATTTAAAACTTTACAATCAGAGGTTCAACTCCTCTTCTTAACACCGTATCAACAACAAACCTTCTACTCCTTGTTATATCTGTACTAGCTGCTATGGCATTTCTCACGCTTATTGAACGAAAATTATTAGGCTATATACAATTATGTAAAGGGCCAAATATTGCTGGCCCTTATGGATTACTGCAACCCTTTGCTGATGCAATAAAATTATTCGCCAAGGAGCCCTTAAAACCTTCAACATCTACTACCATTCTCTACATTACCGCACCAGCCTTGGCCTTTTCCATTGCTCTTCTCCTATGAACTCCTCTCCCTATACCCCACCCACTAATTAACTTTAACCTGGGACTTTTATTTATCCTAGCTACATCTAGCCTAACCGTCTACTCTATTTTATGATCAGGATGAGCATCAAACTCAAACTATGCACTAATCAGAGCATTACGAGCTGTCGCCCAAACAATTTCATACGAACTTACTTTCGCTATTATTCTCTTGTCAATCTTATTGATAAGCAGCTCATTTAATCTTCATATACTTATCACAACACAAGAGTATCTCTGACTCCTCCTACCATCATGACCCCTGACTACAATACGATTCACTTCCACATTAGCTGAAACAAACCGAGCTCCCTTTGGCCTCACAGAAGGCGAATCAGAACTAGTCTCGGGCTTTAACATTGAATATGCCGCAGGTCCATTCGCTCTGTTCTTTATGGCTGAATACATAAATATTATTATAATAAATGCTCTAACAACCACAATCTTCCTAGGCACATTGTACTCTATTCACTCCCCAGAGCTATTTACGACATGCTTTGCCACCAAAACACTTTTCCTAACCTCTTTATTTTTATGAATCCAAACAGCATACCCCCGATTCCGTTATGATCAACTCATACACTTACGCCTAATCTACACCACTTCCATAACACTACTTCCTACATCCAACAATACAAAAATAAAATGACAATGCGAAAGAACAAAACCCACACTTCTCATCCCCCCACTCATTATCCTCACCACCCTCCTCTTAACAACTTCCCCACTAACCTTAGCCATCTTCTAGAAATTTAGGTTAAGAAAGACCAAGGGCCTTCAAAGCCCTTAGTAAGTCAAACCATGCTTAATTTCTGAGACAAAGACTGCAGATTCTGCTCTGCATCAACTGAATGCAAATCAATTACTTTAATTAAGCTAAGCTCTTACCAGATTAATGGGACTCAAACCCACAAAATTTTAGTTAACAGCTAAATACCCTAACCAACTGGCTTTAATCTACTTCTCCCGCCTCAGGGGAAAAAAGGCGGGAGAAGCCCCAGCAGAAATTAGCTGCCCCTTTGAATTTGCAATTAAACATGAAAATTACCTCGGGGCTGGTAAAAAGAGGACTTAATCTCTGTTTTTAGGTTTACAGCCTAATGCTTACTCAGCCATTTTACCCGCCTCCCCTTCCTTTTTCCCACCTATGCTCGTCTACTGTTATTCTCAACAAACCATAAAGATATTGGAACTCTTTACCTACTGTTCGACACATGAGCTGGAATCATAGGCACAGCTCTAAGCCTTCTTATTTGAGCTGAATTAGGTCAACCAGGCAACCTACTAGGCAACGACCATATCTATAACGTTATTGTTACAGCCCATGCATTCATCATAATCTCCTTTATAGTCATACCCATCATAATTGGAGGCTTCAGAAATTGATTAGTACTTCTAATGACTGGTACCCCTGACAGAGCATTCCCTCGCCTAAATAATATAAGTTTCTGACTTCTTCCCCCCTCCTTTCTACCATTACT
This sequence comes from Macaca fascicularis, assembly GCF_037993035.2. Taxonomy (NCBI): domain Eukaryota; kingdom Metazoa; phylum Chordata; class Mammalia; order Primates; family Cercopithecidae; genus Macaca; species Macaca fascicularis. Next base: position 59,486,436 of record NC_088384.1, on the reverse strand, counting down.
GGCATCTGCCATAGGGGAAGCCGGTGCTGGAACAGGCTGAACAGTTTATCCTCCTTTAGCAGGAACTTTCTCCTACCCAGGAGCTTCTGTAGATCTAACTATCTTCTCACTTCACCTAGCAGGCATCTCCTCCATTCTAGGAGCTATCAATTTCATTACCACTATCATTAATATAAAACCCCCTGCAAATATCTCAATATCAAACCCCCTTATTTATTTGATCAGTATTAATCACAGTCATCCTTCTACTCCTCTCCCTACCAGTACTAGCTGCCGGCATTACTATACTACTAACAGACCGAAATCTAAACACTACCTTCTTTGATCCTGCTGGAGGAGGGGATCCTATCTTATATCAACACTTATTCTGATTCTTCAGCCATCTCGAAGTCTATATCTTCATGCTGCCTGGGTTTGGGATAATTTCCCATATTGTAACATATTACTCCACAAAAAAAGAACCATTTGGCTATAGGTATAGTTTGAGCTATAATATCAATTGGGTTTTTAGGCTTTATTGTATGAGCCCATCATATGTTTACAGTGGGTATAGACGTAGACACACGAGCCTACTTTACTTCTGCCACTATAATTATTGCAATCCCCATTGGCGTTAAGGTCTTTAGCTGACTTGCCATGCTTCAGGAGGCAATATCAAATGATCCCCTGCAATACTTTGAGCCTTGGGCTTTATCTTTCTTTTTACTATGGGGGGCTTGACCGGTATCGTACTAGCAAACTCATCACTAGATATTGTACTACACGACATATACTATGTTGTAGCACACTTTCACTACGTCCTGTCAATGGGAGCTGTATTCGCTATCATAGGAGGTTTTATTCATTGATTTCCCTTATTTTCAGGCTACACTCTAGACCAAACTTATGCTAAAGCTCATTTCACCATTATATTTGTAGGTGTAAATTTAACTTTCTTCCCACAACATTTCCTTGGCTTATCCGGAATACCCCGACGCTATTCTGACTACCCCAATGCCTATACCACATGAAATATTATATCATCTATAGGCTCCTTCATCTCCCTAGTAGCAGTAGTATTAATAATTTATATAACCTGAGAAGCCTTTGCCTCAAAGCATAAAGTCTTATTAATTGAACAATCTTCCACCAACTTAGAATGACTACACAGTTGCCCTCCACCCTATCCCACATTTGAAGAACCAGCCTACATTAAACTATGCGAAAAAGGAAGGAATCAAACCTCCTAAAACTGATTTCAAGCCAACCCTGCAACCTCTGCAACTTTTTCAATAAGATATTAGAAAAACTATTTCATAGCTCTGTCAAAGCTAAGTCATAGGTTAAACCCTATTTATGGCTCACCCAGTTCAACTAGGCCTACAAGACGCCACATCTCCTAGCATAGAAGAATTAATCACTTTTCATGACCACACTTTTATAATCGTATCCTTAATTAGCTTCCTAGTATTATACGTCCTATCTTCAACCCTTACGACAAAATTAACCAACACCAATATCACAGACGCTCAAGAAATAGAAACCATTTGAACTATCTCACCCGCAATCATTTTAATCCTAATTGCTCTTCCATCCCTACGCATCCTATACTTAACAGATGAGATCAACAACCCTTCTTTTACTATCAAATCAATTGGACACCAATGATACTGAACCTACGAATATACAGACTATGGGGGACTGATCTTTAACTCTTATATACTCCCACCGCTGTTCTTAAACCCAGGAGACCTTCGAATACTAGAAGTGGACAATCGAGTAGTTCTTCCAATTGAAGCCCCCGTCCATATGATAATCACATCTCAGGACGTTCTACACTCATGAACAATTCCTACCCTAGGCCTGAAAACAGATGCAGTTCCTGGACGCTTAAATCAAACTACATTCACCGCTATACGACCAGGCGTCTATTACGGACAATGCTCAGAAATCTGCGGTGCCAACCATAGCTTTATACCTATTGTCGCAGAATTAATTCCACTAAAAATTTTTGAAATAGGACCCGTATTTACCCTATAGACCGCCCCCCACTTCTAACACACCTCACTCCACAACTCTCTACAAAATATTCTTACCGATACACTGTACAGCTACTCTAGCATTAATCTTTTAAGTTGAAGATCGAGAGAAACATTCCTCTCTACAGTGAAATGCCCCAACTAGATACATCCACATGACTTACTATTATCATAACTATACTCCCCACACTATTTCTTATTACACAATTAAAACTACTAAACACAAATTACTATTCACCCCCCTTACAAAAAACCCCCAGTACACAAACCTACAACAACCCTTGACAATTAAAATGAACGAAAATCTATTTACTCCATTTACCGCTCCAACAATCCTAGGCCAGCCTGCTGCAGTACCCATCAGCCTACTCGCCACATTACTACTTCCAACCTCCAAGTGCCTTATTAATAACTGATTAATTACTATTCAACAAAACCTAATCCAACTCACTCTAAAACAAATAATAACAACCCATAATACTAAAGGACAAACCTGATCCTTGATGCCGATGTCTTTAATTATTTTTATTACAATAACTAACCTTCTCAGACTTCTACCTCACTCATTTACACCCACCACCCAACTATCTATAAATCTAGCTATAGCAATTCCCCTGTGAGCAAGAACAGTAGTTATAGGTCTTCGCTTCAAAATTAAAAGCTCTCTAGCCCATTTTCTGCCACAAGGTACACCCACACTCCTTATTCGTATATTAGTAATTATTGAAACAATTAGCCTACTTATTCAACCAGTGGCCCTAGCTGTACGTTTAACTGCTAACATCACAGCTGGCCATTTACTAATGCACCTAATAGGAAGTGCTGCACTAGCATTATCAGCCATCAACCTCCCTGCTACCTCACTAATCTCCATACTCCTAGTACTACTGACTATCCTAGAAATCGCAGTAGCCCTGATCCAAGCCTATGTTTTCACACTATTAGTTAGCCTTTATCTACGTGATAACACCTAGATAACACCTAATGACCCACCAATCTCATGCCTACCACATAATTAAACCCAGCCCCTGACCACTAACAGGAGCTCTATTAGCTCTCCTAATAACATCTGGCTTAATTATATGATTCCACTTTCATTCCACCACTCTATTAATACTAGACCTACTAACCAATATATTAACCCTATACCAATGGTGACGTGACATCATCCGAGAAAGTACTTACCAAGGCCACCATACAACACCTGTCCAAAAAAGCCTTCGTTATGGAATGGTCCTATTCATCATCTCACAAATTCTTTTCTTCACTGGTTTCTTCTGAGCATTCTACCACTCAATCCTCGCTCCTACCCCACACCTAGGAGGACACTGACCACCAACAGGAATTACTCCCCTAAATCCACTACAAGTACCTCTTTTAAACACCTCTGTACTACTTGCATTGGGGTTACAATCACCTGAGCCCATCATAGTCTGATAGAGAGTAGTCGAAAACAAATAATTCAAGCTCTACTCATTACGATCCTACTAGGCATTTACTTCACCCTACTACAAATCTCAGAGTACTTGGAAGCACCCTTTACTATTTCCGATGGTATCTATGGCTCAACATTCTTTGTTGCTACAGGCTTTCACGGACTTCACGTTATCACTGGATCTACATTCCTTATTACTTGCCTTATCCGTCAACTATTCTATCATTTCACATCAAACCACCACTTTGGCTTTGAAGCCACTGCCTGATACTGACATCTTGTAGACGTCATCTGATTATTCCTCTATGTTTCTATCTACTGATGAGGGTCCTATTCTTTTAGTATAACTAGTACAGTGGACTTCCAATCAACTAGTTTCGATAATATTCGAAAAAGAGTAATTAACCTAGTATTGACCCTAATGACTAACACTCTTCTAACCCTACTACTAATAATCATCATATTCTGACTACCTCAACTGAATTCTTATGCAGAAAAAACCAATCCTTATGAATGTGGCTTTAACCCATTAAACCCTGCCCGTATTCCTTTCTCCATAAAATTTTTCTTAGTTGCCATTACTTTTCTACTATTTGACCTGGAAATCGCCCTACTACTACCCCTACCATGAGCCCTTCAAACAACAGAGCTTCCAACTATGCTTAAATCGTCAATTATACTAATTATTCTTCTAACTCTCAGTCTGACCTACGAATGAACTCAAAAAGGACTAGATTGAGCCGAATTGCTAAGTAGTTTAAACAAAACAAATGATTTCGACTCATTAGATTATGATAGTCATACTGACCAAATGCCTTTCATCTATATAAGCATCACACTAGCATTTATAATCTCACTCCTAGGCATGCTAACCTATCGTTCACACTTAATATCCTCCCTGCTATGCCTAGAAGGAATAATGCTATCATTATTTATTATAAGTGCTCTTACAGCTTCAAACATACATTCCTTCCTATAATATTACACCCATTGCCCAGTAGTATTTGCTGCTTGCGAAGCAGCGATTGGCCTTGCCCTACTAATCTCAATCTCCAACACATACGATATAGACTATATCCACAACCTAAATTTACTTCAATGTGAAAAATAGTGATCCCCACAATTATACTACTACCGACAACATGATTTTCCAAAAATAACATAATCTGAATTAACCTAACTGTGCATAGTCTAATCATCAGTACTATCCCTCTGTTATTTTTCAACCAAACCAGCAACAACCTCCTTAACTACTCAACCTATTTATCTTCCGACACACTAACAACATCCCTCCTAATATTAACCGCCTGACTCTTACCTCTTATAATCACAGCAAGCCAATACCACTTACACAATGAATCCCTTCCACGAGAAAAGTTTTACCTCTCTAGAATGGTCTTCCTACAAATCTCTTTAATTTTCACATTTATAGCTACAGAACTAATCATATTTTATATTCTATTTGAGACCACTCTCATTCCTACCCTAATTATCATCACCCGATGAGGCAGCCAAGCAGAACGCCTTAACCCAGGCACATACTTCCTCTTCTATACACTAGCCGGCTCTCTCCCCCTACTATTATGCTAATCTATGCTTATAATAATTTAGGCTCACTAAACATCACATTGCTAATGCTTGTAGCTCAAAAACTAACAACTACCTGATCCTATAGTCTTACCTGACTAGCATGCATAATAGCCTTCATAGTAAAAATACCCCTATAGGCTTACACTTATGACTTCCCAAAGCCCATGTTGAAGCTCCCATTGCTGGGTCAATAGTCCTCGCCGCAGTACTCCTGAAACTAGGTGGCAGTGGCATAATACGAATCACCTCTATCCTTAGTCCCACAACAGAATACATAGCCTACCCCTTCCTCATACTATCTTTATGAGGCATAATCATAACAAGTTCAACCTGTCTTCGACAAACAGACCTAAAATCACTCATCGCATACTCCTCAGTAAGTCACATAGCCCTGGTAATTATAGCCTCCCTCTTTCAAACCCCCTAAAGCTTTACTGGTGCAACTGTTCTTAAAAATCGCCCATGGGTTCACCTCATCCATACTATTTTGCCTAGCAAACTCAAACTATGAGCGAACCCATAGCCGTATCACACTACTTTCCCGAGGACTCCAAACGCTACTTCCACTAATAACCTTCTGATGATTTACAGCAAACCTTACCAATATTGCCTTACCCCCTAGTATTAACCTAGTAGGGGAACTCCTTGTAATAATAACCTCATTCTCCTGATCATATGTCACTATTACACTTACAGGACTTAACATACTGATCACAGCCCTCTATTCCCTCTATATATTTACCACAACACAATGAGGAATACTCACATATCATATTACTAACACAAAACCTTCCTTTACACGAGAAAACATACTACAATTTATGCACCTCTCCCCTATTATCCTCCTGTCCCTTAACCCCAGTATTATTCTAGGCTTTACCTCTTGTAAATATAGTTTAACCAAAACATTAGATTGTGAATCTAATCATAGAGGCCTACCACTTCTTATTTACCGAGAAAGCTAGCAAGCACTGCAAATCCATGCCTCCATTTTTAATAAATACGGCTTTCCCAACTTTTAAAGGATTACAGCTATCCATTGGTCTTAGGAACCAAAAACATTGGTGCAACTCCAAGTAAAAGTAACAACCATGTATACCTCCATCACTGTAATAACACTAACTACTCTAATCCTACCGATTACTATTACTTTTATTAAACCCAATAAAAAGCACTCATACCCGCCCTACATAAAAACAACTATAATATATACTTTTATCATCAGCCTCCTTCCCACAGTCCTAGACATTTTCCTGGATCAAGAAGCAATTATTTCAAACTGACACTGAATAACAATCCAAACATTAGAATTAACACTAAGCTTTAAATTAGACCACTTTTCTATGATATTCATCCCAATCACATTGTTCATTACTTGGTCTATTATAGAATTCTCACTATGGTATATAAGCTCAGACCCAAATATTAATCAATTCTTTAAATATCTTCTTACATTTCTCACCACTATATTAATTTTAATCACCACCAATAACCTCTTCCAACCTTTCATTGGTTGGGAAGGCGTGGGAATTATATCATTCCTGCTAATGGGCTGATGGCACAGTCGAACAGAAGCCAACACAGCAGCCATTCAAGCAGTCTTATACAATCGCATCGGCGATATTGGCTTTATCCTAAGCATAATATGATTTACCCTACATTATAACTCATGAGACTTTCAACAAATATTTGTCCTAAACTCCAACCCAAGTCTTCTCCCACTTATAGGTCTTCTCCTGGCAGCAACAGGAAAATCAGCTCAATTTGATCTTCACCCCTGACTACCCTCCGCCATAGAAGGACCAACCCCAGTCTCAGCTTTACTCCACTCCAGCACACTAGTTGTCGCCAGGGTGTTCCTTCTCATCCACTTCCACCCTCTAATAGAAAATAATACATTAATCCAAAGCCTCACACTATGCCTAGGAGCCATCACCACCATATTTACAGCAGTCTATGCCCTAACACAGAATGATATTAAAAAAATCGTAGCCTTTTCCAACTCAAGTCAACTGGGCCTCATAATAGTTACTATTGGTATCAATCAACCATATCGAGCATTCCTACATATCTGTACTCATGCTTTCTTCAAAGCTATACTATTCATCTGCTCCAGATCTATTATCCATAACCTAAACAACCAACAAGATATTCGAAAAATAGGAGGATTATTTAAAATAATACCCCTTACTTCAACCTCCTTAATCATCGGCAACCTAGCACTCACAGGTATACCTTTCCTCACAGGCTTCTACTTCAAAGACCTTATCATCGAAACCGCAAACATGTCATATATCAACGCCTGAGCCCTATCTATCACTCTCATTGCCACATTCCTGACAAGAGCATACAGCACCCGAACTATCTTCCTAAACTAACAGGACAACCTCGCTTCCCAACTTCAATCAACATTAGCGAGAATAACCCCACCCTATTGAACCCAATCAAACACCTCACAATCGGCAGTATGCTAGCAGGATTTCTCATCACCAATAACATCTCTCCTACCTCACTCCCCCAATCAACAATGCCCCTCCACCTAAAACTCTCAGCCCTGTACCTAACCGCTCTGGGCTTCCTAGTAGCCCTAGACCTTACTCTCATAACCAACAAACTTAAAATAAATATACCATCACATGTATTTAAATTTCCTAATATACTAGGATATTATCCCACTACAATCCACCGTATGACCTTCTACCAAAATCTACTTATGAGCCAAAACCTATCTTCCCTCTTACTGGACTCAATCTGACTAGAAAAATCTACGCCCAAAATAATTTCACATATCCACACTATTACCTCCACCATCACAACCACTCAGAAAGGTATAATCAAGTTTTACTCCTTCTCTTTCCTTATTCCCCTTATTCTAACTCTATTCCTAATAACATAATCTATTACCACGAGTAATCTCAATAATAATATATACACCAACAAATTACGTTCAACCAGAAACCACTACTAATCAACGCCCATAATCATATAAAGCACCTGCACCAATAGAATCTCCTCGAACTAACCCTGATCCCTCCCCCTCAAAAACTACCCAATTCCCTATATTATCAAAATTAACCACCACTACCAACCCATCAAAATCTAAAACTCATAAAACTAAACCCACCTCCATCGCCAACCCTATCAGAAAGCTTCCAAAAACCTCAAACCCTGACCCCCATGCTTCAGGGTATTCCTCAATAGCCATCACCGTAGTATAACCAAAAACAACTATTATGCCTCCCAAATAAATTAAAAACATCATTAAACCCATATAAGTCCCCCCATAATTCAAAATAATTACACAACCAACCATACCACTAACAATCAATGCTAACCCTCCATAAATAGGAGGTGGTTTAGAAGAAAACCCCACAAACCCCATGACTAATAATACACTTAATAAAAATAAAATATATGCCATTGTTCTCACATGGACTCCAACCATGACCAATGATATGAAAAACCATCGTTGTACTTCAACTACAAAAACACCAAAGATCCCAACACGCAAATCTAACCCGATTTTAAAAATAATTAACTACACCTTTATTGATTTACTCACCCCATCCAACATTTCCATATGATGAATCTTCGGCTCACTTCTTGCAACCGGCCTAATTCTACAAATTATTACAGGCTTATTCCTAGCAATACACTATTCACCAGACACTTCCTCCGCCTTCTCCTCAGTTGCACACATCGTCCGAGGCGTAAACTACGGCTGAATCCTTCGCTATCTCCACGCTAACCGTGCCTCTATATTATTCATCTGTCTCTTTCTACATGTAGGTCGAGGCCTCTATTATGGCTCCTATCTTCTTATAGAAACCTGAAACATTGGCACTGCACTTCTACTCATAACCACATCAACAGCCTTCATGGGCTACGTACTCCCATGAGGTCAAATATCATTCTGAGGTGCCACTGTAATTACAAACCTACTATCAGCAGTTCCATACATCAGAACCAACCTCGTCCAATGAGTTTCAGGTGGGTATTCCATTGAGAACCCTACTCTTACACGATTCTTCATCCTTCACTTTATCCTACCCTTTATTATCACAGCCTTTACAACCCTGCACCTATTATTCCTACACGAGACAGGATCAAATAACCCCTGCGGAATTTCCTCCCACTCCGACAAAATTACTTTCCATCCCTACTACACAATCAAAGATATCTTAGGCTAATCCTCCTCTTTATAGCCTTAATAACATTAGTACTATTCTCACCTGACCTTCTAAGTGACCCAGATAACTATATCCCAGCCAACCCCCTAAAAACTCCTCTACACATTAAACCAGAGTGATATTTCCTAATCACATATGCAATTTTACGCTCTATTCCCAATAAATTAGGAGGGGTGTTGCCACTTCTCCTATCAATCCTTATCTTAGCAATCATACCCATTCTCCACAAATCTAAACAACAAAGTATAGCATTCCGCCCACTCAGCCAATCCCTATTTTGACTCCTAACCACAATTCTACTAACTCTCACCTGAATCAGAAGCCAATCAGTAAACCAGCCCTTTCTGATTATTGGACAAGTAGCATCCGTAATATACTTTACCACAATTTCAGTCTTAATACCACTTGCCTCTCTAACCAAAAACAACTTACTCAAGTGAACCTGCCCTCGTAGTACAAATCAGTACACCAGTCCTGTAAACTGGAAATGGAAAACTTCCCCTAGGGCAACTCAGAAAGAAAGTACTTAACTTCACCACCAACACCCAAAACTGGCATTCTAATTTGAACTACTTTCTGTATTCTATGGTGTGCAAACTTTAAATGCAACTTCAGTATTAAATTATTTTAATATACTTTTACGTAAATCGTGCATTACTGCTAGCCAACATGAATATTATATAGTACTATATATGATTAACTGTACATAGCACATATCATTACATATTTACTAACAGTCCCCAACATATTTACAAGCAAGTATTCTCATAATCAACTGTAACACATTCTGTTAAGCCTCAAAGTCCAAATGTCCCCACCCTGAATACCAACCAACTTAATTATCCACTTACTGTACATAGTACATCACATCATTTGCCGGACATAGCACATCCGATTAAATAAATCCTCGTCACTACGGATACCCCCCTCCCTTGTGCACCATCCTCCCTGAAATCAATATCCCGCACAAGAGTGCTACTCTCCTCGCTCCGGGCCCATAAACCGTGGGGGTAGCTATAATGAACTGTATCCGGCATCTGGTTCTTACCTCAGGGCCATACAATCAAGATCGCCCACACGTTCCCCTTAAATAAGACATCTCGATGGATCACGGGTCTATCACCCTATTAACCAGTCACGGGAGCTCTTCATGCATTTGGTTTCTTTTACCTCTGGTCTGCACGCGACCCCATCGCAGAAAGCCAGTCCCGCCACAACACGTCCCGCAGCGCCTGTCTTTGATTCCTTGTTCATGCCATTATGGATCGCACCTACGTTCAATATCCTAGCCCCACATGATTCCTACAAGGTGTTATTTAATTCCTGCTTCTAAGACATATTAATAACTGTTTTACAGCCCATTCCTAATTACACTACAAAAACACAAGAAACTTTTAACAAACCCCTCCTCCCCCATCTGACTTCTCCCCTTAAAAACTCGCTTTTGCCAAACCCCAAAAACAAAAGCCTTCATCCGCCCAGCCAGAGCTTACGTTCTCATTTTTTAGCGATGCACAACTTCCACTGCTATTCCCTCAATATAAAATTACTTCACCTTACCACTATTAACACCAATTTCCATCTTCTCCCTGCTTTCTCGTTCCCACGCATTTACTCACTACTAAATCTGTATCCTTATACCACAACCCCAAAGACAAAACCTCACAACTATACTTTTTTCCTGTTTACGTAGCTTAATCCACCTAAAGCAAGACACTGAAAATGTTTAGACGGACTTACATACCCCATAAACAAATAGGTTTGGTCCTAGCCTTTCCATTAACTCTTAGCAAGATTACACATGCAAGCATCCCCGCCCCAGTGAGGACACCCTATAAATCACAACGATCATATGGAGTAAGTATGAAGCATGCACAATGCAGCTCAAAACACTTTGCTCAGCCACACCCCCCCCCCCCCCCCCCGGGGAGACAGCAGTGACAAACCTTTATCAATAAACGAAAGTTTAACTAAGCTATGCTACAATTAGGGTTAGTTAATTTCCTGCCAGCCACCGGGGCCATACGATTAACTCAAGCTAACAGACCGGCGTAAAGGGTGTTTAAGATCTAATCGAATAAAGCTAAACTCCATCTAAATTGTAAAACCTCAGCTGATGTAAAATAAACTACGAAAGTGGCTTTAAAAATTCTGAACACACAATAGCTAAGACTCAAACCGGGATTAGAGACCCCACTATGCTTAGCCCTAAACCTCAATAATTAAAATAACAAAACTACTCGCCAGAATACTACAAGCAACAGCTTGAAACTCAAAGGACTTGGCGGTGCTTCATATCCCTCTAGAGGAGTCTGTTCCATAATCGATAAACCCTGATCCACCTCACCATCTCTTGCTCAGCCTATATACCACCATCTTCAGCAAACCCTGAGAAGGCCACAAAGTTAGCATAACCGTCCCCGCAAAAACGTTAGGTCAAGGTGTAGCCTAGGAGATGGTAAAAAATGGGCTACATTTTCCACTCCAGAAAACCCCACGATAACTCTTATGAAACCTAAGAGTCCAAGGAGGATTTAGCAGTCAATTAAGAACAGAGTGCTTAACTGAACCAGGCCATAAAGCACGCACACACCGCCCGTCACTCTCCTCATGTATATTTAAGGACTAACTTAAATAAACACCCCAATATTTATGTGGAGGAGATAAGTTGTAACAAGGTAAGTGTACTGGAAGGTGCACTTGGATAAATCAAAGCATAGCTTAACATAAAGCATTCGGCTTACACCCGGAAGATCTCAATACCATTTGATTGCCTCGAGCTAACACTAGCTCCAAACCCAATCAAAACTAATACCAAACTAATTTACACTAAACCATTTACCAATCCAAAAGTATAGGCGATAGAAATTCTATCCTGGCGCTATAGATACAGTACTGTAAGGGAAAGCGAAAAATATCAAACAAGCACAAAATAGCAAGAACTCACCCCATACCTTCTGCATAATGAATTAACTAGAAACAATTTCGCAAAGAGAACTAAAGCTCAATTTCCTGAAACCAGACGAGCTACCCAAAAACAGCTGAAACAGCGCACCCCTCTTGCAGCAAAATAGTGGGAAGATTCGTGGATAGAGGTGACAAGCCTACCGAGCCTGGTGATAGCTGGTTATCCAAGACAGAATCTTAGTTCAATCTTAAGTTTACCTACAGAACTACTCAATCCCCTGTAAACTTAATTGCTAGTCTAAAGAGGGACAGCTCTTCAGACATTAGGAAAAAACCTTGTATACAGAGTAAAAAACCTCATCTCCATAGTTGGCCCAAAAGCAGCCATCAATTACGCAAGCGTTCCAGCTCAACACCAACCATATACAAAATTCCAAACACACCACTGAACTCCTTATATCACATTGGATTAATCTATCACTTCATAGAAGCAATAATGGTTGTAAGCTATCTGGCAGCACAGCCCCAGATAGCACACCCAACTAGCCACTCAAGGCGGGCAGTGACACCTGAGGAGATAGGGCCCCCAAACCGTCCCCGGCCACGGGCAGTGCAGCCCTGGATAGCGCACTTACTCTGACGCCTTTCTATGCTCTGGCCAGCTGCAGTGTCCGCGGCTGCCACCAACTGCAGCGATCAAAGCAAGCCAGCGAGGCGAGTCAGCGAGGACAGCCACAGCCCCACAGGGTCCAGCCTCCAGCCTGCCGCAGCCAGCACCTCCTACTCCAAGCTGGGAAAGGAGCAGCTACGAAGTCAGACACAGACAAGGCTGGAATGGTGAGACGCCACAAATAACATGCTTTATATACCGAGATTATGAACTACATGTTCTGATTGGATGAGAGGAAAAAGCTAGGCCTACTGTGATTGGACTTTATTTTCACATTCTGATTGGTTAGTCTAAGACTTGCTCTCATCCAATCAGAACATGAAAATAACGTCCAATCAGAGTAGGCACAGCAGTTTTCTCTCATCCAATCAGAACATGAAGTCCAGGAACCGGGCCTGTACAACCTCAGTATATAAGGCATACTAATGGGAGTCACGCCATTGTGGGCTCTGCTGTTATTCCGTGTGTTTCTCGCACTCGCAGTTTAGAGAAGGCAGAAGCCAGGTCTGCCCCCACACTAAAACCTGGAGCCTGTGGCGCCAGGGTTTTCCACTGCTTGGTGTGTGGCGGCCATGGAGAGAGGCAGCTGGTGGTGAGAGCTGCTCCATGCCTGGCTACAGGAAGGGAAGGAGGAGGAGGTACCTACCACAGGCTGGAGGCTAGAGCCTGTGGGACTGTGGCTGGCCTCGCTGGCCCTCACCTCACTGGGTCGCCTCGCTGTGGTTGGTGACAGCGATGGACACTGCAGCTGGCCAGAGCGTAGAAAGGCTATGGGGTAGGTGTGCTGTCCGGGGCTGCCCGAAGCGGGGAATGGTTGGGGTGTTATTCCAACGTCACTATTTCGGAATACTAGAGTGTTATTCTGGGTGTCACTAGTTTCAGGTGTGCTGTCGGGACTGCAATGCTCTCAGCAGCAGGGGGATGTAGGGGGGGTGTGGGCGGGGTGGCGGTGTGGGGCGGCGGATTGGAGTCACTATCTTGTCTGTATTGCTGGCAGCAATAGGGCTGGTTGGGGGCGCTATTGGGTGCTGCACGGCCCCCGACAGAGGCCAGGTTTGGGCCGCTATAGTGGTTACACTGCCAGCGGCTTGGGGGTGGGAGGACTGGTGGGGGTCCTGACTGCTCGGACTTCATTGCCCACAGCGGAGTGGGGATGCTCTCCAGGGCTGCTCTGCCCATGGCCGGGGCTTGTTGGCACCATGGGGGGTTGCAATGCCCGTGTCGGGGATAGGTTAGAGGCAGTATCCGGTGCTACACTGCTGGTGGTGGGGCAGGGGAGTGAGGGGTGCAGGTAGGTGCTTGGAGGGTGTGGTTTCAGGCGCTATGGGGGCCACACTGTCCATGATAGAGGGTGGGTTGGGTGTGCTATTGGGAGATAAACTCCCCGCAGGAAGGGGCAGTTTGGGGGCGATACCTGGCCGGTGGCAGGCGGGGTGGTAGGGTGGGTTGTGGGCACCGTTCGGGGGCTGCTCTGCGGTCAGTGGGGGCGAGTTAGGGGCTCTATCAGCTGCTGCACTGTTTGTGGTGGGGGCCGGGTTTGTGCGCTATCGGGGATTATATTTCTGGCAGCGGCATACCGCTTAGGGGTGCTGACGGGGCCTACACTGCCCATGGCGGGATGCTGGTGGGGTGCGCTATCCAGGGCATCATTCCCCGTGGCTGCGGGATAGTTGGGGGGTGCTGTCTGCTATGTGGGGCTGCACTACTCCTCGTGGGGAGGGGGTTGCGGACCTTAAGGATCCGTGGCTGCACTATTCACGGCGGGGAGCAGGTTGCTGTGCTCTGCCTGGGGCTTCACTGCTTGCAGTGGGTTAGGGGTCCTCTCAGTGGCTGCATGGCCCACGGCAGGGGGTAGGATGGGGAAGTGTTCTGGTGCTGCGATGTCGGAGGTGGGGGCGGATTGGGGGCGCTATTGAGTTCTACACTGCAGCGGCGAGGGGCGGTGTTGGGGGCACTGTCCCGGGGCCAACAGCAGGCAGCGAGTTAGGGGCGCTATCGGAGGCTGTTCTGCCAGTGGCAGCAGAGGTTGCAGCAACAGCAGTGGTCTCCAAGGAAGGAGCTTTCCTCCTCTCCCTGGACTCCAGACTCTAGAGGGCGATCTCCTCCTGCTCCTGCTCCAATGCAGCAAGCGTGCAGCGTTTCCGCAGGAATCCTGAGCAGGGCATAGGCCCCAACACCCGCTGTGGTTCCCGGGGCCACGACCTTTCTCTCTGTGTTGCAGAGACCACCTGGGACCCGTAGGCACGACAGACACTGAGTAGCGGACACCACGGGAGGACAGGGCTCTGTGGGTGGAGGCATCAGGATCGGGAATCGGCGCTTGGGTGGGAGGGCTGGCTGGGTCTGAGTTCCTGCTGGTTCTGCTCCCCAAGGAGCGCAGCCCTGGTGGGCCCAGCGGTTCCTGTGGATTGGAGCCAGGCAACGTGGTGTTACCCGTCTTCACTCCAGGCCCCAGTACCTGGTCCCCTTGGGCCAAAAGGAGAGGCGGGACTTCGGAGGGTGGATGTGAGTGCCTTCACTGAGACCAGCCCCTGCCACCCAGTGGCCAGGATGAGAAGGTGAGGCTCTAACGCTATCACTTTGCGTGCTCCTCTAGGCTTTTTGGCTTTGCCTGCCCAGCTGTTCCATGCCAGGAGGAGGAGGAGTTACATGCTGGCAACTTGCAGATGGCCTGGGGCTGCCGCTCGGCTGGCTGCGGTTGGTGGCAGCTACGGAGACTGCAGCGGGCCAGAACGGTAAGAGGACCGCCAGCTGCGGCCATGGCGGGGGCAGGGCTGCGGCGTGGCCAGGTAGTAGGAGCTTTGCAGGGTGGGCCCGTGCATTGAGGGCAACAGCAGCAATGGTTGTAGTGACGTCCACGCTAGTGGTGGCAGCAGCAGCAAGTCCAGGAGCCCGGAAGATGGGAGTAGGAGCGCTGGGGGGCCTACCCGGCCAGGGCTGGGCTGGATAGGAAGCTTCGGGTGCTGTACCACAGTCTCGGTGGAAGTGGTGGAGGAACAGCCAGGGCAATGAGGAGTTCTACCCCTTCTCTTGCAGTCTCTGGAGGGCGACCTCCTCCTGCTGGCGCATGAACCAGGTGAGAGTGTCAGCATATTATCTCCATATCTTCCAAGGTAATATAGTCATGCACTGCATAACATTTTGCCAGCCATGGCCTGTATGTATCAGGGTAGTCCTATAAAATTATAATGAAACTGAAATATTCTCATTGCCTGGTGACAGCATAGCCATCTTAACCTTGTAATGCAAGGCAGTAGTCACGTGTTTGTGGTGATGATGGCATAAACAAACCTACTGAGCTCCTCTTTCTGTAAAAGTATAACACATACAGGCCAGGCGTGGTGACTCACGCGTGTAATCCAAGCACTTTGGGAGGCCGAGGCGGGCAGATCACGAGGTCAGGAGATCGAGACCATCCTGGCTAACATGGTGAAACCCCGTCTCTACTAAAAATAGAAAAAATTAGCCAGGAGTGGTGGCAGGCCCCTGTAGTCCCTGCTACTTGTGAGGCTGAGGCAGGAGAATGGCGTGAACCCGGAAGGTGGAGCTTGTAGTGAGCTGAGATCACGCCACTGCACTCCAGAGTTGGTGCGAGACTCAGTCTCAAAAAATAAAAATAAAAAAGTACTTAATACATAAAAGTTGATAATGATGAGCAACTGTGTTACTGGTTTATGTATTTAGTGTACTATGGTTTTTGGCATTTTTTTAGAAGGCATTCCTTCTACTTATATTAAAAAAAAAGTTAACTGTAAAACAGCCTGAGGCAGGTCCTTCAGGAGATATTTCAGAAGAAGACGTTGTTACCATGGGAGATGACGGCTCCATGTGTGGTATTGCTTCAGAAGACCTTCCAGTGGGACAAGATGTGGAGATGGGAGACTGACATTGATGATCCTGACCCAGTGTAGGCCTAGGCTAGTGTGTGTGTATTTGTGTCTTAGCTTTTACCACAATGAAGTTTAAAGAATTTGTATGCTTATTTTTTGTTCTGAATACTTACCAAGATACAACTTACAAAGAGAGGAAGCATTGGGGCACCTCAGTGTGTCTTTTTAAAGCTAACATTATCATTGAGAAAATAATTAAAACACAGAAAAAGCTATTCTTCAGAAAAAGTTTGAGTGTTTTATGAATTGATTTGCAATTTCATGGTATCTTTATTGATAATGCACCTTCAACAGTGCAATCATGTGCACATATTTTACTGAGGAGGCACTTAACACAGGCTGAATCTGCTATAGATATATTCAGCTGATGACCTGTGCCTGTTAGAATACACACCTGGTTCTTAACTACCTCTCTTAAACTCTAATGATTATGAAGCAAATTAAGACAATTACCGAAATCCTAGCAAAAATTCCCTTTTTATCTGGAATACTCAGTGAATAAAATATTAATTTCTGGAAGTTGGTAAGTTTTGCCTCAGTTCAGTTAGTTAGGAAAATGAGTCGCTAAACAAATTAATAATGTAAACCACCAGATTGTGGTCTCCACAAAAGTCATAGGGCAAGTAACTGCTGTCAGCTGTTTGTAAATCCAGTCAAGGAAGAATAGTTTTGTCATAATAAAGCACATTTTATTATACATTTTGTTATATGATGTTAATTATATAAAATATATTAACATCACATTAAATTAATGTTATTAGGGCAATTAGATTTTGAAATATTTTATTCTCATTGCTCTATCTTAACTACTATGTTTACTTGAATGTTCTAGTAGCATGTAGAATCTAGTAAAATATCAACTATATAGGGAAATACATTGTAGCTATTACTTACCTTTGAGTTTTCAATGTCAGAAAGTTCATTGTCATAGGTAACCTAGTAAGCATAAATTAATAATTCTTCTGAATTTAATTAATTAATTGTATCATGTACATTAACCAGTTCATGTAATCCAAGTTAAATTTTACATGCCTATGGCAGGAATTTCTAAATCCCTAATGTACATCTCTAAAAGACCTGATTTCTTTCCTCAGACTTATCTCATCTTTTTATCTATCCATCTCTTTCTTCCACTAACAAAATATTCTATCTTAATAGCTGTAAATCAATTGTATTACTAGTCCCATTCCATCTATGGGAAAACTCCATTTGAGGGATGTTAAGTGACTTCATTAATGTCACACAGCTAATCAGTAGGAAATAACCAGGAGTGGAGGCTAGAAACAACTCCAAATCTGTAGACTTAACATTGCACTATGTTTGCCATGTCCTCTCAGGCATACAAGTCATAAAAGTATTTCTCAATTATCTGGGAAATTTCTACACTCCGCTCTTTCTCAGCCTGTTCCATATACCCAGAGCCCATCACTTCTGTCAGCCTTTTGAATTTCACAAATTTTGTTAAAGTAAGATACCATTCCTGATGCTTTTTCCAGTTCTTCTAAATATAGAGTGATTTTTATTTTTGTGCACTTCTTAACCATTCGACCTATTCCCTTATTATGCCATTTGTCTTTATCAGCATTGTTTTTACATTTTATAGGTATTCTCTCCTCCACTAAATTAGGGGCTCTTTGAAGATAATTACCTTGCTGTACTTTAAATTCAGCAAAATTTGTTTTTGGTGTATTGATTGCTGAAGAAGTAAAAATGGAAAGTATAAGCTACCAGTTGTATTCAGTTCAAATAGTGGCATACCTCAGATATTGTGGATTCAGTTCCAGACCACTGCCATAAAGCAAGTCAGACGAAGTGTTTTGCATATGAAAGAACTTTTGCATATAAAAGTTATGTTTATACTACACTGTAGTCTAGTGAGGGTGCAATAGTAGTATGTCTACCTTATCATTTCTGCCTATTCAAGTTATTGGCTATGGGTTTGTCATAAATAGCTTTTATTATTTTGAGATGTGTTTCACCAATACCTAGTTTATTGAGAGTTTTTAACATAAAGGGATGTTGAATTTTATCAAAAGCCTTTCTGCATCTATTGAGATAATCATGTGGTTTTTGTCTTTGGTTTTGGTTATGTGATGTATTGTGTTCATTGATTTGCAAATGTTGAACCAGCCTTGCGTCCTAGGGATGAAGCTGACTTGGTGGTGGATAAGCTGTTTGATATGCTGCTGGAATCGGTTTGCCGGTATTTTATTGAGGATTTTTGCATTGATGTTCCTCAGGGATGTTGGTCTGGAGTTTTCTTTTTTTGTTGTGTCTCTTCCCAGTTTTTGGTATCAGGATGATGCTTGCTTCATAAAATGACTTAGGGAAGAATTTCCCCTTTTCATTTGTTTGGAATAGTTTTAGAAGGAATATTAGCAGCTCCTCTTTGTACATCTGGTAGAATTCAGCTGTGAATTCACCTGGTCTTGGGCCTTTTTTGATCAGTAGGCTATTAATTACTGCCTCAATTTCAGAACTTGTTATTGGTCTATTCTGGACTTCAACTTCTTCCTGAGTTAATCTTGGGAAGGTGTACCTGTTCAGGAATTTGTTCATTTCTTCTAGATTTTCTAGTTTATGTGCATAGAGGTGTTTATAGTATTCTCTGATGGTAGTTTGTATTTCTGTGGAGTTTATCATTTTTGATTGTGTCTATTTGATTCTTCTCTCATTTTTTTCTTTATTAGTCTAGCTAGTGGTCTGTTGATTTTGTTACTTTTTTCAAAACACCAGCTCCTGGATTCATTGATTTTTTTGGAGAAAAAAATCATTTCTGCATCTCCTTCAGTTCTGCTCTGATCTTAGTTATATTTTTTTTTTTTTTTTTTTTGCTAGCTTTTGAATTTGTTTGCTCTTGCCTTTCCAGCTCTTTTAATTGTGATGTTAGGGTGTCAGTTTTAAATCCTTCCCACTTTCTGATGTGGGCATTTAGTGCTATAAATTTCCCTCTTAACACTGCTTTAGTTGTGTCCCAGAGATTCTAGTGCACTGTATCTTTGTTCTCATTGGTTTCAAGGAACTTCTTGACTTCTGCCTTAAGTTTGTTGTTTATCCAGGAGTCATTCAAGAGCAGGTTGTTCAATTTCCATTTGATGGTGTGGCTTTGAGTGAATTTCTTAATCTTGAGTTCTAATTTGGTTGTGCTGCCATCTAAGAGACTGTTATGATTTTGGTTCTTCTGCATTTGCTGAGGAGTGTTTTACTTCTGATTACGTGATCAATTTTAACGTGCCATGTGGTACTGAAAAGAATGTATACTCTGTTGTTTTGGGGTGGAGAGCTCTGTAGGTATCTATCAGGTCTGCTTGATCCAGAGCTGAGTTCAAGTTCTGAATATCTTTGTTAGAATTCTGTCTCGATGATCTGTCTAATATTGTCAGTAAGGTATTAAAGTCTTCCACTGTTATTGTGTAGGAGTCTAAGTCTCTTTGTGACTCTTTGCTTTATGAATCTGGGTGCTCTTGTATTGGGTGCATATATATTTTAGTATAGTTAGCTCTTCTTGCTTAATTGAACCCTTTACCATTATGTAATGCCCTTCTTTGTCTTTTCTGATCTTTTTGGCTTAAAGTCTGTTTTGTCAGAGACTAAGATTGCAACCCCTTCTTCTCTCTGATTTCTATTTGCTTGGTAAATTTTCCTCCATCACTTTATTTTGAGCCTGTGTGTCTTTGCATGTGAGATGGCTCTTTTCAAGACGGCATAGTGATGGGTCTTGGCCCTTTATCCAACTTGCCTTTCCGTGTCTTTTAATTGAGGCATTAAGACCTTTTACATTTAAGGTTAGTATTGTTATGTGTGAATTTGATCCTGTCATCATGATGCTAGCTGGTCATTTTGCAGAATTGTGTATGTGATTGCTTCATAGTGTTACTGGTCTGTGTATTTCAGTGTGTTTTTGTAGTAACTGGTAAAAATTTTTTCTTTCAATTTTCAGTGCTTCTTTCAGGAGCTCTTATAAGCCAGGCCCAAGGCTGACAAATTCCCTCACGATTAGCTTGTTTGTAAAGGATCTTATTTCTCTTTCGCTTATGAAGCTTAGTTTGACCAGACATGAAGTTCTAGGCTGGAAATTATTTTCTTCAAGAATGTTGAATACTGGCCCCAATCTCTTCTGGCTTGTAGGGTTTCCACTGAGAGGTCCACTGTTAGTATTGTGGCTTTCCCTTTGTAGATGACCTGGACTTTCTCTCTGGCTGCCCTTAACATTTTTTCTTTCATTTCGACCTTGGGGAATCTGATGATTATGTGTCCTGGGATTGATCTTCTAATGGAGTATCCTACTGAAGTTCTCTGAATTTCTTGAATTTAAATGTTGGCCTGTCTTGCTAGGTTGGGGAAGTTCTCCTGGATGATATCCTGAAGTATGTTTTCCAACTTGATTCCATTCTCCGCATCTCTTTGAGGTACCCCAATCAGTCATAGGTTCTGTCTCTTTACATAATCCCATATCTCTTGGAGGTTTTGTTTACTCTTTTTTATACTTTTATCTCTATTCTTTTCTGCCTTATTCATAAAGGCAGTCTTCAAGCTCTGAGATTCATAAAGATAGTCTTCTTAAGAAGTCTTATTTCATAAAGATAGTCTTCAAGCTCTGAGATTCTCTCCCCCACTTTTCTTCATTTTTCTCAGGAGATATTTTAACAAAATTTAAAGAAATTACCACACTGTTTACAATTACTGTGTATATTTGTGTTTATGTGTGCACATGTGTGTATGATGAACCCAAGGAAAGAATATTCTAAAATGAGGACCAATAATGTTATTTTCTATGGTTTCTTCTTAGTACTGAACCCAATAAAGGAATATCAAGAATGTTTCAGACAGTTGAGTAAGATAGAGATAAATCCTACAATTGCCACTTCAAATCTGGGTAACTTTGGGAAAATTACCTTTCTTTGAACTTAATATTTAGAATGGGAATAATAAAAATACTCTGCTCATAGGACTGTGATGAAGGTTAAGAAAATTAATATAAAACACAGCATGGGGCCAAGCATATGGTAAGAGTTTAAGGAATTTTGTTTCATTAATTATAAAACACACATTTCTCCCCTACATTTTAACATGTCAGTAGAGAAAATGTGTCTTAGAGTTTATGCTCTTATAGTTGATGAAGCAAGTATTCGTAATTGAAACATAGTTTTTTGTTTTAAAATGTTAGAAATCAACACTATGAACTCAGATGCCAATTCTCTCAGTGGGGATAGTTTGCAGTGAAGGAAATAAAATAGAGAAATGTGCAAATTAGGACAAAATTAATATATATTCTCTTCATTTTGAGTTTATTCATATTTATTCCATAAACATTTGAATGGATAACCATGTGCCAGATCCTGTGTAGGACAAATTTCATAAGATGAATAAAACATAAGTTTGTCTTCAAAGATCTAACACATGTTCATGGAGGACAACAGAACCATGTAAATACGGTAACATTTATAAATACCTAAGCTAATTGTTTACAGAGAAGAAAGACTTAAATTCATAGGAGAGGAGAGGGTGGGGAAAGACAAAATGAAAGATGTGATTTCTGAACTAAGTCTCAGCAGACTGGTAACGTGAGTCAGGTGAAAGGTGAGGGGAAGTATGCTCTAGAAGGAGGAAATTAAAAAGGACTTGGGAGAAGAAGAGAGATGAATCTTTCTTGCTCAAGGGAACTACATGATATTTAATTTGGATGAAATATTTGCAGAAGGAGTGAAAAATCTAAGCTAGAAATTAAGAAGGGTCAGCTAACAGGGCACCTTGCCTAGTTATGCTGATCGGCTTAAACTTTAGCAAGAGTTAAATGGAAATACTCTGAAACAGTTTAAAATGGAGGGGTGATACATGCACAATTTTATTTCCAAACTGTTGTTCAGAATGAATTAAAGTGGATAGGATTAAAGACAAAGAAGGCAGTTAGGAGCTTATCATGATCATTATTAATAGTGGTATTGGAAATGTAGTAAAATGGGCAGATTTGAAAGATTATGAAGGTGATAGAATCTGTATGATTAATGATTATGGAATGATTATTGATGATTAATGGAATGTGAAATAGAGATAGAAGGTAAGTTGTAATAACCACATCTCAGTTCAAATGATATACAAATGCCATGCAGATCTGGATGGAATAGGGGCCATGTTCCCAAATAATTTGCCTGAACCATTGTGCCTAACACAGTGCTGAGTCCACATAAACCAATGTCAAACAGTTGTGCATTGACATATCATCCATTCCTCTGGAAATTCTTTGAGGATTTCACACACACATGTCCATATTGAATTAATACATAATTACCAAGAGAAAAAATATCCCTGAGTCAGCATTGTAGAAATGTTCAATTGTCTAGAGTCGTTTTTCTCATTGTCCTTTTCTATAACAACACAGTGACTTGGAATATAACATGACACTAAGAAATAGCAGAATAAAAAGGGTCTTTGAAGCAATTCCTTTTTATCTTGCTTTATTCTTAACAGTATTTCTCTGGTCTTAATTCTTTTATAGTTCCAGGGAGAATTATATTTCAAATTCCATAATTGCACAGGAGGATTGGAGTCTTGTAAAAATTTAGAGTACTTTGTTCAAAGGCAATTATTATTATCAACTGAACCTATGCTGTGATGCAGCCAAAGAAATTTAGAGCATCATTAAAATAACCTTTTTAATATGACTTCTTTCTCTTGAGAAAGTGTAGCACCCTCTTATTTAATATTACCATGTTACAATTGACCGTATATTTGTTGAAAGTCTTATAGTATGGTATTTCGTTTATTGAACCAGCACAAAATATGCATGAAGTTTATCAGTTTTCATTTTCCCTTTACAAACCAAGAACAATATTGAATGACATTTTATGACATTTGACAGGTATTTAAAATTTGTTATTGCGGCTCTTCAGTGAACCATAAAATACAAGTGTCACAGTGTGGCTGTGCTTTCATTATGAGAAATGCAAGTAGGAAGCATTTGAATCAGTATTTTCCATCAATGTCTTGCTCCTGATTCTCTGCCGAGTTCATTATCTCCTCTGTGCCTAAATTTGTCCATATGAAAAATTAGGAGAAAAAAGAATGAATTAATACTTGGCCTCTAAAATGATCTGAAATCCAGGTATGGAAAATCTTACACAAGTTTAAACGACTGGTTTATTCACTACTGTCCTCATTTGTTTGAACACACTACAATGTTCCGTGGGAGAGTAGCTGAGAGACTGTCTGAGAGATTTCACGCCTTCTATCCGTAAAGACAATTTTTTTATTTGCAGCTGAAGCTATTATATCCAGAGCCTATGGCTGCTTGGCTCTTTTAACGATTGAAATTTTAAAAGAGAAACAGCAAGTAAAATGTGAATATGCCCTCTGGGATTTTATTTTATTACTACATGTCCCTTATCATTTAGCAAACTACATGCAACATAAAAAATTAAGTTAGTTTGTTCCGTGCCTGGTTGGCAAAAAAATCAAATAACAGGTACTAAAGAAATAATGGTGAGCTAACCCAACCTCTGTGTGTGTGTGTGTGTGTGTGTGTGCGTGCGCCATAAAGCCAAGGTGGAGAGGTGAATGAAAAAGTCATTAGAGAAGAAGGAAAAGCCATATCGCTTGAAAAAAGCACCATGGTATCATGGTCAAAGAATGGGTTTTAGAGGATGGAAGGCTTGGGTTTCAATTATGGCATTTTGTAGTGTGCTGTTTATTTCTGAGCATTAATTTCTACAATGAAAAAACACATAACATAGGGTTTGAAGGATCAAGTGAGATGATTGAAATGAAGTATGAATCAAGATGTCTGTCATATTCTCTCTTTTAATCATGGGGGCTATTGACAATGCAAAAGGTACCCAGTATAGCAGTAGAATGATAGTGTATCTCCCGAGATAATGTGTCAGGTCCTTCGCTAATACCTTTTTCATAGAAATACTGTTCACCTGCCTTCACATAGATAGAATATCTGGGTTACAGCCGCTTTACAGAAAAGCTACCAGATACAGCTTTTTGAAATTGCCTGCCTGGGTTTAAATTACAGTCTTGTAGTAACTCTTTGGTGCATATTAGTAACTGCTGAACCATGTGTTGAGTCCATCACATTGATCGGAAAGGAAATTTAATGCATCAGACAAGGGAAAGTTACCAAGGTTAGTCGACACAAAATGCTTTAAGTTAGTAAGTCCATGGTAAGTTATGCAAGTAGAAGAGATCATAGATAACTAAGTAGCAGGGAAACTGCAAAAAGTCTAGCAGAAGTTGGCCGGGCGTAGTGGCTCACACCTGTAATCCCAGCACTTTGGGAGGCTGAGGCGGGTGGATCACGAGATCAGGAGTTCAAGACCAGCCTGTCCAACATGATGAAACCCCATCTCTACCAAAAATATAATAAATTAGGCAGGCATGGTGGCTAGCACCTGTAATCCCAGCTACTTGGGAGGCTGAGGCAGGAGAATTGCTTGAACCCAGGAGCGGAGGTTGCAGTGAGCCAAGATCACGCCACTGCACTACAGCCCAGACAACAGAGTAAGACTCTGTCTCAAAAAAAAAAAAAAAAAAAAAAAAAAAAAAAGGCCTTAGCAGAAGCACATCAGTTGTTATTCTGTAGGACGTTCAACCAGAATATATGTCTTTGCTCTCTATTATCTGTAAGTCACATTCTAGATCTCATAGCAGGGGCAGAAGTACACCTCTCTGAAATATCCTTCTTACAGTTGTAAGGTACAGATTTGGTTCGGTGTCTACATTGCCAACATTATTTAAATGTTGACAATTCCTCTGTAACCTGTTGCCACTATTCATGTATAGTTGATTTCATGTACTGTATATTTTATGTTCTATTACATTTCAGAGATATGTAAAAAGAAGTGTCCTCTTCTATCCAGGAATATTTGTATTTTATATTGGAATTAAAACACAGAGATGTTTTAATGTAAAGATAAGTATCCTTCTAAAATATTAAATCATTACCCCACAGCATGAATTAACCTTTGTGCTTCTGCTCTTTTAACATCATAAACATAATCATGATAGGATATAAAACACTCATAGTTAATCTTCACCCCTGCTCTTGGCTCTCTCTGAGGGAAGTCAGCTTCCATATCATAAAAAGAGGCCCATATGGAAAAAAACCAGAGGCCTCTTGCCTGGAGCTGGGAGAATTAGCTGTCTTGGAAGTGGATGCTTCAGTGTCAGTAAAGCCTTCAGCTGACTGCCGCCCCATCTGCCATCTTGACTGCAACCTCATGAGAGACCACGAGCCAGAACAATCCCAGCCAAGACTCCCCAGAATGCCTGACCTCAGAAATTGTGTGAGATAAATTTGTCATTTTTAGCTATTAACTTTTGACATTATCTGTTATGCAGCAATAAATAATCAATACAGGAGGGTCAGGGGGTCAGGCGTTCTTGTCGATACTCAGAACATGTGAGATCAGGGAGTAAGTAACAGACCTTCTAGAACAAGGGTTGATTAAATCAAAGCCAGGAGAACAAGGCTCAGTCAGTCAAGGGACCTTGGAAAGGCAAGTGAAAGTCTGAAGAGTTGAGAACAAGGTCCTTTGAAGTGACTCATGGTATGAATAAATTCCAGAGAGTAAAGAGCAACTGCCTGCCTGTTTTCTTGCGTTTTCACAGCTTGCATTTGGAAAGGGGCTTGGTGCATTCAGATGAATAAAAACAAGATGGTCATAAGATATTATGAATAATATCTGTATAGTCAGGCACTTTTCTCAAAGTAGTAATTTGAAATAGAAGTTCAATTGGTCAGTAACAGGCAATTCCCATTTTTGAGTGCTTTCATGATGTGTTCAATATTCCCAGTTATTACTTCACAGGCATTATGCTTTATAGACAAGTACCTATTTCTTAATGGCTGGATAAGCTGGGCCTTACAATCCGCTTCAAACCTGTTTTTCTATTTGTCCACGAGTATACAGGCTGCTCGAGGCAGGAGGACATAAAACTACAAAATGGTGATAATCTTAAAAACCTTATATAATTGTCTTACAGACATAAACTCAGAATAACATGCTATATACATATTGGAGGTACTATGAAGCCATGGTTAAGCTGTATATATGTATGTGTTTGTATAAATATACATATGCATGCAATCATATATACGTGTATGTATGTGTATTGAGAGAAAGGAGAGATACCTAGCACAAGAACATATTTTGATAATTTAAGTCCCAGGCATATAAAGGAAATGTGGACTCTTAAAGAGACTTTTACTTGAACGATATTGCTCCACAGTGAGGCCTTTGGGGAAATCTCTGCACACACTGCAAACACTGTTACGGTAGAAGGAAGCTTTCTTCTCCCCATTAATTAGAGAGTTTGTCACCTATCTTTGGGGCTTTTGGCTTATATCTAAGTATGAGGAAAGAAACCTTATCTGTCTTTGATAGGCAAAGGATGATATTGTAAACCCTAGAGCTGTGTTTAAAGAGGAAGTTAGTACCAGCAAGAGGAAGGTTTATTTATTAAGACAAACAGATGAACCAGCTGAGTAAATGTGGAACTTGAAGGTTTCCCAGTACTCTCCAGCTCCAAGAAGAAGAATGGAATTAATTAACTGAGAGCTGAGACCACGCAGTGTGGGAAGAGCAGAGGAACCAGAAGGGACAAGGTCAAGGAAGTGAATGGAAAGGAGGGATGCTGCTGGGCTCTGAACAAATAGAGTATGTGTCTATTTTGATCTATAGTTATAATATTGTTACATACAACAAGGAAAGTCTAATTCAGGCTTGTTGAAACACATAGGAACTTTAATGGCTGCCATGAAAGGAGAGCCCCGTGGTAGATGGACATTAAGGCTGTAATGATTGAAATTACCAGTAAGAGCCATATTCATTTTGTGTCTTTGTCCTGCTCCTACCGCCTATGGAACTAGCTTGATCCTAAAGCCTAGATCCCCATCAGAGTCACAGAATACAAAGCATTTGCATGTTGTATAGAGGAGGAATTAACTGTTGAAGTAAAAACTGGGCAAGTCTCCAAGCGGGGTGTGGGGGAAAGCAACTGTTTTCCTTGGAGAATCAATCATGTCCCCACACCACCCCTCACCTTCCCCTGCCGCTGCCCCAGTTGCTGTATCATTCAATGGAGATGCCATTTGCTTATCCAATAGGCAGAGTAAAAACAAACAAAATCCTAGGTATACATTTCTTCCTACCTTTCCCAGTATGAAGGGTGTTTTATAAAAATATGTATGTATGTATCTTTTCCTGAAAGGGAGTAAAAAATATTTACCAGGAATTGAAAGAAATTGGTGATCCTAAAATGTCAAAAATCATAAAAATTTAGGTAAACTTTCAAGATAAATTGGTTCTTCTGTTGTTTCCCCAATTCACATCCACAACACAAACACATAAACAACTCAAACCTTTTCCTTTTGTCATCCTACACCATGTCATACCTCAGGTTATTTGACCACATCACTTCCTCTACCTCTTCTGCCTGGTCTTAACTCTGCCTTTACGACCAAATTCATGTTCAGCCTCTTCACTGGAGCTTTTCTTTATTGCTTTCTCTTTGTGAACAGCAGATCCAGCTCTTTGGTACCATAAACGTCCCCTAACAATAAGTGCATACTCCACAACATTGGTACTTTTCCTTTGCCTGTCCTGCTTCCTAATGAGACTGTGAGAAATTTACACACAGGATTTGTGCCTTTCCTGTTCATCTTTTGGTGAGCTGTGCTGGCTTATGAAACTGTTGTTCAGTGAACACATAACCATTGATAGGTTTGATTTTCAGCAAAGTGGCAGTAGAGAACGTGCTTTGTGATGGTGTACTAGTATTGTTCTTATTATTCAGTTTAAGAGAGGTTTTTCTACTTGCTTAGGACCTGAAAACCTACAGGGCAATACGATAAAAACAAATCTCTAGATAAATGATGTGATCTCCTTTAATCTTGGGGATTCACACATCATGGCCCTGAAGCAAACTAATGAATGTAATTCTTAAGGGCTGACATTTGTAGAGTGCTTTCTATATGCCAGGTACCACGCCTAGTGCCCCACAGACATTATTCCATTTGATCTTTACAAAAATCTTGGGAGATGGGTTCCATTATTAGTGGTCCCATTTCATGGAATGCTGGGATTTGCAGAGAGTGTATACATCATCCATGTCACACTGTTTGTTCTTTAGAGGAGACAGGATTTGAACTCAGTGCCCTCTAGCTATAATTAAGCCCTTCAGATCAGTTAAAGATTATTTTTTAAGGTGCTCTGTGTAAGACAAAGTGCTACATAATTTATTATGAACTGTTCTTTAAGTCTTAACCGTAATCCCGCAAGGTAGAGATTATTCTCATTTTAAAGGTGGGGAAACTGAGTTTTAAAGAAGATAACTAAATTTGCCTAAAAAGTAGAATCAGTAATGTTAGTGCCACGCTTTGACAGTAGTTTAATTCCTGAATTCATGTACGTTTCAATCAAAACCAAGGCAAACCGAGTGTCAACTGTATCCAAGGAATTGTGGGAATGGGGGGTGGGCAGTCAGGGAGAGCTGAGGCTGTTATGAGAAAATGTCTCTGCCATGTGGGGACTTACAACACTGTCAAGATGGTAAAATCTAGTATTATAAAATGGCAATAGCATTTGAAGTCATCTATGAAAAAATGTGAGAAGTTAATTACCAATGAAGAGATTAAATCGCAATTCAGCACAAGCCTAGAGAGATATCTCTGGATAGAAGGTGATTCTCTAGTAAATTAGGTGAATAATTATTGTTACGGCCACAAATTTTGAGATTTGGGCTCAAAATTTACTCACTGTCTTTGAAGAAGATACTACTCTGAGCATCTGTAAGTTACCTCACTGCAATGTAATGTGATTGTCAATGTATTTGTAGATCAATCCCACTAGACCGTAAGTTGTGGGCAGGTGGGGCCATGTATTGAATTTTTGTTCTTACAATTTGATCTAATTTGTTGTACTTAGTAGGTATTCAGTACAAATTTATTGCATGGGTCTACCATCACTTCTACCAAGAGGGCATAGTCAGAAGAACCATCATACAGGAAGCAAGTTCTGAAGCGAGAAAAGGTTTTTTTTTTGTTTGTTTGTTTTTGTTTTTTTTGACAGTTTAAGATGATATGGGAAGTCCCTTTAGGTGGATGAAATGGTGTGAGCTACTTGATGTTGTTGGGAGAGCATCACAGTGGGCGATCTCTATTCCTAGCATCTGCCTGGTCCACTGGTAGTGGGTGGCCATTGCTGTCTGGAAATGGACCTGCAGAGAGGGCACAGGCCCCAGGAGATGTCAGAGTGGCATTATATAATTTAAGATATTTAACCTTGATCTTGAAAGATCACATGCTGCCCTGTTACCTCATCTACTCGGCTCCTTCTCCCTGGCCCACGAGGCCATTTGAAGACACTTAAAATGCCGATTTCATTCCTCACTGCATCTAGGGCCTTATATTGCCTTGTCATATTCAACCCTGATGCTGTGACCTGAACACATATAAGTCACAAGGATGCCTTCTGGCATTTATCAGGCACAGGTTTCTTGGATCCATCCTGGATTGTGCCTCTTTCCTAAGAGCAGAGTATGACTCTGAAATGGATGCTAACCTCTGACCAACCAGCTGAGTAGATGGAAAGGAGCCAAAGGAAAACCACAGAAGATAGTCCAGAAAGAAGATGGAGTCTCTTATATCTGTGTTGTTCACATCAAAATATTCACTTTCTTTGTACCTGGAACAATTTGGAGTCCACTTTATCTTGAACCTATACCCAAATATCTCTGTATTAGGGTGAGCGGGTGGGAAAAGGGGGAGGGGATATGCTTTGGCAGAGAGATGATCTTCTCCTGGAGGTTGAAGTGTGTCACCAAGAAAGTCAATGCATTGCCAATGAGATTCAAATAATTAAAATGTATGTAAAATCACTTTCAAAAAATGCTATATGGAAAGTTATGTGTTGTGATTAAATGGTTTTATTGACATAGAGTTTTATATTAAAGAAGCATTCTTTTTCAAAAAATAATACCTCTAAATCATTTTCTCATTGAGAACTATGCCTCTTGTTCTGGGGAAAGCAAACCACTTTTATTTACAGATGAAAGAAACATACTTTTTAAAAGTCCAGAAAATTGTAAATAGGCTTACAGAGCTGCTAAACACGCATAAGATCACAGCTGTGATTTTACAATACATTTTAATAAAAGGAGTAACTTACATTTCATTTTCATGGACATAAGTTTGTTTTTAGACTTTCCCAAGTGGATTGATATACTTGTTTGAATGTGATTTCCATTTACCTTTATATTAAAATAAAAGGAAGTGAAAACCTCAAGTTTATTCAGAAAATTGTTAGCTATCCTTAGAAAAAAAATAATTCAGCATGTGTGATTTCAATCAATTTTCATTCATTGTTAAAGTTCACACAGTTTAGCTTCATGTCCATGGGAAATGGAAGTGGTGACTGGTATTACAGGCATGATAAGTATACCAAATCTAAAGTCCTCTAGATAGTATGGTTAATTATATTTGTCCGGTACCATAAAATAGAAATGTTGAAATTAGAAGAGCTGCTGGGTTAATAGGAGCATTTGCAATTCTGAATCTTCATTATTCTCAATGCCAAGAGGGAAAATTTGACTCAAACACACTGTTTGGACTGTAAATCAGAGCAGTTACAGTGTGACCTGGGACCAGCTATGAGAGAAAGAACCCAGAAGTGGGTGATATGGGGCAATATATGCCCCAAAGAAGGGAATGGGACCTTTTTGCTACTGCATCCCACAGAGCCAGGCTGTACCACATGCTTTTCCTAATTTTCAGTTAGCTCCCTAGGGACCATGAGGGCAATAGGGCAAGGCTGGATGATGTTATGGTGTTATAAAGATTAGGAATAAGGCAATGCTCAGAATGATGTATTTCAGAAAGAAATTCATGCCCATAAAAGCAACCCAGATAAAGATGGGATTAGGCACTGAAGATGTAATTGTGCTGGTAATAGACATGCTGGCGATAGCAATGGTGTTGGTGATAGACAAAGATGGAAAGGATCCATGTAGCATGAAATAAGATGGATTAGGGGAGAAAGAAGGTCTTAGTCTGATAGTGAAGTGTAAGGAGAGGAATTGAACAGGCTGATTGAATATTCATTGCAGGCCTCAGTAGGGATGCAGAGATAGGGATGCTGTGTGATAGATGTGTGTAGATAATAGCCTATTCTGCTACAGCCAGTAGGAATGTATGTGTTGGCATGTTTGATTGACAAATGCAGGTTGTACCAGTCTACACAAACCAGATAGTTAATAGTTACCTCAAAGGCAGATGTTGACAGATTTCAACTATTCGCAAGGTCATTATGGCCAAACCTTCGGAAAATTACCATTGGTATCCCTCAATAATATTCTTTTGCAAATTGGTTTTTAAACGCTCTCTCTCCCTTTTAGGTAAGGGTGTACAAGTATACATGATAGATTTCAAATGTAGAGTATACCTACAGGATGAGAAATATAATGGACAAAATGGGGGGTTATAGACTGAATTGTAACCCCCGAATAATTTGTATGTTAAAGTTCTAATCTCTGATGTGATTGTATTTGGAGATAGGGTCTTTAAGGAGGTAGTTAAGGTTAAATGAGGCTGTAGCGGTGGGATCTTAATTCTGTAGGACTGGTGTCCTTATAAGAAGAGGAAGAGAGAGTACACATCCACAGGAAAGACTATCTGAGGACACAGAAGGTAGCAATCTGCAACCCAATGAGGGAGCCCCTCCCCAAAACCAACCCTGCCAACACCTTGCTCTTGGACTTCCAGTCTCCAGAATCTTGAAAAATGTGATTTATATTAAGTCACCCAGTATATGGTATTATGTTATGGAAGCCTGAGCAGACCAGGACAAGGGGCTATGGTCAAATAGTAATTCTACAATGGCAAAAAATCAAAAGGCAAATTGAGCTGAACCTCTTCATAGACCCAACTGGAGAGCCATGACTTTGTCAAGAGAATGGAGAAAATTCTTACCTTAATATGACATAATCTTTTCTCTCTGTACTTTTTAAAAAGCCTTGTTATACTGGATGCACTATACATTTATCTTAAATTTAGCACCTTTGGTGGAGGATGTTCTAAACTACATTTCTTCATATGTTATGAGAACAAAAGTAGAATATATACATGAGATAGATTCATAAGATGTATATTATATATATATGCATAAGAATATGTATGTGTATATATTTGTTCCATCTTAACTTTTCCATAAAGAATTTGTAATTCATATCTGTCTTAGTTTACTTTCCTTGATCACTGTGTCTATTAGTTGCTAAAAGGAAATGGAAAACACCAATATATCTTATGTTTATACTGAGAATATTCTGTCAAACTTGTTGGAAATAATACAAGAAAAAAAACTAGAAAATACAAAGTCCTACAAAATAAAGGATTTAATAACTGTTGAATATATAAATGATAAAAATAAAAAGAGACCATGAGGACAAAAATGGAAGAGGAGAGTATACCAACTAGGATACTATCAGTGGCAAGTGATAAAATGTATAAGCAGGCTTAAATAATGTAAGGGTATATTTCCTTAATTACCAAGAAGATTGAAATTATGCTTCGGGTGGGGGTTGGTCATGGTGTCAGTTCCTTATCTGTATTATTTGCATAGGTTCATGTATCAGCTTTATCCTAAGGCTGGCTTCTCTCATGGTAGCAAAATGGCTGGTTCCAAGGGTTCACATGAATATTCCACGCTGAGAGGAGGAGAGAGCGTCATTGTTCAGTAGGTTTATGGAATTATCTATGCTGCCCCCATGGGCCATTTTTTAACTTTGTGCAGACTAGCCTTCTAAAGAACCTAGCATATTTGGGAGTATCTTAAATTACAGTGCAAGTTCTAAGTCAGTGAGAGAAAGAGCTGCCTGGCCGTATCCTTTGATTCTAAAGTTGTGTAGGACAGAATCAGCACATTTTACAATTTGGTTTAGAATTATACAAGCCTGTCTGGTGTATTGTGGGGAGAGGTGTCCTTGACAGGACATAACCTGGAAAGACAGACAGTAATATTTTGTATTGTCAGCCAAGGCTGCTGAAATAAATGACCAAAACCTTAATTGCTTAAAATAAGAGGAATTTATGCTTTCACAGTTCTGGAAGCCAGAATTCAAAAATAAAGGTGTGAGCAGGGTTGGTTTCTTCTGAAGACTCTAAAGGAGAATACATTCCATGCCCCTGTATTAGCTTACAGGGGATTTTGGTAACACTTGGCATTTTTTGACTTACAGATACATCCCTGCAATTTCTGCCTTCATCTTCACATGGCCTTCCTTCCCCTTTAGGTCTCTGTGTCTTCTTTTCTATCTCTTATAAGAACATTTCATTGGATTTAAAGCCCACTCTAAGTCTAGAACCACATCATCTTCTGATCATTAACCTAATTTTATCTGCAAAGACCCTATTGCAAAGTAATCTCACATTCACAGGTATTGAGGGTTAGGATTGATCTATTTTATAGGATTCACTATTCAACCTGCTACAGATCTCTTGGAGGAAATTAGCACAAGTGAAGGTTCAGGCAGTGGGGGAGCAGTGTTTCTAGGCACATCTTAATTCTGGCAAAAAGAAGAATGTCATTTAAAGCAGCAGTCTCCCAAGGAGGGGGAGGTGAAAATATGTTGGAACTTCACTTTATAATTTTCTTCATCTAAGGAAATAAGAAAGAAACAATTTTTCTAATATAGGGCATATAGATGGATACCACGATCCTCCCTGGGTCTGTGGGTCATGCAGGCACATGTCAGGTACAAGAGGCATCCTGACTTCGGGAGGGGGACGCCACACAGATGTGGGGCTGTCAGTCATGCACTTTTTCATCCTTTTGTTTTCTGTTTCAGGTTCCATTGCTGTGTTTACATGGGCCCATTAAATGGAGTTATGACTATTTTCTAGTTTAACTTGATCCTACTCACAAGATGAACAAGTACCTTTAAATATTGCTTCTGATTAAAGGCAGTGCTAAGAATGCATGAATAATAGAGAATAAATAGGAAGAGCTGACACTTCTGCACTTACGCATGGATTCTTTTTTTTTAAAATTTATTTATTATTATTATACTTTAAGTTGTAGGGTACATGTGCATAACGTGCAGGTTTGTTACATATGTATACTTGTGCCATGTTGGTGTGCTGCACCCATCAACTCGTCATTTACATCAGGTATAACTCCCAATGCAATCCCTCCCCCCTCCCCCCTCCCCATGATAGGCCCCGGTGTGTGATGTTCCCCTTCCCGAGTCCAAGTGATCTCATTGTTCAGTTCCCACCTATAAGTGACAACATGCAGTGTTTGGTTTTCTGTTCTTGTGATAGTTTGCTAAGAATGATGGTTTCCAGCTGCATCCATGTTGCTACAAAGGACACAAACTCATCCTTTTTTATGGCTGCATAGTATTCCATGGTGTATATGTGCCACATTTTCTTAATCCAATCTGTCACTGATGGACATTTGGGTTGATTCCAAGTCTTTGCTATTGTGAATAGTGCTGCAATAAACATACATGTGCATGTGTCTTTATAGCAGCATAATTTATAATCCTTTGGGTATATCCCCAGTAATGGGATGGCTGGGTCATATGGTACATCTAGTTCTAGATCCTTGAGGAATCGCCATACTGTTTTCCATAATGGTTGAACTAGTTTACAATCCCACCAACAGTGTAAAAGCGTTCCTATTTCTCCACATCCTCTCCAGCACCTGTTGTTTCCTGACTTTTTAATGATCGCCATTCTAACTGGTGTGAGATGGTATCTCATTGTGGTTTTGATTTGCATTTCTCTGATGGCCAGTGATGATGAGCATTTTTTCATGTGTCTGTTGGCTGTATGAATGTCTTCTTTTGAGAAATGTCTGTTCATCTCCTTTGCCCACTTTTTGATGGGGTTGTTTGTTTTTTTCTTGTAAATTTGTTTGAGTTCTTTGTAGGTTCTGGATATTAGCCCTTTGTCAGATGAGTAGATTGCAAAAATTTTCTCCCATTCTGTAGGTTGCCTGTTCACTCTGATGGTAGTTTCATTCGCAAATCAATAAACATAATCCAGCATATAAACAGAACCAAAGACAAGAACCACATGATTATCTCAATAGATGCAGAAAAGGCTTTTGACAAAATTCAACAGCCCTTCATGCTAAAAATGCTCAATAAATTCGGTATTGATGGAATGTACCTCAAAATAATAAGAGCTATTTATGACAAACCCACAGCCAATATCATACTGAATGGGCAAAAACTGGAAAAATTCCCTTTGAAAACTGGCACAAGACAGGGATGCCCTCTCTCACCACTCCTATTCAACATAGTGTTGGAAGTTCTGGCTAGGACAATTAGGCAAGAGAAAGAAATCAAGGGTATTCAGTTAGGAAAAGAAGAAGTCAAATTGTCCCTGTTTGCAGATGACATGATTGTATATTTAGAAAACCCCATTGTCTCAGCCCAAAATCTCCTTAAGCTGATAAGCAACTTCAGCAAAGTCTCAGGATACAAAATTAATGTGCAAAAATCACAAGCATTCTTATACACCAGTAACAGACAAACAGAGAGCCAAATCAGGAATGAACTTCCATTCACAATTGCTTCAAAGAGAATAAAATACCTAGGAATCCAACTTACAAGGGATGTAAAGGACCTCTTCAAGGAGAACTACAAACCACTGCTCAGTGAAATAAAAGAGGACACAAACAAATGGAAGAACATACCATGCTCATGGATAGGAAGAATCAATATCGTGAAAATGGCCATACTGCCCAAGGTAATTTATAGATTCAATGCCGTCCCCATCAAGCTACCAATGAGTTTCTTCACAGAATTGGAAAGAACTGCTTTAAAGTTCATATGGAACCAAAAAAGAGCCCGCATCTCCAAGACAATCCTAAGTCAAAAGAACAAAGCTGGAGGCATCACGCTACCTGACTTCAAACTATACTACAAGGCTGCAGTAACCAAAACAGCATGGTACTGGTACCAAAACAGAGATATAGACCAATGGAACAGAACAGAGTCCTCAGAAGTAATACCACACATCTACAGCCATCTGATCTTTGACAAATCTGAGAGAAACAAGAAATGGGGAAAGGATTCCCTATTTAATAAATGGTGCTGGGAAAATTGGCTAGCCATAAGTAGAAAGCTGAAACTGGATCCTTTCCTTACTCCTTATACGAAAATTAATTCAAGATGGATTAGAGACTTAAATGTTAGACCTAATACCATAAAAATCCTAGAGGAAAACCTAGGTAGTACCATTCAGGACATAGGCATGGGCAAAGACTTCATGTCTAAAACACCAAAAGCAACGGCAGCAAAAGCCAAAATTGACAAATGGGATCTCATTAAACTAAAGAGCTTCTGCACAGCAAAAGAAACTACCATCAGAGTGAACACTTACGCATGGATTCTTATCAGCCCAAGTAGGAGGTAAAATTATGGTAATCTAATCAGATCTAAGAACTAATTAGATAACCAAATTTCAAATTATTAGTAAATATTTGTATTATGAATTTATATCCACTGTTGTTATAATCATTTAGGTCCATGATGTGCATCGAGACCCTAGTTATTAAATGTACATATTTGGGGAATGTGAACTGAAACATATTTTATTAGAGGAGCAAAATGTATAAACTTTGGAGGCCATTGGTTTCATGGAAATAACTGTACCACTTGGGGTTCAATAGCTCTGCTTGAAAATCCCACTAAAAAGTGAGTCATGAGAGTATTGCTAGCCCTTTGGGTGACAAGAGAACAGAACCATAGGTTAGCAATGCAAGGTATGTCAGAAATTAGGTGCCCAGCTTAATTTCTGTTCTGCTTAGCTGCTGTCTGTTCTGCTATCCAATGCCAATCAAGTAGAGCAATGGCCCAAATAGTGGACCAACAGATTCTACTCAGATGTGACAATTCACCATCTCCATACTGTCAAGCAGAATTCCATGCACCAGTGTCAGTTATGGAAAGGGGAACACCGTATACCAATTTCCAATCCCAGGAGAGGACTCTAAAACCTTACCAATTTCTACAAAGGTTTCTAAGTCTGGAAGGAAGTTTTTCACAAACCCAGCTGCCAGAATTCTACAAGAGTTCTTGATTCTGGCAGGGACTCAAAGGGGACACAGCTGCTTCAGCAGTCATACCTCTACCACTTCCATTCTTAGCTCCAGTTTGGTAAGAGAGAACAATCAAGAGTCAGGCAAAGCAACTTTATTATTCAAGGATAGGCAGCTAAAACAAACAGAAGCCTAGAATTCATGCTGAATCAGTTCCCCGAGTCTCAGGAAAGTTGCCCAGGGCAAGTGGAGCCTCATCTGTTCATGCCCACTTCACACTGCAGCTGAGAGACACTAAAAGAAATTCACTATGGGTTTTACACTCTGGTTGCCCCTGGGTTGCTGAGCACAAGCATTGCAGGACATCCTGTTCCAGGAGGGATGACAAAGCCTGGGCTATTCTATTCTAGGTGGTTTCTTCTTATGTCAGGACACTGTATCCTCAGCACATTCTACCGTTTTCCCAAAAACTACAGCAGGAGGGGGAAGAACCGGGTAAGCAAAGGCTATCTGGGGCCCTGTCTTCCCACACATGTTCTTCCCCTGTTGCCACCACCGGTGCTTACTAATGGACACTGTAGACAGAAAACTGAGCACCCTGGTCTGGATGGAGACAGTGCTCCAGAGGAAAATTTTGTAATTTGGTTGCAGCTGTGGCTTAGGTGTACATCATTGTGGAAGAAGGAGGAAGGAAAGAGAAGTAAGGAAATAGAAAAGGGAGAACGTGAAGCTAATGTTAGGTGTTGAGAAAAGTCCTAACAGCATTCCTTTAACTCGTATTCTCTCTTTCTTTCTTTTTTTTTTTTTTTAAGATGGAGCCTCACTCTGTTGCCCAGGCTAGAGTGCAGTGGCACAATCTTGGGTCATTGCAACCTCTGCCTCCCGGGTTCAAGCAATTCTCCTGCCTCGGCCTTCCAAATAGCTGGGACTACAGGCATGCTCCGCCTTACCCAGCTCATTTTGTATTTTTTAGTGGAGACAGAGTTTCACTCTGTTAACTAGGCTGGTCTCGAACTCCTGGCCTCAAGGGACCCACCTGCCTCTGCCTCACAAAGTGCTGGGATTACAGGCATGAGCCACAGTGCCACGCCCCATTGTTTACTCCTTCACTGCTGTACCTCTTACCACAAGAAGCTGGCCTTTCAAGCCAATTCCCAGGCTCCTTTGTCAGCTGCTTGCATTCGACCAAAGGGAGGAATTGGCAGGAGATTGGAGGGAAGAAAGACGGGAGGAGCCCGGGTACTTTTTTCCCCTCCCTGAGTCTTAGGTGGCAGCTCAGCAGTGCTGCATCTCCTCCGTGATCTACCGCTGGACATCCAGGTTCATTTTGATTCCACTGGTCTCAGCCTAGGTGTGGAAGCAGCCTTCTGCTATTTCTAATCTCTAACTCATTTTTTGCTTGTCTGACTCATTTTTGGCTTTCAACTTCTTAATTACCTGTGTAAAAAATGCCCTTAAATTTCCTTTATTTAAATACAATAATTAATTCCTATTTTCCTGGTAGGATACCAGTATGTCCTTTAAGGTAGAAGTGGTTAGGTGATCATCATTCAAATATTATATTTTATTACTTAATTGCATGGTGTTTTCCATTTGCTTATGATTTTATATTTTAGCTAAGACATGTTCTATACCTTTTTCCCCTTTGCCTTAGGAAATTGCCAAGAATTAATTTCATTTTTGATGTCCTGAAAGGATGATATTAGAAAAGAGATGGAGTTGATTGATAAAGCAAAAATACAAATTTACAATTGGTGAATTGCAGATCGATCTATATGATGCAATACATTCTAATAAGATTTTTTCAAGCCGGGCGCGGTGGCTCAAGCCTGTAATCCCAGCACTTTGGGAGGCTGAGATGGGCGGATCACAACATCAGGAGATCGAGACCGGCCTGGCTCACACGGTGAAACCCCATCTCTACTAAAAAATACAAAAAACTAGCCGGGCGAGGTGGCGGGCGCCTGTAGTCCCAGCTACTCGGGAGGCTGAGGCAGGAGAATGGTGTAAACCCAGGAGGCAGAGCTTGCAGTGAGCTGAGATCCAGCCACTGCACTCCAGCGGGGGCGACAAAGCGAGACTCCGTCTCAAAAAACAAACAAAAACAACAACAACAACAAAAAAAGATTTTTTCTCTCATTTCCTCTTTGCAGATGGATCCCTGAAAGCCTATTATCTTTAATAGAAAAATTCTTATTTATTGTCTTTTAAAGGATGGAAGGATGAGACCTTTAAGGGAAAATTGAGTAGAGAATGAGATTAGGAAAGGATTTCATGCAGAGAAAGAATGATATGTAATGCAAACCATAGTATGATCTGTATATATGCAAACAAAGCATTGACCCACTTTCAGGAGGCCGCACTCTTTTGAGCTTTTCCAGTAATTCATTCTCTCTTTCAGCCAACTCCACCCTGTTAGAATGCCAATAGTTAGGACTGTAATGTGGGGCATGGTGTAGTTGTTGGCAAACTGCTAAGGCCTGTGGGCCAAATCTAGCTCACAGTCTGTTTTTGTAAATAAAGTTTCATTAGCACATACCTATGCTTATTCATGTGCTTATTGTCTATAGCTTCTTACATGCCACAAAGACAGATTGGAGTAGTTGCAATAGAGACAGTGAACCTGCAATGCTGAAGATATTTACTATGTAGTTCTTTATGAAAATGTTTGCTAATCCCTGCTGTAGAACAAGTTGCTTGCTTTTAAGAGGATTACTTTGATCTTTTTGCTTTTCAGGTGAAGCATTTCTGGAGCACCTACTGTGTGCCAAGTACTGTGCTAGATGTTTTGTAGAATAAAAGCACAGGTCACACATGGTGGCTCATGCCTGTAATCCCAGCAATTTGGGAGGCCAAGGTGGGTGGATCACTTGAGATCAAGAGTTTGAGACCCAGCCTGGCCAACATGGCAAAACCCCGTCTCTACTAAAAATACAAAAATTAGCTGGGTGTGGTGGCACATGCCTGTAGTCTCAGCTACTTGGGAGGCTGAGACAGGAGAATCACATGAACCTGGGAGGTGGAAATTGCATACAGTCGAGATCATGACACTGCACTCCAGCCTGGGCAACAGAGCAAGACTCTGTCTAAAAAAAAAAATTAAAAGCACAGATATGAAATGCAATTAAATTTTTCATGTGGTAGGATAAGAATGACGTGCAAATTTAGGTAAGACAAGGGAATAACATGGGTGCTTAGAAGATACAGACAATAAGCATTGTTCCAGACGACAAAGAAACTAGTTTCAACAACAGCAGGGATTAGGATTTTACTTTCTTTTCAAACGAGGAGAGAAAAGATTGCCATCCTCCTGTATGTATGGAGAAAATAAAAACTGAACACAGTTATTTGTGCTTTAAGTTCAGCCTGTTGGACTTGATATATTTTCAAGGAAAGCAGGGAAAAAAGATGAAGGTCAGGAAAAAGGCAGTTTTGGATGATCATCTATTCATGTATCCATTTACCCATCAATATTTGAGTGCCCCTCTTCCAGGCATGGTATGACATGCTGGGCATAGACACTAATTGTGGCAGAGGAGGTTCCTGCCCCCAGAAAACTTTTATTCTGGTGGGTGACACAGGGTGAATAGATGCAATACCTGCTGCCAACTCAGCAGACTAACAAGGATTTTTATCTGAATTCAGAAGAGGAGTTAGGAGGATCTTTAAATAAAAGTGCAAGGAGAATGTGTTGAAGATTCAGGAGAGTGGAGAGTTTGAGAATATGCGTTCAGGATCCCTGCCTGGGTTACATTGGGTGACCCTTTAGGGGCTGCAACTCCCCTTTTGGGGAAGTTACTGAGTGTTTCAGTTTCCTCATCTTTAAACTGGGATGATAATAGAATGTACTCATAGGACTGGTGTAAGCATTAAATGAGCCACGTCTGCAAAATGCTTAGTGCTTGGCACATAGTAGGTGCTATATTGTTTACCAATAGGAGAACCAACTTGACCCTTTGTTTTTACTCTGAAACTGTCCACATTTTAGTTATTTATCTTTTGTGATAGTTCCAATAAGACAAGTGAACAAGTCTAAGAAGAGAGAAATGTTTTGCTCTTTGTTTATATTTTAAATGCATATACTTGGTCATAAAATCAAGCTAGCAAGAAGTTATAATTTAATTAGCATGCCATTGTTTCTCTACTTTATATGGAATAATTAATTTTATGTATACAAGACTGCTACTTCCAAAGATCTCAAAATATTTTCTTTGAAAAATGCAATTTTCCACTGAAATATGAAGAATAGAAAGCCAAATTATAATAATCATCATGAAATATTTATCAAACAGTTATGATATACCAGTCACAGAAAGTGGTCTTACAGATTCTGGCTGGGCACGGTGGCTCACAACTGTAATCCCAGCACGATGGGAGGCTGAGGTGGGCAATCACCTGAGGTCAGGAGTTCGATAGCAACCTAGCCAACGTGGTGAAAACCTATCTCTACTAAAAATACAAAAAATTGCCGGGTATGGTGATGCACACCTGTAATCCCACTTGCTCGGGAGGCCTGAGGCATGAGAATCGTTTGAACTCAGGAGGTGAAGGTTGCAGTGAGCCGAGATCATGCCACTGCACTCCAGCCTGGGTGACTCTGTCTCAAAAAGAATAATCATAAAATAAAGTAAAGTGGTCTTGTATATTCATTAACTCTTTTCCTTAATTATAGAAATCCATAAAGCTGATATTTTATCCCCATTATTCAAATGAGAAAGCTCAGATGGGCAAATAGCTCAGATTCTATTCATAAATCACACTAGGCATGAGGTAGGACTACTTCCCAGGGCTGCCTGACTCCAAAACATGTAGTCTTTCCTCTCCCTTAAGTGTGGTATGGTCTCAAGGACACATATACTGAAAGGCTGACGTTTAGAACACCTACTACATCTTTCAAAAAGAAAGCATTAGTAGGCAA
Source organism: Macaca fascicularis (assembly GCF_037993035.2). Lineage (NCBI taxonomy): Eukaryota > Metazoa > Chordata > Mammalia > Primates > Cercopithecidae > Macaca > Macaca fascicularis. Next base: position 59,443,768 of record NC_088384.1, on the reverse strand, counting down.
AATTGTAAAATGTATCATGTTATCAGTCATAAAAGCATTACATATTATAGAAATTTTGAAGTTTAGAATACTATGAAATAGCTATATGTTAACCATTACCATAGCTACTAGAAATATCCATTTTAATTATTTTACTTTCAAAATTTCTTTTTATACATACACATACACTTCTAAATGATTTCCTACTCTGTTATATGTTAGACTTTTAACATGTCATTAAGAGTTGTATAATATTATTTCAAAGTCTACATAGAATATTTGTATGGCTATAGTATAACAACACTTAAGCAGATATCTTGAGTGTTTGTAAGTTTTTACAAATATATATATATATATATATATATATATATATATATATATATATATATATATATATATATATATATATATATGAGTTTTGCTCTTGTTGCCCAGGCTGGAGTGCAATGGTGTGATCTCAGCTCACTGCAGCCTCTGCCTCCTGGGTTCAAGCAATTCTCCTGCCTCAGCCTCCTGAGTAACTGGAATTACAGGTGTCCACCACCATGCCTGACTAATTTTTTGTATTTTTAGTAGAGATGGGGTTTCACCATGTTGGTCAAGCTGGTCTCGAATTCCTGAACTCAGGTAATCCACCCGCCTCAGCCTCCCAAAATGCTGGGATTACAGGCGTGAGCCACTGTGCCCAGCCTAATTTTGTAATAAAATTCTGATGCAGTTTTTCAGTCTTTTATTATTTCCTTAAAATAAAATGACTAGGTTTAAGGGTAAAATTATTTTAAAATTACTGATATGTATAGACAGATTGTTCTCCAGAAAAAATACAACTAAGTCAATGTTAACTTAGCTAAAGCCCTATCTGAAAGGAAAAACATCTATATACTTTTCCCGCTTAACCATTAGGCACCTTACTGATTTTCAGGTTATACTTGGCACCGAACTGAACAATACAAAAATATTTTGAGCAACATGTCACTCACCTTCTAAATTTAAACGATATATGATCCAAGATAAAATCATTCAATCTGTGATTCCTACACTCAAAAATGTTTGCTTGCCCATCATTTTCAAAAAGAAAAATAATAAAGATGGGTACTAAAAGTAAAAATTTGGCTGGGCACAGTGGCTCACACCTGTAATCGCAGCACTTTGAGAGGCAGAGGCAGGCGGCTCACCTGAGGTGTTCAAGACCAGCCTGGCCAACATGGTGAACCCTCGTCCCTAGTAGTAATACAGAAATAGCTGGGGTGGTGGCACATGCCTGTAATCCCAGCTACACAGGAAGTTGAGGTGGGAGAATCGCTTGAACTCAGGAGGGTGGACATTGCAGTGAGCTGAGATCATGCCACTGCACTCCAGCCTGGGCAACACAGAGAGACTCCATCTCAAAAGATAAAAAATAAAGTAATAAATAAAGTAAAAATTTTAGTCTTTGCATGTGTTCCTGAGTGAGTGGATGTGTGTGTGTGTGTGTGTGTGTGCGTGCGCGCGCGTGTGTGTGTTGGGGGAGGTTGAAGTGTGGTAATGTGAAGTATTCTCGGGAGTTTCCTAAAATCATGAAATCTATGAACATGACAAGCATGCTGGGTATAAAGGCAACTCCAGCAACACAGTGGCAGCCAAAGTTTTTTATAGGAAAAAAATCTGCTTCTTAAAATGTAGAAATTATTATCAAAGCAACATTTTTATAATTTTACACTTTATTAAATTAGTGCTTATAGCTTGGAAATAGATAATCAAGTTCTGGACCATGTAGCACTGAAGCACTAGTGAGAGCTGATGATGTCAGAGGAGGACCTTTGCCTTCCGTGACAACAAAAGCAGGAAGAGAGAGAAGCAGAGACAGAAGAGTGAGTGATTCAGTCACACTGATGGCTCTAAACAGAGAAAAGCCTAAACAACACTCTTAGGAAGGGAGGATGAACTTTCTTGGCCCAAAATCCTGGTCTGGCTCCTTGAAAGTTCTTGAACCAAGTTCTAGTTTCTAAAAAGCTCATTGCATATTTAGAGTTTGGTTATGTTTCTGAGGGTATTTGTAAAGTTCGTTGGGTTTCTTTGAGACCTATATTATGGTAAATCTCCATTACTTGACACAATCTGAGTAAGTTTTTGATTTTTTTTTGTTACAAAAATAAACTAATAAAGCAAAATGATTTCTGAGGGATCTGAAGTATCAGATGTTTCCACATCATGTGATACTGGATCATTAGGAAGACTGAACAAAGAAACAAACAGAAGAACAGCCACTGAGCATGAAAAAGAGAAAAACATTGATCCTGTTTCATAATGGGATTGCTGTCTTCCTAGAAAGACAAAGTCACTTGAAAGAATCTTTTTCAAGTTAAAATCATGAGTGTATTAATATTATGGCACATTTCCTGGCCTCTTCCTATCTGAGCACCTGAGAACCATATAGAGATTCGACAGCAGAAACAAAAAATGACAGGACTATGAATCTTTCTGTTATCCGTGAGCGTAATGTGGGCTCTATGAAAGGATGGTAAGAGGCTCTGATCCCACTTGAAATTAAGACAGTAATTAAGCACCAAAATAAAGGCAACAATTGAGAAGAAAATGTTCTCTAGTGGAAAATTATCAGTAGTTCAATTTGTATTGATATAAATAATGTTCCTCAACTTCTTTTGAATGATATATAATCTTTTAATGGCCAGGTGATTAGTGGATGGAAAACTAATGCTTTATTCATTGAAGAGGTTCAAATAAGCAAGGATCATCTTCCATGGTTGAAAATGAAAAAAAAAAATCAATATTGGTGTGTTTAAGACACTCTTTTCCACGTTTTTTGAAATAACTTTGTCTCATAAAAGACAAATATTTTATTCTAGGAAAAAATTCTAAGACCTTTTACTACAAATAGTCTGAAAAATATTAAACCTAGGTACCACTGTCTGCCTACTGAGCCTCCCTGAAATAAAAAAGTACATGTTGAAAATGAAAGTTTATTATTAGAATAAACTACTGTTAGTCAAAATGCAGCTAATCAGAATTTTTAGTTAATTTAAGAAATTAGTTCTAGTACAAAAAAGCAGGGTACACAGTCACATAAAGACACACCTCCAGACATCACCTCCCCCACATGAAAAGATATGGGTGGTATATTGATTAATGGATGACTATTAATATATAACTAAATATTTATATCACTAAAATATAAAATGAATTAAAGAAAATACTCTGTCTTATGGTATGATCAAGGACATAATATGAGCGAGTGAGCAAAATTAAAAAACAAGATGCTACCAGATTACCAAATAAGCAGTGTCGATACCTGGTTTTTATACTGGACTTGAAACACATCAAAAATAGTGTGCTAATATTAGCAAAATTCCTAAAGGAAATGATTGTCTTTTTTTTAAACAAAAGCACTTAAGACTTTTAGAAAATAATCATTCAGCTGGCCTCCCAAATATTTAGGAAAATAAAGTGAAGACATGAATGCTAGGAAACACAAGAAAGAAAATTGAAAAGGAAAAAAGAAATTTTTAAAAATGAAATAAATTAGAATTACAGCTAGCCTGCTTAAAATTGCCTACCAGAGTGTTTGATACAAGAACCAAGTTTTTGGTCATGTATGACTTGGTGGAAGTTTAATGTCTTAAATATAAGCGACAAACAATATTCTATGTGAAGACGTGAACAAAACACAACCTGTATCAACCACATACTGGGTCATCTCTTTCTTACTCTTCTACATCTAAACCCAAAATAATAATATAGTCCCCTGTAGTGTCTTTTCTTATCCAATAGAACTTTATCCATATACCAAACTGTACACAGGAAACTGGACTTGGTAAAATACTTTATGTAGGAGAAGGAGGAAAGCAGCCCCCACCTCAGTTATCTAGCAGTTTCACTTAATTGGGCAGTCCTCCTCCTCTTGGTGTTCTAAGCAACATCTTGCAGTATACAAATATTGATTATGTCCTTAACTGGTTGATCTTACTTGTCCGAAAGGTAGTGAGTTAAAGTAGATACTTTGTAAGGTCTGTAAAAAATCATAGTGTTTTAGAAGTGTAAGGTTGATCTCCCTGTTGGAAAGATAATGGGTTAAAGTGGATAGTTTATAAATTCTCTAAAAGTCATAGTATTTTAGAAGTGTAAGTGTATTTGAGAAAGGGTAACCAGTTATTAGCATCATTAACTCCGTATTATACTTGATCCAATATATTGAAGATAGTTGCCTACAATGGCACAACTATCACATTTCTTCAAATATAAGAGGTACACAGATTTAAAACAAAGAAACAAAACTGCCGCTTGAGAAGCAGAGAAGACTTGTTAAGAGAGCCAGTGCTGCCTATGCCTTTGAAAGTAAGCCTTGCAGAGAGGGTTCATCCAATCGTCAATGCAGTTCATTTTCCTGGCAGAACCACAATTCTATGTTAACTTAAAATTGTAATGGAAATGTACATTCCCGTTAAGTTTTCTTCAAAAACTTCCATTAGGAGACGACTTTGCATTAAAAGGTTTTATGGAGAAGACAGCATGCCGCATGCCAGGCAAACCAAAGGCCATAGAAAGTGTCAGATCCTTCAGAGTAGGTCTGCAAATTCTCAGACTGTTTTGTGATTGATCTATGTGTCACAAAAGACTCTCACTTAGACATAGAGCATCTGTTTGTCAAAAGCGTTTTGCTGGTGTACCAAAAAAGCTATTTAACTTACTTTTTAGAAATACATAATTAAATCAAAAAGACAAATGAAAGTATACATTTTACCAAATAGGAAATGAAGAGGAAAGCCTGAAATCGTTCAATATAACATCACTTCTAAAGCAGTTGAAAAGGTAAAGATTTATAATTTGGAAGACTCAAAAACAGATTGGCCCTGTAAACCTTTAAAAATAATGTATAAGATTAGTTAGATTATATTCTTGGGGAATTTTTAGATAATGTTGCTACAGAAAATAAAAATGGTAGCCATGTAATGAATGTCATAATCAGCTAAAGAACCAGTTCTCTTCCCCACCACTACCTCCCCTCTCCTGATGCTGTTATTAAATCGAGGGTGAATTTTACATCAAATAGTAATTTAGGATTAGAGAAAATAGTAATTGATGATAAAGCGGGAACTAGAAATTCAGGGCTTCAAATTTCACATCCAGTGAACTGCTAAAGACTTTAATAGCTACTCTGTATTTGCAAAGAATCATATATACATATCTGACACCTCTGATGAGACATTGTAAGAAATCATTGCTATTTTTTAAACACACTTTTGATGTTTGCTGAGTTGTATTTATTAGTATTCTGATGCACAGAGCTAGAATTGGAGAAATTATCTCTTTCCATGTTTCTGGAAAGGCTTGCACCATCTCAGAACAGTTTTGTATCTAAAATAAGAAAAAAAAATGGACTCCACAGTTCAACATAAAAATGGAAGTTAGTGATTTTCAAATATTACATCTTTCTCTATGATAGCTATCATTACCTTTTGATTTCCCTCTGTTGTTTTTATATATATATATATATATACACACATATATACAAAATATTTTGTTATATATATATATATATCCAGTACTACAGCGTTCAATATGATAGGAACTAGCCATATGTGGCTGTACATATTTAAATAATTGAAAGTAAAAATTTTGTTCCAGCTGAGGCAGGAGAATGATTTGATCCTGCGAGGCAGAGGTTGCAGTGAGCCAAGATTGCACCACTGCACTCCACTGGAATGAAGCTAAATAGAATAGAACTTACTTTCTTAAAATAAAACTTAATTACTTTCTTAAAATAGAACTTACTTTCTTTATTGGAAACAAAAAAAGACTTAAGATAAACTTTTGAGTTTTCTGAAATGCCCAATTTGTCTTCTACAGTTTCCACCACACATTACAGACCATGCTCAGAGAACAGGAGCTTGTGGAAAGAACGATTGTCTAAGTACCAGGAAACCTGAGTGTTAGATCCACTTTTGTAGTAGAAATTACTAGTGCTCACCCATATCTGGTTCTCTTCTACTCTCTGGACACATGAAATATACATTTCTCGGACCCTGAATAAGGATCATATTATATTTCTGGCTGGTAGACTGTAAGCGGAATTTATACATGTCGTTTTTGAGCTGCAGCTATGACTGGTCTGGCAACACTTTCACATTCTCCACCTATCACAGTGATTCTGAAAGGCACGTGTAGAGATGATGAAACTGCAAGATGGAGAATGCAAAGGTCTATAAAGTAATGTCTTGGAAAAGAGCTGCCCTAGAAAACTACTCAAATTTCAGCAGACTTTGCATTAACAAGAAACTCTTTTAAGGGCTAAGCCACTGTGTGTTACAGTTTATATGTTACACAGTGTAACCTATCCCACCCTGACTACGTAGATTTCCAGTGCCTAGATAAAGAAGTCACTGTTTTTCCCTATGCTCTGACTTCATGCATCTTAATGAAGAAATTGAACTTCCTTGCCTCAAATGACTCTTTTAGGGTATACATTCATTCTATAATTCTTCTCTAATGCCTGCCCTACTTACCTTGCAGATTTGCTGAGAGGGTGCTTTGAAACAGCAGTTGCATGGACCTTCCCATTGCATCCTTATAAACAAAATATTTTGTCAAAGTTGACGGTTTCCAAAAGAGTTCTTGCTATTTCTGAATTAAGCATTTGGAGTGACGTCAGTTTTAATTTTTAATTTGGCTATGTGCAAATCTTTATCCTTTTCAGTCAGAAAATTTGAACAGACTTTTCTCCTTGGTTTGCCAGTATTCAAAAGCACAATTTTGAGAGTGCAAAGAAGCATAACTGACTTAACAAGTCTGCAGACTTGTTAAGTTCTGCTCTCATTCTTCTTGACCTGCTTCTCTTCATCACCCAGTTGTGAATCTTACCTCTTGGTCTTTAGCTAGTATCCTGATTCTACAGATTAGCCCTGCCCAAAAGTGCCTGCCTGATAGTCACTGCCATGACTTGCAGGCATGCTTCTGTAATAATGCACACATACGGTCTTGATAGAAAAGAATCTGCTAGATCCATCACACTCAGTGATGATTACAGAGACAGACTGAAGATCAGAATATCACCTTGGAAGTCACAGGTTAGAAAATAATAGCTGGTTGGTGAGAATATTTAATGATTTGCATCCAGACAACTTAAGACTCTAGTTTTGAATCTGCCACTTCCTATCAGGGCGACTTTTGGCAAGTTACTTAATTCTGTAAACTTCAGCTCTCTTCTGTGTAGAATGAGTTAATAGAAAGTACATTATAGTGTAGTTGAGAAAATAAGACAGCTTATATAAAGGACCCAGAATAATGCTTGGCTCCATAACTAGTTACAAATGCCAGTTTTCTCATTTATCTTAGATGAGAGAGGTAAGGGAAGATTATAGAGGGTACTGACCAAAGGGAAAGGCCTGGATAGAGGGAATTATAGGAGTAAAGCTATCATAAAGTCCCTGAATATCGAAAAGAGAAAGGAAGAAGAAAATTTATAATTCTAGTCTAAATAAAAATGATAATTCTTATACATTATCTATTGATAATTTTGCTCTACACTAGCACTACACTATTTTTATCCAGAATGATGTTTAAAATTTCTTCCATTGGACTCATACTTTTTACAGATTTTTCCCAGTTGAGTTTCAGGTAGAGTAGATCTGAGAAATAGAGAAAGCAAATATCATTCTTTTTTTAAAAAGGAGTCCTAGAGAATCTAAAGATTTTTTGATTGTTCAGTAGTTAGTATCCAGACCATTAGAAAAACTCAGGTCTTAAACAACTAGTCAATAGACTGTTCGCACCTGTAAAGCCTTCTTTTCACTTGGTGTGGTGGTGTGTTGATCATCAGGTACGCAGATTAACAAGACAATTCCTTCTCTCAGGGGGATGAAAATTGGCTAAGAAAAAAAAAGATTTTTTCAGTCCAGCTTGTTAAATACTATATTGGAGATAAGCAAAGCTGTCAGTGGAACTCAGACATGGGGCACTTAAGCTATCAATGAAGAAGTGTTCCTGTGCGCATTCGTGAGATGGAGGTGGGAAGTCAGACAAGTCTTTCTGGTAGAGATATTCCCTAGCTCTGTCCAGCTAGTTTAATATTAGTTGGCTTCTCACATTTGAGTGAGGTTTATGATCATCAAACTTCTGGCCTCCATTTGGAAGGGTATGAACAATCAGTTTGTGCTTCTAAGCTTGATTCCTTCAGACTTTAAGTGTTTTCAGTTTCATGAGAACTTTGTTAAAATGCAGATTCCTCCTAAATGTTTAGCCTTATCAGTCAGCACCATGTTGGGAATGAATAAGCATTGCAGGATGTCTAAAGGAAGAGAGTTAAGAAAGAGGTTCAAGCAAGGAGATGGTGGTAATTGGAAAGATATACAACAGTTCCAAAGACAAACTGTATTAACTTCTCTTTGTGGACCAAGGTTAGGCAAGACTTCTGTCAACCAGTTCAGGGAATCTTTGGCTCAGTTCAACCCTACCTTCTCTATAATAAAAGCTAAGAAAAGTAAAGAGTTCATAAGTTCAGAGCATATTAATTAGAAAGGATTAAAGCCCATCAATCTATTTTTGTATTTGATAGCAGCCCTCATTGAGGCTTGTGGGACAATGATCAGGTTCTTATTGAGCCCAGCAGAGAAGGAGGACCCAATCTTGGTTTATTTCTCCCCCTACCCTCTTTAGTGCTTTTTTTTCCCTCTTAAATTGCCCTTTCCTTTGTTTGGTTCTTCATCTTCTTTGACAAGGAATTTAAAACCCTCAGAAAGAAAATTTAAAAAATAATTTACAGTAAATATTAATGACTTAATATGTCACGTCTAAATAAATTGTTAATGACTAAATCAGCACAACAATAATGTTCGTAATTTGAACGGTGGAAGCCATAGACTTTAGCCTATAGGTAAATCACCCCTCTGCGCACTCATATAAAAGGATAGGCCCAACAAAAGTAATGAAACTGGGCATTAAAATGGGATCTTGGCCTTGAGACACGAGGAAAAGAAAATATATTTTTTAAATGAGTTGACGGATGTCTGTATTTCTACCAAGTCACTGATGTTGGAAAGCCAAATGAGAAAAGAAAAGAAAGTTTTTATCTAAAAACTGTGAGCCCCTTTAAATTATCAGGCCCAGAGAGGCAATAAAATGTGACAACAGTCACATCTTACTTCCCGTCTATGCTAAACGATTACCTCTTGAAGCCACTTGCTCCATAGGCTCTAGATTAACTGATGCCAAGTAGCCATAAAATGCCACACACTGGACACCATAACTCATAACCTATAGTTTAATAATGTATAATCAGGCAGTAATCAGTGTTATCTCTGTATTGTCCAATAGACTGCCAGGATGACTAAATAGTAGAAAGAGAGCTTTATTGTCAGTATCAGTTTGCAAACCAGGAAGAGGTATTCTCTGGCATGTACCTAAGGTGCTCTCTCTTCAAAGAGTTAAAAGGCAGGCTGATTTTTATACCTCACAGGGTCTGTATTACACAGTAGACTCATACATACTCAGCAGGTTTGGGGGGTATGAGGAGAGTCAAGCACATGCACAAGGGGTAAACATATATGTAACACACATCCCGTGTTCACTTTTAGGTGGAGTTTTAGCATTAAAATAAGGTGGTGGAATTTGGCTCTTTACGTCAAAGGCGAACTTTAGGAAGCACAAAGACAGTTTGTGTGCAGCCTCTAAAAGCTGACTGAAGTTGGATTAAAGTCTGGAGTTGCTTAAGAGGAAAGAATGTTTGTAAGGCCACTCCCCTGTCCAATCAGAGTTGTAGTGATCTGGGTTATAAATAAGAGGTATAAAGGGAATGACAGTTTGCCTGATAGCTCCTGTTGTGAGGAAGTTTTGCAAGAGTGAGGTGTTTTGTTTGTTTGTTTGTTTGTTTTTTGAAGCTGTAGGAATTTAAGTGGCCATGCCCAGCTGAACTCTGAATTCTGGGCCCATAGATAATATTTATTTTCTTAACCTTGAGGTCTATCTTAGTTGATAAAGGACCATCTAGTTTGGTTTCTCAGATCACATTTGTAAACCAACGAAACTTCCTGTCAAACAACTTTGTATCAGCCTGCTCTTTGTTCCCTTTTACCTTTGAAAACCTGCTTGTCACAAGCCAAATGCAGCATTTCCCAGGGCAACTTGGAAATGTGTCCCAGCCATTGTCCTTACTTTGGCTCAAGTGAACTCTTCCATTAAAATTGTATTTGATGCCTCGGCTTCTTTAGGGGGACATAAGTCATTTCTAACTCCTCTCTATCCACCGCTATGGACATTCAAACTCTTACCATGTTCTTCCAATTTTGAGTCTGACATGCTGCTTGAATCAGTTTTTCACCACTTTGCATCACCTACCACCTCTGATCTGCATCAAGCTGTCTTCTGCTCAAATCAGTAGAATAGTTCCTTACATGATCCTTCCTACCTTTAGCCTTGGCTCCCTTAGATCCATCTTCCCCAAAGTTTCCAGGTTTCAAAGGCAACATCTGATGATGCAAATTCTCCTTCAGTAGCTCCACATCTTCTTTAGATGATGCTCACAGCTTCTCCCCATTGCACCTAAAGCTTTTCATAGAATGATGATGAAGATGGCTAATTTTTACTGAGCATTACTATGTTCCAGATACATTGCATTAGATCTTTTCATGGGCATTACTGAATCTCTTAAAATAGTCCCCTAGAATAGATGTGATTATCCTGCATATGTCTCTTTTACAGAAGAAGAAACCACTTTCAGAGTTTATTTGCCAGGCTAGTAAGTGTTGGAAAAGAGATTTGGTCCCATGCCAGTCATTAAGCCTTCCCCTGAACATGTGCTCACAACTAGTATATTACACTTCCCTGCATCTCCTAAACCGAAATGACAAACCAGAACATTTTAGAGACCCAATGTGTAAAAATAATTGAATGGAAGTGATTTCAGCAAAAGTTCTTCTCTAATTCAGTTGGGAAGAGCTAAACTAGCCAGCCGTAAGGTTCAGATGAACCGGCGATCTCCTCATACTGATGTCCAATGCCCCACTCCCCAAGGTAAATAGCAATAAGGAATGGATTTCCTGACCTCCTTAACTTGTCATAAAATTAACACTTTTATTTGTTGTGGAATGACACTTTTAATACTTCTTTTGTAGAAGAAATCCAGGTTTCCTAAAAGCCACTGAGAAATAAACATTTTAAGTTAGGCCTGGTGGCACTGCACTTAAATCAGTAGTTGAATTTCATCATATTCATTTTTGCACTGAAATATTTGTTTCTGTAGCTATTGAAAAATTTTACTTTGCTTTTTTTTTCTTTAAATGATTTCTTATTTCAATTATGGAAACATAGAAAATAAACTTTCTGAAACCTGTATCTGCCAGAAATAATCATGGAAATCATTGGGCATGCCAATTGCAATGGTTTAACATCAACTGAAGGCCCTTGAAGCAGCCACCTGTGTCTTGAATTGTGCAGGAAAAACGTTTCAAGAATAGCTCATTTTTCCTGGAAATATTTCACAAAAACTCATCCTATTTTATGGCTGCATAGTATTCCATGGTGTATATGTGCCACATTTTCTTAATCTAGTCTGTCACTGATGGACATTTGGGTTGATTCCAAGTCTTTGCTATTGTGAATAGTGCTGCAATAAACATACGTGTGCATGTGTCTTTATAGCAGCATGATTTATAATCATTTGGGTATATCCCCAGTAATGGGATGGCTGGGTCATATGGTACTTCTAGTTCTGGATCCTTGAGGAATTGCCATACTGTTTTCCATAATGGTTGAACTAGTTTACAATCCCACCAACAGTGTAAAAGTGTTCCTGTTTCTCCACATCCTCTCCAGCACCTGTTGTTTCCATCTCACACCAGTTAGAATGGCAATCAGTTATTTCTTTTTAGCCAAGTTTAAGGAGAACCAAATAAAGTTGTCAGCTATTAATTTATTTAAAAAAAAAAACAACTTTTTATAACAAAGACATTTTTATTTTATACATAAAAATAAAAAGTTCATAAATTCTCATTTCTTAAAAAAAAATTCTTTTCCCATCCTTTAATTTGCTTAAATGTGAAATTTCCATGCTTGGATTTATAAACCACAACAAAATCAAAACAAAAAGATAAAAATTAATGTTGAACCTACACAGTATTAAACACTATCCACTGTAAAACACACACATTGAAAAATAATTTCCTTTTATTGCATTTCACATAATTTTACCCTGCTTAAAACATTTATCAAAATTTCTAATTATAATTTATGATGAATTGCATACAAACATTAATTGAAACTAAAATTCAAAATTTTCTAGCTTTTTATTCTAAGATCATTTTAGACATTACAAATGTTGCAAAAATAGTAAATATAAATCTTGTGTATCTTCTCAGCTTTCTTAATGTTAACCTCATGCATCACCACAAATGCAGTAATAAAAATCTAGAAATAAATATTGACTTAACACTAAGCAACAGATATTATTCAAGTAGCTCCCTCTATCTGACTCATTCTTTTTCTGGTCTAAGATCTAAATCCTGGTCACACATTGCATTCAGTTAGCACATGTTCCAAGTTACCTCTAATTTGGAAGAGGTCCTCATTCTTTCTTTGTCTCCCATTATCTTAACACTGCTAAGGAACATAGATAAGTTATTTTCTAAAGTTTTCCTAATTGGGGTTTTTATAATACGTCTGCATGATTAAATTCACGTTATGCATTTGGGACAGTAAAATAATAGAACTGACGCTGCATCCTTCTCAAAGCATTGTATCAGGAGGCACATGATGTTAATGTGTTTTATTATTGGTGTTTTATTTTAAAATGTTAATATGCAAATATCTTTGGAAATACTTATAATGAAAAAATTAATGATCAATTGAAATGTACAAGGGGTGGATACGTAGTTTTTCAAAATACTTGTAAAAATGTTTTAAGATCATAGTGTAGACAAATTTTTAGATATTTATAATGTGAAACAGATGTTGGATGCAGAAAAGGGTGTGGTCAAGATAGTTTTAAAAAATATTTAAAAATATGTTTACTTATAATTTATTTATTTTTTATTTTTTGTATGTTTCACATATATTACCTTTATCAATAATTTCATATATTAACTCCATTAACATTTTTAATAAACTGTTTTTAAAGATTTACTTTTTACATGAATAAAACTTTTTTGCTATTGGGAAGATACCTGTTTCCTAGTGGGAATAATGCAATAAAAGGCAGAAATCCATTATTTTAAATCATTACTTATAAGAAACAAAATTGTCTATTAATATGTTATATCCACAAAGTAGAATTTTATACGTTTTAAAAAATCATTATAATGGTTGACATATGTTGTTTACTATTTATGTTTAGTGAAAACACAACATTTCAAAATAACATGCAGAATATTAGTATACTTTTTAAGCCTGTATGTGTGTTTGCTTAGAATAACTTATAGAAAATGTTACTGTATTATAAAGTTTAACAATGAATCTCTCTGCATGTTTAACACATGTAGTTGTCATAGTATTTTGTATTCTCAGTTTGAAAATTCAAAATAAGAAGCAAAGCCTTAATGCTAGTTAAAAATAGAATATTTAGACTCTACTTGGATATCTACATGTATGTATTAAATGTTCCCAATGAAAACACAAATATTTTTCAAATGGTAAGCATTTTCTTTCATCTAAAGAACATTAAATATTCAGATACATTATCCAGGTGTATATAGAAACAACAATCAATAGAGTAACTTTATACCCACCAAGTATTTTAGGTACATTAATTAGGCAGCAGTTATGTTTTTGGTGCGGAGAATACAAAGAAGAATGTTACATAGTTAACAGTAAGAGGAGGCCCAGACTTACATTACACAATATGCCTCAATGGACTAGATGCTGTGATAGACTTAACTAGAATTCAAATATTCTTCTGTGGGCTTCACACACATTAGCTTATTTAGTTTTCTTACGATGACACTTAACAGGTAAGTAAATAATACTTACATTTATTCATCATAAAACCAGAGTTCAGAGAAGTTAAGTGATTTTCTTCATTTCACTGGCTACAAAATGGTAAGGCTATAATTTTAACCTAGATCTTCAAATTAAAACATACACACTTATATTTGAATAACATTTTTATCTGTATTCCTGAAATCTGGCTACTGTTCATTTTATGAATGATGGTTTTTGGATGATTACCTACATATTCAATACTCATATTGATGTTAGTAGTCCTTTGTTTCTTTAACATAAAAATTTTAAATGAAAACATGACATAATATTTAATGTTTTTAACAGTCATAAATAAATAAATGGAGTCAATTTTTGGACTTTCCACATTTAGTATTTTTCCTTCATTACTTCATTGTAGTATGAGTGTACTCCCGGCATAAAACCCATAATATTTGGTTTATTTTTTGGTGACTCTATGAGCGCTTTGGGGGAGGGGTTACTTCATATTAATCTCTTTCTTTTATCGTTTAGATTACTCTCTGGCATGCATTATATGCTCAAAAGTTGTTAAATATTTGAATGGATCCCTAGGACCTAACTACATTACATTATTACCAACAAAACCTTAAAGGCTTAGTGATGTTCCCTATGTCTAGTTCAATTTCAAATTACATGCTTTATTAAAAGAGACCCTAAAATGTGTGTTTCTTGAAAGATTTTCCTTGATTTACTATCAAAATTATTATTTAACTTATTATTGTATTTTATAATTATATCCTTGTTTTCTTAATTTGAACTTCTTGGTTAAAATCTTAACTGTTACAAATATTTTAAACACTGGCATTACATGATAATATAATTCATTATCATGCAGATGTTAGAATATATCAGAAGTCAAATTATGGCTCAAGTAGGCCAACTACAATTGAAAGTGAATTTATCCTACAACGCACCCTTCAACACCAAATTTACAAAGGGAGTATCTTGTAGCTATGAGCACATTTGAGTGGATTCACATGATATATTCTTTATCTAATTGGCAATTCAAATGCACTTCCAAATACAGGTGCTTGGAGATTGTAGTTTTGGAAACCCATTGCAAAATATAACCCTTGATTACTTTCATTGTTTAAAAAAAGCAATCCAGTGTAAGCTAACACATTTTTTCCCAGTAAAGAAAGCCTAGGGAAAGTAATTTTATTGACCTAAAAGTAATGTGTGTCCATGAGGCAAGAAAATAATTATTTTTTCAAATAATTATTCTGGGAAACAGAGAAGAGATTAAATTTAATACTCCTCTTAAACGGGTCATGGAGTGGCATTAATAGGAGATCCAAAGAGACTTACGCTAATCTACTTTCTTGGCTAAAACTGAGGATATAAGAAAAGTGATTTCTAAAATAGATTTTATTCTCTAAATGTTTTGTTTTGAGGTGGTGTCTTGCTCTGTCTCCAGGGTGGAGTGCAGTGGCGTGATCTGGGCTCACTGCAACCTCTGCCTCCTGGGTTCAAGCAATTCTCCTGCCTCAGCCTCCAGAGTAGCTGGAACTACAGGCATGTGCCACCACGCCTGGCTCATTTTTTGTATTTTTTTAGTAGAGATGGGGTTTCACCGTGTTGGCCAGGATGGTCTCAAATTCCAGACCTCATGATCTGCCCTCCTCAACCTCCCAAAGTTCTTGGATTATAGGTGTGAGCCACCATGCCCGGCCATTTTTGTTTGTTTGTTTGCTTTGTTTTTGTTTTTGTTTTTGTCAGAATATACTTTATTCTTTTTTATTATACTTTAAGTTCTAGGGTACATGTGCACAATGTGCAGGTTTGTTACATATGTATACATGTTCCATGTTGGTGTGCTGCACCCATTAACTCGTCATTTACATTAGGTATATCTCCTAATGCTATCCTTCCCCCCACCCCCTCCCCTCTCCCCACAATAGGACCCAGTGTGTGATGTTCCCCTTCCCATGTCCAAGTTATCTCATTGTTCAATTCCCACCTATGAGTGAGAACATGCGGTGTTTGGTTTTCTGTTCTTGGCGATTGTTTGCTGAGAATGATGGTTTCCTGCTGCATCCATGTCCCTACAAAGGACACAAACTCATCCTTTTTTTATGGCTGCATAGTATTCCATGGTGTATATGTGCCACATTTTCTTAATCCAGTCTGTCACTGATGGACATTTGGGTTGATTCCAAGTCTTTGCTATTGTGAATAGTGCTGCAGTAAACATACGTGTGCATGTGTCTTTATAGCAGCATGATTTATAATCCTTTGGGTATATACCCAGTAATGGGATGGCTGGGTCAAATGGTATTTCTATTCTAGAACCTTGAGGAATTGCCACACTGTTTTCCACAATGGTTGAACTAGTTTACAGTCCCACCAACAGTGTAAAAGTATTCCTGTTTCTCCACATCCTCTCCAGCAGCTGTTGTTTCCTGACTTTTTAATGATTGCCATTGTAACTGGAGTGCAATGGTATTTCATTGTGGTTTTGATTTGCATTTCTCTGATGGCGAGTGACAATGTGCATTTATTTTTTCATGTGTCTGTTGGCTGTATGAATGTCTTCTTTTGAGAAGTGTCTATTTATATCCTTTGCCCACTTTTTGATGGGGTGGTTTGGTTTTTTCTTGTAAATTTGAGTTCTCTGTAGGTTCTGGATATTAGCCCTTTGTCAGATAAGTAGACTGCAAAAATTTTCTCCCATTCTGTAGGTTGCCTGTTCACTCTGATGGTAGTTTCTTTAGCTGTGCAGAAGCTCTTTAGTTTAATTAGATCCCATTTGTCAATTTTTGCTTTTGTCGCCATTGCTTTAGGTGTTTTAGACATGAAATCCTTGCCCATGCCTATGTCCTGAATGGTATTACCTAGGTTTTCTTCTAGGGTGTTTATGGTTTTAGGTCTCATATTTAAGTCTCTAATCCATCTTGAATTAATTTTTATATAAGGAGTAAGGAAAGGATCCAGTTTCAGCTTTCTGCTTATGGCTAGCCACTTTTCCCAGCATCATTTATTAAATAGGGAATCCTTTCCCCATTTCTTGTTTTTATCAGGTTTGTCAAAGATCATATGACTGTAGATATGTGGTATTATTTCTGAGGGCTCTGTTGTGTTCCATTGGTCTATATCTCTGTTTTGGTACCAGTACCATGCTGTTTTGGTTACTGCAGGCTTGTGGTGCGTTTTGTTTTGTTTTATAGAGAATATCACTATAGGTGATATAACATAAGATTTTATTCAGCCCTCTTACATTGTATTATCAGGTAGACATTAAGAAGCATGTGTTTGTTTACGGAGTTATGAGGGATTCAGTTTTGGACTCTGTCCCCCAAAAATACTAGGCTAGTTTTTGATGCCTCCCTTATTCTCTAGTGGCACATGGGAATTGTAGGTTCCAGGTCTTTCTCCTTAGGCGTTCTCTGTAGTCAGTGGTATCTGAGAACTTGGAACAAGCAGTACTCATTTTCAGGGCACCTTCAGGATTGCAGAATAATTTGCACAGTATTTTTCTGAGACAAGTAAGATTTCAGTATGAAATAGGTTTCAGTCTTTGCTTTGGTAGAATTCTTTTCAACACAAGTTTACTCTAAAAAATAAAGCTCTTTTCCCCCAAAAGTGCATAGTGCCATGACCCATTCTACTCTCCAAGGAGGCTGGTCCCTGTCAGCAGACACTCTTTGGAGAGCCACAGTCTCTCAGTCACAGTGACAACTTCTCCCATCCTCAATAATGGCCCTGGACTTATATGCAGAGATGCCAGGTGGCCATCAGGAACACGTGAACTTCCAGCCTCTCCTGCTCAGGAAACAGAGTCGTATTCACAGGGGTGATCCTTCCACATATTCTAAAGCCACTCCTTTGCTGTGACTGCCTGATACTGTGGTATGTGGCTGAGACACCGGGTGACTATAATTGGCCCATCACTATGACCCAGTCTGGGTAGCATAGTGCCAGCAGAGCCAAGGTCAAGGTCAGGTGAGGAGAGGAGTTGGTCGCAGCACAATTGAACCCCTTCACTGTTCATGTGTCAGCACTGAAAACAAACAGCAAATTTATTCCCTAAGTACTTCTATTGTCTAATTAAAAAGTTATACCTGATGTAAATGACGAGTTGATGGGTGCAGCACACCAACAAGGCACAAGTATACATATGTAACAAACCTGCACGTGATGCACATGTACCCTACAACTTAAAGTATAATAATAATAATTTAAAAAAAAATAAAATAAAAAAGATATATATTATAAAAAAAAAAAAAAAAGAAAAAGAAAATAGCAGGTTTGGAGGCCATACCTTCTGCCTATTCCAAAGTTCTCAAGTCACCCATGAAGTGATAGTGGCAATGCCTATTTATCCATGTTTCCCATGTTTGAATGTATGTTAAAGAATGAAAATCATAACTGGCATCCCCCAAAAGAGAGAACTCCTCAGCCTTGAACCTGCCATCCTGAATGGCCACTCTTTTTCTTCGTGAATCTAAGAGAATCTCTGCCTGTGGGGCTCTCCAGGGTAAACTGTGGGAGCCTGGGGTCCCTGACACTGTGCTGATCAGACTCTCCATCCTCAGCAGCTCCTTGTCCTCCTGAGAAGAACATTTGCATGGCCAGGACAAGGAGAAGGAAGCAGGGCAGGTGGGGCTCTCTGCTCCCTCAGCCCTGCTCCCTCAGGGAGCTGGTGAGACTCTCTGCTCCCTCAGGTGAGAGTGGACACCCCCCAGGCACAAGGGTCCTCAGGAGCACGATGCAGTTGGACAGACCCCTGCTGGTGACAGAGAGTGCTTCATGAAGACTTGCCCTGGGGCAGGAGCCCAAGAGCCAAGAGCTGCCCAGATGAGGCTGTGACCATGCCAGGAAAATGACCTCTCATAGGTGCTCCATCTCAACAGTGTTTCCAATCAAAACACGAAAGAGGATGATAGATTGGGGAAGAACAGTAATTCCAGGCACACTGGTTCTGCTTTTCCCTCGCCCACAGGAAACTGGGATTTGCCCGTGCATGTCCTCTCTCTCTCTCTTCTCTGCCTCTGTCGCTGTCTTTCTCCTTTGCTTTCCTATGGATTCGGTTTCTCTCTCTGTCTTTGTCTTTCTCTCACTCTTTCACTTTGTCTCTCTGTGTCTATTTCTGTCTGTCTCCTCTCATTCTGCCTTGCTCTGACTCTCTCTCTTTTTGCCTCTCTCTTCTTTTTTCTTCTTCTCTCTCTCACACACACACACTCTCTCTCTCTGCCTCTCCGTTTCACTCTCCCACTCTGTCCCTAGAATCTTGGCGACTGCCTGGGGTGGGGTGGGGTGGGGTGGGGTGGAATGTGGTAGAAGCGATGCTGTGTGGCCTCCAGAGCTGGGTCATAACAGGAGACACTCAAGTCGGCCTGGTCGTCTCAGTTCTCTCTCTCACTCACTCATGCTCTCTTCCCCCGCCCCCACCCCCCGCCCTAGCTGTCTGTTTTTGACTTTTTCTCAGTCTCTTCCTCTCCTTCTCTGTCTGCCTCTCTTTCTTCTTCTCTCTCCTTCCCTCTCTGTCTCTCTTTCTTTTTCTCTTTCCCCCTCTCTTTCTCCTTGATTATTCTATGTCACTCCCTCCCTCCCTTTCTGTCTCCCTCTCGTCTTCTTTATCTCCATCTGTCTCTCTTTCTCTCCTCTCTCTGGGAACTGTAGGTTCCATTTAGACATGGACAGCTCAGATGAGGGGGTGTGGAGAAAAGTAATGAAAGGTCACAGAGAACTTGGAGCGGAACCAGCTTTGAAAGACCAAATTCCAGGCCTGAGAATGTTGCATTGTATTAGTGCAAGGTTGTTAATAAGAAATTAGTGCTGACGGTTGAAAGAGTGGATGGGGGGAGATGGGGAAAAGGAAAATGCTCAGAGATGGTTTTCATACTTTTAACTTCTTTGCTTGACTTAAACATATTGTTTCCCTAAAGAGGAGACCCCCTTCCCCTTAAAAAAATAAAAGAAACTTAGTGTTGGGCAGTCCCTTACTTTTGTGTGGCCTTGAGTTTGTGGACAGGATGAAAGTGCAGCTTTAATGACAAGGACTGTCCTGGAATGCTGACAGGAATAATGACCGAGCAGCAACTTCGTTTTCCACATCAGAGCAGGATTCATTTTCCACTCACCAACACTCAGAGGAATTTCCCCCGTCTCTGATTTGGCCTTGTGAATTTTCTGGCTCATAATATCTCTGAGCAGAAGCAAATGTCTGGAGGGGAAATATCTGGTTGATGAAGAGAAGCAGCTCTTTGTCTGTCACTGCAGTTTAAAAAAAAAAACACAGATTCCTAGTTTCATGGGCATGACTGCATTTTGATCAAAACCAGGGGCTGAGAACAGGCTGGGCGTTGAGTGGCTGGGCTCTTCCTTCAAACCAGCCCATTTAGGGACATGGCTATGGCCGAGGAGTAGGGGACAGAACAGACCTCACTAAAGTCCTTGCCAGGAGGAAAGATCGGAGATGGGCTAAGCTCAGTTCCTTGTTTCCCAAGAGGACCACGGCAATTTGGTGAGCACAGCCTCTGGAATGGTGACAGGGTGCTGCTTGAGGGGCAACTCTCAGCTGGGCAGTGTGACCCTCGCCGTCCATGCCGGCAAAGCGATGTCCTCTTCAAATGTCCCAGCCAGTGGCTCAAGGGTCCCATACTGCAGTGGATGCAGCGCTGGGCTGCAGGGGAGGGCTTGGTTCCCAGTGACCTCACTCCCTAGAAGCCATCAGCATCACCTAGCTTCTCCACGTGGGGATGACCACTGAGATTTGGGACTCTACCTGAAGGTGAAGAAATACATTTTTAAAATGACAAAAATAGGCCCGGCACAGTGGCTTACACCTGTAATGCCTGTAATGCCAGCACTTTGGAAGGCCAAGGTGGGTGGATCACCTGAGATCAGGAGTTCGAGACCAGCCTGGCCAATATGGCGAAACCCCGTCTCTACTAAAAATACAAAAATTATCCAGGCATAGTAGTGGGTGCCTGTAATCCCAGCTACTCAGTTGGCTGAGACAGGAGAATCGCTTGAACCTGGGAGGAGGTGGAGGTTGCAGTGAACCAAGATCACGCCACTGCAGTCCAGCCTGGGCAAAAGAGCAAGACTCCATCTCAAAAAATAAATAAATAAAATGGCAAAATACCTACATTTAATTTATTATTATGATAATCAAACACTCATTAGTAGCTCCTGCTATGGGTCATGTTCTTTAAAGGCAAAAAGTACAAAATATAGTCCCTGCCTCAAACTGCCTATGTGTGGAGAGGGGCCACGCACATTTAGAAAGGATAATACAAACTAGCATCTTAGGGTTGCTCAACTCAAGTTATTCTTATTAGATGTGTATAAACATGCTTACCAGTTTTGCATATATAAATAGCATCTCACACTGTACGTGAAGTGAGAAATTGGAAAGTCTTTCCCTAAGTGTTTGCCTAGCTCTTTAAATAAGTTATTTGACGATAAGCAATTTACTAGATTCCAAAATTCTGAATTCAGAAACACATGGACCTTTGGGAAAACGGATTTGGTCATCAGTAAATATATGTTCCTGCCCGTGGGCAAACACTGAGGAAAATGTACCTTTGCTGGTATGAAAGGAGAGGTGACCCTGTGGCTTCCAGCTGCTCTGCTGACCCAACAGCATATAAGAGGAGCCACTGAGCCCACCCACTAACCAGGGCTGCTGCCTCCCCACAGGGTCAGATGCCAGAGCAAGTCCCTGGGGGTGCTTCCCATGAGGTGGAAAAATTTATCTCATTCATGTTCTTTTCAACCAGTGGATCTTGCATTGTACTGATTTAGGAATTCAACTGGGCGTAGAGGAAGGTGACTTTCCTGGATTCTGGAGGGTCTTCTGCCAAACAAAGGTGCTTTTGCACAGAAGGAGGTGCGGGTGCAGCTGTCGGGTGATTTCTCATGGCAGTGAAGATGAATGGCTACATCACGCCTCAAGAGATGATGCGTGTATTTTAATGCCTCTATTTGTTAATACAAACTTAAAAAACAAACTAGAAAACAAGTTGCATGCATTTCTGGTACTGAACTGATGGTTATAAGGTATTAAGGGCATAAGTACCATACCTACCCCATTAGACAAGCAGGTAAGGAATTTCCCTTTCAGCTTTATCTGACAAGCTCTTCCCCTGGGCTACTCCAGTCAGAATCTTGTCTGCATTCCACTGTTTCATCGGTAAAACTCAAACTTTCCTAGAATCTTTGCCAATACTCACTCACTGGAAACCTCTTTCTCTGGCTGCAGATACAATTCCATTAACACAAGATGAGGAAATGAAGGCTAGGACTTAAAACAAATATTGCTTCCACAATACAAGATTGTGGAGCTTGTATTTTCTAACTTGTGTATTAGAAACAAAGCCATCACTTTCTAATGTTTCTAATGTTCAGAGACTATTCCTCACTTCTGCTTAATACATGTTACTGAGATCAATTAAAAAGTGTCTGTTTATATATGGTGTTTTATTAATTTTAATTTTACTTTACTGGGTACATAATAGGTATATGTATGTATCAAGTACACAAAATGTTTTGATACAGGCCTGCAATGCATAATAATCACATCATGGAAAATAGAGTGTCCCTCCCCTCAAGTGTCTGTTCTTTGTTACAAACAATCCAATTATACTTTTAGTTTTTTAAAAATGTACAATTAAATTATTGTCTATAGTCACTTTGTTGTGCTAGCAAATACTAGATCTTATTCATTCTTTTCAACTTTTCGTTTTGTACGTATTAACCAACCCCACCTACCTGTTCCCCTCACTCCCCTTCCCAGCCTCTGGTAACCATCCTACTCTCTCTCTGTGAGTTCAGTTGTTTTGATTTTTAGACCCCATAAACAAATGAGAACATATGATGATGTCTTTCTGTGCCTGGCTTATTTCACTTAACATAATGACCTCCAGTTCAGTCCACATTGTTGTAAATGACAGGACCTCATTTTTTATGGCTAAATAGTACTCCATTGTATATATGTACCACATTCTCTGTATCCATTCATCTGTTCATGGACACTCAGCTAGCTTTTCAAATTTTGGCTGCTGTGAACTGTGCTGCCACAAACATGGGAGTGCAGATATCTCTTCGATATACGGATTTCCTTTCTTTTGTGTATATACCCAGCAGTGGGATTGCTGGATCATATGATAACTCTATTTTTAGTTTTTTGAGGAACCTCCAAACTGTTCTCTATCATAGTAGTTGTACTAATTTACATTCCCACCAACAGTTTACAAGGTTTCCCTTTTCTCCACATCCTCACCAGCATTTCTTATTGCCTGTCTTTTGGACATAAACCATTTTATCTGGGGTGAGATAATATCTCATTGTAGTTTTCATTTGCATTGCTGTGATGATCAGTGGCGTTGATCACCTTTCCATATGCCTCTTTGTCATTTGTATGTCTTCTCTTGATAAATATCTATTCAAATTTTTTGCCAATTTAAAATCAGATTATTAGATATTTTTCCCACAGAATTGTTTGAACTCCTTATATATTCTCTTGTTAGATGGTAATTTTCAAATATTTTCTCCCACTCTGTAGGTTGTCTCTCTGTTTATTATTCCCTTTGCTGTGCAGAAACTTTTACTTGATGTAATCGCATTTGTCCATTTTTGCTTTGGTTGCCTGTGCTTGTAGGATATTACTTAAGATACTTTTGCCCAGACCAATGTCCTGGAGATTTTCCCCAGTGTTTTCTTGCAGTAGTTTTATAATTTGAAGTCTTAGATTAAAGTCTTTAATCCATTTTGATTTTTAATATAAGAGATAGAGGTCTAGTTTCATTCTTCTGCATGTGGATATCCAGTTTTCCCAGAACTATTTATTGAAGAGACTATCTTTTTCCCAATGTATGTTCTTGACACCTTTGTTGACAATGAGTTCACTGTAGGTGTGTGGATTTGTTTCTGGGTTCTCTGTTCTCTTCCATTGGTTTATGTGTCTGTCCTTATGCCAGTACCATGTTATTTTGGTTACTGTAGCCCTGTAGTAAAATTTGATGTCAGCTAATGTGATTCCTCCAGTTTTGTTCTTTTTGTTTAAGATAGCTTTGACTATTCCGGATCTTTTGTGATTCCATATACATTTTAAAATTGTTTTTTCCTATTTCTTTGAAAAATGTCATTGGTATTTTGATAGGGATTGCATTGAATTTTTAGATTGCTTTGGGTAGTATGGACATAACAATATTGATTCTTCCAATCCATGAACATGGAATATCTTTCCATTTTGTGTGTGTCCTCTTCAATTTCTTTCATCAGTGTTTTATAATTTTCATTATAAATATATTTTACCTCTTTGGTTAATTCCTAGGTATTTGATTTTATTTGTGGCTATTGTAAATGGGGTTACTTTTTACGTTTCTTTTTCAGATTGTTCACTGTTGGCATATAGAAATGCTACTGATTTTTTTATGTTGGTTTTGTATCCTGAAACTTTACTAAATTTGTTTATCTGTTTGAACAGTGTTTTTTTGGTTTTCCAAATGTAGGATTGCATCATCTGCAAACAAGAATTTTCCAAATATAAGATTGCATCATCTGCAAACAAGAATAATTTGACTTTTTCCTTTCAAGTTTGGATGCCCTTTATTAATTTCTCTCGTCTGATTGCTGTAGCTAGGACTTCCAGCGCTATGTAAATAACAGTGATGAAAGTGGGCATCCTCATAGCGTTCTTGATTTTTTCTCATTCAGTATGATACTATCTATAAGTCTGTCATACACGGCTTTTATTATGTTGAGATGTGTTCAGTTTATATCTTTTTTTAGGGTGTTTATCATGAAGGGATATTGAACTTTATAAAGTGCTTTTTCAGCATCTGTTGAAATAATCATAATTTTTTTTATGCCCCTCTAGTCTGCTGACTCTGGGTCCAGTTCAGCACACTCACCTAGGAGTTGCAGTTCTTGTGGCCTAACCTGCCTTTCACGTTAATTTAGAGCCCTAGAGCACTTTATAAAGCCCACAGTGATGAGGCTTGTGGGAATTCAAGTTCAGACTGCTGAGACCGGTGATTCCCTTATGGCTATGGCTGGTTTAAATGCTCTTTCGTGGGCAGGTATCAGCTGAGTTTGGTCTGGTTTCATTTTTCTGGTATAATAGGGCCACACTGAGTTCAATGCCTCATAATTGTTATGCTCTCCCACTCCCCAGGGCATAAAGCTGCTGTCTACACCACGCCATCACTACTAAGGGTGTGAGAATAGTGGCATCAGTGATTCAAGACTGTTTTTCTTACCTCTTCAGTGCCTCTTTCAGCAATGTGTGGTTAAAACCAGGTAATGTGAGTGCTCACCTGATTTTTGGTTCTTATGAAGGTGGTTTTATTGTGTGTAGATAGTTGTTAAATTGGTTTTCTTGCTGTGGCAGGGACGATCAGTGGAGATTTCTTTTCTACCTCTTGCTCTGACCGCCAATCTGTTTTCTTTTTTAAAAAATCCCTAGGTTTCTAAAATTGGGCTTAGAGGTTCAAATTCTTGAGCAAGTAGGTCCGTCCCAGAAATCTATTTTCAGTCAAGTAGAGAAATAAACACTCTGCCAGCCTCAATATTTCTTCTGCACACAACACAGCCAGTGTACCATTTTCACTGAACAGAAACACTAATGAATTTCCAGAATACCATGGTCTAGTATATGATCCCAGTCCTCCAGTGTAATTTACATTCTAAGATAATTTAAGTCCATGAATCAGAATTGTCCGTAAGCCCTTATGTGGTGATATTTAGGAGAAGCAAGGGAAAAAAAAAGAAAAGAAAAATTTTAACAGAATATATTCATATTAAAATAACCAAAATTACAGTTGCACCTCCTAGCAATTCTGTATATATAACAGATACACAATAAATATCAATGAAAGCATTAGCAAGCATATGGGCTAATGTTGCCCCTTAGAGCAGAATGGCCACAGACAGGCCTGAAACCCATCCTCTCCATGCTAGCTCAGTGTGAAAGCTCACAGCCCCACATGTGCTAAACCCTCTTTTTTCCTTTACATCAGAGTTTAGTTTTCAAACCTCTGAACACCTGACTCTCATATATTGAGAATGTGTCAAAAGATCACATTTATTTAACTCATTAAGGAGAAAACTAGCAGGCGAAGGATGGCAAAGCTGTTTCAAAGGAGGATATGAGGACACATACAAATGCACGTGTAAACATTCAATGGGGAAAAAAATGCTGCTTTGGGGGTAATCATTTCTACCACATAGAAGTCATTTTTATACCAAGTGGGCAAAAATTATTGGTAACATCAATTTTGTATTAAGTTAACATCTAACCTTACCAACTCTGGCAGTAAATAATAGTAAACAGTAAGCACACCAGCTACCATTCACTAGAACATCAAATTATTATTAGGTGTGATGGAATGATAATGTTTGATTATGACTATCAACATTTTTGCCATTCTCCTTTTTTTATGAATTTCTTTAATAACCACAGCATACAGAATATATCCCAATTCTTAAAATACTGAAGAAGGTTAATCTTTGAGCAAAATAAAGTGGCACATTACCCTTTTGATTTCAAATTAATCATAAATAAAATAATTCATATTTAATCTTTCAGAAACCTTTTAACTTTCTATGCATAAAAAATAAATATTCCTTTGGATCTAAGAAATTTTTAAATAAAAACATATTTTTCATGCACGTCTCCCACTCTGCGTGTTTTCAAAATATGAACAATTAACTAAGGAAATAATTTGCATTTAGCAGATGGTAAAAATAGTTTATTGTCAGAGACAGTTATCTGCATATGGAAGGAAAAGAAGATCCAAATAGAAGTCCCATACATGTTAGTTATATTTACACCTAAGTGCTTCGTTTTCTTTTTGAGCAATTGTAAATCGTATTGTATTTTTAACTTTGGTGTCCATATGTTCATTGCTAGTACATAGAAATACAGTTAAATTTTGAGTGCTAAAATTGTATCGTAAGACATTATTAAATACACTTGTTAGTTGCAGTTTTTATAGTTTTTTGTGGTGGTTTTAGATTCTTTGAGATTTTCTACATAGACAACCATGTCATTTAAAAAGAAATACAGTTTTCTTTCTTCCTCTCTTATTATATGCCTTTTATTTCCTTCCTTTCCTCATTGCACTGGCTAGAAATTCCATGACTATCTTGTCTAGTGATGGTGAGAGTAAACAAATTTGCCTTGTTCTCAATCTTAGGGGGAAGCATGCAATCTTTGGTATAACAGTATACAGTATACCATTAAGTACAGTTAGCTGTATGTTTTTATAGATGTTGTTTACCAAGTTTAGATAGGTCTCTATATTCCCATTTTTCTGACAGTATTCGTCATGCATAGGTATTGAATTTGGTGAATTGCTTTTTCTGTCTTGATTGATATCATCATGTGATTTTTATTCTTTAGTCTGTTATTATTGTGATTTACATTGATTCATTTTGAATATTGTGTTAGCATTGCTGGCATAAACCCTACATGTTGATAATATATGCTTCTTTTTATATTTAGTGGTTCTGTTTGACAATATTTTGTTATTATTGTACGCATAAGGGATATAGTGTAGTTTTAATTTTTATATTGACTTTCCTAGTTTTAGGATCAAGGATACAGTAACTTCATAAAAGTAATTGGAAAGTGTCCCCTCCATTTCTCTGTTCTGGAAGAGTTTGTGTAGAGTTGGTATTACATCTTTGAACATGTTGGCAGAATTCTCCAGTGAAACCATTTGGAACTGGGGATTTTGTTTTTGTGAGTTATTACATTACAGAATCTCTTTAATAGCTATAATGCTATTCAAATAGTCATTTTCATGTTGTACGAGTTGTGGTAGATTTTACTTTACTAGGATTTGGCCCATTTCATTAATGTTGTCGAATATGTATGTGTAGGTTTACTCATAGTACTCCCTTATCCTTTTGAGGTCTGTAGTGATAATTTGTTGTTCATTGCTGATATTGGTCATTTGTGTCTTCTCTTTCTTTTTTCTGTTGGTCTTATTAGACATTTGTCAAGTGTATTGATCTTTTCAAAGAATCAGCTCTTAGTTTCATTGATAGGATTCATTCTCTTATTGTTTTCATTTCTGCTCTTATCCTTATTATTTCTTTCCATTGGCTTGTTTTGAGTTTTTTGGCTCTGTGTTTTCTGTGTTCTTGAGGCAGGAGACTTTTATACTTTTCTAATATGTACATTAAGTGCTATAAATTTTCCTTTCATTACACTCTACTTTAGCTGTGTTACACCAGTTTTTCTATATGTTGCATTTTTTGTTTTCATTCAATTTAGTGTATTTTTCAAAAATTTCCTTCAGACTTCCTCTCTGACCATGAATTAAAGTATGCTGTTAGGAGGATGCTGAGGTGGGAGGATTGCTTGAGCCCAGGAGTTTGAAGTTGCAGTGAGCCATAATCATGCCACTACAGTCCAGCCTGGGTGACAGAGCAAGGCGCTGTCTCTGAAATTTAAAAAAATATGCTCTTAAATTCTACATGTTTGAAGATTTTCCTTGTTATCTTTCTGTTATGGAGCTGTAGTTTGATTCCATCATCGACAAAAAACACTCTGTGTGATTTCAATAATTTTATATTTATCAAGGTTTGTTTTATATGATCTGTCTTAGTGTGTTTCATGGGTGCTTGAATAGAACCGTGTTGTTGGATGGAGTATTCAATAATGCCAATTAGATATTTGTTCATGGTGCTGTTGAGTTTTCTAAGTCTTTGCTGATTTTTGTCTAGTTGTATTAATTGTTAGGAGAGTGGTGGTAAAGTCTCCAATTATAATTATGGATTTGTGTGTTTCTCTTTTCAATTCTTTTTTAGTTTTCTTATACTTTGAATTGGTTTGTTTTTTCTTGGTATATTTTGCTGCTGTCATATTTAGTGCATAAACATTTAGGATTGCTATGCCTGCTTGATGATTGACCATTTTGTTATTATATAACATCTTTCTCTGGTAAATTTATGTACTCTGAAGCCTACTTTATTTGATATTAAATAGCCAATCCTGGGTTATTTTAATTCATGTTTGCTACTTCTGTTGTATTTTGATTAATGTTTATATGATATATATGTCTTCACCCTTTTACTTTCAACCTGCCTGTATCATTCTATTTGTAGTGATTTTCTTGTAGACAATGTGAGTCGTTTATAATCTACTCTGCCAACTTTTGTTTTTAATTGACATATATAAGCAATTTGCATTTAATGTAATCTACTGATACGTTGGGGCTTAACTCAGTCATTCTACTTTATTATTTTCTGCTTATTCTGCTTTCCCTTTAACTGTTTTCTTTTTAATATGTCATTGTGGGTTATTTGAACGTTTTTGTAATTTTATTTTTATTTATCTATAATGTTTTAGAGTGTATTTCTTTGTATAGTTTTTTTAGTGGTTGCTTTACATATTACAATATATACATATAACTTATCAGTCTACTGATGTCATAATTTTACCAATTTGAACAAAATGTAGAAACTATGTCTACCTTTATGTCCCTTACCCTCTCCCACTTGTAATACAATTGTCTTAAATTGTTTTATAAACAACATCAGATAGCAGTATAATTTTGTTTCATCCATAAAACATAATTTAGAGAATTGAAGGTGAAGGAAAGTCTTTTGTATTTATGTGTAATTTCACTATGTTCTTTTTTCCATCCTGATGTCTTTTTTTTCTTCCTTATTTTTTTTCAATAGGTTTTGAGGGAACCGATGGTGTTTGGTTACACGAATAAGTTCTTTAGTGGTGAACTCTAAGATTTTGGTGCACCCATCACCCGAGCAGTGTACACTGTATCCAATGTTTAGTCTTTTATTCCTCACTTCCCTCCCACCTTTTCCGCTGAGTTCCCAAAGTCCATTGTATCATTCTTATAACTTTGTGTCCTCATACCTTAGCTCCCACTTACGAGTGAGAAAATACAATGTTTGCTTTTCCATTTCTGCGTTTCTTCACTTAGAATAATGATCTAATTCCATTCAGGTAGCTGCAAATGCCATTATTTCCAATTATTTTATTCCCTTTTATGGTTGAGTAGTATTCCCTGGTGTGTGTGTGTGTGTGTGTGTGTGTGTGTGTGTGTGTGTGTGTGTGTGTGTGTATCACATTTTCTTTATCCACTCATTGATTGATGGGCATTTGGGCTGATTCCATATTTTTACAGTTGCACATTGTGCTGCTATAAACATACATGTACAAGTCTCTTTTTTGTATAATGACTTCTTTTCCTCTGGGTAGATACCCAGGAGTGAGATTGCTGGATCAAATAGTGGATCTACTTTTAGTTTTTTAAGGAATCTCCATCCTCTTTTCCATAGTTGTTGTAGCAATTTACATTCCCACTACCAGTGTAAAAGTGGTTTCACCACATCCATGCAGACATCTATTTTTTTTATTCTTTTTTGATTATGGCCATTCTTGCAGGAGCAAAGTGGTATCACATTGTAGTTTCGATTTACATTTCCCTGATAATTAATGTTATTGAGTATTTCTAATATGTTGGTTGGCCATTTGTATAACTTCATTTGAGAATTGTCTCTTCATGTCCTTAGCCCACTTTTTGATGGGATTGTTCGTTTGTTCATTGCTGATTTGTTTGAGTTCCTTGTAGATTCTGGATATTAGTCCTCTGTCAGATGTATAGATTACAAAGATTTTCTCCCACTCTGTGGGTTGTTTACTCTGCTGTTTCTTTTGCTGTGCAGAAGCTTTTGAGTTTCATGAAGTCCCATCTCTTTATCTTTGTTTTTGTTGCATTTGCTTTTGGGTTGTCGGCTATGAAGTTTTTGCGTAAGCCAATACCTGGAAGGGTTTTTCCAATACAATTTTCTAAAATTTTTATGATTTCAGGTCTTAGATTTAAGTCTTTGATCCATTTTAAGTGGAGTTTTGTATAAGGTGAGCGATGAGGATCATTCTTCTACATGTGGCTTGCCAATTATTCCAGCACCATTTGTTGAATAGGGTGTCCTTTCTGCGCTTTATGTTTTTGTTTGCTTTGTCAAAGATCAGTCGGCTGTAAGTATTTGGGTTTATTTCTGGGTTCTCTATTCTGTTCCATTGGTCTATGTGCCTATTTTTATACCAGTATCATGCTGTTTTGGTGACTATGGCCTTATAGTATAGTTTGAAGTCAGGTAATGTAATGCCTCCAGATTTGTTCCTTTTGCTTAGTCTTGCTTTGGCTGTGTGGGCCCTTTTTTTGCTCCATATGAATTTTAGAATTGTTTTTTCATGTTCTGGGAAGAATGGTGGTATTTTGATAGGAATTGCATTGAATTTGTAGATTGCTTTTGGTAGTATGGTCATTTCACAATATTGATTCTTCCCATCCAAGAGCATGGGATGTGTTTCCATTTGTTTGTATTGTCTATAATTTATTTCATCAGTGTTTCATATTTTTCCTGGTGTAGAGGTCTTTCACCTCCTTTGTTAAGTATATTTCTTAGTTTCTTTTTTTTCAATTGAAGCTATTGCAAAAGGGGTTGAGTTCTTGATTTGATTCTCAGCTTGGTTGCTGTTGGTGTATAGCAGGGATACTTACTAGTATACATTTATTTTATATCCTGAAAGTTTACTGAATTCATTTGCCAGTTGTAGGAGGTTTTTGGATGAGTCTTTAGGGTTTTCTAGGTATATGAGTATGTCATCAGCAAACAGCAACAGTTTGACTTCCTCTGTACTGATTTGGAAGTCCTTTCTTTCTTTGTCTGATTACTCTGTCTAGGACTTCCAGTGCTGTGTTGAATAGAAGTGGAGAAAGTGGGCATCCTTGTCTTGTTCCAGTTCTCAGAGGAAAAGCTTTCAACTTTTCCTCATTCAGTATAATGTTGGCTGTGAGTTTATCATAGATGGCTTTTATTACCTCCTTCTATTTTGCTAAGGGTTTTAATGATAAGGAGATGCTTGATTTTGTCAGCTGCTTTTTCTGCATCTTTTGAGATGATCATGTGATTTTTGTTTTTAATTCTGTTTATATGGTGTATCACATTTTTTGACTTGTGCATGTTAAACCATCCCTGCATCCCTAGTTTAAAACCCACTTGATCATGGTGGATTGTCTTTTTTATATGTTGTTGGATACTGTTAGCTAGTATTTTCTTAAGAATTTTTGCATCCATGTTCATCAGGGATATTGGTCTGTAGCTTTCTTTATTGGTTATGCCCTTTCCTGGTTTTGGTATTAGGGTGATATGATACTGGGTTAATAGAATGATTTATGGAGGATTCCCTCTTTCTCTGTCTTTTGGAATAGTCTCAATAGGACTGGTACCAATTCTCCTTTGAATGTTTGATAGAATTCAGCCGTGAATCCATCTAGCCCTGGACTTTTTTTGTTGGCGGGTTTTTTTTTTTTCTTTTATTACCATTTCAATCTTGCTGCTTGTTATTGGTTTGTTCAGAGTTTCTATTCCTGGTTTAATCTAGGAGGGTTGTATATTTCCAGGAATTTATTTTTATTATTTTTTATTATACTTTAAGTTCTAGGGTACATGTGTACAACGTGCAGGTTTGTTACATATGTATACATGTGCCATGTTGGTGTGCTGCACCTATTAACTCATCATTTATATTAGGTATATCTCCTAATGCTATCCCTCCCCCTCCCCCACCCCATGACAGACCCCAGTGTGTGATGTGCCCCTTCCTGTGTCCAAGTGTTCTCATTTTACAATTCCCACCTGTGAGTGAGAACATGTGGTGTTTGGTTTTCTGTTCTTGTGATAGTTTGCTGAGAATGATGGTTTCCAGCTTCATCCATCCATGTCCCTATAAAGGACGCGAACTCATCCTTTTTTATGAATGCAGAGTATTCCATGGTGTATATGTGCCACATTTTCTTAATCCAGTCTATCATTGATGGACATTTGGGTTGGTTCCAAGTCTTTGCTATTGTGAATAGTGCCACAATAAACATACGTGTGCATGTGTCTTTATAGTAGCATGACTTAGAATCCTTTGGGTATATATCCAGTTTTTGTTTATAAGCCTCGTCTAGGTTTTCTAGTTTTTGCACATAAAGGTGTTCATAGTACCTTTGAATTATCTTTTGTGTTTCTGTAGTACTGGTTGTAATACCTCCTGTTTCATTTCTAATTGGGCTTATTGGGATCATCTCTTTTCTTGGTCAGTCACATGAACAGTATATCAATTTTATTTTTCTTTTAAAAGAGCCAGTTTTTTGTTTAATCTTTATATTTTTTTTGTTTCAATTTCATTTCATGTGGTTCTTGGTTATTTCTTTTCTTCTGCTGGGTTTGAGGTTGGTTCTGATTTTTCTGGTTCCTTGCCGTGTGACCTTAGATCATCTGTTTGCATTTTTTCAGACTTTTTGATGTTGGCATTTAATGCTAAAAACTTTACTCTTAGCACTGCCTTTGCTGTATCCCAAAGGTTTTGATAGTTGTGTCACTATTATTCAGTTCAAATAATTTTTTAACTTCCATCTTGATTTTATTGTTGATCCAATGATCATTCAGGAGCAGGTTATTGGTTTCTGTGTAGTTGCATGGTTTTGAGGGTTTCTTTTGCAGTTGATTTCTAATTTTATTCCACCGTGATCTGAGAGAGTACTTGATATAATTTCAGTTTTCTTAAATTCATTGAGACTTGTTTTGTGCCTGTCACATGATCTACCTTGGAGAATGTTTCCTGTGCTAGTGAATAGAAGTTATATTTTGCAGTTTTTAGATAGAATGTTCTATAAATGTCAGTTAAGATCATTTGTTCTAGGGTACAGTTTGAGTTCATTATTTCTTTGTTGACTTTCTGTCTTGATACCTGTCTAGTGCTGTCAGTGGAGTACTGAAGTCCCCCACTAGTATTGTGTTGCTGTCTGTCTCATTTCTTGGGTCTAGTAGTAATTATTTTATAAATTTGGGAGCTCCAGTGTCAGGTGCATATATATTTAGGAGTGTGATATTTTCCTGCTGGACTAGTCCTTTTATCATTACACAGTATCCCTCTTTGTCTTTTTTAACTGCTGTTGCTTTAAATTCTGTTTTAAATTCTGAAGGTATTCATGCATTGAGGGAAGATCATCTCAGTTTAATGAAAGTAGTTTTTAATTTAATGTATATTCATTAAAATATTTTTTGAAGTTTTTGTCTCCAGTACACAGAAACACACAGTAATGTCATGGGTATTTAACCTTAATGTGTTTATGCACAAAGGTAGTTATTCAAATATTTTCTTATCTCTGAAGAATCTTCATTATTAATAAACAAATTTCTGATGGAAAACAAAATGTATAGTAGACATCATTGAGTGATTCAAAGGAAATTGTCGTAAATACCAAAAGCTTAAAACAAAGTGAGAGATTTTAGTTAAGTAAACTTGTCTAACAGCAATTACAGGACTTGTAAAATACATTAGACCATAAAGAAGTAGTGTGTTTGTGGGGGTAGAGGACAATACGGTACTGCTTTAGTGAAGAAATAAATTTTATACTTTATTACAATTTGCATTACTATTTACATTGTAATAAATAAAAACTTTATTTTCAGATAGTTTAGATTATATTTCTGCTACTTCAACCATCAATAGTAAGACTTCTCAAAAACCTGGGAAGCTGGGAGTTGATGATAAATATTGCAATCAGTGATCAAAACCCAGAGAGCAACTAGACTTTGGACACAAGAACTTCATAGTTAAAGAAACTTTTTGTGTTAGTATCATCACTGGAGTATAATGTGAATCAAATAAGAAAGGAAAATCATGAATTAGAAGAAGAGGCAACTGGGTATGGTTTTCATATTGTAGAACAGGTTAATCATTCATTAATCGATTTAACTCTAATTTTACTTGACTAAAATTGAGACACAAATTCATTTTATGTCTGCATTTTCATAATTAAACAAATTATATTTTAAAATGTATTTCAGAAACTCACAACTCAACTTTATAGGTGTGTGCGTCATTGGGGCGGGAGTCAGCTGAGCTGCTGGGGCAATGTTGGGATGAAAAAATTTATATTAAAAATATGTATAAAAGGGAAACAACATAATCTGAACGTTTTTTAGAATGCCAAAATATTATACTTATTTTCTTTTTATTTACCTTTTTTTTTTTTTTTTTTTTTTTTTTGAGACAGAGTCTGGCTCTGTCTCACAGGCTAGAGTGCAATGGCGCCATCTTGGCTCACTGCAACCTATGCCTCCAAGCAATTCTCCTGTCTCAGCCTCCTGAGTAGCTAGGATTAAGCTACTCAGTATATGTGCCACTACGCCCGGCTAATATTTGCATTTTTAGTAGAGACGGGGTTTTGCCAAGCTGGTCAGGCTGTTCTGAAACTCCTGGCCTCATGATCTGCCCATCTTGGCCTCCCAAAGTGGCATGAGCCACCGTGCCTGGCCACTTATTCTTTAATTATTTTGAAAACAATGACAAAGCCTTGGACATATAATGTCAAGTGCACTTTTCATTATCTAGTTTGAATTTTTATTTCTGAAGGTATTTTTGCTGTCTGGTCATCTTTTCTTCCTTTTGTAGTATCTTCTGCTGCATTCAAATTCTTTAAAGAAGACCTATTTTTGTCATTCTTTAACATCAAAATTTATCTTGATATGTAGCTTCTATTTTGTTCCACTTCTTTTTCTTTTACATATAAAACACGGAAATTTATTCATTTTACACAGATAACTCCATTGTATACATGAAGTATACATGTTATTAAACTTCTATTTTACAGAAATAAATTTCATATATATAAAAATATTTGTAAAACTTAAAAGTAAAATGAGCATTCATGTTTTGGTCATAGATTTTTTATTTTTTAATGGAATGTGTTTTTGAAGCCCTGAACACAGCTACTTTTCTATTTATTTCCTGAACCCTTAAGTTGGTTTACTGATTCTAATCTACATTTTTCTGTCATTTCCTTTCTCTATGTGGTTTTCTATCTCTTTCATTTTGTTGACATTATGTCAGCAAAGATCTTTAGATCTCTTCTTCAAAGTCTTTAAATCATCACACAACTCTCTGCCCCTTTCCCTTTTTCTAAAACTGCCTGGTTCCATTTTCTCCTTAACTCAGATACTAAAGATGTTTTCTTACTTCTCTTTTTCTACACTGAATAATGTCCTTGATGCTTTTTGTGTGTACTTTTTTTTTCTTCTTATAGACTGTGGTCAATGGGTATCAAAATGTATTTTTGTGTCTTTTTCAAACATATGTGTTTTACTTTTATATCTTGGTTACTCATCTCTGGATTATGGCTTATATTTAGTAATAGGTTATTTTATCTTAGTATACCAACATGGATATGAATAGTTTATTTACAAAAAGTGTATGGTTAGACCAGGTGTGGTGGCTCACACTTGTAATCCCAGCACTTTGGGAGGCCTAGGTGGGTGGATCATTTGAGGTCAGGAGTTCAAGACCAGTCCGACCAACATGGTGAAACACCATTTCTACTAAAAATACAAAATGAGCCCAGAGTGGTGGTACACACCTGTAATCCCAGCTACCTGGGAGGTGGAGGCAGGAGAATCACTTGAATCCAGGAAGCAGAGGTTGCAGGGAGCTGAGATCACACCATTGCATTTCAGCCTGGACAAAAAGAGTGAAATTCCATCTCCAAAAGCAACAACAACAACAAAAACTGTATGGTTATAATTTCACTTTATCTGCCATATTTTCCATAACATTGTTCTTTGTATTATTTATCTAAGATCATAATTTCATATAGAATGCTTCCAAAGTATGCTTAGTTGAAACTGAAAGGATCATAGTTTATAGATTTGTTTCTTTGATATGCCATAGCACAATATCTGTTTAAACAATTATTAAATATTTACTCTTAAAAATACTTTATTTACTAATTCTCTGCACTTCTGCAGGTATAAGAAACTCCTGGAAATGTCAATTAATTTGTTAAGTGTGTTTGGAAATGAAGACTTCAGTTGTCATGGAGACTTAAAAACAGATCAACTGAAAATGGATATTCTGATTAAGAAGCTAAAACATAAGGTAATTTTTTTAAAAAAAATTATCTTAAGGATTTGATTACATGTGTGAGACGTGCAGGTTTGTTACATAGGTAAGGGTGTGCCATGATGGTTTGCTGCACCTATCAATCCATCACCTGGATGTTAAGCCCCACAGGAATTAGCTATTGATGTTGATGCTCTGCCTCCTGACTCCAATAGGCCCCAGTGTTTGTTGTTCCCCTCCCCAATTCTATGTGTTCTCACCGTTCAGCTCCCACTTAGAAGTAAGAAAATGTAGTGTTTGGTTTTTTGTCCCTGGATTAGTTTCCTGATGATAACAGCTTTGAGTTCATCCACGTCCTTGCAAAGTGTTTGATCTCATTCATTTTTATGACTCCATGGTGTGTATATACCAGTTTTTCTTTATCCCATTTATCAGTGAGGGACATCTTGGTTGATTCAATGTCTTTGCTATTGAGAATAGTGCTGCAATGAACATACAAATGCATATATCTTTATAATAGAATGATTTATATTCCAATATACAATAATTTTAAATCAGTTTTGGGCTTTAAAATCATGTAATTTGGGAAAATATTAATAATGGAAAAACCCAAATTCTGCCAAAATATGTTGAGAAAATAGAGGGTAATTATATATTTTAATACTTTAAATGCATCAGGCTGTTAGTTAATCTTCCCCAGATCTGGGAATACCTAGAAGAGGAGAGACTGGGTTACATTAATGAGGGCCATTTCAATCTCTTGTCTCTGCAGCAGCCATTTCAAAATATGTCAAAAAAAATATTTGGGGTTAAATACTTTGATTTCCTTCAGCTTCTTCTCTCTGTGATGCTGTACCAGAATCAGGGTAGAAAGTAAGCCACATTATAAGTGTTAAAAATACCCATCTGATGAGATTTTATAGTTTGAAGTGTGTGATTCCCAGACCCTTTAGATAGAAATTGGGGCCAAAGAAAACAAGGTCTTATTCCTCAATGTAAATCTCTCAGTGCTTTAAAGAGTGAAAGAAAGATTTTTCATTTAATTTTACAGACTTCATACTAGTGAAAAGGATAGTTTTCAAAATATAAGTCTTGTTTCTATAAAAAGGACACACTGTTGTTTCTCTTATGTCTTGAACTCTGGCCAGTGATCGGAAACAAAGCAGTACCTGTCTCCAGATCACTGGTACCCAATTAATGTGTGGTGGAGGGGGTGGTGGGTAACGGGTTTATTGAGAAAGAATGAACCCACTATGCAATTCACTCATTTAAGATATACAAGTCACTGACTTTAGTATTTTCAGAGAGTTATGCAGTCATCATTACAATCAATTTTAGAACATTTTCATCACCCTAAAAGCAAACCCCACATCATTTAGCCATCTTCACTAGTTTTCCCTTCCTCCCTAAGCCTTAGGGAACCACCCACCTTCTTTGTATAGATTTGCCTATAAGACTCTGAAATATAAAACAAGTGATCTACTGTGACTGGCTTATTTCACTTAGCATAACTTTTCATGCTGCATCTGTGTTGTAGCAGGTATTGATGCGGGGTTTTCTCCTTAGTTCAGCTAAATCTGGATTCTTCTTTCACGACTAGGAAAAATTAAGCATGCAGACACATTGAAGGGTGAGGAGGACAGACCTTATTATGTGAAAAGGATATCTCTCAGTAAAGAGAGGGGTCCTGCCAACAGATTTCCACCTCACAATTGAATGCCAGGAACACATGAGCTGAAGTGACCAGTCTCCTCCCCTGCATAAGGCACGAATTCCTGGTGGCTCCACCCCATCCCACCAGTGTATGTGGGCCTCTGGTCCACTGCTGGCATGTCCAGGCAAGACAAGTCCGGGTCCCCTTCTCTGCACATAGCATCTGGTGTATACACTTGTGGGGCTGGTTGGAGATTCTCCAGGGACCCTTCCATATCTGCCTAGGCATTTTGCTGTCTCCTCCTAAGATCAGGATCAGTGCTTAATTTCTTCTTATTGCCGAGTAATACTCCAGTGTATGGATGCATCAAACAGTTATTTATCCATTCACCAGGTGATGGACCTTTGGGCTCTTTCCCACCCAAAGGTGATGGACGTTTTGATTCTCTCCACTTTTGAACTCCTATTAATAATGTTGCTGTAGACATTTACATATGAATTTTTGTGCTTGCATATCTTTGTTTTCCTGGAGTATATCTTTATGACTGGAAATTCTGAGTCATATGGTAACTTCATGCTTAACCTTTTGAGGAGCTGCCAATTTGTTTACCAAAGTGGTTGTGCCACTTTACATTCCCAGCAGCATGGGATAAGGGTTTGAATTTCTTTACATTTTTCCTAACACTTTCTCTTTTTTATTGAACAAAGATTTTTATCCTGTGGTGTGAAGTGATACCACATGTGGTTTTGATTTACATTTTCCTAATGACTCATTACATCTAGCATCTATCAATGTGCTCATTATCCATCTTTATATCTTCTTTGCAGATATATCTGTTCAGAATCTTTGCCCATTTTTTAAATTGAGTTATCTTGTTACTATGAATTGCAAAGTTTCTTTAAATATCCTATATATGTAAGTTGCTTATCAGATGTATGCTTTTCAAATACTTTCTTCTACTCAGTGTCTTGCCTTTTCACTTCTCGATACTGTCTTCTCAGACACAGCACTTTTCAATTTTGAAGTCCATTGAATCCGTTTTACCTTTGGAGTCATAGCTAAGAAAACACTGCCAAATGCAGTCACAAAGATTTATGCCGGGGTTTTCTTCTGAAAGTTTTATAGTTTCAGCTGTTACAGTTAGCAGTTCAATTGTGAGTTAATTTTTAAATAAGATATTTGGTCCAAATGTATTTATTTTTTGCATATGAATACCCAGTTGTCCCAACACCATTGGTTGAAAAGACTATTCTTTTCCCATTTTGTTCTTTTGTTATCCTTATGTAAAATCAACTGACTGTAAATGTGCAGGTTTATTTTGAGATTATAAACTCTTAGTTCGTTTATCTATATTCTTAGGCCAAGGCCAAATTGAATTTACTGAGAAGTTTTTTCAATTATGTTGCCTATTACCAGTTGTCTTATGTCATAATAAAAATGAAATTTAGTGGAATATCTTTATCTTTACAGGTGTCTCACCATCCTTCCCTCAAACATTATCTTCCCATCAGGGGCCTTCTCTGTGCCTTGTGGTAACCTACCTGGCCCAAGACGCACCCGGGGTTCGAACCAGGGATGCCAGTTTCTTCAGGTACCAGTGCAGAGGATCATGGGAAGGCACTTTTGTCCATGGAGACCAGGAAAACTTCTTGGCAGCACGGGTTATTTTTTCCTGCCACATATGCCCAACCTCCCCTCACTCCAACCTTACTATCCCCTCAGGAGCCTCTGGCCCTCTTTGTGGTATCCCTAACAGGCCCGATAGGCGCACTGGTTTCTAACCAGGGAACCCAGGGTGCCCAAAGAACAGTGCTATGGCTGATGGGAAGGCACTTTTGTCCCTGGGGAGCGCAGGAACACTCCTCGCTGGCATCCATTTTTTTCTTTTTCTGCCACAGGAGCCCCATACGCCCTCCTTCTAACCTCACCTTCCCCTCAGGGTCTTTCTGTCCTTTATGGAGTACCCCTGCAGGGCCCGAGACGTGCCCTGATTTCAAATCATGGATGCCACTTTCCCCAGGGGCCAGTGCAGGGCCTGTTATGAAGGCGCTGTTGTCCATGTGGGACTCAGGAATGCTTCTAAGCGGTGTGATTTTCTTTTATATTTTTCTGCCACAAGTGCACCAGCTCCCATTCCTCAATGCTTAACTTTCCCTCCGGTGCCGCCTTCCTTCTTTGAGGCACCCATAGTGTTACCGAGACACACCGTGGTTTTGAGCTGGTTTGGCCATGGTCTCCGGGGCCCAGTGCAGGGGCTGTCGGGAAGGCACTTCCTTCCTTGGGGGAAAAGGAATGCTTCTCGATCACCTGTTTTTATTTTTTGTTGTAATACCACAGGTAACCCAGCTCACAAACACACACTAACACACACACTCACTGACACCCATTCATACACACACACATAAGCAGCCTCACTCACACACTCAAACTCACATTCACTCACACACACTTTCACTCACACACAGTCACACTCCCTCGTGAACACACATGCACACTCTCACTCCCACTCTCACACCCTTGCTCACACTCACATTCTCACCCACACACAATCCCACTCACACCCACACTTTCACTCACACTCATGCTCACGCACTCACACGAACACTCACACGAACACTCACAGTCGCACACTCACCCACTCTGTCACACTCACAGACACTAACATTCAAGGTCACTCACTCACACTCACACAAACTCACTTTCACTTATACACATACTCACACCTGCCCTCACACTCATTCACACACACGCACATTCACACACACACGCACTCACACTCACACACTCACATTCTCACAAACTCAAACACACACACTCAACTCCACTCACACTCTCACACTTTCACACTCACCGTCACACACACACACACTCTCATGCTCACATACCCACTCACAGTCACACTCAGACACTGACACTCATGATCACTCACATTCTCTCACACTCACAATCGCACACACACCCA
Source organism: Macaca fascicularis (assembly GCF_037993035.2). Classification (NCBI taxonomy): domain Eukaryota; kingdom Metazoa; phylum Chordata; class Mammalia; order Primates; family Cercopithecidae; genus Macaca; species Macaca fascicularis. The sequence continues at coordinate 59,402,350 of NC_088384.1, read as the reverse complement.
CACACTTACATAAACTTACTGACACACACGGACATACTCACAGTCATACCCACTTTAACTCTCACTCACTCATAGTTTATTTTTTCTCCATCAGGAGCTTCACCTTCCTTCCCTCAAACTTTATCTTCCCATCAGGGGCCTTCTCAGTGATTTGTGATATCCTATCTGGCCGGAGACACACCCTGGGGTCGAACCAGGGCCGCCAAGATCTTCAGGTACCAGCGCAGGGGCTCAAGGGACGGCACTTACATCCGTGGAGTCCCAGGAACACTTCTTGGCAGCACGTTTTATTTTTTCTGCCACTTATGCCCCACCACCCCTCTCTCCAACCTTACTATCCCCTCAGGAGCCTCCGACCCTCTTTGTGGTACTCCTAATGGGCCCGATAGGCACACTGGGTTCCAACCAGTGAACCCAGGGTGCCCACAGAACTGTTCTGTGTCTGATGGGAAGGCACTTTCGTCCCTTGGGAGCCCAGGAATGCTCCTCGCTGGCTTCCATTTTTTTCTTTTTCTGCCACAGGAGCCCCATGTGCCCTCCTTCTAACCTCACCTTCCCCTCAGGTTCTGTCAGTTTTGGAGTACCCCTGCAGGGACCGAGATGCACCCTGATTTCAAACCAGGGATGCCACAGTCCCAAGGGGACAGTGCAGGGTCTGATATGAAGGCACTGTTGTCTGGGACCCAGGAACGCTTCTAAGTGGTGCGATTTTCTTTTATTTTTTCAGCCAAAAGTGCACCAGCTCCCCTTCCTCAAAACTTAACTTCCCCTCTGGTGAATTCTTACTTCTTTGGGGCACCCATAGTGTTACAGAGAAAAACCCTGGTTTTGAGCCAGTTAGGCCACGGTCCCCGGGGCCCAGTGCAAGGTCTTTTGGGAAGGCACTTTCTTCCGTGGGGGACAAGAAATGCTTCTCGATGGCCCTTTTTTATTTTTTGTTGTAATACTACAGGTCACCCAGCTCACAAACACACAATCACAGTCACTCACACACATTCAGACTCACACACTCACACAGGCACCCTCACAGTAATACACACCTACACTCACACATTCACTCTCACACTTTCTCACACTCATACTCGCTCTCACACTCATTTTCACTTACACTCACTCTCCATCATGCACATTCACGCTGTCACACACACCCACGTGCACACTCACACACTCAAACTCACACTGTCCCTCACAGTCACTCACATTCTCATTCAGAAACTCACACACACACTCAACCACACTCACGCTCACACTTTCACTCACACTCACCCTTAACACTCACCCTGACTCACACGCGCACTCAGACTCACTCACATTGTCACACTCACAGACACACTTATAGTTGCTCACACAGTCACAAACACACTCTCACACAAACACACACACTCTCACACAAACTCACACTCACAGTTTTCTTTTTCTCCAACAGGTGCCTCACCATCCCTCCCTCAAACCTTATATTCCAATCAGTGGCCTTCTCTGAGATTTATGGTACCCTACCTGGACTGAGATGCACCCTGGGTTCGAACCAGGGATACCAGAATCTTCAGGTAGCAGCGCAGGGGCTCATGGGAAGGCACTTTCTTCCGTGGGGGCAACAAATGCTTCTCGATGGCCCGTTTTTATATTTTGTTGTAATACCACAGGTAAGCCAGCTCTTACTCACTCACACTCACACAATCACTCACACTCAGTCACTCACACTCACACACATACTCTCACGCAAGTACCCTCACACACAGTCATATACACTCACTCTCATTCACATTCACTCTCATTTACACTCACTCACTCACACTGCCTCACACTCACAAACTCATCCACACACACACTCACACTTGCTCACACTCACATTCTTACAAACACATTCAAGCCCACTCACACCCACACACTCACTCTCACCTTCACTCACAATCACCCTCTCACACTCATGCTGACTCACACACTCGAACACTCATACTCTCAAAGTCACAGACACACGGTGACACACACACTCTCATTCTCACACTCACAAACGCACTCATTCACTTTCTCTTACACTCTCCCTCTTGCACACAAGCTCACATTCACACACACTCATGCACTCACACACACACATTCTCATGCACAATCTCACACTCATGCACAATCTCACATTCTCGCACCTCCACTCACACATACTCACATTTTCACTCACACGCACACTCACACTCGCACACTCACACTATCACACAAACACGGTCACACTCTCACACACTTACTTTCACTCACACACATTTACACACTCCTTCACACATACACTCACAAACACACCCACACGCACACTCACCCACACACTCGCTCACACTCAGACTCTCGCTCAAGTCACTCACCTTCTGACTTTCAAACACACACGCACTCAACCCCACTCACACCCAGACACTCACACCTTCACTCACACCCTCACACACACACAGTCGCACACCCACTCACACTGTCACACTCATGGACACACGATCACACTCTCACTTTCCCTTATACACACACTCTCTCTCTCACACACAAACACACACACATTCACACACTCACGCTCTTGCTCACACATTTTCACTCACAAACACACTTAACCCCACTCATCCTCACACACTCACCCACACACACTAGCACACTCAACACACTGTTGTACTCACAGACAACACGGTCACACACACACACAAACTCACACTCGCAAACACACACTTTTCACTTACACACACTTGTTCTCTCACTCTGCCTCATGCTCACACGCACTCACTCACACTCATACACACTCGCTCATAGTCACTCACATTCTCACCCACAAATTCACACACTCAGGCCCACTCACACACTTTCACACCCTCACACACACACCCTCACATGCACACTCACACACTCACACTGTCTCACTCACAGACACTAACACTCATGGTCACTCACATTCACTCACACTCTCACACTCTCACACTCACACACTCACACAAACTCACGAACCGGGTTGGCCACTGTACCTGGGGCCCACCGCAGGCACTGACGGAAGGCACTTTCTTCCATGGATGGCAAGGAATACTTCTCATAGCCCTTTTTTTTCTTTTTTTATTCCACAGGTAACCCACCTATCCACCCTCGAACCTTAACTTCCTCTCAGGGGCTTTGTCCTGCTTTTGGGTACCACTAGCATGTTTGAAACGCAGCCTGTGGTCGACCCAGGGATTCCAGTGTTCCTGGGGCACAGTTCTGGGGGCTGATGGGAAGGCACTTTCATCTGTGGGTGACCCAGAAGAGCTTCTCGGCGTTGCAATTATTTCTCTCTGCCACTGGTGCACCACCTCACCTCCCTCACTATTTATTTTCTCCTCAGGGGACATCTGCTCACTTTGGGGTACCCTTCGAGTTCTCAAGAATCTGCTCACTTTGGGATACTTTCGAGTTCGTTGGAACCACGGACTGCAAGGTACCCGTGACCCAGCGAAGGGGCTGAAAGGAAGGCATTTTGGTCCGTGGCTAACCATGCCCCACTTCTCAGCTTGGCGTTTTTTTTTCTCCAACAGATGCCTCACCATCCCTCCCTCAAACCTGATGTTCCTATCAGGGCTTTCTCTCTGATTTGTGGTAGCCATACCTGGACTGAGACTCACCCTGAGTTTGAACTAGGGTTGCCAAAGTCTCCAGGTACCAGCACAGGGGCTCATGGGAAGGCACTTCCATACATGGAGACCCCGGAACACTTCTTGGTGGCATGGTTTTTTTTTCTGCCTCATGTGTCCCACTTCCCCACACTCCCACCTTACTATCGCCACAGGAGGCTCCTGCCCTCTTTGTGGTACACCTAATGGGCCTGAAAGTCAACCTAAGTTCGAGCCAGGCACCACAGTGTACCCGTGGCCCAGCATTGGGTCTGATGGGAAGGCACTCTCGTACCTGGGAAGCCCAGGAACGCTCCTTGCTGGCGTGTTTTTCTTTCTTTTTCTGCCACAGAACCCCATATGCCTACCTTCTAAACTCACCTTTCCCTCAGGGTCTTTCTGTCCATTTCAGAGTACCCCTGGTGGGCCCGAGATGCACCCTGCTTTTGAACCATGGACGGCAGGCTTCCCAGGGCCCAGTGCACAGACTAAAGGAAGGAACTTTCCTCTGTGGTGGACCCAGGAACCCTTCTCTGTGGCGAGATTCTCTTTCTTTTCTTTCTGCCACTGGTGACCCACCTCTTCTCCCTCACTGTTTACCTTTCCCTCAGGGGAGTTTTACCCACTTTGGAGTACCCTTTGCGAACCCAAGATGCACCCTGTATTCGAACCAGGGATGCCAAAGTCCCTGGGAACCAGCACAGGGGCTGATGGGAAGGCAGTTTCTTTCCTGGGGGATGCAAGAACGCTTCTCGACAGTGTGTTTTTGGACTTTTTGCCACACAGCTGAACTGCATAACCTTCCTCAAACCTTACCTTCCCCTCAGGGTGCTTCTGTCCCCTTTGGGGTACCTCTACTGGTACCGAGAAACACCCTGAGTTTGAACCAGGTATGCCAGTGTCCCTGGGGCCTAATGCAGGGCCTTACTGGAAGGTAATGTTTTCCGTGTAGGACCCAGGAATGCTTCTCAGTGGTGCGTTGTTTTTTCCTTATTTGTTGCCACCAGTGACACAGCTCCCCTCGCTCAAAAGTTGCGATCCCCTCTGGTGCCTTGTGCCTGCTTTGGGGTACCCGAAGTCAGCCCAGAACACACCCTGGGTTCAAACTGGGAAGGCCATGGTCCCCAGGGCCCACCGGAGGCGCTGATGGGAATGCGCTTTCTTCCATGCAGTCAATAAACTCTTTTCAGCGGAGCGTTTTTTTTTTTTATTCCACAGGTCACCCACCTCCCTGCCCTCAACCTGACCTTCCCCTCAGGGGCCTTCGTCCCTCTTTTGGGTATCAATAGCATGTCCGAAACACTCCCTGCGTCGAATCAGGGTCTCCAGTGTTCTCAGGGCCCAGTGCCGGGGCTGATGGTAAGGCACTTTCATCCGTGGGGGACCCAGGATAGCTTCTCGGGGTCGTGATTACTTTTCTCTACCACTGGTACACCTCCTCACCTCCCTCACTATTTTCCTTTCCCTCAGGGGACTTATGCTCGCTTTGAGGTAACCTTCGCATTCCCACGATTCACCCTACATTTAAACCCGGGTCTGTAGGGTCACCAAGGCCCAGCAAAGGGGCTGATGGGAAGGCATTTGGTGCATGGTGACCCATGCCCCTATTCTCGAGGTTGCAATTTTTTTTCTGCAACTGGCGCCTCACCATACCACTCTCCAACCTTATCTTCCAAGCAGGGGGTCTTCTCTCTGATTCATGGTACCACTGTCTGGACCGAGACAGAGCCTGCGTTCAAACCAGGTATGCCAAGCTCTCCAGGTACCAGTGCCGGGACTCACGGGAAGGCACATTCAACTGTGGAAACCCAGGAACGCTTCTTGGCGGCATGTTTGTTTTATTCTGCAACATGTGCCCAACTACCCTCGCTCTAACTTTACTACCCTCGCTCCAATCCTCTTTGGAGAGAGGGTAGTTAGTACATGTTGCAGAATAAAAAAACGGACGGAGGCTCCCCTCAGGAGCCTCCAGCTCACTTCGTGGTACCCTTAATGGGCCTGAAAGGCACCCTAAGTTTGAACCACGGACCCTGGGCTTCCCTCTGCCCAGCGATGGGGCTGATCAGAAGGCACTTTCATCCCTGGGGAGCTCAGGGTCACTTCCCGTCTGCAAATTTTATTTTTCTTTTTCTGCCACAAGAGCCCCATATGCCCTCCTAAACTCAGCTTCCCCTCTGGGTCTCTGTCCGTTTTGGAGTACACCTCTAGGGCCCGTAACACACTCTGATTTTGAACCATGGATGCCAGGGTCCCTGGGAAATGATCCACGGACTGATGATAAGGCACTTTCACCTGCGGTGGACTCAGGAATGCTTCTCAGTTGCGCTATTTTCTTTCTTTTTTTTCTTCCACCAGTGCCTCAACTCCCCTCCCTGACAGTTTACCTTTCCCTCAGGGGCCTTTTGCCAACTTTGGGGTACCCCTAACGAACCCAAGATGCGCCCTGTATTTGAGCCAGGGATGCCAGAGTCCCCAGTTCACAGCATAGGGGCTTATTTAAGGCACTTTCACATGTGGGGGACACAGGCCCCGTATCTCAGTGGAGCATTTTTTTTCCTTTCTCTCAGTTGCCTCATCTCCCGGCACCTTACCTTCCACTCAGGGGCCTTCTGCCAGGGTTGTGGTACACCTAGTGTGCATGAGAAACAACCAGGATCTGAACCAGGGACATAAGGGTCAACAGGTAGTGCAGGGGCTGATGAGAAGACACATTCGTCCAGAGATGACCCAGGAATGCTTCTTGGTAGTTCGTTTTTTATCTTTTCTGCCACAGGTGCCCCAACTTTCCACCCTCAAACCTTAATTTCCCCTCGGGGTCCTAATACCCTTCTTGTTTTACCACTACCGGGCCCAAGACGCACCCTGGTCTGGAAACAGGGAAGCCAGGTCCTTGGGACCAAGCACAGTGGCTGATGGGAAGGCAGTTTCTTCCCTGGGGGATGCAGGAACGCTTCTCGCCAGTGTGTTTTTGGTTTTCTCCCCATGCAGCTGACACACATCTCCTCCCTCAAACCTTACCTTCCCCTCAGGGTTCTTCTGTCCACTTTGGGGTACCACTAGTTTGTCAGAGACTCACCCTGGGTTTGAAGCACTTACGTGAGGGTCCCTGGGGTCTAGCACAGGGCCTTATGGGAAGGTAATGTTTTCCGTGTAGGACCCAGGAACGCTTCTCAGCGGTGCGTTGTTTTTTTCTTATTTGGTGCCACCACTGCCCCGGCTCCCCATGCTCAAAAGTTCCGATCCCCTATGGTGCCTTGTGCCTGCTTTGGAGTACCCCAAGTCGGCCTGAGACGCACTTGCCACTTCTGCTCGCTTTGTGGTACCCTTCGCGTTCCTGTGATTCACCCTACATTTGAACCCGGGTCCGCAGGGTCACTGAGGCCCAGCACAGGGGCTGATGGGAAGACATTTTGGTCCGTGGTGACCCATGCCCCTATTCTCGAGGTTGCGATTTTTTTTTCTCCAACTGGTGCCTCACCATACCACATTCAAACCTTATCTTCCAAGCAGGGGTCTTCTCTCTGATTTGTGGTACCCCTATCTGGACCGAGATGCACCCTGGGTTCGAACCAGGTATGGCAGGCTCTCCAGGTACCAGCGCAGGGACTCACGGGAAGGCACATTCAACTGTGGAAACCCAAGAACGCTTCCCGGCGGTGTTTTTTTTTTTCCCCCCCACAACATGTGCCCAACTCCCCTCACTGCAGCCTTACTATTCCCTCAGGGACCTCCAGCGCACTTTGTGGCACTCCTAAAAGACCTGAAAGGCACCCTGGGTACAAACCAGGGACCCTGGGGTACCCACTGCCCAGCGATGGGGCTGATGTGAAGGCACTTGCGCCCCTGGGGAGCTCAGGAACGCTTCTCTCCTGCACGTTTTTTTTTTTTTTTTTTTTCTGCCACAGGAGCCCCATATGCCCTCCTAAACTCACCTTCCCTCAGGGTCTTTCTGTCCGTTTTGGAGTACCCCTAGTGGGCCCGTGAAGCACCCTGATTTTGAATCATGGACGCCAGGGTCCCCATGGAGTGGCCCACAGACTGATGAGAAGGCACTTCGCCTGTGGTGGACTCAGGAACCCTTCTCAATTTTGCGATTTTCATTCTTGTTTTTCTGCCACTGGTGCCCCACCTCCCCTCCTTGACAGTTTACTTTTCCCTCAGGGACCTTTTGCCCACGGTGGTGTACTCCTTATGAACCCAAGACACACCCTATAATCGAACCAGGGATGCCAGAATTCCCCGGGACACAGCGCAGGGGCTGATTGTAAGACACTTTCATATGTGGGGAACACAGGCTGTGCTTCACAGTGGCGTTTTTTTCTCTCTCCCTCAGTTGCCTCATCTCCCTGCATCTTACCTTCCATTCAGGGACCTTCTGTCAGGGTTGTGGTATACTGAGTGGGCAAGAGAAACCACCAGGATCCGAACCAGGGACATAAGGGTCACCGGGTAGCAGCGCAGGGGCTGATGGGAAGACACATTCATCAGGGAATGACCCAGGAACTCTTCTCGGTAGTGCATTTTTTACCTTTTCTGCCAAAGGTACCCAAACTCCCCTCACTCAAACCTTACTTTCCCATCTGAGGCCTTATGCCCTCTTTGTTGTACCAGTACCGGGACTGAGATGCCACCTGGTCTGGAAACAGGGACGCCAGGGTCCCTGGGGCCGAGCGCATAGCCTTCTGAGATGGCATTGTTTTCCATGCAGGACCCAGGAACGCTTCTCAGTGGTGCATTGCTTTTTTCTTTTTTGGTGCCACTAGTTCCCCAGCTCCCCTCTCTTGAAAGTTATCATACCCTCAGCAGCCTTTTGCTTGCTTTGGGGTACCCCAAGTCAGCCCAAGACGCACCCTGAGTTCGAACCGGGAAGGCCACGGTACCTGGGGCCCACAGCAGGCGCTGACAGAAGGCACTTACTTCCGTGGGTATCAAGGAACGCTTCTCGTTGGCACGTTTTTCTTTTTTTATTCCATAGGTAACCCACCTCCCTGCCCTCAAACCTTACTTTCCCCTCAGGGGCCTTTTCCTGCTTTTCGGTACCACTAGTGGGTCGGAAACGTAGCCGGCGTTCGAACCAGTGATTCCAGTGTTCCCGGGGCAGAGGTCCAGGTCTGATGGGAAGGCACTTTCGTCCAAGGGTGACCCAGAATAGGTTCTCGGCCTTGCGATTATTTTTCTCTGCCACTGGTGCACCACCTCACCTCCCTCACTATTTACCTTCTCCTCAGGGGACTTCTGCTAGCTTTAGGGTACGCATTGTGTTCACGAGAGGCCACCTTCATTCAAACCAGGGACTGCAAGGTACCCGTGGCCCAGCGCAGGGGCTGACAGGAAGACATTTTGGTCCATGGTGACCCATGCCCCACTTATCAGCTTTGTGTTTTTTGTTTGTTTTTTCTCCAACAGGTGCCTCACCGTCCCTCCCTCAAACCTTATCTTCCAATCAGGAGCTTTCTCTCCAAATTGTGGTAGCTGCACCTGATCCCAGACTCACACTGGGTTCGAACCAGGGATGCCAGCGTTTCCAGGTACCAGCGCAGGAGCTCATGGAAGGCACTTCCATACGTGGAGACCCAAGAACGCTTCTTGGTGGCTCTTTTTTTTTTTTCCTCATATGCCCCACTTCCCCACACTCCAACCTTACTATCCCCCCAGGAGCCTCCTGCCCTCTTTGTGGTACACCTAACAGGCCTGAAAGACACCCTAAGATCAACCCAGGCATCCCTGTGTATCCGTGGTCCAGCACTGGGGCTGATGGGAAGGTACTTTCTTACCTGGGGAGCACAGAAACGCTGCTCGCTGGCACGTTTTTCCTTCTTTGTCTGCCACAGGAGCCCCAATATGTCTTCCTTCTAACCACACCTTCCCCTCAGGGTCTTTCTGACGTTTTGGAGTAGCCCTAGTGGGCCCGATATGCACCCTGCTTTCAAACCATGGACACCAGGCTTCCCGGGGCCCAGCACGCAGACTGATTGGAAGGCACTTTCATCCGTGGTGTACCAAAGAACGCTTCTCTGTGGCGCAATTTTCTTTCTTTTCTTTCTGCCACTGGTGACCCACCTCTCCTCCCTCACTGTTTACCTTTTCCTCAGGTGACTTTTGCCCACTTTGGGGTTCCCCTAGTGAACCCAAGATGCACCCTGTATTGGAGCCAGGGATGCCAGAGTCCCCAGTTCACAGCATAGGGGCTGATATAAGGCACTTTCCTATGTGGGGGATACAATTCCCCCTTTTCAGTGGTGCATTTTTCTCTCTCTCCCTCAGTTGCCTCTTCTCCCTGCACCTTACCTTCCATGCAAGGGCCTTCTGCCAGGGTTGCAGTACATCTAGTAGGCACGACAAACATACAGGATCCGAACCAGGGACATAATGGTCACCGGGTAGCAGTGCAGGGGCTGATGGGAAGGCACATTCATCTGGGGATGACGCACGAACACTTCTCGGTACTGCCTTTCTTATCTTTTCTGCTACAGTGTCCCAACTCCCCTCCCCTCAAACCTGACTTTCCCCTCAGGGGCCTTATACCCTCTTTGTTGTACCACTGTCGGGCCCAAGACACACCCTGGTCTAGAAACAGTGATGCCAGGTCCCTGGGACCCAGCACAGGGGCTGATGGCAAGGCAGTTTCTTCCCTGGGGGACGCAGGAACACTTCTCGTCAGTGTGTTTTTGGTTATTTTCCCACACAGCTGAACCACATCCCGGCCCTCAAACCTTACCTTCTCAGGGTTTTCTGTCCTCATTGGGGTACTACTAGTGGGCCCGAGACGCACCTTGGGTTTGAACCAGTTACACCAGGGTCCCTGGGTCCTAGCGCAGGGCGTTATGGGAAGGTAAAGTTTTCCGTGTAGGACCCAGGAATGCTTCTCAGCGGTATGTTGTTTTTCTCTTATTTGGTGCCACCACTGCCCCAGCTCCGCTTGCTCAAATGTTACGATCCCCTCTGGTGTCTCGTGCCTGCTTTGGGGTAACTCAAGTCTGCCCGAGATGCACCCTGGGTTCAAACTGGGAAGGCCCCGGTCTCAGGGGCCCACCAGAGGCGCTGACGAGAAGGTACTTACTTCCGTGGGGAAAATACTCTTTTCAGCGGAGCTTTTATTATTATTATTATTCCACAGGTAACCCACCACCCCGCCCTCAACCTGACTTTCCCCTTAGGCCTTTGTCCGTCTTTTGGGTATCAATAGCATGTCCCAAATGCTCCCTGCATTCAAACTAGGGTCTCCAGTGTTCCCGGGGCCCAGCGCCGGGGCGGATGGGAAGGCACTTTCGTCCGTGGGGGACCCAGGATAGCTACTCGGGGTTGCGATTATTTTTTTCTACCACTGGTGCACCACCTCGCCTCCCTCACTATTTACCTTCCCCTCAGGGGAATCCTGTTGCTAGAGGGTACCCTTTGCGTTCCGGTGATTCACCCTCCATCTGAGCTTGAGTCCGTAGGGTCACCGTGGCCCAGCGCAGGGGCTGATGGGACAGCATTTTGGTCCATGGCGACCCATGCCCCTATTCTCGAGGTCGCAATTTTTCTTTCTCAAACTGGCGCCTCACCATACCTCCCTCAAACCTTATCTTCCAAGCAGGGGTCTTCTCTCCGATTTGTGGCACCCCTATCTGGACAGAGACACACCCTGACTTAAAACCAGGTATGCCAGACTCTCCAGTTACCAGTGCAGGGGCTCGTGGGAAGGCAGTTTTGTCCATGGGGGACCCAGGAACGCTGCTTGCTGGGGTGGTGTTGGTTTTTTTCTGACACTGGTGTCCCACATTCTCTCCCTGAAAACTTACCTTCCCCTCAAGGGTCTTCTGTCTGCTTTGGGGTAACACTAGTGGGACTGAGACGCACCCTGGGTTTGAAGTAGGGACACCAGTGTCCCTGAGTCCTAGCGCAGGGCCCTATGGGAAGGCACTGTTTTCCTTGTGGGATCCCAGGATGCTTCTCAGTGGTGCGTTGTTTTTTCTTATTGGGTGCACCAGTGCCCAGTCTCCACTCCCTCAAAAGTTACCATCCCCTCAGGTGCCATCTGCCTGCTTTGGGATACCACAAGCCATCCCGAGACACACCCTGGGTTCAAACTGGGAAGGCCACTGTCATTGAGACCCACCGCAGGCGGTGATGGAAAAGCTTTCTTCTGTGGGGGACAAGGAATACTTCTCGGTGGTGCTTTTTAAATTATTCCACAGGTAACCCACCTCCCTGCCCTCGAAACTTCCCTTCCCTTCAGGGGCCTTAAGTCCACTTTCAGGTATCTCTAAGGGTCCGAAACGCAGCCTGCGTTTGAACCAGGGACTCCAGTGTTTCCAGGGCCCAGCACAAGGGCTGATTGGAAGGCATTTTAGTTCGTGGCCGCCCATGCCCCGCTTCTCTTTGGGGCGTTGTTATTTTTTTTTTTTTCTCCAACAGGTGCCTCATCATCCCTCCCTCAAACCTTATCTTCCAATCAGGGGCCTTCTCTCTGATTTCTTTTACCGCTACCTGGTCCGAGAGACACCCTGGGTTAGATCCAGCCACACCAGGGTCTCCCATTACCAGCACAGGGGCTCATGGGAAGGCACTATCTTCTGTCCAGACCCAGGAACACTTCTTGGCCACGTGTTTCTTTTATCTGCCACGTGTGCGGCACCTCCCCCTACTCCAACCTTACTATCCCCTCAGGAGCCTCTGACCCTCTTTGTGGTCCCCCTAACGGACCCAAAAGGCATCCTGTGTTCGAAACAGGGACCCCAGGGTACCCGCGGCCCAGCACTGGTTCTGATGGGAAAGCACTTTCGTCCCTGCGGAGCCCAAGAACGCTTCTTGCTGGCGCGTTATTTTTTTCTGTTTTTCTGCACGGGAGCCCTATATGCCCTCCTTCAAACCTATTCTTCCCCTCAGGGTCTTTCTGTCCTTTTTAGTACCTCTAGTGGGCCTGAGATGCACCGTGCTTTCGAACTATGGATGCCAGGGTCCCCGGAGCACAGCACATGGACTGATGTGAAGCCACTTTCTTCTGTGGTGGACCAAGGAACGCTTCTCAGTGGCCCGATTTTCTTTCTTTTTTTTTCTGCTATTGGGGTCCCACCTCCCCTCCCTACCAGTTTAAATTTCCCTCAGAGGCCTTTTGCCCACTTTGCGGTACCCCTAGCAAACCCAAGACACACCCTGTAATCGAACCAGGGATGCCAGAGTCCCCGGGGCACAGTGCAGGGGCTGATTTTAAGGCACTTTCATACGTGGGGGACACAGGCCCCGCTTCTCAGTGGCGCATTTTTTCCCTCCCTCAGTTGCTGCTTCTCCCCACACCTTACCTTCCACTCAGGGGCCTTCTGCCAGGTTTGTTGTACCCCTAGTGGACACGAGAAACACCCAGGGTCTGAACCAGAGACATAAGGGTCTCTGGGTGGCAGGGCAGGGGCTGATAGGAAGTCACATGCATCCAAGGATGACCCAGGAATGCTTCTCGGTAGTACATTTTTTACCCTTTCTGCCACAGATGCTCAAATACCCTTCCCTCAAACCTTACTTTGCTCTCAGGGGTGTTATGCCCTCTTTTTCGTACCACTACCAGGCCTGAGATGCACCCTGGTCTCGAAACAGGGACACCAGGTCCCTGAGACCCAGTGCAGGGGCTGACGGGAAGGCAGTTTCGTCCCTGGGGGACTCAGGAACGCTTCTCGCCAGTGTGTTTTTGTTTTTTTCCAACACAGGTGCCCGACATCCCCTCCCTCAAAATTTCTCTTCCCCTCAGGGCTATTCTGTCCACTTTGGGGCACCCCTTGTGGGCCTGAGATGCACCCTGGTTTTGAACCATGGATGCCATGGTCCCTGGGGCCTAGCGCACCGACTGATGGGAAGACACTTTCTACCGTGGTGGACCCAGGGACCCTCCTCAGTTGCGCAATTTTCTTTCCTTTTTATCTGCCACCGGTGCCCCACCTCCCCTCCCTCACAGTTTACCTTTCCCTCAGAGGCCTTTTGCACACTTTGGGGTACCCCAGTGAACCCAAGATGTACCCTGTATTAGAACCAGGCACACCAGAGTCCCCGAGGCACAGAACAGAGGCTGATTGTAAGGCACTTTCATACGTGGAGGACCCAGGCACCGCTTCTCAGTGGTGCATTTTTTTTTCTCTCCCTCAGTTGCCTCTTCTCCCTGCACCTTACCTTCCACTCACGGGCCTTGTCCCAGGTTTGTGGTACGCTTAGTGTGCCCGAGAAACACCCAGGGTCCGAAACAGGGACATATGTGACTACGGATAGCAGCGCATGGGCTGATGGGAAGGCACATTCGTCCGGACATGACCCAGGAACGCTTCCGGGTAGTGCGTTTTTTATCTTTTCTGCCACAGGTGCCCCAACTCCCCTCCCTCAAACTTCACTTTCCCCTCAGGGGCCTTATGCCCTCTATGTCACACCACTATGGGTCCCGAGATGCACTGTAGTCTGGAAACAGGGAGGCCATGTCCCTGGGACCCAGTGCATGGACTGATGGGAAGACAGTTTCGTCTCTGGGGGACACAGGAAGGCTTGTCACCAGTGTGTTTTTGGTATTTTCCAACACAGGTGCCGCACATCCCCTCCCTCAAAAGTTACCTTCCCTTCAGTGGTCTTCTGTCTGCTTTTGGGTACCACTAGTGAGCCCTAGACGCATGCTGCTTATGAACCAGGGAAGCCAGGATCCCTGGGGCCTGGCACAGGGCCTTCTGGGAACACACTGTTTTCCCTGTGGGACCCAGGAACACTTCACAGTGGTGCGTTGTTTTTTTCATATTTGGTGCCACAAGTGCCCCGGCACCCATCTTTCGAATGTTACCATCCCCTCAGGTGCCTTCTGCCTGCTGTGGGGTACCCCAAGTTGGCCAGAGACGCACCCTGGGTTTGAACTGGGAAATGCACGGTTCCCAGGCCCTACTGCAGGCCCTGACGGGAAGGCACGTTCTCCATGGGTGACAAATCTTCTTGGTTGTGCTTTCTGTTCTTATTATTCCACAAGTAACCCGCTTACCCACCCTCAAATCTTACCTTCCCCTCAGGGGTCTTCGTCCCACTTTCAGCTACCACTAGCGGGTCCAAAATGCAGCCTGCGATCGAACCAGGAATCCAGTGTTCCCAGGGCCCAGTGCTGGGGCTGATGGGAAGGTACTTTCCCTGGGTGGGACCCAGGAAAGCTTCTCGGCATTGTGATTATGTTTTTCTGCCACAGGTGCGCCACCTCACCTTCCTCATTATTTACCTTCCTCTCAGGGGAGTGCTGCTGGCTTTGGGGTACCCTTCGCATTCCTGAGATGCACCCTACATTCAAACCAGGGACTGCAGGGTCCCTGTGGTCCAGAGCAGGGGCTGATGGGAAGTCATTTTTGTCTGTGCAACCCATGCCCCCTTCTCAGCAGCACCTTTTTTTTTTTCTCCAACAAGTGCCTCACCATCCCTCCCTCAAACCTTATCTTCCAGTCAGTGGTCTTCTCTCTAATTCCTGGTACTGCTACCCAGCCCGAGACACATGCTTGGTTTGAACCAGGGAAGCCAGTGTCTCCAGGTACCAGCGCAGAGGCCCATGGGAAGGCACTTTCGTCCGTGGAGACCCAGGAATGCTTGTTGGAGGCACGATTTTTTTTTTTTTTCCTGCTACATGTGCCCCACCTGCCAACACTCCAACCTTACTATCCCCTCAGGAGCCTCCGGTCCTTTTTGTGGTACCCATAATGGGCCTGAAAGGCACTGTGTGTTTGATACAGGGACCCCAGGGTGCCCACAGCCCAGCACTGTGGCTGACGGGAAGGCACTCTCGTTCCTGGTGAGCACAGGAACGCTTCTCACTGGCACTTTTTTTTTCTTTTTCTGCCACAGGAGCCCCATATGCCCTCCTTCTAAACTCACCTTCCCCTCAGTGTCTTTCTGTCCATTTTGGAGTACTCCTAGTGGGCCCGAGACACACCCTGGTTTTGAACCATGGAAGCCGTGGTCCCCGGGGCCCAGCGCACATACTGATGGGAAGGCAATTTCGTCTGTGGTGGACCCAGGAACGTTTCTCAGTGGTGCAATTTTCTTTTTTTTTTTTTCTGTCATTGGTGCCCCACCTCCACTCTCTCACAGTTTACCTTTCCCTCAGAGGCCTTTTACCAGCTTTGGGGTACCGTAGCAAACCCAAGATGCACCCTGTATTTGAACCAGGGAAGCCAGAGTCCCCGGGGCACAGCGCATGGGCTGATTTAAGGCACTTTCATACGTGGGGGGAACTGGCCCCGCTTCTCAGAGGTGCCTTTTTTTCCTCTCCCTCAGTTGCCTCTTCTTCCTGCACCTAACCTTCCACTCAGGGGCCTTATGCCCACCCCTAGTGGGCACCAGAATCACCCAGGTCCAAACGAGGGATATATGGGTCTCTGGGTAGCAGTGCAGGGGCTGATGGGAAGGCACGTTCATCCGAGGATGACCCAGGAATGCTTCTTGGTAGTGCCTTTTTTATCTTTCCTGCCACAGGTGCCCCAACTACACTCCCTCAAACCTTACTTCCCCCTCAGGAGCGTTATGCTTTCTTTGTCATACCACTACCAGACCCAAGATGCACACTGGTCTGAAAACAGGGATGCCAGGTCCCTGGGACCCAGTACAGGGGCTGATGGGAAGGCAGTTTCATCCCTGGGAGACCCAGGAATGCTTCTCGCCAGTGTGTTTTTGGTAATTTCTGACACAGGTGCCCCACATCCCCTCCCTCAAACTTTACCTTGACCTCAGGGAAATTCTGTCCACTTTGAGGTACCACTAGTGGGCCCGAGACGCACCCTGGGTTTGAACCAGGGACATCAGCATCCCTGGGGCCTAACGCGGGGCCTTATGGGAAGGCACGGTTTTCCCTGTGGGACCTAGGAATGCTTCTCAGTGGTAGGTTGTTTTTTTCTTATTGGGTGACAGCCAGTGCCATGTCTCCCCTCTCTGGAAGGTTACCATCCCCTTAGGTGCCTTCTGCCTGTTTTGGAGTACCCCAAGTTGGCCCAAGACGCACCCTGGGTTCGAATCGGGAAGGCCACGGTCCCCGGGCCCACCGCAGGTGCTGACGGGAAGCCACTTTCTTTCGTGGGGGACATGGAACGCTTCTTGGAGATGCTTTCTTTTTTTATATTTCCACAGGTAACCCACCTACCTGCCCTCAAACCTTACCTTCGCCTCAGGGGCCTTCGTCCCTCTTTTGGATACCACTAGTGGGTCCGAAATGCAGCGTGTGTTCAAACCAGGGACTCCAGTGTTCCCGGGGCCCATTGCTGGGGCTGGTGGGAAGGAACTTCCATCTATGGGGGATCCAGAATAGCTTCTTGAGGTCGCAATTTATTTTTTGTGCTACAGGTGCACCACTTCACCTCCCTCATTATTTACCTTCTGAGTAAATAATGTAAATATTACCCCTGAGGGACTTCTGCTCACTTTGGAGTACCCTTTGTGTTCCCAAGATGCACTCTACATTCGAATCAGAGACCATAGGGTCCTCGTGGCCCAGCGCAGGGGCTGAAGGGAAGGCATTTTGGTCCGTGGCGATATATGCCCCACTTCACAGTGGCGCATTTGTTTGATTTTTTTCTCCAACAGGTGTCCTATCATCCCTCCCTCAAACCTTATCTTCCAATCAGGGGTCTTCTCTCCTATTTGGGGTACCCCTACCTGGCCCGAGACACCCCCTGGGTTCACACCAGGGATGCCAGGGTCTCCAGGTACCAGCGCAGGGGCTCATGGGAAGGCACTTTCTTCCGTGGATACCCAGGAAGGCTTCTTGGTGGCATGTTTTTTTGTTTTTTGTTTTATTTTTTGCCACATATGCCCTACCTCCCCTCACTCCAACCTTACTATCCCCTCAGGAGCCTCCGACCCTCTTTGTGGTACTCCTAACGGGCCGAAAGGCATACTGGGTTTGAACCAGGGAACCCAGGTTGCCCATGGAACAGTGCTGTGGCTGATGGGAAGGCACTTTCATCCCTGGGGAGCCCAGGAACATTCCTCGTTGGAGTGATGTTTTTTCTTTTCCTGCCCCAGGAGCCCCATATGCCCTCCTTCATACTTCACCTTCTCCTCAGGGTCTTTCTGTCCGTTTTGGAGTACCCCCAGTCTGCCTGACACGCACCATGGTTTCAAAGCATGGACGTCAGGGTCCACAGGGCCCAGCGAACAGACTGATAGGAAGGCACTTTCTTCCATGGTGGACCCAGGAACGCTTCTCAGTGGCGCAATTTTCTTTCATTTTTTTCTGCCACCGGTGCCCCACCTCCCCTCCCTCACAGTTTGACTTTCCCTCAGGGGCCTTCTGCAAACTTTAGGTACCCTAGTTAGTGCAAGACACACCCTGTATTTGAACCAGGGACGCCAGGGTCCCCGGGGCACAGCACAGGGACTGATTGTAAGGCACTTTCATACGTGGGGGATGCAGGCCCCACTTCTCAGTGGTGCTTTTTTTCCCCCTCAGTTGCCTCTTCTCCATGCCCTCACAACTTACCTTCCACTCAGGGGTCTTCTGCCAGGTTTTTGGTTCCCCTGGTGGGCAGAAGAAACACTCAGGGTCTGCACCAGGGACATAAGGGTCTTTGGGGGAGAAGCACAGGGGCTGATGGGGAGGCACATTTGTCTGGGGTTGACACAGGAACGCTTCTCGGTAGTGCGTTTTTTAATCTTCTCTGCCACAGGTGCCCCCAACTCCCCTCCCTCAAGCTTTACTGTTCCCTCAGGGGATTTATGCCCTCTTTGTCATACCAGTACCGGGCCCCAGATGCACCTTGGTCTGGAAACAGGAATGCCAAGTCCCTGGGACCCAGCACAGGGGCTGAGGGGAAGGCAGTTTCCTCCCTGGGGAACGCAGTAATGCTTCTTGCCACTGTTTTTGGTTTTTTTCTGACACAGTTGCCCCACATTCCCTCCCTCAAACCTTTCCTTCCCCTCAGGGGTTTTCTGTCCGCTTTGGGGTACCACTAGTGGGCACGAGATGCACCCTGGATTCAAATCAGGGACTCCAGGGTCCCTCCAGCCTAGTGCAGGTCCTTTTGGGAAGGCACTGTTTTACATGTGGGACACAGGAACGCTTCTCAGTGGTGCGGTTTTTTTTTTTTTTTTATTTGTAGCCACTAGTGCCCTGGCTCCGCACCCTCGAAAGTTACCATCCCCTCAGGTGCCTTCAGCCTGCTTTGTGATACCCCAAGTCAGCCTGGGAGGCACCCTGGGTTTGAACCAGGAAGGCCACGGTCCCTGGGCCCCCCCTCAGGCACTGATGTTAAGGCACTTTCATTCGTGGGGGACAAGGAACACTTCTCGGCGGCGCTTTCTTTATTATTCCACAGGTAACAGACCTCCCCCGCCTCAAACCTTACCTTCCCCTCGGGGTCCTTCGTCCCGCTTTCAGGTACCATGAGCGTGTCTGAAACGCTGCCTCCATTCGAACCAGGGACTCCAGTGTTTCCGGAGCCCAGCTCCATGGCTGATGGGAAGGAACTTTATTCCGTTGGGGACCCAGGGTAGCTTCTTGGGATCACGATTACTCTTTTCTGCCACAGGTGCACCGCCTCACCTCCCTCTCTATTTACCTTCCCCTCAGGGGACTTCTGCTTGCTTTGGGGTACCCTTCACGTTCCCGAGATGCACCCTACATTCGAAACAGGGACCACAGTGTCCCTGTGGCCCAGCACAGGGGCTGATGGGAAGGCACTTTGGTCTGGGGCGACACATGCCCCACTTCTCGGCAGCGTGTTTTTTTTTTTTTTCTCCAACAGGTGCCTCACCATATCTCCCTCAAACCTTGTCTTCCAATCAGGGACCTTCTTCTGATTTGTGGTACTCCTACCTGGCCCGAGAAGCACCCTGGGTTCGAACCAGGGATGCCAGGGTCTCCAGGTACCAGTGCAGGGGTGGGAAGGCACTTTCGTCCCTGGAGACCCAGGAACGCTTCTTAGCGGTGCGTTCTTTTTGTTTTTTGTTTTCTGCCACATGTGCCCCAACTCCCCTCATTCCAACCTTACTATCCACTCAGGAGCCTCTGGCCATCATTGTGGTACCCCTAACAGGCCTGAAAAGCACCCTGGGTTCGAACCAGTGTACCCACCAACCAGCGCTGGGGCTGATGGGAAGGTACTTTCATCCCTGGGGAGACCAGGAACGCTTCTCCCTGGCGCGTTTTCTTTTTTTGTTTGTTTTGTTTTGTTTTGTTTTGTTTTGTTTTGTTTTCTGCCACAGGAGCCCCATATGCACTCCTTCTAGCCTTACATTCCCCTCAGGGTCATTCTGTCCATTTTGGAGTATCCTTAGTGGCCCGAGATGCACCCTGGTTTCGAACCATGTATGCCAGGGTTCCCGGGGCCCAGCACACGGACTGAGGGGTAGGCACTTTTGTCTGTGCTGGACCCAGGAACGCTCCTCACTAGCGCGATTTCCTATCTTTTTTTTCCGCCATCGGTGCCCCACCTCCCCTCCCTCACAGTTTACCTTTCCCTCAGAGGCCTTTTGCACACTTTGGGGTACCCCTAGCGAACACAAGACACACCCTGTATTCGAAACTGGGACTCCAGAGTCCCCGGAGCACAATGCGGGGGCTGATTGTAAGGCATTTTCTTATCCGTGGGACACAGGCCCTGTTTATTAGCGGTGCGTTTTCCTTTTCTCTCCTTCGGTTGGATCATCTCCCTGCCCTCACACCTTACCTTCCAATCAGGGGCCTTCTGCCAGGTTTCTGGTACCCCTAGTAGGCACAAGAAACACCCAGGGTCCGAACCAAGGTCATTAGGGTCTCCGGGTAGCAGTGCAGGGGCTGATGGGAAGGCACATTCGTCCCGGGAAGACAGGAATGTGTCTCGGTAGTGTGTTTTTTTATCTTTTCTGCCACAGGTGCCCCAACTCCCCTCCCTCAAACCTTACTTTCCCCTCAGGGACCTTATGCCCCCTTTATCATACCACTACCAGGCCCGAGACACACCCTGGTCTTGAGACTGTGATGCCAGGTCCCTGGGACCCAGCACAGGGGCTGATGAGAAGGCAATTTTGTCCCTGGGGTATGTAGGAACGCTTCTCGCCAGTGTGTTTTTGGTTTTTTTCCGACACTGGTGCCCCACATCCCCTCCCTCAAAGCTTACCTTCCCCTCCAGGGCCTTCTGTCCGCTTTGGGGTATCACTGGTGGGCCCAAGATGCATACCGTGAGTTTGAACCAGTGACGCCAGTATCCCTGGGTCCTAAAGCAGGGATTTATGGGAAGGCACTGTTTTCCGTGTGGGACCCAGGAACGCTTTTCAGGGGTGCGTTGCTTTTAATATTTTCTGCCACAAGTGCCACAGCTCCCAATTCTCCAACATTACCTTCTCGTCAGGTGCCTTCTGCCTGCTTTCGGGTACCTCCAGTGAACCAAAGACTCACCCTGGTTTTCAACCGGGAAGACCACGGTCACTGGGGCCCAGCACCGGGGTTGTTGTGAAGGCACTTTCTATGGTGAGGGACAAGGAATGCTTCTCGCTGGCCCGTTTTATTATGTTTTTTGTTTTTTGTAATACCACAGGTAACCCACCTCCCCACCCTCAAATCTTACCTTCCCCTCACAGGCCTTCTTCCCGATTTTGGGTACCACTTGCAGGCTCGAAACACACACTGGGTTCGAACCATGGACCACAGGGTCTCTGGGGCCCAGTGTACGGATGGATGGGAAGGCACTTTCATCTGTGGTGGACCCAGCAATGCTTCTCAGTGGTACGATTTTCTTTTTTTTTTTTTTTTTCTTCCAAAGGTACCCCACCTCCTCTCCCTCAGAGTTTATGCCAGGGTCCCTGGGGCCTAGCACAGGGCCTTCTGGGAAGGCACTGTTTTCCATGTGGAACCCAGGAACACTTCTCAGCGGTGCGTTATTTTTCTTTTTTTTTCTTATTTAGTGCCACCAGTGCCCCGGCTCACCTCCCTCAAAAGTTACCATCCCCTCAGGTGCCTTTTACCTGCTTTGGGGTGCCCAAGTCGGCCTGAAACGCACCCTGAGTTCGAACTGGGAAGGCCACGGTCCCCAGGGCCCACCGCAGGCACTGACGGGAAGCCACTTTATTTCGTGGGGGACAAGGGAACATTTCTCGGCGGCGCTTTTTTCATTTTTTATTCCACAGGTAACCCACCTCACTGCTCTCAAACCTTACCTTCCCCTCAGGGGCCTTCTTTCCGCTTTTGGGTACCACTTGCAGGCCCGAAACGCACCCTGGGTTTGAATCCTGGACCCCAGGGTCCCCAGGGTCCAGTGCACAGACTGATGGGAAGACACTTTCATCCGTGGTGGACCCAGGAACACTGCTCGGTCACGAGATTTTCTTTTTTTTTTCCTGCCAGATGGGCCCCACCTCCCCTCCCTCACAGTTTAGCTTTCTCACAGGGACCTTTTGCCACTTTGGGGTACCCCTAGCAAACCAGAGGGGCACCCTGTATTCCAACAAGGATGCCAGAGTCCCCGGCACACAGCGCAGACACTGATTGTAAGGCACTTTCCTACGTGGGGGACGCAGGCCCCGCTTCTCAGTGACGTGTTTTATTTTCTGTACCTCAGTTGCCTCATCTCCCTGCCCTCACACTTTACCTTCCACTCAAGGGCCTTCTGCCAGGTCTCTGGTACCCCTAGTGGGCATGGGAAACACAGAGGGTCCGAACCAGGGACATAATGGTCTCTGGGTAGCAGCGCAAGGGCTGATGGGAAGGCACATTCGTCTGGGGATGGCCCAGGAATGCTTCTTGGTAGTGCACTTTTTATCTTTTCTGCCACAGGTGCCCCACATCCCCTCCCTCAGACCTTATCTTCTCCTCAGGGGTCTTCTGTCTGCTTTGGGCTACCACTGGTGGGCCTGAGACGCACCCTGGGTTTGAACCAGGGACACCAGGGTCCCTGCGGCCTAGCGCAGGGCCTTATGGAAAGGCACTGTTTTCCGTGTGGGACACAGGAAGGTTTCTCAGCGGTGCATTGTTTTTTTCTTATTTGATGCCACTAGTGCCCCGGCTCCCCTCCCTCGATAGTTACCATCCCCTCAGGTGCTTTCTGCTTGCTTTGGGGTACCCCAGTTATCCCAAGACATACCCTGGATTCGAACCAGGAAGGACACAGTCCCCAGGGCCCACCATAGTCACCGATGGGAAGGCACTTTCTTCCATGGGGGACAAAGAACGCTTCTCAGCGACGCTTTATTTTTTTTTATTCCACAGGAAACCCACCTCCCCGCCCTCAAAACTTACCTTCCCCTCAGGTGCCTTCTTTCCGCTTTCGGGTACCATGAGCAGGTCTGAAAGGCTGCCTGCGTTAGAATCAGGAACTCCAGTGTTCCCGCGGCCCAGCACAGGGGCTGGTGGGAAAGAACTTTTGTCTGTGGGGGACCCAGAATAGCTGCTCGGGGTCTTGATTTTTTTTTTTTTTTTTTTTGCCACAGGTGCACCACCTCACCTCCTTCACTATTTACCTTCCTCTCAGGAGACTTCTGCTGCCATTGGGGTACCCATTGCATTCCCGATATGTACCCTACATTGGAATCAGAGACCATAGCGTCCCTGTGGCCCAGTGCAGGGGCTGATGAGAAGGCATTTTTGTCCATGGCGAGAAATGCCCAGCTTGTTGGCTGCTCGTATTTTTTTTTTTTTTTTTTTTTGTCTCCAACAGGTGCCTCACCATCCCTCCTGCAAACCTTATCTTCCAATCAGGGACCTTCTCTCGGGTTTGTAGTACCCTACCTTGCCCGAGACACACCCTGGATTCAAATCAGGGACGCCAGGGTCTCCAGGTACCAGCGCAGGGGCTCATGGGAAGGCACTTTCGTCTGTGGAGACCCAGAAATGCTTCTTGGCGGTGTGGTTTTTTTTTTTTTTTTTTTTTTTTTTCCTGCCACATGTGCCCTACCTCCCCTCACTTCAACCTTACTATCCCCTCAGGAGCCTCTGGCCCTCTCTGTGGTACCCCTAACGTGCCGAAAGGCACCCTGCATTCGAACCAGGGACCACAGGGTGCCCGCGGAACAGCACTGGTCCTGTCGGAAAGGCACTTTCATCCCTGGATAGCCCAAGAACACTTCTCGCTGGCACTTTTTGTTTTCTTTTTCTGCCACAGGAGACCCACATGCCCTCCTTCAAACCTCACCTTCCCCTCAGGGCCTTTCCGTCCGTTTTGGAGTACCCCTAGTCTGCCCGAGATGCACCCTATTTTCGATCCATTGACGTCTGGGTCTCTGGGGCCCAGCACACAGACTGATGGGAAGGCTCTTTTGTCTGTGGTGGACCCAGGAACGCTACTCAGTGGTGCAATTTTCTTTCTTTTTTTTCTGTTAACAACTATTGGGTATGTATTCATATATACCCAACCATACATATAGTGGTCTATATGTCTATACACTGCATCCCGGGTATATATGTTTACTCACTACCGGGTATGTATGTATATAAACCCACCCCCCGCATATATTTACCCACTACCAGGTATATATGTATATACACATGTATATACACCCAAACCTGGGTATATATATTTACCCACTACTGGGAATATACGTATATACACCCGAACCCGGGTATATATGTATTTACCCACTACTGGGTATTTATGTATATACACCCGACCACTACTGGGTATTTATGTATACACACCCGACCACTACCGCGTATTTATGTATATATATTTACCCCACTACCTGGCATATATGTATATACATCCGCCTATAGGCAAATATATTTACCCATTACTGGGTATGTATGTACACACGCCAATGGGTATATATATTTACCCACTACTGGGTATTTGTTTATAAACACCCGCCAATGGGTATATATATATTTACCCACTAACGGGTATATATGTATATAGTGGACCCATAGTGGGCCCAAGACGCAATCTGGTTTTGATCCAGGGAGGCCGTGGTCCACGGGACCCAGCACAGGCACTGACGGGAAGGCACATTCTTCCGTGGAGAACAAGGAACACTTATCAGTAGTGCGTAATTTTATTTCTTTTTTTATGCCACAAGTAACCCACCTCCTTGCCCTCAAACCTTACCTTACCTTCCCCTCAGAGGCCTTCTACCCGCTTTCGGGTACCTCTAGAGGGCTGGAACCGCACCCTGGGTTCAACCTAGGGACCTATTTTCCCAGTGACCCGGCTCAGGAGCTGATGGGAAGGCACTTTCGTCCGTGGAGTACCCAGGAAAGATTCTTGGAGGCGTGATGTTGCTTATTTTTCCACAGGTGCACCACCACCCCTCCCTCACTATTCACCTTCGCCTCAGTGGCCTTCTGCCCACTTTGGGGTACCCGTGGTGGGCCCGAGATGCCCCCAGGCATTCAAAACAGCGACACCAGGGTCCCCAAGACCCAGTGCAGGGACTGATGGGAAGGCACTTTCGTTGGTGGTGGACCCAGGAGCGCTTCTTAGTGGAGCGGTTTTTTTTTTTTAATCTGCCTTAGGTGCCCCACCTCACCACCCTCACAGTTTACCTTCCCCACAGGGGACTTCTGCCCACTTTGGGGTACCCCCCGTGAGCCCAAGATGCCCCCTGAATTTCAACCAGGGACGCCATGGTCCCCGGGTCTCTGGGCAGGGGCTGATTTGAATGAACTTTCGTACATGGGGGGACACAGGCCCCGCTTCTCAGCGGCGTGTTTTTTTTTTTTTTTCTACCACAGTTGCCTCACATCCCTTCCCTTAAGCCTTACCTTCCCCTCAGGGGTCTTCTGTAAGCTTTGGAGTACCAAAGTGGTACGTTTGTTTTTTCTTCTCCCACAGTTGCTTCACCTCCATTCCCTCAATCCTTACTTGCCACTCAGGGGCCATCTGCCCACTTTGTATTACCCTTGCCGGCCTGAGACACCCTTGTTTCTATCCAGTGACCTCAGGGTCTCCACGTACCAACGCAGGGGCTCATGGGAAGGCACTTTCATCTGCGGAGACCCAGGAACGCTTCTTGGTGGCACCTTTTTTTTTTTTTTTTTTTCTGCCACATGTGCGCCACCTCCCCTCACTCTTACTATCCCCTCAGAAGCTTCCAGCCCTCTTTGTGATACCCGTAACGTGCCCGAAAGGCACCCTGGGTTTGAACAAGGGACCCCAGGGTACCCGCGGCCCCATGATGGGGTTGATGGGAAGGCCCTTTCGTCCCTGGGGAGCCCAGGAACGCTTCTCACTGGCGCGTTTTTTTTTTTTTTTTTCATTTTGTGCCACAGGAGCCCCATATGCCCTCCTTCAAACCTCACCTTCCCGTCAGGGTCTTTCTGTCCGTTTTGGAGTATCCCTAGTGGGCCTGAGATACACCCTAGTTTCGAACCATACACTTCAGGGTCCCCGGGGCCTAGCTCATGGACTGATGGGAAGGCACTTTCCTCCATGGTGGAACCAGGAATGCTTCTCAGTGGCACGAGTTTCTTTTTTTTTTTTTTTTTTTCACAGATGCCCCGCTTCCTCCTCCTCACAGTTTACCTTTCCCTCAGAGAACTTTTGCCCACTTTGGGATACCCCTAGCGAACCCAAGACACACCCTATATTCGAACTAGGGATGCCAGAGTCCCCGGGGCACAGGGCAGGGGTTGATTGTAAGACACTTTCATTAATGGGACATAGGCCCCGCTTCTTGGTGGCGCATTTTTATTTCTCTCCCTCGGTTGCCTCTTCGTCCTTCACCTTACCTTCCACTCAGGAGGCTTCTGTCAGGTTTGTGGTACCCCTAGTGGGCACGAGAAATACCCAGGGTCAGAACCAGGGACATAAGGGTCTCCATGTAGCATCGCAGGGGCGGATAGGAAGGCACATTCTTCCGGGGATGACCCAGGAACACTTCCCCGTAGTGCATTTTTATCTTTTCTGCCACAGGTGCCCCAACTCCCCTCCCTCAAACCTTACTTTCCCCTCAGGGACCTTATGCCCTCTATGTCATACCACTACCAGGCCCAAGACGCACCCTGGTCTGGAACCAGGGATGCCAGGTCCCTCGGATCCAGTGCAGGGCCTGACGGGAAGGCAGTTTCCTCCCTGGAGGACCCAGGAAAGATTTTCGCCAGTGTGATTTTGGTTTTTTCCCCGACACAGGTGCCACACGTCCCCTCCCTCAAATCTTACCTTCCCCTCAGGTGTCTTTTGTCCACTTTAGTGTACCACTAGTGGGCCCGAGATGCACCCTGGTTTCCAACCAGGGATGCCAGTGTCCCTGGGGCCTAGCGCAGGGCCTCAAGAGGAGGCACTGTTTTCCATGTGGGATCCAGGAACGCTTCTCAGTGGTGCGTTTTTTTTTTTTCCTTATTTGGTGCCACCAGTGCCTCGTCTCCCCTCCCTCAAAAGTTACCATCCCCTCAGGTGCTTTCTGCCTGCTTTGGGGTACCCCAAGTCGGCCCGAGACGCACCCTGGGTTCGAACCGGGAAGGCCAAGGTCCCCAGGGCCCATTGCAGGTGCTGACGGGAAGGCACTTTCTTCTGTCAGGGACAAGGAACGCTTCTCGGTGGTGCTTTTTTTTATTCCACAGGAAACCAACCTCCCCACCATCAAACCTTACCTTCCCCTCATGGGCCTTCGTCCCACTTTCAGGTACCACTATCGGGTCCGAAACACAGCGTGCATTCGAACCAGGGACTCCAGTGTTCCCAGGGCCCAGTGCCAGGGCTGATGGGAAGGTACTTTTGTCCGCTGGGGACCTAGGATAGCTTCTTTGCATCGCGATTATTTCTTTCTGCCACAGGTGCACCACCTCACCTCCCTCACTATTTACCTTCCCCTCAGGGGATTTCTGCTCGCTTTGGGGTATGCCTCGTGTTCCTGAGATGCACCCTACATTCAAACCAGGGACTGCAGCGTAGACATGGCTCAGCACAGGGGCTGATGGGAAGGCATTTTGGTCCGTGGCGACCCATGTCCCGCTTCTCAGCAACGAGTTTTTTTTATTTTTTTCTCCAACAGGCGCCTCACCATCCCTCCCTCAAACCTTATCTTCCAATCAGGGGCCTTCTCTCTGATTTATGGTACCCCTACCTTTCCCACGACGCACCCTGGGTTTGAACCAGGGATGCCAGGGTCTCCAAGTACCAGCGCAGGGCCTCATGGGAAGGCACTTTCATCCGTGGAGACCCAGGAATGTTTCTTAGCAGCGCGTTTTTTGTTTTTCTGCCACATGTGCCCCACCACCCCTCACTCCAACCTTACTATCCCCTCAGGAGACTTCAGCCCTCTCAGTGGTACCTCTAATGGTCCTGAAAGGCACCCTGCGTTCAAACCAGGGACTGCAGGTTACCCGCGGCCCAGAGCTGGGGCTGATGGGAAGGCACTTTCGTCCCTGGGGAACCCAAGAACACTTCTCCCTGCCACGTTTCTTTCTTTTCTTTTTTTTTTTTTTTTTCCATTTTCTGCCATGTTTAAGTATTTAACAGAGTGATCGAGGCTGAAGCCAGACTTTAACCATTTGAAAAGTGACAAAAAGTGAGCAAAGATTCAGGAATATAGGCCAATAACTGGTTCCTAACTACACAGGTTTCTTGAATACAGAACCCTGCCAGACCCAGCACCTCACGCCTAGAATCCCAGTCCTTTGGGAAGCTGAGTTGGAAGGATCACTTGATGCCAGGACTCCAGGACACAGAAAGACCCCATTTCTACAAAAAAAATATATATAGAACAAAAAATTACCGGCAGATGCAGTGGCTCATGCCTATATTCCCATCACTTTGGGAGACCGAGGCGGGTGGATCACTTGAGGTCAGGAATTTGAGACAAGACTGGCCAAAATGGTGAAACCCCATTTCTATTAAAAATACAAAAAGTAGCCAGGTGTAGTAGCACACGCCTCCCAGCTGCTCAGTAAGCTAAGGGAGGAGAATCGCTTTTATATGGGAGGCAGAGGTTGCAGTGAGCCGAGATCGTGTCATTGCACTCCAGCATGGGCAATACAGTGAGATTCTGTATCAAAAATAAAATAAAATAAAATGTCTGGACATGGTGGCTTGCCCCTGTCATACCAGCTCCTCAGGAGACTAAGGCATGAAGATCTCTTGAGCCCAGAGAGCTAGGGGCTGCAGTGAGCTATGATCACGCCACTGCACTCCAGCCTGTGTGACACAGCAAGACCCTGTCTCTAAAATAATAATAAAAGTAAATGAAAAAGAACCCTGGGCCCCACCTGAGAGATTCAAATTCGTTTGCTTTAGCACAGGGCCATGGAATCTGTCCCAGCATCCTAAAAGCTACCTCAGTGAGTTAAGAGGAAGGATTGGCATTGAAAGAGCTGTCAACAAGCTGTGACAAAGAGAAAGCTCCTCTGTCAGGCAGGGAAGTGGAGTCAAATAACAGGTTTTTGTTTTGTTTTGTTTTGCAGGAGAGGAGCTGACTTAGGAGCAGGTCTAGCAAGATTGCTCTTGAGCCTGTGCAGGAGAGCAGAAAGGCTAGGAGGCTGCAAACAGACAGTGGATAACTGAAAAGTGAAATTTCTACTGGATTGCAAATCCCTGGATGCCATCCCAGTGAAGATCTAAGATGAAAAATACCCCTCCATGAAGATGCCTTTCATGGGCCTAACCATGAAACACAAAATTGCCTTTTCACCTGAAAGTTACTTGCAACTTGGTGTAGCATTTTATGCTTTGGATGTCATGGAACATCCAGAAGCAATACCCTCGCCTGTTGTAAATCAAAGTAAAATCAGAAAATGCTCAGCGGAAAGGGAAAGAAAAAAAAAACAGAAGACTAAAAACCAACACTAGAGTAAATCTGCAAACCCAAAGAACCAGCAGAGGAAAGGGAAAGAAAACCTGCAGCGTAGACAAACTTTGATGTTGGGTGATGTGAAAATGTATAGAAATGTTCCCTTACCCAAAAATTCCCAAGATGCTTAACTTGCCACCCACTGGAAGGAAGTAGAAATTCCCACCCAGGATGTTACTTTTAAATACCATTCTCTTTATGTTGTTTCCTAAAATAACAACAGACATTCTAGAGAAGATTTACCAAGATGGCTTAATGAGGTGTCAGATGAGTACCTGTGCCCACGATCCCCTTTACCTCAGGCATCCTTATGCAAATTTGACTCTTCTCAGCCCTACTAGATTAAAAAAAAAGATATAATTGGGGCAGCTGGGCTGGAAGCACAGTTGGGCCATCCCCATGGAGACCAGGCTCTAGCACCACCTGCTCTTCCTTGCCCCAGCATTCCTCCCCACTCTTGCTTTTCAGAGCAGCAGCCCACTTGAACCTGGGTCTTCCTCAGATGATCTCCACATCAGTACTTGTCAGCATTCATGTGCACAGAAATCACCTGTGCAACTTTTGAAAATGCAGATTCAGACTCAGTGGCTAGGGTGGAGCCTCTTGATCTATGTGTCTAACAAGCCCCCAGTGACGCATGTGGTCATCAGATGGTCCTAGTTCCACACTTGGAGGAGCTACCTAGAGCCTATAAAATAGTTGCTCCCCTATCCAGTGTTTGACCCTCAGACTTCTGGATTCTGCCAGCACTCAGATACTTCTGGGACAGGATGCTTACTGTTCATCTTGGGTCAACATGTCAGAAAGACCTTCCTGTATTGAGCTGAGAACTGGCTACCTAGGGCCCACCTTAACCTCACCCACTTCTGGGCCTTGGATCCTATGTAGCAGGCTTAAGGCCTTAGAAAGTGGCTGGCATGTCCCCCAAGTATTTTCTTCAGGCAAAACATGCCAGGTCCTCTGGCTATTATCTTTTAATTTTTTTTAGAGACAGGATCTCACCTTGTTGCCCAGGCTGGTCTCAAACTCCTGGGCTTAAGTGATCATCCTGCCTCAGGCTCCCAAAGTACTGAGATGAGAGGAATGAGCTACCATACCTGGTCTTAGATATTCTTCTTAAGCTATGATTTGGTCATTCTGGTCATTTCTTTCTTTTTTCTTTTCTTTTTTTTTTCTTTTTTTTTCTGAGAAGGAGTTTCACTCTTGTCACCGAGGCTGGAGTGCAATGGCAATATCTCCACTCACTGAAACTTCTGCCTCCTGGGTTCAAGCAATTCCCCTGCCTCAGCCTCCCGAGTAGCTGGGATTACAGGTGCCCACCACTACGCCCAGCTAATTTTTGTATTTTTGGTAGAGACAGGGATTTGCCATGTTGACCAGGCTGGTCTCGAACTTCTGACTTCAGGCGATCCACCTGCCTCAGCAGGCTGGAGTGCAATGGCAATATCTCCACTCACTGAAACTTCTGCCTCCTGGGTTCAAGCAATTGCCCTGCCTCAGCCTCCCGAGTAGCTGGGATTACAGGTGCCCACCACTACGCCCAGCTAATTTTTGTATTTTTGGTAGAGACAGGGATTTGCCATGTTGACCAGGCTGGTCTCGAACTTCTGACTTCAGGTGATCCACCTGCCTCAGCCTCCCAAAGTACTGGGATTACAGGCGTGAGCCTCCAAATCCAGCCCTAGTCATTTTCTTCTTATCCTGCTTTGTGTGTCTTTAGGCTTCTCCTCTTGTGATACTGTCACCACCTCATTACAGAGAGCCTTTATGTGACTTGTGTTGAGCTTGCTGTCAGCCGTCATCCTTAAAGTCATTTTTACACGTGCTGTGGATCAGCTACATTTCTTCCTAGTCAGTAATAATCATAATAATTATACTTAACACTTATGAGAGTTAATATAGCAAGATGGTTAAGAATGTAGGCTCTGGAATGAGACTGCCTAGTGGGAAGCACTATGATTAGCACCATGTGTTATCTATCACCATCACCATCATCATCCATCACTATCACTATGACCACCATCATCATCACCATCACCATCATCTCCATCACCATCATCACATCACCATCATCACCACCATCACCATCACTATCACTACCATTATCATTACAATCATCACTATCGCTATCACCACCATCATCATCACCATCACTATCATCACCATCACTATCATCACCACCATCATTACCATCACTATCACCACCACTATCATCATACCATCACCATCAACATAACTACTATCATCAGCACCACCAACCATCACCATCACCATAATCATCAGCACCATCACCATCATTCATCACCATCACCACCATCACTATCACCACCATCATCACCACCATCGTTATCACCACCACCACCAGCACTTTGCCTACATTAACTGATTTAATTCTCATAATAACTTCATAGTGTAGGGGCTACTATTTTCCCAGTTTTACAAGTGAGGAAGTGGGGCCTCACAAGATTGTGTTTTGTGCCGAGGGTAACAGTGACAAAAATCTAAACCTGGGCAGTGTCCTTTGGTTGGTTTTGTTTATTTTGTTATTGACAAAAGTGCAAGACCAAATCTGTTCCTGCTATTCATAAATTTCACCTTTTATTCTGCACTTTACCCTTATTTTACACTATCTTTTGGATTCCTGGTTCTGCCATTCCAAGCCTATCTGCCTCCTAGCTTCATGCTGTTATATTCTGAGAAAAATACGTATTTTCACCTAGATCATGCATAAGGTCAGAGGCCATGTGGCAATTCCCTACAGATTCTGTTCATTGAAGCCCAATGGTACACATCTCCTGAAGCTCCCTGAGCCTGTAGTTTTGTAACCCACTCAGAAAAGCCTAGGGAGTGGTCAGGCATGATTTGTATTTGAGTATATTTGTATTTGGTTCCTGGGAAACATGTTTCCTCCTGACTTTCAGGTCTCCCTTCCAGAATCTTTTCCAAGATGGACAGTACCCTCCAAATGTATAGTTGCTGAAATCAAGCCTCTGGGCAGGGCTAGATGCAAGGAACAAATACAAAGCAGGGTCTGCAGAACACACATCCCAGAGGTGATAATGATCAGTTAATCCCTGCAGATAGTTAGATCTAGGAGACTGTCCCTGGGCTTCAGAACTCCCTGCTTCTGAATCCAGCAGTGCAAATGCAAGCCTCTATGTTCTCCCTAAACCATAGGTGACTGAGCAGCCATGGTGTTACCAGCATTTCTATAAAGGAAGAGTGCAGGGCAATAGTCTCATTATAGGGGAGGCTGGGGCTGGCTTTTGTTTTAGGCTGTATGTTTATTTGGGGCAATTTGCAAGGAGGGGTTGCCCTGATAGAGATTATGTGGGCTAAATCCCCCATATATAAAGCCATTTTGTGCCACTGCTCCTGCGCCAACTGACCAGAAAGGCTGGACTGATTTCTCCCCTCTCTCCTTTCCTGGTTCTGTTCCCCGACCCTGGGTGATTAATGTAACCTAGCTATGTTCAATTACCCATCCTTTTCACTATGTTGGGATGTCTCCCACATGTCCCTGGTGCTCTTTTGGGCTTCCTGTGAGCCATGACTCTGGGAGCCTTGCAACTTTTGAAGGAGAGCAGGAGGCCCTGGGTCTGCCATCAGTCTGGGCTCTCTAATCACGCCATTGTCACTGGAGTGTGCCTGACCTGCTGGGAAGTTGCAAAACAAGCATGTAGGGAACATTCTTCCACCCCAATGTTTTCCCCTCATGAAATCATCCAGCAAACCCTGAATGCTTTCTCTTGGTGTGGTCAGGTAGAAGCTGCCTCTCTCATACTAGAGCAGTCAGTGGCTATTGGCTGACTGAGCCTAATGGCAGATCTAGAAGGATTTGGGGAAGGCTGTCTTGGTTCTCTTGGAACAGCATGTGGCCCTAGCAGTGTGTCTGTTCTTGAACGGTGGTGCCCCTGTAAGCCATGTAAACTGATGGAACAGGGAGGGGAGCTCCACCCAGAAATGGGAAGTGTCTCAAACCTTATTGAAGTGATCTTGAATTGCTGATTTACAGGACTGATTTTGACACATTATTCTCAGGAAAACAGTGGTTTAGGGCATGGTCTCAAGCTCTAATAAGTTGAGACATTTTGGCTCACATTTGCAATCACAGTACTTTGAGAGGACAAGGTGGGAGGATCACTTGATCTCAGGAGTTTGAGACCAATCTAAGAAAAATAGCAAGACCCTATGTCTACAAAAAATTTAAAAATTAGCTGAACCTGGTGGCACACACCTATAGTCCCAGCTACTGAGGAGGCTGAGGCAGGAGGCTGAAGCAGAAGGCTCACATGATCCCAGGAGATTGAGGTTGTGATGAGCTGTGAGCATGCCACATCACTCCAGCCTGGGCAACAGAGCAAGACCCTGCCTCAAGTAAATAAATAAATAAATAAATAAATAAATGTTCTGCAGGCCACATCCAAAGATAATAATTAAACTTACCTTATCGGTTGTGACAACTAAATAAAACATAATACATGTAAAGTGCTTAGAACAGTTCCTGGCATTTAGTAAGAGCTTTGCAAATATTAACTATTATTAGTACCATCATCATCTTTGTTGCTACTAAGCACATATAGTACATGCATTATTCGCTCATTGAACGTCACTTTTGTTTTTTGGGGGGGAGGTTTTGTTGTTTTTTGAGATGGAGTCTTACTCTGTCACTCAGACAGGAGTGCAGTGGTGCAATCTTGGCTCACTGCAACCTCTGCCTCTCAGGTTCCAGCAATTATCCTGCTTCAGCCTCCCAAGTAGCTGGGACTACAGGCTTGAACCACCACACCCTGCTAATTTTTGTTTTTTAGTAGAGACGCAGTTTCACCATGTTAGCCAGGCTTGTCTTGAACTCCTGACCTCAAGTGACCCCAGTCACCTTGGCCTCCCAAAGTGCTGGGATTACACACATGAGCCACTGTGCCTGGCTGAGCTACACTTTGAAGCATGGCTTACCCCTGTGCTTCAGTTGAGGAAACTACAGATGGGAGAGTTCAGTAACCTGCACAAAGTTAAACCAGCAAGTAATTGGTGAAGTCAAAATCTAGAATCAAGGGGTTTTTGTTGTTTAGTTTTTGTTTTGGAGATAGCAACTTGCCATGTCTTAAAAAGACTTAAATAAGTGGCAAGGATTTCCATGTTTATGGACTGAAAAACTTAATAAATTTAAGATGACAATACACCAAAATAGTGCACAGACACACTGTAATTCCAATTTTTTATTTTTTCTAACATTTCTTCTGCAAAACCAGAATAGCCCATTCTGAAATTCGTATGAAATTTGAAGGTACTCTGAACATTCAAAAAAATGTTGAAAAAAAGAACAAAGTTAGATGGCTCACAATTCTAAATTTCAGAACATACAAAGCTACTATAATTAAAACAGTTTGATATTGGCATAAGAACAAAGATATAGACAAAATAAATAAAATAAATAAACCCCCAAAAAAATCCCTTGCATAAATTACTGATCATCTTTTGACAAGCATGCCTAAACCATTATGTAAAGGAAAGGACATTTTGTTCAACAAATGATGCTGAGAAAACAAGTCCACATTTAAACCAGTAAGATTAAATCTTTATCACAATCCATGTAAAAAAATTAAATAAAAATAGATTCAAGACATAAAAATAAGTGTTAAAACTTTAGTGGTTTCTCATGGTTGTTTTTATTTATGTGGGGTCAGTACTACCATGAACACCTTTAGACACACAAACTAGAAATCTTAGAAGAGATAGATACGTTCCTAGGCACACATGCCCTCACAAGACTGAGCCAGGAAGACTTTGATTTTCTAAACAGACCAATAACAAGCTCTGAAATTGAATCAGTAATACATAACTTGCTAATCAAAAAGAGCCCTGGACCTTATGAATTTATAGTCAAAGTCTACCATATGTACAAAGAAGAGCTAATACAATTCCTACAGAAACTATCCCAAAAAATTGAGGAGGAGAGCATCCTCCCCAACTCATTCTATGAGGCCAGCATTATCTTGACACAAAAACCTGGAAGAGACACAACAAATATAGAAAACTTCAAGCCAACGTTCTTGATGAACATCTATACAAAAGTTCTCACCAAAATATTTGCGATCCAGATCCAGCAGCAAATAAAAAATATAGTCCATCATGATCAAGTAGGCTGCCTCCTTAGGATGCAAGTTTTGTTTAGCATATGCAAATCAATTAATGTAATTTATCACATAAACAGGACTAAAAACAAAAACACATGATTATCTCAATAGACGCATAATATAATAAGAGCCATCTATAACAAGCCCAAAGACAACATTCTGCTGAATGGGCAAAAGCTGGGAGCATTCCCTTTGAAAACCAGCTCAAGGCAAGAATCCCCTCTGATCATTTCTATTCAACATAGTATTGGAAGTCTTGACCAGAGCAAACAGGCAAAACAAAAAGTAAAGAGCATCCAAATAGGAAGAGAGAAAGTCAAACTATCTCTGTTTGCAGATAACATAATTCTATATCTAGAAAACCCTGTAGTTTCAACTCCAAAGTTTCTTCAGTCAATAAACAACTTCAACAAAGTTTCAAGATACAAAATCAATGTGCAAAAATTACTACCATTTCTCTACACCAAAGATAGCAACACTGACAGCCAAATCAGAAAGACCATCCCATTCACAATTGCCACAAAATAGTAAAATATCTGGGAATACAACTAAGCAGGGAGGCAAAAGAGCTGTACAATGAAAATTACAAAACAATGCTCAGGCTGGGCGTGGTGGCTCAAGCCTGTAATCCCAGCACTTTGGGAGTCCGAGG
The DNA here is from genome assembly GCF_037993035.2 of Macaca fascicularis. Lineage (NCBI taxonomy): Eukaryota > Metazoa > Chordata > Mammalia > Primates > Cercopithecidae > Macaca > Macaca fascicularis. The sequence continues at coordinate 59,366,300 of NC_088384.1, read as the reverse complement.
AGGATGGATCACGAGGTCAGGAGTTCAAGATCAGCCTGGCCAACATAGTGAAACCTCATCTCTACTAAAAATACAAAATATTAGCTGCACGTGGTGGCAGGCACCTGTAATCCCTGCTCTTCAGGAGGCTGAGGCAGGAGAATGGCTTAATCCTGGGAGGTGGATGTTGCAGTGAGACGAGATTGTGCCATTGCACTCCAGCCTGGGTGACACAGTGAGACTCCCTCTCAAAAAAAAAAAAAAATTAGCCTGGCATGGTGGCAAGCACCTGTAGTCCCAGCTACTCGGGAGGCTGAGGCAGGAGAACGCCATGAACCCGGGAAGCAGAGCTTGCAGTGAACTGAGATTGTACCACTGCACTCCAGCCCGGGCAACAGAGTGAGACTCCATCTCAAAAACAAAACAAACAAACAAACAAAAAATACTGCTCAAAGAAATCAGAGACGACACAAGCAAATGGAAAAACATCCCATGCTCATGGATAGGAGGATCCAATATGACTAAAATGGCTATACTGCACAAAGCAATTTACAGATTCAACACTATTCCTATTAAACTACCAATGAAATTCTTTACAGAGCTAGACAAAACTATTTTAAAATTCACATAAAACCAAAAAAGAGCACAAATAGACAAGTCAAAAGAACAAAGCTTGAGGTATCATGTTACCTGACTTCAAACTATACTACAAGGCTACAGTAAGAAAAACAGCATGATACTGATAAAAACAGGCACATAGACAAATTGAATAGAATAGACAGCCCAGAAATAAATACGGCTGCACATCTGTGACCATGTGATCGTCAACAAAGCTGACAAAAGGAGCAATAAGGAAAAGATTCTTTATTCAATAAATGATGTTGGGACAACTAGTTAGCCATATGTGGAAGATTGAAATTGGATCCCTTCTTTACACCATATACAAATAAATAAATAAACTCAACATTGATTGAAGGCTTAAATATAAAACCTAAAAGTATAAAAACCCTAGAGGACAATCCAGGCAATACAATCCTGGATATAGGAATGGGCAAAGATTTCATGACAAAAATCAATAGCAAGAAAAGCAAATACTGACAAGCAGGATCTAATTAAGCAAAAGAGCTTTTGCATAGCAGAAAAAAAGAGAACTATCAACAGAGTAAATAGAGAACCTAGTGAGTTGAAGAAAACATTTGCAAACTATGCATCTGAAAAAGATCTACTATCCAGCATCTATAAGGAACTTAAATTTACAAAGAAAGAAACAACCTCATTAAAATGCGGGCAAAGGACATGAACAGACACTTTTCAAAAGAAGACATACCTATGGCCAACAAATGTATGAAAAAAATCTCAGCATCACTGATCATTGGAGAAATGAAAATTAAAACCACAATGAGATGGCTGGGTGTGGTGGCTCAGGCTTGTAATCCTAGCACATTGGGAAACCAAGGCAGGTAGATCACGAGGTCAAGAGATCAAGACCATCCTGGCCAACATGGTGAAACTCCGTCTCTACTAAAAATACAAAAAGTGTCTGGGTGTGGTGGTGCACACCTGTAATTCCAGCTACTGGGGAGGCTGAGGCTAGAGAATCATTTGAACCCAGGAGGCGAAGGTTGCAATGAGCCAAGATGGTGCCACTGCACTCCAACATGGTGACAGAGTGAGACTCCGTCTGAAAAAAGAAAAAGAAATAACAATGAGATACCATCTCACACTAGTCAGAATGGCTGTAAAGAGTCAAACTATAAATACTGGTGAGGTTGTAGAGAAAAGGGAACTTAAACACTGTTGGTGGAAGTGTAAATTGGTTCAATTGCTGTCAAAAGCAGTTGGGCAATTCCTCAAAGAGCTAAACGCAGAACTACCATTCAATAGATCTTCTCTCAATTCCATTACTGTGTATATTCCCAGAGAAATATGAATTATTCTACCATAAAGAAACATGCATGCAAATGCTCACTGCAGCCCTATTCACAATAGCAAAGACATGGTCTCAACCTAAATACTATCAGTAACAGATTAGATAAAGAAAATGTGCCATATATACATTATGGAATACTAGCAGCAATAACAAAAGAGATTATGATTTTTGTGGCATCATGAATGAAGCTGGAGGCTATTATTCTTAGCAAACTAACACAGGAACAGAAAATCAAATACCATGTGTTCTCAGTTGTAAGTGGGAGCTAAATGATAAGAACTTAGAAACTCAAAGAGAAAAACAACAGACATTGGGGTCCATTTGAAATTAGAAGATGGGAGGATGGAGTGAAGTAGAAAACATTGCTATTGGGGACTGGGCTTAATACCTGAGTGATGAAATCATCTGTACAGCAAACCCCTGTGACATGTGTTTACCTATGTAACAGACCTTCCCTTATACCCCCAAACCTACTATAAAAGTTTTCAAAAGTTAAACCTTAAAAGTTCTTAGGAAAAAGCATAAGCAAATATTTTATAACATTAAATTTGGTGATAGTCTCTTGACTGTGACACCAAAAGCATAGGCCACAAAATATTAAAGAGATAAATTGGACTTGATTAAAATGTGAAACTTTTCTGTTCTTTTGATATGAAAACACACTGTTGTTCGTGTTTTTTGATCCAAAAAAACCCTTCTCTACTAAAATTTGGCACAAAAAGCATAAACAACAGAGTGAAGAGACAACCAGTGAGTAGGAGAAAAGATTTGCAAATCATGTATCTGACTAGGTACATAAGGCATAATATAGTAAGCAGAAGACATAAAGAACTCCTAAAACTTAACAATAAAACAAAACAACTACAACATTTATAAAAGAGCAGAGGACATGAATCTATATTGGGTCAATAAGTCTACAGAAAAATGCTCAGTATCACCAGTCATTAGGGACATGCAAATCAAAACCAGAACGAGATATCATGTTACAGCTATTATGATGGATATATAAAAAACAAAATAACAAAAATGAAAAGGAACAAGTACTGCCTAGGATGTGGAGAAACTGGAACCCTGGTGCATGTCTGGTGAGAATATAAAATGGTTTATCAACTGTGACAAATAGTTTGGCAGTTCATCAGAAAGTTCTCCATAGAATTACCATATGTTCCAGCAATAGGTACAGTTCCATGTGTTCCACTTACAGGTGTGTTCAAAATAATCAAATGCAAGGACTTAAGCTGCAACCTCTGCCTCTGGGGCTTATGCAATTCTCATCCCTCAGTCTCCCGAATGGTTGAGACTACAAACATGCACCACCACGCCCAGCTAATTTTTGAGTTTTTAGTAGAGGCAGGGTTTTACCATGTTGCCCAGGGTGGTCTCTAACTCCTGAGCTTAAGTGATCTGCCCCCTTCAGTCTCCCAAAGTTTTGGAATTACAGGTGTGAGCCACCGTGCCTGACTTCTGTTATTCAATCTAAGAACAGCTCGCTGGGCATGGTGGCTCACACCTGTAATCCCAGCACTTTGGGAGGCGGAGGTGAGTGGATCACCCAAGATCAGGAATTCGAGACCAGCCTAGCCAACATGGTGAAACCTCATCTCTACTTAAAACACAAAAGAATAGCTGGGTGTGGTGGTACGCACCTGTAATCCCAGCTACTTGGGAGGCTGAGGCAGGAGAATCGTTTGAACCCAGGAGGCAGATGTTGCAGTGAGCTGAGATCAATCCACTGCATTCCAGCCTGGGGGACAAGAGCAAGATTTCATCTCAAAAAAAAAAAAAAAAAAAAAAACTGCATGCAGAAATGTGTTCGGGTGTAAAAATTTCGTTCACATATGCACTGATACTTTCACACACCAATTTTTATAGCAACATCACTTATAGTACAAAACGTAAAAAGAAATCCAGATATCTTCTAAAGGATAAATAGATAAAGAAAATGTGGTATATACACACAACAAAATATTATTTAGCCTTAAAATGAATGCAGTGTGGTTGGGCATGGTGGCTCATGCTTATAATCTCAGAGCTTTGGGAGGCAAAGATTAGAGGATCTCTTGAGCCTGGGAGTTTGAGGCCAGCCTGAGCAACATAGGAAAATCCCATATCTACAAAAAGTACAAAAATTTGCTGGGACTGATTGTGTGTGCCTGTAGTCCCAGCCACAGGGTAGGACCATCTGAGTCAGAAGGATCACTTAAGCCTGGGGAGGTTGAGGCAGCAATGAGTCAGGATTGCATTGCTGTGCACTCCAGCCTGGAAGACAAAGACAGACTCCATCTCAACAACAACAAAAAAAAGCAATGCTGATACATGCTACGACATGGATGAACCTTGAAGTCATGCTATGTAAAATAAGCCATAAAAAAGGATAAATATTTAATGTCAAATTTTATGTGTAGGGGAATGTCATATGAGGCTGGCTGGCCCATTCAAAGCAGAAGCAGATCATCAGGATGTTAGAATACTGGTGGCTTAATTATGTTTACACAGGCAAAGTAGGGAGGCAAGTGCTACTTTGGTACCCATCTACCCCAGTGATTGTTCTGAGCCCTGGGGTTGTTATCTGGTGCCTTCCAAGGCTGAAGGTCTGTGTAGACATAATTCTATGCCTCATCTGGGGAGCAGAAAGCTGCTTGGGGCATAAGGAGCAGCAGTGATGGCCAGGAATAGCTCTGAGGCTTACAAATCTGGCTGTCAGTTACTGTCTTTGCAGAGCTCCACACAGGAGACTGGCAAAAAGGTGTTAATGGGGTAACAATCTGTTTCCTCTGGTGAGGGGCAGATGTTTGCGGCTGCCAACAAGGGCCAGCATTGAAATGAGGTAAGTGGAAGAAGAGAAGGTTCCCCAAACCAGCCCAGAGATGGCTGAGAAAGGCCCCCTGTGCAGACACTGCCATGGTAACTCTAAAGGGCTCTGTCCCATATATTAACATATATATATCTCTGTCTCTCCACACACGCAGATATAGACATAGATATAGACATTTATTCTATTGCTTCTATTTCTCTGAATAAGTCTAATACAACCTGTAACTAACAAAAGACTGCATAAGTTATTGAAAACATACTAACAAGAAAAGCCCAGAACCAGATGGTTTCACTGATGAATTGTTTTAAACATTAAAAGTTGTAACTCCAATATTTCTCACTCTAAAAATTGCAGTTAGTCAGTGCAATATACCAACTCAGTAGAATGAATTTTAGAAAACAACATGGTCATCTCGATTAATAGAGAAAAAATTTGACATAATCCCAAACACTTTTATTATAAGAGCACTTAATAAACTATATATAGACTAAAACTTCCTCAACATAATAAAAGGTACATATAAAAAACTCAAAAATGCCATTACATGCAATGGTGAAAGACTAAAAACTTTCAGGCCAGAATAATTGAGCAATACAAGAAAAGAAACACTACAATTGGAAAAGTAATAAGCTTATTTCTACCTAGAGATGTTATAATTATATAGATATATAATTAAAATCCTAAGTAATAACAACACTGTTAAGACCAACAATCAAAATCTGCAAAATTGTAGGACACAAGATCAATACATACACATTCACGGAATAGAATTAAGGGTCAGGAAATAAATCCATACATGTAATTTTTTTAACGTGGACTTGGTAAAGCTGTAGGAGCTGTTGGAAAGAATTTAGTTCCTGTATTTTAGCCCAATTTTTATTTTATTTTATTCATTTATTTATTTATTGAGACGGAGTTTCACTCTTGTTGCCCAGGCTGTAGTGCAATGGCACGATCTCGGCTCACTGCAATCTCCTCCTTCCGAGTTGAAGCAATTCTCCTGCCTTAGCCTCCCGAGTAGCTGGTATTACAGCCTTGCATCACCACGCTCAGCTAATTTTGTATTTTTAGTAGAGACGGGGTTTCACCAACTGTAACCAATCCTTTACCTTGGGTTGCTTTCTCATGAACCTTGTAAAAGCCTTTCCTTCATGCTGCTCTGGTGGACGACAAATCATGGCTGGGTGCTTTCCATTTCACCAATTACTGTTTGCTAAAATAAACTGGTTAACGTTTTAACAAGGGCTCCCTTTAATTTTAAACGAGAAAGACGGGGCCCCCAACCCGGGCCGCAGCTCCTCCCACACGCACACCAAGTCGGGGTTATGCCCTGATGACCCACCTGGCATTCTTGAACAATCTGGGGAATACTCAGGGCTGTGGGCACAGAGCAGGGCACCATGCAGGGACACGACAAGATGCCACAGGGCAGGACGCATCAGAGTATTCCTATTTTCTTTCTTTAAAATACAAAATGAGGGAAGTGTTGTGCTCCATACAAAACTCAAAAGGTACAAAAGAGCATGTTGAAAATTTAAGTCTCACTTCCATACCACCACATCCCCAGGCACCCCAGGTTCCTTCTCTTTAGGAAATAATGTTACTGGTTTCCCATATGTCTTTTCAGAGTTTTTATGCCTGGACAGTATGTATGTATGTGTGCACATTTTTTTAAGTATATAGTAGTATCTTGTGCACACTATTCTGTACCTTTCATTTTTTCACTTAACATATTTGGAGATTATATCATCTCAGTACAGATCTCCCTGTTCTTTTTTTTTTTTTTTTTTTTTTTAGCTGAGATATAGATATCATACAATAAAATTGACTTTATTTAAGTGTATACTCAGAAGCGGGTATGGTGACTTATTCCTGTAATCCCAGCAACTGGGGAGGCTGAGTTGGAGAATCTCTTGAGGCAGGAGTTCAAGATCAGCCTGGGCAACAGAGCAAGAACTTAGACTCTAAAAACAAACATAAGTAAAATTTACAATCCATTGGTTTTTAGCTTACTAACTGTCACCACTGTGGGGGAAGCAGTGATGATAAAGGGAAATCCTATACCCTTTAGCCGTCACTCTCTATTCTTTCCTCCTCATCCCCTTGCACTCATGAGTCTACTCTCTGTCTCTATGGACTTGCATATTCTGGATATTTCATATAAATGGGATTATATAATAAAAAAAGAAATTCCAGGAACACCAGAAACAGATTACACTTTTTCTGCTTTATAATTTCAAGTCCTATGAAGGTTTAAAATATAATTCTTTTTTTTTTTTTTTTTTTTTTTTGAGACGGAGTCTCGCTCTGCCGCCCAGGCTGGAGTGCAGTGGCCGGATCTCAGCTCACTGCAAGCTCCGCCTCCCGGGTTCACGCCATTCTCCTGCCTCAGCCTCCCAAGTAGCTGGGACTACAGGCGCCCGCCACCGCGCCCAGCTAGTTTTTTGTATTTTTTAGTAGAGACGGGGTTTCACCGTGTTAGCCAGGATGGTCTCAATCTCCTGACCTCATGATCCGCCCATCTCGGCCTCCCAAAGTGCTGGGATTACAGGCTTGAGCCACCGTGCCCGGCCTAAAATATAATTCTACAAAAAATTTGACTGAAAAACATTATGTGCAAAAAGTATCATGTTAAATATAAGAAAAGTCTAATTATTTAATGCAGGAATTTTATTTTTCTTATCAGGACCTAATCTTAAAAATTGAAACTCTATATACCAACAGACTCTACTGTAGGGCAGTTTATTGTATGTACTCGTGTTATTGATTCCTTACAAAAAATTTTCCCATAGGAAAATTAGAACATTGCTCAACATATGCTGAATTCCCAATTAGAACCTTATTTCTCACTTATTATTTTATGATTCTGTCTTCTTTAACATGCAGATTACCACGACTGTGTTTACACTTTCTGAATTGTCATATGTCTGTAATTTCCCTGTAATATTAGTTTCAGAAGTTCTACAATAACATGCTTGAGGCCTGACACAATGGCTCACACCTGTAATCCCAGCACTTTGGGAGGCAGAGGCAGATGGATCACAAGGTCAGGAGTTTGAGACCAGCCTGGCCAACATAGTGAAACCCCAACTCTACTAAAAATACAAAAAAAGTTAGCCAGGCTCGGTGTCATGCAACTGTAATCCTAGCTACTCAGGAGGCTGAGGCAGGAGAATTGCTTGAACCCGGGCGGTGGAGGTTGCAGTGAGCCAAGATCATGCCACTGCACACCAACCTGGGCAACAGGGTGAGACTCTGTCTCAAATAAATAAATAAATAAATAAATAGGTAAATAAAATAAAATAACATGCTCGAATGTATATGTTATATATAAATTATATAATTTACTAAGATATTTGTCTTGTATGTTTCATCAACTGTAGGCACAATGTTATTAGCATTTCCTTCCAGTTTGCTCAACTTTTACCTGAATAATAGCACAAGTTATTCCCAATTTTATGTTAAATATCAATGTTTTATACTGTATTTACTATATATAGTTATTGTATTTAGAAATAGGCCAGGCCCGGTGACTCACGCCTATAATCCCAGCACTTTGGGAGGCCAAGGCAGGTGGATCATGAGGTCAGGAGATCGAGACCATCCTGGCTAACACGGTGAAACCCCGTCTCTACTAAAAATACAAAAAATTAGCCAGTCGTGGTGGCGGGCACCTGTAGTCCCAGCTCCTTGGGAGGCTGAGGCAGGAGAATGGTGTGAACCTAGGAGGTGGAACCTCCTAGGTTCCTCATGGTGTTTCCCAAAATCGGGTTCCCATCTTTATCAACCCTAGAGTGACACTGACTAGCCCAGTGTTTTTTCCTTTTTCACATTTTGGACATATTTCAAGCTCAAAAGTCTTCTTTTTTCCCCTATCTGACAGCCTGACTTGCTGATTTTTTCCACAATCTTTTTTAGTATGACCAGGCTTCCCACAGTTAAAACAAGCTCCAGGAAATAGAGTATTTCCTTTATCCACTCTCAGTCCTGCCATTGCCTGTGCCAACAAGGTAGCTTTTTGCAGATTACCTCTGATACCATCACAGGTCTTGATATAATCAACTAAATATGCTTTCCCTCTGATAGGTCGCAGAGCAGTCTGGCAATCAGGATTAGCATTGTTGAAAGATAATAAATGCAACACTATATCCTCAACAGCTGAATCTGCAATATCTTTTTAAGAGACTCCTGTAACCAAGCTATAAAATCAACGTATGGTTCTCTGGGTCGCTGGTTTATAGCACTAAAGGAATGGTATTGTACCTCACTTGAAGTAATTTTTTCCCAAGCTCTAATGCACCCTGCTCTAAGTTGTTCTATGGCATCATCCTGCATGAGCAGTTGTGCATCTAAACCAGCCCAGCCACCAACCCCTAAAAGTTGGTCTGCAGTTATATTAATTTGAGGTTGGACCTGGGCATTGAGAGCAGCCTGAATGGAAGGTTCATCTGCCCACCAAGTTTTAAATCGTAAGAACTGAGCAGGAGTTAGACAAGCTCAAGTAAGAGTGTCCCAGTCAGTAAGAATCATTCAACTGGAAACAGTAACATTCTTTAACAGTCCCATTACAAAAGGAGAATCTGGTCCATACTCACTTATTGCTTATTTTAATTCTTTGAGTAATTTAAAAGGAAAAGTCTCAAATGTAGCTGTAATATTTCCCTCTTGATCCAGGGGATGTAGTCTAACAAGGAACTGCCAAGCCTCTAAATCACCCTCTTGTCTAGTTTGCTGAATTCTTGTCTGAATACAACTAAGAGCTGTCGCTCGAGGCACTGCTTGAACAGTCACTGGGGCAACTACTTTTCGTCCAGTGTCCTCTGCAAAAGAACTATCTGGGGGGCCATTTTCTTCAAAATGATTATGAGGGGGTACAGAAGGGTAGGGATGAACCTCTCCTGCCTTCACGGCTTTAGCTTTAGCTGGCAAATAAACCTGCTGTGTAACCTCTTCTGTTACTTATAATGTATACGCTCCTTCCTTATCATCAGTTGAAAAAGTTCCAAGGTGGAATGAACCAGACCCCAAACTTTGCCCTATTGTTACCCTGATGCTTCTGAGCTCCCCTTGTTACTCACCACAGGATTGCTCTAAGAGTACCCGGATGTCCTCCAGCTAGTTTTCGGTTCCAACCATTGCTCTGGTGACCCTTTGACCAGGATTTGAGCCTGCATGATGGATGCCACTTGCTGAGACCAGCTCGGCCAGGGAGACCCTAGCCCAGCGGTGCTAGAGGAATTAAAGACACACACACAGAAATATGAAGGTGTGAAGTGGGAAAACAGGGGTCTGACAGCCTTCAGAGCTGAGAGCCCTGAACAGAGATTTACCCACATATTTATTAACAGCAAACCAGTCATTAACATTGTGTCTATAGATATTAAATTAACTAAAGATTTCCCTTATGACAAACAAATGGATGGGCCAAATTAATTGCAGCAGGAACACGCCCTTAAGACACAGATCACTCATGCTATTATTTGTGGCTTAAGAATACCTTTAAGTGGTTTTCAGTCCTAGGCAGGCCAGGTGTTCCTTGCCCTCACTCCTGTAAACCCACAACCTTCCAGCTTGGGTATTAGGGCTGTTATGAACGTGTTACAGTGCTGCAGAGATTTTATTTACGGTCAGTATTGGGGCCAGCTTATGGCCAGACTATGGGGGGCTTGCTCCCAACAGTTTTCTTTAAAAAGTTTTTGCCTTAACTGTATCCAAATGATTCAAAATTCATGCTTTTCATGGATGCACAGTTAGAGTTGAAAATTGTAGTTATCTAGAATTCTTTTCTATGTTTATTCAGGATTTTATGGGTTAAAGTTTCTCTTCATTATATTTTGTATTTTATATTTCTGTATTTTTTAGAGTGGGCTCCTCACATCAGTTGTGTTTCTAGTTTCTACTTATTTATTATGGTTTTGAATTACAGCATTCAAACCAGAATTTTGGGGGTTAATGTTAATTTTAACTTTGTTTGAAATTTTGTGTTTGTGTGTTTCAACTTTTAGGGTAGGCCACCTTACATAAGTTTACTGTTTTTAGTTTTAGCTTATATATTATAATTTTGTATGACAATATTCAACCCTGTACACCTTAAGACAGTGTGGGGCAAAAGCCAACTATGACTCAGCCCTACATTCTTTGTCAATATAATTGTTTGTTTGCTTCTATAAATATTACCCCTATTTTGTTTATGATTCATATAGTTTTCTTCTTGGTGGCCAATAATTGATTATGTCTAAGTGAGTAGTCATGGAAATTGTCTTAATTTCAACATCTTTATCTTGTATTATCTTAGTGTGAAAGAAACTTTTGTGGTTTGAAGGCAATTATTCAGAAAGTTTGTAACTCTATCCCTTTTAGGTGTCTTATTTATTTATTTAAGACAGAGTCTTGCTCTGTTGCCCAAAGTGCATTGACACAATCTCAGCTCACTGCAACCTCCACCTCCCGGGTTAAAGCAATTCTCCTGCTTCAGCCTCCTGAGTAGCTGGAATTAAAGGCATGCTCCACCATGCCTGGCTAATTTTTGTATTTTCAGTAGAGATGGGGCCAGGCTGGTCTTGAATTCTTGACCTCAAGTGATCTGCACACCTCAGCCTCCCAGAATGCTGGAATTACAGGCATGAGTCACCACGCCCTGCCCTCAGGTGTCATTTAAAATTTTGATTGTGGTAAAAATACATAACATAAAATGTAGAATTTTAAATAAATATTTTTTCTTATATGGTTTAGTCATATTGTGTATTTACATTGTTATATAACATAGTTGTAAAACTTTTTTGAAAACTAAAACTCAATACACATGAAATAAATTAATAATACCCATGTTTTTTACCACCTGGCTCCTGATAAAAGCCATTCCATTTTCTATTTCTAAGAGTTTCAATAATTTAGATATTACATATAAGTGGAATCATAAAGTATCTCTTTTATTGTGGCTAAGTTTACTTAGCATCCTGTCCTCAAGGTTTATCTTTATAGTGGATATTACAAGATTTTCTGCTTTTAAAAGCGGAGTAGTTTTCCATTACTTTTATATTACAAATCATATTTATTCATTAATTCCATGAGGAAAGTTGGTTTTGTTTTAAAATATTGGCCTTTGTGTTGCAGGAAGTCAGGGACCCCGAACAGAGGGACCAGCTGAAGTCACAGCAGAAGAACATAAATTGTGAAGATTTCATGTACATTTATTAGTTCCCCAAATTAACCCTTTTATTATTTCTTATGCCTGTATTTACTATAATCTCTGAACATAAATTGTGAAGATTTAATGGACACTTATCACTTCCCCAATCAATGCTTTTGTGATTTACTATGACTGTCGTTAATCTCTTAATCCTGTCATCTTCTTTGTAAGCTGAGAAGGATGAATGTCACCTCAGGACCCTGTGATTGTGTCAGATGCACAAATTGTTTATAGAGTATGTGTGTTTGAACAATATGAAATCTGGGCATCTTAAAAAAAAGAACAGGATAACAGCGATGTTCAGGTAACAAGAGAGGTAACTTTGGACTGGCCGCTGGTGAGCCAGATGGAACAGAGCTATATTTCTCCTCTTTCAGAAGCAAATAGGAGAAATATCGCTGAATTCTTTTTCTCAGCATGGAACATCCCTGAGAAAGAGAATGCGCCCTGAAGGTAGATTTATAGATGGCCCCTTTAAGGTGTGCCACCATTTAGGGTCGAAGCTGCAGGGATGAAATAACCCCAGGTCTCCTGTAGCACTCCCACGCTTATTAAGAGGAGAAAAATTCCTAGCTAATAAATTTTGGTTAGTCAGGTTGTCTGCTCTCAAACCCTGTTTCCTGATAAGATGTTATCAATGATAATGCGTGCCTGAAACTTCATTAGCAATTTTAATTTTGCCCCATCCGGTGGTCCTGTGATCTCACCCTGACTCCATTTGCTTTGTGATATTTTATTACCTTGTGAAGTATGTGATCTCTGTAACTCACCCTATTCGTGCACTCCCTCCCCTTTTGAAAATTGCTAATAAAAACTTGCTGGTTTTTTGGCTTGGGGAACATCACGGATCCTGCTGACATGTGATGTCTCCCCCAGACACCCAGCTTTAAATTTCTCTCTCTTGTGCTCTTTCCCTTTATTTCTCAAACCAGCCGAGACACCTAGGAAATAGAAAAGAACCTATGTAACCATCAGGAGTGGGTTCTCCCGACACTTTTGTGAATAATGCTTCAATGAATATAGGTGTTCAAATTACTATTTACCCATATGTACGAGGTTTGCATTTGTGCTACACTGTGTTTTATTGGAAAACTTGTCTGTCTTTATGCCAGAATCAAACTGTTTTTATTACTGTAGCTTGGTAATGTGCTTTGAAATTAGAAAAGGTGAGGTCACTAACATTGTTTCTTTTTTAAAACATTTTTGGGCTCTTTATTGTCCCTTGAGAGTCCATATAATTTGTTGGTGTTTCTGTTTCTAAAAAAAAAAAAAAAACAACTTGTTAATTGTAAAGGGATTGCATTGAATCTGTAGCCCACTAGGCAGCATGAACATCTTCACAATATTAAGTCTTACAACCCCTGAATATGAACATGCTCAAGTGAGTTGTGTAATTTCCATATATATGTTGATATTTTTGTTTTCTTCTGTTATTGATTTCTAGTTTTATTTCATTTTTATCAGAAATAATAGTCTTTAAGGTGTATATTTTTAAAAAATTGTTAAGTCTTGTTTTGTGGCCTAATAGGTGGTGTATCTAGAAGAATTTTTTATGAGCTATTCAGAAAATTGTATGTTTTGCTGTTGTTGTGTATTCTGTACATGCCCATTAGGTCTAATTTTTCTCCAGTGTTTTCAAACCTTCTGTTTCCTTATTGATATTTTGGCTAGCTTTATTAATTATTATTTAAAGTTCAAATTAAAGTATTCTACTATTATTATTTTTCTGTCTATTGTAATAATTATTTCAATGTTTGCTTTCTACATTTGGGAACACTGGTGTGAGAATTATATATATATATATACACACACACACACATATATATATATAAAATAAAATTTCATAAATTCTCAGCAAATTAGCCCTTTTATTATTGTTTAATGGCCTTCTTTGTCTCCTGCAAAGTTTAGACTTAAAGTTTATTTTATGAACTATGACTAAAATTTATTTTGCCTAACACAGTTATGACCAGCACTGCTCTCATTCAATAACCATTTACATCAAAAGTCTATTTTCATCTTGCTACTTTCAGTCTAGTTTTGACATTAGATCTAAAGTGAGTCACTTATGGAGAAGATAAAGTTGGGCTTTGTTTTATTAATCCCTCTATTCAATTTACATGTTTTGATTGAAAAGTTTAGTTCATAAATATTAAAATAGGTTTTTGAAAATGAAGGACTTACTTTTGTCATTGTTGTCTCTGATTTTATAGCTATGTGGCCCCCTTTACCCACTCTTTTGAATCTTCCTTTTTGTGTTGATTTTTGTAGTGAGATGCTTTAATGTATTTTTTTTGTGTGTGTGTGTGTGTATGTATCTCTGTGAATATTTTCTTTGTGGTTGACATGGGAATTACATAAAATCTTTTTTTTGGTTTCTTTTTTTTTTGGACAGTGTCTTACACTGTAGCCCACCACTGGAGGGCAGTGGAATGATCTCAGCTCACTGCAACCTCCGCCTCCTGAGTTCAAATGATTCTCCTTCCTTAGTCTCCCCAGGAGCTTGGATTACAGGCGCCCACTACTATGCCCGGCTAATTTTTTGTATTTTTATTATAGATTGGGGGTTTCACCATGTTGGCCAGGCTGGTCTCGAAATCCTGAACTTGTGATTCACACGCCTCGGCCTCCCAAAGTGCTTGGATTATAGGTGTGAGACACCACACCTGGCCCATAAAACCTCTTAAAGTTACAATATATTTTATTTTATTTATTTATTTATTTATTTATTTATTTATTTATTTATTTATTTTTGAGACGGAGTCTCGCTCTGTCGCCCAGCCCAGGGTGGAGTGCAGTGGCGCGATCTCGGCTCACTGCAAGCTCCGCCTCCCGGGTTCACGCCATTCTCCTGCCTCAGCCTCCCGAGTAGCTGGGACTACAGGCGCCCACAACCGCGCCCGGCTAATTTTTTGTAATTTTTAGTAGAGACGGGGTTTCACCGTGGTCTTGATCTCCTGACCTTGTGATCCGCCCGCCTCGGCCTCCCAAAGTGCTGGGATTACAGGCGTGAGCCACCGCGCCCGGCACAATATATTTTAAATTGGTAACAACTTAATTTTTTTTTTTTTAGACTGAGTCTTTCTCTGTTGCCCAGGCTGGAGTGCAATGGTAGGATCTCGGCTCACTGCAAATCCCACCTCCCAGGTTCATGTGATTCCCCTCCCTCAGTTTCCTGAGTAGCTGGGATAATAGGTGCCTGTCACCGTGCCCAGCTAATTTTTTTTTCTTTTTTGAGACAGAGTCTCTCTCTGTCACCCAGGCTGCAATGGCATAATCTTGGCTCGCTGCAAGCTCTGCCTCCCTGGTTCACGCCATTCTCCTGCCTCAGCCTCCTGAGTGGTTGGGACTACAGGGGCTCGCCACCATGCCAAGCTACTTTTTTGTATTTTTAGTAGAGACGGGGTTTCACCGTGTTAGCCAGGATGGTCTCGATCTCCTGACATCGTGATCTTCCCGCCTCGGCCTCCCAAAGTGCTGGAATTACAGGCGTGAGCCACTGAGCCGAGCCCCAGCTAATTTTTTTGTATTTTAGTAGAGATGGGGTTTCACCATGTTGGCCAAGCTGGTCGCAAACTCCTGACCTCAGGTGATCCACCTGCTTCGGCCTCCCAGAATGCTGGGATTTCAGACCTGAGCCACTGTGCCTGGCCAGTAGCAACTTAACTTTAGTTGCATATGAACATTCTTCCTCTTTCTGTCTGCCTCAACTTTATATTATTGATGTCACCAATAGCTTTTTATATTATATATCATTAACAAAAGGTTCTGAATATTTTAGGCTTTTTAAATTATATAACATATTACATATGTTTTGTGAGCTACCACTTGAATTCATCGGAATTTTATTTTTGTGCCTGTATATGTCTTTTCTAGAGAGTTACGTACTTTCATGTAATTTTGCGATGCTGTTTAGTATCACTTTTTTTTTTTTCATGTATCACTTTATTTTTAATGAGAGGAACTCTCTTTAGCATTTCTGGTAGTGCAGGCCTAGTGGCGATATGCTTTTGTAGTATGTGGTCATCATGAAAGGACTTTACTTTTTCTTCATTTTGATAAATAGTTTATCTGGATATAGTATTATAGCTTAAAAGTTTTTGTTCTTTCAGCACATTCACTATATTACCCATGTCCCTTCTGGCCGGCAAAATTCCTGCAGCTAGATTCACTGGTTATCTCAAAGAGGCACCCTTATAAATAACATATAGCTTTCCTTTTTTGGCTTTCAAGATTATCTACTAGTCTGTGACTTTCAAAACTTTGCTTATAATTTTTCTCATTATGAATCTTTGTGTTTATCCTAGTCAAAATTTGTTGAACTTTTAAATTTTTGTTTTTTTCTTAAGTTTGATCATTTCTCAGGCATTATTTCTTTTTATATTCTTCAACTCCATAATTTGCTTTTTGCTATTTTTTTATCTTATTATATATGTTCTATTTTCCTGATTTTATTTAGTTGTCTGTGCTCACATTTTGCTCACTGAGTACTATTTAGATAATTATTTTAAATTTTTTTAGGTAATTTATACATCTCTTTCTTTAGGGTAGATTTTTGGATATTTATCTTGTTTTTGTTATTGCACCATAATGCCCTAATACTTTGTATATATTGTAATTTTTGGCTGATTATATTATATTACATTGTATATGTCCATTAAATTTGGGAGTTTAAAAAAATTACCAGTCATAATTTTTACATAGTGGCTTTGTCCAGAGGGTGTCTGACACAACTCGTTGGCCTAGAAATTCTGAAGGTCTCTCAAACCTTTTCTCAAGATTCATTTTCTTTTATTACCTTTGGTCTCTGCCAAACCAAACTGTCATTCAAAGTATACCACCACGTCTTTGAGTATTCTGTGTCATGGCAGACAAAAACTACTCTTTGGAAAAGCCCCAAAAGCCAGAAGTATGACCATACATTCTACTGTTCTTTTCTGTTTATTTTTATTTATTTATTTATTTATTTATTTTGGAGTTTCGCTCTGTCGCCCAGGCTGGAGTACAGTGGCATGATCTCAGCTCACTACAAGCTCATCTCCTGGGTTCACGCCATTCTCCTGCCTCAGCCTCCCGATTAGCTGAGACTACAGGCACCTGCCACCACATCCAGCTAATTTTTTGTACTTTTAGTAGAGATGGGGCTTCACGATGTTAGCCAGGATGGTCTTGATCTCCTAAGGTCGTGATTTGCCCACCTTGGCCTCCCAAAGTGCTAGGATTACAGGCAAGAGCCACCATACCCAGTCTATTTATTTTATTTTTTGAGACAGAGTTTCACTCTTGTTTCCCAGGCTGGAGTACAGTAGTGTAATCTCAGCTCACTGCAACCTCCACCTCCTGGGTTCAAGCGATTCTCCTGCCTCAGCTTCCCAAGTAGTTGGGATCACAGGCATGCGCCACCACACCAGACAAATTTTGCATTTTTAGTAGAAACGGGGCTTCTCTATGTTGGTCAGGCTGGTCTCAAACTCCTGACCTCAGGTGATTCACCCTTCTCGGACTCCCAAAGTGCTGGGATTACAGGCATTATTAGCCTCTGTGCCTGGCCACAGACATTTCTTCTTATGAATGTGGAGGACATGCATGTGCCTGACAAAAAGTTTTGGACTTTAAAAAAAAAATTCATATGGGGGTGGGTGACAATCTAACCACTGATACCTACAAGAAATTCTCATGAAATTTTGTCAGCTGTGAAGCAACAGCACCCATCCGTTTTGTTTTGTTTGTTTTGAGACAGAGTCTCACTCTGTCACCCAGGCTGGAGTGCAGTGGCCTGATATCGGCTCACTGCAAGCTCCGCCTCCTGGGTTCATGCCATTCTCCTGCCTCATCCTCCTGAGTAGCTGGGACCACAGGCACCCCCCACAATGCCCAGCTCATTTTTTGTATTTTTAGTTGAGATGGGTTTCACCGTGTTAGCCAGGATGGTCTCCATCTCCTGACCTCGTGATCCGCCTGCCTCAGCCTCCCAAAGTGCTGGGATTACAGGCATAAGCCACCGCACCTGGCCACCCATCAGTATTAATAGCCTGTATGAAGTGCATTTTCCCATTGAGTTCTGCAAAAATGTCCTCAGTGCAAAGATGAGAAAACACAGGATTCAAATGGCTGCTGAACAGCACATGGGTCAGAACTAAGAACCTTCCACAGAGAGGGCTGCATGAAATTCCCTCTAAGTTACCTGAAACACAGTGGCTTTTGACATTGAGTGCAAGAACCTGAAGAAGCCTTATTGCCTCTCCACTTCGGGGACAGTGAACAGGGCAAGACAGGCAAGACAGATAACTTGAGGAACAGAAAACCTAAATTCATATTTAAAATAACAACTAAAAAGTGACTCAAACATATCAATTGGAAAGCTGGAATTAAAAGGAACAATGTGTTTTTATTTGCCCCACAGACCTGAGATTGTCAAAAAATTCAAAGAATGTTAACATCCAGAGGAGGCTGGGTGCAGAGAAGTAGCTATATTCAGGAACTGTTGATAGCAATGTACTTCCCACAGACCTTTTGGAAAGTCATCTGGCTTTAGCTATAAAAAATTTACATATGTTTCTCCTTTCACCCAGTAATTACTTTCCTGGGAATCTACCATCAAGAGGGGTTTAATGCATATGATATTCTAAATTGTGTCTCTTCTCCCAAATTTATATGTTGATATTCTAATATTCGCATGTTGATATACTAAGACATATATAATGTAATCAGCCTCAAATTGGGAGTGAGTGTTTGGACATATGGTCCTTAAAGAAGTGACTATGATTAAGTAAATTAAGTGAAGTGGAACCTAAATATGACTGGAGTCCTTTTAAAAACAGTAAAGGCACAGAGAGGCTCAAGGGAAGACCCTGTGTAAACAGAAATAGAAGGCAGTCATCTAATTTCTAGTAGAAAGAGGCATTAAAGAAACCATTGCAGCCAATAGCTTGATGTTGAAATTCTAGTTTCCAGAATTATGAGACACTTAGTTTTCACTGAGTCCTTCAGTCCATGGTACTGGGTTATGGTGGCCCAAGCAAACAGTTACAGCCAATCATGACACACAAATAATGTTTCCTGCATTACAGCTAAAATGAAAACAGTATGTTTTCATGGCTGGCTCCACCAGCATTGAAAGGCTAAACCACTCTGGGAAATGACCTCCTTTTATAGAACATTACAAAGACATGCGAAGGCACAGCTTCTGCCCTGATGAACTGCAGGGATGGGTTCTCTGAGATGACACATTGCAGACAAATGCATGGAACAATGTAACCAATTTTTAATGTAACCTCTTCCCTATTTTTGTGTAAAAACCTCCCTAGTAATAGTGGTGGCTTTTAAGTCTCAGAGAAGGTCTGGCAGTACAGTGAAGCTGCCTGCTACAGAAGATACCTGGGGCAAATAGTTAAAACAATACAAACTGTAGCAACATGAATAAATACAGCCTAATGTAAAGTAAAATCAACACATAGGCCTTCTCTGATATATGTATAAGTATGTAAACAGGGACTTTAAACCTAACCAAGTTGCCATTGGGACTAATGAAGGCCAGATTTTTGAGGGGAAGAACTTTTGGTCACTCATATAAAAAAGCTCTAGGACACAGCCAAGAGAGAGTCCATATTTGAGTCTGGGTCCTGAGCCCATCCTGGTCTTGTCAGGCCCCTGTCTGTAGAGACTCCCATGTGTCTGCTCTTACCATAGCTTGCTGTGGGCCATGCTTGGTGGTGTAGTAAACCTGCCCCTTGTCTAAGGAGATGGGGGAGTTTAACCCATCAAACAGCTGCCCACATATTTTAATGCAGCTCTGTAAAGAAAGTGCCCAGCAACAAAGCCAAAAAAATAAAAAATAAAAAGTTAACGATCTGCTTTGTTTTCACCACAAGGCGACATCCCTACTAGAAATTCTGCTCCCCAGATCAGGCACATAGCATCTGCATAGACCCCCAGCCAGTGAGGAAACCATAGGACAGTTTAAGACCTTTGGATTCACTTTTGAGTAGACAAACTTGGTACTCCAACACTCAAATTTTTATTCCACCAGCCATGACCTGGATGTGAACATGACAGATAGATCCACCAGGATTCCAATGCTTGACAACCTGCCCCTGTTAGGAAGAACCCCCTCCTTTCCTGCTCCCCCTGCAACACACAGTTATGGTGGGACGGATGGGGTTGTCCAGTTTAGATGACAAGAGAGGCCTGGCATGGATGGACCTGCCCTGGGCTACATAGTGTTACCTGTGGGTTACCTGTGGGTACACTGTCTTACCAAATGGACAGAGGCATCGAGGATGCGGGCTGAGCCAATGTCTATATTATAGGAAAAGGCCCTCACTTTGAGCCTTTCTAAGGCAACAGCTTAGAAATGTCACCATACAATGAGAACATAGTGCTCTCTTAAGCATCTCCCATGAAATGAGATAGGTATAGGACTGTCTCTAGAATGTGGGTGTCTGGTTTTCAAAGTCCTAAATTCCGTCAGGTTCTGTCACAAGGGAAGTGTGTTAATTCTTCAAGATTCCACCCCCTGAGCCCTGTTCTTCCGTAAATCTATGCAAAGGCCCTGCACAGCTGCTGATTACTCACCTTCCTCTCCCATATCAACTCTTCACCTGTACACAATTAGGCAACCACAAGTCCCTTAACCCCTGAAAACATCTAAATGCAGCCAGGGCCCCAGGTTAAGGGAACAGAGCTGGGTTAGAGCATTCATTTCCTTTTCATTTCTGTGATCATATAAAAGTCATCGTGTGTTTCACATCTCCCCAGCCCTGAAATATGCACAATGGGGGTTATGCTAGCATTGACTTCCAAAAATATTCCTTCGGTATATATGAGATAGAATAGATAAAATTCAGTCAGATGCAGTGGCTCGTGCCTGTAATCCTGGCACACTGGGAGGTCAAGGCACATGGATCAACTTCAGGCCAGGAGTTCGAGACCAGCCATGGTCAACATGGCAAAAACCCAGGAGGCTGGGGCAGGATAATTACTTGAACCAGGGAGGCAGAAGTGGAGGTTGCTGTGAGCTGAGACTGTGCCATGGCACTCCAGCCAGGGTGACAGAGCCAGATTCTGTCTCAAAATAATAATAATAATAATAAGATTAGCTGGGTGTGGTGGTACATGCCAGTAGCCCCAGCTACTCGGGCAGCGGAGATAAGGAGAAGATCACTTGAGGCCCAAAAAGTCAAGGCTGAAGTCAGCTGTGACCCACTCTAACATGGGCAATCCTGTGTGAGAGAGAGAGAGAGAGAGAGAGAGAGAGAAAGAAAGAAAGAAAGAAGAAAGAGAAAAAGAAAGAAGAAATAAAGAGAGAAAAAGAAAGAAAGAAAAAGAAAGAAAGAAAGAAAGAAAGAAAGAAAGAAAGAAAGAAAGAAGGAAAGAAAGAAAGAAAGAAAGAAAGAAAGAAAAGAAAGAAAGAAAGAAAGAAAAGAAAGAAAGAAAGAAAGAAAGAAAGAAAGAAAGAGAGAAAAGAGGATTGGAAGGAAAGGGAAGGGAAGAGAAGGGAAGGGAAAAGAAAGAAAGAGAACCAAAGAAACCAGTGTGCAATGTACTATGCATAGATGCTGTACATTTACTGATAATTAATGAAAGGGCTACTGACCGTGGGGTCAATTTTATACAATGGCAAGTCTACACCAACCGAGCAGGGAAACTGCAATCTGGATGGGCGCAATGGCTCACACCTGTAATCCCAGCACTTTGAGTGGCCAAGGTGGGAGGATCACGAAGTCAGGAGATCAAGACCATCCTGGCCAAGATGGTGAAACTCCATCTCTAATAAAAATACAAAAAGTAGCTTGGTGTAGTGCTGTGCTCCTGTAATCCAAGCTTCTCAGAAAGCTGAGGCAGGAGAATCGCTTGAACCAGGGAGCCAGAGATTGCAGTGAGTCAAGATCACACCATAGCACTCCAGCCTGGTGACAGAGCAAGACTCTGTCTATTAAAAACAAAGAAAAGAAAAGAAAACCGCAAACTGCAATTCAAGCTTGGCCACCATCCCATGTGCAGCTCATAGTGGATCTACCCATTTGTCAACTCTGAGATGTATATTTTCTTTCTTTCTTTCTTCTCTTTCTTCCTCTCTTTCTCTCTCTTTTCTCCCCTCCCTCCCTCCCCCCTTCCTTCCTTCCTTCCTTCTTTCTTCCTTTCTTTCTTTTTCTTTCTCAAGTCTCCCAAACTGCTGGGAATACCTGCTTGGCCTCCCAAAGTACTGGGATTACAGGTGTGAGCCACTGGCTTCATCTTTCTTTTTTTTGAGACAGGGTCTCACTTTGCCACCTCCACCTTCCAGGCTGTAGCGATTCTCATGCCTCAGCTTCCCTGAGTGGCTGGGATTACAGGCACATGCCACCAGGCCGGCTGATATTTGTATTTTTAGTGATCAACAGAGTTTTGCCATGTTGGGCAGGCTGATCCACTCATCTTCATTTTTTTTTTAATTCATTTTTTTGGAGATGGAGTCTCACTCTGTTGCCCAGGCTAGAGTGCAGTGGCATGATATCAGCACACTGTAACCTCCGCCTCCCGGATTCAAGGGATTCTTCTGCTTTAACCTCCCGAGTAGTGGGGGATTACAGGCTCCCACCACCGTGCCCAGCTAATTTTCATGTTTTCAGTAAAGACGGGGTTTCACCATCTTGGCCAGGCTGGTCTCGAACTCCTGGCCTCAGATTCACCCGTCTCAGCCTCCCAAAGTCCTGGGATTACATGCTTGAGCCACTGCACCCAGCCCCAGTCATCTTTAAGATGACTACACTGTACAGTAAATAAAAAAAAATAAAACAGGATGCATTTACCTAATCCTACACAGGTTCCTTCTTTGCTGGGTTTGTGTAGATTTAGTCACCATTCAAGGTGATAACCCTCCCCCCACCGTTTTCTTTTTCTTTCTTTCGTTCTTTTTTCAACTCAGCCTCCCAAAGTGCTAGGATTACTGGGGTGAGCCACCATGCCAACCTGACCTAAAGAGACACCCACTGAAAGTAAGAAATAGAGAGCCCCTTCCAGTGATTTGATGGATTGATTGATTGATCGATTTAGAGACAGCGTCTCACTCTGTCACCCTGGCTGGAAAGCTGTAGTGCCATCATTGCTCACTCACTGCAGCCTGGACACTCACACAGCCTGGACACTCCTTAGCTCAAGTGATCCTTCTACCTCAGCCTGCAGAGTAGAGTACCTGGAACACAGGCATGGGTCAGTGTGCCCATATCATTTTTAAATTGTTTCTACAGAGAGGGTCTCGTCAATTTGTTGCAATCCTCCCTATCCAGAGTCTAAGTGCTGGGATGGTGGGCGTGAGCCACTGAGCCTGGCCTCCAGGGAATGATTCACAACCACGACAGCTGTACTAATTTTTCTGATTACTTTTTGAGACAGATTCTTGCTCCATGTGAGGCAAGGTGCATCACTTTGGAAGCCACAGCACCACATTCCAAAGCCCCATTCAAATGCACAAAGCTTTATTCCCTTCCAGGATTCAGAGCTGATGACTTCCATAGCCTCAGGCTTCTCTCCATTCAGAAGCTTTTTCAGGTGCCACCCCACTGGAAGGCTGGCTGCGGCTGGGGATTGGGGGGTGGGTGGGGCTAGAAAATCAGTCCCCTACCTTTGCTAGCTTGGCCAGGACATCCCCCACCCCCCAACGCTTGCTCAGGCTTCGAGATCCCCTGCCTCCACCGCCTTGGAGGATGATCTCTTACTTTACGTCTTTCATCCTTTCTTTGGCTTGAGTAGGTGGTGCAGGGGTGAGGGTGTGTGTTGGAAAGGGAGTGTGGGGTGGGAAGGAGGGGAATGTCTGAAGGGTTGATTTAGTATCATATCTCTTTCATCACCATCACCGAAGATGAAACCAGCAGTAAATTAAATACCACATGTTCTCATCTATAAGTGGGAGCTAAATAATGAAAACACATGGGCAGAAAGAGAGGGACGACAGACACGGGGGCCTACCTGAGGGAGGAGGAGTGGGAGAAGAGACAGGTTCAGATAAAAACACGAAAACTGAAGGGTACTGTACTGAGTACCTGGGTGATGAAACAACCTGCACACTGAACCCCCCAGTCAGAAGTTTACTATAGAACAAACTTGCACATGTATGCTTGAACAAGAAATAAAAGTCGAGAGAGAGAGAGAAATAAAACCAAACACCACCTCCTCGACCTGAGTCGGGGGGTTTCCGGCCTTTTTGGGGATGTTCAGCGGCAATGGAAGAAAGCCACAGTTAGTCCCATCGAATGTATTCTGCCTCTTAAAGGATCAGAAACTGCAAATCACGGTAGGTTCTGAAGGGGGAAAGGGAAGGAAGGTGGGGGAGTATTTCAGTCTTTTTTTTTTTTTTTCTTTTTTTGAGACTGAGTCTATCACTCTTTCACCCAGGATGGGATGCAGTAATGCTATCTCAGCTCACTGCAACCTCTGCCTCCCAGGTTCCAGTGATTCTCCTGCCTCGGCCTTCAGTAGCTGGGATTACAGGCACACACAACCATGTCAGGCTAATTTTTGTATTTTTAGTAGAGATGAGGTTTCACCATGTTGGCCATCATCGTTCATGTGCGGCTGCATCCTAGGAAACAGATTCTACCATTTTATTTATTTCTACCATTTTCATTGAATGGGGCTAGAGCCCATTTCATGAGGGGGTGTGTAGAGAGCCTGGTTCTCCCACGTGGGTGGCTACTGGCTAGAAATAAATATGGCTTTGTGAGCCGAAGGGATTAGTTAGGCCCTCACGTTTTTGGGACTCTCTCTCTCAAACCCTCCACTGAGGCCACAAAACAGATTCCACCCCACCCCCTTGGGCATTTCCGCAGGTGCTTGATATATCCTGTCAACAGTCCCAAGCAAGACACTTTGAGTTAAACACTTTCATTGGCTTTGTTTGTTTGTTTGTTTCTGAGACAAAGTCTCACTCTGTCCCCCAGGCTGCAGTTACAGTGGCTCTGCCTCCTGGATTCAAGCGATTCTCCTGTCTCAGCCTCCACAGAATGACTTCTTTATCCTGCTGACTCAGGAAAGCCAGGTCCCTAGTCATCCATTTCAAACCGAGAGTCACCACGTTTGGAAAACCAATCTGCTTTCAAATTCAGTGGAGAGATGTGGCGTGTAGGATGAGGGACTGTTCCTTCTGACTTGGTCTGCACAGTGGGGCCTAGGGCGAGAGCTCAGTGCAGAATGATGGCTCCCTCTACCTTGGGTTTCATCTTCTCCACCCTGGAACACAGGCCTTGGCAGATCCTGGCCCTTCCTGGCCCTTAAGGCAATGTCAGAAACCCCATACCATGCTTGGATGCCCCAAATGATTGTGGCTCATGCCTATACAGAAGCATTTGAAATCTATTCTCCACACATGGCCACTTAAAACCACAGGAGCATGGGACACTTGGCCACCATCCACCTCACTGCTTTCAGGAGAGAATGCTGATAGTCTCTTGTTGGCCCTTTTGACTTGAGTTCTTCACGGGCATGTGGTCAGGACATAGTGAGACCAGATGTATTAATCAGGTCGGGTGTGGTGGCTCATGCCTGCAACCCCATCACTTTGGGAGACTAAGGTGGTAGGATTGCTTGAGTTCGGGAAGTCGAGACCAGTCTTGGACAACACGACCAAAACCCCAGGTGTGTGCCTGTGGTCCCAGCTACTCGGGAGGCTGAAGTGGTAGAATCACCTAACCCTGGGAAGGTTGATGCTTCAATCAGCCATAATGATGTCACTGTACTCCAGCTTGGGTGACAGACAGAGACCCTGTCACAAACAGATGGACAGACAGACAACAGCTATATTATGTCCTTCTTAGTGTAGGAAACAAAAATAACAGAATACAGCATTTAAATTTTTTTTATTTTAAATTTTAACGTATTTATTAATTTTGAGCCCAGGTTATGAAACCAGATAATTTTTTAATTTTTGTAGAGATGAGGTTTCACCATGTCGCCAAGGCTGTCCTTGATTGCCTAGGATCAAGGGATCCATCTGCCCTCGGGCTCCCAAAGTGCGAGGATGACAGGTGTGAGTCACTGCTCTTGAAAGTATTTTTTTTTTTCCTTTTCTCAATTGCTTATCTTTATGAAAGTTTCACTTCAGAGTATTTGGCTGGTTGTTTAAATTAATTCTAAATAGAAATTTAGGATGTCAGCTTCAGGCCTCAAGGACTCAAGGACTCTGAGCTAATGAATGCCTTGGTCTGTCTATCACAGGACCATACACATTAAGGAGTAAAATAATTGTGACGTTTACAATAAGTAATTTTGTTGTACAGAAATACATGGATGCATCTAAAACACAGAAATGATTATTTTAAAAGTTGTCTTAGGCCGGGCATGGTGGCTTATGCCTGTAATCCCAGCACTTTGGGAGGCCGAGGCAGATGGATCATGAGGTCAGGAGTTCAACACTAGCCTAACCAATATGGTGAAACCCCGTCTCTAATAAAAATACGAAAAAATTAGCTAGGCATGGTGGCATGTGCCTGTAACCCCAGCTACTCGGATGACTGAGGCAGGAGAATTGCTTGAACCCAGGAGGCAGAGGTTGCAGTGAGTGGAGATAGTGCAACTGCACTCCAGCCTGGGTGACAGAGTGAGACTCTATCTTTAAAAAGAAAAAAAAAGTTGTCTTAGTCCCTGTGGGTGTGCCAGTGATTCTTTTAGGTTTGTACCTTGCTTGAGGGAATTTCCAGTCAGTCTCTGGACGGAAGTTCCAGATGATCCGATGGGTGAGGACTTAGGCTGTGTCTTTCAGGGACCCTGGTTGATTAGTTATGGAGACTGCCTTGGGAGGGTATGGCTACCCACTGTGCTGTGGGGGCCTCCATCCTTCCCCTCCTCCCTCCCACTCCAGGTGATCCCAGTTCATTCGAGGTAGACACTCATTGGTAGACATCGGGCATCACCTAATGGACACTGTTATTCTGAAAACCAAGGCCTCAAGGAGGAAGGAATCTCAGGCCACCTGTGCACAGCCCGGGGCAACTGCATCTTCTCCACTGCCCCTGCCCCAACCTCCAAGTCCCTTCCTCCCTTGTTGTCTAGGGAATCGCCACACTGATGAGTGGGTCTGATTGTTCTTTGATCATATATAAAAAAATAGACAAGGCACGGTGGTTCATGCCTTCACAGGCACTTTGGGAGGCTGAGTTGGGTGGAACTCTAGGTCAGAAGTTTGAGACCAGCCTGGCCAGCATGGTGAAATCCCATTTCTACTAAAAATACAATAAGTTACCTGGGCGTGGAGGTGCAAACCTGTAATCCCAACTACTCGGTAAGCTGAGGTAGGAGAATTGCTTGAACCCTACCTAGAGGCAGAGGTTGCAGTGAGCCGAGATCGCACCACTGCACTCCAGCCTGTGTGACAGAGAGAGACTCCATCTCCAAAAAAATAAATAAAATAAAGTAAAATAAAATAATATAAAATAAATCACAACTCCTTGCCAGGAAGGGAACAAAACCCAGACAGAGAATAGTTTGACGAACTGAGAGAAGTAGGCTTCAGAAGGTGGGTAATAACAAACTCCACTGAGCTAAAGGAGCATGTTCTAACCCAACTAAGGAAGCTAACAACCTTGAAAAAAGGTTAGATGAACTGTTAACTAGAATAACCAGTTTAGAAAAGAACATACATGACCTGATGGAGCTGAAAAACACAGCACAAGAATTTCGTGAAGCATACACAAGTATCAATAGCCAAATCAATCAAATGAAAGATATCACAGGTTGAAAATCAACTAAATGAAATAAAGCAAAAAGACAAGATTCGAGAAAGAAGACTAAAAAGGAAAGAACAAAGCCTCCTAGAAATATGGCACTATGTGAAAACACCAAATCTGCATTTCATTGGTGTACCTGAAAGTGATGGGGAAAATGGAACCAAGCTAGAAAACACTATTCAGGATATTATCCAGGAGAACTTTCCCAACCTAGCAAGACAGGCCAACATTCAAATTCAGGAAATACAGAGAAAGCCATAAATATACTCCTCTAGAAGAACAACCCCAAGACACATAATCATCAGATTCACCAATGTTGAAATGAAAAAAAAAATTAAGGACAGTCAGAGAGAAAAATTGGGTGACATACAAAGGGAAGCCCATCATACTAACAATGTGGGATATTTGATTTTTCACTATAGGCCTCAAAAGGTTCTGAAATGAGCCTTTGTAGATTCTACAAAAGAGTGTTTTCGACCTGCTGAATCAAAAGAAAGGTTTAACTCTGTAAGATGAATCCACACATCACAAAGCGGTTTCTTAGATACCTTACTTATAATTTTATCATGGGAAATTCTGTTTTTTCCTATAGGCCTTAATGGGTTCTGAAATGTCCCTTTGTGGATTATACAAAAATATTTTTTCCAACCTATTGAATCAAAGGAAAGAGTTACCTCTGTGAGATGAATCCACACGTTGTTAAGTGCTTTCACAGATAGGTTGTTTCTTGTTTTTATCATGGAGGCCTTAATGGGCTCCAAAGTGTCCATTCATGGATTCCACATAAACAGTGTTTCCAACCTGCCTTATCAGAAGAAAGGTATAGTTCTGTGAGATGAATGAACACATGGCAAAACGTTTTCACAGATAGCTGGTTTGTAGTTACTATAGTGGGATATTTGGTTTTTCACTATAGGCCTCAATGGAGTTAACAAATGGCTGCTGCCTGCACACACAGGGCAGAGGGAGGCTACACCTTGGCCTAGGCAGCCTCCAGAATGTGAGTGCACTGGGTCTGAGGGCCCCACTGGCAGTGCCACCCTCCCCACTCCTCCTCTGTTGGGGCCTGGAGCAGCTGGAATGGCAGCTCTGCAGTCACTAGGAATAGGGTTAAGTATTCTTACCCCATGCATGCACACAAAAAAGGAAACTATTATGTTAGGTAATTAATACGTTAATTGATTTCATTTTGGTAATTATTTCAGAATGTGCTTATAGATAGAAACATCATATTGTAAACCTGAATATGTACATTATTTATTTCTCAAATATACCTTGGTAAAACTGAAAAAAACTAACAGGATTGAAAGGATAAACACAGAGTTCTATAGTAGTAGTTGGACACTTCAATGCCTCATATTAATTAATGGGTAGAAAAACCAGACAGAAGTTTCATGAGAAATAGAAGACTTGAACAACAGTATAAGCCATTTAGAGCATGTACAGAACAGTCCACCCAACAACAGCAGAATATACATTCTTTTTAAGTGGATATAGAACTTTCTCTGGGATAGGCCATATCTTCATCCACAAAAATATGTCCTAATCATTTTTAAAAGTTTTAAATCATACAAAATATAATTTACAACCACAATGGAGGAAACAACACATAAACAAAAAATGAAAACTGAAAAATTCACAAATACGTAGAAATTAAACAATACACTCTTAAACTACCAATGAAAGATTAAATCACAAATGAAATTATAAAATATCTTGAGACAAAATAAAGACAAAACATACCAAAACTTAGTGAATGCAGTGAAAGTTGAGTTCAAAGGAAAGTGTATGGATATAAAAAACTACATTTAAAAAAAATTCAAATCAGTAACCTCACTCTATACCTAAAGGCAGTATAAAAACCAGAGAAAACTAAATCTGAAGCTAGCAGAAGTAAAGAATTAATAAAGATTAGAGCATAAATCAAGAAAATAGCAAGATGAAAAGCAGTAGAAGAAATAAGCATGGCTAAAAGTTGGCTCTTTGAAAAGAATAATAATCTCAAATCAGTAGCCAGGATTCTTTTTTAGGAATGTAGAGAAAGAAGAACAACTTAAATCTGAGTAACTAAAGAAAGGAACTAATAACAATTAGGGCAGAAATAAGTGAAATTGAAAACAAATCAGAGAGAAAGGAAAAGAGAAGAGAGTGTACAGATCGCTAACAGCAGGACTGAAAGACAAACTATCAATACACATTATAGCATAAATAAGTAATGCTACAAATAATTTTACACACACAAATCTAATAGATGAGATGAAAAAGAGAAATTCTTCTAGAGACACAACACATACTGCCAAACCTCACTGAAGAAGAAACGGTAACAAATAGTCCTGTATTAATTAAGAAATTGCATTTGTAAATAAAATCTACCAAAAAATCTATTCACGTGTTTTTTCACTGATTCCTATCAAATATTTGAAGATTAAATAATTTTGACTGTACACAATCTTTTAGAGAAAATAGATGAGATGGGAGCATTACCAACTCATTTTAGAAGGCCAGCCTTACAATAACACCAAAACTAAAAAATGATACTGAGAGAAAAGAAAACTATAGACAAATATCAGTCATAGATATATATGAAAAAAAAATCAACAAAATATTGTGACCTCAAACTGAGCATCTCATGTAGGATGATTCATTATGTCCAATAAAAACAAGGCTGATTCACTATTAAAATTCAATCCAAGTAATCTGCTATAGAAAGACTATTTTTAAAATGTTCTTCTCAAGAGATGCAGAAAGAGCATTCAATGAAATCCAACATCTATTTCTGACCAAAACTCATAAAATTAGGAATAAAATAACTTAGAATATATGTTTATATCTGTATGTGATACGGTGATGATGGAATGATTTTTCCTTAAGACTGAAGACAAGTCCTATTCAATATTGTATTCAAAAATTTGCAAAGTGCAATAAGACAGGAATAAGAAATAATAACATACATATTGCAAAGGAAGAAGTAAAACTGCCTCTATTTGCTGATAAAACAAATATTTATATACACAATCCTACAGTATTTACAAAAAGCTTCTATAACAAATATGTGAAATTAACAGTGTTTTATTACCAAAAGTCAATATAGAATGTCAATAAATTTCCTATATGTCAGGAATTAACAGTCAAAAAAATTAAATTACTATTTAAAATAGAAACCAAAATTAAGTACTTAGGTATTATTGTAACAATAGAAGTGCAAGATCTGTATGCTGAAAACTACAAAATATAAATGCAATAAATAAGAGAAAGTTTAAAAAGAGGGTAATGAAATATTTATGAATTCAGAGTCTCAATATAGTTAAGATGCCAGCCTTTTCCATTTCTACTTATAGAGTTCCTGCATTAACAATGAAAATTCCTGTAGGCTTTTTTTTTTGTTTTGTTTTGTTTTTGTAGATATCACCAAGGAGATTCTAAAATTTACATGGAAATCAAAATAACTAGAATAGTCAAAACACTTCTGAAAAAAACAAAATTATAGGACATGCACTACTGATTACAAGGCTTACTATTATGCTACAGTTCTCAAAATATTGTGGTTTTGTTAAAATATTGTTAAAACAGGAGACACATAGACCAGTGGAATGAATATAGAGACCACAGATATAGACCCACACAAATACATTCCACTGCATTTTCAAAAAGGTGCAGAGGTAAAGGAGAAAATATAATCTATTATCTAAGTGGGGATGTAATAATGGGATTTCCCCATGTAAAAAAAAGGAACCTTAATGCATATTTTACAACTTTTACAAATGTGGACTGAAATAGACCATATAAAAGTGTAAAATACACAACAACAAAAGGCTATCATAAAACAGGGGAAATAAGATATGACTTTGGGGTCATTGATGAGTTTTTAAATAAAACACCATATACATGATCCATAAAAGAGAAAATGAAAAAGTAGACTTTATCATATTTAAAAATGCTCATTCTTTGAAAGAACCATTACAAGAGTGAAAACCTAAAACAATCAGGGAAAAATATTATTAAGTCGCTGTATTAGTCTGTTCTGCTACTGCTATGAAGAACTTGCTGAGACTGGGGAATTTATAAAAGAAAGAGGTTTAATTGACTCACAGTTCCACATGACTGTGGAGGCCTCAGGAAACGTAAAATCACAGCAGAAGGCAGGCAAGCATGTTGTTCTTCACATGGTGGCAGGAGAGAGAAGTGCCAAGCAAAGGAAGAAAAGCCCTATATAAAACCATCAGATTTTATGAGAACTCACTCACTACCATGAGAACAGCAGCATGGGGGTAACCTGCCTCCATGATTCTATTACCTTCCACCAGGTCCCTCCCACAACACATAAGGATTATGAGAACTACAATTCAAAACGAGATTTGGGCAGTGACACAGTCAAACCATATCAGTCATATATCTTAGACAAGCTTTCATCCAGAATGAATAAAGAACCCTTAAAACTCAACAATACAAAACAAACAATCCAATTTAAAACGAGCAAAAATTTTGAGCACATACATCTCAAAAGAAGACAGACATGCCAAATAAACATATGAAAACATGTTTATTGTTATTAATTAATAGGGGAATGCAAATCTTAAATACAATGGGATATCCCTACATGCCATTAGAATGGAAATAAAAAATTAAAATATCAAATGCTCCTGAAGATGTGTAGCAACAAAGATTCTCTTTCATTACTGTTGGGAATGTAAAATGACATGGTCACTTTAGGAGATAATTTGGCAGCTTTATATAAAGTAAAACATACATCCAGTGTGAGGTTCAGCCATTCCATTCCTATATATTTAACAATGTATAACGAAAACAAATTCACATAAAAACCTGTAGGCTAGGCAAATGTTTTAGCAGTTTTACTCATAATTTCTAAAACCTGGAAACAACCAGGATATCTTTTCTTTTTCTTTTTTCAGACGGTGTCTCACACTGTCACCCGGATTGGAGTGCAATGTCATGATCTCGGCTCACTGCAACCTCTGCCTCTGAAGTTCAAGGAATCCTTTTGCCTCAGCTTCAGCTGGGAATACAGGCACCCACCAGCACACCCGGTTAATTTTTTGTATTTTTAATAGACGGGGTTTCACTATGTTGACTAGGGTGGTCTTGTACTCCTGACCTCGAGATCCACCCGCCTCGGCCTCGCTAAGTGCTGGGATTTCAAGTGTGAGTCACTGCACCCAGGCTAACCAAGACATCTTTCAACAGGTGAACAGATAAACTATTGTCTCAATACCATCAACCGCTATTCAGCAATAAAAAGGAACAGACTATTCACTTACTTACACATCAGTACAGAAGAACTTACATGTATTTTGCTATGTGAAAGAAGTCAACCCCAAATGTCTACATATTGTACAATTTCATTCATATAACATTCTGGAGAAGACAAAATTATAGGTCGAGAAAACAGATCAGAGGTTGCCCACAACTGGGAGAAAGGGAAGGGTTGATCACAAAGGCATCACACAGAGAATTTCAGGGTGATGCAGCTGTTCTCTGTAGTGCTGGATGGTGGACATATGTCTCTATGGGTTTCTCAAAACCTACCAAATGCTACACTACAAAACCTCATTCTTATTTTTTGCAAATTAAAAAAAAAGAAAAAAGAAAAAAACCCCACCAGGAAGTCAGAGGTTTCCAGGAGGAAAAAGAAACTGATCAAAGACACTTTGGAAAAAGGTACTTGGATTGGCTACTCTAAGGTTAAGACCAAACAAGCTGCATAAAAACACTCCATTTTGGTTGGTAATTTTGTTTATCACAGGGACAAATGATAATTTTGACATCAGGTTAGAATAAATGAGTAAGTAAGTTGTAGATAGTGTGAGCTAGAGTTATTACGGTTATGAAATGACCTCTTCTTCTAGTGTTGAGAATGTTTTTTCCCAGTCATTTGTTAATTCACCCCAGGATTCTCACCAACCTACTCAAGTATTTTTTTAAATACTTGCTCTTACGATTTTAAGACAAAAACACATCTGTTTTCAGCCCAGTTGGAGAAGCCTCATTACTATCACATCCTTTGTGTTCTAAATGAAAGTCTGCACATAAAACAACAAATGAGCATGTGAAGTGTTGGAAAAGTATAATAAGGAAGTCAGTCTCCCCAGGGAAGTTCCTTGGGTCTCCTATTCTTATATTCCCTGAAGAGAGTACTGCAGAAGCCTCCAACCAGAAACCACACCCAACAAAACCAAACCTAACAGAATCTCAGCTGTCTCAGCCAAAGAACCTGGAAAATAATGACCTAGCAGGGAATACCCACCTGACTGTAGCCAAACATCAGTGGAAAAAACCCCAAACATCATAGTTCAGTGGAGTCCAGTGTGGAGCTGATGATCCACTTCACTTCCACAGAGTGGAAGGAAGCAGCAGTGCTCTGATTCCCTTGCCTGATGGTGTCAGTGGGGACAGGAACGGAGATAAATCTTTGGGCAAAAGCAGACAGTTCTACAATTCCCTTGCCAAAGTCATGTCTGCAGGTGCCAGAGGTAAGCTTAGCCTCAAACTCATGCAGCAACAATGAGACTGAGGCAGGGTGAGGTACGCTAGTGTCACCTTCCTAACCCTGGTGTCACTGAAGTCAAGCAGGAATCTGAGCCTCTGCTGCCACCCAAATCAACCACACTAACAAGGTGGCATCATCTCCAATTTCCCCCCAAACCCACTTCTGGTGTCAGTAGGACCCAGGGGTGAACCAAACCTCAACACTCACACAGCTGCAATGAGACTGAGTGAGGTGGCACCAGCAGGCAATTAGGAGTTCTTCTGAAGCAAATGTAAATCTTGAAAATCTCCACCAAAAAAATGGAAGTTATAAGAATTAACCAAATGGAGATTAAAGAATTAAAAAATAAGATAACTGAAATAACTTTACTGGATAAGCTTAATAGTAAAGAGGAGAAGACAGAAGATAGAATCAGTAAACTTGAGGACAAATCAGTAGGATCTACTGATTCTATTCTGAACAAAACAGAATAGATACAAAATGAAAAAACAGAGAATACCCTCGGGGACCTGTCAGACAGCATCACAATACTGAGTCTATGTATATCATAGACCAAGAAAGAGAGTAGAAACAAATAGCAGCACTGGAAAAATAGTCAATAAATTGACATCTGAAAACATCTTAATTTTGATAAAGACAGAAACCTAGATAATGAAGTGGCTGAGTAAATACGAAATAAGATAAACCTAAAGGAATTCATATTTAAAAATGTAATATAAAAATTTCTGAAAACAGAAGACAAAGAAAAATTATTGAAAGCCTACCCTCAAAAAAAGATATAGACTTATAAAAACACAAATTCAAATAACAATAGAGTTCTCATCTGAAACAGTGTAGGACACAAGAAAGTGTCCCAACATTTATGTCCTGAAAGAAAAGAACTATCAAATGCAAATTCTATCTCCAGCAAAAATAACATTCAAAAAGAAAGGAGAAATAAAGGCATCCTTATGTGAAGGAAAATTGACACAATTTGTGTTTTACCAAAACTCCTCTTAAAAAGGTGAAAAATAAGTCCTCTAAACAGAAACCAAATGATATCAGAAAACTGCTTGGAACTTCAGAAAGAAAAGAATAAGAGAATGGGAAAATGTAAATGGATGTAATAGGTTATTCATAATCTCAGAAGTTTTTAAAACCATATTTGATGTTTGCACAAAAATTATAACACTGCCTGTTGAAGCATCCAGTGTATTGAATGTGTTACTCAGTGCCATTCTATTTTTAAAAACAAGGAGGGTAAAAGGATCTAAATAGAAATAAGATTTCTACACTTCATTTAAAGTGGTAAAACATCAATACCAGTTGACTGTGGTCAGTTACACATGTATAATGATAATAAGGTAAAGATAGTAAGAAAATTATATAGAGATGTACTAAAAAACAGTATAAGTAAATCATTATGTAATCCTAAAACTATTTCAGTAACTCACAGGAAGGTAAGGAAAGAGAGCAGAGGAAACCAAAAGAGAATGAACAAGCAGAAAATAAATTATAAAGTAGAACACCTAGGCCTTAACATATATATTACAGTCATCTTAAATATAAATTGTGTACATATGTTGGTTAAAACACAGGCAATATCAACCTGTACAAGGAAACACGATTCAAAAATACATATGCTACTCATCTCAAATGATGCAGAAAGAACATTTGCCAAAATATAGCACAATTTTGTGATAAAAAAACTTCCAGAAACCTAAAAATAGAAGGAAACTTCCTGAACTTTATCAAGCCTATTTATCAAAAACAAACAGCTATGTCATGCTTATTGATGAAAGAATGAACGGTTTTCCCCTCAGAATGGAAACAAGGCAGAGAGGTCTGCTCTCAACAATGCTATTTGACAGAGCACTGAAAGTTCTAGTCAGCACAATTGGGCAAAAAACAAGCAAGGCATACTGACTGAAAAAAAAAGAAAGAAGGAAAGTGGTGTCTATTGCAGATTACACGATTGTCTTTGTAAAGTCTCAGAGAAACTAAAAAAATTCTTGTAGAAATAATAATATTTAGCAAGTTCACAGGATACATGATCCATCCTCCAAAATTCATCGTATTTCTATGGACTAACAATGTGTGGAAACTGACAATAGCTTTACAATTGCTCTAAAGAAAATACTTAGGCATAAATCTGACAAGACATGCAGAATCGAGATGGCAAAAATGACAAAATGTGCATGAAAGAATTGAGAGAAGAACTAAATAAATTCAAACATACCTTATTAATGGTTTGGAAGACACAAGATAGCAACGATGTCAACTCTCTTCAAATTGATCGGTAGATTTAACGACAGTCATAAAAGCTCCAACTACATATTTTTATGCATATAGATAGACCTATTTTAAGTTTATATGAAAAGGCACATGCTATTGGTGGAGAGATAGAGACATAGGTCAGCAGAACAGAATAAAGAACTCAGAAATTGACACAAGTAAATATGCCCAATTCATTTTTGACAATGGTACAAAAGCAATTGAAGGGGAAAGAATAGTCTTTTTAACAAATGTTACTGGAGAAAGTAAACATTTATAGGCTCAAAATCTCAGCATAAACCTCACACTTTATACACTAATTAACTTGAAATGTTTGCAAATTTAAATATAAAAGGTTACACTATAAACCTTTTAGGAAAAGAGAGTTCTAAAAAAATTATTGGGATCCAGGGCTAGATAAAAGTACTTTGTTCTTATTTATATGTATCTTTAAATGTTCTTTTTTTAACTTTCAGTAAAAGATCAATGTGTACCTGTACTTAATCTAAAAAAGAAAAAATATTCAATGTGCTCTTCCAGGTTAATAGACAAATCAAATAGACTCACCATTCTGTATGAATCCATAGTGTATCAGTGACCGAGTCATTACTGTTTTCCTGAGAGAAAAATTATCTTTAGGCTCATCACATTTTTGGAGCATAAAACCAGAGGGCCTAAGGTGAGGTGAACATGCTGTCAGTGGAGGTGAGCAGGAAGGAAATTTCCAAACCCAAGAACTTGCAGAACCTGCTGGAGAGAGAAAGTTACTTGGGCAAGTCTAGACATCAATTGTGATGTACTCTTCTCTGTAGAATAATAAAAACAGTGTATTCCACCAAAAAAAGAGAACAGGTGATGCTAATTGAATGATGTTATAACACACCCATATGTCTGTATGTGTATACAGAACTATGCACATATACACACACAGATATGTATAATATATGTGTATTTATAACTGAAGTTAAACCATTAAGCAATAAATGTGCAGTCCTATTTTTCTACCCTCTCTTTTCTAACATCTTTCAAACAGATGGTGTGTTGTAAGATTTCCAGTTACTTTCAATAATTAAAAAAATTTCAAACAGAATAGGTATGCTGAATTATTTATCAATCCCCTATTTTACATGTGACTGTAAATAGGCAACTCGTTGTATAGATATTTCAGTATCTTAGATGTTAAACATATAGCTACTCCTCAGTTTCAGAAGAGTGGATTTGCAATATGTGTCTGATCCAAGTTGTATATTTAAATTACTTAAAAATACATCTTTTTTGGTAATCGTGTTGTAAAACAAATTTGTGGCACATTAGAAAGAATGTTTTTAAGCAAAATGTTTTTAGTTTGTATTCTCTAAACATCAGAATTTTACTTTGAAGGTTTTCAAAACTTACAAGAGTATTCATATTTGAACTATAAAATAAGTAACTTAGATGGAATAATTTGAATTTGGAAATTTCTTTATACCACTAAATTTGAAGTTTCAATGCCATTTTATTTTTACAGATTTTCTTTGAAACAGGATATTGGCTACTGGAAAGAGTTAAGACCCTTCATGAAAATATGATTTTAGTAATGCAACTTATATATGAGGTAGAGGAAGCACTGATTCCTGTGCCCATTAATTAAGGAGATTTTATGAAACAATTTTTAACAAGGGCCACAGTCAGTACCGGGAGTGTGGTCAGGCACGCCTCCCTCCTCACTGGGCCCACCGGAAGCATTCAGGGTTCTAGGAGAAACATGCGCAGGTGTGCAGAGGCTGTCACAAGGGAAGAAGGGCCAGGGTGGGAAACCCAGCACAGGGGGCCTGGCCTCATAGGGGAGCCGGAGAAGGTTTTCTGAGGAAGCTTTGTCCAAGCCGAGATCCTTCCTGTTCTGTGTGCTCCAGCACAAGGCCTGCAAGAGGAGCCCCATGAGCAAGGCCGACCTAGACCAGCCAGGTGGATTCCCTTGACAGTGAGGGGGAGCATGGCCTGAGGAAATGAGGGCGGTCTCAGAAGGACGGCATCAGAGGAACTCTCATCGTTTCTATCATGAACGTTACAGTTTGATATCAGCATGGGGGTTGTGATTGGGTGATCCTGAGAAGGAACTGTCAGCGGGTCGTTGGACACTGTCTGATGGAGGAGGCTTTTCTATTGCTTGGTATCTCAAGGAATCTTATCTAGAAGAGGGCAGAGGCCGCCAGGAGAAAACCGCTGCTGGTAATGAGGTAGATGCCACTCATTTTCACCAAGTGAGTGCAGTGCTAGGGATTTTAGGGGGTAGTAAAGTGACCTTGATATATTTTCTCTGTGCAGGTCTCTGTTAGAGTCACTCTGAGTGTCTCCGTGGGGATCTCTGTGTTGCTTTTGAAGAGTCTCTGTGTGAGTCTCTGTCGGGAGTTTCTGTGTGGAGGTCCCTCTGCGGGGTCTTCATGGGAGGATCTGGCCAGGGCCAGGAGAGGTCCAGGGCAGGTCCATGACAGGGCCAGGGGCTGCGTAAGGGCAAGGGCAGGGCCAGAGCAAGGTAAGGGTCAGGGCCAAGGCCAGGATAGGGACAGGGCAAGAAATATGGCAGGACCAAGGCCAATGCCAAGGCCAGGGCTGAGTCAGGGCAGGGCAGGGCCTGGAATGGCCAGCGCAGGACACGACAAAAGGCGGTCCATAGAAAGAGCAGGGCTGATGCCAGGAAAGGACCAGCCTAGTGCCAAGGCTGAGGTAGTGTCATGGCATGCACAGGGCGGGGCCAGGGCTGGAATCGAGCCAGGGCACAGCCAAGGCAGGGTAGGGCAGGGCAATGCCACAGCCGGGTCAGTACTAGGACAGGGCAGAACAGGGCAAGGTGATGGTAGGGGCAGGGCAAGGACAGGCCAAGGATGAGCCAGGTCACTCCAGGGCCAGGACACCTCCAAGTCCACTTCAGGCCCAGGGCTATGAAGGACAAAGGCCAGGGCCAGGGTCAGGGCCAGGTCTGGGCTAGGGCCAGGTCCAGAGCAGGGCCTAGCGAAGACTAGGGTGAGGGACAAGGTAGGGCCAGGGCAGGCTGATGACACATCCAGTGCATGGCAGGGTAGGGTGGTGGCAAGTCCAGAGGCAGACCACTGCCAACTCAGGGCCAGGGAAAGGCCATGGCCAGGGCACAGCCAGGAAAGGGTCCGGGTCAGGGCCAGGACCAAGGCAGAGCAGGGCCAGGGCCATGACAGAGTCGGGGCAAGTCCTTGACAGGACCAGGTTCCAGGCCAGGGCAAGGGCAGAGGCAGGGGCAGGGTCTGGATAAGGGCAAGGCCAGGGATACGGTAGGACCAGGGCTAGGGCCAGGGCCCGGGCTAAGCCAGAACAAGGCCAGGGCCAGGCCATAGTGAGGACAGGGCAAAGGCCAAGGCAGGGTCAGAGCAGGTCCCGGGAGAGACCAGTGCCAGGCAGGGCCAGGGCACAACCAGGGCAGTGTAAGGCAGGTCAATGGCACCACTGTGCCATGACAGGGCAAAGTCAGTGCCAGGAGAGGGCACAACACACAGGGCCATGGTGGGGCCAGGGCAGGGATGGGCCAAGGCAGGGCCAGAACAAATCTGGGCCAGGACACGTCCAAGGCCAGGTCAAGGCCAGAACAGGAGCAGGACCATGACCACTAGCAGGGCCAGTGCCATGACAGGACCAGGGTCAGGACAAGAGGCAGGGCCAGAGCCAAGGCTGGGCCAGCACAGGTTCAGGGTAAGGCCAGTGCAAAGGCAAAACCAGCATGGGATCAGAGCAGGGCAGGGCCGAGACAGTCCAGGTAACAGTAGGGCAGGGCCAGGACAAGGCAGGGCAGTACAGGGCCAGGTCCACGGCAGTGGCAGGGCAAAGCCAGGCACATTGCCTATGCAACAGCCCACCCTACAAGGCTTCTTCCACCCGGCCACTGCCGCAGCCCGGCCATTGCTGTAAGCTAGCCGCCTGACCTCCTAGCGTGGTCACTCTCCTACCGTTCCAGCATGCTGCAGTCTCCGTCGCTGCCACCCACCCTCAGCGAGGCAAGCCGTGGTGTCACAGGCTCCAGGTGTCTCCTCCTCCTCCTGGCACAGAGCAGCTGGGCAGGCAAAGCCAGAAAAGCCTAGAGGAAGATGTGAGGGGTGGTATCATTAAGAGCCTCAACTTGTCATGCCAGGGACTGGGTGGCAGGGGCCAGTTTCAGCAAAGGCACTCGCACCCACCCTCCAGAGTTCAGCCTCTCCTTTTGGCCCAATCTGGCCAGGAACTGGGGCCTGGAGTGGGTGCTGGAGACACCACAGTGCCCAGCTCCCCACTCCACAGGAACCACTGGGCCCACTGGGGTTGCAATCCTCGGGGAACAGGAGCAGCAGAAAAATTCAGACCCAGACCAGCCCTCCACACCCAGCTGCCAATTCCTGTTCTGGATGTCTCCACGCACAGGGCCCTTTCCCCCATGGTGTCTGCTACTGCATACCCGGGGGTCCTGGCAGCCTCTAAGGCACAGACCCAGGGTGCACGGACCCAGGAGCCACGGTGGGTGTGGGGGCTCTGCCACGCTCAGGATTCCCACGGAAACACTGTGCGCCTGCCGTGCTCCAGTATGAGCAAGAGTAGGTGGCCCTCTGGAGTGTGGCGTCCAGGGAGAGCAGAACCGCTCCTTCCTTGGATGCCACACTGTTGCTGCCAACTCTGCTGACTGCCGCCAGCAGTGCAGCCCCTGATAGCACCAAACTCACCCCCGCCTCACGGCCAGTCCTGCCCTCAATAGCGAACCCCACCTCCACCCCCCAACGCCGCCACTAGCGTATACCCGATAGTGCCTTGACCTGTCCTCCTCCGTGGGCATTGTGGCCCCAGAAAGTGCCTATAACCCACCCCCTGCACTGTAGGCAGTGCAGCCCTCTACAGTGCTACCAACTAGTACCCCCAATGCAGGCAATGACACCCTGGATAGTGCCCCCCACCCACCCCACACTGCGAAAAGTGCAGCCCCGATAGCCCCTGCCCTACCACTCTGGTCATGCTGCAGTCTCTGTCACCGCCACCACCAACCACAGTGAAGGAAGTCACTGGGCCGCAGGCTCTAGCACTCAGCAGCCAGGCCCGGAGCAGCTCTCGCTGATGGCCGGCTCCTACCACTCCAACCACACTGCTGTCTCCATGGCCACCTTCTTTGACTACAAAGGAATAAAACTAGGTATCAGTAAGAAGAGTAATTTTGAAAACCATACAATCACATGGAAGTTAAACAATACGCTCCTGAATGAATGACTAGTGGGTCAATGAAGATACTAAGACAGAAATTGAAAAATTTTATGAAACAAATGGTAATGAAAACACAATACAGCAAAACTTACGTTACACAGAAAGCAGTACAAAGGCAGAGATTTATAGCTAGAAGTGCCTACCATCCAAACAAAAGAAAAACTTCAAATAAACAATATATCTTAAAGAACTAGTAAGGACAAACTAAACCCAAAAGAAGAAAATAAGATCACAGCAGAAATAAAATTTAAATAAAAAAGTACAAAAGATTAAACAAAAAGTTGGTTTTCTGGAAAGCTAAACAAAATTGACAAACTTTTAACCAGGCTAAGAAAAAAGACAAGATTCAAACAAAATCAACAGATAAAAAAAGAAGACATTATAACTGATACTTCAGAAATTCAAAGGATCATAACTGGCTATCATACGCCAACAAATTGGAAAGCCTAGTAGAAACTGACAAATTTCTAGACGCATACAACCTGCTTAGGTTGAACAGTAAAAACCTGCAAGACCAGAACAGATTGGTAACAAGTAATGAGATTGAAGCCATCAGAAATATAAGTAACATGAATATTTTCTCCACTGCATAAGCCTAAATCAGACCAAAAAACTTCACCGATACTTAACAGCCCAGTACTAATAAATACAAACAAGCCAGTACTTCTCATACTGTTAACCCAACACAGGCATGCCTTAAGGAAAGGTTAAAATAAAGTAAAAGGAACTCAGAAGACTCAACCCCACCTGTTTACCAAAAACATCACCTCTAGCATTACCAGTATTAGAGGCACTGCCTGCCCAGTGACACGTTTAACGGCCACGGTACCCTGACCGTGCAAAGGTAGCATAATCACTTGTTCCTTAAATGGGGACTCGCATGAATGGCACCACGAGGGTTCAACTGTCTCTTACTTTCAACCAGTGAAATTGACCTGCCCGTGAAGAGGTGGGCAGGAAACAGTAAGACGAGAAGACCCTATGGAGCTTTAATTTATTAATGCAATTAAAACTACATAAATCTACCGACCCTTATACCACTACACCTGCATTAAAAATTTTGGTTGGGGTGACCTCGGAGCATAACTAAACAAACCTCTGAACAACCTATGCTAAGGCTACACAAGCCAAAACGGACTAACACCTATAATT
Organism: Macaca fascicularis; assembly: GCF_037993035.2. Taxonomy (NCBI): domain Eukaryota; kingdom Metazoa; phylum Chordata; class Mammalia; order Primates; family Cercopithecidae; genus Macaca; species Macaca fascicularis. Next base: position 59,323,556 of record NC_088384.1, on the reverse strand, counting down.
GATCCAATAACTTCACCAACGGAACAAGTTACCCGAGGGATAACAGCACAATCCCATTCCAGAGTCCATATCGACAATAGGTTTACGACCTCGATGTTGGATCAGGACATCCTAATGGTGCAGCAGCTATCAAGAGTTCGTTTGTTCAACGATTAAAGTCCTACGTGATCGGAGTTCAGACCAGAGCAATCCAGGTTGGTTTCTATCTATTCTATATTTCTCCCTGTACGAAAGGACCCCTGAGAACCCAAATTTCTCCGTGCTACCCACCACACTCCATCCTAAAGTAAGGTCAGCTAAATAAGCTATCGGGCCCACACCCCGAAAATGTTGGTTATAACCTTCCCGTACTAATTAATCCACTAGCCCAACTTATTATTTACTCCACCATAATCACAGGTACTCTCATTACGTCACTAAGCTCACACTGATTCCTCGCCTGAGCAGGCTTAGAAATAAATATACTAGCCTTCACCCCAATCCTAATCAAAAAGACAAGCCCCCGTTCTACAGAAGCTGCTACTAAATATTTCCTAATACAAGCCACTGCATCTATAATTCTCATAATAGCAGTCATCTCCAACAACCTGCTCTCTGGATGCTGGACCATAACAAGCAACATCAACCAACTTTCATCTTTAATTATAACAACAGCCCTAGTCATAAAACTAGGGATAGCTCCTTTCCACTTCTGAGTCCCAGAAGTCACTCAAGGGACATCCTTAATTTCCAGCGTACTCCTCCTCACATGACAAAAACTAGCCCCCATCTCAATTATATATCAAATATACCCTTCAACTAATGCAAGCATTCTCCTAACCCTCTCAACTCTATTATAGTCGGTAGTTGAGGGTACCTTAACCAAACAGAACTATGCAAAATTATAGCACACTCTTCAATTACTCACATGGGCTGAATAATAATAACACTAAGTTACAACCCAAATGTCACAATCTATTTCCTAGCTATATACATTATTGTAACAACCACTGCATTCCTAGCTCTCAACCTAAATTCAAGCACCACAACTCTCATACTATCTCCTGCTTGAAACAAATTAACCTGATTAATACCATTAATATCATCTGCTCTCCTATGTATAGGAGGCTTACCCCTACTAACCGGCTTCCTGCCCAAATGAATTACCATCCAAGAACTCACAAAAAACAATAACTTCACCATTCCCACCATTATAATTATCATAACCCTACTCAACCTATACTTTCAAATACGCCTAATCTACACCACTTCCATAACACTACTTCCTACATCCAACAATACAAAAATAAAGTGACAATTTGAAAGCACAAAACCCACACTTCTCATTCCCTCACTCATTATCCTCACCACCCTCCTCTTACCAATTTCCCCACTAACCTTAGCCATCTTCTAGAAATTTAGGTTAAGTAAGACCAAGGGCCTTCAAAGCCCTTAGTAAGTCAAACCATGCTTAATTTCTAAGCAGATTCTGCTCTGCATCAACGGAATGCAAATCAATTACTTTAATTAAGCTAAGCCCTTACTAGATTAATGGGACTCAAACCCACCAAATTTTAGTTAACAGCTAAATACCCTAACCAACTGGCTTTAATCTACTTCTCCCGCCGCAGGGGAAAAAAGGCGGGAGAAGCCCCAGCAGAAATTAGCTGCTCCTTTGAATTTGCAATTCAACATGAAAATCACCTCGGGGCTGGTAAAAAGTGGACTTAATCTCTGTCTTTAGGTTTACAGCCTAATGCTTACTCAGCCATTTGACCCCCCTCCCCTTCCTTTTTCCCACCTATGCTCGTCTACCGTTATTCTCAACAAACCATAAAGATATTGGAACTCTTTACCTACTGTTCGGCACATGAGCTGGAATCACAGGCACAGCTCTAAGCCTTCTTATTTGAGCTGAATTAGGTCAACCAGGCAACCTACTAGGCAAGGATCATATCTATAATGTTATTGTTACAGTCCCTGTATTTGTCATAATCTTCTTTATAGTCACACCCATCATAATTGGAGGCTTCGGAAATTGATTAGTACTTCTAATGATTGGTGCCCCTGACATAGCATTCCCTCGCCTAAATAATATAAGTTTCTAACTTCTTCTCCTCCTTTCTACTATTACTGGCATCTGCCATAGTGGAAGCCGGTGCTGGAACAGGCTGAACAGTTTATCCTCCTTTAGCAGGAAATTTCTCCCACCCAGGAGCTTCTGTAGATCTAACTATCTTCTCACTTCACCTAGCAGGCATCTCCTCCATTCTAGGAGCTATCAATTTCATTACCACTATCATTAATATAAAACCCCCTGCAATATCTCAATATCAAACCCCCTTATTTATTTGATCAGTATTAATCACAGTCATCCTTCTACTCCTCTCCCTACTACTAGCTGCCAGCATTACTATACTACTAACAGACCGAAATCTAAACACCACCTTCTTTGATCCTGCTGGAGGAGGGGATCCTATCTTATATCAACACCTATTCTGATTCTTCAGCCATCCCGAAGTCTATATCCTCATTCTGCCTGGGTTTGGGATAATTTCCCATATTGTAACATATTACTCTGGAAAAAAAGAACCATTTGGCTATAGGTATAGTTTGAGCTATAATAACAATTGGGTTTTTAGGCTTTATTGTATGAGCCCATCATATGTTTACAGTGGGTATAGACGTAGACACACAAGCCTACTTTACTTCCGCCACTATAATTATTGCAATCCCCATTGGCGTTAAGGTCTTTAGCTGACTTGCCACGCTTCACGGAGGGAATATCAAATGATCCCCTGCAATACTTTGAGCCTTGGGCTTTATCTTTCTTTTTACTATGGGGGGCTTGACCAGTATTGTACTAGCAAACTCATCACTAGATATCGTACTACACGACACATAATATGTTGTAGCACACTTTCACTACGTCCTGTCAATAGGAGCTGTATTCGCTATCATAGGAGGTTTCATTCATTGATTTCCCTTATTTTCAGGCTACACTCTAGACCAAACTTATGCTAAAGCTCATTTCACCATTATATTTGTAGGTGTAAATTTAACTTTCTTCCCACAACATTTCCTTGGCTTATCCGGAATACCCCGATGCTATTCTGACTACCCCGATGCCTATACCACATGAAATATTATATCATCTATAGGCTCCTTCATCTCCCTAGTAGCAGTAGTAGTAATAATTTATATAACCTGGGAAGTCTTTGCCTCAAAGCGTAAAGTCTCATTAATTGAACAACCTTCCACCAACTTAAAATGACTACACGGTTGCCCTCCACCCTATCACACATTTGAAGAACCAGCCTACATTAAACTATGCGAAAAAGGAAGGAATCGAACCTCCTAAAACTGATTTCAAGCCAACCCTGCAAACTCTGCAACTTTTTCAATAAGATATTAGAAAAACTATTTCATAGCTTTGTCAAAGCTAAGTCATAGCTTAAACCCTATATATCTTATATGGCCACCCAGTTCAACTAGGCCTACAAGATGCCACATCTCCTATCATAGAAGAATTAATACTTTTCATGACCACACTTTTATAATCGTATCCTTAATTAGCTTCCTAGTATTATACATCCTATCTTCAACCCTTACAACAAAACTAACCAACACCAAAATCACAGACGCTCAAGAAATAGAAACCATTTGAACTATCTTACCCGCAATCATTTTAATCCTAATTGCTCTTCCATCCCTATGCATCCTATACTTAACAGATGAGATCAACAACCCTTCTCTTACTATCAAATCAACTGGACACCAATAATACTGAACCTACGAATATACAGACTATGGGGGACTGATCTTTAACTCTTATATACTCCCCTCGCTGTTCTTAAACCCAGGAGCCTTCAACTTCTAGAAGTTGACAATCGAGTAGTTCTTCCAATTGAAGTCCCTGTCCGTATGATAATCACATCTCAGGACGGTCTACACTCATGAACAATTTCTACCCTAGGCCTGAAAACAGACGCAGTTCCTGGACGCTTAAATCAAACTACATTCACCGCTATACGACCAGGCGTCTATTACGGACAATGCTCAGAAATCTGCGGCGCCAACAATAGCTTTATACCTATTGTCGCAGAATTAATTCCACTAAAAATTTTTGAAATAGGACCCGTATTTACCCTATAGACCCCCCCCCACTTCTAACACACCTCACTCCACAACTCTCTACAAAATGGTCTTACCGATACACTGTACAGCTACTCTAGCATTAACCTTTTAAGTTGAAGATCGAGAGAAACATTCCTCTCTACAGTGAAATGCCCCAACTAGATACATCCACATGACTTACTATTATCATAACTATACTCCCCACACTATTTCTTATTATACAATTAAAACTACTAAACACAAATTACTATTCACCCCCCTTACAAAAAACCCCCAGTACACAAACCTACAACAACCCTTGACAATTAAAATGAACAAAAATCTATTTACTCCATTTACCACTCCAGCAATCCTAGACGAGCCTGCTGCAGTACCCATCATCCTACTCCCCACATTACTACTTCCAATCTCCAAGTGCCTTATTAATAACCGATTACTATTCAACAAAACCTAATCCAACTCACTCTAAAACAAATAATAACAACCCATAATACAAAAGGACAAACCTGATCCTTGATGCTGATGTCCTTAATTATTTTTATTACAATAATTAACCTTCTCGGACTTCTACCTCACTCATTTATACCCACCACCCAATTATCTATAAATCTAGCTGTAGCGATTCCCCTATGAGCAGGAACAGTAGTTATAGGTCTTTGCTTCAAAACTAAAAGCTCTCTAGCCCATTTTCTGCCACAAGGTACACCCACACTCCTTATTCCTATATTAGTAATCATTGAAACAATTAGCCTACTTATTCAACCAGTGGCCCTAGCTGTATGTTTAACCGCTAACATCACAGCTGGCCATTTACTAATGCACCTAATAGGAAGTGCTGCACTAGCATTATCAGCCATCAACCTCCCTGCTACCTCACTAATCTCCGTACTCCTAGTACTACTGACTATCCTAGAAATCGCACTAGCCCTGATCCGAGCCTATGTTTTCACACTATTAGTTAGCCTTTATCTATGAGATAACACCTAATGACCCACCAATCTCATGCCTACCACATAGTTAAACCCAGCCCCTGACCACTAACAGGAGCTCTCTCAGCTCTCCTAATAACATCTGGCTTAATTATATGATTCCACTTTCATTCCACCACTCTATTAATATTAGGCCTATTAACCAATATATTAACCCTATACTAAGGGTGACGTGACATCATCCGAGAAAGTACCTACCAAGGCCACCATACAACACCCGTCCAAAAAAGCCTTCCTTGCGGAATGGTCCTATTCATCATCTCAGAAATTCTCTCCTTCACTGGTTTCTTCTGAGCATTCTACCACTCAAGCCTCGCTCCTACCCCACACCTAGGAGGACACTGACCACCAACAGGAATTACTCCCCTAAATCCACTACAAGTACCTCTTTTAAACACCTCTGTACTACTTGCATCAGGGGTTACAATCACCTGAGCCCATCATAGTCTAATAGAGAATAGTCAAAAACAAATAATTCAAGCTCTACTCATTACGATCCTACTAGGCATTTACTTCACCCTACTACAAATCTCAGAGTACTTGGAAGCACCCTTTACTATTTCCGATGGTATCTATGGCTCAACATTCTTTGTTGCTACAGGCTTTCACGGACTTCACGTTATCACTGGATCTACATTCCTTATTACTTGCTTTATCCGTCAACTATTCTATCATTTCACATCAAACCACCATTTTGGCTTTGAAGCCGCTGCCTGACACTGACATTTTGTAGACGTTGTCTGATTATTCCTCTATGTTTCTATCTACTGATGAGAGTCCTATTCTTTTAATATAACTAGTACAGTTGACTTCCAATCAACTAGTTTCGATAATATTCAAAAAAGAGTAATTAACCTAGTATTGACCCTAATGACTAACACTCTTCTAACCCTACTACTAATAATCATCATATTCTGACTACCTCAACTGAATTCTTATGCACAAAAAAATCGATCCTTATGAATCCGGCTTTGACCCATTAAACCCTGCCCGTATTCCTTTCTCCATAAAATTTTTCTTAGTTGCCATTACTTTTCTACTATTTGACCTGGAAATTGTCCTGCTACTACCCCTACCATGAGCCCTTCAAACAACAGAGCTTCCAACTATGCTTAAACCGTCAATTATACTAATTATTATTCTAACTCTCAGTCTGACCTACGAATGAACTCAAAAAGGACTAGATTGAGCCGAATTGGTAAGTAGTTTAAAGAAAACAAATGATTTCGACTCATTAGATTATGATAGTCATACTGATCAAATGCCTTTCATCTATATAAGCATCACACTAGCATTTATAATCTCACTCCTAGGCATGCTAAACTATCGTTCACACTTAATATCCTCCCTACTATGCCTAGAAGGAACAATGCTATCACTATTTATTATAAGTGCTCTTACAGCTTCAAACATACATTCCTCCCTAGCTAATATTATACCCATTGCCCTACTAGTATTTGCTGCTTGCGAAGCAGCGATTGGCCTTGCCCTACTAATCTCAATCTCCAACACATATGGTATAGACTATATCCACAACCTAAATTTACTTCAATGTTCAAAATAGTTATCCCCACAATTATACTACTACCGAAAACATGATTTTCCAAAAATAACATAATCTGAATTAACCTAACTGTGCATAGTCTAATCATCAGTACTATCCCTCTGTTATTTTTCAACCAAACCAGCAACAACCTCCTTAACTACTCAACCTATTTATCTTCCGACCCACTAACACCAACCCTCCTAATATTAACTGCCTGACTCTTACCTCTTATAATCCCAGCAAGCCAATACCACTTACACAATGAATCCCCTCCACGAAAAAAGTTTTACCTCTACTATAATGGTCTTCTTACAAATCTCTTTAATTTTAACATTTATAGCTACAGAACTAATCATATTTTATATTCGAATTGAGACCACTCTCATTCCTACCCTAATTATCATCACCCGATGAGGCAGCCAAGCAGAACGCCTTAACGCAGGCACATACCTCCTATTCTATACACTAGCCGGCTCTCTCTCCCTACTTATTATGCTAATCTATGCTTATAATAATTTAGGCTCACTAAACATCACATTACTAACACTTGTAGCTCAAAAACTAACAACTACCTGATCCTATAGTCTTACCTGACTAGTACGCATAATAGCCTTCATAGTAAAAATACCCCTATACGGCTTACACTTATGACTTCCCAAAGCCCATGTTGAAGCTCCCATTGCTGGGTCAATAGTCCTCGCTGCAGTACTCCTGAAACTAGGTGGCTATAGCATAATACGACTCACCTCTATCCTTAGTCCCACAACAGAATACATAGCCTACCCCTTCCTCATACTATCTTTATGAGGCATAATCATAACAAGCTCAACCTGTCTTTGACAAACAGACCTAAAACCACTCATCCCATACTCCTCAGTAAGTCACATAGCCCTGGTAATTATAGCCTCCCTCATTCAAACCCCCTGAAGCTTTACTGGTGCAACTGTTCTTAAAATCGCTCATGGGCTCACCTCATCCATACTATTTTGCATAGCAAACTCAAACTATCAGCGAACCCATAGCCGTATCATACTACTTTCCCAAGGACTCCGAACGCTACTTCCACTAATAACCTTCTGATGATTTACAGCAAACCTTACCAATATTGCCCTACCCCCTAGTATTAACCTAGTAGGGGAACTCTTTGTAATAATAACCTCATTCTCCTGATCATATGTCACTATTACACTTACAGGACTTAACATACTGATCACAACCCTCTATTCCCTCCATATATTTACCACAACACAACGAGGAATACTCACATATCATATTACTAACATAAAACCTTCCTTTACACGAGAAAACATACTAATATTTATGCACCTCGCCCCTCTTATCCTCCTGACCCTTAACCTCAGTATTATTCTAGGCTTTACCACTTGTAAATATAGTTTAACCAAAACATTAGATTGTGAATCTAATCATAGAGGCCTACCACTTCTTATTTACCGAGAAAGCTAGCAAGGACTGCTAATCCATACCTCCGTTTTTAATAAATACGGCTTTCCCACTTTTAAAGGATTACAGCTATCCATTGGTCTTAGGAACCAAAATATTGGTGCAACTCCAAGTAAAAGTAACAACTATGTATACCTCCATCACCATAATAACCCTAACCACTCTAATCCTACCGTTTACTATTACTTTTATTAAACCCAATAAAAAGCACTCATACCCACACTATGTAAAAACAACTATAATATATACTTTTATCATCAGCCTCCTTCCCACAGTCATATACATTTTCCTGGATCAAGAAGCAATTATTTCAAACTGACACTGAATAACAATCCAAACATTAGAATTAACACTAAGCTTTAAATTAGACCACTTTTCTATGATATTCATCCCAATCGCATTGTTCATTACTTGGTCTATTACAGAATTCTCACTATGGTCTATAAGCTCAGACCCAATATTAATCAATTCTTTAAATATCTTCTTACGTTTCTCATCACTATACTAATTTTAATCATCACCAATAACCTCTTCCAACCTTTCATTGCTTGGGAAGGCGTGGGAATTATATCATTCCTGCTAATCGGCTGATGGCACGCTCGAACAGAAGCCAACACAGCAGCCATTCAAGCAGTCTTATACAATCGCGTTGGCGATATTGGCTTTATCCTAAGCATAATATGATTTACCCTACATTATAACTCATGAGACTTTCAAGAAATATTCGTCCTAAACTCCAACCCAAGTCTTCTCCCACTGATAGGTCTTCTCCTGGCAGCAACAGGAAAATCAACTCAATTTGGACTTCACCCCTGACTATCCTCCGCCATAGAAGGCCCAACCCCAGTCTCAGCTTTACTCCACTCCAGCACAATAGTTGTCGCCGGGGTGTTCCTTCTCATCCGCTTCCACCCTCTAATAGAAAATAATACATTAATCCAAAGCCTCACAGTATGCCTAGGAGCCATCACCACCATATTTACAGCAGTCTGCACCCTAACACAGAATGATATTTAAAAAATCGTAGCCTTTTCCACCTCAAGTCAACTGGGCCTCATAATAGTTACTATTGGGATCAATCAACCATATCTAGCACTCCTACATATCTGTACTCATGCTTTCTTCAAAGCTATACTATTCATCTGTTCCAGATCTATTATCCATAACCTAAACAACCAACAAGATATTCGAAAAATAGGAGGATTATTTAAAATAATACCCCTTACTTCAACCTCCTTAATCATCGGCAACCTAGCATTCACAGGTATACCTTTTGTCACAGGCTTCTACTCCAAAGACCTTATCATCGAAACCGCAAACATGTCATATACCAACGCCTGAGCCCTATCTATTACACTCATTGCCACAATCCTGACAAGAGCATACAGCACCCGAACTATCTTCATAACCCTAACAGGACAACCTCGCTTCCCAACCTCAATCAACATTAACGAGAATAACCCCACCCTACTGAACCCAATCAAACGTCTCACAATCGGCAGTATGCTAGCAGGATTTCTCATCACCAGTAACATCTCTCCTACCTCACTCCCCCAATCAACAATGCGCCTCCACCTAAAACTCTCAGCCCTGTACCTAACCGCTTTGGGCTTCCTAGTAGCCCTAGACCTTACTCTCATAACCAACAAACTTAAAATAAATATACCATCACATGTATTTAAATTCTCTAATATACTAGGATATTATCCCACTACAATCCACCGTATGACCTTCTACCAAAATCTACTTATAAGCCAAAACCTATCTTCCCTCTTACTGGACTCAATCTGACTAGAAAAATCTATGCCCAAAACAATTTCACATATCCACACTATTACCTTCACCATCACAACCACTCAGAAAAGTATAATCAAGTTTTACTCCCTCTCTTTTCTTATTCCCCTTATTCTAACTCTATTCCTAATAACATAATCTATTACCACGAGTAATCTCAATAATAATATATACACCAACAAATAACGTTCAACCAGTAATCACTACTAATCAACGCCCATAATCATATAAAGCACCTGCACCAATAAAATATCCTCGAACTAACCCTGATCCCTCCCCCTCAAAAACTACCCAATTCCCTATATTATCAAAATTAACCATCACTACCAACCCATCAAAATCTAAAACTCATAAAACTAAACCCACCTCCATCGCCAACCCTATCAGAAAGCTTCCAAAAACCTCAAACCCTGACCCCCATGCTTCAGGGTATTCCTCAATAGCCATCGCCGTAGTACAACCAAAAACAACTATTATGCCTCCCAAATAAATTAAAAACATCATTAAACCCATATAAGTCCCCCCATAATTCAAAATAATTACACAATCAACCATACCACTAACAATCAATGCTAACCCTCCATAAATAGGAGAAGGTTTAGAAGAAAATCCCATAAACCCCATGACTAATAAGACACTTAATAAAAATAAAATATATGCCATTGTTCTCACATGGACTCCAACCATGACCAATGATATGAAAAACCATCGTAGTACTTCAACTACAAAAACACCCATGATCCCAACACGCAAATCTAACCCGATTTTAAAAATAATTAACTAGAGCTTTATTGATTTACCCACCCCATCCAACATTTCCATATCATGAAACTTCGGCTCACTTCTTGCAACCTGCCTAATTCTACAAATTATTACAGGCTTATTCCTAGCAATACACTATTCACCAGAGACTTCCTTTGCCTTCTCCTCAGTCGCACACATTGTCCAAGACGTAACTACGGCTGAATCCTTCGCTATCTCCACGCTAACTGTGCCTCTATATTATTCATCTGTCTCTACATGTAGGTCGAGGCCTCTATTATGGCTCCTATCTGCTTATAGAAACCTGAAACATTGGCACTGCACTTCTACTCATAACCATAGCAACAGCCTTCATGGGCTACATACTCCCCATGAGGCCAAATATCATTCTGAGGTGCCACTGTAATTACAAACCTACTATCAGCAGTTCCATACATCGGAACCAACCTCGTCCAATGAGTTTGAGGCGGGTATTCCATTGAGAATCCTACTCTTACATGATTCTTCACCCTTCACTTTATCCTACCGTTTATTATCACAGCCTTTACAACCCTGCACCTATTATTCCTACACGAGACAGGATCAAACAACCCCTGCGGAATTTCCTCCCACTCCGACAAAATTACTTTCCATCCCTACTACACAATCAAAGATATCTTAGGCCTAATCCTCCTCTTTATAGCCTTAATAACATTAGTACTATTCTCACCTGACCTTCTAAGCGACCCAGATAACTATATCCCAGCCAACCCCCTAAACACTCCTCTACACACTAAACCAGAGTGATATTTCCTATTCGCATATGCAATTTTACGATCTATTCCCAATAAATTAGGAGGGGTGTTGCCACTTCTCCTATCAATCCTTATCTTAGCAATCATACCCATTCTCCACAAATCTAAACAACAAAGTATAGCATTCTGCCCACTCAGCCAATCCCTATGTTGACTCCTAACCACAATTCTACTACCTCTCACCTGAATCGGAAGCCAACCAGTAAACCAGCCCTTTATGATTATTGGACAAGTAGCATCCGTAATATACTTTATCACAATTTCAGTCTTAATACCACTTGCCTCTCTAACCGAAAACAACTTACTCAAGTGAACCTGCCCTCGTAGTACAGATCAGTACACCAGTCTTGTAAACTGGAAATGCAAAACTTCCCGTAGGGCAACTCAGAAAGAAAGTACTTAACTTCACCACCAACACCCAAAACCGGCATTCTAATTTGAACTACTTTCTGTATTCTATGGTGTGCAAACTTTAAATGCAACTTCAGTATTAAATTATTTTCATACACTGTTATGTAAATCGTGCATTACTGCTAGCCAACATGAATATTATATAGTACTATATATGATTAACTGTACACAGCACAATCATTCCATATTTACTAACAACAGTCCCCAACATGCTTACAAGCAAGTATTCTCATAAATTAATCAACTGTAACACATTCTATTAAGCCTCAAAGTCCAAATGTCCCCACCCCGAATACCAACCAACCTAATTATTCACTTACCCTACACAGTACATCACATCATTTGCCGGACATAGCACATCCGATTAAATAAATCCTCGTCACTACAGATACCCCCCTCACTTAGGTGTCCCTTGGTCACCATCCTCCGTGAAATCAATATCCCGCACAAGAGTGCTACTCTCCTCTCTCCGGGCCCATAAACCGTGGGGGTAGCTATAATGAACTGTATCTGGCATCTGGTTCTTACCGCAGGGCCATACAATCAAGATCGCCCACACGTTCCCCTTAAATAAGACATCTCGATGGATCACGGGTCTATCACCCTATTAACCAGTCACGGGAGCTCTCCATGCATTTGGTATTTTTTATCTCTGGTCTGCACGCAACCCCATCACAGAAAGCCGGTCCCGCCACAGCGCCTGTCTTTGATTCCTAGTTCATGCCATTATCAATCGCACCTACGTTCAATATCCTAGCCCCACATGATTCCTACAAGGTGTTATTTAATTCATGCTTGTAAGACATATTAATAACTGTTTTACAGCCCATTCCTAATTACACTACAAAAACACAAGAAACTTTTAACAACCCCCATCTCTGACTTCTCCCCTTAAAAACTCGCTTTTGCCAAACCCCAAAAACAAAAGCCTTCATCCGCCCAGCCAGAGCTTACGTTCTCATCTTTTAGCTATGCACAACTTCAACTGCTATTCCCTCAACTAATATAAAATTACTTCACCTTACCACTCTTAACACCAATTTCCATCTTCTCCCTGCTTTCTCGTTCCCACGCTTTTACTCACTACTAAATCTGTATCCTTATACCACAACCCCAAAGATAAAACTTCACAACTATACTTTTTTCCTGTTTATGTAGCTTAATCCACCTAAAGCAAGACGCTGAAAATGTCTAGACGGACTTACATACCCTGTAAACAAATAGGTATGGTCCTAGCCTTTGTATTAACTCTTCGCAAGATTACACATGCAAGCATCCCCGCCCCAGTGAGGACACCCTATAAATCACAACGATCATATGGAGTAAGTATCAAGCACGCACAATGCAGCTCAAAACACTTTGCTCAGCCACACCCCCACGCGAGACAGCAGTGACAAACCTTTAGCAATCAATGAAAGTTTAACTAAGCTATGCTACAATTAGGGTTGGTTAATTTCGTGCCAGTCACCGCGGCCATACGATTAACCCAAGCTAATAGAGACCGGCGTAAAGGGTGTTTAAGATCTAATCGAATAAAGCTAAATTCCATCTACATTGTAAAACCTTAGCTGATGTAAAATAAACTACGAAAGTGGCTTTAAAATTTCTGAACACACAATAGCTAAGACTCAAACTGGGATTAGAGACCCCACTATGCTTAGCCCTAAACCTCAATAATTAAAATAACAAAACTACTCGCCAGAAGACTACAAGCAACAGCTTGAAACTCAAAGGACTTGGCGGTGCTTCACATCCCTCTAGAGGAGCCTGTTCCATAATCGATAAACCCCGATCCACCTCACCATCTCTTGCTCAGCCTATATACCGCCATCTTCAGCAAACCCTGATAAGGCCCCAAAGTTAGCATAACCGTTCCCGCAAGAACGTTAGGTCAAGGTGTAGCCTATGAGATGGTAAAAAATGGGCTACATTTTCTACTCCAGAAAACCCCACGATAACTCTTATGAAACCTAAGAGTCCAAGGAGGATTTAGCAGTCAATTAAGAACAGAGTGCTTAATTGAACCAGGCCATAAAGCACGTACACTCCACCCGTCACTCTCCTCAAGTATATTTAAGGACTAACTTAACTAAACACCCCAATATTTATATAGAGGAGATAAGTCGTAACACGGTAAGTGTACTGGAAGGTGCACTTGGATAAATCAAAGCATAGCTTAATATAAAGCATCTGGCTTACACCCGGAAGATCTCAATACCATTTGATTGCCTTGAGCTAACACTAGCTCCAAACCCAATCAAAACTAATACCAAACTAATTTACACTAAACCATTTACCAATCCAAAAGTATAGGTAATAGAAATTCTATCCTGGCGCTACAGATACAGTACCGTATGGGAAAGCGAAAAACATCAAACAAGCACAAAATAGCAAGAACTCACCCCTATACCTTCTGCATCATGAATTAACTGGAAACAATTTCGCAAAGAGAACTAAAGCTCAATTCCCCGAAACCAGACGAGCTACCCAAAACAGCTGAAAGAGCGCACCCGTCTATGCTGCAAAATAGTGGGAAGATTTATGGGTAGAGGTGACAAGCCTACCGAGCCTGGTGATAGCTGGTTATCCAAGACAGAATCTTAGTTCAACCTTAAGTTTACCTACAGAACTACTCAATCCCCCTGTAAACTTAATTGCTAGTCTAAAGAGGGACAGCTCTTCAGACATCAGGAAAAAACCTTGTATACAGAGTAAAAAACCAATTCTCCATAGTTGGCCCAAAAGCAGCCATCAATTAAGAAAGCGTTCAAGCTCAACACCAACCATATAAAAAATTCCAAACACACCACTGAACTCTTTATATCACATCGGATTAATCAATCACTGCATAGAAGCAATAATGGTCGTAACCTATCTGGCAGCACAGCCCCAGATGGCACACCCAACTAGCCACTCAAGGCGGGCGGTGACACCTCAGATAGGGCCCCCAAACCGTCCCAGGCCACGGGCAGTGCAGCCCTGGATAGCGCACTTACTCTGACGCCTTTCTATGCTCTGGCCAGCTGCAGTGTCCGCGGCTGCCATCTACCGCAGCGAGCAAAGCAAGCCGGCGAGGCGAGTCAGCGAGGACAGCCACAGCCCCACAGCCTCCAGCCTCCAGCCTGCAGCAGCCAGCACCTCCTACTCCAAACTGGGAACGAAGCAGCTACGAAGTCAGACACAGACAAGGCTGGTATAGGGAGACTGGCCCACTTAACAGTCTTTATATACCGGATTATAAACTACATGTTCTGATTGGATGAGAGGAAAAGCCTAGGCCTACTCTGATTGGACTTTATTTTCACATTCTGATTGGTTAGTCTAAGACTTGCTCTCATCCAATCAGAACATGAAAATAACGTCCAATCAGAGTAGGCACAGCAGTTTTCTCTCATCCAATCAGAACATGAAGTCCAGGAACCTGGCCTGCACAACCTCAATATATAAGGCACACTAATGGGAGTCACGTCATTGTGGGTTCTGCTGTGTTAGTACGTGCGTTTCCGTGACTCGCAGTTTAGAGCAGGCAGAAGCCGTTTCTGCCGCCTCACACTGAAAGCTGGAGCCTGTGGCGCCAGGGCTTGCCTCTGCTTGGTGTGTGGCGGCAATGGAGAGAGGCAGCTGGTGGTGAGAGCTGCTGCATGCCTGGCTACAGGAAGGGAAGGAGAAGGAGGCACCTACCACAGGCTGGAGGCTAGAGCCTGTGGGATTGCGGCTGGCCTCGCTGACCCTCACCTCCCTGGGTCGCCTTACTGTGGTTGGTGGCAGCGATGGACACTGCAGCTGGCCGGAGCGTAGAAAGGCGATGGGGTAGGTGCGCTGTCCGGGGCTGCCCACAGCGGGGACTGGTTGCGGTGTTATTGGAATGTCACTATTTTGGCGTGCTAGAATGTTATTCCGGGCGTCACTAGTTTCAGGTGTGCTGTCAGGACTGCGCTTCTCTCAGCAGCAGGGGGACGTAGAGGGGGGTGTGGGCGGGGTGGCAGTGTGGAGGGGCGGATTGGAGTCACTATCTTGGCTGTATTGCTGGCCGCAGTAAGGCTGGTTGGGGGCGCTATTGGGTGCTGCACTGCCCCCGACAGGGGCCGGGTTGGGGCCGCTATTGTGGTTACTCTGCCGGCGGCATGGGGGTGGGAGGACTGGTCGGGTCCCGACTGCTCGGGCTTTATTGCCCCCAGCGGAGTGGGGATGCTCTCCAGGGCTGCTCTGTGCATGGCGGGGGGCTTATTGGGGGCACCATGTGGGGTTGCAATGCCCGTGGCAGGGGAATAGGTTAGAGGCAGTATCCGGTGCTACACTGCTGGTGGTGGGGCAGGGGAGTGAGGGGTGCAGGTAGGTGCTTGGAGGGTGTGGTTTCAGGTGCTATCGGGGCCACACTGTCCATGATAGAGGGTGGGTTGGGTGTGCTATTGGGAGATACACTCCCCGCAGCAAGGGGCAGTTTGGGGGCGATACCTGGCCGGTGGCACGCGGACTGGTAGGGTGGGTTGTGGGCACCGTTCGGGGGCTGCTTTGTGGTCAGTGGGGGCGAGTTAGGGGCTCTATCAGCTGCTGCACTGTTTGTGGTGGGGGCCGGGTTTGGTGCGCTATCGAGGACGATATTTCTGGCAGCGGCATACCGCTTAGGGGTGCTGACGGTGATGCGGGTGGGGTGCGCTATCCAGGGCATCATTCCCCGTGGCTGCGGGTTAGTTGGTGGGTGCTGTCTGCTATGTGGGGCTGCACTACACTTCGTGGGGAGGGGGTTGCGGATCTTAAGGATCCGTGGCTGCACGCTTCACGGCGGGGAGGAGGTTGCTGTGCTCTGCCTGGGGCGTCACTGCACGGCAGGGGGTAGGATGGGGAAGTGTTCTGGTGCTGTGATGTCTGAAGTAGGGGCAGGTTGGGGGCGCTATTGGGTTCTACCTGGCAGCGGCGAGGGGCGGTGTTAGGGGCACTGTCCCGCGGCCAAGAGCAGGCAGCGAGTTAGGGGCGCTATCAGGGCCTGTCCTGCCAGTGGCGGCAGAGGTTGCAGCAACAGCAGTGGTCTCCAAGGAAGGAGCTTTCCTCCTCTCCCTGGACTCCAGACTCTAGAGGGCGATCTCCTCCTGCTCCTGCTCCAGTGCAGCAAGCACGCAGCGTTTCCGCAGGAATCCTGAGCAGGGCATAGGCCCTAACACCCGCTGTGGTTCCCGGGGCCACGACCTTTCTCTCTGTGTTGCAGAGATCACCTGGGACCCGTAGGCACGACAGACACGGAGTAGCGGACACCACGGGAGGACAGGGCTCTGTGGGTGGAGGCATCAGGATCGGGAACCGGCGCTTGGGTGGGAGGGCTGGCTGGGTGTGAGTTCCTGCTGGTTCTGCTCCCCAAGGAGCGCAGCCCTGGTGCGCCCAGTGGTTCCTGTGGATTGGAGCCAGGCAATGTGGTGTTACCCGTCTCCACTCCAGGCCCCAGTTCCTGGTCCGCTTGGGCCAAAAGGAGAGGCGGGACTTCGGAGGGTGGATGTGAGTGCCTTCACTGAGACCAGCCCCTGCCATCCAGTGGCCAGGATGACAGGGTGAGGCTCTAACGCTATCACTTTGCGTGCTCCTCTAGGCATTTTGGTTTTGCCTGCCCAGCTGTTCCATGCCAGGAGGAGGAGGAGTTACATGCTGGCAACTTGCAGATGGCCTGGGGCTGCCGCTCCCCTCGCTGCGGTTGGTGGCAGCTACGGAGACTGCAGCGCGCCAGAACGGTAAGAGGACGGCCAGCTGCGGCCATGGCAGGGGCAGGGCTGCCGCGTGGCCAGGTAGTAGGAGCTTTGCAGGGTGGGCCGGTGCATTGAGGGCAACAGCAGCAACGGTTGTACTGACATCCACGCTAGTGGTGGCAGCAGCAGCAAGTCTGGGGGCCGGGAAGAGGGAGTAGGAGCGCTGAGGGGCCTGCCCGGCCAGGACTGGGCTGGGTTGGAAGCTTCGGGTGCTGTACCACAGTCTCGGTGGAAGTGGTGGAGGAACAGCCAGGGCAATGAGGAGTTCTATCCCTTCTCTTGCAGTCTCTGGAGGGCGACCTCCTCCTGCTGGTGCATGAACCAGGTGGGAGTGTCAGCATATTCTCTCTCTCTTCCAATGTAATATAGTCATGCACTACATAACATTTTGCCAGCCATGGCCTGCATGTATCAGGGTAGTCCTATAAAATTATAATGAAACTGAAAAATTCTCATTGCCTGGTGACAGCATAGCCATCTTAACCTTGTAATGCAACGCAGTACTCACGTGTTTGTGGTGATGATGGCATAAACAAACCTACCGAGAGCTCCTCTTTCTGTAAAAGTATAACACATACAGGCCAGGCGTGGTGACTCACCTGTAATCCAAGCACTTTGGGAGGCCGAGGCGGGCAGATCACGAGGTCAGGAGATCCAGACCATCCTGGCTAACACAGTGAAACCCCGTCTCTACTAAAAATAGAAAAAATTAGCCAGGGGTGGTGGCAGGCCCCTGTAGTCCCTGCTATTTGTGAGGCTGAGGCAGGAGAATGGCATGAACCCGGAAGGTGGAGCTTGTAGTGAGCTGAGATCAGGCCACTGCACTCCAGACTTGGCGACAGAGCAAGATTCAGTCTCAAAAAATAAAAATAAAAATAAAAAAGTATAGCACATGTAATTACACATAGTACATAAAAGTTGATAATGATAATGAACAATGATGTTACTGGTTTATGTATTTAGTATACTATGGTTTTGGGCATTTTTAAAGAATGCATTCCTTCTACTTATATTTAAAAAAAAAAAAGTTGACTGTAAAACAGCCTGAGGCAGGTCCTTCAGGAGATATTTCAGAAGAAGACGTTGTTGCCATGGGAGATGACAGCTCCATGTGTGGTATTGCTTCAGAAGATCTTCCAGTGGGACAAGATGTGGAGATGGGAGACTGATACTGATGATCCTGACCCAGTGTAGGCCTAGGCTAGTGTGTGTGTGTTTATGTCTTAGCTTTTACTACAATGAAGTTTAAAAAATTTGGATACTTATTTTTTGTTCTGAATACTTACCAAGATACAGCTTACAAAGAGAGGAAGCATTGGGGCAGCTCAGTGTGTCTTTTTAAAGCTAACATTATCATTGAGAGAAAAACACAGAAAAAGCTATTCTTCATAATAAGTTTGAGTGTTTTATGAATTGATTTGCAATTTCATGGTATCTTTATTGATAATGCACCTTCAACAGTGCAATCATGTGCACATATTTTACCGAGGAGGAGGCACTTAACATAGGTTGAATCAGCTATAAATATATTCAACTGATGACCTCTGCCTGTTAGAATACACAGCTGGTTCCTAACTACCTCTCTTAAACTCTAATGATGGTAAGTAGAAAGCTATGAAACAAATTAAGACAATTATCTAAATCCTAGCAAAAATTCTCTTTTTACGTGGAATACTCAGTGAATAAAATATCATTAATTTCTGGAACTTGGGAAGTTTTGCCTCAGTTCAGTTAATTAGGAAAATGAGTCGCTAAACAAATTAATAATGTAAACCAGCAGATTGTGGTCTCCACAAAAGTCAAGGGCAAGTAACTGCTGTCAGCTACTTGTAAATCCAGTCAAGGAAGAATAGTTTTGTCATAATAAAGCACATTTTATTATAAAATTTGTTATATGATGTTAATTGTATAAAATATATTGACATCACATTAAATTAATTTTATTAAGGGAAGTTAGATTTTGAAATATTTTATTCTCATTGCTCTATCTTTACTATGTTTACTTGAATGTTCTAGTAGCATGTAGAATCTAGTAAAATATCAACTATATAGGGAAATACATTGTAGCTATTACTTACCTTGGAGTTTTCAGTGTCAGAAAGTTCATTGTCATAGGTAACCTAGTAAGCATAAATTAATAATTCTTCTGAATTTAATTAATTAATTCTATCATGTACATTAACCAGTTCATGTAATCCAAGTTAAATTTTACATGCCTATGGCAGGAAGTTCTAAATCCCTAATGTACATCTCTAAAAGACCTGATTTCTTTCCCCAGAGTTATCTCATCTTTTTATCTATCCATCTCTTTCTTCCACTAACAAAATATTCTATCTTAATAGCTGTAAATCAATTGTATTACTAGTCCCATTCCATCTATGGGAAAACTCCATTTGAGGGATGTTAAGTGACTTCATTAATGCCACACAGCTAATCAGTAGGAAATAACCAGTAGTGGAGGCTAGAAACAACTCCAAATCTATAGTCTTAACATTGCACTACGTTTGCCATGTCCTCTCAGGCATACAAGTCATAAAAGTATTTCTCAATTATCTGGGAGATCTCTACACTCCGCTCTTTCTTAGCCTGTTCCATATACCCAGAGCCCATCACTTCTGTCAGCCTTTTGAATTTTACAAATTTTGTTAAAATAAGATACCATTCCTGATGCTTTTTCCAATTCTTCTAAATATAGAGTGATTTTTATTTTTGTGCACTTCTTAACCATTCGACCTATTCCGTTATTATGCCATTTGTCTTTACCAGCATTGTTTTTACATTTTATAGGTATTCTGTTCTCAACTAAATTAGGGGCTCTTTGAAGATAATAATTACCTTGCTGTACTTTAAATACAGCAAAATTTGTTTTTGGTGTATTGATTGCTGAAGAAGTAAAAACGGAAAGTATAAGCTACCAATTGTATTCAGTTCAAATAGTGGCATACCTCAGATATTGTGGATTCAGTTCCAGGCCACTGCCATAAAGCAAGTCAGACGAAGTGTTCTGCATATAAAAGAACTTTTGCATATAAAAGTTATGTTTATACTACACTGTAGTAAGGGTGCAATAGTATTATGCGTACCTTATCATTTCTGCCTATTCAATATATTGGCTATGGGTTTGTCATAAATAGCTCTTATTATTTTGAGATATGTTTCACCAATACCTAGTTTATTGAGAGTTTTTGATGTTGAATTTTATCAAAAGCCTTTTCTGCATCTGTGAAGATAATCATGTGGTTTTTGTCTTTGGTTTTGGTTATGTGATGTATTGTGTTCATTGATTTGCAAATGTTGAACCAGCCTTGTGTCCTTGGGATGAAGCTGACTTGGTGGTGGATAAGCTGTTTGATGTACTGCTGGAATTGGTTTGCCGGTATTTTATTGAGGATTTTTGCATTGATGTTCCTCAGGGATGTTGGTCTGGAGTTTTCTTTTTTTGTTGTGTCTCTTCCCAGTTTTTGGTATCAGGATGATGCTCGCTTCATAAAATGACTTAGGGAAGAATTTCCCCTTTTCATTTGTTTGGAATAGTTTTAGAAGGAATGTTAGCAAGCTCCTCTTTGTACATCTGGTAGAATTCAGCTGTGAATCCACCTGGTCTTGGGCCTTTTTTGATCAGTAGGCTATTAATTACTGCCTCAATTTCAGAACTTGTTATTGGTCTATTCTGGACTTCAACTTCTTCCTGAGTTAGTCTCGGGAAGGTGTACCTGTTCAGGAATTTGTTCATTTCTTCTAGATTTTCTAGTTTATGTGCATAGAGGTGTTTATAGTATTCTCTGATGGTGTGGTCTGTTGATTTTGTTACTTTTTTCAAAACACCAGCTCCTGGATTCATTGATTTTTTTGGAGAAAAAAATCATTTCTGCATCTCCTTCAGTTCTGCTCTGATCTTAGTTATATGTTTTCTTTTGCTCCTTTTGAATTTGTTTACTCTTGCCTTTCCAGCTCTTTTGATTGTGATGTTAGGGTGTCAGTTTTAGATCTTTCCCACTTTCTGATGTGGGCATTTAGTGCTATAAATTTCTCTCTTAACACTGCTTTAGTTGTGGCCCAGAGATTCTGGTACACTGTATCTTTGTTCTCATTGGTTTCAAGGAATTTCTTGACTTCTGTCTTAATTTTGTTGTTTATCCAGGAGTCATTCAAGAGCAGGTTGTTCAATTTCCATTTGATGGTGTGGCTTTGAGTGAATTTCTTAATCTTGAGTTCTAATTTGGTTGTGCTGCCATCTAAGGGACTGTTATGATTTTAGTTCTTCTGCATTTGCTGAGGAGTGTTTTACTTCTGATTACGCGATCAATTTTAACGTGCCAGGTGGTACTGAAAAGAATGTATACTCTGTTGTTTTGGGGTGGAGAGCTCTGTAGGTATCTATCAGGTCTGCTTGATCCAGAGCTGAGTTCAGGTCCTGAATATCTTTGTTAGAATTCTGTCTCAGTGATCTGTCTAATACTGTCAGTGAGGTATTAAAGTCTTCCACTATTATTGTGTGGGAGTCGAAGTCTCTTTGTGACTCTTTGCTTTATGAATCTGGGTGCTCCTGTATTGGGTGCATATATATTTTAGTATAGTTACCTCTTCTTGCTTAATTGAACCCTTTACCATTATGTAATGCCCTTCTTTGTCTTTTCTGATCTTTTTGGTTCAAAGTCTGTTTTGTCAGAGACTAGGATTGCAACCCCTTCTTCTCTCTGATTTCTATTTGCTTGGTAAATTTTCCTCCATCCCTTTATTTTGAGCCTGTGTGTCTTTGCATGTGAGATGGCTCTTTTCAAGACGGCATAGTGATGGGTCTTGGCCCTTTATCCAGCTTGCCTTTCCGTGTCTTTTAATTGAGGCATTAAGCCCATTTACATTTAAGGTTAGTATTGTTATGTGTGAATTTGATCCTGTCATCATGATGCTAGCTGGTCATTTTGCAGAATTGTGTATGTGGTTGCTTCATAGTGTTACTTGTCTGTGTATTTCAGTGTGTTTTTGTAGTGACTGGTAAAAATTTTTTCTTTCAATTTTCAGTGCTGCTTTCAGGAGCTCTTATAAGCCAGGCCCAAGGCTGACAAATTCCCTCAGGATTTGCTTGTTTGTAAAGGATCTTATTTCTCTTTTGCTTATGAAGCTTAGTTTGACCAGACATGAAGTTCTAGGCTGGAAATTATTTTCTTCAAGAATGTGAATACTGGCCCCAATCTCTTCTGGCTTGTAGGGTTTCCACTGAGAGGTCCACTGTTAGTCTTGTGGCTTTCCCTTTGTAGATGACCTGGACTTTCTCTCTGGCTGTCCTTAACATTTTTTCTTTCATTTCGACCTTGGAGAATCTGATCATTATGTGTCCTGGGATTGATCTTCTAATGGAGTATCCTACTGAAGTTCTCTGAATTTCTTGAATTTAAATGTTGGCCTGTCTTGCTAGGTTAGGGAAGTTCTCCTGGATGATATCCTGAAGTATGTTTTCCAACTTGATTCCATTCTCCGCATCTCTTTGAGGTACCCCAATCAGTCATAGGTTCTATCTCTTTACGTAATCCCATATTTCTTGGAGGTTTTGTTTACTCTTTTTTATTCTTTTATCTCTATTGTTTTCTGCCTATTTCATAAAGATAGTCTTCAAGCTCTGAGATTCTCTCCCCCACTTTTCTTCATTTTTCTCAGGAGGTATTTTAACAAAATTTAAAGAAATTACCACACTGTTTACAATTACTGTGTATATTTGTGTTTATGTGTGTACATGTGTGTATGGTTCCATTTGAAATTTAAAGTAGTTTTTTTCCAATTCTGTGAAGAAAGTCAGTGGTAGCTTGATGGGGATAGCATTGAATCTATAAATTACCTTGGGCACTATGGCCATTTTCACGATATTGATTCTTCCTATCTATGAGCATGGAATATTCTTCCATTTGTTTGTGTCCTCTTTTATTTCGTTGAGCAGTGGTTTGTAGTTCTCCTTGAAGAGGTCCTTCACATCCCTTTAAGTTGGATTCCTAGGTATTTTATTGTCTTTGCAGTAATTGTGAATGGGAATTAATGCATCATTTTGCTCTCTGTTTGTCTGTTCCTGGTGTATAGGAATGCTTGTGATTTTTGAACATTGATTTTGCATCCTGAGACTTTGCTGAAGTTGCTTATCAGCTTAAGGGGATTTTAGGTTGAGACGATGAGGTTTTCTAAATATACAGTCATGTCATCTGCAAACAAACAATTTGACTTCCACTTTTCCTAATTGAATACCCTTTGTTTCTTTCCCTTGCCTGATTGACCTGACCAGAACTTTGAATACTATGGTGAATAGGAGTGGTGAGTGAGGGCATCCTTGTCTTGTGCCAGTTTTCAAAGGGAATGCTTCCAGTTTTTGACCATTCAATATGATATTGGCTATGGGTTTGTCATAAATAGCTCTTCGTATTTTGAGATACATTCCGTCAATACCTATTTTATTGAGAGTTTTTAGCATGAAGGGCTGTTGAATTTTGTCAAAGGCCTTTTCTGCATCTATGTAGGTAATCGTGGGTTTTGTCATTGGTTCTGTTTATGTAATGGATTACCTTTATTGATTTGTGTATATTGAACCAGGCTTGCATCCCAGGGAAGAAGCCAACTTGATCGTGGTGGATAAGCTATTTGATGTGCTGTTGGATTTGGTTTGCTAGTATTTCATGGAGGATTTTTGCATTGGTGTTCATCAGGGGTATTTGCCTAAAATCCTCTTTTTTTGTTGTTGTGTCTCTGCCAGGCTTTGGTATCAGGATGATGCTGGCCTTATAAAATGAGGGAGGATTCCCTCTTTTCCTGTTGATTGGAATAGTTTCAGAAGGAAGGGTACCAGCTCCTCTTTGTACTTCTGGTAGAATCTGGGTGTGAATCCGTCTGGTCCTGGACTTTTTTTTTGGTTGGTAGGCTATTAATTATTGCCTCAATTTCAAAACCTGGTATTAGTCTATTCGGAGATTCAACTTCTTCCTGGGTTAGTCCTGGGAGGGTTTATGTGTCCAGGAATATATCCATTTCTTCTAGATTTTCTAGTTTATTTGTGTAGATGTGCTTATAGTATTCTCTGATGGTAGTTTGTATTTCTGTGGGATCAGTGGTGGTATCCCCTTCATCATTTTTTATTGGATCTGTTTGATTCTCCTCTCTTTTCTTCTTAATCTTTTTAGGAGTCTATCTATTTTGTTGATCTTTTCAAAAAACCCACTCCTGGATTCATTGATTTTTTGAAGGGATTTTGGGTCTGTATCTCCTTCAGTTCTGCTCTGATCTTAGTTATTTCTTGTCTTCTGCTAGTTTTTGAAGTTGTTTGCTCTTACTTCTCCTTCTCTAGTTGTTTTAATTGTGATGTTAGGGTGTCGATTTTAGATCTTTCCTGCTTTCTCTCATTGGCATTTAGTGCTGTAAATTTCCTTCTACACACTGCTTTAAATGTGTCCCAGAGATTCTGGTATGTTGTGTCTTTGTTCTCATTGGTTTCAAATAACTTACTTATTTCTGCCTTAATTTTGTTATTTATCCAGTAGTCATTCAGGAGC
This sequence comes from Macaca fascicularis, assembly GCF_037993035.2. Lineage (NCBI taxonomy): Eukaryota > Metazoa > Chordata > Mammalia > Primates > Cercopithecidae > Macaca > Macaca fascicularis. The sequence continues at coordinate 59,298,425 of NC_088384.1, read as the reverse complement.
AGGTTATTCAGTTTCCATGCAGTTGTGTGGTTTTGAGTACGTTTCTTAATCCTGAGTTCTAATTTGTTTGCACTGTGGTCTGAGACACAGTTTGTTGTGATTTCTGTTCTTTTTCATTTGCTGAGGAGTATTTTACTTCCAATTTTAGAGTAAGTGTGATGTGGTGCTGAGAAAAATGTATATTCTGTTGATTTGGGGTGTAGAGTTCTGTAGATGTCTATTAGGTCTGCTTGGTCCAGAGCTGAGTTCAAGTCCTGGATATCCTTGTCAATTTTCTCTCTCGTTGATCTGTCTAATATTGAAAGTGGGGTGTTAAAGTCTGCCATTATTATTGTGTGGGAGTCTTAAGTCTCTTTGTAGGTCTCTAAGAACATGGTTTATGAATCTGGGTGTTCCTGCATTGGGTGCATATATATTTAGGAGAGTTAGCTCTTCTTGTTGAATTGATCCCTTTACCATTATGTAACGGCCTTCTTTGTCTTTTTTGATCCTTGTTTGATCTTTGTTGGTTTAAAGTTTCTTTTATTAGAGACCAGGATTGCAACCCCTGCTTTTTCTTTTTCTTTCTATTTGTTTGGTAGTTTTTCCTCCATCCCTTTATTTTGAACCTATGTATGTCTTTGTATGTGACATGGGTCTCCTGAATACAGCACACTGATGGGTCTTGACTCTTTATCCAATTTGCCAGTCTATGTCTTTTAATTGGGGCATTTAGCCCATTTACATTTAGGTTAATATTGTGATGTTTGAATTTGACCCTGTCATTGTGATGCTAGCTTGTTATTTTGCCCATTATTTTATGCAGTTTCTTCATAGCATTGATGGTCTTTACAATTTGGCACGTTTTTGCAGTGGCTGCTACTGGTTTTTCCTTTCCATGTTTAGTGCTTCCTTCAGGAGCTCTTGTAAGACAGGCCTGGTGGTGACAAAATCTCTGTGTTTGCTTGTCTGTAAAGGAGTTTATTTATATTTCACTTATACAGCTTATTTTGGCTGTATATGAAATTCTGGGTTGAAAATTATTTTCTTTAAGAATGTTGAATGCTGGCCCCCACTCTCTTCTGGCTTGTAGGGTTTCTGCAGAGAGATCTGCTGTTAGTTTGATGGGCTTCCCTTTGTGAGTAACCTGACCTTTCTCTCTGGCTGCCCATAACGTTTTTTCCTTCATTTCAACCTTGGTGAATCTTACAGTTATGTGTCTTGTGGTTGGTCTTCTCACGGAGTATCTTTGTGGTGGTCTCTGTATTTTCTGAATTTGAATGTTGGCCTGCTTTGCTAGACTGGGGAGATTCTCCTGGATAATATCCTGAAGAGTGTTTTCTAACTAAGTTCCATTCTCCCTGTCATTCTCAGGTACAGTAATCAAACATAGATTTGGTCTTTTCACCTAGTCCCATATTTCTTGGAGGCTTTGTTCATTTCTTTTTACTCTTTAATCTTGTCTTCTCACTTTATTTCATTAATTTGATCTTCAATCACTGATATTCTTTCTTCTGCTTGATCGAGACAGCTATTGAAGCTTGTGTATGGTTCACAAAGTTCTCGTACTGTTGTTTTCACCTCCATCAGGTCATTTAAACTCTTCTCTATGCTAGTTATTCTAGCTAGCCATTCGTCTAATCTTTTTTCAAGATTTTTATCTTCCTTGCTATGTGTCAGAACATACTCCTTTAGCTTGGAGAAGTTTCTTAATACCGACCTTCTGAAACCTACTTCTGTCAACTCATCAAACTCATTCTCCATCAGTTTTGTTCCCTTCCTGGCAAATAGTTGTGTTCTTTTGGAGGAGAAGAGGCATTCTGGTTTTTGAAATTTACAGCCTTTCTGCTCTGGTTTCTCCCCATCTTTGTGGTTTTATCTACCTTTGGTCTTTGATGCTGGTGACCTACAGATGTGGTTTTGGTGTAGATGTGCTTTTAGTTGATGTTAATGCTACTCCTTTCTGTTTGGTATTTTTCCTTCTAACAGACAATCCCTTCAGCTGCAGGTCTGTTGAAGTTTGCTGGAGGTCCACTCCAGACCCTGTTTGCCTGGGTATCACCAGTGGAGGCTGCAGAACAGCAAATATTGGTGCCTGATCCTTCCTCTAGAAACTTTGACCCAGGCAATGGCCAGGGCCATAGAGCTCCCAAGAACTTACGTCTTTTGTCTTTGGCTGCCAGGGCTGGTAGAAAAAAAACATTAGGTGAGGGAAGGGTGGGGTGGATCTGAGCTCAGACTCTTCTTGGGCGGGACTTGCTGCAGCCCCTGTAGGGGGTGGAGGTGTGGTTATCAGGCCAGTGGAGTTATGTCCCCAGGGAGATTATGGTTGCCTCTGCTGAGTCATATAGGATACTTGGGAAACTGGGGAAAGCTGGCAGTGACAGGTCTCACCCAGCTCCCAGGTGTCCAGCAAGTCCAGTCTCACTCCTGCTCTGTCCCGCCGACCACACTGAGTTAATATCCAGGCAGCCACAAAGGAGGGTTGAAACCTTGCCCAAAGCTACAAACTTCTCTACTGAGAAAGCAAGCAGGGCTCCAGCCTTGTCTCTCTCCCCATCTCCCTGCACCTTCAGTTGTGGCTTCTATGCTCCTATCTGTACTTCCTTTTTACTCTTTTGGATTCTTTTCAGGAAAATTTATGCTCAATGGACATTATTACACAGTTCAGCTAGGAGCTTTCTTCACCATGTGGCCCCTCCGCAGTTTTTCTGGCTGCCTTCCATTCCCCAAGGACCTCTGTGAAATAAGGCCAGGAATGGCTTCCCTGGATTCTAGCTGGGGACTGGGAGGGACCACAAGGCTCTTCCCACTGCTTGTTCTACTTCTATATTTCATTTGGCTCCCTCAACCCATTTCAGCTCTAGGTAAGGTTAAACCTTTCTCCTTTGATCTGGATTTGCAGGTTCCCCAGTGGGGATGTGTTTTTAGAGGCTAACTTTTTCCCCTTTCACACTTTGAAAATTCACAGTTTTTTGGTTTTCGTGTGGCATTTGCAGCAGCAAACTGCTTCTTTCAAAGCGTCTGTTAATTCTTTCAGTTTTCCTGGTATGTTCCTACAGTGGTTCTTAGAGAAAAGTTCACAATGTGAGTCTCCAGATGTTGCTCTGTCCATCCAAGTGGGAGTTGCACATTAGTGCTGTCTCCCATCTGCCATTTTCTCCAGATCATCCTGTGTCAGCTTTCAGTATGCCTTCTTGAAAGAGTTTAATTATGTCCAGCTTTTGATTTAAAGTGAGAGACATGAAATTTTTTTTTCACTTGAAGATTTAGAAGTCACTGTAGAGTTATTAATTGGCCTAATTTCAATATTGTTGTGTCTCAGGGAATAGGAGGTGCCTGATAAGAGGGAGAGAGATGGAACAGTGGCCAGTGAATAGAGCAGTAAGAACACACAGATTTACCTGTTAAGTTTGCCATCTTATATGGGGTGATTTGTGGTGCTTCAAAATCATTACAATAGTAACATCAAAGATCACTGATCACAGATCACCATGAAGATGTAATAATAAAGAAACGGTTTGAAATATTGCAAGAATTACCAAAATTTGTCACAGAAGCAAAAAGTGAGCATATGTTGTTGGAAAAATGGCACTGATACACTGGCTTAAGGCAGGGTTGCCAGAAACTTTCAATTGAAAATTGGCTTTGAATGCGAAGCATAATAAAGCAAAGCACAATAAAATAAGGTAAGCCTGTACTAAAACTTTTTGCACGTTCAGAATAAACTAAGTAAATCCATCAGCAAAATATACAAATTAATTTGTGTTTCTTTGTTGTTAAATTTTAAACCATATGCATAAAATTAAAAGGGACATAATAGAAAGTGAGGTTAAAAACTGAAATAAATTCAATGAGTTTGAACTTTAAATACCCATATGTTATTGACTTAATTGTGATCACCCCTAATGTTTTTATGTTGAAGGTCTAATTCCTGGTACCTCAGAATGTGACTGGTTTTGGAGACAAGGCCTTTAAAGAGTGTGGCTCTTAGAATAAGGCTTTAATCTAGCAGGATTGGTACCCTTTGAAGAAGAGGACGAGACACCCAGGATTTGAGTGCACAGAAGATAGACCACCTGAGGACCCAGAAAAGGTGGTTGCTTGCCATCTGCAAGCAAAGGAGGAAGAGAGAAGCCTTTGAAGAGACCAAACCCACCAGCACCTTGAACTTGGATTTCCAGCCTTCAAAACCATGAGAAAATAAGTGTTGTTGCTTAAGCCAGCCAGTCTATAGTATTACAGCAGCTCTAGCAAATTAATACTTCATATGAAGTTTTAAGATAATGTGAATTAATGTCAGAGAATCCTATTGCATTTGCGCTCTTTGAAATGGATAAAATAACATCATTAGAATTTGTTAAAATTTTATTTTATTTTGATAAAATAAAAAGATTTAATTTAAAAAATTTGTAAAGATAATACATGCAGTCAGGAAAGGAAAAAAATCTGAGAATGATTACATGATATTAAAATATATGTTATTTTAAGAGTTATTATGAATTCAGCTAAGTGCAATTTGAAATAAGCAAAAACTAAAGTTTGTAAAGATTAAGATTTAAAAAATTTGTTGTTAGTGGTGTTGGTTGCTTGTTTGTTTTTCACAAAGTATGAAGTGTTTATTATTTTCAGTATTTTCTTTATACAAAAAAAATCAATGATTACATTATGTCTATTATGTCTTATTTAATATTTCCTCTGACCATCAAAAACTGATGATGAAAAAACACCATTTTTGCCTTCCACAGATTAAAAACTATAAATTTAGAAAAATCTAAAGAAACCACACAATTATTATCCAATACTCTTTTTATTACACCTTGAAATACCAGGTTGGAATATCAACTTATTATAATATCAAATTGTCACAATATTAAAATAGTGCTCTTATACTTCACATTTATAAAAGTCAATCATTTTTCAGGTTAATCTGCAAATTCTCATATATAATAATGTCACTGTATGTGAAGATCTTTTATGGGTTTATTATTCTCCTTTAATTCTATATACATTTTTAAAAGAATTTTTATATAGTAATTTTATACAAATTTTAAAAACTATCAGTTCATGTAAGCATATATCACAGAAAAAAATGGTATTGATTGAATTCTGCTAAATCTGTATATCAACTTGGAGAAAATTCATTTATGTAGTATTTCAATCCACGAATATGAAAATGCATGTTTACATCTATATTTATCATTTATTTTGTTTTTGATGTGTGATAAAATTTATAATTTACCCATATACATATATAGTCTTTCATAGATTTTGTTAGATTAATTCAGAGAGACTTGATATTTTTGAAAAAAATATATAAACGGAATAACCCTATATAAGGGTCCTACACAGAGGATATGAATGACTTAGCTTCAAGGATGCTCTTTCCAATTGCTTTCTGAAAGGTGAACCTGGGAGATTTGCAGAACGGTGATTCTGAAAAAAAAAAATGTTATGTTGTTAAAAATATACAGTGTCTATATGTTACTGCTGGTTTATAGAAATGCCCTTGATTTATAATAATTTCGCTAAAATACATGTAATATATAATTTAAAATCTTAACTATTTTAAGTGTATAGTTCAGTTGTTTTAAGTACATCTATACATTGTGAAACCAATCATCAGAATTATTATATTTTCATCTTGCAATACTGAAACTCTACACCCATTAAACAACAACTGTACTTCATAACATCTTCCCTTAGCACCTAGCAACCACTAATCTTTCTGTCTCTATAAATTTGACTGATTTAGTCATTTCATATAAATTAAATTATTAAATATTTGCATTTTCACAACTGGATTATTTTACTTAACATAATGTCCACCAAGTTTATCTTGTAAACTCTAATCCTAACCCTAGCATATATGCAATTTTCTTTTGTTTATTTATTTATTTATTTAGAGATGGAGTCTTGCTCTGTTGCCCAGGCTGGAGTGCAGTGGTGCCATCTTGGCTCACTGCAACCTCTCCCTCCCAGGTTCAAGCAATTCTCGTGCCTCAGCCTCCTGAGTAGCTGGGACTACAGGCACCTGCCACCACCCACCAGGCTAATTTTTGTATTTTTTAGTAGAGATGGGTTTTTGCCATGTTGACCAGGCTGGTTTTGAACTCCTAACCTTAGATGATCTGCCTGCCTTGGCCTCCCAAAGTGCTGAGATTATAGGCATGCACCACTGCACCCGGCCAGTTTCCTTCTTTTTAAAAACTGAATAATATTCCATTTTATGTCTATACCACATTTTGTTTATGCTTCTACCTTTTGACTGTTGTGAATAATGCTGCTGTGTCCATGCATGTATACATATGTCTTTGAGATACTGCCATCAATCCTTTTGGATATATACCCAAAAGTTGAATTACTGAGTTTTGTTAATTTGTACTTGATTTTTCGTTTTTAATTTGTATCCAACAAATTGCTGAATTATCCTATAAATTATAATAATTTGATATAGAAGATTCTTTTGAATATTCTTGTTATACAATTATATAATTTGAAAGTTAAATATTTTTATCCTACTTTCCAATTAACATAGTTTTATTCCATACATTAATAAGCTGACTAAGACATCTAGTACAATGTTCAATAAAACTCAGTTTCTAGAATATCTTATTTCTGTTCTCAACATCTCAAAGCTTTCAAAGTAGTAACAGTGTTTTTGTACATATCTTTTATAGCTTAGGAAACTTAGCTTCTATTCTTAAATTTGCTAATTTTACTGTAAAGGGTATTCATTTTTATTAAAAGTTATTTTTCTACATCTATAATTAGTATATGATGTGTTCTTTTATTTTGAAAATATGACAAATTTTAGTAATTTACTTTTGTATTTTAAGCCAAACTTGCATTTTTATAAAAACTGAAATTGGAAATGATATACCTTTGATTCTGTGTACAGAATCCAGATTGGCCACTAACTGCCTTTAACTTACTTTCTTTGTTGAAATTATCAATCTTCTGTGCTATGCTTAATAAGAACAAGTAATATGAGTTTTTATTTATTTCCAATGAGTATCTTCTTCTCTCCCCCCTACTCTGCTCTCTCCCCCTTTTCATTTGGCTAATATTTCAGTGCAGTACTGAATAGCAGTAATAAGAGAGGTCATCTTTGCCTTGTTTCTGATCTTATAGTGAAAATTTACAGTTATTCATCATTAAGCATTATGTTAGCACCTTTCTAGTCGAGTATATTCCCTTCTAATTATTGTTTAGTCAGATTTTTTTCATGAAGAGCTATTATTATTTGTAATATGCTAAATTCTTTTTCTGCATCAATTGATACAACCGTTTTTCTTCTTTAGATTTCACATATGCCAAAATAAATCGATTGATTTTCAATTATTTCACCAGACTTACATCCTCAAAATAAACAATTGGATGTGGTTTATTATGTATCTTATATATTTTTGGATTATATTTGCTAATATATTGTAAAATTTTGCTAATATGGTCATAAGTTCAGTGAAGTAGCAGGATATAAAATCAACATACAAAAATCAGTCGCATTTCTGTATGCCAGTAACAACATATTCTTCAAATATAACAAGTACTCAGGAATAAAAGGAAGTAAAACACTTGTACTCTGAAAACTATAAAATGGTAATTAAAAAATTAAGGAAGATAAAATAAATGGAAAGCTATTTTGTGTTCATGGATTGAAAGATTTAATATAGTTAAAATATTCATTCCACTCAAAGCACTTTACATATTCAATGAAATTTTTATTAAAATTCCAATGGCCTTTTCACATAATAGAAAAAAAAATTAAAATTTTATATAGAAGTTCAATAGACCCCAAGTAGGGAAAGCAATCTTGAGAAAAAGACAAACTCATGACACTTCCTGATTTCAAATTATATTACACAGTTATAATTAAAACATTATAATACTTTAATTAAATAGACACATAGACCAATGGAACAGAATAGAGATCCCCAAAATAAATCCAAGCATGTGTGGTCAACTAATGTTCCACACAGCCATTAAAAGACACAATGAGGAAAGTACTGTCTTGTTAATACATGGTGTTAGAGCAACTGGATACCAATATGCAAAAGAATGAAGCTGGACTCTTATACCATATACAAATATTAACTTAAAGTTGATTAAATGCCTGCACTTAAAGATTTAAAACTGTAAAACTCTCAAAGAAAAAACAGAAGAAAAGATCCTTGCCATTGGCTTTGGTAATAATTTTTTTGATATGTCACCAAAAGTTCAAACAACAAAAGCAAATATAATTAAGTGCAACAACATTAAACTATAAAGGTTCTACACAACAAAGAAAACAATGAATAGAAGGAAAGACAGTCTATGGATTGGGAGAAACTATTTGAAAATCATATGTCTGATAAAAATATTTTACTTTCAAATGATATAATTGTATAACAAGAATATTCAAAAGAATGGAAAAATGTCTGTTCAGGTTTTTTGTCCACTTGCAGTCCATTTTTTCTTTTAATTACTATTAAATTGTTTGAGTATGTTACATACTTACGCAAAATATTTTGCAAAATACATATGCAATATTTTGTATAAATATGTAACGTACTGAAACAATTTAATAGTAATTAAAAAAAAAAAAACCTGACAACAAGTGGACAAAAAAACCTGAGCAGACATTTTTCCAAAGAAGACATAAAAAGGGTCAACAGGTATATGAAAAGATACTAAATATTGCTAATCATCAGGGAAATATAAATCACAACCACAGTGAGATACCACCCTACACCTGTTAGGATGATTACAATAAAACAGACAAGAGATAAAAATTACTTTGTGTGGAGAAGGAAAACTCTTGTACACTGTCGGTAGGAAGAGAAATTGGTAGAGCCATTATGGAAAAGAGTATGGGGGTTCCTAAAAGATTAAAAATAGAACTATCACATCCAACAATCTGACTACTGGGTAAATACAAAAGGATAATAGTATCAGCACCTTGTAAAGATGTCTACACATCTGTGTTCATTGCAGCATGATTCATAATAGCGAAGGTATAGGGACAATCTAAGTATCCGTTAATGAATAAATGAATTAAAGAATTATAGTATACATACATAATGGAATACTATTCAGCCTTAAAAATAAGATATTGTCATTTATTTAAAATAAAAACCAGGATGAACTTGGAAGACATTATTATGCTCAGTGAAATAAGCTAGAAACAGAATGAACAATTCTATACAATTTCACTTATATGTAGAATCAATACAAAGGTGGAATATATAGAAACCAAAATAGAATATTGGTAGCCGGGGGTGGGGAGGGGCAGTAAATGGGGAGAAATGGGTCAATGGATACAAACTTTCAGTTATGTCCCACGAATAATTCTAAAGATCTAAAGTATAGCATGATGACTACAGTTAATAATACTGTATTATATTGTATTGTGTATTAAAAATTTGCTAAGAGTAGATTTTAGCTGCTCTTATTTATCTCACTCACCTCACAAAGATGCATAAAATAAGTCTGGGCTTGGTGAGGTTGGGAGAGAAAGATCAAGAAAGGATCAAGAAAAGTGGAAGACAGGATAGAAAGTATTTACATGAATATTGAAATAAAATGTCACATTTTCAAAGAAAGGAATGATGATGCAAATAATCACAGTGATAAATTTAAACTATCCTCAAAAGCAGAAAAGTACAAACTCAGTTTGAAAATCTAATTTACTGCAAAACAGTCTTTGAAATCAGGATGTTCTTCCTGCTTCGTAGATGACAAGAATAACAATTTTAAAAAACAGAAAGAAAAAATAATTGTAGAAAAGTGAGCAGCTGCATGGAACTGAAAATGGATAATGCTTCATCACACGAATAATTAACTCTTTAAGGTTTTTTAAATACTTAGCCACTAGGGTAGACAAATGCTTCAGAGATTAAAGAAAACAAAAATATTTTTATGTGACCTAGACACGAATCCATACATAAGAATAGCTTATTTTACTACAGCAAAAAAAATAATGAAATGCAATAATATCTAACTATACCACTAAAACTATGAGTTTCAAAAAATCACTAGAAGCTCTGATAATCATCTTTAGGAAAAAACAAAAAAGATACAAGCATAGCAGGAATGAATCTGTATTTAGACCGCTCCTGTAAACAATAACAATAGCAATATAACACAGCAAACAGGAGAAACAATGGCAAGGCCACCATTAATGAAACTCAAAAGGTTGTACAATAGTACAGATTTTCAAAGAGAAATTATGCTCCAATATGTAGAAAGTTTACTACTCATATTAATTTTCTGAAAAATATTTTCAAACTGTACCCTGGCCAAATGAGAGAGAAATAAAAATCATCACAAATGGGAACACTTAGATATAAAAGGTAGTAAGCAATGATGGCATGCTTCTAAGTTAGGCTTCAAGAGTCGTTTGCACAGGATTTAGGAATCAGAATGAATCACAGAAAGCTGATACAACATCAGGTGCGGCTGCAGCTCAAGCACATTGTCACACCTTGGCTGGTTCACCCTGTTGGCAACTAGTGGCTTCAGAACTCTCAGCTCCTCTAAACCCTGCTGATCTCCTTGTGCAGCATTTGGGCTTTAATCCCTTCAGCTTCCACCACATTCCTTTATTTTCCTCTGTTCTTCGGCATGGTTCATATGTATGTCTGTGGCAAAGTGTGCCAGTTCTTCTGCAGGTGTCTGGCATCAGTGAAGTTGGAGAATAGAAGTGGTCATTGAAAAATATTGATTCCTGTTAATTTAATGAATTCCATTTCACCTGGGAGGGGTCCACTTGGCCTGGATACTCCTTTTTTGAAATATAGGCCTCAAATAATCCTCCCACCTTGGCCTGTCAATGTGCTGGGATTACAGGGCTGAGCTTCCATGCCCAAACCAGATATCCCCTTTTCATGTTTGTCTTTGCTCCCTGCCAACCAGACTAGCTGATGTCATGACCAGAACATTTAGTTACGTTTGGTTACAGGATAACAAATTACATGGCTTGCTTAAGCCAGTCTCAGAATTGTGTAAGATCCTATCCCCATAATAAATCCATTTGTATCACTCATAATGATTCTGTTCTTCTTCAATACAAATAATTTAATAATGATTTATATAATAATAAAATATATCCTAATTTCCGGAATAAATCACGAGAAAGCATAGAATGGGAGACAGTAGAGTAGAAAGAGCTAATCTTTGCTGATCTCTTCAATCTGTGTATGGGAAAAGGATGGTAGGTAAATAAGGACATTAAAAATAATTTTCTAAACTATCAACCACATAATGTCTCCAAGGAAGTATATTCTGCTTTGCAAGAGGAAACAGAGAGAAGTGTTTATGGAGTTTGGAATAGATTTTAAGCGAACAAAGAGAACCTTTCAGTAAGGTGATGCGCATGAGGGAAAAAGACATTCTGGTTGATTAAGAATGACATTTCCTTATTTTTTAAGGGAGCAATAAGGTCCTTTGGTTTACAATGAGGGTGCATCTGGCAGACAGACAGATTCGTTGTGATGCACCCATGCTTTTCACTGGTAACAATGCCCCCACTTCTGACTGACAAAGAAATCTCTGAGCTCCCAGTACATGTATGAAGAAATGCAGCAACACATCATGCACAATACTCTGAAAATTTTAACATGATTTGCTGTGAAATTTTATAAACAGCCTTCCTCTAGTAGAAATGTAATATGCTCAATACAGTAAGAACTATAAGTTTTGTCATTATATCAACTGTGACTGCTTTTTTAAGTTTATTTTTTAATTAACATATACAGTTGTATAAATTCAATGTGTACATGATGTTCTTCAGTATATATACACTGTGAAATGCTCAAATCTAGCTAAGTAACAAATGCATTACCTTACGCATAGTTATCATTTTTGTGATGAGAAATTCAAACATCTACCGTCTGAGCAGTTTTCAAGAATACAATATATCGTCATTAACTAGAGTCACCATGCTGTACAACAGCACTCTTGAACTTACTCCTTCTATCTAACTCTAATATGAATACTTTGATCAGTATCTCTACAATTGCCCCTCCCTGTGGAACCACCCCAGCCTCTAGTAACTGCTGTGCTGCTCTCTAATTCAGTGAGATCAACCTTCTTAAGTTCCACATAGGAGTGAAGTCATGCAGTATTTGTCTTTCTGCATCTGGCTTATTTCACTTAGCATACCAGGCTTCAGGAACATCCATATTGTTGCAAAAGTGTCTTTTGACTTTAAAGACAGTGAATGTTTCACAGTGCAAATGACATCATTTCCTGACACTGATTCCTCAACCCAAGTACAATTTGCATATCTATTCTGCGATTTGTTTTTACTTTTTCAAGGGAATAAGCTTCAGGAAGTATACTCTGCTGACTGTACTTTGTAAATGAGACAAAATATTTAAATCTTAAATTTTCATTTATTGCTGCCTTTGAGTTAAATACGTGTGTGTAGTTTCAATAAGAAATGTGATGAGGAATATTTTGGCTCCTGACTGATAAGAGAAGCTCATGCTTAAATCCTTCTTATAAACTAAGTTGAATTTTAAGAATAGAAAAAGGACAGACACACTTGACTACAGATTTCTGTGGGCAAAATAACATAGGACAGAGGAGATTGGAAGGAAGTAATTCCAATTAGAGAGCATAAAGCACCAAGCCAGAGGGATGGGATAAAATGAGTTAAGGGTTTATATACTTACAAAACGAAATAAAGACACATGAATAAGTGAACAGATCTGACTCTTAAAATGATTATTGAGCTGTGTTAAGTCTACAGCTATATTGTTTTGAGATCAAAGAGGAGTTTCAGAAAATTCAACATTAATTTGCACTATTTTTGTCAGCTATGAAATCATATGGGAATCAAAGCTTAGCTAAAAAAGTTCTTTTTTTATTTTTTGGTCAATCACAGAAAATTAGACATTTTTAAAGTTGCAATGGGCTTTTTGGTTTAACAGCTTCAATTATGGCCACCGAATATACAAAATTTAACTCAGTAATAAAACATAGAAAATATCTGGGGAACTGGACTACATTTTATACTGTCAAAATATAATTTTTAAAAAGTTAACAGTATGACTCATACAAATATGACAGGAAAATGTGTCCAAAATATATTAATTCACTAATGAGGAAAACAGTAAAAAGATAAAACCAACTTAAAGAGCATTTAGAAAAACTGGGCATTGAAAGTCATTTGACAAAAATAATAAAGAATTTTAAAATAATGTGTCCAAGTTAACTATAAAACAAGTAGATGTCTTATGCAGCAATAAAATTTTGAACACCATTATATTCTTCTCTATGGGACAGAAATCTTCATGCTAGCAGGTACATCACATAGTCTGGAGTCAAATGAAATAATGGTAACACAGACACATTCCCTCAGATAATTAAATAATTGTAATGTGGACTTGTTAAAAAATAGCTCGTATGGCATTGAAATTATATTGTACATATTTTCTTTTGCTCATTTTCAAATTTGAGGTACTTTTTCTCTACAGTTCATTTACAACAGAAGAAACTGGCAGGTCATGTTAATTCTTGTAATAAATATAATAAAATATTTGAGTTTATGATTAAGGATGTACTTATGATGATACTAATGATGATACTGCATATGTAAAATGAGATTTTAAAATATTAAATACCTAACAATTCTGTCTTTATATGAATAAAAAGTAAGGCATGCTTGATCTCAGTTGATAATTATGGCTGTTCCATTCCATATACTATTTACTTACAGAAATAAGGTTGGTAGTATTTTAAAAAATAAGTGTCATTGCTGATTATGCAATATATATATGCAACAAAACTATAATTTACCCCCAAACATGTAAAAAAAATTTAAAGAAAAAACAAGAAAGAATAATTATGCATATGAACATTGTCAATGGCCATAGCTTTAACCACTGGCTGCTTTTCACTATCATTTTAATTCCCACAATTAAATATTCATCTTTAGGTAATAATTTTTTTGGTAACTAGATCCTTAAAATTAACCTATCGTTTACATTATCGAGAAAAAGGATAGCAATGACTAGAAATAAGTCCAAAAGTGACAGGGACAGAAGAATGGGAATGGTCCTATGAAAGATAAACTTTTCAGTCTGTAATAATTGGTATGGAAAGAAACCAAATGCATACTAACCTGCTTTTGAACTTGCAGCTACAGTGGTCAATTATTTTACAAGCCAATTTTAGACATTTAGCAAAGCTTCACTTAAGCCAATTTTGTCAGTTTACACTCAATATAAAGTTAATTTTTAAAGGGCTGATTTGGGCAGCTAAGCTGATTTGGCTATAGCATCTGACATCTGCTGCTTAGCAAATAATAACATTAGCAAAGGAATAAAAATTTCCACAACAACGGAGTAGATGGTTTAGTAAATCATTGGAAAACTTTAATCATAACTCTTTTCTCATATTAAAAAAACAAAAGAAAGGAAAATAAAACAAACAGGAAGATCTCTGCAGGAGAGTGAGACTTCCAAATGAAGTAAATTTGACTATCTGGATAGAAGACAAATTTTTATTTATTGGGGAGAACTACTCACATTTAAGTAATAGACTTCAGTTTATTTTCTATTCTTTTTAATGAAATATGATTTTGTCTCTGCAAGTTTGATATCCAAGGCTAAGGGTAAATGTCTCCTTTCTTTCCTTAAGTTTTATTTCTGTCAGCTTATAGGGAATGCGTATCATAGCAACATCAACGTTTAGGCAAGAGAAAAGTCGTAGTTTCTCTAAGTAATATTACTTTACCAGGAATGAGGTAAAACTGTTTTGAGACCATAGAGGAAACACACCAAAAAGCGACAGAATGAAAGTGAGTAAAAAGCATCTGCCCATACCCATACTTTCTGTGCAGGGAATCTTAGTAATTTAAATCTGGAACCATAAAGTTGATATATTTTTAGCAACCTTTATAACATGGCCTCCACGCTATAAAATATTGTGCTAAAGGACTTGCATTACTGTTTTCAGTGCTACTTAAATCCTTGTGTATGTTACATTTATATAAAATAGTTGAAGACAAGATAGATGCCTCAGTCAGTCCAGGCTGCTATAGTAAAATACAATAGATGGGGTGGCTTAAACAATAAACATTTATTTCTCATAACTCTGGAGGTTAAGTCTAAGATCAAGGTGCGACCAGATCCAATATCTGATGAGGGCACTCTTTCTCGTTTGTAATGGATTTTTTTTTCCTATATACTTATAGAGCGGGCAGAGAGAGGGAGAAAACAAACTCTCATATGTATTTTCTTATAAGGGCACTAACTCCTTTCATGAGAGCTCCACCATAATGACTTAAATAACTCCCGGAGTCCCCATTTCCACTACATTGGAGGTTAGGATTTCATTATGTAAATGTTGAATAGACAACAACATTCAATCCATAACAATATATTAATAAGCATTAAACATCTATGATATATTCAAAATCATCAAAGTGGTGTTATGAGATAATGATGTAAAAAAAAAAAAAAAAAAGAAAAAGAAAAAAAACAGTCATGCTTTCCTGGTGTGAGTAAATAGAGTTGAGCTTTCAGGTTCATGGTTTTCAATTAAAATGTTTTTCAAAGGGACCAAACTGTCTACTTCAATAGAAACATGGAAAAAAAAAATGAATCACCATGGCAAGTATTTTCCTATCCTTGAAGGAAAATACGTCTTTTTTTTTTCCTTTTTTTTTTGAGATGGAGTTTGACTCTTGTTGCCCAGCCTTGAGTGCAATGGCATGATCTCAGCTCATCGCAACCTCCACCTCCCGGGTTCAAGTGATTCTCGTGCCTCAGCCCCCCGAGTAGCTGGGATTACAGACATGCACCACCATGTCTGGCTAATTTTTGTATTAGACAGGTTTTCTCCATGTTGGTTAGGCTGGTCTCGAACTTCTGACCTCAGGTTATCTGCCCACCTTGGCTTCCCAAACTGCTGGGATTATAGGTATGAGTCATGATGCCCGGCTTATTTCTGAGGAATCTTAACAATATGTCACTTTACATGAATAAAATCAAAAGTTAAAATAGATTTGCTTTTGTAGAACCATGTATAGAATAACAAATACTTTGTTATGAATTATAGTTCATGATTACTCTCAATATGAATAATATTTTTAAATGCATTATAAAAACAATAATTAAAATAATTATCTGAAATTTAAAATCTATCCCTGAATTAAAAATGCAAATAATTTGCCATAGACACAATTTTAAAATAAACGTGCTTGCCTTCGTAATTATTTTCTTCCACCTTTGTATAAAATGCCCTTATGTGGTCAAATGAAATTATAATTTTCTTTCAAATAAAACTCATGAGCAGTCATTTAATCTATTTTCTAGATAATTGGCTAATTATGTGTTTCTCTCTCCATCTCATTTTTCTCTCCATTTATTATGGCAGAATGGTTACATAGCATATAGGTGGTCCCAGAGAATATAACTTCCATCACACGTGAATCTCCATTTCTCTAGAAAATTCCCATGGATTACCCTTTCTAACTCACCCCACAGCCCTTATCACTTTGAATGAACCTCTTTCATGGAACAGTTCTTTACATCTCTGCCTACTGTAAAATGTTCTTATAGTTGAATATACATATAATGAAGTTGAAAGGCAAACAGTGTAGTATAATTATGTCAGGAAGCATGAAACTTTACAAAGTTCATGAGACAATAAATGTGTAAAGATAATGAAATTTCAGAATCTCATCCTCTATTTACATGCTTCTTTAAAACTTATTTTTTCAGGAATTCATCTGCCAATCCTTTCTTGCCTACCCTTTCACAATTGTCCTCTCATGTATCTCTCACATATCTGAAGTCTTACCATAGAATAGTAACCTGGGAGTAAAAGTTTCTGGCATAACAAAGGGACTTTTCTTTTCTTTTTTTCTTTTCTTTTTTTTTTTTTTTGAGAGGGAGTCTTGCTCTGTCGCCCAGGCTGGAATGCAGTGGCCGGATCTCAGCTCACTGCAAGCTCCGCCTCCCGGGTTCACGCCATTCTCCTGCCTCAGCCTCCCAAGTAGCTGGGACTACAGGCGCCCGCCACCTCGTCCGGCTAGTTTTTTTGTATTTTTTAGTAGAGACGGGGTTTCACCGTGTTAGCCAGGATGGTCTCGATCTCCTAACCTCGTGATCCGCCCGTCTCGGTCTCCCAAAGTGCTGGGATTACAGGCTTGAGCCACCGCGCCCGGCGGGGACTTTTCAAAATATAGTACTTAACTGATGAAATCTCTCTAATTAAAATAAATAATATATAGACCAAGCAAGCATAAGAAAAATATGTTCGACATCACTAATCATTAGAGAAATGCAAATCAAAACCACAATGAGATACTGTCTCACACCAGTCAGAAAGGCTATGATTAAAAAGTCAAAAATTAACAAAAGCTAGCAAGATTGCAGAGAAAAAGGAATACTTGTACGCTCCTGGTGAAACTGTAAATTAGGTAAGCCATTGTGGAAAGCAGTGTGGCAATTCCTCAAAGAATTTGAAACAGAATTACCATTTGAGCCAACAATCCCATTACTGGTTATATACTCAAAAGAATATAAATTGCCCTACCTTAAAGACATATGCACATGCATGTTCATTGCAGCACTCTTGACAATAGCAATGACATGGAATCAACCTCGATGCCCATCAATGGTAGACTAGATAAAGAAAATGTGGTACACATACATCATGGAGTCATACACAGCCATAAAGAAGAATGAGATCATGTCCTTTGCAGCAACACGAATGGAGCTGGGATCTATTATACTTAGCAAACTAACAGAGGAACAGAGAAACAAATCCTGCCTGTTCTCTCTTATAAGAGGGAGGTAAACAACATGAACACATGGACACAGAGAGGGAAACAACTGACACTGGGGCCCACTTTAGGGTGGAGGTAGGAGGAGGAACAGGATCAGAAAAAAAATACCTATTAGGCATTATGCTTATTACCTGGGTGACAAAATAATCTGTACACCAAACCCCAGTGACACACAATTTACCTATATAACAAACATGCACATGTAACTTTGAACCTAAAAGTTATAATAAAAATGTTATATAGACCATAAATTTTATTAATACATATCAAAATTTATATACAGTTTTTAGATAATACTGTACTGATAATTTTAAAAATGTAAACTGAGAAGCAACTATTTAAAACTTAATCACTCAAAAATCAGAAAATTTTCAGTACTCTTTGCCTCTTCCCTGTCACTAACTCCACCTACCAAAATGTAAGCCCTATCTTGATTTCCAAAACCAAAGATGAGTTTTTTCTGTCTTGATATACATTCATATAGAACATATTCTTGGATCTAGGTCTTTCATAAATATTATCCTCATAAGACTATTCCATATTATTCTATATACTTATTCTAATTATTAAATAATATTCTATTACATGACAAAATGCTATTCTGAAGTTGATGAGCATTGAGCTGATATACAGTTTCTCATTTTAATGTATAGTGTACATTTCTTCTTATAAAAGTTTTAAACACATTTGTGTTAGTTATTTACCTGGAAATAAAATTGCTGAGTTATAGAATATTCATATGGTTAGTTTTTCAAAGGTATTCTATGAAATTTCATTACCAACAGTAATTACGATATTTTAAGCAGTTTTAGACTTCCTAAACATTTTGTTGTGTGTATTTTTCATATATTAGCCATTCTGGTGCTTATATAGTGACGTTTGAAAGTAATGTAACTGAGTATCTCAGGCTTGAAATTAATTTTGAATTTTTTTTCTTTCCATCCAAATCTCAGAATTACAGCCTTGTACTTTCATTTTTTTTCCTTTTATTTTTTTTTTTTAAGATAGAGTCTGGCTCTGTCACCCAAGCTGGAGTGCAATGGCATGATCTCAGCTCACTGCAACCTCCATCTCCTGAGCTCAGACAGTTCTCCTGCCTTAGCCTCCTGAAGAGCTTAGATTACAGGCTCGCACCACTACATCCTGCTAATTTTTTATATTTTTTAGTGTAGACGCGGTTTCACCATGTTGTCCAGGCTGATCTCAAACTCCTGACCTCAGATGATCTGCCTGCCTGAGCCTCCCAAAGTGCTGGGATAACAGACATGAGCCACCACAACTGGCCCAAAACTTTCTGTTTATATCCCTTTCCCACCAGGACTTTCCATGCACAGCACTCTCTTATCTAATTACATGCTTGCTTAGAAATTCTAGGGGCAATTTTAAACTGTACTATAAAGCTCCAATAACCAAACAGCATGGTACTGCTACAAAAACAGACACATATATTAAGAAAACAGAATAGAAAACTTAGAAATAAAGTTACACATCTACAACTATTGGATCTTGTACAAGGCAGACAAAAACATGCAATGGAGAAAGTATTCTTTATTCAATAGATGGTGCTTGCATAACTGTTTAGCCATATGCCAAAGACTGAAGTTGGATACCTACCTTTCACCATATACAAAAAATTAACTCAAAATATTTCAAAATTTAAGTGAAAAACCTCAAACTATAAAAATTTTAGGCAGCAACTTTGAAAATACTCTTCTTGTGTTGTTTTAAACACCTACATTTATGACAATTTGTTACATAGCAATAGATCAACAACATAAGACCATGTGTGACCTTTATGCTTAAAAGATATTAGAAGTGTCAGCAATGACACTTATGCTGGATGGAGCCTTTGGCAAAGGCCAATAAGTACCACCTAGTAGTAGTCACTAGAAAATAATCTGAGGCTGCCTTCATGTCTACTCTCCTTGAAAGGGAAATAATAGCCTTTTATTGGGGTTTAATGGAAACTGAAACATTCATATGAGGATTTATATAAGAACAACATTCCAGTACAGAGAAAAAGGTACAGAGGAACCCCCTCATCAGATGAAAATGGTGTATTTAAGAATATACATCAGAATTGACCACAGGCAGTATTGATCACATCTATGAACAGGTAGCTCAAAAGTCTTTGGGTCCTGTGTTAAATTCAATTTTAGATGTTAACCCCATAAATTAAAAAAGTTTAAAAGCTCTCTTGTATAATCAGTTATTAGAGGACTTCCTAATAGGCGGCATTGCTCAGATGGAGACTCCACATTCAGTCTGGAAGGCATCTACATTGTGTCCTGTGATCTGGGCGTTTTACTGAAGAAGAAAAATATGTATCTTCTAAATGAGCAGAATTATGAGGGTGTTTCCATTGCCTTAGAAAAAAATACATAATAACAATAATAGCCAGGTAAGAGTTTATACAGTTTCTTAGGTAGTAACTGAGAGACTGACAATATGGTAAGGAAATGAGTCTTGGATGACTGGAGGATAAAAGAAACTCTACCATGATGGTTAAGTTGAGGTGTCAACCTTGCTGGCCTAAGGGATACATAAATAGCTAGTAAAGCATTGTTTCTGGGTATATCTGTGGGAGTTTCCAGAATAGATTGCCATTTGAAATCACTGGACTGAGTAAGGAAGATTCACCCTCAATGTAGGAGGCAGCTTCGAATCAGCTGAGGACCAAGTAAAGTAAAAAGGTAGGAGAAAGGTGAATTCAGTCTCACCTGAAGTTGGGACATACTTCTGCCCTTGGACATTGAATCATCAGGCTGTCTGGCCTTTGGACTCTGGAACTTGCACCCACAGCCCCCTGGGATCTCAGGCCTTTTACCTCCAACTGAAAGTTATACCATCAGCTTCCCTGCTTCTGAGGTTTTTGGATTTGGACTGAACCAACCTACTAATATCCCTGGATCTGCAAATTCAGACAGCCTATCATGAGACTTCTCAGCTTCCATAATCCCATGAGCCAATTTTCCTGATAAACTTCCTTTCTTCTATCTATCTATGTATCTATGCATCTATCTATGTTTATCTATCTATCTATCCATCCATCTATCTATATATCTATCATCTATATGTCTTACTGGTTTTTGTCTTTCTGCAGAACCCTGACTGACACGCATACTTTGGGCAATGTGTTAAGAAGAGGAAATTTCAAAGTAGACATGTCAATATTAATGAAAACAAAACCCTTACAAATTCAGTGGCAGCCAGAAACAAACCAGGGGATGCCCTTATTCACTAACTGGAAGTGACCACTTGGCTAAATGAGATATGCGGTTATGGAGGAATTCAAGAAATGCAAAAGAGAGAAAAAGAGGAATCCCTTTGTTGACCTCACTATCAAGCATGCACTTTTTTCTTGTTGCTCTCTATGGAACAATTGCTGAACTATCGAAAATTGCATACCAAGAGTAAAAGCTGGAGCTTAATTCCCCCTAAACATATCTACCCTCTTTTTTTTTTTTTAATGTATTTCAATTAAAATTAGTGTTCTCTCTGTTCTAACAGGCACACTTTTGGATTTTTAATTGGTAATTTAAATAACCCTGCATAGTTTAGATAAGAAAAGTGTGTTGAAAGTCCTACTGATATCGCTTTTACTACTACTACTATTACCATTAGCTTACATTAATTAAATATTTGCTGAGTCAGGTATGATTTAATCATTTTCTTGGAATTTTTTTAGTAAAATTTAACAATTTTTCTTAGCGAGTATTATTAATATCCACATGGCAAATAATTACTTTCCTGAGGCACACAGTTGGTAAGTGAATAATGAGCAAATATTTTAACCCGGGTAGGCTCCCTTCAGGAAAGACATTCCAAAGCACTTTGTTACATTGAATTTAGCAATATCTGGACATAATTCCTCCGCAGGTGGGTCACAGATAATGAAATGTACACTAATGTAAGCTGTTCAAGTATATGAGGTATGATTTTACTTCTAATTTGTTCTGTAGGCAAATGTAGACATAATTCCCTTCAGAATTTCCTGGCCTATGTGGTCATTCCTGAGTACATCTCTTCTCCCCTCAGACACACAGTCTTCACTAATGATTAAGTATACATTTTCTGATTAAGAATACATTTTCTCATTCTGCTACCTGCTGTGGTATTGAACTCTGGGAGAAAATATTATATTTTCTTATTTTTTTCATATACTAGAATGTACCCAAAAATATTTCCACAGAACAATTCTAGCATTATCAGCAGGTTGTGACCAGTCAACTTTCCTGTAATGTTTGAATGGCTTATTATGAGAGTGAGAGCATTGATTTTGTTCCTCAGTTTTTATAATAGAATGTGACCTGCACTACAGAAATCACTTTTAACTCATTTTTGGTTGTGATTGAGCAGTTGTATGATAAAGAATTTGGCCTTTGTCCCCAGTTCCTGGGAGGTAACCTCTAAATACTGGGAATGTCTTCAGTGATAGAAGTATGTTTATTATTCATGGTGGACTCTGTTGACCACACCTGATAGTTTATGTGGAGGTGACTCAGGGTGTACCTTTAGATAATTTGTTCTAAAGACATGATTTAAGATGGGGACTGGTCATGCCAGAAAGAGCAACCTTGTAAAGCTTAGAGCTTTGAGCCACATTATATCAGCCAGACAACTGGAGAGGGGAAGGAAGCTGGAGGATGAGCTCAATAGCATGGACAGTGATTTAGTCTATCATTCCTAGGTAATGAAAATCCAACAAAAACTCTAGACATGGAAGCTTGACTGAGTTTCTCTGGTTGACAGTGCCGTGTATTGTCATACATCGTGGTTCTAAGAGGGTAATGTGTCCTGACTCCATGGGGAGGAAACAATATAGGTCTGTAGTTGGAATCCTCCCAGAATTTGCCCTACATGTCTCTTCTTTTGGCTGATTTTGATCTGTATGATTTTGCTATAATAATAAAACTGTAATTATAACTCTTTCTGAGTTCTGTGAATTGTAGCCAATTATCAAACCTGAGGAGGTAGTGAGAGCCCCAGAATTTATAGCTGGCTGCTCAGAATCAAGGGTGGCCTTGGAGCATGTAGCTGGTGTCTGCAGTGAGGGTGGTCTTGTGGAGAGTCACTACTTTGTTAGGTGTGGACATGTGAAGTTACGTGGATGTCTGTTTTCCTCAAATCCGTACATGGTTTGGTTTGACTGCTACTCTGAATAGAGTCAGGTGTACCCCACGGAAGAGGTGCTGGGGTTGGCAAAATACCTCTTTATCAATCTGCATGTGCCTTGACACTTCAAAAGGCTTGAAAACCAAAGTGCTTCGGTGTTTGCAGGATGCTAGAATCACTTGCTGTAAAAATATTTACAGTTGTGCTTCAGTTTCCAGGTGTTTGAAAAGATGTTTCCATAGTGTGGGTGCTGAGTAGCTTGAATAAAATGTATGTTATGAGCACCACCTTTTCTGGACAGTGACTCCATTTCCAAGTGTATCATTCCCCACTGTAAGCCAAGTTTACAGCCAAAACAAGGCAGAAAAATGCCCTGGAACTCATGTGCAGTTTTCATCCACAGATTCCAATGCAGGAGTCTGCCTGAACTACAATCCCCAGAATCACCCACTCCTTACCTGACCTCTAGAACTACTTACTGTTCTTCCGCTTGCAGGCATCTCAGTGTCATTAATACTCATCCCCTTGCCTCTTGCATCCCGCTTGACACTGACCTCCTCCATCAGCAGAATAAGATCTGTCATTTGGGATATGCATTCTGTCCATTATGCATAAATGTAATTTAGGTCCTTGTTGCCCAGGTTGGGTCTTACAGTCTTTCATGCAGTGAATGCACAGAAAATAGAATAAGCTGAAACTTGTTTGCTCCATTCTAAATAAAAATGTTTATGAGAAAAATAGTGAAGTGGTTTCATCAGTTTTCCTCAAGCAAGAGTAATAATTTAAAAGTATTAAATATTACCAACTTTTGTTAGTAAATAAATTACAGTAACACCTTAAAACATAGGTATATGTCCTAGTCTAAGATTTAAAGTTATTCAAAATTTTTTTGAGCTTCAACAGCATATAATCTCAGGACCTAACCTTGTTGTTTATAGTCATGTTTTAATTATTTAAAAAATTTATCAGGTAAGTTATGTAAGGTTAAGTTGTATGAGCTTTAACTTCCAGTGAACACTTTTACTTTCAATAAAATTTCATAAATATATTAATCAGAAAGGAAAGTAAAACTTAGAAGTATGCTAATTTTCTTGTGCTTTGCTAAATAGATGGAATGAGACCACATAGAACAGAATGAGGCTTTGTTCTTAACTGCTGTCAGGTGAATGTAAGTTACACTTTTGCACATAAAACAGAAACAACTTCACAGATTTCAAAGAAAAAAATATTCTAAGGTTCAGAAAAATAAAGAGTTGGTTGTCTTTCCTCTGTTCCCATATAGAGAAATAACAGTCATTGATGCTATGGAATTTTGCTGGTGCAGTTCTCCTGAAAGTCAAGAAGCATAAATGATTCAAGGAGATCCCAGAATATGAAATTCATTTATTCTTCCAAAATTATTTTATATATTTCTATTACCTAGAACTTTTTTGGATTTGAAATAACAGAAAATGAATGAAGTCAACTTAAGTAAAATGGTTATGGGGTCTCCTCCCAAGCTGGAGACAGAAGAATTAGTGAACAGGAAGGCCTCAAGCATCCCTGAGAAGCTTGTCATTCATGTGTCTCTTTCTCTTATTTTGCTGGTCTCCTGCTCCATTATTCTTCCTCTGGATGGGCAACTGAATTTATATGACAAAAGTGCCTATTCAGATTTCATGAGTTTACAAGTTAAATATCCAAAGGACATGGGAAAAGTGATTCTAATATCAATTGAAAGTTCTGTGGAAAGAAGTCCTGATTGTTGATTTAAAATTTAATAGGTAGCCACTAATTTAGAATAGGTAGCCACTCCTTGTCCAGTTACGTGCAACTGACGGATTGAGTAGAATCTCTCTGCAAATGAAGTGTTCTGATCCTACCACCATACAAATGTTAGAAACTGAACTCATACTCACTCTTTGAGGGAACTTCTGATAATTATGCCTGAGAATTTTATATATATATATATATATATATATATATATATAGTAAATAAGTAACTATTAGTAAATAAGTAACTATCATTTCATTGTAAGTAGAGTCAAGTGATCAATTAAATTTTCGCTTTTCATATTTTAGCTTTGTTGCCTCCAACCATCAATAAGTGATAACAAACAAAGGGGATTTCAAGTTAGTTTTGTATAATCATAGATTCCTATGGGGAAGCCAGAGTTCTTGCACCTTTTTTTCTGTAATATGATTTCATTGAACCCTTTCTTCCTTGTAGCTCATTCTCTTCACATAATTTCCATCTGTGTCATCAGTTCATTTTCTTTCTCTTAAGATTAAAAACTGTTTTAATAATAGGCTCCCAATTCCTCACAGCAACACACATAAAATAAAGAGAAAAGAGGATGTGAAGCAATCCCTAATGAAACAAAACATATATTTGTGTTTATCTTTTCATCACAATCTGTTGACAGGCTGGATGAATTAAAGTGTGCATTGGGGGAGGGAAAAGCTGCATTTTAGGCATTTTTCTAGATATTAACATTTAACATTTAGTTTCACTTCATTCTTTAAATATGTATAATTCCTGTGGATATAAAGACATTGGATTTCATTTCATAGGTTTCCATTAGGAGGCCAATTTGTAAATGTAACCAATAAGCATTCAAATGATTGCTGAGACACTGATTTTTTTTAAAAGTAATCATGTATGTAGAGGAATTCTAATTTTTTTCTGTAGTTAGAATAGCTCTCCACAATATTAACTAACGAATGAACTAACTAACTAAATAAATAAACAAATAAATAAAACAACCATTCAGTGATTTAACAGAACAGAAATTTACTTCTCATCCATTTAGCTGATATATGTAAGCATTCCTATCTAACGGGATTGTTTGCTCTCTATGCTGATTCAGGAACCCAGTTGCTTCCAGAGTATAGTTCTACAATCCCCTCGATATTTATAATTCTCTGCCCTCAGTCCTCAACAGGGAAAAGGAGATGCCTCCCTGGTCAGCCTTCCTGGAAAGGATGCCTACCATTTCTGCTTAGATTTTGTTGGAGAGAAATCACACTACCATCAAAGACAATGGGTCAAACAGAATGCCATCCTTAGCTGAGAAGCCAGCTTCCTAATGACAGCCATGTAATGTGAAAGAGAAAAACATACTGTTATTGAAGAACTTATCAGCTATGTCACGTCTTCCACACAAATACTCAGGAAAGTTAAAAGAAAATCTCACCTTGGACACAGTTGATGTACCTCAGTCTTGTACAAAACTTAGAATTCACTAAGTCTGAAATATGACTTTAAACTCTCTCTGAGGTGAGGTTGTAATACAGTGAGGATGATAATATATAGTATATTAGGATTAACTTACTCCTGCATTGTTCTGGACTATAGACTGACACACACACTCAGATGCACACGATTGACACACATATCTTCATTTCGCTATTACTTGTGGTGAACTAATACAGGATTTACTATAAAGGTATAATAATGCAGTAACAATATACTAATAAATCAATGCAGTTAATATACAAGTGCTGCTTATAAGTTACTTTATATTCATCAAAGCCACAGAATTTGCAAATGAAATAATCTATTACATAGTCTACAGCTTGTGAAACTAAAATTATTTACATGTAACTACAAATTCATTAACATTTCATTTAAACAAGCATTATTTCATATATAATAACATATAGAGATCTTCTTTGCTCAATTCTATATGAACACATTTCTACTCTGACTTTATAATTTTAATGTTCTGATGTTTTTATATTTATTTTGTATATATTTATTCTTATACCTTGCCTTGTTATTACTATGTTTACTATTGTTGAATTTACTAAATATTTTGACTGGGCTTATTTCAGTAGAAATAATTTTAGTTAATTGCAACCCACTAAGATTTTGGCTTCCAAACTATAGTATGGAAAATGGTAAATAGACTGCTAGGGAGTGACATAGTAAAAACTCATTAAAAACGCTAATTAGCGAGCTGAATCGTTCTGACATACCCACTTCACTAATCCACTAGCTAAATACATCATAAAAATGAGACCATATTGCAAGTGAGCAAATATCTAAAGGAAGGCCTTTTTGAATTTCCAGATTACTTTCAATTAACTGAATGCTGAATAGTCTACAGTATGAAATGCTGTGTTATCAGAATTTTAATAGAAGTCCCTAAATGAGCCTTAGAGTCTAATCATACTATTTCCTTAACTTATTTAGCGCATTCTTGATGAATCCTATGTTCACTCTCACTCTTCCCCTTCCCCTCTTTTACCACTTGACCAGTTTTACACATTTTGGTACATTTATAATAACATTTTTCACTTTTCATCTTTTACTACATTTATATACAAATATTATCAATTCTGCTAGATAGAAAGCTCTGTGAAGTCAAGGATTAAATTCTGTCTTCTTAGTCACCCATTAATGCCTTGTGGAGTTTAAGTTTTTATAGATACAGTACTATAGTATGTACACCGTGAGTGCTGAGTTTGTATAGATAGTGTACTAGGCCGTGGAAAACTGGCTTCAGAAGTTGGAGATGGTATCTGACTAACAGTCTAGTTAAAAACAGCTCTTTCCTTTTATTTTCATTACTTCTCTATGTATGAATGTGTGTGTGTGTGTGTGTAATTATATTCTTCTAAAATACAGTAAGTAGGCTTCTTTATATTTAGTTAAAAACATTGATACAAAGTGGGGATTACGTGTTCCTTAAAATCTAGTTTTAATAAACCTCAAGGACTCACTGATCCACATTTCTTTTTATGCATGATGCTTTAAATTACCAATGCATGTTATAAAGACTGATTTTGGATGCTTTCTAGCTCTTCCTTAAATGGAAATTCCAATTTTTTATTTTTTCAGAGACATGAATTTCTCTTAGGTTTTCACCACTTTAACATATTTTTCGAAGTGTTCTCTACTGACTATTCTGATCTGTACTCTGTACTTTAATGATCTTCATATACACGTTTGCTTATATCAGTTTCTTATTTCTAACTTTGTTGATTTGTCACTTCTGCCTTCCCTTTATTTACTTGATTAGTTAGAACTTATAAGAAGTTTTTCTACTTTGTTGGTTTTCCCCCCAAAACTTCAGTTTCAGCTTGCTTGTTTATTCTTCTCTCTCTCACTACCTTTATCTCTCCCTCCTCTGCTTCATATTCCTATTCATATATTTATTTTTCTTTACATTTTCTTTTAGTTTATGTTGTCATTTTGACTAATACTTTTTATATACTTATTTCTAAATGAATACTTTAAAGTCTAGGACATTGTACTGAATATGTTTTGGTTTGCTACACGCCACAGTTCTGATTTGCATTACTGCATTTGGAGGCTAAATATCTTATAGTTCTAATTTGTTAGAGGGCTAACATTTCTTCTGTGTTTAAGGTTCCACAGGAAATATCTTTCATGATAAGAAAAATTCATAAAATTTTCCCTTCACTTTCCTTACTCATCTCTCCCTTGGAGGCTGAGTGTGATCACTGATTGCTCTCTGATATCTACTGGTCCAGTTTTCCTGATAGTAATTTATTAATCTATAAGAATCCTGAAGGCTTGTCACGGTGGCTCACGCCTGTAATCCCAGCACTTTGGAAGGCCAAGGCGGGTGGATCACAAGGTCAGGAGATGGAGACCATCCTGGCCAACATGGTGAAACCCCATCTCTACTAACAATACAAAAATCTTCTGGGTGTGGCGGCACGTGCCTGCAGTCCCAGCTACTAGGGAGGCTGAGGCAAGAGAATTGCTTGAACCAGGGAGTCGGAGATTGTTGACTCTTTCCTAAACTGATATGAAGCAATAATCCTAGTTAGGTAAGAATATGCTGCTCTCCTCAATATTTTCCAGGTTGAGAATCTCATTGTTTAGGCTGGAAAGATGGCAATTCATAGCTCATTAGTCTTTTGGCTATAAATGTAAATCCATATTATATAAATGCATTTGTCAGTGTTAAAGCATGCATCATAGTTTTAATGATCTGTCTGTCCCGTTTTATTTTTTAATTTGCTTGTATTCTAGCAGGTGTCTTAGAAGGCTCCTGCTGCTATAACAAAATACCTGAGACACAGCAACTTATCAACAACAGAAATCCATTTTCTCAGAGTTGTAGAGGTTGGGAAGTACAAATTCAATGTGCTGGCAGATTCAGTGTCTGGTGAAGTTTTTATCTTTGCTTCCAAGATGGAACTTAACGGTTGCTGTTCTCTCAGATGTCGAAAAGTGGAAGGGGCAAAAGGGTCTTGCCACTTGCCTCAAGCCCTGATAATAATCACCACCTAAAAGTCCCAAGTCTTAATACTATCACATTGAGTCTGACACTCCAACATATGAATTGTGAGCAGACACATACATTCGAACCATAGCAGGAGGGGAAGAAAAATATGTAACAGAATAGTACCTTAAAATTTTAACTTTTTAGTGAATTGGTCTGAAACCTTGAAGAAGAAAAACAAACAACAGACATGGAGCAATCTAAAGCCGTCCGAGTGACTGGCTTCAAATTTTAATTTTAGTAAATACAGTCCAGGCAAGGTTTTGACAGCAGCTTTTCACTGAAGACTACTCTTGTTTTATCTCAATCATAGAGTTTAGTAGTGAAAAGACTGATGCTTAATAGGTCACTGGCAAGCCTCGTAACTAAAACTATGATATCCTTTGCAACTGACCATTATCATTTATGTAAGTTTATTTTTACTAACCTGGCATGGCAGAAACAATGATATATAGAGAAGAAAAGAGTCTTTTAGAATACTAGTATTTTATATACTGAGGATGTGTTGAAATTTAGCCTAATTGTTTAAGAAGGTCTGAAGACCTAAATTTACACTGAAAAGAACTAAGTTCCAAACGGACTGCAGGACAAGCTGTGTGCACTTTTTGCTGTGCAGTATTGAATGACATGCCTTAAACTTCCTTCCATTGAGTTTTGTTCTGTTTTCAGATCATGAGGGAAATTGTAGATGGGTTTATCACTACTATTCATGTAAACTACCCCTGGACATACTTAGACATTGGAATCTAATTAAAAGAAGTCCCAACATTGTTACACTCTGCTAACTACAGAATCTTTGTGTGAAATTTTATATTTAACAAATTCACTACTCATTAATTTGTAGCACTCCAGTCTACGAACAGCACCTGCTGGATTTCAATTATATTCTCTCTAAAAATTCCAACTTCAGTCCCACCAGAACAACCACCCATTGGTCTGACCACCTTTCTCTGACTTTTTTTACCCAACTCAAGTCCTTTCATCTTCTTTACTCTGCCTAAATTCATGTTTTGTCATAATCATTAATCTGCAGACATGTTCAATTCCTTTTCCCTTCCTTGCTGTTTTACTTGCTTACCAGGAGCAAAACCCTACTTAAATACAATTCTTTACATTTTCATGCAACTGAAGAAACTGGACAAAAATACTTTTCTGACTGCTCTCATGAAATTCTTGACCATGTACCTCAGGTAGGTTCTTACTGAACAGAAATCATGAAGCATTATTCAAATTCTAAATAACCATTTCACATTTTTTCTAATCTTCTCATGTATCAAATACATTCTCCAATTATATTATGTACTGTTGCACTGAACACTTTAAAGCAATCGGAAGAAAATTTCACAATGAATTTTTGTGTAGTCACTGTCAGTACTAAAATATATATCTTTAAGGTTTCACAATCTATCGTCAAACACAGTCTAATGCTTAACCAATCTGTCTTCAAACATATTCTAATGCTCAACCAACAGATAAAAATGTTACAAGGGAAAACTTTTAATACATTTTCTCTTTTCTGGCATACTTCTAAAGTCGCTTATTTGATTTCTGTATATATAAATCCCAGATCATATCAAAAATTATTTTAAAAATATCTTTTCTTTTGCATGTATATCATCATTACTCTTTTCCCCCAGTTTTTGTAAAAGCCTGTTTCTATCGGATAGCATTTCTCTGGTTTAAAAGAAAAATATTAAAAAACATGTTTTTATATTTTTTCCCACTGCCTGGCTAATTTTTTGTACTTTTGGTAGAGATGGGGTTTGCCATGTTGGCCAGGCTGGTCTCGAACTCCTGGCCTCCAGTGATTTGCCCACCTTGGCCTCCCAAAGTGCTAGGATTATAGGCATGAGCCACCATGCTCACCCTGATACTTGAGATTGTTACACACCTAAAAATATTTTTATATCTTTAGGAGTTGTAGGTGCTTATTTGAATTCACAAGACAGTCAACTGGCATGGAGCACTTGAGATTAATGGTTGTGTTCTGCGAGAGATGCCATTAGCCTTTAGAAACCCAGATATCTAATGAGGGATTCTTCCAGAGAAATTTCCATGGGTATTTCTGTAGTTCATAAATGCACAGCAGGGTTTCATCTCTGTGAAACATTTTTGCTTTCAACTGTAACAGGTTTCTACTAAATAGATTTGATACTTAGAATTCTGCCTTCTACATGCATCTGAATCAATAGCCACCCACCCACCCTGCTTGATTTGTCCAGTTTCTTTTACTAGCAACTGCTGATTAAGAGGACCTATGTATGGTTTCAAGGATGTTACAGAGCTGAAAGAAATCCAAGCCTTTTTTTTTTTTTTTTTTTGAGACAGATCTCACTCTGTCACCTAGGCTGGAGTGCAGTGGCGCGACCTTGGCTCACTGCAACCTCTGCCTCTGGGGTTCAAGCGATTATCCTGCCTCAGCCTCCTGGCTAGCTGGGACTACAGGCGCCTGCCACCACGCCTGGCTAATTTTTTGTATTTTCAGTAGAGACAAGGTTTCACTGTGTTAGCCAGGATGGTCTCATTCTCATGACTTTGTGATCCACCTGCCTTGGCCTCCCAAAGTGTTAGAATTACAGGCGTGAGCCAGGGCACCCAGATATTTTTTTTTTAAGATAGGGTTTTGCTCTGTTGCCCCCAGGTTGGGGTGCCATGGCGCAACCAGAACTCACTGCCTGAGCCCGCCTCCTGGGCTCAGGTGGTCCTCCCACCTCAGTCTAGAGTAGCTGGGTCTACAGGTACACGCCAACACATCCGGCTAACTTTTTTGTATTTTTTGTGGAGACGGTTTCACCATGTTGCCTAGGCTGGTGTGGTCTCAAACTCCTTAGCTCAAGTAATCTGCCCGCCTCGGCCTCCTGAAGTGCTGGGATTATAGGTGTGAGACACGGCACCTGGCCAAGACTTAAGTTTTTAAAAAAGAAAAAGTATCAGGATTTAAGGGAAGAAGGAGTATGTGGCTTATTCAGTTTCCTTCTCTGCTGCTTGGATGGGAAGCTGTCCCTTTTTCAGGGCCCTGCATGACACAATCCTAAATTCCCAGGCCCCGCTTCCTTGGTTGGTCTGTTGGAGGCTCCCTGGGCTTGTGTGGCTCTAAAAATAGTCATGAGTCCCCTTTAAACTAATGTTCATAATTGACTCATATGTTTAAAACATTTTAATTTGGCCAGGTGTGGTGGCTCAGCACTTTGGGAGGCCAAAGCGGGTGGATCACCTGAGGTCAGGAGTTAAGAGACCAGCCTGGCCAACATGGGGAAACTCTGTCTCTACTAAAAATACAAAAATCAGCTGGGTGTGGTGGTGGGCACCTGTAGTCCCAGCTACTCGGGAGGCAGGAGAATCACTTGAACCCGGGAGGCAGAGGTTACAGTAAGCCAAGATTGCACCACTGCACTCCAGCCTGGGTGACAGAGTGAGACTGTCTCAAAAAAAAAAAAAAAAAAACAAAAACAAAAACAAACAAACAAAACTTTAATTTACAAATTAAATTGCAAATGGGAACATAAGATTTTGTTTAGACTTAGGTGAGTAGCGATAACAGTAAACTTAAATTACATAACTTTTTGCAACTACAAATCCTGTAATACACTGTATAGTAACAAGTGTTGGCATTATCAGTTGAGCTGTAAATATAAAATGTTTTTTCCAATTAAAAAATAAAATTAAAAGAAAAAGTTTTTTTAAGGTCACAGGCATGAAAAGAACAAGGTGAACAGGGAGTAGTGGGGGATGTCCTGGTCATCAATGATCACTTATCAGCAACTCTTGATGCACTATTCATCTTATGACAGAAGTCAGACTTCAGAAGCCTTACCATGCCCTGGATAAGGTGGCTTCATGGGTGACACTACCATTTTAAGTATACGAGGGGCCATGGGCCATGGATCTGGGCTAGGCTGCATCTTCCTGCTGCACACCTCACTTTTTTCTCCTTCATTCCTTCTTCTACCCCCTCACTACAGTCACCCATTTCACTCTCCATGGAGGAAAGGAGGAGGGAACAGAATCATTGGGTGAACAAAATTCAGTCCCACCTCCAGCCCAGCCCTAAGGGCTGCATGAAAGTCTGACTAGCACCTACCACTCTTGTCTGTTTCACTGCCTCCTTCATAAATCTGGTTTCTTTCCTGAGCCTTGAAACAAACTTCTCTTAAGAATCTTTGCACTTGCTGTTGCTCTGCCATTGAACATGCTTGCTCCACATATCACCTCCTCTAGGTCTCTGCTCAGATGTTACTTTCTCAGTGAGGGCTTCTCAGTCAGAATGGGCCAGGTTATGCTGCATAACAAGTAAGCCCCAAATCTCAAGGGCATTAAACAGCAAAGGGTTACTTCTCAATACCCAGAGATCTGTGTCATACTACAAGTATACACATATATAAGTAGATCTGTTCATCCTCACCCTCACTCCAGAACCCAGACCAACAGAGCAGCTACTATCTCAACATTGCCTAGTGACTGTAGCAGAGGAAAGAGTATGGGGAAGCCAGCAGTGACTGGGAAAGCTCTATTACTTCTGTTCATATTTCACTGGCTAACGTGAAGTCATATGGCCAAACCTGATTTCAAAAGGATGAGGATGAACGATTATCCTGTAGGGAGAGGCAGAGAATATTGGTGAAGAATAATTCAGTCTACCATACCTTTCCTGGGCACACTATTTCAAATTGCATTTCTCATATTCACACTAGCCAAGAGTTTGAAGCAACCCAGCTATCAACAGAAAAATGGATAAATAAAATGCGGTTGGCAGGCCAGGTGCAGTGGCTCATGTCTATAATCTCAGCACTTTGAGGGGCCAAGGAAAGTGGATCTCTTGAGCCCAGGAGTTCAAGACCAGACTGGGCAACATGGTGAAACCCTGTATCTACTAAAAATATAAAAATTATCCAGGCGTGGTGACATGCACCTGTAGTCCCAGTTATTCAGGTGGCTGAGGCACAAGAATCTCTTGAATGTGGGAGGTGGAGGTTGCTATGAGCCAAGATCATCCCCCTGTACTCCAGCCTAGGTGGCAGAGCGAGACTCTGTCTCAAAAATAAAATAAAATGTGTAGGTATGTGCACACAATGAAATATTATTCAGCCTTAAAAAGAAAGGATACTCTGACACATGCTACAACATGAATGAACCCTGAGGACATTATGCTAAGTGAAATAAGCCAGTCACAATAGGAAAATACTATATGATTCCACTTAGATGAGATACCTAACGTGGTCAGATTCATAGAGACAGGGTTGGGTGCCGTGGCTCACACCTGTAATTCCAGCACTTTAGGAGGCCAAGGCAAGAGGATCACCTGAAGCCAGGAGTTTGAGACCAACCTGGGCAACATAGCAAAAAAATAAAGAATTCTCTACAAAAAAAATAAAGAATTTAGCCGCCATGGTGGTGAATGCCTGTAGTCCCAGCTACTTGGGAGACTGAGCTGGGAGGATCACTTGAGTCCAGGAAATCAAGGCAGCAATGGACTGTGATCACGCCACTGCCACTGGACTCCAGCCTGGGTGGCTGCACGAGACCTGTCTCTTAAAAAAAAAGAAAAAAGTCATAGAGATAGAAAGCAAAATGGTGGTTACCAGAAGCTGGGGAGAGGGGAAAAGGTGAAAATGCAGATTTGGTGTTTAATGGATATAGAATTTCAGTTTTACATGATGAGTTCTGTAGACTGGTTGACAACAATACAAATGAACTTAGTACTACAGAACTATACGCTTCAAAATGATTAAGACTTCACGTTATGTGCATTTTATCACAATTTTTAAAAATTACCTTTCTCCCACTACCCTGAGTCTTGGCTATCGCTATCTCCCTTCCCTGCCTTACATTTCTCACAAAGCTAATATCTAGAGTCCCACTCATAGCTTGATTGCCTTTCTTGGGTTTCTCTGTTCTGCTAGTTTAGAAGCCTTAGTAACTTAAGGAGGAATGCTTCTACCAAGGAACGCAATTTTATTATAGCAGAAGTGGAGGCTGGGCACTGTGGCTCACACCCGTAATCCCAGAACTTTGGGAGGCCAAGGTGGACAATCACTTGAGCTCAGGAGTTCAAGACAAGCTTGGGCAACATGGTGAAACCCTGTCTCTACCAAAAAAATACCAAAAAATATAAGGCTGGGCACGGTGACTTGTGCCTGTAATCCCAGCACTTTGGGAGGCTGAGGTGGGCAGATCACTGGAAGTCAGGAGTTTGACACAAGCCTGACCAACATGATGAAACCCCGTCTCTACTAAAAATACAAAAATTAGCCGGGAGTGTTGGAATATGCCTGTAATCTCAGTTTCTTAGGAGGCTGAGGCAGGAGAATCGCTTG
Organism: Macaca fascicularis; assembly: GCF_037993035.2. Taxonomy (NCBI): domain Eukaryota; kingdom Metazoa; phylum Chordata; class Mammalia; order Primates; family Cercopithecidae; genus Macaca; species Macaca fascicularis. The sequence goes on along the minus strand of NC_088384.1, from coordinate 59,262,990 downwards.
AACCCGGGAGGCAGAGGTTGCAGTGAGCTAAGATCACGCCATTGCAATACAGACTGGGCGACAGAGCCAGACCCTATCTCCAAAAAAAAAAAAAAAAAAAAAAGGAAGTAGAAGTGAAGACTTTGCTACTATGAACAGGCAAATAAAAGGAAATAAAAGGTAGCTGCAGTGCCGGCTAGGGTGTTTATCAAAGATCACCCTAAGCAACACAGGCAGGGGACATAGTCCAGGGAATCCGCAGGCAAACTTTCTGACACTAAGGGGCAGGTTAGTAGATGACAGCAGCCCAACCCTGGCCACACTACTGAGGGTATACTTTACATGAGTAATAAAAGTTTGGATCACTCTGCCACCTAAACAACCCAATCAGTCAAAGCTTTAGATTAAGGAAAAAACAGATAACCGTGGCCTTGTAACTATTCTAATAAAAGGTCTTGAATGAAAAACAACAAACCTAATACCACCTAAATACACACACACACACACACAAAATTTGTTTATTATTTATTTATTTATTTTTGAGATGGAGTCTCGCTTTGTTGCTCAGGCTGGTGTGCAGTGGCTCGATCTCAGCTTCTACAAGCTCCGCCTCCCAGGTTCGTGCCATTCTCCTGCCTCAGCCTCCTGAGTAGCTGGGATTACAGGCACCCAGCACCACACCCGGCTAATTTTTTGTATTTTTAGTAAAGACGGTGTTTCGCCATGTTGGCCAGGCTGGTCTCGAACTCCTGACCTCAAGTGATCCACCTGCCTCGGCCTCCCAAAGTGCTGGGATTACAGGCATGAGCCACTGCACCTGGCCAATTTGTTTATTTTCTAACTTCTCCTCCTCAAGGATTTTTATCTCTCTTGTTACCTGCTGTTTCCCCAGGGCCTAACACAGTGGCATATTTGGCCTAACACAGATACCCAGCATATTTAAAAATTTGGATGTTTTTATTTGATGAGTTTTATTTTCATAGGCATAATAAACCTTTAATACACAATAGACCTGTTTCCTGTATGTTTAGTAATTCCAGAGCCCAGGAACTTGGTACATTTGTGGAATGAATAAACAAATGAATGAATGAAACAAAGGTTAACCACTTCTGAATGAGAAACATAAGCAACAAAAGTTAAAAGTATGAGTAGCGAAACTCCTCTCTAGTCCCAACACACATACTACTCGGGGATATTTCCTAAAGACTGACATAGTTCAAGGATTAAAAAAAAGAACTTTATAATAGCAATAAAAGTAAGGAAATCTACACAGTCAAAAGAAAGTGATTTGAGGCCAGATGCAGTGGTTCACGCCTATAATCCCAGCACTTTGGGAGGCTGAGGCATGCAGATCACTTGAGGTCAGGAGCTAGAGACTAACCTGGCCAACATGGAAAAACCCCATCTCTACTAAAAATACAAAAGTTAGCTGGGAGTCGTGGCATATACCTGTAATCCCAGCTACTCAGGAGGCTAAGGCAGGAGACTCTCTTGAACCCAGGAGGTGGAGCTTGCAGATCACACCACTACACTCCAGCCTGTGTGACAGGGCAATACTCTGTCTCAAAAAAAGAAAGAAAGAAAGAAAGAAAGAAAGAAAGAAAGAAAGACAGAAAGACAGAAAGACAGAAAGACAGAAAGAAAGAAAGAAAGAAAGAAAGAAAGAAAGAAAGAAAGAAAGAAAGAAAGAAAGAAAGAGAGAGAGAGAGAGAGAGAGAAGGAAGGAAGGAAGGAAGGAAGGAAGGAAGGAAGGAAGGAAGGAAGGAAGGAAGGAAGGAAGGAAGGAAGGAAGGAAGGAAGGGGAGACAGAGAAAGAAAAAGAAGAAAAAAGAAAGAAAGAAAAAGAAAGAAAGAAAGAAAAGGTGATTTGAGCAACATAATGCATATAGTGCATCTAGATCTGTACTCTCCAATACAGCAGTCAGCCACTAGCCATGTGTAGCATTGGGAAGTTGGAATGTAGCCAGCCTGAATGGATCCATAAGCAGAAAAACACACCAGATTTCAAAAACTTAGGATGAAAAAATAATATTGTATTAGTCTGTTCTTACGTTGCTATAAATAAATACCCAAGATTGAGTAATTTATAAAGAAAAGAGGTTTAATTGGCTCATAGTTCTGCAGGCTGTACAAGTATGGCACCGGCATCTGCTAGGCTTCTAAGGAGGCCTCAGGAAGCTTTTATGAATGGTGGAAGGTGAAGCTGGAGCAGGCATGTCACACAGCCAAAGTAGGAGCGAGAGAGAGAGTTCTACACACTTAAACAGCCAGATCTCGTGAGAACTCACTCCCTATTTCGAGGACCACACCAAGCCATGAGGGATCCACCCTCATGGCCCAAACACAATACTACCCAGGGATATTTCCTAAAGACTGACATAGTTTAAGGATTTTTAAAAAAACTTTACAATAGCAATAAAAGTAACGAAGTCTACACAGTCAAATGAAAGTGATTTGAGGCTGGATGCGGTCCCAAATTAATTAACTTAATTTTAATTAAATTAACGCCCCCCCCCACCAGGCCCCACCTTCCAACACTGGGGATTACATTTCAACATGAGATTTAAGGGGGACAGACATCCAAATGATTTCAAATATTTATCTCAATAATTTAAAAATATCAATTACATGTCAAAATGAAAATATGTTGGATATATTGAGTTAGATAAAACATATTAAAATTAATAGTTTAGGTTTTTATTTTTTCTTCTTTGTTTTATGTTTTAAACTGTAGCTACTAGAACATTTAAAATGACCTGTGTAACTCACATAATATTTTTACTGGACAATGGCTGGTGTAGACTTTTCTTTTCTTCTTTCTTTTTTTTCTTTTTTTTTTTTTTTAAGGAGACAGGGTCTCACTCTATTACTTAAGCTAGAGTGCAGTGGCATGATCATAGCTCACTGTAGCCTCAAAGTCCTAGGTTCAAGGGATCCTCCCACCTGAGCCTCCTGAGTAGCTACAACTATAGGCATGCACCACCATGGTGCCTGGCTAATATTTAAATTTTTTGTGTAGAGATGGGGTCTCACTGTGTTGGTCAGGCTGGCCTCAAATTCCTGGGCTTAAGTGATCCTCTGGCCTCAGGCTCCCAAGTAGCTGAGATTACAAGTGGGAGCCACCATGCCTGGCTAGACATTCTTTATAGTTGTGGTTTAAGAAAGCTTTGGTTTCAATAATCTTTCCTGAAGGTTTATGTTGAAGCTCTCAGAAATCAGGTGGCATTCAGATGGCAGCCATGTTGATTTATGCTGTGCTACGATGTCCCTCACTGTTAGAGAAGCACGAGATGTCCATACTGGTTGGTCTGTGTGCTGTATTGTCCTCCTTGGCCAGCTGCCCCTGGAGACCATGACTGCGAAGAAGCAAGGACCAGTCTTCCAAAGTGGCCCAGTTGTCCCTCCCTTTCATACTCAATAATTACGGAGCATCCACCAGCCAAGGCACAGGTTCAGCTCAGTGAAGGATGGCCAAGTTCTTGGAGGCAATGCAGAGTAAAGCCGAATGAGAGGTAAAGCTGGGACTGGGCTCCGGGTGCAGTGGCTCACGCCTGTAATCCCAGCACTTTGGGAGGCCCAGGCAAGCAGATCATGAGGTCAGCAGTTTGAGACCAGTCTGACCAACATGGAGAAACTCTGTCTCTACTAAAACTACAAAAATTAGCTGGGTGTGGTGGTGCGTGCCTGTAATCCCAGCTACTTGGGAGGCTGAGGCAGGAGAATTGCTTGAACCCAGGAGGTGGAAGTTGCAGTGAGCCGAGATCTGGCCACTGCATTCCAACTTGGGCAACAGAGCAAGATTCCAACTCAAAAAAAAAAAAAAATTAAAATTAAAAAAAGCTGGGAGTGTGAAGGCAAGTCATCCTCAGACAGACCAGGCCGAGGAAGAAAGCTACTTCAGGGAGGGGAAGCCCAGTGCTAGCTGCAGACATGAGATTGCCCAAGAGCCTAGTGAGAGGTGGTCTGGAAGGTGCAGAGAATCCTTACAAGAGAGGAAGAAATGGGGTAGGCTCTGGAGGGCTTGGGGGCTAGGCTAAGAAGCCAGGTAAACACTTCTGCTAACCTTTTAACTTCAGGCATTCCTTTCTATAAAAGTGTGCTCTTGGCCGGGCGCGGTGGCTCAAGCCTGTAATCCCAGCACTTTGGGAGGCCGAGACGGGCGGATCACTAGGTCAGGAGATCGAGACCATCCTGGCTAACACGGTGAAACCCCGTCTCTACTAAAAAATACAAAAAAATAGCCGGGCGAGGTGGCGGGCGCCTGTAGTCCCAGCTACTCAGGAGGCTGAGACAGGAGAATGGCCCGAACCCGGGAGGCGGAGCTTGCAGTGAGCTGAGATCCGGCCACTGCACTCCAGCCTGGGCGACAGAGTGAGACTCCGTCTCAAAAAAAAAAAAAAAAAAAAAGTGTGCTCTTACTAGAGGGACTGGTACTCACTAGAGTGACTGGAAAGTTTGCCCAGGACAGTCCTGGTTTAGGCCTGTTGTCTCAGTTAATTATTATTATTATTATTACTATGATTATAGAGGCGGGGTCTCACTACGTTGCCCAGGCGGGTCTTAAATTCCTGGGCTCAAGTGATCCTTCTGCTCCGGCCTCCTAAAATGCTGGGATTACAGGCATGAGCCATCACCCCACCCTCAATGAATTATTAATAGCACCACTTTTCACTTTCTAGAGGGCCCTTGATCACACAATTCATTATATGTATACATGCATGATGACACATTACGCAAACTGGTGCTGGAGGAGTGGGGCTGATATACCTGGGTTAACAGTGGAAAGTTCCTACTACACAGTTATGTCCCGGAGGGCTGATATTTGATGCTGGAAATCATCCCAGTCCATGTTATAAACAATAAGGTGTCTACAGACTTTTGTTTTTGGCTAAACTTCCATGGATTTGTCCTATGACGCTCCAAGCCAATCCTCCTTTCCTTTTCCCTGTTTTCACTACTGGCATTTCTCCCACTTCCTAGCTGTACAAACCTTTTGGTTACTGTTCAGCAAGTGAGCTGGCCCTGATTCACTCCGACCCATCGGCACCTCGCTTGAGTTCTCTTTCTGGTCTAGTCTGGCTTTTCCCTACTGCGTAATAACACCAGGGTTGGAGTTCTAGGGCACCTTACATCCTATCTTATTAATCCCATAAAATTAGTGACAGAAAAACAATAAGCTTAAGCTTCCTTTTTCCTGATAGCAATCCTGCCATCCACGGTTCATATATTTTAGTATTTGTAACTGTTCCTCTAAAGGACAAAACCACATCCTCACAAAGTGAGAGTGTGTGGATATCACGATATTTAATCCAAATTAACATTTCAAAGGGATGGATGGTTTGGTCAGGTGCTTTTGAAACCACAGTTTCTGTGCTTGTTTATATCTGAAAGTTCAAACTGGATGAATCACCCAGAGGGCAAGTGGCATATGCTATCATCCTTCATCCTAATGACAAACCGATGCCACGAGCAGAGGACGGGGTACTCTAAGAGGCCACCACGGAGGAATAAAATGAATGCCAGAAAAAAAAAAAAAACAAAGACCGGTATGATTAGTAAATAGTTCTAAAAGTAGGTGCCAGGGCAATTTAATAAGACCAATGTTCTGATTTGTAAGCAATCTTCTACTTTGGCATTTTAAATTTTTCTTGAAAAATTCAAATGTTCTAAATACAGAGAACTATAACATCCAAGCTCACACCACCTCAAATTGGCAACTAACACATTGTCCTATTTGCTTCAAAATGTTCTTTTTATTAAACATTTAAATTAAAGTTGACTGCTTTTTCACAGATATTATAGGTTAGTGCAAAAGTAATTGTGGTTTTGACATTGACCAAAACTACAATTACTTTTGCACCAACCTAATAATTTGATTGCTTCTAGCCCCTCCCCTGCTTTTAAAAAATTAATCTCAGCTCATTGCAATCTCCGCCTCCCGAGTTCAAGTGATTCTTGTGCTTCAGCCACCTGAGTAGCTGGCACCCAGCTAATTTTTGTATTCTTAGTAGAGAGGGGGTTTTGCCATGTTGGCCAGGCTGTTCTCAAGCTCCTGGCCTCAAGTGATCTGCCTGCCTCAGCCTCCCAAAGTGCTGGGGTTATAGGCTTGAGCCACCGTGCCCAGCCCCCAGCCCATTTTTCATCATATAAATATATACACACATACACGCACATATATATATGCATCCATATGCAAGAGTGTTGCTTTGTGTGTGGTAGTCATTTTAACTTTCAATATGCAAAGTTTTGCATTTTGTTTTCAAAATACAAAGTTTTGCATGCTACTTTATGATTGTTTTTACTTTTAGCCCTTGTTGATTATGTAAAACTACTTTATAGTATTCTAATATAGGAACATGCTACATTATTTTTCATCCATTCTCTTCCTGATAGATAGGTAGGCTGTATTTAATTTTTCACTATCACAAATAAGGCCTCAGTGAGCCTCCTGATACATACCACCTTGTGCATATGTACCAGGAGGAGACTTTCTCCGGAAATACATCCAAAAGTAGAATTATGGAATCGAAGGGAATTGGCATTTTCAACTTGACTAGATCCTGCCAAATTGCTCTCCAAAGTGGTTGTACAATAACAATTACACCCCCACCAGCAGTGTTCGGGTTTTCCTGTTTCTCCACATTTTTGCCAGATTCTGATATTGTCAGACATTAAAGTTGTATCTCCAATTTGGGTTTGCATTTCCCTGGCAACTCGTATGGTGGGGATGCTTTTCATACAGTTACGGGCCACTTGCGTTTCCTTTTCTGTGAACTGCTTATTCATATTCTTCACCATTTTTCTACTTTGTTTTTTCACTATCTCTTTTTATCTTATTTCTTTTTTAATGGCATACAAAATGAATTACAAAGAAAACATTTTTATCTGATTTCTCTTTGATTAATCTCACAATGAGATTATTCCCGTCTTTTTAATGACATACAAAATGAATTACAAAGAAAACATTTTTGTCTGATTTCTCTTTGATTAATGTCACAATTGGATTATTCCCGTCTCTTACATGGAAAGCGATAAAAAGAAGGTGAGGGTGGAACAAGGACCTCCTGAGAAGCCACAGGGTTTGTTTTGTTTTTTCAAGCAAAACAACCCTCACAGCGTCGGCTTATCATTACCAAAAGGTGATACTGTTTTTCTATTCTATTTAATAAAGAAGTCATGTACCAAGCTGGATCCAAGAGCATGGAAAATATTCGGCTCTACTGTGTCTTATCTTCCAGATAAGAAAATTGAGACCAAGACTAAGTCTCCAGAATCACTGGGTGAAGGGGTTGGCAATTAGAACACAGAAAAGGTTTATCTGCTCATTAATTTTCTTCATTAATATGATCTTCATACCAAAATATGCAATAATTAGCAAAAAAGAAAAAGAAAAACCCTAATATGATCTTCATATGGCTATCATTTGACATCACTAGAACCAGTGCTAGTGATGATGGACCAAGCAGGGGAGTTCGAGGGCTTCCCTAAAGGATTCAGATAGTACAAATTTAGGAACTACTGGCTTACAGCATAAAAAGGATTAATAATCCTCTGTCTTCTTTTCCATGAAATTGAGGCTTGCCCTGAGGCTTGTTTTAAAACAGCGTGGTTTTGTATTTTGCTTAGGAATAACCAAGTTAAAGGATCACTTTATAGCTAGAAAAGCCAGGGGGGATTATCTGGGTCAACTCTCCCACTTCCTGGACCTTGCAGCTTGATCTGGAATAAAGCTATGATTCCCCTGATCCCGTGCACATGTGGGGAACAGCTCTCAAGAGGCAAAGCTGTCAGACAAGAGAACGGGGGGGACAATTTCCTTCAGGAGCCATTTGGAGCCAGGAGCGTCACTGAAACACTTAAAACAATCATTCAAGAATGTTTTTCCCCAGCGGTTTTTAACTTTCATTTCACACAGGAGGTTTCAGCAGATTTGTTTCATATCCTTGCCTAGATGGTAAGCAGCACTTGTGAGCAGAGAGGAAAAGAAATTGAGTTGGATCTTGGTTGCTACGGCAACATCGCTATTTTGATTATGACTGTTTACTGCGGCCCAGTTACATTAAATGTGAGCAGCTAATTAAGATGATGCTTCAAACGTCAACCTTACCTGTAAGAAAAATATAAGCACTTTAAAAATGACACCAGAGTGTTGCTTGATGCATATTCAGCAGAGAGATAATTCCCCATTTCCTGGGGAAGCAGAAACATGATCCTTTTTCCTTCAAGAGGAGGCTGTGGGGCCTCCCACAATCTGTCCAAATCAACAAGTCAGTATTTGGTAGTTTTAAGATTTAAAGAGGAACAGAACAAGATTCCTATCAAAACAGAGCCAGTTTCAGTGTTGACATTTGCAATAAGCCTTTCCCAGAGAAGGCAACATCTGCAACAGATGAGGAAAGTCTGGCGCTTTTCTATATGCCATAGAATTTTTGTTAGATGTCGATTTTTGTAAACAGATTTCACTCCGTATCAAGTCAACGTTAAGTATATCTGTGAAGTCAGAGAATGGATTGTAAACAAACACACTAGAATGTACTGATACAGCCGAGCGCTTCCCCTTTAAAGTGATCACCCCAAGGGCTGAGCTCTTATTTGTAAAATGACTTCGCTCAGAACCTGTTGGAGCCCCTTAGGAATCATCTTCACTCCCTCTGGAAGCTCCTTCTGAATGTCCTCATTGCTGACAAATCTCTATACTCAGGGGACAGAATTTTCTTTTTAGAAACTGTCAAGAGGCATGAGGAGTGAAATCTGTAAATAAGGTAGGTGATCAAGCAGGATAACACAGCCTGGGGTGAAAAGCAAGGTTTGTCTACAAAATAAAATTGATTTTCTTATATTACACATGCTGGTTCTCAAAGCAGTTGTGGCAAAGGTATTCTAACATCAGTTCTGTGCAATGCAGGCAACACAGTTTCACTTTCAAATATGTTACCTTCTAAGGTAGGTTTAAGTTCTGGCCTTTGCAAGAATTCATTGCCATAGATCAGAAATCTGGTTTTATCCTAAGAGAAGAGATGTCTGTGAGCATGGACTTGGGAAGAAGCCTTGAGTTTGAGTCCTAGCAAGCCCTTTACTGGCTATGTGATCCTGGGCAAGTTACTTTACATCTCTGAATCTCCATGTCCTCATCTATAAGATGGGGATAATAACAGCTCCTACCTCATAGGACTCTCGTAAGGATTAAATGATTTATTAGCATAAAGCCCAGCACTTAGTAAGTGCTCCATAAATAAAAGATACTTTATAATTATTACCTTAGTAACAAGAATAGTACCCACAGCAGAGTTGTTACAGTATTAAAGTACTTGTTCTTTAACATCTGGGATTTTTCAAAGTGAATAGTGAATGCTTCTATTAATATATGTCTGGCCGGGCGCGGCAGCTCACGCCTGAAGCTCACCACTTTGGGAGGCCGAGGCAGGTGGATCTCCTGAGGTCAGGAGTTCGAGATCAGCCTGGCCAACATGGTGAAACCCCATCTCTACTAAAAATACAAAAAAAAATTAGCCAGGCATGGTGGCGTGCACCTGTAGTCCCAGCTACTTGGGAGGCTGAGGCATGAGAATCGTTTGAACCCAGGAGGCGGAGGTTGCAGTGAGCTGAGATCGCACCACTACACTTCAGCTTAGGTGACAGAGTAAGACTCCATCTTAAATATATATATATATATATATATATATATATATAATCCTTATATATATATGTATATCTACTACACAGTGATAGACATTGTATTGAAAGGAAACTCCAGACAAACAAGCATTTATTTGTAACTGGAAGGAACATCAGCCTTACTAATAGCTACTGCCCCATCCTGGCATTAGAGCTGAAGGGATGAATCATAGCGAACATTACCCATCTCACAGCGGGAGGACTATGACTATACAGAGGTCCCTGGTGCACCCTCTGCAAAGTAAACATGATCCCAGTGTGGGCAGAAACAGCAGGTGCCTCAGTGTGTGGGAGTGTCAAACACAGAAGCCCAGGCTGGTGGAGCCCTCCAGCCATCCCCAAACACATCCCTCCAAGGGGGACCAGCACCAGGATGTGGGTGGGACTGAAATGACTCAACCTTCAGAAAGTCTGATGGTGGTAGTGGTTTTTGTAAGTTGATGACAGCTATAAATCAAGCAAAGAGCTTCAGGAAAAGTTTGAGTTAGTAAATACACTGAAGAAGGAGAAACAGGCAGCATTAAATATAAAACAAAAGACTGTGAGAATAGGCGGAGAAGATCTAGGGTTCACAGAATGACTGCTGGTTGAGTCAGAATCGCAGTGCTGAATCAAACAGGCAAGACAAGAAGGAAACACAATGAAATCAGTTATAGGAGATCATTCTCAACACCCATACCTCCCATTTACACTTGAGTTTAAGGAGAGCAAAGCTTTGAGCCTTCTCTCCTGAAGCACATAGCATCGGAGAACACAGAAAACTCACAGAAACTGGAAAAAAGCCACAAAATTTAAAATTTGCATAATACAACTTATGCAGAAAAGGAATATAGACAGAAGAGAGTGAAAACTGAGGCTAAGTGACAGAGAAAGACGGGTTTGGGATGCATTTGTGTTGGGAGATTTTCTAATATGAGTTATTAAAGGCTAGAAGTAAGGCACACAGGAATTGAATTTCCACCTTTGCAAGGATACCTCTAGTGTGGTCACGGAAATAGTTACTTATTTTTGACAAAATAATATGGTGGACAAGATATTCTGAAAATCCTTCCTGTTACCAAACATGTAAAGATGCTGGATAAAATATTTTTGAAAAATCTTTTAAAATGAATGACTGAGCTGGTAACAAAGCAAGGAAAGCCCATAGAGACCAAAAGCAAAACGAGAATAGAAGTTCTGAGAGGTCAGCAAACCCTGAGCTGGTGTCTAGACCCAGCACGTCAGCTTCAATGTCCACACAGGTTCAGGACACAAAGCCTAGGGCCATGGCATGGTGGGGGTGCTTAACAAGAAAACACCGCATAAAGCTGAGAGCCCTGAAGTTACGCCCCCAGAGAAAAAGTGAACTAGAAAAAAAAAAAAAAAAAAACGCTTTGTAAAAGGTTATAGTAAAACAAAACAAACAAAAACTTGTCTTGGCCTTGGCTCTGGGTAGAGAGAGAGAAAAAAAGAAATATCTGCCCCAAGATTTAACCTGATAAAAGAAAATAAAAAGAAAAAAAGAAAAAGACAATTTATCATGAGCCAGAACTCCCATGTGTTTGTGCTCAAATTGGAACTATTTTTGTGGTCTAAAAACCTCCAAGCCAGGTTATTTATTTTAATATGGTTCCAGACTGACATGCCCTCAAATGTCTAGTGAAAGCAAGTGTAAACCTTAGAGGGATGTACTTTCAACCAAACATCAAAAGAAACCCTCCACACAGGGTTCTATTGAACATGAGCTCAAAATGCACAGGGGAAAAAAAATCTACCTTTACTGAGTGGGAGTAAGCAAAAAGAGCTGGCAAACAAGACCCACAGAGGCTTCAGATATCGGCGTTAACATAATCAGGGTATAAGGCAAATATGCTTAATATGTGAAAGAAATAAAATAGGAAGTTGAAAGTTTGAGTAAGGAACAAGAAACTACAAGAAATGAACAGGTAAATGAGAAAAACAAACAAAAAGCACAATGGAAAAATGTTAAATTACAGGAAAAGAAAAATTACAGTAATAGGCATTTATACCTCAGCAAATAGGTAAAACAAAACTAGAGTCCAGTGGAAAGATAATTAGAAAATGAAATCAAAGTCGAAGATATTACTTATAATTTAGCATAGAGAGAGAGATGGAGAAAAAAAATAAGAGATATGGAAGTCAAAGTGAGATGGTCCAACATGCATGCAATTGGAATTTCAGAAAGAGCTAACAGAGAGAATGAAGGAAAGGCAATGCACAATGAGACAATGAGTTAATGGGTGAGAATTTCTCCGAACTGATAAAGCACAAACCCTCAAATTTATTAATTGCAATGTTCTGTAAGCAAGAAGGCAATGAAACAAGACCTTCAAAGTTCCAAGAAAATAATTACCAACTTGCGGACGTGCAGTGCAGGCAATGGTGAGGGAGTTAAGACATCAGTCTGGCCAGATCAACCAAAATAATAAATGTCATAGCCAGATTGCCGTTATATCCAAAGCTCATTTTCTTTTTTTTTTTTTTTTTTTTTTTTTTTTGAGAGGGAGTCTCACTCTGTCGCCCAGGCTGGAGTGCAGTGGCCGGATCTCAGCTCACTGCAAGCTCCGCCTCCCGAGTTTACGCCATTCTCCTGCCTCAGCCTCCCGAGTAGCTGGGACTACAGGCGCCCGCCACCTCGCCCGGCTAGTTTTTTTTTTTTTTGTATTTTTTAGTAGAGATGGGGTTTCACCGTGTTAGCCAGGATGGTCTTGATCTCCTGACCTAGTGATCCGCCCGTCTCGGTCTCCCAAAGTGCTGGGATTACAGGCTTGAGCCACCGCGCCCGGCCACGCAAAGCTCATTTTCTAAAAGTGTTTGAAATAGACAATATTCATATCACTTAGGCTGATGTACAGTAATTTTATCTGAAGGTAGAGGAAGGAGCTACATAAAATTTCAAGGTTTTCCATTCCTTTGGTGACACATCTGTTTAATTCACCAAGGTAGTCTAGCTATCCTTGAAACAGTATTCCAATGCTAGACTTTGATCTCAAATCACATGTGATCATCTTAAAAGTACAGTTCACCTTGGTCAGGCATGGTGGCTCACGCCTGTAATCCCAGCACTTTGGGAGGCCGAGGAGGGTGGATCACAAGGTCAGGAAATCGAGACCATCCTGGCTAACACGGTGAAACCTCATCTCTACTAAAAATACAAAAAATAAGCCGGGCATGGTGGTGGGCGCCTGTGGTCCCAGCTACTCGGGAGGCTGAGGGAGGAGAATGGCGTGAACCCGGGAGGTGGAGCTTGCAGTGAGCCGAGATGGTGCCACTGCACTCCAGCCTGGGCTACAGAGCAAGACTCCATCTCAAAAAACAAAAAAAGTACAGTTCATTTCCATTCTACATTTTGTTTCTGAACGTTTCATTCCATAATAAGCTAATTATGCAAAATCATTCAACTTCAAAGTTGTTCTAGGTTGGTTTTATAAAAATTGTAAAGGCTATTAATGTTTTGTAGACAATGTTCTCTTTCTCCAGTCAACTATTTCCATTTGCTTTTTAAGTAACTTTATCTTCCTAACTCAGCTCATGCGTGCTGTTGTAATAGCCTCTGCACTGCAATACTGAGTGTGCAGCCATTGGCCCACAATCGAAAATATCTATCTCTTTTGGAAAAAAGGGAAAATAATTATTTCTACTATTTCATGATATTCACTCTTTGAAGAGATCATGAGGAAGAAGCTGTTTAAGCTTAAGGCAGTTAAATGTTCTTTTAGTCAATAAATTATGCCAATCATAAGATAAACAGAGGCAGAAATTATGAGTCATGGAGTTATTAGATAACATTTACTGCCTTATTAACATTTTAGAATTTTCTGTTATCTAAGGTTCTCCTTAAATTTCATTTCACATATAAATGCATAAACCTAAAAAGGAATACAAATTTGAAGGATACTATGAAGAAGAAAAAGAAACAGAAAAATAACCTAATTACACTGGTCTTTCTGGATGACTAAATTTTTTTGACGTCCAAGTGGCAAAACCTCAAATGTATTTGAAACTTTAGCTCCTAATGGGGCCCCCAAAACATCCATGCACACAATAAATCTTTCATGCAAATTTCTGTTTTTCTATATCTTGATCTAGGTAGCGGTTATGTGGGTATACACTCACATATGTGAAAACTCACCAAACTGTAACACATAAGATTTATGTACTTTAGTATATGTAAATTGTATTCCAATTAAAAATATATTTATGTATGCACATGCACGTGCACACACACACGCGCACGTGCACACACACACACACTCCCTGTTTTCAATAAGTTATGGATGTGGCATAGAAATTAAGTTTTTTCAAAAAGATTTCTAGATGGTTCTCAAGTCCAGCTAGGTTGGTAACCACTATCCTAAGGCCACTGAAACATGCCTTGAATAGACATTCAGTAAATATTTGTTTCAGGTAATGGATAAATGAATGAATGAATGAATGAATGAACAAACTAATAAATATTTTTTATTTATGGTTGTGGGTGTCCCATTGACTAAAGCCAGAACAATCCCTAAGAATATATATATATATATATATATAAAAATAGCAATCCTGATAATGTTCTAAGCACTTTAAATGCCTTACCTTATTACATCTCACAAAAACCCTATTAGGTAAGTTGATTCTTCTGGGTTTTTAGTTACAAACAACATAAATCACTTTGGTTGCTTCAAGCAAAAAGACATATTAGGAAACATAGTTGACATCATTGTTAGGAGGACTAAGAAACGGACTTTAGGCCTAGCTTTTAGGAATTACTCCTCAGGCTGGGTGCAGTGGCTCACATCTGTAATCTCAGCACTTTGGGAGGCCTAGGCGGGTGGCTTGCCTGAGGTTAGGAGTTTCAGACCACCCTGACCAATATGGTGAAACCCCGTCTCTACTAAAAATACAAAAATTAGCCAGGCATGGTGGCATGCATCTGTAGTCCCAGCTACTCAAGAGGCTGAGGCAGGAGAATTACTTGAACCTGGGAGGCGGAGGTTGCAGTGAGCTGAGATCGTAGCCTGGGCAACAGAGTGACACTCCAACACAGAAAAAAAAAAAAAAAAAAAAAGAGGAATTACTCCTCAAACCACTCAGCAGAACTGAATGGCCAAAGGCGCTGTTGCCTTGATCACTATTAAAAACCTAAAGAATTAGGAAGCTGCTGGTTCAGATGTTGCTCCAAACTAACAATCTGGAAGCTTCCCAATAAAAAAGCTGACTGTTAAATCAGGACACTATCACTACAGTGACTAGTTCCAGAACCATGCTGCCTCTGCCACTATCCATACCAGCAAAAAATGAAGGTCCTATGTCCCATCTCTCATTCCACACAGTCTAGGTCTGAATTCAAAGGTTTATGGAAATGCATTTGGTTAACAAACCCTGAACACTAGCTTCAACGGATTCTGGAAATGGAAAATTTCTACTCTCTGTAAGATTAAAAAAAAAAAAAAAAAAAGTCAAGCTAACAGGAGATTGGAATAGGTATTGAATGGACTAATCGATAGATTCACAAATTATGAAACTGAGGCACACAGATTAAGAAACTTGTTCAAAGGCATGCAGTACATATATAGTGTATATAGTTACTATATGCACATGCCAGTGGGCTCACATGCACATGCCACTGCCAGTGGGCTCACAAATTAAATCCAGGTTACCAACCCCAGAATAAGAGAGTCCAGACTCCTCCTCCCTGCAAATTGCAGGAACTGCCCGAGGCTTCACCCCATTCACCCAGGATGCAGCCCAGTTGGAGTTTCTCCAGGGACCCTTTTACACTTGGCTGTCTGATTACCCCCTCTGCAGAAGTACGTCTAACTGCTATTAAAATAAGGGTAAGAACAAAGACCGATCTTAACTGTTTCCTGCTGACAGGGGGCGCTGTTCTGGGGAACGGCAGTTGGAGCTCCCCAGAGGTCTAGCTAAAGGTCCCCCGCAGAAAGGGCCATCCTCCAAGGCTCCAGTTGCATGACCATTTGGAGTTTGATGGCCTGAAGGTGAGAAGAGACAAACCAGGTTATTAGAAAACACGTATCAAAAAGAGAAAAAAGGTAAGGACACATCAAAAATCCCAAGGCCTTTTACCAGTTTGCACAGGGAGAGGGAGGCCAAAAGCCTGACTGGTAAAAAAAAACTTTTACCGTTTTGCCAGCATATCAAGCTTCTGGGTTCCCTTCCCCTGAGCCCAGTCTTAAGCCAACCAGTCTAAGGTTTGGGAAATTAACTTTTCCCACTTTGGAGGATGCATCTGACAGGAGTGTCCTGAGTACAGAGACACAATTACCTATCAGTGAAAAGAGGACAGAGGAGGAATAAAGGAAAAAAGAAGGCTTTCACTGCAAGCCTCCCAGGTTGAAGTGATTCTCCTGCCTCAGCCTCCCAAGTAGTTGGAACTACAGGCACACGCCACCACACCCAGCTAATTTTTGTATTTTTAGTAGAGATGGGGTTTCGCTATGTTGGACAGGAAGGTCTCGATCTCTTGACCTCGTGATCTGCCCATTCGGCCTCCCAAAGAGCTGGGATTACAGGTGTGAGGCACTGCACCCAGCAAATAAGGCTTTTTTAAAAAGGGAGTCCCAGGGGTTCAGGATGCACTCAAAAGGGATATAGACTGAAGATGAATGGCTACCCATCTAGAAAGAGTTTCTTTATAAGTACTTTATTCTTTTTTAGCTATTTTAAATGGAATTGTTTTCTCAATTTCCTTATTGACTTCTTCATTTGTAGTATATAGAAACACAACTATTTTGTATTGATTTTGTATTCTGCAACTTTTGTTTAAACTTTGTTTATATGTAGCAGTTTTTTTGTGTAGAATCTCTGGGGATTTCTACATATGACATTATATCTTCTGTGAACAGATAATTTTACTTCTTCTTTTCCAATTTGGATAACTTTTATTTTTTTCTAACTTTTCCCTAGATAAATTTATTTCCTAATTGCTCTGGCTAGGACTTTCAGTACTATGTTGAGTGAAAGCAGTAACACTGGGTATCTTTGCTTTGTTCCTGATCTCAAAGGAAAAGCTTTCAGTCTTTAACCATTGAATATGATATTAACTTTAACCACTGAGTGTGATATTAACCATTGAGTATGTAACACTTCATAGAGGGTCTTTATTTATTATATTAAGGTATTTACTTCTAATCTTTGTTTTTGAATGCTTTTTATCACAAAAGCATGTCAAATTTTGTCAAATTCTTTTCCTACATCAATTGAGATAATAATGTGCTTTTTTTCTCTTTCATTTTGTTAATGTGACATATTACATAATTTCCCTGTGTTGAACCATCCTTGCATATCAGAAAAAAATCCCACTTGGTCATGGTATATAATTTTTTAATATGCATTTAATTTATATGGTATATAAATTTTTAATATACAGTTTGCTAATATTTTGAAGATTTTTGCATCAATATTTATCAGCGATATTGGCTATAGTTTTCTTTCCTGGTAGTGTCCTTGTCTAGCTTTGGTATTGGGGTAATGCTGGCCTCATAGAATAAGTTTGAAAGTATTCCCTCCTCCGCAATTTTTTGGAAGAGTGTGAGGCAGAATTCAAAGTATTAAATTTTAGAATTAAAGTATTAAATTAAAAGTATTAAATTCAAAGTATTACATTTTAGAAATGTAAACATATATCTATAAGTATATATTAAAATGTAAATAGTGTAATAATGTAAAATAATGTCAAATGTAAAAGAAAGAGAGAAAGGGAAGGAGAAACATACACACACACACTCCTAACATATTACAGAATACCCCAAGTAGAGATTGAGGAAATACATTGTTTTCATTAATATTCATGCAGAAAAACAGAATATCACACTAAATGGAATAAAGAACAGAATTAACCTAACATAAGGTCAGGTCAAGTTTTCACACCAACTGATTTAGAGCACCAAACTAATGAAAAAGCGTTCAGTGTTCAGTTTTTTGGATTTGGGAATTGCAGATAACATTGTGGGGCGCTGTGAAATCACTTCCTCATATAGATCTTCCGTTTAGTTACTCCCCTTGCACTCCATTTCATTTATTGGCAAAACCTTAACCCTGATGAAATGTAGTTCTCCATCTATTCAATTCCTACTTCTGGGTGGCTGAACATGGCTGGGAATAAAGAGAATCAGGCAACCAGTCTCATTTTAATTTCATGACCACAGACCAAGGAGGCCTTCAGTGTTTCCCAGCAAACATGAACATCTCCCTAGTCAAATTTATTATTCCACATCTCTAAGATTACTATTTCATGACTTCTCCCTTCCCAAAATTCCAACACATCTCAGCTGATGACCTTCCTGGGTTTTGTTTGTTCTCCAGTTTCAGAAAGCCACCCTCATAATGCATTTAGCAAAATGCTTTGTATTTTTCACACTGAAAAAAAAGGAAACAGTTTGAAGAGCAATTCTATAACCACCCATCAACAACTCTATCAACCTACCAGCAGCTATAACCTACACTGCCTCAACCCCAGACACAAACGACTTCAGGCACATATCTACTAGGATGTGTAAAACAGATCTAAGACTTGACATGTTGACTACTGAACTCTTGATTTTTCTCAGCTCCAAACCTATTCCTTTACTGATGTCTCCTTTGCCAGTAAATGGCTCCTTCATCCACCAGATGCTTAGATTAAAAATCTTAAGCTCACCCTCTGCTTCTTTCTCTCATACACAATATCCCAGTTATCTTGGTCTTTAAAATATCCAGAATCCCATCCCTTTTAACTACTACACCAGCTCACCCGTCTGGACTCTGTGGTAGCCACCTCCCTGATCTCCTGCAGTCTTGCTCTATTGCAGCCTATTCACCTCATGGTATGTATTCCATTACACTTAAGACAAAATCTAAACTCTTCATCACATCCCACAGGGCCTTACATGACTAGCATTTGCTCTTTCTCTGAGCTCTGACCATA
This sequence comes from Macaca fascicularis, assembly GCF_037993035.2. Classification (NCBI taxonomy): domain Eukaryota; kingdom Metazoa; phylum Chordata; class Mammalia; order Primates; family Cercopithecidae; genus Macaca; species Macaca fascicularis. The sequence continues at coordinate 59,244,425 of NC_088384.1, read as the reverse complement.
CTCCCATTACTCACCCTATTCCGGACACGTTGGTCTCCATGCTATCTCTGGAGTACCCAAGTCTCAGGGCCTTTGTACTGATAGTAACAGAAGACAGACAAATTCCTAGGCAGACAGGGACCGGTCCCCAGTGAAACCCGACCTTCAAGCCAAAGAGAGGTTAAAGACTGAAAACCAAGCTGCCAATTCTGGATGGAATCCACACCTAGAATGAGAAGTTCTACCCCCATCTTACTCTTTCTCTCTCTCAATTGGTTCCTTCTGGACGATGCCTTTTAACCAATTAAATGGTGCTTTTTCCAAGCCATGGACCAATCAGCATGCACACCCCCATTCTAAGCCCATAAAAATTGGTGAATTTTTTTTTTATCGTCAATTTAAAATAGCACATCCCTCATTTTCTAACTCCTCTCCCAGACTACTGGGTCTTCATCTGCTTTCTTGTTGCATGTAATCATGTGTCTACAAACTTGCTATTACTTCACTCCCCATTTGACTCTCTCAAAGGAAACTGAACTCTTTACTTTTTTGTATTGTTCTCAGAGATACAAATATCTCTTGATTAGTCACTACAATTTAATAAGTGCTTGCTAAATATTTGTGAATGAATGAATGTCATTTAGCAATCCGTGTATCAAGGAATGAACAGAAACTATCAGTAGCTCTAGTAAAATTAAGAGAAAAGAAGTGCTGAAAGTAATGAATAAAAAAAAAAAGCCTGAGTTCTTTTGATAATCCATGTATTCCCTGTACCATGAAGAGTTGACATGGCTGTATGTTTAACTATAATTTTCTGCTCCTTGCATGTAAATACAGAATATAAATACAGACTCTAGTATGTATCAGTTGTTAATGTTCTCTGAATTTCAGAAAGCATTAGCAGTTAATATAAATCTTATTTTAGCACTGTATTATTAATATCACTCATGTCACTTTTTTCCTTTTTATTTGCTACTTTACCATTTCCCTGTATTTCACAATTTACCCTTAGGAAGCTGTCTATTATTCTTGTTTGGTGACATTAGAAGGTGGATGTGCAAATACACAATAAAATAATAAGCAATGGCTTTGCCAAGGGGCAGAAATATTTTTACTGATAATTTGCTGAAGTAACTGAATGAGTTACTTCTTCTCTATAAGGGATAATTATTCTTTTCACTTGGGGGTGGTTATTGCATCTAACATATTTGCTTTGTTTTAAAAAATTTTAGATGTGTTAGGAAAATGTATGCTGATTGTTTTATATTCTTTTTTTTTTTTTTTCTTTTTTCTTTCTTTTTTTGAGACGGAGTCTCCCTCTGTCGCCCAGGCTGGAGTGCAGTGGCCGGATCTCAGCTCACTGCAAGCTCCGCCTCCCGGGTTTACGCCATTCTCCTGCCTCAGCCTCCCGAGTAGCTGGGACTACAGGCGCCCACCACCACGCCCAGCTAGTTTTTTTGTATTTTTTTAGTAGAGACAGGGTTTCACCATGTTATCCAGGATGGTCTCGATCTCCTGACCTCGTGATCCGCCCATCTCGGCCTCCCAAAGGGCTAGGATTACAGGCTTGAGCCACCGCGCCCGGCCTTGTTTTATATTCTTAATTGAAAAGCCTAGGAAAAAAATAAAAGACATCAAGTCCATTAACAAAAACAGCTTTGCTTCAATGTAAACATCTCATAAATAAAATCTTTTTTTTTTTTTTGAAATGGAGTCTTGCTCTGTCGCCCAGGTTGGAGTGCAGTGGCGCGATCTCGGCTCACTGTGAGCTCCACCTCCCAGGTTCATGCCATTCTCCTGCCTCAGCCTCCCCAGCATTTGGGACTACAGGAGCCCACCACCACGCCCAGCTAATTTTTTTGTATTTTTAGTAGAGACAGGGTTTCACCATGTTAGCCAGGATAGTCTTGATCTCCTGACCTCGTGATCCACCTTCCTCGGCCTCCCAAAGTGCTAGGATTACAGGCGTGAGCCACCGTGCCTGGTCCTCATAAATAAAGTCTTATTTTAAGGGAGGAAAAACTATAAAAACAGTTAATTTTAAAGTTTAAAATTGCCAGCCCCCATTTTTTTCAAACGTACATGCATTTATTTAAGACCTAGAAAGCTAATAATCTGACATATTTTCAATTTCTGATGGGAAACCATAATTAAAACATCTGCTTCTATGTGAGTCTTTGCTATATGTACACATACCTTCACTGTATTATGACTGATGTTAAATTTTTGTATTATTTAATGTTGGACTTCAATTTCACTCTCATGTGCTAATAACCTTCTTCCACTATTACCTAGGGCAGGGGTTCTTAAACTTTAGCATACAACAAAATCACCTGGAGGACTTGTTAAATCACAGATTGCTGGACTTCAATCCCAGAGTTTCTGGTTCTGTAGACCTCAGGTGGAGCAGATAATTTGCACGTCTCACAGATTTCAGGGACCATACTTTAAGAACCAATGACCTAGGAAAACCTAGTTTTCTTATAGAAAATCTCATTTTCTTTGGTTTGCACTTCCTCTTGGCTTTCTTCATAACCTAGCTTTTTTCTTATGATATCTGGGGCACTAGTGTTCATACTCTTTGGAAATATAGTGGTTTAAACATAGTATATGGAATCTGCATCTATATATAGCAGGAAAAGTAGAAATTCATTTCTCTCTTTTGTCAAACCAATGGCAGCATCTTGTGTTTTCTGCCACATTATGTCTCGATAGCACCTCGTTCATCTACCTAGACAAAGACCGCTGGTGAGAAGGTGACCAGCTAGTCTTGGTTTGCTACTGTTATTGTCCTCACTGATGCCTTCTATAAGCTCTTACTTTTCATTTCCTCTTTTTCCCAAGAGCTTTATCAGCAGAATGTAATGTATTACACAGTGCCAAGGAACAGTGACTATTTTGGGGGATATGAACCAGGAAATAAAAAGGGACATAGATCGTTAAGGAAAACAAGAAATGCTTTTGATTGTTGAGCCCTAGGGAAAGTAAGTCACTGGCAAGTAAAGAATTCTCACTTTCCAGTTCTTTTACTTCCCACCTTTCTATCATTTGTGAGGGATGATGCTCACTTCCCATTCCATATCAAACATGACTCGCTCTTTACTCTTAGACAAATACATTTAATGTTTCATATATAGGCACCCGATTTGAAGATATTACCACATATACAGGTTTGCATGCAAGGGGTTGGGGAGAGACTTTGATTCTCTCCAAAAATCTCCTCTGTCCCCAGTTTTCTCCATCCCTATAACTGGAATCTCCAAATCACTCAGCTGGTCTCGCTCCAAAACAAGAAGTTATCTTTGACCCTGTCCTTTCTCTTACCCCTGTGTTCAGTCCATCTCCATTTCTACTTGCACCACTTCTGTAACTGGGCCACTCATCACTTGAAAGACAAAAACTCAGGAAAAGAGCTTTGATGGAAGGAAAGTTAGCCTTATTCAAGAAGCCAGACACCTGGGGAGGGCAGTGAATTAGCATTCAAAGACCACCCTTACAAATTGCCCCCTAGATCAGAGGTTTTTAAGAGTAATGAAGGGAAGTGATAGCAAAACATTCTTGTGAAATGTGCACAATCTCAGGCAGGCAGTTAATCATTGCTTTCTGCGTTAACGCCTGTGACCTTCTGCAGGGGCCGTCAACCTGTTCTTATGAGGCCAGTTAGCTCATTCCCAGAGTTGTTGGTCTGTATCTTTTATTTCTGTTGAAGGTCCTGTTTTCCCAAGGCTGTTTTAGTGAATAATCTCCAGACTCAAGCAAAACGATAATTATATTCAAGCAAGCAAGCTAGCTTTTCTCTAACACGGAGTCAATACTGTTAAACTTCTAAAACATACCCTAAATCTGCCCATATAATTTATCTCCATTGCTTCTGCACTCAGCTGAGTCACACTATCTATCCTTCACCAAGTTGACTGCAACTGTCTCCAAACTGTTCTTCCTGCTCCAACTCTTTTTCTTTTTGAGATGGAGTCTCGCTCTGTCACCCAGGCTGGAGTGCAGTGGTGAGATCTTGGCTCACTGCAACCTCTGCCTCCCGGGTTCAAGCGATTCCCTGCCTCAGCCTCCTGAGTAGCTGGGATTACAGGTGCCTGCCACCACGCATGACTCATTTTTGTATTTTTTAGTAGAGATGGGATTTTGCTATGTTGGCCAGGCTATGAGGTCAGGAGGTCTTGAACTCCTGACCTCAGGTGATTTGCCCACTTTGGCCCCCCAAAGTGCTGGGATTACAGGCATGAGCCACCATGCCTGGCCCCTGCTCCCACTCATGATGCTGTATAATCTGTTCCTCACATGTCAGCCAGGATAGTTTTTTCTTCTAAAACATCCATCAGAGCTTGTCACCTAGGACCGCAATGTCTTCCTCTTGTCCTTCAGATAAAATGCCACCTCCTTATCATGTCCCTGTATGATATCACTCCCTACTTCTCTCTGTGTCTTTCTCTTTGATAATTATCTCCTTGGCTCACTCCTTCAGGCACTTGGGACTTATTTCCATTCCTGGAACATACAAGTTTGTTCCCACTTTAGGGCGTTGGTACTTGCTGTCCTTTCTGCCTGGAATGCTCTGCCTTCATATCTTTGCAGAACTGCTTTTTTGTCATTAAATTCTTGGCTCCAAAGTCACCTCTTCTGTAAGGCTTTTCTTGGGCACCCAATCAAAATTATGCACCAACCCTTCTTCACCCCATGTTTCACTTTGTTACATTTTCTTGCTTTATTCTTTTCATAGCATGTATGGATATCTGATACTAACTTGTTCGTTTATTTGTTTACTGGTTGTTGCATTTCTTACAGACAAATGGAAGCTCCATATGATCAGAAAATTCTTCTGTCTTATGTGTCACTGTATCTTCAATTCCTAGTGAATGCCTAGCATAAATGTACTGAATGAGTGAATCGGTGCTTTTTGTATAACTCTTAAAGAATAGGGCTGTTGGCTGGGCGCAGTGGCTTATGCCTGTAATCCCAGCACTTTGGGAGGCCGAAGCAGGTGGATCACCTGAGGCCAGGAGTTTGGGACCAGCCTGGCTAACATGGCGAAACCCCATCTCTACTAAAAATACAAAAATTAGCCGGGCATGGTGGCACATGCCTGTAATCCCAGCTACTTGGGAGGCTGAGGCATGAGAATTGCTTGAACTTGGGAGGTGGAGGTTGCAGTGAGCTGAGACCATGCCATTGTACTCCAGCCTGGGCAACAAGAACAAAACTCCATCTCAAAAAAAAAAAAAAAAAAAAGAATAAGGGTGTTTCATTACATGACTATTTTAGACCTGTTGCCTCTCAAAAAACTATTTGAGGAGTCTATTAAAATAGTCCCCTTAGCATCAGTCACGTTGCTGCTATTGAAATTCTATTAAAGAATAAGTATAGGATTTGGGGGCTGAAATATTTAGCATCAAATACAGCCTAGGCAGCCACAGGGTCCTAGGATATGCTAAAATTGCTGTTCAGTGTCTTGGAAAGATATTAGTTCAGAAAATATATGACATATAAGTATTTTCTACTAATAAAACATTTTTAAGATATTCTGCTTAAGAGATTAAAAAACACTATATTTTGGCCAGGTGTGGTGGCTCTTGCCTGTAATCCCAGTGCTTTGGGAGGCCAAGGCAGGTGGATCATGAGGTCAGGGTTTCAAGACCAGCCTGGCCAACATGGTGAAACCCCATCTTTACTAAAGATACAAAAAATTAGCCAGGCACAGTGGCACGAGCTTGTAATCCCAGCTACTCAGGAGGCTGAGACCGGAAAATTGCTTGAACCCAGGAGGTGGAGGTTGCAGTGAGCTGAGGTTGCACCCCCACCGCACTCTAGCCTGGGCAACAGGACCAGACTCCATCTCGAAAAAAAAAAAAAAGAAGAGAAAACCCACTACATTTCAATAAAACAAATGATGTTTACTGATTTCCAAGGCTCAGAACACCTGCATTTACTGACAAACAGAGCAAATTAAACAGCCAGAGGACCCAGATTCTAGTATTTTAGAATCCGAAACAGAAAAACAGAAAAATGTATTTAAACACAAAACATATATAGTTAATATAATAATAACAGTTAATGTTTATTGACTGTTTGCAGTGTCCAAGGCTCTTCACATGTATTAACTCATTTAATCCTCAAAACAACCCAATGAGATAGGCAGTGTATTACCCCTATTTTATAGAGGGGTAAACTGAGTCACAGAGAGGTTAATTAATGCTCACCGTTAGACACAGCTAATAAATGGTAAACAGAAAATACGATGTGAGCAATGTCAATTAAATTCTTACAATCTATAGCATTTATTTTGGGGTGTGAGCAACTGGAATGGATGATTGTGAATAAGATATCTGTTTATATGTTAACATGTACTCAAAGTTTCTTGTGTTTAAAAAGTTAAATTGTGTGTTGTTTTGAGAATAAAACTAATTTTCATCCAAACAAACAATGTAAAAACTCTTAAGTCAAAGTCTAGCCTTAGCAGACTGACAGACTCTTTTAAACTAGAAGCTATAAAAAGGTTTTCTGGGCCGGGCACAGGGACTCACACCTGTAATCCCAGCACTTTGGGAGGCCGAGGTGGGCAGAGCACAAGGTCAGGGGTTTGAGACGAGCCTGACCAACATGGTGAAACCCCATCTCTACTAAAAATACAAAAATTAGCTGGGCGTGGTGGTGTGCACCTGTAATCCCAGCTACTCAGGAGGCTGAGGCAAGAGAATCGCTTGAACCCAGGAGGCGGAGGTTGCAGTGAGCTGAAATTGCACCACTACTCTCCAGCCTGGGCGACAGAGCAAAACTCTGTCTCAAAAAAAAAAAAAAAAAAAAAAAAAAGAAAAAGAAAAAGAAAAAAGAAAAAAGGTTTTCTGCCTCCCAGCACTGTTTTTGTTTGTGGGTTTGTTTGCTTTTGCCTTCAAGCATAGTACCATAGGACTGGGTCCTGCTTTGGAAGTGTCTCTAGGAACAAAAAGCAGACATTAGCCACAAATAAATTACAATTAAACGTGTAGCAAGATAAATTCAAACTTTCTTTGCTCGAAACCTTCTGTCCTTTTTAGTTTCTCTTGTGAAACACCTTTCTGCCTTTAAGGAAACAAGACGGTTCCCCAAAATAAAGAAACTCACCTATTCATTAAGCTTCCCTTGACTCAAGGCAGCCTATTTTACATGAGAAATATACCAAAATGTTTACAAAGTATCTATAAATAATTGACTAGATAAAACATGAAATATGTGATGTATTAGGAGGTCAGCTTTAGAGAACGCAGAGCAGTGAGCTACTGTGTTGCAGATTTGCTCCTTAGTTCAGCTAAAACCCAGGTTCTTGTTACTGGACCAGGAAAAGTCAGGCACATGGACACATAGAAGGGTGAGTAGAGCAGGGTTTTATTGGGCAAAAAGGAAAAAATAAACTCAGCAATGAGAGATGGAGTTTCTGGTAACCAGCCCCCACCACCTCCCAGATTGATTCCTGGGTCACCACATGAGCTGAAGAGAGCAGGCTCCTACACTTCGTAAGGCACGAATTCCTCCTGGCTCCACCCACTTCCCCCAGCGTGCACGTGGAGCTCCAGGCGCTCATCTGCACGAAAGCATCTGATGTAAACACCTGGGCGGGTTGGAGATTCTCTGAGGACCCCTTTTTTACTTGCCTAGGCATTTGGCTGTCTTACTACTACTAACCAAGAAGAAAGGAAACTACAAATTCAGAGGGAGGGCCATCACGGTGGGTCACAGTGATACTGATGAGTCTTGGGGAAAAAGATTCGTAGTTGGGCCTTGAACCAGAAGTAATATTGGAGATAACAGGAAAGAAGAGACAATGAAAACTCTTTAAGTAAGAAAACAAGGAAGTAGGAAAGAATCTATCTGTGAAACAGTGAGTAGAAGAGTTTGGCTGTCACCAATGTTTGTGTAAGTGTGGTAGTAGTAACAAAACAAGCTCACTGTGACATTTTTAGGTCAGACTGTGAAGAATCTTAGATTTCGTGCAAAGTGGTTTGATTTTATCCTGTTGTGCCTGAGAACTGAAGACTTGAGTTGGGCAGTGATATGTTCAAAGGGATGCTCGAGAAAAACTTATCCAGTGTGAACCTGTAAACACCCAATGGGTTCATCTTGCTTTCTGCCCAGATAGATGTATCAAGACAGGGGAACTGCAATAGAAAAAGGGTTTAATACACATAGAGCTGGCTAAATGGGAAACCGGAGTTTTATTATCACTCAAATCAACCTCCCTGAAAATTCCAAGGCTAGGGATTTTCAAGGATAGTTTGATGCATAGGAGGGTAGGGAATGGGTGCTGCTGATTTGTTGGGGCTGTAATCATCTGGGTGTGGAAAACAGTCTTAATGTATTGAATCCAGTTCTGGATGGGGACCACAGAGGAATCACTGGTACAGGTGGGCCTCAAAAGACATCTCAAAAGGCCAATCTTATGTTCTACAATAGTGACGTTATTTACAGGACTCATTGGGGTAGTTGTAAATCTTGTGACCTCTAGAATAGTGGCTGGTAATCATTGAACTATGCCTACATCTTAGCAGAATTTGGGTCCCTTTCATCCTCCTAACCTGGTGGCCTTTCATTAGTTTTACAAAGGTGGTTTAGTTTTTGGGAAGGGCTATTATCATTTCTCCCAAAGTTAGCTTGGCTCACACCCAGGAATGACCAAAGGCAGTTTGGAGGTTAAAGGTAAGATGGAGTTGGTTAGGTCAGATGCCTTTCACTGTCATAATTTTCTCCCTGTCATAATTTTGGCAAAGGCTATTTCAGATCTTCAAGATACAGGGAAGTGAAGAGGCAGGAGGGCAAGTGAAGATGTAAGAGACTATCTAAACACAGCTTCTTTTTCTGATGAAGAGCTATAGCTAGTCTATAGATGAGGCCAGGAGAGCTTTACAAACATGCTTTTATTGCATTTCCTGTTTAAAAACTAAAATGCACATGATAAGCTCTTCAACAGAAAATCTTGTCAGGAATGTTTCTGGAATATCTCCAGAAACCAACCACAACCACTATCACCATTTCCCCCTCTACCATCTTGTTTCTTCACTGTCACCATCAATTCTCAAGTGGCTTATTTCAATTGATCTCTTTTCCCCACTCCATCTCTACCATACCATATTCTCCACAAACGAGCCAGAATGATACTTCTGAAATTTAAGTCAGTCAATATCACTCCTCTGCTCAGAACCCTCCACGGGGCTCCCGTTCACACAGAACACGACTCCCAATCCTGAGCTTGGCCTCAGCGCTGCCTCTCTGCCTCATTATTCTCCCCTCTCCCCACCCCACTCACTCTGCTCCAGTTACCCTGTCTTCCTTGCACACCTATGTGTTCCTGCTTCAGCGCCTTTGCATTTGCCATTCCCTCTGTCAGAACTCCCTTCCTGAGGTTTATTTGCCTGGCTAACTCCCTCCCTTCCCACAGGGGTCTACTCAAATGTAATCATAGAACTTTTCCCTGACCACCCTGTATCAAATAACACTAACTTTTATCACTTCTTTCCCCTTTCCCTTTTTAAAAACACCTCCTTTTATCAGTTGACTATTTTCTTCCCTGGCAGAAAATCAGCTGCAAGAGGGCAGAGACTTTGTTTAGTTGTTTGTTTGTGACTGTATCCCTAGTTCTGAGAGCAGGGACTGAGAGTGATGCTCCAAAAATGCTTGTTATTAAATTATTTAATCTCTGGATGCCTTGGAGAGTCAGAGAAAGCCTCTCTGTCTTCCAAGGCTCCCTAACACTTGGTCTCTCTGACAATGTTCTGCTGTTGTTCTGGATGAGGGAGAAACCCAAAGTCGAGAAACACTGGCCTCTGTAAAGAAGCCAGTAGAAACATCAGACAATCACAGGCATTTGCCAAACTTGTACTGCCTCCTCAACTTAGATGCTAGTTATTGTTGAACGGAAAAGTTGAAGTTAAATGGCAATAACATACAATTCCGCTATACCAGAGAGTGCAGGATGCTCATCAAAGTCCATGTTCTCTTCTTGCAGATACCTAAATAGATTATGTTTCTCAGCCCTCTTGCAGTTAGGTGGGGCTAACAGAAAGTGGCTGAAAGCAGGAAATGCAAATCAAAACCACAATGTGATACCAGCTTACTCCTGCAAGAATGGCCATAATCAAAAAAATCAAAAAATAATGGATGTTGGCATGGATGTGGTGAAAAGGGAACACTTCTACACTGCTGTGGGAATGTAAACTAGAACAACCACTGTGGAAAACAGTGTGAAGATTCCTTAAAGAACTAAAAGTAGAACTACCATTTGATCCAGCAATCCCACTACTGGGTATCTACCCAGAGGAAAAGATATCATTATACAAAAAAGATGCTTGCACACAGGTTTATAGCAGCACAATTCACAATTGCAAAAATATAGAACCAGCCCAAATGCCCATCAATCAACGAGCAGATAAACTGTGATATATACACATATGTATGTATATACATTACATATATACATGTATACATGCATACATATATGTATCTATACATATAACATATATACATAGATGTATACACATAACATATATACACATATGTATATATACATACAACATATATACATATGTGTATATACATATAACATATATACATATATGTTATATATATACATGGAATACTACTCTTTCTCTCTCTCTATATATATATAGAATACTACTCAGTCATAAAAAGGAATGAGTTAACAGCATTCAAAGCAACTTGGATGGGACTGGATAATATTATTATAAGCGAAGTAACTCAGGAATGGAAAACCAAACATTGGATATTGTCACTCATAAGTGGGAGCTAAGCTATGAGGATGCAAAGCCATAAGAATGATACAATGGACTTTGGGGGAATTGGTGGGAAAGGGTGGGAAGAGGGTAAGGAATAAAAGGCTACAAATGGGGTTCCGTGTATACTACTTGGGTAATGTGTGCACCAAAATCTCACAAATCACCACTGAAGAACTCGTGTAACCAGATACCACCTGTTACCCCAAAACCTGCAGAAATTTAAACAAACAAACAAATAAACCAAAAAAACCTTATGTTTACTGAGCTATTATGTACTTACTAAACATCTAATAAATTTTAATTAAAATTTAAAAAAAGAAAGTGGCTAAAAGCACTATGTGCCCCTTCCAGGTCTGGCCTATTAAAGAAAGCAAAGCAAACCAAGAAAGCAAAGCAAGCCAAATGACACAAAGCAAAACAAAACAGAAACCTTTTCTCCACATAATCTTCCAGGCTCTTTCTCTTTCTATCTGCTAGATACTGATGCTCCAGGAGACCTTGGAATCCACATGTTGAAGCTGGCACAGTATCTATTTAATATCTGCTTGGGTCTCTGAATGACAGCATGGAGCATATTATTTAATTTAGCCATAGAAAGAATTGAAGTGCTGATATATGCTACAACATGGATCAACCTTGAAAACAAATCTAGGTGAAAGAAGCCAGTCACACAAAAAAATCACATACTATATGATTCTATTCATATCAATGTCCCACAATAGAGAAATCTATAAAGATAAAGCATAGATTAGTGGTTGCTTAGGGTTGGGGTAGGGAGGATGGGAGTACAGGGAAGGGAAGGAGATAGCTAAAGGATTTGTGGTTTTTTTCTTAAAGGTGATAAAAATGTTTTAAAACTGACCATGATAATGGTTGCACAAGTCTGTGAATATTCTAAACAACCATTGAATTGTACACTTTAAATGGGTTAATATATAATTTATAATATGTGAATTATATCTCATTAAAGCTGTTTTTATTTTTATTTTAGTTTTTGAGAGTCACTCTGTTGCCAGGCTGTAGTACAGTGGTGCGATCTCAGCTCCCTGTAACCTCTGCCTCCAGGGTTCAAGCGATTCTCCTGCCTCGCCTCCCGAGTAGTTGGGATTACAGGCACGCACCACCAGGCCTGGCTAACATTTTTGTTTTTTTAGTAGCGACAGGGTTTCATGTTGGCCAGGCTGGTCTCGAACTCCTGACCTCAGGCAATCCAGACACCTCGGCCTCATACAATGCTGGGATTACAGGTGTGAGCCACCGTGCCTAGCCTAAAGTTGTTGTTAAAAAGTCCTTTACGTGGCTTCATGTCTCTGCTTGCTCTGTCCCCTGGGTCATTGCCCTGATGTCTTTGCTACCACCTCAAAGGATTTAAGCATGCCAGAAAAGAAAGTTTAAACTACACTGAAGAAAAGGAAAAAAAAATCAAACAAAAAATCTTGATTCTTAGAAGTAGTAATTCACAAAGAAGGCCAGGTGCGGTGGCTCATGCCTGTATTCCCAGCACTTTGGGGGGCCGAGGAGGGCAGATCACCAGAGGTCAGAAGTTTGAGAACAACCTGGCCAACATGGTGAAACCCTGTTTCTACTAAAAATACAAAAATTAGCCAGGCATGGTGGCACGCGCCTGTAGTCTCAGTTACTCAGGAGGCTAAGGCAGGACAATCACTTGATCCCGGGAGGCGGAGGTTGCAGTGAGCTGAGATCGCGCCACTGCACTCCAGCGTGGGTGACAGAGTGAGACTCCGTCTCAAAAATAATAATAATGATAGTAATAATTGACAAAGGAAAAATTTTAATCTTTCAATATAATTTACCCTGAAAATTACGTAGGTAAATCATGAATATTTACTTTCATAAAGCTTTAATTTTCTCCCTTAATTCCTGCATTGTTTTCTACTACTCAGAAATAATCCCCTAAGCCTATTACCCTACTTAAAAAAGATTAATTGTAATTATATAACTTCTGAAAAGGACCTTTGGGAAATATTGTTTTAATATTTTGGGAAATATTGTTATTTTAAAGTCAATCAGAAGATTTTCTATACTTTCCACCCATTATAAATTTGTTGTAATGTGTAAGGCAATATTAACGTCTTCATTTTTTTTAGCTAACACAATTGACATTGCCATGACAACTTACCAGTGGAAGGTAAATTTTTAAAATTCTCCTACTATTTTATTTGTAACATTTAGCTTTTAATGCTTGGTTCTGCAGTTCGGATGACAATATAATAGGTTTAAAAGGTTTTTATTCATAAAACATGGATTTCTAAAGTGAAGTAAGCCATCTGTCAATTTGATTTGAAAAAAGCAAGAATTCGAGTAATTGCATTAAGCTTGTATTTTTGCCATGAATATATGAATTTTTCACTTTCCTTTGTTTCATTTGAAAAAACTCACACATGAACAAAATGAGCAACAGTCTTTTTCTTTGTAGGTATCAGCGAATGAAATCAAACAATATTTACCACACATATTGGAACAAAGAACATCAAGTAATGTAATCAATAAAAGAGAAAATCTCTTAGAAGAAAAGAAGAATCAATGTAAAATAAAAGGAATTCAAAATAAAGATATCTTGAGAAATAAGAATCATTGTAAGTAGAATATCTTTTCACATGTAAATTTAAAATGACTACATGCAATATAAAATCAAATTTTAGAGCTGCTTTCTGAGAAGTCTTAGGATATAGTCATAAATATTTATACACACAAAAGCATTAAATTCTGCAGGCTTCTACCTTTGTTTTATTTTATTTTATTTTATTTTTTTGAGACAGGGTCTCACTCTGTTATCCAGGCTGGAGTGCAGCTGCATGATCTTGGCTCGCTGCAACCTCCACACCTTGGGCTCAAGAAATACTCCTGTCGGGCCGCGCGAGGTGGCTCACACCTGTAATCCCAGCACTTCCGGAGGCTGGGGCAGGCGGATCATGAGGTCAGGAGATTGAGACCATCCTGGCTACCACAGTGAAACCCCATCTCTACTAAAAATACAAAAATTAGCCTGGCATGGTGGCAGGCGCCTGTAGTCCCAGCTACTTGGGAGGCTGAGGCAGGAGGATGGCGTGAACCTGGGTGGCAGAGCTTGCAGTGAGCCGAGATCTCGCCACTGCACTCCAGCCTGGGTGACAGAGACAGAGACTATGTCAAAAAAAAAAAAAAAAAAAAAAAAGAGAGAGAGAGAGACTCCTGTCTCAGCCCCCTGAGTAGCTGGGACTACAGGCACGTGCCACCATGCCCAACTAATTTTTTAAATTTTTAGTAGAGATGAGGGCTTGCTATGTTGCCCAGGCTGTTACCCAATATTTTAGATTCAGAATTTGAACTGACAACAATAAGGAAGGTTGATCATCAGAAAATGTGTTCTTCTGACACAAGTAAATACAGAAAAGTGATCACTGCTAATAAGAGCAATAGACAGAAATTGAGAACCATGGGTTATGAACCATGGGTTATGGAGGAGAAAGAGAATAGTTTTGGGGCTGGATGAACTCATTGATGTTAGTCTCTTGTTTCTGAGAGTCCGGCTTTGACAAGGATTTTCACGTTTTAAAATCTTAATATTTAAGCGTATTTTTTCCTCACATTTAGCTCCAAAAGACTGGTTCACTGCCCATTTGAAGAATTGGCTCTAGATATGACTTCGAAATGTTGACATGCTTAGCTAACTGAAGTTAGGGATTTGGCAGGAAACAAATGGCACATTTAAATTGAGTCATTTGAGAAGAGTTTAATAAAGAGACTATTTCTAAAGGCGTAGACAGGATATAGGGGAACCACAAAGTTCCCCCTGGGGCGAGTAGCAGGACTGGCATTACCCCCATGGCCCTGAAGTGCCACAGGGCAGTGGTGGCTACCAGAGGTATGTGGAGAAGGCTCTGTGACAGAACTATGGCCTCAAGTCAAGGACAAAGCCAGCCTGCAGAGACCCAGATTGAGGAGGCAAGGAAGAAACAGTCCCACCTCATTTCCTGCTTACCCTTCATACCTCCTGCTAGTGATGCTTTTCAACCAAATCTCTTCAGAAGCAGAAAGGAAAGGGAGTCCATTGATGCGATGTGGTCCTTATGGGTTAGAGTCCCATGGCACAGAACAAGATGGAGTGGGATCTAGAACGGCAATCAAAAGGCCGGGGTCATGGCCTATGCCTGTCATCCCAGCACTTCAGGGAGCTGAGGTGGGAGGATTGCCTAAGCTCAGGAGTTTGAGACCAGCCTGGCCAATATGGTGAAACCTTGTATCTACCAAAAATATAAAAATTAGCTGGGCATGGTGGCATGTGGCTGTAATCCCAGATACTTGGGAGGCTGAGGCAGGAAGATCACTTGAGGCCAGGAGGCGGAGGCTGCAGTGAGCTGAGATTGCGCCACAGCACTCTAGCCTGGGCGACAGAAGGAGACCCTGTCTCAAAAAAAAAAAAAAAAAAAAAAAAAAAAGACCAAAAAAGGCCGGGCACGGTGGCTTACGTCTATAATCCCAGCATTTTGGAAGGCCGAGGTGGGCGGATCACGAGGTCAGGAGATCGATACCATGTTGGCTAACACGGCGAAACCCCGTCTCTACTAAAAATACAAAAAACTAGCCGGGCGAGGTGGCGGGCGCCTGTAGTCCCAGCTACTCGGGAGGCTGAGACGGGAGAATGGCGCGAACCAGGGAGGCGGAGCTTGCAGTGAGCCGAGATCGCGCCACTGCACTCCAGCCTGGGCGACAGAGAGAGACTCCGTTCCCCTAAAAAAAAAAAAAAAGGCAAAGGCAATTAGAAGATATCCAACACACCTGGCTTTCCAGACCGGGGAGATTAGATGGCATGAACTAAAAGGATAAACAGCTTTTAGTGGCACACAGTGGAAGCATAGTTAGTAAAATAAAGTTTCAGACTCTTACAGTGAAAAGGAACGTTACAGGTCCTCACCTAAAAGTACTAAGTCAGTGTAGAAGTCAGGGTTCAACCAGAAAACAAAACAAAACAAAAAACAGGAGGAGATGTCTATACTTAGGAATTTATTGTAAGAGATTGGCGTATGCGATTGTGGGGCTGGCGGGGCAAGTCCCATATGTAAAGAGCAGGCTATCAGGGAGAACAGGCTGGAACTCTTGGGCATGAGCTGAAGCTGCTCTCCACAGGCGGAATTTTTTTCTTCCTCAGAGAAGCCGCAGCTCCATTCTTACGTCTTTGCAACTGATGGATTCAGGCCAACCCAAATTATCTAGAATCATCTCCTTTTGATGGGTTTTAATCATAGCTACAAAACAGCATCACAGCAACAACCAGATTCCTGTTTGAATAACTAAGGATGATAGCCAAGCCAAACTGACACATGAAATTGACCAACACAACCAGGTGTCTCCTAATCCTTATGTGTTTGTCTACATTTTTGAATTTAAGTGTAATATTTTACATTTATGTATATTAAACTTCACTGTGCATAATTTACATTAACAGGCAGTTTATATTTATGTGGATTAAACTTCATTCTGGACCATTATTCCAGCCTATTGATTGCATTAACGAATTCATTAGTTATTCTCTCCTAGCTTTCTGTCATTCAAAATTTTGACAAGCATATCACTTCCAATCTTTTACACATGTTCTTGTTAGAGAAGTTAGCAAGATGGGCCAAATTTAGCACCTAGGGCCCACAATAATACACCATAAATCTTTAGAGTTTTATTGGTGACTGGGTATCTTATTAGTGGGTGGGCAAATGTAATTGTTTGGTCAGGAATATCTAACCAAATACAGATAAGATAAAAATCTGCATGTGATGCGGGTGAAAAAATTGTATTTATCAGAATGTCTTATACGGTGTGCATTGCCTTTGTATGGCAGTGTGCCAAGGGCCTGGTGTCATGTCTTAACAAGCATTCATGGCTGGTAAACACCCCTTCCTGCTCTCCCACCTCCCTGCAACACAGAAGCCTGGTGTCAGCTGATGCCAAGTCTTCAAGGATGGAAAGACATTGCCCTGCAGAACCAGGGAGAGGAATGTTGACATTTTGTTTTTGAAACAGCAGATATGAGGAGCAAGAAAGATGGTGATTGGCTGCACTAAATTGAAAAGTTAGTGAAACTTAAAAGTTGGGGGATTCCAACTGATACTTTTAAGTCAGCAATGTCTAAGATGATCATTAAAAATTGTTTTTGTTCCTGGGATAACTCATCTTCTCTTTCTGTGCTACGAAATCATAGATAAAATTCGTATTCCTCATAAATGTTTTGTAAGAGTAAATATCCTTTTGAGACAACTCAAGGAGATATTAAGTTTCACTGTGGGTCCATGAGACACAGCTTGGGAACAGTACTTATTTAACTAGGAGTTGACAAAGTAGACGAAGCTGTGGAAAAGCTACCTTCCCTGGAGGAGAGTTTGAACTTCATAAACTGCGGAATGAAACAAGAATATGGGTTGCACATGATTATCAGACTGTCTCAGAACCTTATTGAAGTCTATTCTTATTTAGTTCCCATTTAAACATTTTGTGCACAGGATATGTGTGAGATATAGGTATTCTATAAATGCTATTCCACAGACCTACCAGTCCTTCACAAAAGAGAAATGGGATTTAACTTATTCTCAAACATTCTTTCTAATTCTTAGTGATTATTCTTAATGGAATGCTCACAAAACACATATAATAATCTGTTCTAAAAATTAGAGATTAACATCATTATAGTTCCAGAATATAAATAAATTTCTCTACATTTTAAAAATGGAGAAAACTGGCCGGGCGCGGTGGCTCAAGCCTGTAATCCCAGCACTTTGGGAGGCCGAGGCGGGCGGATCACGAGGTCAGGAGATCGAGACCATACTGGCTAACACGGTGAAAACCCGTCTCTACTAAAAAAAATACAAAAAACTAGCCGGGCGAGGTGGCGGGCCCCTGTAGCCCCAGCTACTCGGGAGGCTGAGGCAGGAGAATGGCGTGAACTCGGGAGGCGGAGTTTGCAGTGAGCCGAGATCCGGCCACTGCACTCCAGCCTGGGCGGCAGAGCGAGACTCCGTCTCAAAAAAAAAAAAAAAAAAAAAAAAAAAAAATAGAGAAAACTATTTACCCATTCTTGGAATTTTGCCACTTATCTCTTTACCCAGAATTTCTCACATATAACAAATAGCATTTATACCCCCATAGCTTAAAGGCAAGATCTGTGCCTGGCACTGTATCTGTCGCATAGTTGGAATGAAGAAATATTTGCTGAATTACATTGAGTTGAATTCTTTTTGTAGAGAGCCAGGATGTAAACTAGATCTTCTGACTCCAAATTTAGCATTCTCTGTATGCTATATTAGAATATAGTGCTACATAAAAATAATAAGGCTTAACTTTTTTAGAGTACATTTGGATAGTATTTTATAGATGAACACGATGCTTTCCCATCCATTACCTTTTTTAAAATGGCATGTTCACTTTTCCTCAGGGTATTTTTTTTTTTTTTTTTTTTTGAGACGGAGTCTCACGCTGTTGCCCAGGCTGGAGTGCAGTGGCGCGATCTCGGCTCACTGCAAGCTCCGCCTCCCGGGTTCCCGCCATTCTCCTGCCTCAGCCTCCTGAGTAGCTGGGACTACAGGCGCCCGCCACCGTGCCCGGCTAATTTTTTGTATTTTTAGTAGAGACGGGGTTTCACTGTGGTCTCGATCTCCTGACCTTGTGATCCGCCCGCCTCGGCCTCCCAAAGTGCTGGGATTACAGGCTTGAGCCACCGCGCCCGGCCCTCCTCAGGGTATTTTAACACCATAACTTCAACAACTAATTCTTCCATATGAGTTAGAATGAAGTCTAAAAGAATAATTATTTGTATTAAACTGTTAGCAAGACAAATGAATAACCAATCATGCAGTAGGAACAGTGGAACCTATTCCTGCAGGCCACTGGGACACTACAGGTCATGTCCTTCCTGGCACCCCTTAGAATTAATCATCATTAATTTTGATGATCGTACCCAATAACCACTGTGCTCTAGGTTGAAGGGAGGTATCTTGGAACCTTGTCTTAAGTCAGTCTTGGCATTCCTTTCTGCTGCTTCTGGGGCCTATTACCAGCTAGGCTAAATTTAATATTTGCATTCCATTTTATTGATTATTTTTCGGTATATTTGGAATGGACACTGTGGAGTGCTGCTCTTCAGACACCCTTCAACAAGGAACTAGCTGCCCAATTGCTGGGAGTACAGTCCATAGACAGCCTTTGGCAGTCAGTCTCTGAAGGGACTGTTTTCAGGTACAGAGACTGCATAGCTGAGGTCATGCCTCCTTCCTGGGGCAGCTCACTTCCAATGGCCAATTGATACAGGAGTATGCAGGCAGGATCATCTAACCCTAACCTGAGACAACCCTTTAGCAGGCCATTTTAGCTCCACAGAGCTCCACCTGTGGGGTCAGCCAGGTGTTTCTCTTGCAGCCAAGTGAGCCTGCGTCACAGTTTCCCCCTCTGCCCAGTCCAACTTCTTCTTTAGATGTGGTTCTGAAGGTCACTTCTTAACAAAAACCCTGACTCCTATGGTCTGCTTATCAAGGAACCCAACCTGCTCACCATTTAATACCTTTCCTAGTATTTACTAAAAGTTTTTCTTTAAATCAGCCCACAGTTTTATGTATGTGAATTGATTTTAAAAGAAGACTTCTAAAGATCTCTCATTCTAGCAAAATGGTGGGTTGATCCAAAAGGAAAATCCTCTTGCTACAAATACCTAAAAATGATGCCTAAAGTATGCCATAGCAAGTATGTAGTTGATGTTTTGGGGAGTTGTAGTCAGAGTTGGTAAAGGCTAAGCCTTTTATTTTAAGTCCCAGATTGGGGAAGGAAAAAGGACATTAGGACTTTTGAGAAGGGAATTGGAACGAAGAGCTATGAAGAAAGCTAGGAGTTTCATGAAGATGTTCAGACAGCAAAAGAGAAGATTAGGGAAAACCAACCAACAAACCAATCACCACCCACCATAGTAGGCAAATATCAAGGAAACTTGTTCTCTATTGAAGTTCTCACAGGGAAAAACCTCTCCCTGGTGAAACCTTCACCACAGCCCTGAGCCTCATACAGATTTGGATTTGAATTTATGCCACCTGATTTTTTCAGTGAAAACTTCTAAACCAATACAAAATTTTTCTTCAGTTGATAAAATAATGACTCTGGAAACCTGACAGAAGCAACACAAACTCACTCTGGAGAAACAATCTCACAGTTCCTGCAAATGAAGCCTTACTAGGGAGAAACTCACAAGAAAATTTTAGAAAATACACAAATGAAAAAAATCCACTCAGTGAGTCAGCGTACATGCACACTGACTGCACACACACAATAAGAGGCACAGCACCCCAAGTATTTTTGGGGGGATGGAGATAGAGTCTCACTCTGTCACCCAGGCTGGAGTGCAGTGGTGCAATCTCGGCTCACTGCAGTCTCCGTCTCCCGGGTTCAAGCGATTGTCCTACTTTAGCCTCCTGAGTAGCTGAGATTACCGGTGCGCACCACTATGCCCAGCTAATTTTTATATTTTTAGTAGAGATGGGATCTCACCAGGCTGGCCAGGCTGGTCTCAAACTCCTGACCTCAGGTGATCTGCCCACCTCAGCCTCCCAAAGTGCTGGGATTACAGGTGTGAGCCACCGTGCCCGGCCAGCACCTCAAGACTTGATAGAGTAGGACAACCTGAAAAAGTCTACAGAATAAATGTATTTTAAAATGGTTAAGAAAGCATAAAAACAAGGCATCCTGACAAAGGAATAAGCAGCCATGTAAAATAACACACTAGAGTTAAGAAAAATGAAACGCCTGTAACCCTAACAGTCTGGGAGGCCGATGTGGGAGGATCACTTAAGTCCAAAGATTAGAGAACAGCCTGGGCAATATAGTGAGAGTCTGTCTCTATGAAAAAAGGAAATTAGCCAAGCATAGTGACACACACCAGTAGTCCCAGCTCCTTGGAAGGCTGCGGTGGGAGGATCTCTTCAGCCCAGGAGTTTGAGATTACAGTGGGCTATGATCACACCACTGCACTCTGTCCTAGGCAACAGAGTGAGACCATGTCTCTAAAAAAAAAAAAAAAAAAAAAAAAAAAAAGCATATTCATTCACATTAAAAATCAAAGGATAGCTTAAGAAGATCAGATACAGTAGAAGAGAACATTAACAAATTACCAGAAAAATCAGAAGAAATTGTCTTGAATGAGGTCAAAAAAAAAAAAAAAAGTTAAAGAACAGGTGCTCTTAGACTGAAAGAAAAATACCATACTTGAATACCTGCTGTTTGTAAGAAACATACTTAAAATATGACGCACAAAAACTGAGGTTAACTGGATGGAAATGATATCCCAGGCAACACTAATTAAAAGAATGCTCATATTAACTTCAGACAAAATAGACTTCAAGGTAAAGTCAATAATAGGGAGAAAAAGAGAATCACCATGCAATGTTCAAAGGAACAATCACAAGGAAGTTGTGATAATTCTAAGCATGTATCCATCAACATAACCTCAAAATATAAAAATGAAAAATTGACAGTCTTGCAATAGGAAATGAACAAATCCACAATTGTTGAAGATTTTTTAACATCTCTTAGAAACTGGTAGATTCAGCAAACAAAAAATTACTAAAAATCAAAAAGATTTGAACATATAAAGCTCAATTTAATAATATATGGGATTTAATTCAATAATTAAAGAATATATATTTGTTTGTTTGTTTGTTTATTGAGGAAGAGTCTCACTCTGTCGCCAAGGCTGGAGTGCAGTGGCACAATCTCGGCCCACTGCAAATTCCACCTGCCGGGTTCAAGCAATTCTTGTGCCGAGTAGCCAGGATTACAGGCACGTGCCACTATGCTCAGCTAATTTTTGTATTATTAGTATAACTGGGGTTTCCCCATGTAGCCCAGGCTGGTTCAAGTGATTCACCTACCGTGGCCTCCCAAAGTGCTGGGATTACAGGTGTGAGCTCCTGCACTCAGCCAAGAATATATAATCTTTTCAAGTAAAGAAATGGAACCTGTATAAAAAGACCACAAAACAAGTTTCAACATAAACCAGAGATTCTGCTCGGCTCTCTGATCTCAATGCAATAAAATTACAAGCCATAAGGAGACAATTTTTTAAAATCCTTTTATGTCTGGAAAGTGTGATAAACACTTCTAAACATTGTTTGAATAAGTTAGAACAGAAATATGAAAATATTTATAATTGATAATGAAAATACTCCATAAAAATTGTAGAATGCCACCAAAACAGTAACTAGAGAGAAATGTATTGTTTCAAATTCATATACCATATTTGTGTCAAATTTAAGATGTCAAAAGTTATAAGATACACCATTGTTTTACGGCCACTAAGAAATAAAAGTGCTGCTGATTAAATATGATATCCTGGTGGTGGCCTGTAGCCATTGTCTAACAGACGCGGGGATGTAACAGCCCAGCCCTGTTGCCTGTGGGAAAGGAGTAACCCTGTAGTGCCATCCACCCTACAAAGCTCTAAACCTCTCCTGAACCTCTATACTTGCTTGGTTCCTTCCTATGCCCTGTGCTGCGTTTCTCAGTCTTGGATATGTTTCACTACAAAATCTAAAACCTTAATACATAAATTTAAAAACAAATCAATCAATACTATCTAGAAAAATAAAAGGAAAAACTACATTCCATTATTTTGAATCTCAAGTTATATTTACATCACAAACCACATAAAGGATCATATAGAGCTAAAAAAATTAACAAGTGAGCGAGGTGAATATCTTAGTCTGACTAAAAATCAGGTGCTTTCATCATTAAAATGATACAAAGATAAAAATGGGAAATTCTTTTCCTCTGCAGAAAATCTAGCCTACACAGACACTGCATACTTTTTTTAAAATCTAATTTCAATTGTACTTAATATAAACCAGCTTCAGCTTCAGATTTTCTGAATAATGCATCAGAAGAGTTCTTCACATTTGCCCTTATGTGTGTCAGGAAGATACAATCCTAGATGTGGAGGAAGAATAACGATCCATTACTAAAAATAACACTTCAGCCAAGAAAGAATGATTCAGTAAAGAGTTTAGTCAAAGATGCAATCGACTCAAATATGTTTGAATAAGAGCAAATATATTTACAATAATCAAGTTTACTTGCAATCTCCAGATCATTGTCAAACATAAATAACTCCAGTCATATTGTGAGAAATGGTGAACAAATTGTATTAAAAATAGAAAGAAAATCTCTCTTCAAATATCTACTCAACAAAATTTGAAATAACAGGAATTGTGTTCTTATTTATTATATAATTATGCATTATTGTATATTTGTTACAAGGACTTCATTCATTTTCAAAAACTTTTTAATTTAGCAGAAAGAAATATGGTTCATGAAACAAGTGAAGAATCAAAAGCAAAATCGATTATGTTGGAATAAGAGCTGAAACTTAAAAAGCACTTAGATACTCGACAGGTTTCAGTTCTTGTACTTAATTTTCTCACTGCTTTTGAGAAGAAGGGGCTATCATAATTCCCATTTTACAATGAGGTGATGTAGGCACTGAGAGGTTAAATAATCTTCCCAAGGCTGTATAGTTGGTACCTAGCAAATGACATTCCAAATCTAGACAGTCTGACTCGAGTCTGTGCTCCTACTGCTTCTCAAAGCTACAAACACGCAGAATCATGCAATAGAGAACATAAGTTAATATCAACGGATGAAAAATTTGAAAAATGGGTCCATAAATACATTTTTTTGCTTTAAAATAAATTTATTGCAAGTCGTTACAAGTATTTTAAGCAATGGGTTGTTTATTGAAAATAATACTTTATTTACCTGACATTATTGAAAGTGTTTCCTGTAAATCATTTTTCCCATTAGGTGAGTCATATCCATTTTTATTTTGACTGTTTCTGCGCTTGGCCCTGAACACTCTTAGAGTAAAGAAAATTTGATCAATCAATATCATAGTTTTTTAGTATTTTAATAAACAGAGGCCGAGTGTGGTGGCTCATGCCTGTAATACCAGCATTTTGGGAAGCTGAGGTGGGTGGATTACTTGAGGTCAGGAGCTCAAGACCAGCCTGGCCAACATGGTTAAACTGCATCTCTACCAAAAAGACAAAAATTAGGTGGGCATGGTGGCATGAGCCTGTAGTCCCAGCTACTCAGAGGCTGAGGCATGAGAATCACTTGAACCCAGGAAGGGGAGGTTGCAGTGAGCCAAGATTTCACCACTGCACTCCAGCCGGGACAACAGAGTGAAGAAAAAGAATAATTGAATTGCAATGCATTTGGAAAGCCAAAAAAGAATTACAAATAAAAGTAAAAGCCATAGGTAGAAATTTGTAGTGGTAAATCATTTCTCATATGTATATGTATACAGAGCCAAGCTTTCAAAATTTATTTTCACTCTCTAAAAGCATTTTCATAGGAGCTGTTATTATTCCACACACAGATTATTAGGTTTTCTCCATTATTTTTCCCCCTTTAATTAGAAGTATAGATAATAGATAACTCAGAGCAGAAATTAGATCCTGAAAGTGCCTGGTATTACTAAATTGGTTGGATAACGTGAAGTATTCAAAATAATTTTAAATAGGTTTTTCAGTTAAGAATTTTTTTTAGTTTTTAAATTTTTAATTTTTTAAATTTAATTTAAAAAGGAAAGTGAGCAACTCTGATTGCTTGTCAGAAAGATAAAAAACAAGAGAGCTGCTTGTTCTTTGTTGTCTTGTTAATGAGGCATCAAATCCCAAATGCCTTTCCTTCGAAATGGCTTCGTAACGAGTTGATGGGTGCAGCACACCAACATGGCACAAGTATACATATGTAACAAACCTGCACGTTATGCACATGTACCCTAGAACTTGAAGTATAATAATAATAATAAATTAAAAACAAAAAACAAAAAACAAAATATTTGTTTTTGTTTGTGAGAAGTCTTTAATAATAAGTTGACCAGTAATTGGTCAGTATATTTTTTTCTATGAAAAATCTAATGTTATTCTGCCTCACAAACCATAAAAAAAAAAAAAAGAAAAAAGAAAGAAATGGCTTCAAGTGTGGTTCTTCTAATCAAAGATTTCAGTAAGTGTTGTAATGGACTTCAAGAGGCACTGTGATGTTGTAAAAGGCTGCATGTGTGTGAGTGTGTGTATGTACGTGAGTGTGTGTGTGAGAGGGAGAAATTGTGTGTGTGCACATGCACGCATTGCTGGAAGGATCTTTATATCTTTAAGTCTGACTCTTCCCACAGCCAGCTTTCCCCAACTATAAACTGATGATGATTTTTTTAAAATTGCAAAGTGTTACATAAACATTTGGAAAATATCACTGTAGCAGGTAAAATTTAATTTCTTCATTTTCCTTGAATTCTACAAAACTGATTCTGAGCCCTCATCCTACGAGGCAAGTTATTATGAGTATTCTCTCTCTGTGCCTTCCCCCAGGTCTTAGAAAGGGTCCTGGGAGGTGGAAAAGCCTTAGGTAGAAAAAGCTTTTTTTTTTTGAGACGGAGTCTCACTCTGTCACACAGGCTGGAGTGCAGTGGCGTGATCTCAGCTCACTTGTAACCTCTGCCTCCTGAGTTCAACGGATTCTCCCATCTCAGCCTCCCAGGTAACTGGGACTACATGTGCATGTCACTCCTCAGCTAATTTTTATATTTTTTAGTAGAGACAGGGTTTCACTATGTTGGCCAGGCTAGTCTCAAACTCCTGACCTCAAGTGATCCACCTGCCTTGGCCTTCCAAAGTGTTGGGATTACAGGAGTGAGCCACCTCACCTGGCCAATAAAAATTTTTTTTTTTTTTTTTTTTTTTGAGACAGAGTCTCGCTCTGTTGCCTAGGCTGGAGTGCAGTGGCGCGACCTCAGCTCACTGCAACCTCCGCGTCCCAGGTTCAAGCAATTCTCTGCCTCAGCCTCCTGAGTAGCTGGGATTACAGGTGTGTGCCACCACGCCTGGCTAATTTTTGTATTTTTAGTAGAGATGGGGTTTCACCATCCTGGCCAGGCTGGTCTGGCTAGTCTTGAACTCCTGACCTTATGATCCACCTGCCGCGGCCTCCCAAAGTGTTGGGATTACAGG
Organism: Macaca fascicularis; assembly: GCF_037993035.2. Taxonomy (NCBI): domain Eukaryota; kingdom Metazoa; phylum Chordata; class Mammalia; order Primates; family Cercopithecidae; genus Macaca; species Macaca fascicularis. The sequence goes on along the minus strand of NC_088384.1, from coordinate 59,218,639 downwards.
TGTGAGCCACCGCACCCAGTCAACAAAATTTTTAAAGCAATTCACACTGGTTATCTTGGAGATGCCTGTTGCCCACGTCCTCATGTTTTTTTGGAATCCTGTGGCTCTGAGTTTTGCTGTGCTATGCTCAGACAAGAGAATCTTTGCCAGCCAGGGCCAAGAGCTGGGAGTCTTTGCCAGGCAGGGCTAAGATCCTGCCCTTCTGATATACCAGGCATCTCCTGCCTTCTGCTTGGAGAACCTTGTATCCCTTCCCTAGACCGAAAGCATCCCTTCTCCCATCAGGAGCATCTCTCTATCTACTTCACCTTCCAGATCCTTTCACAAAAACCAGCAGGGAATACGTTTTTAGGCAGCTTCTGCCTTCTGACCTACCACCGCTCCTCAGCTAAGGAATAATATTAACAGATCTTCTTGAATACAGAGGTTAAAAAAATAAGTAGAACAAAACTCAAACTAATATGCCAACAAATTATATTAGCACATTATTTTTAAAATATAGAACATAGAAGTAATATTATTTTTATTTTTTCTTGTTTATTCATGTACAGTACAAAAGCAAGCAGAGAAAAATTTTACAGATGAAGGAGACCAGCTCTTTAAGATGGGCATCAAGGTTCTCCAGCAGTCTAAAAGCCAAAAACAAAAAGAAGAGTAAGTCTTTATACAGAGACCTCAGCCAAGTTAAATTTCAAGGTTATGAAAAAAGAAAAATCCCAAATGTAGTTTATCATTAAAAGCTCATTGGGATAATGAGTAAGCATATTTACCCATAAGCTATTGTTTTTAAAAGGATCAAATTGAATTGAAAGAATTCCACAAATTATCACTGTAAACAAACGGGAGAAATGCATGTGAGATTGCAGTCCCCATATTAAGTGAAATTCAGAATGAAGACACTGACCTGAGCATTCATGCGGAAATATGTTTTGGCTTTAATTTATTAGATAATTCAAATGAAATAAAATGTGTTATTTGAATTAGAGCAAGTTGTTGTATTAAAATGCTTTATTCTGCCTGGGTGTTTGTACAGTATCTTATGATTTTCAAAGCACTTTCATGTATGTGATTCCGTGTTATCTCCAGAACAGTAAGAAGAGCTTCATTTTTCCCCTTTAAAGAGTTGGAAACAAAGATTCAAACATGTTAAAGGGAGTTGAGCACAGACAGCTGAGAGGTGACCAAGCTGTGACCACATGGTCTTGTTCCCTATTCATTGTTTCTCTTATCACTTTTCTACCTTGTCTAAAGGGGAGGCAACAATATCTTCTCCCTTCACCCCACACTTCCAGTGGAGGGGCACAACTTGTGGTCACCCTTCAAAGCCTTGGGATCAAATCCTAGCTCTCTCATTTACTGGCTGTGTGCACTTGGATAAGTTACTCAACCTCTCTGTGACCTGGATAATACAATCGAGCTCTTACAATAGTGCCTGGCACTTAGTAACCAGGAAATACAGGTGTGTTAGTTTTATCTTGAGTCCCCTAACTGGTAAGTTGAAGGTATGGGGGCAAAGAAAGCAAGGGTATTTTAAACCAATAATACAAAGTGTGGGCCCTGGCCAAGCGCGGTGGCTCACACCTGTAATCCCAGCTCTGTGGGAGGCCGAGGCTGGCAGATAGCTTGAGGTCAGGAGTTTGAGACCAGCCTGGCCAATATGGTGAAACCCTGTCTCTACAAAAATTAGCCAGACGTGGTGGTGCACACCTGTAATCCCAACTACTCGGGAGGTTGAGGGAGGAGAACTGCTTGAACCCACGAGGCAGAGGTTGCAGTGAGCCAAGACCATGTTATAACACTGTAGCCCCTGGGTGACAAAGCCAGATTGCATCTCAAAAAAAAAAAAAAAAAAAAAAGGAAAGAAAAGAAAAGAAAAGAAAGTATGGGCCCTGAACTCCCATATAGAGTTCTTGGGACTCTATGAACTCCCAAGAGATATAAGGAGATATCTCTTGTATTCACACAGAATAGGCACACCAGTCACAGGCAAGCATCCCAGAGCTGTGGTAGCTAGCCCCAGACAGGGCAGCAACAAAGTCCATGAGTTCTTAAAACCCAAACCTTTGAGAAGTATAAAAATACAGAGGCTAAGGAGCACTCAGCTATGATCCTGGTAATGACAACATCAACAACTTTCATTATCAAGCACCTGCTTTGTGCTAATTACTGTTTTAGGTACTTTACATGTGTAAATTATTCTTTGCTCACAGTGATACTGTGAGACATGGATAATTATCCCCAAATTACAGAGAAGGAAATGGAGAGTCAAAAAGATGATGTAATTCGTCCCAAGAGACAAGGAAGAAGTGAGGGAGTGGTTCAGTCAACCCCAGCAAAACCTGGGCCTCACACTGAATGTCCCTGGGGGCTGTTATAATGAGGACGGGGTAAAATCAGATCCCAAAAATACAATCCAGCCTAATAGGAGCTCATCTCACTAACATGCCCACTGGCTAAATAAGTAAGAACAGAGCATTCTCCAGCCAGCCTAGCTAGAAGAAACAGACGTGGAGCGCCAGGCAGAGGCTGGTCCCTGAGATTTCAGATGACCCCTGACTATAGCATGGGAGCCCACACAAATAAGGGGCCCACTAGGTGTGTTACATCAAGTCCAAGGAAACCCTGGATTTGGCCCAATGAGACAAAATCACTCTGAGAAGGTCCCAGGTAACCATCCACTTAACCTTGAAAGGGATCTTCCTCTTTGGCCTAAAGAACAGGGAGAAAACCCAATCCTAATAGCAGACCATCCATCAGTGTGGGAACCTTCATGCCTACCTGGGTGTCATTCAGTTTCACGCTATTCTTACCAAGACTGTCCTGCCCACATCCTTGCCCCAGAACTCAGTCTCCTGACCGCCCCCCGCCACCTTTTTTTGAGATGGAGTCTCACTCTGCTGCCCAAGCTGGAGTGCAGTGGCACAATCTCATCTCACTGCAGCCTCCACCTCCCTGGTTCAAGGGATTCTCCTGCCTCAGCCTCCCAAGTAGCTGAGATTACAGGGGCCCACCACCACGTGCAGCTAATTTTTGTATTTTTAGTAGAGACAGGCATGAGCCACCGCGCCCAGCCTCCTGACCCTTTTGAGTTGGTAGCAATGGAGAACTGAAATCCAATGGGCTCATAGAAAGAGATCTCAGGAGTTTGTGGGCAAGCTGGGTGAAGTTCTTGTGTTATCAGGATGGCCTGCTGTCTCCTTAAGCAAGTTACACCTGTGCAGCCATGCCTAAGCATAGGGCAGGTGGAGAAAAAAATGACTACACACCCTCCTGACCAAAGGAGAAGAATTTCATTCCCGCTCATTCCTCTGTTCTATCCCCTCTTTGCTTTGCTACTTCCTGGGTTGGCAGGACAGATGTAAGATAGGTTAAGACTATCCTTTTGGCTCCTCCACACCCACATCCTGGACCAATTCATTCGTTCATTCACTCATTCATTCAGCCTCTTCTTTTGTATGACTAGGAAAAAATCACTGAACAAGTTAGTGCTGTTAAAAGTACAGATACTAAGCAAGCATATGTCAGAGAGAACAAATTTGTCTGAGTGAGTTAGGATGCCTCACTGACAGCTAGAGTGGTGGCCCGTCATTAAGAATCAATTCCCATCAGCAAAGAAGTTTTGAAGATAAGCCATTGTTTTATACCAAGTTTCTGATGTGCCCTGCAGAAGCATTGAGCACTTCCTCCCCCATCACCCACCTAAGCATCCAATGCCAGACCCTGTAGAGATGATCCAGATAACTAACTAAATTGTCTTTTGGGATCTGCCCTGGCTGCCCAGCTTCTCCCACCTTTTTCCTCTTGGGGATTGCAGCCCATATCTTAATCTTACCTATCAGCAACTTTCTCCAGCCCTGGATCCTGCTTCTAGTATCCCTTATAGCGCCTTGGGTTTTTCTCCTAGGGAACCCATATGCCTACACTGCCCTTGGAATGCAAGATACCTAGAAGGATTTGTTTTGCAGCCTGTTGCTGCCCTCCGGGTCCAGAGACTGAGTATAAAATGCTGGAGATACTAGGTGTACTACTGGAGGCCCCTGCAGCCTATCTCAGGTTTCTGTGCCCCAGTCCATGCTGGTGCTCCTCCTGTCACAGTAGGCTATAGAGTTGCAGCAGGAAGCCACGTGACAGAAAGGCACAAGGGAGACTGTATCCTGATGCCAGGCTCTCTTCCTGTTGCCTCTCCCTGGGTGCCAGACATTTGCCTTTAGTGACCTTGAGACCGTCTACCTTGTTTGCCTTCCCACCTCCAGAATTTCAGCTTGCTTTGACCTGGGTTAATTTCTTTCTTGATCTCCTGAACTCCAGTTTTCTACCTCTTTTTGTTCCACTGGAGTACTCACCCTGTGTTTTGACATCCAGGACTCTAATGCCTACCTGGATGTTTCTCTGTCTGAGGTCCTTCTTGCCTGGACTACTCTGCTCCAGCTTCTGCCCAAGAGCAGCTTATTTTAGCCTCAGCATGGATAGGCTGTACAGAAAGGTGAGTCTCCTGATTCTCCTGAGTCAGAAGCAATGGTAGATTTTTGTGGGGTTTTTTCCCTGTATTTGAGCCAAGGTCACAGGTAGAAGTTAATGCTTTCTGGTCTTTCTACCTTCAAAAAGGAAGTTATAAAAGTGAAAATAAATGCCTAAAATACTCTCTGTCTCTGACACGATTTGACCTTGCAAGACTCTCCATCACTTCGTATACCAATGAGGTCCAGGTGACTTCTGACTGGGACTCGAAGAGTGCAGTGTAAGGTAATCCTGTGGCAGCTATCATTTTAATCACTAAATGTTCACACCACTTACCACCTAATTATAGGAGAACAATTACCATGCTATAAAACTTTAGAATCAGTGCAACAGTCCCAATAATAATAGCTAAATGTACTGAGTGCTTACTCTATGCCAGTCACAATGCCAAGCACTTCCCACGATTGTCTTGTTTAATCTTCACAGCAACCCTATGAAGCGGGTGCTATAATACTATCCCCATTTCATAGATTAGAGGGTCACAGAGAAGTTATATAACTTGGCTGAAGTTCTCCAACTAGTAAGTGGTGGGACCAGGATTTGAACCAGGCAGTCAGAATCTAGAGCCCGAGCCATTAAGGTTTTGTTTCACTATTGTATTTCCAAAGAGTCTGACTTTGCTGTGTTGAAGAATATATTCTGTTTAGCAAATTATTTTAAGATATGAAGGGATCATCATACTCCTGATAGCAACTTCCTAGAGGTTACATTCCAATTTTGATTATTCTTATTTTTTTCAGAATTTATTTTATAAAACAAATATTCATAAATAATGGTGGTGGCCATGGGAGAGTTCCCTATTTTAGGATAAATTCCTCAATTTTTCACTTTACTCAGTGTATAAGCTTACTCAGTGTATAAGATGGTGTACCTTACATATTTCTGTATCAGTGCATAAGATGGTGTATCTTATATATTTCTCCTTTTTAGTCGTTTTATTGTTTGTGAGATATATTTGAAATTATAACCTTAGGACTGCTTTAGGAATGAAAAAAATCTACTGATCTAGAGATGTAATGAACTTCACTAAACTGTATGACAACTGGTCCCTGCTTGTCAGAGAGAAGTAGTATGAATAGTATTGAAGAGGGAGAAGAAAATTTCATTTTTGAAAATCAAACTTGACTTCATATTCTTGAAACACAGCCTACCTACTTTTTGCCAAAGCAGCTGACATGGGAAACTTGAAAGCTATGGAGAAAATGGCTGACGCTTTGCTATTTGGAAATTTTGGCATGCAAAATATAACAGCAGCTATCCAATTATATGAGTCCTTGGCTAAAGAAGGATCATGTAAAGCCCAAAATGTGAGTTTTGAAGGAAAATGAAACCTTAAATAGCTCTATCCTGAAATAACTATAGACAGCATGTGAAAGGAATTGAGCAATAGTATTCCAGCTTTGTTGCATGAATCCAGTCTAGGGAGGTTACTGTAATGCACTGAAACAGTGGTGTCAGGGCAGGAGTGCAGCAGAAGCTGCCCTGGGCAAATTGTTCTAGCTCCATGCATGACTTTTGGGAATGGAACAGAACTGCTTTCTAATCCACCTTTCTATTGTCCATGACCATGCACGTGTTTTCAGATAATTTGGGACTTCCGAACCCCCAACAGCTAAATTTTATATAAAATGTATTCACCTATATGTAGAAATATGAAACTATATATATTATCTTAGGGTGATATGTTTGCATGATTTTTACATTTCAAATATTTTATAAGCTAAATGTAATTCCTTTTCTATTTTAATAAATGCATTCCATTTTATTCCAAGAATAACATCACCATTTCATAGAAAATCTGGAAAACAGGAGAAAAAAAGCTTTTTCCAAGCCAACCATCTTGATTCAACTACTGTTAGGACTGCTTTGTACTTCTGCTTGGCTTCTTTCTTTGTGCGTTTCTCTTTTTACATCATCCTAATCACGGGGCAATTGCATATATCATTTTGCTTCTGGCTACTTTCACTTAATGCTATAGCAAAAGCATATTTTCATGTTGCTGTAGTCTTTACTATGAAAACCTTTTTTTCTGATTATGGAAAAAAATCTGAGAATTCAGAAAGTATGAAAAAGAAAGTAATCTAAAAGCTTTCCCCCCAGAGATCACATTTGTTACTATCCAGTGAAGTTCAGAAGCTAGACTTGGAGTCAGACAGACCTAAGTCTGAATCTACTCTTTCATTTGTTTATTGAATAAGCTACTTTACAAAACCCTTTCACCTTCTTCTGCACGAAAATTTGACCTTTGTTTCACTCTCTAGTTCTGTTTTCCTGGTGATCTGATAGGAATAAAATGCCAACTATATTTTTAGTTAACCTTGCTTCTGGTAGAAATGACCTCTGATTGGCAAACTGCCTTTGAATTGGGAGAAAAGATCATGAACTATAAATACCAGATGAAGGTAGTACTTCTTATGGACACTGTGCCTATGGAGTTGTCACATTGAGAATGAGGCTTTTAAGTCAGGGTGGCTCCTGCATCCACCCAGTGTGGGTCTCATCTCCTTGCATCTGAGCCATCTTCTGAAGGACCAAAGATGGTGGTTCCTGGAAGAATGTATGAATTCTGCTGTAAGAACTCCCACAGAAAAAATTGGGCCAGGTGCAGTAGCTCATGCCTGTAATCTCAGCATTTTGGGAGGCCGAAGTGGGTGGATCACTTGAGGCCAGGAGTTCGAGACCAACTTGGGCAACATGGTGAAACCCCATCTCTACTAAAAATACAAAAATTAGCTGGGCATCATGGCACATGCCTGTAATTGCAGCTGCTTGAGAGGCTGAGGAGGAGAATTGCTTGAACCTGGGAGGTGGAGGTTGTAGTGAGCTGAGATTGCACCACTGCCCTCCAGCCTGGGCAACACAGCAAGACTCCATCTCAAAACAAAACAAACAAAAAAAAGAATTCCCACAGAAAAAAAAGTACAGATGCTGCCCTGTTGGCATACTGTGGTTACTATGCCATACCTGTCTTCATACACTGGTGGCGACATAGCCCATGGGTGTCCTGTGAGTCTGTATGTTTAGTTGAACCAGAAGTTGGACTGGAAGACCCCTGGTGGATGGGGCAACCTCACTAATTTTCATCTGTAAAGTTAAGATAATGATGAAACATTGGGTACTGCATCCTTCTGGTTCACTGCTATATCTCTACCATTTAACACAATGCCTGGGACAAGAATTATAAGTTGAACGAGGAATTAATTAATTAATTTTAAGTGAATTTATGGAGTTATTGTGAGGATTAAAATAATGTGGGAAGACAGTTTCATACCTGGAGCACTGTAATCTTTCATTATAGAGAAAGGAAATGTGGGGAGTGGGGATTAGGGAGATATTGGTTAAAGGATACAAGATTTAAGCAAGGAGGAGGATATAAATAATATTATTACTCCAATATTATTCTTCTGGAATATTTTCCAAAACTCCATAGAATTTTCTTTTTTTACAAAAACGAGCTAATACTTTAGTTGCTCCTTCCTAACTTGCTCTTTAATCACTTAACAATGTATCATAGATGTCTTTCCATGTTAATATATACAGACCGACATCATCATTTTACATTATTTAAATCATCATCATTTAAATTAAGTTGCCGAATACTGCTTTTACATCAGGGACTCTTTCTTGAAATTACATGTGAAATAATGCAATAAACAGATTTGTAAATGTTATAATAAAATATGAGAGCTATTAAACCTTCATTCCCTGTATTTGCTTAATCAAAAATATAAAGTTCCAAGACAGACCAAATGTTAACACAGATAACAGTTTCTTCCACTAAAAATGGTATCACTAAAGACCAAATGTTACCCTCACTCCCACCACTAAAAATTGCAACACCTAATTTCTTTCCAAACTATGTCAACATGAATTTATTTTCTTAGTGTGTGTATACATTAGTTAATAAGTCAACAGTTGTTTCTTGGATAGCTACTATGTGTCAAACATAATGTAGTTAATGGGGAGAAAAAGATTACTAGGTCAGAGTCCTCCTAGGTCAACCTGAAATACAAATAATAGCAGCACAATTTAGGTGGACTACAGTTAAGGTACGTATAAAGTGCTTTAGTCACAGAAGAGGGTCTGGCTAGTTCTGCCTAGGGCAGGTAAAGAGTGTTTCAAGGAAGAAGTGACATTTACACTCAGTCTAGAATATTGGATAAAGGAAATATCAAAGATTTCACTTGTTTGTATATAAATAAAGCATTTGATACAAGGTCAAAATATTAATTACTCCCAGAAAAGAAGTTCCAAACTTACATGAATGGTTCCTAAAACACATGGATTTTAGAGTCGAAGTCGGAGTTTTACTCTAGGTAATGTGGTTATTGCATCTAATTTGTGTTACTTTAGCTAATGTAGTTACATCTAGTCAGTTACATCTAGCTAGTGTTACTCTAAGTAGTGTGGTTATCACATGGCCACAAATATCCTCAAATCCCAGTTAAGTGACCATCAGTTGCTTGCCATTTTTTGTTTCTTTTTTTGCCTTTGGTTTTAAGGAGAATCATGTGGAAGAATGTAATTGGCTGAGTGCCAATCCAGTGCCAGGAGGAACAACTCTAAATGTCTAACCACAGGTCATGAATTATTACAGTCATCTTTGCAGAGAAAAACAGGCACTGTTGAGACAGTACTCTAAGAAATGTACAGTTACAGACTTCAGGGTGGCATAGCGTGGTGGCAGAGAAGAGGTTCCCAAGTCAGAAGTTTTGACCATATGTGAGTCCATATATTCTACCACATAATAGCTCTTCCATCTTTTGTTTATTCTTTTAGTATCTCTGAAGAAGTTACTTCTCTAAACCTTGGGTTTCCCAGACCTGTATCTATTATCTTAGGGTAAAAAGAGATTGATAATAATACCCACACTACTTCACAATGTTGCCATAAGAACCAAAAAATACCTTCAAGAGTCCTTAGCAAATGTTAAAGAACATTAATGACTATTGTTGTGTAACAATTTTAGTCTCAACAGCATTGTCTTTGGGGTCAGTTAGTTCTGGCTTTACATCTCAGCTCCAGCTGACCCCTAATGACTTGTCCTCTCTGGGGCTCAATTTCCTCTTCTGTAAAATGGGGATATTTACTTAGATATGTGTGTTTTGGTCTCAAGGAGAACCAGAAGACAGAAAATGAGTGAGGACAAACTTATGGCCCAAAAGGCTGACATTGACCTGGTATGCAAAATTCAGTTGAACAAGTTTGTTGTTGTTGTTGTTGTTGTTGTTATTGTTTGTTTTGGTTTGGTTTGGTTATTTGAGATGGAGTCTCATTCGTTGCCCAGGCTGGAGTGCAGTGGAGTGATCTTGGCTCACTGCAACCTCCACCTCCCAGGTTCAAGAGATTCTCCTGCTTTCAGCCTCCTGAGAAACTGAAACAGGCTGTGCCACCACACCTGGCTAATTTTTGTATTTTTAGTAGAGAAGGGGTTTCACCATGTTGGCCAGGCTGGTCTCAAGCTCCTGACCTCAGGTGATCCACCCTCCTTGGCCTCCCAAAGTGCTGAGCCACCACACCCACCCTCTGTTTATTAAAACACTAAAACGTTATGATATTGATTGATTTACAAGTATCTGCCCAACCCTCTCTTATGCCCTCCCTAACATCCACCCTTATTCCTCACTAGAATTCCCCTGCCCCAAAAATTCCCATGATCTAGCAAGCATAGGTGTTAACATCTGGATAAGCAGGGAGCCTCCAGGATCCTGCCCCCAGCACTATAGCTGGATTAAATTCCAGTGCTTTGATGGATTCAGTTCTATATTTTGACTATCATCCCTGTCACCACTATAGCAAAATCTGTTTCCAGCAGCAAGTCGCCTTGCAGTTGGTGTATTTCCTTGTGCAAAGAACAACTTGTTAAAGAGCTTCTGTGCCACAAACAATAGTTTGATGGCTGGTTGCTAGAACCAGACTGGCCACAGGCCATCCTGCCCACAGCTCTCTAATAAGGCTGGCCCAGTGACCACCTTTCTTCTTGGGTTGTTTGTGCCAGCCTGGTACAGAAATCCTGCCCGCACTGCTGGAAGTGTTGGGAACTGTGAGGACAACATAGCAACAGAAATGTGGGTAAAGAAACTGGAGAAAGAGGGAGAGAGAATGAGAGAGAGACAGCGAGATTGAGAGAAGAGAGAATGAAGACATCTACTATCTCTGAGGGGAAAGGGAAGAACAATCAGAAATACTGAAATATAACAGATGAGAGGAGCCTGGAGTGCCAGAGGTCTGGTAGGGACCCTATTTAACAATAACAAGAACAAAAACATAGGAATTCCTATTAAAGTGGCATTAAGGAGACAGAAGGGAAGAAATGCAACTTCTGGCTATGTACAAAGGAAAGCTGGAGGGAGGAAAGGAGGCAGAATTACTTTTTTTCATGCACCTTCAGTGGTTTACCTTGCAAAAATTCAAATAAACTGAAGGAAACCCAGATAAGGGCAACAAAAGCAATTAAGGTTATAAACAGAGTCCATTAAATTGATTTTCAGAGATTCTGTACCTTTCAAATAATGAGAACTATTAATTAACGGAATAGTCTTCATGAAAATGGTGGAAATAGAGGAAATTTCAAACAACATACCCTAGAAGATGTCCTATAAAATATTATACTTTACCAAGCTGGAGGTAGATTAGTTATATATTTTTCTATTTCTCATTTCTCATCCAGGAAGCAGAAATTAGAATTACAATGACTCACTCTCTCCTTAATATTGATGAACTGTCCTTGATAGGAAATTTGTTAATTTGCCAGACAAGAAGGTTGGATGAAATCTCATTTGCTTTAAGAGTCAAAAATGGCCAGACACGGTGGCTCACGCCTGTATTCCCAACATTTTGGGAGGCTGAAGCAGGGGGATTGCTTGAGCCCAGGATTTTAAGACCAGCCTGGGCAACATGATGAGAACCCTGTCTCTACAAAATTACAAAAATTGAAATTAGCTGAGCATGATGGTGTACGCCTGTGGTCCCAGCTACTCGGGAGGCCAAGGCAGAAGGACTACTTGAGCCCAGCAGGTCAAGGCTGCTGTGAGCTGTGTTCATACCACGACACTCCAGCCTGGGCAACAGAGCAAAACCCTTTCTCAAAGAAAAAAACAAAAAACAAAAAACCAAGAAATGGATCAGCCAGGCATGGTGACTCATGCCTGCAATCCTAACACTTTGGGAGGCTGAGGCAGGAAATCACTTGAGCCCAGGAGTTCAAGACTACCCTGGGCAACATAGTAAGGCCCTATCTCTACCCCCCCCCCCAAAAAAAAAAAAGTATTAGCCAGGAGTGCTGGCACGTGCCGGGATGTGCCTGTAGTCCCAGCTACTTGGGAGGCTGAGGTGGGAGGATCACTTCAGCCAAGGAGGTCGAGGCTGCAGTGAGCCGTGATCATGTCACTACACTCCAGCCTGGGCAACAGAACCAGATCCTGTCCCTCAAATAAAAAGAGAAAGAAAGAGAGAAAGAGAAAGGAAGGAAGGAAGGAAGGAAGGAAGGAAGGAAGGAAGGAAGGAAGGAAGGAAGGAAGGAAGGAAGGAAGGAAGGAAGGAAGGGGAAATTACTCATTTGCATTGTATTGCCCTTAAAACTTAATTTAATAGTGGTGATCTCTAAGTGTGGTACTATATGTGGCGATTATGTTCTAGGTTTATTTGTTTTTGAGACAAGATCTTGCTCCATTGACCAGGCTAGAGTGCAGGGACACAATCATGGCTCACTGTACCCTCAACCTCTTGGGCTCAAACAATCCTCCCACTTCAGCCCCCAAGTAGCTAGGACTGCAAGCACAGGCCACCATACCAGGCTAATAGTTTGTTAATTTTGTTTTAAAGACAAGATCTCACTATGTTGCCCTGGCTGGTCTCAAACTCCTGGCCTCAAGTGATCCTCCAAACTCAGCTTTCCAAAGCACTGGGATCACAGGCATGAGCCACCTATTTTCTTTCTAAAAATATTTCTCTGATTTTTTTTCCTCTAAATATTTTATTCATGGGTATGTATTACCTTTGATATCAGAAAAAAAAATATTTAACTTAGATGTATACACTTCCTTGGTTACATAGTTTAAAATAGTTTTGCTGTGGATTATAAAAAAAATTCATTCTATCATGTAAAAATAAACATCACTGACATATAAAAGAGAAAGATATGTTTGCCTATTTTATCATGCTTTATGATTCTATAATAATTCTATTTTAATGGCAAAGATTCCACATTTTCTTTGTTTATTCCAAATTTAAATTATAGAGCCGGGTGTGGTGGCTCATGCCTGTAATCCCAGCTTTTCAGGAGGCCGAGGTGGGTGGATCACTTGAGGTCAGGAGTTTGAGATCAGCCTGGCCAACATGGTGAACCTGCGTCTCTACTAAAAATACAAAAATTAGCTGGGTGTGGTGGTGCATGCTTGTAATCCCAGCTACTTGGGAGGCCGAGGCAGGAGAATCGCTTGAACCCAGGAGGTGGAGGTTGCAGTGAGCCGAGATTGCACCATTGCATTCCAGCCTAGGCGACAAGAGTGAAACTCTGTCTCCAAAAAAAAAAAAAAAAGGAAAGGAAAAATAAACAAGTCTTACAAACAATTTGCAGAACTTGACCTTTACAAACCACTGATAGTGTCATTGGTATCATCACTATTATGTCGCTTTCTCTTTCAATTCACAACATTTTTCTTTTCTGGATTAAGATTTAATCATTCTGTAATCCATATCATTTTATCTCACCTTTATCTCAGAAAAGGACCAATACTAAAATTGGACTAAAGTTGGTAAGTGACAATGCCCAAGTATTAAGGTATAGGACAGGCCGGACGCGGTGGCTTACGCCTGTAATCCCAGCACTTTGGGAGGCCGAGGCTGGCGGATCACGAGGTCAGCAGATTGAGACCATTCTGGCTAACACAGTGAAACCCCGTCTCTACTAAAAATACAAAAAATTAGCCGGGTGCAGTGGTGGGCGGCTATAGTCCCAGCTACTCGGGAGGCTGAGGCAGGAGAATGGCGTGAACCTGGGAGGCGGAGATTGCAGTGAGCCGAGATTGCGCCACTGTACTCCAGCCTGGGTGACAGAGCGAGACTCCGTCTCAAAAAAAAAAAAAAAAAAAGTATAGGACCGTGCTTACTATAATCAGCATATTTACTACATGATAACCCATAAGATCATAAGACTTCCTCTAGTGTCCTGGCATACTTCAAGTAGTATTTAAAAAATTAAATTAAAGCTCAGCCCTCCAGAGAATTAATTCAAAATCACGCATTGTTAGTTTTCTGCTAAAGAGAGTGGAAGTGTAACCCTGGGTTGATGATTTGAGGCTGGTAAAAGCATGGTTTGATTCTTTACATTTAAGAGTGAGCTTTATACTGAGGAATACGCCCCTCCCCAGTCACAGAATGGAACTATAACTCTCATACAACACACTTCACAACTTCCTGAGCTCACAGATTTCTCCAGGAGGATCAGGCCAAATAGTTTGCTAGGCACCACACAAAAGGATCCACTGTTGGTGAAAGTATCTTAAAATATAACCCCAACTCAATAGAACAGTATATTTATTTTCTTATTAAAAAAAGGTCAGTATATTTGTTTACATCAATGTTTCTGCATAACTAAATTAGATTCTAAATTGAGCAGAATCAAAAATTGCCAAGAGTTGCAAGAAAAATAAAAATCTAATATTGGCAGAAGATATCCTCAAAAAGAGCCAATTTAGCCATATATATATAAATATTACAAGGGTTAGAGGAGTACCAGGATCCCAGACGCCTTCTATTGGCAGAAACAGCCTTTATGGTCCACTTTCCTAAAAGAGGAATGTTTGTGATCAGAGGAATTGGCAGAATCATAGAGTATTTATGTATATGTCTATTTATTTGTTTGTTTATTTTGAGAGGGAGTCTTGCTTTGTCACCCAGGCTGGAGTACAGTGGCGCCATCTCGTCTCAGTACAACCTCTGCCTCCCAGCTTCAAATGATTCTCCTGCCTTAACCTCCAAGTAACTGGGATTACAGGCTCACATCGCCACACCCAGTTAACTTTTGTCTTTTAGTAGAGACAGGGTTTCACCATGTTGGCCAGGCTGGTCTCAAACTTCCTGACCTCAAGTGATCCTCTCACCTCGGCCTCCCAAAATGCTGGGATCACAGGCATGAGCCACTGCGCCCGGCCAAATACATATATATTTTTAATTTTTGGTGTATATATTAAATAAGTGACACAAGTTATGCTTATAAACTGCATATTAGAGCTATAATGTGTTTAGGAAATGAACTCCATAGTCAATTTCCAAATTTAAGGAGTTCTTTGTACTGGAAATTGTAATAAATATAATTGAAATTATAATAAACCTAAAAAATGATGTACTTTTGTTTTAATTGAATTGTAAGACCTTGATGTATTTTGATTTTTGGAAGACATTTTACAGTCTCACATGATATTCTCAAAAATAAAAATGTGGACTTGATAATGGCAGTTGGAGAGTGCTAACAGTAATGATAATGTCAAGGTGAAAGCAGGTCTCTGAAGTACTCCACAGGATTCTGCTCGTGACCCTCCCGGGATTCTGCTCGTGACCCTATGGGTTTCAAATACTTTTTTTTTTTTTTTTTTTTGAGATGGAGTCTTGCTTTGTCACCCAGGCTAAAGTGCAGTGGCACGATCTTGGCTCACTGCCATCTCCATCTCCCCCCAGGTTCAGGTGATTCTCCTGCCTCAGCCTCACGAGTAGCTGGGATTACAGGCTTACCACCATGCCCACCTAACTTTTGTTTTAGTAGAGATAGGGTTTCACCATGTTGGTCAGGCTGGTCTTGAACTCTTGACCTCCAGTGATCCGCCCACCTCGGCCTCCTAAATACTTCTTCGACTAGTAAGTTGAATAGCTAAGACTAGAGTGTTGCTAATAAGAAGGATAGAAAGAAAGGCATATTACCAATGGCACACATAAGTGTGTGGAATGAACGTCTAAGAATAGTGACAGAAATCATGAGTTCCAAATGAGTAGAACCTTGCAAATACTAGAAACACTCAAGCAGACTTTTACAATTCTGTTCTGACAAAAAATGACTCTACTGAGAGGAGTGAGGAGGAGCCATGAGAAAGTGACACTGATGATCTAAATCATCATCTACCATAGCACATCCATAGATAATGTGTGAAATATGTAAATTAAGCAACAGCAATTTATCTAGTCATAACAATGGTAATTATCAAAACAGTTGAAATCATTAAAAGTGGTTGAACTGCTCTTCAGAACCATTTTAATTTTAATTTTTTTTTTTTTTTGAGAAGGAGCCTCTCTCTGTTGCCCAGGCTGGAGTGCCGTGGCATGATCTCAGCTCACTGCAACTTTCGCCTCCCAGGTTCAAGCGATTCTCCTGCCTCAGCCTCCCGAGTAGCTAGGACTATGGCCCCCACTACCACGTCCAGCTAATTTTTGTATTTTTAGTGGAGACGAGGTTTCACCATTTTAGCCAGGATGGTCTTGATCTCTTGGCCTCATAATCTGCCCACCTCAGTTCCCAAAGTGCTGGGATTACAGGTGTGAGCCACTGCGCCCAGCCAGAATTTTAACTTTTAATATACGTGCATTGATTAATTTGACAAAAATATTTTAAAAGTTAAATTTAGATATTAACCCTCTCCTCTCAAAACAACTATTTTTAAAGCAAAAACCAGAAGTCCTCTTCTACTAAAAAGGGACCAGCAATTTGGAAAATGTCAAATTCCAGGTGTGGGGAAGAAATGTACAAGACGATCTTAAAATATCTTATCATACCCGATAGGAAGGATGGTGTCAGGAAATTAGGGTCATGACCAAGGGATGGAGGAGCCAACTCAAATAGGCTCCCACCGGCTAAAGCTGGAACGATCAAGCACCAAAATGAATAATGATGGCAATGGACTGAAACATCTAAAATCTATTTAAATTCATTTGTTCATAATGATACCTAGAAACAACACTCATTCATCACTTCGGGGGACATTAAAGAACCAACTCACATTATTTTGAAAACTGATAAAGGGAGTCAAGTATTTACCTTGCCTATTCTGCACAATAGAGTATAGGTGACAGTTTTCTTTCAGAATTATTTCAGCTAATAAATGAAGAAGGAATGACAGAATTATAATGTCTTCATTGCCACCCCTAATGAATCAGTGGATCCGAGATAGGAGGTGGGACTCGATTCCAGAGGTAAAGCTTGGACACTGGACCCAATTGAGTACTAGCTAAAACAGGGATGAGGTAGAAGCAACTTTCCATAAGACACACTCACCAATGTGCCATGTCAGTTTACCATTGCCATGGCAACACCCTGGCGTTACTGCCCTTTTCCATGGCAATGAGCTGACAACCCAGAAATTACTACCCTTTTCCTGGAAATTTCTGCATAAACCACCCCTTAATCTATATGTAATTAAAAGTAGGTATGACGGCCAGGCGCAGTGGCTCATGGCTGTAATTCCAGCACTTTGGAAGGCTGAGGTGGGTGGATTGCTTGAAGTCAGGAGTTTGAGACCAGCCTGGCCAACATGGTGAAATTCTGTCTCTATCAAAAATACAAAAATTAGCTAGGTGTGGTAGTGGGCAACTGTAATCCCAGCTACTTGAGAGGCTGAGGAAGGAGAATCACTTGAACCCATGAGGCAGAGGTTGCAGTGAACCGAGATGGCACCACTGCACTCCAGCCTGGGTGACAGAGTGAGGCTCTGTCTCAAACACAAAACAAAACAAAAAAACAAAAACAACAAAAAAAGTAGGTATGAATATGACTGCAGAGCTGCCCTGCACTGCTACTCAGCACACTGCCTGAGGGGTAGCCCTGCTCTTCAGGAGCAGTTACAAAGCTGTAACACTGCTGAAGCTCTAACACTGCTGCTTCAATGAAGCTGTTTTCTTCCACCCTACCGCCAGCTCACCCTTGAATTCTTTCCTGAGCAAAGCCAAGAACCCTCACAGGCTAAGCCCCACTTTAGGGCTTGTCTGCCCTACATCAGACCTAAGCAAGCTCATCAGTGGCTTCTAGTTTCACAAAGCAGAGACAATAAATTATGCACCTCCTGATGGAAAACATAGTACTTTCTACGAGACAGTCTTGTCAAATAAGTTACAATAAGTTTGAACAACCCTCTAAGTCTGCCTACCAATTTACAGAAAATAGTGTTTCAATTAGCAAAATAATGACTAAGAGTAACTCTACAGGACAAATAAATTGATTGATGCATGCATATGTTCATTGCAGCACTATTTCACAATAGCAAAGACATAACATCAACCTAAATGCTTATCAGTGATAGAATGGATAAAGAAAATGTGGTACATATATACCATGGAATACTAGACATCATGCCCTTTGCAGGGACATGGATGGAATTAGAAGCCATTATCCTCAGCAAACTAAGGCAGGAACAGAAAACCAAATACCACATGTTCTTACTTATAAGTGGGAGCTGAATGATGATGTTGCAGGACTTTTCCCTAGTTCAGCTAAAGATGGGGTTCTTTGTCCCACAGCCATGAAAATTCAGGCTCACAGATAATTTGAATGCTGAATAAGACAGGGCTTTATTGGGTGCAAAAGGAAGAAAAGGAGGAAACAGGAACTCTTGCAAGGCCAGAGTCCCTGCTAGAGTGCTTCCCACCAGCAGTTTCACCCCAGTGTGCAGGCTGGTTGGCATTTTTCCAGGGACCCTCTCCCACCAGCTGTCTCCATGAAAACACATGGACACGTGGGAGAGAACAACACACACACTGGGGCCAGTCAGATGGGGGGTTGTGGAGGGAGAAAGAGTATCAGGAAGAATAGCTAATGGATGCCAGGCTTAATACCTAGGTGATGGGATGATCTGTGCAGCAAACCACCATGGCAAACATTTACCTATGTACCAAACCTGCACATCCTGCACATGTGCCCCTCAACTTAAAATAAAAATGGAAGAAAAAAAAACCTGAAAGATCAAAAAAGACTTAAGAGGCAGGGCATGGTGGCTGACACCTGTAAGTTCAACATTTTGGGAGGCCAAGGCGGGAAGATCACTTGCACCCAGGAATTGAAGACTAGCCTGGGCAACATAGTGGGACCCTGTCTCTATTTTTTTTTAAAGATTTTTTAAAAAGATTTTTTTAAAGGCAAGAAACATGCCACTCAGTTGCAAAGTACTCATCATATTTGGATACCAATTCAAATAAACAAACTTAAAGAAAAAAGAAGAAAAAAACTTATAAGGCAATTGGGCAAATGTAGATACTGACTGATGATGTTAAGGAATTACTATTAATGCTTTTAGGTGGATGTGGTATTATAGTTATGTTATTTTAAAAGGATTTTCTTTTATAGGTACATATTAAAATATTTACAGATGAAATCTATATTATCTTAAGATTTGCTTCAAAATAAACTGGATGGCTGGGGGAAATCAGTGTGGGTATAAATGGACTTGACTATCAGTTGATAATGGATAATTAAATTGGCTGATAGATACCATGGGGTTGATTATATTACTTATTTTATTTTATTTTGAGACAGAGTCTCACTCTGTTGCCAGGTTGGAGTGCAGTGGCACGATTTTGGCTCATTGCAACCTCCGTCTCCCAGGTTCAAGCAATTCCCCTGCCTCAGTCTCCCGAGTAGCTGGGACTACAAGCACCTGCCACCACACTTGGCTAATGTTTTGTGTTTTAATAGAGCCAGGGTTTCACCATGTAGGCCGGGATGGTCTCTATCTCCTGGAATGATCTGCCCACCTTGGCCTCCCAAAGTGCTGGGATTACAGGTGTGAGCCACTGCACCCGGACTACTTTCATACATTTGAAATATTCTATTACAAAAAGGAAAAGTAGGCCAGGCATGGTGGCTCACACCTATAATCCCAGCACTGTGGGCGGCCGAGCACAGGCAGATCACTTGAGGTCAGAAGTTTGAAACCAGCCTGGCCAACATGGTGAAACCCCATCTCTACCAAAAAAAAAAAAAAATTAGCCGAGCATGGTGGCATGCACCTGTAGTCCCAGCTACTTGGGAGGCTGTGGTGGGAGAATCCTTTGGAACCAAGAGGCAGAGGTTGCAGTGAGCTGAGATGGGACCACTGCACTCCAGACTGGGTGATAGAGTGAGACCCTATCAAAAGAAAGGAAAGAAGAAAGAAAGAAAGAGAGAGAGAGAGGAAGGAAGGAAGGAAGGAAGGAAGGAAGGAAGGAAGGAAGGAAGAAAGAAAGAAAGAGAGAGAGAGAGAGAGAGAAAGAAAGAAAGAAAAAGAAAGAGAAAAGAAAAGAAAGAGAAAGGAAAGAAGGGAGGGGAAGGGAAGCGGAAGGGAAGGGGAAGGGAAGGGGAAAGGAAGGGAAGGGAAGAAAAAATAGATGGAATAGGGCAAGACCTGTAGATTACTGAGAGGGAGTGGGATATTTCTATACTTGTCTGGCTTTTGTTGAGAATTGTAGTAACTTTCCCTGCCCCCAAAACGGCAACAGAAAGATTTCTAGTGTCACATGCTGTGTCAGAACATTAACACATATCATGAAAACATGGAGTCCATCTTTTCTCCCTTTGTATCGGTGAGCTTGTAACTACAACCAATAAAGATTAATGAAAGTAATATTACACCATTTCCAAGGCTAAATCACACACACACACAAAAGATATAGGTCTGGCTGTCTCAGTGTGCTTGCCACCATGAAGAGAGCACACAACATGGAGAGGCCACATGTAGGTATTCTGCCCATTAGTTGCAGCTGAGGTCTCAGCCAACAGCTGGCATCAACTGCCCGACATGCGAGTGAGCAAGTCTTCAGATGATTCCAGTCCCCAGCCTTGGAGTTTTACAACTAAGGCCCCAGTATCATGGACGAGAGACAAGCTATCTCCATTGTATCCTGTCCCAATTCTTGATCCACAGAATCTTGGAGCATAATAAATGGATTTTATATGACACTAAGTTTTGGGGTACTTTGTTCCACAGCCAAAGTAACTGTAACAAGCGTACTTATATTCAGAATTGAAAGGGTAGAATGCACTTTTCTCAGCAAGCACAGATGAAGTTTTTCAGCGATTCCTAGGGATTTGGCATTTTCTCCTGCCTTCAGTTGCATAGCTCGGCTGTGACAGCCAATCCTTTTGCATATAATTTAGTAATAAAGTTTAATCTGCTTTGGCATATCTTTGTTTCTTTAGGACCTTGACTGTTGCTTTGAAGGGAAATAGGAAGTTGTAGTCCTTCTTCTTACAAATGAATATTTGCTTTATCAATATGAAATCTGCACTCTACTGCTCTGTTCTACGCCTTCCAAAGCACCTAAAAGTCTTCTGTTTTAATGCCAAATCTCAACGTAATCTTTTTGAACATTGTATATATCAATTAAACTTGACACATGTAGGACCAATAATGCACATAACTTAACTGAAGTTATGAAAGTATGAACAGCTGTGACAGAAAATCCAGGCAGACAAAAGGTATTCCCTGACTACATCTACATGCAAAATTAAGACTATATAGAAAAGCATTCTAAACAAAATTTTTAAAAATTTGCAAAAAAAAAATTTTTTTTAAATGATTCCACAAAGAAAAATCTCAATTTATTTGAGAAATGGTAGCTTTGACTAGAAGCAATAAAACTACAAAATGATGAAAAAAAGACAGCTTAGTCACATTTTTTATAAAATTACAAGTCTCCTAATTAATAGCAAAATCGAAATTGAACTGACATATTAAGCACTTAATCATGATGATAATACTACATAGTAAAAGTTATGGAATAGGGCTAATGCCAGATGCAGAGGAAAATATACAACTTTACGTGTTTTAATAAACAAGAAATGGCCGGGCACAGTGGCTCAGGCTTGTAATCCCAGCACTTTGGGAGGCCAAGGCGGGCAGATCATGATGTCAGGAGATTGAGACTATCCTGGCTAACACAGTGAAACTCCATCTCTACTAAAAATACAAAAAATTAGCCAGGCATGGTGGCGGGCACCTGTAGTCCCAGCTACTCAGGAGGCTGAGGCAGGAAAATGGCGTGAACCCAGGAGGCAAAGCTTGCAGTGAGCCAAGATCACGCCACTGCACTCCAGCCTGGGCGACAGAGCAAGACTCTGACTCAAAAAAAAAAAAAAAAGGAAAAAAAATTAACTCTAGCAAAATAAATGTAGGACAAAAGGATTAGTAAACATAGAAACAGAAATCAATGTAATGAATTAGAGAACAAACTCACTTATTTCATAAATATAAACGAGATAATTCTTTAATTCTTTAAAATGCCCCCAATAATAGGGACAAAACTCTAGCTGCTACTCACACAATAGGTGCATTTGGTTGTTGCCAGGTGAGCCTCCAATGCCCATAACCAAGGAGGATTTAACAAGGGGATTTTATTGCTTGCAACAAGTAAGGAGGACACCAGAGGTAGTGCCCCAAAGCAGTGCCCCCACAAACAGGCGTGAAAACCGAGCATGTCTTGGGCTGGTCAGCTGAATCATTGTGTGTAGACAAGGAGTCCTGGCCGCACAGGCGCAGTGGCAGATTATGTTTCTACATATGTCACATGTATAGAAAATAGAGAATAAGCTCCTCCCTGGGCCAGGTTTTTAAGATGATAACAATGAGAGTTCGCCAAAGTTCATCTCCTACTCAACCATCTCTGGATCCAAGTGTTTTTTGTTTTTCTGGGGCTGAGCTTCTTCCAGGAACTTTTTGAAACAACTCATGGTGCAACAGTTACAAGTGGGCACTTTTTCAGTGTGTACCGGAAAACCCAGGGCCCCTGAGTTACATACCAGTCTATCACAATTTTAAAAAAATAACCAGTGGGTAACATTGAGAATTTAAAAATAAAACCACAGATTGAAAGAAATATAAGCAATTATGAGACAGTGCTATATTCAACTTTATGTGAATACATTAAAATCTAGATGAAATAAAGACATTTTCCAGAAAATATAAATCAGTTCCTCCTGTAGGGTATTACAGGTCACACTCATATCAATGTGGTAGGAGCCTTGACTAGACCTATAACTATGGAACAAATTGAAAATGTCAAAGATAAGCCTCTCCAAAGACACTACACTCAGATAGTTTTACTAGGAAATTCTATACAATAAAACCATCATAAATTTTTTTCTATTATGTAAATTATTTTTAAAAAAGAAGATCTTTAAATATCATTCTAAAATGCCTTAATAAGAATCCAGAAGAATAAAACAGGCAGATTTCATTTATAAACACCAATATAAGGTTTCTAAATAAAATTTTAGCAAATTGAAAAGCATGAAATTTAATCAAGTAGGATTTTTAACCAGAAATATTAAGATAATTCAACATTAGAATACATTTTTGTAGCTTAATCTCAATAAAATAGCACCGTATCACTTTCTACCTACTTATCCTGCTTCAGTTTTCTTCATGGTACTTGCTGTGATTTGAGTGTTTGTGTCCTCTCCAAAATTCATGTTGAAACTTAATGCCCAATATAACATTATTAATAGGTGAGGCTTTCAGGAGGTGATTAAGCCATGAGGGTGGTGCCCCCTGTATAGGACTAGGTGCCCTTATAAAAGGGCCTGAGGGACGAAGTTTGTTCCTTCTGCCCTTCCACCCTCTGCCAGAGAAGCACACAGGCTTTGACTTTCTTTTTGATTTCTGTAACCTCCAGTGAAGAGGACAGTACCTAGCACCATCTGCTTAGTAAATGCTGATTAAGTGAATTTTATTAATATGCTAAGAAGAAAAAATATAAATAATTATAATACATGCTGAAAATAGAGTGATAAAATTCAACATTTGTTTCTGATTCTAAAAGTTAGTAAACGGAGAACATTTAATTGAAATTATTAGCAAAACGTATATATAATAGCAAACCACAACAGGCATCCATATTAAAATCAGAAACAAACAAAAAGAATACTTGCCATGACCACAATTCATTACACTGTTCTGGAAGTTTTACCCAATAAAATAAAAGGAAATGGGTTACATGAAAGAACTTACAAAATTATTATTTACAGATGATAATGTGTCAACTTATTATACTCAAGAGAATATTTAAAAAACAATGGGTTAGTGTCACATGGCATCTTTTTAAAAATAAATAAATAAATTTAAAAAATAAAAAACAGGCTGGGCACAGTGGCTCATGCCTGTAATCCCAGCACTTTGGGAGGCCGAGACAGGCAGATCACCTGAGGTCAGGAGTTCGAGACCAGTTGGCCAACATGGTGAAACCCCATCTCTACGAAAAATACAAAAATTATCTGGGCATGGTGGCAGGCGCCTGTAATCCCAGATACTAGGGAGGGTGAGGCAGGAGAATCACTTGAACCTGGGAGGTGGAGGTTGCAGTGAGCCGAGATCAGGCCATTGCACTCCAGCCTGGGTGACAATAGCAAGACTCTGTCTCAAAATAAATAAATAAAAATAAAAATAAAAAACAATGGGAAGCCATTAAAAGGTGCTAAACAGGGCCAAGGCAACATAAGCAGATTTGGCTCTACCCATACATGAAGAATGGAGAGGAGGAGAACAAGCCTGGATACTACTACAATTGTCCTGATGAGAATTGAGACTAACTCACAATAGCAGGTGCTGAAAGAAATGAATTAGAGAGACATTGTAGAGGTGAAATTCACTGCAAGTTGATGGTAAATTGGTTACTTGGGGTAAGAGAGTAGGAGGTATCTTCGATACCTCCTGCGTGGGGTTATAAATATGAGAGTTCTGGGAAAGAGAGCTGGAGACTCATTATACAGAATGTAGACTTTTCTAATACTCCTGTTTTCAGCCTTGTTCTTCACCGATATTCTTTAATGTGTCTGTGTCTCAAAGTCTGAAGTCTCCTTGGTTTAATTTCTTCAGGGAATAAGCCTCCCATCTCCAGTGGGGTCAGGGGATGGGCTATCTGCCTGGCTGCACAGGACAGGGGTTAGGACTGCTCTTTTTATAGACTTCTAATCAATACCCATGTGTCAGCTCCACCTACTGGGTGGAAACTAGACTCTTTGAGAGTCTGCTTTACGTTCTTTTGGTTACATACCCAGAAGCAGAATTGCTGGATCATGTGATAATTGTATTTTTAATTTTTTAAGGAAACTCCAT
Organism: Macaca fascicularis; assembly: GCF_037993035.2. Taxonomy (NCBI): domain Eukaryota; kingdom Metazoa; phylum Chordata; class Mammalia; order Primates; family Cercopithecidae; genus Macaca; species Macaca fascicularis. The sequence goes on along the minus strand of NC_088384.1, from coordinate 59,194,055 downwards.
ACTGTTTTCCATAGCAGCTGCACCATTTAACATTCCCACAATAGTGCACAGGGTTCCTATTTCTCCCCATCCTCAACAGTTTTTTTTATTTTCTGGGTTTTTTTTTTTTTTTGGGGGGGGGGGTGTTTATAGTGGCCAGCTTAATAGGTATGAGGTAATATCTTATTGTGTGTGTTTGTGTGTGTGTGTATGTGTGTGATTATAGTGACTATCTTTACAGGTATGAAGTAATAGCTTATCGTGGGTTATTTTTGTTTGTTTGTTTTGGGTTTTTTTTTGAGAGGGAGTTTTCGCTCTTGTTGCCCAGGCTGGAGTGCAGTGGCATGATCTCGGTTCACTTCAACCTCCACCTTTTGGGTTCAAGCGATTCTCCTGCCTCAGTCTCCCTAGTAGCTGGGATTACTGGCATGCGCCACCACGCCTGGCCTCTTATTGTGGTTCTGATTCGCATTCCTTAATGATTAATGATGCTGAGCATCTTGATGTTGAGCACCTTTTCATATGCCTATTGGCCATTTGTATATCTTTGGAGAAATATGTATTCAAGGTCTTTACCCATTTTAAAAATTGGGGTACTTGGGAGTTTTTTTTGTTATTGAGTTGTAAGAATTTTTATACATTCTGGATATTAATCCCTTATCAGATATATGGTTTGCAAATATTTTCTCCAGTTCTACAGGTTGCTTTTTTACTGTATCGATTGTTTCCTTTCCTACTTTTTAAAGTTTGGTGTAGTCCCATTTGTCCATTTTTGCTTTGGTTGCCTGCACATCTGTTGTCATATCCAAGAAATCACTGCCAAATCCAGTGTCATGAAGCTTTTCCTCTACAGTTTGTTTGAGGAGTTTTATAGTTTCAGGACTTACTTTTGGTCTATTCCATCTTTAATTAACTTTTGTATATGATCTAGGGTAAGGGTCCAACTACATTCTTTTGCATGTGGATATCCAGTTTTCCCAACCCCATTTGTTGAAGAGACTATCCTTTCCTCATTGTGCAGCCTTGTCATCCTTGTCAAAGATCATTTGACCACGTATGTGAGGTTTTGCTTCTGTTTTATGCATTCTGTTCCGTTGGTCTAAATGTCTGTCTATATACCCATACTACACGGTTTTGACTACTGTAGGTTTGTAGAATGTTTTGAGATCAGGAAGTATGAGGCCTCCCATTTTGTTTTTCTTTCTCAAGATTGTTTTGGCTATGCAGGGTTTTTTTGCAATTCCATATGAATTTTAGGATGGGTTTTTCTATTTCTGCAAAAAATAACATTGATATTTTAATAGGGATTGCATTAAATCTATAATTGCTTTGAGTAGTATGAGGATTTTAACAATATTAAGTCTTATGATCCATCAACACAGCTGTCTTATTGATTTGTATCTTCAATTTCTTTCAGCAATGTTTTGTAGTGACTTATGTAAAAGTCTTTTACTTTTCTAGTTACGTTTATTCCTAAGTATTTTATCTTTTTAATGCTATTGTAAGTGGAAGTGTTTTCTTTTCTTCCTTTTTTCTTAATTATTTGTTGCTAGTATGTAGGTACACAACTGATTTTTGCACAGTGTTTTTGTGTCCTGCAGCTTTGCTGAATTCATTTATTAGTTTTTTTTTTGGGGGGGGGGTTGTTGTTTGTTTGTTTGTTTGTTTGTTTTTGAGATGGGGGTCTCACTTTGTTGCCCAGGCTGGAGTGCCGTGGCATGATCTCAGCTCGCTGCAACCTCCGCCTCCCAGGTTCAAATGATTCTCATGCCTCGGCCTCCCGCATAACTGGAATTACAGGCACCTGCCACCACGCCTGCCTAATTTTTTAGTATTTTTAGTAGAGATGGAGTTTTGCTATGTTGGCCAGGCTGGTCTCAAACCCCTGACCTCAAGCAACCCACTTGCCTTGGCCTCCCAAAATGCTGGGATTACAAGGGTTGGTCACCGCGCCTGGTCCATTTAATAGTTTTAACTGTGTGTGTGTGTGTGTGTGTGTGTGTGTGTGTGTGTGTGTGTGTCTAATCTTTAGGAATTCTACATGTAAGATCATGTCATCTGGGAATAGAGATCATTTTACTTCTTCCTTTCCAATTTGGATAACTTTTATTTCTTTTTATTGCCTAATTGTTCTGTCTAGGACTTCCATGACTATGCTGAATGGAAGTAGTAAAAGTGGGCATCTTTGCCTTGATCCTGATCTTAGAAAGCAATCAGTTTTTTACCATTGGGTATGATGTAAGTTGTAAGCTTTTATATATGGCCTTTATTATGTTGAGGTAATTTCCTTCTAGTCCTTGTTGGTTGAGTGTTTTTCTCACAAAAGCATGTTGAATTTTGTCAGATATTTTTTATCCATCAATAGCTTTTGTCCTCCATTCAGTTAATGTGTTGTATTATGGAATTGACTTTTTTTTTTTTTTTTTAAAGACAAGATCTGGCTCTATTCCCCAGGCTAGAATGCAGTGCAGTGGCGTGATCTTGGCTCACTGCAACCTCCACCTCCTGGGGTCAAGTCATCCTCCCACCACAGCCTCCCAAATAACTGGGAATACAGGCACGCACCACCATGTCCAGTTAATTTTTGTATTTTTTGTAGAGACAAAGTTTTACCATGTTGGCCAGGCTGGTCTCAAACTCGTGAGCTCAAGCGATCTGCCCACTTAGGTCTCCCAAAGTGTTGAGATTACAGGCATGAGCCACTGCGCCAACCTGATTCACTTTTATATGTTGAAACATTCTTGTATTTCAGGAGTAAGTTCCTCTTGGTTATGGTGTATAATCCCTTTAATGTGCCATGAATTCAGGTTGCTAGTATTTTGTTGAGGATTTTGGCATCAATATTCAGGTATATTGGTCTATGGTTTTCTTGTTGTATCCTTGTCTAGTTTTGGTATCAAGGTAATGCTGGCCTCATAGAAAGTTTGGAAAATGTGAAGGATTTCTGTTAATTCTTAAATTTTTGGTAGAATTCTCTAGTGAAGGCATTTGGTCCTGGGCTTTTCTTTGTTGGGAGGTTTCTGATTACTGATTCAGCCTATTAACTAGTTACAAATCGTTCAGATCTACTATTTCTTCAAACCTCAGTATTGGTAGGTTGTATTCTTCTAGCAATTCATCCATTTGTTTTAAGTTATCCAATTTGTTGGTGTATAATTGTTCATAACAGTATGATCCGTTTTATTACTGTGGCATCGTTTGTAATGTCTCCTCTTTCACTTCTGAATTTTGTTGAATCTTCTCTCTTATCTTGTTAATCTAGCTAAAGGTTTGCAAATTTTGTTGATTTTTTGTTTGTTTTGATTTATGAGATGAAGTCTTGCTCTGTTGCCCAGGCTGGAGTGCAGTGGTGTGACCTCTGCTCACTGCAACCTCCACCTCCTGGGTTCAAATGATTCTCCTCCTTAGGCTCCCCAATAGCTGGGATTACAGGTGCCTGCCACCATGCTTGGCTAATTTTTGTATTTTTATTACAGACGGGGTTTTGCCATTTTGGCCAGGTTGGTCTCGAACTCCTGTCCTCAGGTGATCCACCCACTTTGGCCTCCCAAGGTGCTGGAGATTACAGGCATGAGCCACTGCACCTGGTCAAACTTTTGTCGGTATTTTTTAAAAACCTAACTTTTAGTTTTGTTGACTTCTTGGTATCGGCTTTCTAGTCTCTCTTATTTCTACTCTAATCTTTAGTATTTCCTTTCTTCTGCTAACTTTGGGTTAGGTTTGTTCTTTTTTCAGTTCTTTGAGGTATAAAGTTAGGTTGCTGATTTGAGATATTCTTTAGTAATGCATTTTATATCATATACTGCTCTAAACTTCCCTCAGCATCTTATGGGATGCTTTCTTGCATCCCCATAAGTTTTCATGTGTTTTGTTGTTTGTTTTCATTTTTCTCAAGATATTTTCTAATTTCCCTTGTGATTTCTTCTTTGACTCATTGGTTGCTCAAGAATATGTCATTTTTTCTTTCCACGTATTTGTGAAGTTTTTAGTTTTCCTTTTGCTGTTGATTTCTAGTTTCATTCCATTGGGTTTGGAAAAGATACTTGGTATGATTTAAATATTCTTAAATTTGTTGAGACTTGTTTTCTGTCCCAAAATGTGATCTATCTTGGAGACTGTTTTTATGTGCCCTTGAGAAGAATGTATACTTTTGCTCCTGTAAAGTGGAATGTTCCGCATATGTCTGGTCCAACTGGTCTGTAATGGACCTTATTGTGTAAACATAATAAGGTCTTTTGTTATTGATCTTCTATCTGATTGTTCTATTTATTATTGAATGTGGGGTACTGAAATCTCTTACTATTGTGTTACTTTCCATTTCTTCCTTCAGTTCTGTCAATATTTGTTTCATACGGTTGGATGCTTTGCTCTTAGATGCAAATATATTTATAATTGTTACATCTTTCTAATGAAGTGAACCTTTTATCATTATATAATGTTCTTCTTTGTCTCTTACGACAATTTTTGGTTTAAAGTCAGTTTTCTCTGATATAAGTAGGGCTGGTCTGGCTCTTTTTTGGTTACCATTTGCCTGTGTTAACAAAAGATCAATGAGTTCTGTGGAGGAAAAGGGAGAGCTTTATTTTCTAAAAGCAATCTGCAGATTGGAGAGATGCAGCCTTCAGTGCAAAATCAAAGTGGACCTGAGGTCGGGGTTGGAAAGTTAGAGTTTATAAAGGCCAAAAACACAGGTCAGGGGAGGCGAATCAAGGGAGTGGGGAACAGAGTCTTGATTAAATGATCTTTAAGCCCCATTTCACCAGTCTGTCTTAATTAGCTGGTTCCGGGTGGTCAGTGGGGAGGCACCAGGTGGTCTGTTGGGGTCAGTTGAGGAATTTCTAGCTGCAGTTATTTTCAGGAATTGTTCTTTGACTTCGTTGTGGAAAAACGGGTTTTATAATGCTTTCCAAGGACACAGAGAGTGTGACCATTTCTTCACCCTGCCATATAACTCTTCGTTCTGCTTTTAAATTTTCAATCACAGGGAGTCCATCTTGTCTGTTAAGTGGGGGCATAATTTGACACATGGAATATCTTTTTCTATCCTTTAATGTTCAGCCTATGTGTGTCCTTATAGTAATGTGAATCTCCTGTAGACAGTATATAGCTGAATCTTGTTTTCTTATTCATTCAGTCACTCTATATCTTTTCATTGGGAAGTTTAATCCATTTACATCTAAAGCAATCACTGATAGGGAAGGAGTCACTATTGCTGTTTTGTTATTTTTTTCTGCATGTCTTGTAGTTATTTTGTCCTTCTTTTCCTCTCTTACTGTATTCCCTTGTTTTTAGTTGTGTGTGTTTGTTTTTGTTTTAATGGTGTGCTTTGATTCCTTTTTCATTTTCTTTGTGCATCTTCAATGCACATTTTCTTTGTGATTACCATGAAGAATTTATAAAAATATCTTATACTTTTTTTTTTTTTTTTTTTTTTTTTTTGAGATGGAGTCTCACTCTGTCGTCCAGGCTGGAGTGCAATGGTGCAATCTCAGCTCACTGCAACTTCCACCTCTCAGTTTCAAGCAATTCTGCCTCAGCCTCCCGAGTAGCTGAGATTACATGCACCTGCCATCAGACCTGGCTAATTTTCATATTTTTGTAGAGACGGCATTTCACCATGTGGGCCAGGCTGGTTTTAAACTCCTGACTTCAGGTGATCCATTCTCCTTGGCCTCCCAAAGTGATGGGATTGTGGGCATGAGCCACTGTGGATGGCCAAAATATATTATACTTATAACAATCTATATTAAACTGACAATGACTTAATGTCAATCACACATAAAATCTCAAGTCATTTATATCTTCCCACCACTGTATGTTATCAATGTCACAAATTATATCTTTTTAATATTTTATATACATTAATGTAGTTTTATAGTTTAATTATTTCTATGCTTTGTCTTTTAAATTTATATACCAGAATTGATTTATGCATCACCATTACAATACTAAAGGATTCTGTATTTGTCTACATATTTACCTTTTCATAGAGCTTTATATTTTCACATGCTTTTGTGTTGCTTTCTAGAGTTCTAGAGTCATTTCTTTTCAACTTATAGGACTGCCTTTAGCAATTCCTTCAAAGCAGGTTTAATGATAAACTCCCTTAGTGTGTGTTTGTCTGGGAAGGGCTTTATTCTTCTTTCATTTTTGAAGGACAGACACTTTTACCAAATACAGTGTTTTTGGTGGACAGCTTTTTCTTTTCCTTTTTTCCTTTTTAATGGAGTCTTGCTCTGTCACCAGGTTAGAGTGCAGTGGCGCGATCTTGGCTCACTGAACCTCCGTCTCCTGGGTTGAAGTGATTCTCCTGCCTCAGCCTCCCAAGTAGCTGGGACTACAGGCATGCACTACCACGCCCAGCTAATTTTTGTATTTTTAGTAGAGACGGGGTTTCACCGTGTTGGCCAGTATGGTCTCAATCTCTTGACCTTGTGATCCTCCCACCTTAGCCTCCCAAAGTGCTGGGATTACAGGTGTGCACCACCGTGCCTGGTCTGCACAGGTTTTTCTTTCAGCATTTTGAATACATTATCCCATCCTCTTCTGGTCTGTAATGTTTCTGGTGAGAAATCTGCTGATGTTACAGGAGCTTCCTTATATGTGACCAGTGGCTTTTCTCTTGGGGTTTTCAACATTCTTTGCCATTGACTTTTGAAAACTTGATTGTAATGTGTCTTGGTTTGGGGTTCTTTGGGTTCATCTCACTTGGAATCCTTTGAGCTTCTTGAATTTAGATGCCTATTTCCTTCCTCAGATTCAAGAGTTTTCAATCATTTTATCTTCAAATAACCTCTCTGTCCTTTTCTCTCTCTTCTTCTTCTGAGACTCTCATAACGTGTATATTGTTCCATGTGATGGTATCCCATAAGTCCCTTAAGCTTTCTTTACTTTTCTTCATTCCTTTTTCTTTTTGTTCCTCTAATTCAATAATTTCAAATGACCTATGTTCAAGTTTGCTGATTCATCAGTTTCATCAACTCTATTATTGAATTCCTTTAGTGCATTTCTAAAATTCAAATATTGTATTCTTCAGCTTCAAAATTCCTGGGTTTATTATTATTATTATTATTATTTTTTTAGATGGAGTCTCGCTCGGTCACCCAGGCTGGATGGAATGTAGTGGCGTGATCTTGGCTCACCGCTCCACCTACTGGGTTCACACCATTCTCCTGCCTCAGCCTCCCAAATAGCTGGGACTACAGGCACCCACCACCACGCCTGGCTAATTTTTTTTCTTTTTTCTTTTTTTTAGTAGTGACGGGGTTTCACCGTGTTAACCAGGATGGTCTCGATCTCCTGACCTTTTGATCCACCCACCTCGGCCTCCCAAAGTGCTGGGATTACAGGCATGAGCCACTGCACCCAGCCCAGAATTTCTGTTTTTTTAGTAGTTTTTCTTTGTTGATATTCTCATAGCGTTCATGCATCATTTTCCAGATTTTATTTTCTGTATTCTCTTATGGTTCATTGAACTTCTTCAAGATGATTATTCTGAATTATTTGTTAGGTAATTCATTGTTTGGTGTTTCTTTAAGGTTGATTTCAGGAGATTTTGTTCCTTCCATAGGACCATCTTTTCCTGTTTCCTTGTGTGCCTTGTTGTTGTTGTTGTTGTTGTTGTTATTTTGCTATGATTTGTGCACTTGAAAAAACAGCTATCTCTCCTAGTCTTCATAGACTAGCTTCATATGTGAAAGGCCTTCATCAATCAGCACAGTTAAAAATTCTGAAGGCTTCTCAAACCTTTTCTGGGGATGCATCTTCTCTGGGCTTGTGCATGTAATTTCCCAATTAGAGTGGTTTGCCACTTTGTTTGTTTGTTTGTTTGTTTGTTTGTTTCCAGGAGTTTATAATCTCTTACTCCTTCTGATGTCTGTCTGTGGTACTGCAGGTACTCTGGCACTGCAGTAAGCCATTGAGCTCTTTTGTTCTCAGTAGCCCCTAGGGATGGAAAATATACTGGTTCTGTCAGCACTGTGAGTTAGGTGAGGAAAAAACCAGTCACTGGAACAACCCCCTGAAAAGTAATATGTTCCTTTCTTCTCTTTCCCTCCCAAGGTAGTAACTGTCAGTTGGGCTTTTTCTCCTGAGAGCACCAAGCTGTGCTGGCTTGAGGGAGGAGGGATCATGGATGAAATTAAATGGCTTTTCTTACCTGTTTCATGGACTATTCTTGACTTTGAGCTTGCCTGCTGTCCTATCATTTAACTGGTTTCTGGAGTTCTCAAAAAGGCTTTTTTGATCATATATAATTAAATCACTGTCCCTATAAGGGAATGCAGTCTGAGGCTTCCTATTCCATCGTCTTGCTCTGTGCTCAGCCTTTCATTTTTTTATTCAGTGTATTTGTTATTGTTTGAATATTTTACATCCATCACATTAAAAATAATATGAAGAAAAGTATCCAAATCTAAATGTTTCAAATATTGAAGGAAAAATATTTCATTTCCAATAAAGTATAAAAGGGCCCTTGGTTTTATTACTATAATTTATACTAAAGTACAGTAAGAATTAGCCTATATTTACATATATTACACAAATTTTCCACTATTGTGAGCATTCCCAAATTCCTGCAGCCTTAAAAAAAATGTAAAAGGGTGCTTTGTTATGGTATAAGAAATAAATTAACAATGGTTGGGCATGGTGGCTCACGCCTGTAATCCCAGCACTTTGGGAGGCCGAGGCACGTGGATGGATCACTTGAGGTCAGCCTGGCCTCAGGTGAAACCCCATCTGGGCAATTGAGACCAGCCTGGCCAACATGGTGAAACCCCATCTCTACTAAAAAAACAAAAATTAGCCAGCATGGTGGTGGGCACCTGTAATCCCAGCTACTTGGGCGGCTGAGGCAGGAAAATAACTTGAACCCAGGAAGTGGAGGTTGCAATGGGCTGAGAGCACGCCATTGCACTCCAGCCTGGGCAACAAGAGCGAAACTTCATCTCAAAAAAAAAAAAAAAAAAAAAAAAAACTAACAAAGAAAGAGGCCGGGCGCCATAGTTCACACCTGTAATCTCAGCACTTTGGGAGGCCAAGGTGGGCAGATCACGAGGTCAGGAGATCAAGACCATGCTGGCCAACATGGTGAAACTCTGTCTCTACTAAAAATACTATATATATTTATATATATATGTGTGTGTGTATGTGTGTGTGTGTGTGTATATATATATATATATATATATATAGAGAGAGAGAGAGAGAGAGAGAGAGCCAGGCGTGGTGGTGGGCACTTGTAGTCCCAGCTACTCGGAAGGCTGAGGCAGGAGAATCACCTGAACCTTGGAGGCGGAGATTGCAGTGAGCCGAGATCACGCCACTGCACTTCAGCCTGGGCGAGAGAGAGAGACTCCGTCTCAAAAAAAAAAAAAAAAAAAAAAAAAAGAAATTAATGCAAATTATGAAGCAGACATTTAAGATATCCCTTATCCATATAGATAAGAATAAATATGAGATAAATTGATTAAATTGTATTTTTTCTTTTGTACTTTAGGCATTAGGATTTTTGTCTTCTTATGGAATAGGAATGAAATATGATCAAGCTAAGGTAAAGGTCATTCTGTTTTATTCTGGAACAAAATTGATTTCTTTAAAAGGGACATTGAATAAAATCTACTCATTAATTAAAGGGGTTCACTCTAGTGTAGTAGTTGAAAGCACCAGCTTAATAGTCAAAGAAACGTAGTGTTCTTATGCCATAAGTTTCTTAAAGCCTCAGAAGTCAACTTCTTCATTGAAGATAAATAATATCTGCTTCATAGGGAAATTATGATGATTAAATGAAATATCTTATACAATGCCCTTATCACAGACTCCAAAGATTAGTAAACCCCTAATAAATGGCAGCCATCTTTACAAAGGAGAGTGAAATTTGAAATTTATTTTGGAGTAACTCAGTGGGTCATTGTGGGACTAGGAATAAAAAAGGAATCATTGGTTTGAGTTTCAAATTTAAATGACCAACCTGGTTTGGGGGGTTTTTGTTTGTTTGTTTTTACTTTAGGCACTGATATATTACACCTTTGGAAGTGCTGGAGGAAGCATGATGTCCCAGATGATTTTGGTTTGTAAACAGAATATTCTCGGGACCAAATTTGTATGCCATAAATACAGCATTGTCTTGAATATTAAGATGCATCTATTGGTGTTTTAGGGGTACAGATATTTGTCAGGAATCAATGTTCTACAGAATTGTGAAGTTGCCCTAAGTTATTACAAGAAAGTGGCAGATCATAGTAAGTAATCCACATAACTTATTTTAAAATAAACAGTTGCCAAGGAATTAGAAAAATGAATCAATAACAGTTCAATTGATATAAACTTATGAAAATATCAAAAGTGTATGTTCTTAACATGTTGTAATACAATTCTTTTAATATAATACAGAGTTTCTGTTTCCTTAATAGCTACTTTCCAAATAATTTTAAAAGATTATACTCAGTTTTTATTTTCGTTAATATGTATCCCCAAACAATTCTGTTTTACTTGCTTTTGTGATGTTCTTTCCTTTACTGAGGATTTGAATGTAACATCAATAAATATTAAGCAGTTACCATAAAAATAACATTTAGAATATGGGATGACTGCCAAAAATTCCTAAAGGAATGAATGTAAGGTACATACACTGGAGGTATCTATCACCACATATGAGAGCAATTCAAGCAACCATTAGTCTAAATGTAATCAGAATAACATCTAAACACACATCTTTGGCACTATTAGGATCTGAGAAAAGAAAGAAGGAGGAAAAAAATGGTTTTGAGTTTAAGATGCTATATATAACAAGATCATTTCATGTGCTTAATGAAATTTGAATTACTATATATATTTCAAACTGCACACTTTGTCAGGTGTATTCAAGCATGTTTATATTTATTTTCAGACTATCCATAGGAAGTAATTAAAGAGCAGTGATTATACCTGTATTACAGTCTTAGTCCCAGAAAAAAATTATGGATAGGGTGAGTTGTCTGCTCCTAAAATATCCCCTTTCCGTGAGTCTTTTTGGTCAAGATCTTCTGTAGAGTCTGATATAAGTTGATACAATACTTGCATAGGTTGCGAAGAAGAACTAGAGAACCCAATAAACAAAAATCTGCACTTTTTTTTTTTTTTTTTTTTTTTGAGACAGCGTATCTCTCTGTCATCCATGTTGGAGCACAGTGGCTCGATCTCTGCTCACTGCAGCCTCCGCCTCCTGGGTTCAAGCAATTCTCATGCCTCAGTTTCCCAGGTATCTAGCATTATAGGCGTGCACCACCACACCTGGCTAATTTTTGTATTTTTAGTAGAGACAGGGTTTCACCGTGTTGGCCAGGCTGGTCTCGAACTCCTAACCTCAAGTGATCTGCCCGCCTCTGCCTCCCAAAGGGCTGGGATTACAGACACGAGCAACTGTGTCTGGCCAAAAATCTGCAAATTTCTATTTTTCATGGATCTTCTGTCTCTATTAGTTGAACAGATTTCTGCACAATTTAAGATAATAAGCTAACGGTGTTTTCTCTAAATTGACTGTTATCTCTGGCAGCCTCTGTTTTCTAGCTATTCTCTGGCTTGTTTTTATTCACAGTTGCTGACACATTTGAAAAAAGTGAAGGTGTTCCAGTGGAAAAAGTAAGACTAACAGAAAGACCTGAAAATCTGAGTTCTAACAGTGAGATTTTGGATTGGGACATATACCAATACTATAAATTTTTGGCAGAAAGAGGAGATGTTCAGATACAAGTAATGTATACAGATGAGATTGAGTTTTTAGAACATGAAAATTACAAGGGGCTTAACTCTTTCTGGGTCCTGGAGGGATGAACAACACCCCATCCTAAATAGGAAAGGGGAGAGACACGCCCTCCTCTCGCCCTACTCCTGTTTTGTTCCCTGCTACTTGCAGTTCCTGTAGCCCACTGCAGAACTAGTTGCCATAATAATAGCAATGTTTTTGCATTTCTTCCTTAAAAATTAATTAATTAATTAATTTTTTTTTTTTTTTTTTTTGAGACGGAGTCTCGCTCTGTCGCCAAGGCTGTAGTGCAGTGGCACGATCTCCGCTCACTGCAAGCTCTGCCTCCTGGGTTTACGCCATTCTCCTGCCTCGGCATCCCGAGTAGCTGGGACCACAGGCGCCCACCACCATGCCCAGCTAATTTTTTGTATTTTTAGTAGAGACAGGGTTTCACTGTGTTAGCCAGAATGGTCTAGATCTCCTGACCTCGTGATCTGCCCGCCTCGGCCTCCCAAAGTGTTGGGATTATAGGTGTGAGCCACTACACCCGGCCCCAGTGTTGGTTTTAATATGAATAAACTACGACAATCCAGAAAGGTTCTGTCTTTGGGAATGGGACAGTATTTGCACAATCTTTGAGAGTCAAGAGCTAAAGCCCCTAGGTTTACGTGCCTGGGTGATTCTGTACCCTGGCAGGCCGGCTTCCAGCCACTAAGGAAGCCATATGTCCAGCAGCAACCAATTACCCAATAAATGATACAGTCTGGAATGTTTCCCTGAATTTTTCAGGACATTTCAAACGCGTCCAACAATCAACATACTACAGTAGAATCACCACATAAATGTTTTATTTATTTAAAGTAATACTGCTGCTAAAATCATTTCCAAACTCATCGTTCCTAGGTCTCTCTTGGACAATTACATCTAATTGGGAGGAAAGGTCTAGATCAAGATTACTACGTAAGTCAATCTCAAGATCCAGTCACATGCGGTGAGGAAGGTAATAGTGAGGGAGGCTGGCAGGGAAGTGAAAGCAGGGAGAGGGAGAGGTGGAAGAGTTGCTCAGAAAGCCCACTGATGCTTTGTTGGTCAACTATGCTTCCCAGCTTCTTAGGAAGAACTAAGTTCTCCAGAGGGAGCACTTGCCCACCTGCGTTCAAGTACAAAGGGGAAGGGACTTCTGAGGAGCAATCGAGGCAGGGGAGTATCCATGTTCCAGCAGAACCTAGTCTCTGCCCACTCACACACACCTTGGGCCGGGATTAGGAGAGAGAATATCCACACCTGCCAGCCTGAACCCAAGGCCAGCCACAGAGTCCACCTGGGGATCACTGCTAAGGAGCCTGAGAAGCAACTTCATCCCCATTTGGCTAAATCAGAAGACAGACTGCTTTTAATATAATTAAAAATATATTAAACATCCTTATACATTTGCAAAGCTCCTTTCAATCATTTTGCTTAACCTTACCTCATCCCAGTGAGGTTAAAAGGTTAATTAACCAGCCGGGCACAGTGACTCACGCCTGTAATCCTAGCATTTTGGGAGGCTGAGGCGGGTGGATTACGAGGTCAGGAGAATTGAGTCCATCCTGGCAAACATGGTGAAACCCCATCTCTACTAAAATTACAAGAAATTAGCCGGGTGTGGTGGCACATGCCTGTAATCCCAGCTACTCGAGAGGCTGAGGCAGGAGAATCACTTGCACCCAGGAGACAGAGGTTGCAGTGAGCCCAGATCATGCCACTGCACTCCAGCCTGGGCCACAGGGCAAGACTCCATAAAAAAAAAAAAAGAAAAAGAAAAAGAAAAAAAAGTTAATTAACCATTCAAATTTATAGTGAAGAAAAAAGCAAATGAACAAATGAACTTGACCTACACAGGATCCTCCTCTGTAAGATGCCAGGATCATGGGATGAGTTCTTGCTTAGATTCTGATAGTGGTTTCAAGGCCCTACATCACCACAGACCTGGGAAGTAACTGGATTTTTTTAAAAAAAGATGATCTTTCTGCTCTTTTCATTTATAGGTACCACATGCTCCTTGTCTCAAAGGAACACATAGCCCATTTCAACATAGTCCCAATGGCTACGTGATAGAAACAACTACTTTATAAGGCTATTACCTAAAAAAGTGATCTGTTATTACTTTGCATTTCATTTTGTGTTATTTTATGAATGTGTCTTTGGTACTGTAATTTGTATTTTATATGAGGTCCAGTAAACATTAGGTAAATGTCAAAGTCATTTCATAAAATGTGATAAAATAGGTAGGAATTTAAATAAGCATATTCACCCCAAGACAACTCAGTTGAAGATCCATAGATTTTTCTTTCATCTTAATCATAACCAAAGTTTTAGCTTCTTAGATGGGAATATCCGGATTCATAATATTACTCTGTCAGATTTCAGCCTGCAATGAGTTTCTCATGTTAATCATAGAATGTGTAACTAGGAAGGCTTCCTCATTTTCCATAAACATGAAATTTGGACGTGAGGGTACCCTAGCTCCAGCTGTAGGGAAGACAAACCAATCTTTGTACAGTGCAATAAAATCCCACAAAGTTGGTACTTCAGTCAGCTCCAGCCACTGTGGTCACCAGATGGCAGCTACAGCTGCCTCCAGGTGAGGATGAAGTGCAATCCCAGGGCAGGATCCTAGAGCTGTTATGTAGCAGCCAGGCAGCTGAGTGTCACCCAGGAGCCCAGCCAGGATCTCCTGTGGGCTCATTCACAAGGTTTTTATTACATCTGTTTTACAAATAAGAAGCAGAGGCTGGAGACATAAAATAAATTGCTTCAAGGCTCACAACTGGGAAGTAAGATTGTTTAAGAAGCAGAATTTGAACTCAGGCCTTCAGAAATCAAAACCTGAGCTCTTTCCATTAAACTTCATTTGACCCAGGCCAAAACAAAAAACAGCCTCTAAAATCTGTTCCCTCATTTATAAAGCAAGAAGAAGAAATGACATGATCTCTCAGTTTCCTTTAGCTCTTTCTGATAGTGGGTTGGGCCTTCTGCTTCCAGATATCCCAAGAAGACAAGTTTAATTCCAGAACCATCCTTGTGGTTCAGGTACTCTCTGGGGGTAAGCACAGGCTGGTCCTTTTTTATTCTCTCAGCCTAATGAACCGGAACTTGAATGGAGGACTCCAGTTGAAATATCAAACCTTACGACAGATTGACTTATCTATCAGTTATCTTTGTCTGCATTTTAAATAGTCCCAAACGTAGGTGGTTTTCAATAATAACCATTTATTTAATTCATGATTTTGACAGGTCAGCAATTTTGGTTAGCCTCAGCTGAGCAATTCTGATCTGGGCCAGGCTCAGCTAATCTTCGCTGGGCTTGCTCATGCATCTGCAGTTTGCTGAAACATTAGCTAGAGCTGGCTGGTTTATGATGGCTTCCTCTGTGACTGCTAGAATGACTGGGGTCCCTCTCCATGTGGTCTCATGCTCCAGCCAACTGGCCCAAGCTTTCCACTTGGCAGTCAAAGGTTCGAAGAACACCAGAGCAGAAGTCTCTTGAGGCCTGAGCTCAGAACTGACAAATCACTTCTGCCACATTCTTTTGGCCAAAGCAAATCACAAGGCCAGCAAGCTTGGAGAGGTAGGGAAATGGGCTTCTCCTCTCAGTGAGCAGAGCTGCAAAGTACTGCGGTCATTCTCGTAACATACCATAGTGTAGCTGTGCCAGAATCAACTTGGAAGGCAGGGGAGATGCATAAGGGAGAGGGAAGATACAAAGATACATCCAGTTTCCAAAAGGCTATTACTGCAGCTCTTTTCATGCCTCACTTCTCATCTTTCCAAGTCTCACCTCCTCAGAGAGGATAATGTTTTCTTTTTATTTTATTTTCTTTTTTAATTGACTCATAATAATTATACATATTTATGGGATACACTGTGATGTTCTGATCATTACATAATATATTCATTATGTAATATATACATATGTATGCAGATGTGACGTATACATTATGTAATTATCAAACCAGGGTAATCTGCAAATCCATCACCACAAACACTTGTCATTTCTTTGTCATGTTCTATTCAAAATCCTCTGTTCTAGTTATTTTGAAATATACAATACCTTATTCTTAACTACAGTCCTCAGCCTGAAGACCACCACTTGAGCCAGTATGCTAATATTTCAGTCCACCAAAGAGAATTATTAGTATAAGACTCTTCCTAAATATGATGCTCCAGTCCACTGCTCAGAAAATTAAATTTCAAAATACCTGGAAATAACTAGCTGGCCTTTCTTTTCCTTCCTCATTGTTGGGTTGAACTAATCTCTCTCATGAGTTGTCATCACAGAAAACATTTTTACCCTCCCCCTGACCAAATTCTTAATTATTGAAAAATACTGTATATGCAATTCTTGATTACATTATCTTGAAATTTCTACACATAGATTTTAATTTTATTTGTATTTCTAAATATATGCAGGCTCAGAGTAAATTGGATTAGGAAAGCGGGATGTTTGGGTGAACATTATTAAAATGGATAAAGCATAATTAAATTAAACCTAGCAGAGGAATAATATCAAATTTGTAAGTGCAACTGCTTTGTCTATGCTGCTACCCATTAAAAAATTTTTAAAAAGAGCTAATACCATCTCTTCTCAGGATGATCTACAGAGCCAGAGATGAAAGAAGTATTCAGGCCAGGCACGGTGGCTCATGCCTATAATCCCAGCACTTTGGGAAGCTGAGGTGGGCGGATCACAAGGTCAAGAGATTGAAACCATCTTGGCCAACATGGTGAAACCCCGTCTCTTCTAAAAATACAAAAATTAGCTGGGCATAGTGACACACGCCTGTAGTCCCAGCTACTCAGGAGGCTGAGGCAGGAGAATTGCTTGAACCTAGGAGACGGAGGTTACAGAGAGCTGAGATCATGCCACTGTACTCCAGCCTGGTGACAGAGCAAGACTCCATCTCAAGAAAGAAAGAAAAAAAAAGTATTCATAAATATTTTTAGAACAATACATTTTCTTGGCATTTCATTCTAGGGGAAATGTTACAAACTGATTAAACTACAGATTTGCTTATAGCCGATGAAAAATCATGATCATTTTTTTAAAAGAGAGATATGGGTTCAAGTAATAAAACTTTACTTACTTAACATAATATCTGGGGCTTACTATATTTCATACTAAGACACCAGCAATTGTAAGACACACAAATATTTTATGTTCTGAGGAATAAAAAAAAAAAAAGCCAATATATATCATAATATGCCATTGATAGTAAGAAATGTCCTGATTGAAATGAGGTGGGAGGAGATGTACATCTTAGAATCTGTGAAATATGATGATGGGTGCTCAGTTAATATTTGAAGGAAGGAAGGAAGGATGGATGGATGGATGGATGGATGGATGGATCGATGGATCGATGGATGGATACTTGATCTTAACTCTTCAAGAACAAGAACTCAGGTTGGCTCATGTGTATCCATCAAGGTAGCTTTCTTGGTGGTAGTTTCATGTGGTGTTTAATAAAGATTTATATAATTGAAGCAATAGTATTATGGACACGTAAATTTAAAAATGAAAAAAAAAAAAAGGGAATGAAATGCTAAGTAAGCCATGACAGTGGAGCAGTGTGTGAGACAGAGTCTCAATTCCTTTAGGTCTTTATCAAATCATTATATTTAAGGGTGGGGAAAATGCCAGGATTTATATTTGCTTCTGGAGAACATGTTACTTTCTTTTAAAATTTCACTGATTTCCCAGAATGAAACTTTTTTCAAAAGTCTCTATTACAAGATATTTGAGAACCAAATTACTAAACTGGACTTTGAAAATGATTTTACAGAATCATAATACTAGAGCGAGAAGAGCCCATAAAGATTAAAGTCCAGCTGCCTTGTTTTAGAGATGGATAGACATTCATTCATTTATTCATTTCTGAAACATTTCCTGATACCTAACACATAGCCCACACTATGCTAAGTACAGAAGATTCAACATTGGAGGAGACAAAATAAGTAGATAATGAAATCAACGGATGAATGCCACAATACGGACAGGATGAAGTGCCCTGAGAGCACAGAGGAGGAGAATCTGAATAAGGAAACCAAGCCCAGGAGATAATGTGATTTGTGTAATTTACACAGTTACCTGGGGACATATTTTGGTCACAGCTCAGTAGAGAGATTCATGAGACACACTTTTATTTTTGATATTAGTGTTCTCTCATTTAGTAACTTGTACATTGCTATAACTTTCTCCTCTCCAGCTGACACTTAGATGATTCCAGGCATTTTATCTTCAGGATTCCCTAACATTTATAGATCTTCAGTGGCTTCTATTTTGTATTTTTTATTTTAAAATAAAATAAAATCCTTACAGCCGCATGTGGTGGCTCACACCTGTAATCCCAGCACTTTGGGAGGCTGAAACAGGAGGATCACCTGAGGTCAAGAGTTCAAGATCAGCCTGGCAAACATGGCAAAATTCCATCTCTACTAAAAATACATAAATGAGCCGGTTGTGGTGGTCGCACATCTGTAGTCCCAGCTACTCAGGAAGCTGAGGCAGGAGAATTGCTTGAACCCAGGAGGTGGAGGTTGCAGTGAGCCGAGATCACAGCACTACACTCCAGCCTCGGTGACACAGCAAGACTGTCTCAAAAAAATTTTTTTAATTAAAAAAAATAATAAAGTCCTTAGCCTGGTATTCAAGACTGCTTATAGTAATGGTCCCATCATATTTTTGTAAGTCTTGGCTTTCGGATGTTGTATTTCAGCCACGCTGAAGTAGTTACTATTTTCTGAACACAACTTGGCCACTCTCATCCCCATTCCTTTGCTCAGGTTCTTCCCCTAGCCTCTGTACTGGTGACTTGTCACCATCTTTCATGAGGCCTCGATCACTTTAGCCCTCCTCTATATACTGTGGAGACAGAGTGGTGAGCTGCTTATTGATCTCCAGTACTAACTGCACAACTCTGACATGTTGGTAATAAGATCAGAAATTAATAACACCCTCCTGATGGTGCTATTGTGAAGATTAGGGAAGAAAAAGTTTGCAAAACACTCATTGGAGAACTGGATACAATGTCTTTTATTCTATCTCCTTCTAATTCATTATGGAGTTTATTTTATACCACCTATTACATACTATCTTACTGCTATTTATATGTATTCTCTTTCTTAGGAACATCGTTAGGGAGCAAATGTAGGAATCATGTTTCTGTTTGTCTATGAATCACCTATAATACGTAACATACTATCCTATATATAGCAGGCTTCACTCAAGTGTTTGAAAGGGTAAATGAAGATTGGGAGAGCTGGATGGATGAATGGATGCATGATGCCATGAGGTTCAGCAGTGGCAGCATTTGTACCTATGTCCACAAAGAAGTTAGCAACATTCCTACAGCAAACATCCATGTCAAATAACTACCAGCAGTTCTTCCTTAAACATTCTCTTCTCTTTGAGAAGGAACATCTTTGCACATCAACCTGATCGAGACTTTTCAAAGAGCAGAAGGGTCGTATCCTAACAAGACACTTTAAAGAATGGCTTCACAGCTGGGCATTGTGGGGGTCGCCTGTAATCCCAGCTACTCAGGAGGCTGAGGCAGGAGAATCACTTAAACCCAGAAGATGGAGACTGCAGTGAGCCGAGATCATGCCACTGCACTCCAGCCTGGGCGACAGAGTGAGACTCCGTCTCAAAAACAAACAAACAAACAAACAAACAAAAACAGCGGTTTCATATCACATTCTTGAGGCTGATTTCTTTCATTGCTCTATATGGTTTCCGAAGAGGGGCTTTCCAGAAGGTCAAGATGAGGCCTAGGGAGTGTGGCAGCAAGGGACAAGGATAGCCCTTACGTGTTCTAGACAGAGTGCTTCATTTAATGTAATGACCTAGACAAAAATCAGAGGCTTTACTGGCCTCCTTCAATTTGAGTCAGAAGGAATTGTCTTAAAGCTCACTTCTGCATAAAGACCTGATCTCAGCAGCCGGGCAAGTGTGTCTGGTCTTACTATGCCTATAAACATTAGGATACTGTGTATCCAATTCTGCCAACCATAGTAAAACCTCTTATTAAGTACACAGTGTCAACAGAGAAGCCTGCTTTTCAAAATAATGGACTATTTAGCTTCACAGCTGGGATTCATCTCTCCCTACAAAGCTACATTCCCGTTGTGGCTTTCCAAATGTAAGAAGCAAGTCCTCATGTTATAAAATGATACGAAAGAAAGAGATGGAGACACTCTTCCACTCCTCAGGTTATGGCTGAAAAAGCACTTGGTCGGAATAGTGCCTTGAACAAAATGGGCATTTCACAGATGTTTCTTAAGCTCAGTGGCCAGAACCATAGATATTTTTCGAATGCATATTGAATTAAATAAAGTGTGGCTCAAAAAGCTATTTTGAAGGATTTATTTTGTGACTAGCAATAACACTGTTTCTTTTCTCTCCAGAAAGCATTACACTACTTCTTAAAGGCAGCAAAGGCCGGGAGTGCAAATGCCATGGCATTTATAGGAAAGGTACATGCTTCATCTTGATTCATAGTTTTCATTTATTAAAAACCTAAGAAATTAGCAGCGTGTGCCTGTTGTCCCAGCTACTTGGGAAGTCGAGGTGGGAAGATCACTTGAGCACAGGCGACCAGCCTGGGCAACATGGCAAGATCCTCATCTCAAAATAATTAAAATTTAAATTTAAAAAATAAAAACCTAACAAATGAATGATACCAGCTCATTGAACCCATTGTAGAGGGACAGCGCAGCAGGCCTCTCTGACGGAAGCAGCTGAATGGGGCGTTTGGCTGCAACCTGAGGGTGGTATTCTTGAAGTGACGGTTTGGGAAGAAGCCCCATATAACAGCAGCCTTTATCTGGGGCACCAAAAGCAACCTTAAAAGTGCACCTGGGACAGGCGCGGTGGCTCCCGCCTGTAATCCCAGCACTTTGGGAGGCGGAGGCTGGTGGATTGCTTGAGGTCAGAAGTTCAAGACCAGCCTGGCCAACATGGTGAAACCCCGTCTCTACTAAAACTACAAAAATTAGCTGGGCGTGGTGGAGGGTGCCTGTAATCCCAGCTACTTGGGAGGCTGAGGCAGGAGAATCACTTGAACCTGGTAGGCAGAGGGTGCAGTGAGCCGAGATCACGCCACTGCTCTCCAGCCTGGACAACAGAGGGAGACTCCGTCTCCAAAAATAAAAAATAAAATAAAAAAGTGCACCTGGCCCAGGGCTCCTCCTCTGAGCATAGCTATGAGCCTATGACCACCCCACTCCCCAATACGTAAGAGGAGATCCAGGTTGGTTGAGTGCTGGAGACGGGTACAGGTCTGAGCCCAATCAGGCCCTTCTCTCCTCTACCATTGGAGTGTGAATCAGCTCCAGACTGACCAGAGCTATCCTTATGCCACCTCTGATGGGAGGCCTCCTATGACTGCAGAGTAGCCTGGTGGAGGGTTCCTCTGGAAATGCATGCTCTTCTCTCTCCTTCAAAGACTATTCACTCCCCTATGTGCCACCCTTGGCTCACTGCGGCCGATTTGCATTAGTTACCATAGGGACAAATGTCCTGCTTCCTAAGTGCAACACACAGTAAATGTAGATGCAAAACAAAAGAGAGAGAGAAAACAGAAACAGGGTCCATTTCTTTGCCCTCAGGCAGGGTCACTCCAGAAATCTGTAATAAATGGTACTCTTACTTTTTCTTGTTGTTTTAAATTGAGGTAAAATGTAAATATGTAAATAACACAAAATTGACCACTCTAAAATATACAATTCAGTGGGCATTTACTACTTTCAATGTGTTATACTAGTCTTACCTCTATCTCATTTTAAAATATTTGCATTACCCTCAAATTATTTTGTTTTTTTTTCTATCCTCTTTTCATTTTTCTTCCTAGATGTATTTAGAGGGGAATGCTGCCGCACCGCAAAATAATGCTACTGCCTTCAAGTACTTTTCCATGGCAGCCAGTAAGGTATGTCCTTAATGCACTGCTGTAAACACATACACACAAATTGCTTTTATTACATGCAGACTGGTGCCAAAGAATGGACTTCAAAGTCCCAAGCCCAGATAATGGGCCAGTAAGGATTTTTGTGTCCTGGAGAAGTATAATATTGGTGATGGGAGTATGCAATGACAGTAAGGGAAGCTACGACTTGTCTTCTTGGAAAATGAAAAATGGCAGTGGCTTGTGCTGCCCTAGCAGAGGCCAGGAGGAAGCCAGACAGAAGTTCAGCTTTCCCCTCTCCCTTATGCAATAGATGAGGCCATCTAGCTCAGGAACAGGAAACAAAAGAGATGAGGACAGAGGAAGGGAAAATCCCTCTGTTGGCCAGAGCTCCCTCTGGCGGAGGTGGGAGCTTGTCAGGGAGGAGGCCAGGGCAAGGAGACTGAGAAGAGGGATCTGGAGACAGAATCCCTGGCTTGAATGCCAGCCTTGAAACTGACTAGATGTGTGAACATGAGCATGTTACTTAACCTCTCTGTGCCTCAATTTCCCCATCTGTAAAATGGGAATTTAAGAATATTTGCCTGTCAGGCACAGTGGCTCGCGCTTGTAACCTCAACACTTTGGGAGGCTGAAACAGGCAGATTGCTTGAGCTCAGGAGTTTGAGACCAGCCTGGGCAACATGGTGAAACCCCATCTCTACAAAAAGTACAAAAATTAGCCCGGCGTGCTGGCACACACCTGTAGTCCCAGCTGCTCAGGAGGCTGTGCCTCATATTGTGAAGTACTTAAAGCAGTGCCTGATACATAGTAAGCGCGCTATTATCTTTTGCAGTGTGGGACCAGTAAGGTAGAGTGAACTTTGGAGCACATTCCAGACAGAATGAATTAGCTGTATGAGGGACGAGAGAAATGGTATAATATGCCTCCTGCATTGAAGTCTCTGCCTTTGTTCCTGGGCTCCGTGAGGCCGGTATCTGTCAAATAAGACTTAGTAGACTCCTCTGAATCCCTTTCATGCACAAAAGATGGCCTCATCCCAACACCCATCGGCCTGCTCTTGGCGAATGGCCTTGGTAAACTTTCTATCCCTGCACAGTAGGAAGCATTTTGTTGTCTTACAGTTGCATACTGGAACACTGGCAGTAAAGATGTGCTCAAATCAGGAATCATTTCAACTGTTCCCAGTTTTTAAAAACCCACACACTGCTCTAGGAGCCTATTTATAAGTGACTAGCACCTCCGAGCTGCTGCTATTGTGGTGTAAATTACTGAGAAGGCTAGTACTTGGCTTCTCTCCCTTGTAATGTATATGAAATTGTTGCTCAGCAAGGCAGTTATCTGAAGTACCATTAGATTAGGATGACAAGGAAAAGCAGACTGAAAAGGAGTGACAAGGAAAATGTCTTATAATCTGGCAAATAACACTGATTTGTCAGCCCATAAGAATAATGCCAGGGAGATGGGAGTGTAAATTAACTCAGCTTCCAAGCTATTCAGGGTTGTGGAACCAACCAGCAGTGATCTGGGTCTCTGGTGCGCTGAACCCGAGCTGCTTTCCTTTACAAAGGAAATCTGAACTTACAATTAAGGTAATTATTCTAAATGGCATTGGGTAGAGATGGCCACATACTTCTTGATCAGTACCTGGACAATTTATGAGATTTCTCACTCTTACTACTTTTTTTAAAACTGCTTTGTAAATTTGTTTTTAAATGATATCAATACCATGACATAGAGCTACAGATTTTACAACCTCTTTTGTCTTATTTACTTAGAAACAAGCACAGTGACTGAATGTGACATTGTGCCCATGTTGGACCACATTCCTCCAGTTCTCTCTTGCGCCCCTGAACGTCAGGCCCGTCCCCATCTCCATACTTTTGTCATCTGCCTCCCCTTCCCAGAGTCTCTTATTCTAAGTCCTACTTATCCCTCAGAGCACAGCCCAGTCCTCCCTCCAGCCACAGAGCTGCCCTTGCCCTTACTGGCTCACATGATCTCTTTCCTCTTCTGAACTTACCCTCCATTCACTCCTGCTGCTGGGATTTAACTGGTTCCTACCTGTTGCTTCTCCCCTCCTGTCCAAAAGCCATGTGTCCTCAACTAGAGGAGGGCAAAGGTCCTGCCAAGGGGTTATTAAATAAAGGGGTCCAGAGCAGGGGTTTATTAAATATTTGCCAAAGAAAGGCCTATTTGCTCCCTGACTTCATGTCAGTTAACCTAAGCAACAGCATTACATCCTAAAACAGCAGGTGTATACTGGAGGGGTTGGCTATACATATGGTTTTTCTGGGCCAAAAAGTGTTTTAAAAATCAGTAAGCTGGCTGGGCATGGTGGCTCACGCCTGTAATCTCAACACTTTGGGAAGCCGAGGTGGGCGGATCACCAGGTCAAGAGATTGAGACCATCGTGGCCAACATGGTGAAACCCTGTCTCTACTAAAAATACAAAAAATTAGCTGGGTGCGGTGGCATGTGCCTGTTGTCCCAGCTACTTGGGAGGCTGAGGCAGGAGAATCGCTTAAACCTGGGGGGCAGAGGTTGCAGTGAGCTGAGATCCTGCCACTTCACTCCAGCCTGGCAACAGAGCAAGACTCTGTCTCAAAAAATAAATAAATTAAATAAATCAGTAAACTTGACATCCAAATCTAAACATCCAGCTTTTCTTGAAAATGGCAAAAGCTAGCCAGGCATGGTGGCTGACACCTCTAAATTCCAGCACTTTGGAAGGCTGAGGCTGGTGGATCACTTGAGGTTAGGAGTTCGAGACCAGCCTGGTCAACATGGTGAAATCCTATATCTACAGAAAGTACAGAATTAGCCGGGCATGGGGGTGAATGCCTGTAATCCCAGCTACTTGGGAGGCTGAGGCATGAAACTCACTTAAACCCAGGAGGCAAAGGTTGCCGTGAGTTGAGATCATTCCACAGCATTCCAGCATGGGTGATAGAGCAAGAGTCTGTCTTTAAAAAAAAAAAAGAAAGAAAGAAAAGAAAAAAGAAAGAGAAAAGAAAATGACAAACGCTAATGAAACAGGACTGCCATTTTCAGCTGGAGCAGAGGAGCTGAGAGCTGCTGCTGCCTTCACGCAGGGCAGGGACTCTGTGTGTCTCCATCTGCACCACTGTCTCCACCACCCGGCATATTTTATTTCTTATATCACCGGCATGGTTCCTGCAGGTATCTGAACTGGCCACTCCTCACCTGACAAATTCTAAATAGGTACACTGGGTCTTAAACAGTGATGGGTAATTCACTGAGCCCCTGGGGTCCCAGGGACTCCCTTAGAGGAGAAAGTAATTTGTCCCTGCTATTTTAACCTTTCTCCTTTCTCTCTCCCTTCTTCCTTCCCTCCTTTCATTTCTGTTTCCTTCCTTTCTGTATTAGTCCGTTCTCACATTGCTAATAAGACATACCTGAGACTGGGTAATTTACAAAGGAAAGAGGTTTAATTGGCTCACATTTCAGCATTGCTGGGGAGGCCTCAGAAAACATACAATCATGGCAGAAGGGAAAGCAACCACGTACTTCTTCACATGGCAGCAGCAAGGAGAAGTGCTAAGCAAAAGAGGGAAAAGCCCCTTATAAAGCCATCAGATCGCATGAGAACTCACTCACTATCACAAGAACAGCAGCACGGGGGTAACCGCCCCCAGGATTCAATTACCTCCCACCAGGTCTCTCCCATGATGCATGGGGATTATAGGAACTACAATTCAAGATGACATCTAAACGAGGCTAATTAGAAGAAGACAGACTCACTAGACTTTGCCACACTCATCACACTGAGCCTTACTACTTTCAGAGCAGAGCAACCCGAGACTCCCAGAACCACAAGAGATGTGACCAGGAGAGAAGAGGGAAGAAGAGAGCAGAATTATACCATCTGTTTTAAACACGGATGTACTGTCCTTAAGAACTCTTACAATAGCAGATCCTCTCATACGATAGCCTCAAAACTTGGAGTCTTGAAACCATTTTTGAAATATGCCTTCTCTATTTATGTGCTATTCCTGTGTTACTGAGGGTTACTCTGGCTGCATCTACAATAACTAAATATAGGTGGTAAGAAGAAATTTGGAGAGCTTTCTATTAGAACATAAGTTCCTGCAGAAATACTAGAAACCTGTAAAACATACCTACAGATCTGCTGAATGAAAGTCAGTTGGTTGGCAGGGCACAGTGGCTCACACCTGTAATCCCAACACTTTGGGAGGCTGAGATGGGCAGATCACTTGAGGCTAAGAGTTTGAGACCCACCTGGCCAACATGATGAAATCCCGTCTCTATTAAAAATACAAAAAATTAGCTGGGTGTGATTGCGCGCACCTGTAATCCCAGTTACTCAGGAGGCTGAGGCAGGAGAATAGTTTGAACCCGCGAGGCACAGGTTGCAGTGAGCCGAGATCACCTCACTGCACTCCAGCCTGGGCAACAGAGTGAGACTCCATCTCAAAAAAAAAAAGAAAATCAGGTGGTCAATCACAGTTTCTTACTGTAGTCACTAGAGGGTGAAATGCATGATAGGAGATGGAAAGAAAGAGTTTTCTCCTTGAGAAAGTCACTTTCAAAGTTCACTCTTCATCCAAAATTGATATGCTAAATATCTATATATTTGAACATGTGCTGACTACTAAATGTGCGAAATACTCCCTTCCTTAGAGTATTCAGAATATTAATCAGAAAATAAATGGCAATTAATTTAGCATCAAGTTGAAAAGGAAACATCAGGGATGTTATAAGCAATAAATTTGAATAAAGAAGTATACCAACAATGCTTTACTATCTGTAGTGGCTGGACTGAAATCCACAGTCTCTAAAATGTGATTTGGCCATTTATGTCAACCTCCTTAGACCTGAGTAGGTAACAAGTGTCTGGATAGACTTCTCCCTTCTGGAAAATTCTTACACATCCTTTAAGACCTAGCTCAGATGTCACCACCCCCACTCCTGACAATTCGATCTTCTTCAGTTCCTAGTCTCAATCAGGCACTAGAGCGTCCCTCTTCTAGGTGTCTGTAACACTCTCAATCTACTTCTTTTTTTCCTTTCTTTCTTTCTTTTTTTTTTTTTTTCAGGCAGAGTTTTGCTCTTTCTCCCAGGCTGGAGTGAAGTGGCGCAATCTCGGCTCACTGCAACCTCCGCCCCGTAGGTTCAAGCGATTCTCCTGCCTCAGCTTCCCAAGTAGCTGGGATTACAGGCGTCTGCCACCACGACTGGCTAATTTTTACATTTTTAGTGGAAACAGGATTTCGCCATGTTGGCCAGGCTGGTCTCAAACTCCTGACCTCAGGTGATCCCCTCACCTCAGTCTCCCAAAGTGCTGGGATTACAGGCATGAGCCACCACGCCCGGCCTCAATCTATTTCAACTTTAGGACTTACCACATTTGACAGAACTCTTAAGAAGTTTTGACCTGCCCCTCCCTTTTGATATGGCTCAGAGCCCAGTAGTGTGTGAATTCTCCAAGGCAGGGATTATAGCTTCTTCATCTTTTACCTTTCACCTCCTACCTCTGCCCAGTGCCTACTATGGAATCATATACAAAGCAAGTCCTAAATAAGTGTTGAATACAAGAATGGAGGAGAGATTTGACTTTTGTTTCCCTCTTCCCTTTTCTAGCCAGAAGGGTTTATGAAAGTATAAAAGGAGAAACTAGAGTGGGTCAGAATAACCGGTCAACTGCCTTGATTAATCTCTTACTGGGTGTATGTCAAATATTTTGAACAATTTTGCAGTAGTTTTCCTTATCATGAATTCTTCTGGGACTTTACTTGGCTTTTTAAAACTCTTCTAGGGCAATGCAATTAGCCTTCATGGGCTTGGTCTTCTTTACTTTTATGGAAAAGGAGTTCTCGTGGTAAGTTGAATTATTTTATTATCTTTTCATTTGTAGCAATTTATAGGGTAAAATTCATGGTCATTCATTAGTTTAAAGGAATTCATCTCTATTATCTGGTATGCCAAACTGTTATATCAGATAATAGAGAATAAATCCAGTGAAATATCTGCCAAAGAGACACTGAAGAACAAGCTTGTGACAATAATAGTAATTCTAATTATATATTAGAATCATAGATTCTAAGTAACCTTAGAAATCATCTCTCCTCTGAGGACTTTATTGATGGAGAAATTTATCTTCTTAGTCTTTTAAGTGACCTTCCCCCAATATCTAACAAAATGTACTGTCAAGGTAGAAAAAGACATAATTATGATGAAAATGAGACATTAGCTCCTAATAGAGTCTAATATAATAATGAAATAAAATATATAATGTTTCTGATACTATTTTAATTAGCCTAAATCACATAGGGCACTGTCTATACTCTTTTTAAAAAGTGGAAGGCAATTGTTTCCATGGAGTTTTACTTGTGCCTTTGAGTAATAGAGTGTAATTATCTGCAGAATTATGCTGAAGCACTTAAATACTTTCAGAAAGCTGCGGAGAAAGGGTGGCCCGATGCACAGTTCCGGTTAGGCTTCATGTACTACTGTAAGTGCCATAAATACGGCTGCTTTATTTAGAATGACATATGCACTATTAAGTCTGCTCCTTTTATAACAAACATCAAACGGTTGGTGTGAGTGGTTTAGACAGAGCATTTAGGCAACAAATTAAATAAGAATTTGAAAAAGACTAAAGAAAAGTACACCAGTTGGGAGAGGGGACAAGGAGGTGCAGAGTCAGGAAGCTCACCTATGACAAGGTTAAGTTGGAGGTGCTAGCGATATCCCATGCACATCCCCAGAAGCAAGTATGAAACTCATAAGAAAGGTCAAACTTACAGAGAAGGTTCGAGAGGCATCAGCACACAGCTGTTAGTTAAGAGTAGTTGAGGCTGCAAAAGGAAAGGAGCAAGAGGGTGAGAGGAAAGAGCAGTGGACCATGGTAGATAACTAGTGATCCTCCATTCTGTATTGAAGGGTAGGCAGGGGAAGTACATCACTGAGAATATATATATATATACACACACACATCTTAATGGAGCCAAGGGAAGAACTTTCAAGGAAGAGTAAATGAATGAGCACCCCTGTGAAACGCAGTGAGAAACCTGGTTTAAAAAACAAGAGGCCAGGCATGATGGCTCACCCCTGTAAGCCTAGCACTTTGGGAGGCTGAGGCGGGCAGATCACGAGGTCAGGAGTTCGAGACCAGCCTGACCAACATGGTGAAACCCCGTCTCTACTAAAAATACAAAAATTAGCCTGGTGTGATGAGGGGCGCCTGTAGTCCCAGCTACTCGGGAGGCTGAGGCAGAAGAATCGCTTGAACCCAAGAGGTGGAGGTTGCAGTGAGCCAAGATCACACCACTGCACTCCAATATGGGCAACAGAGCAAGACTCCATCTCAAAAAAAGAAAAAAAAATCAAGTAAGAAAGAATGAAATATCTATAAGACTTGGCAATACAGAGAATGTGGGTGACGTCATTGGACTGCTTGGGGTGGAAGCCGGATGACAATGGCATGAATTTGAGATCAGAAAGTTGAGAAATAAAAGTATTCTTGCAAGCAGCATGCCCTTAAAGGGAAAGAGAGAGAAGGAACTCAGCATTAGGGGGACTAAGGACCCAGAGGGTGTTACTTTTAAGATGGCAAGAGACCTGAGCATAATTATAACTGATGGAAAGAGATTCTGAAAAACTTTGGTGGTATTAGCACATGATTGGGCGCAGAGCAGTCGAAGCCTCTTTAACCTTGATAGATAGGCAGGATTGCTCAGCCTCAAAGACTGGAGAGTGGAAAGGATAATACGAATCTAAGTATGGGGGAATGGGATGGGGAGAGAGGCGAGTGAGGAAAGATGAAGTTTTCTTCAATGATCTAGTAGGTACAAAGTTGACTTCTGTGAGCAAAAGTAGAGTGGTTGGCTAGGAGGTCTCAGAAAGCCATGAAAGTTTGTAATAATCTCTGTGGGGAGTGAGAGAGGAAGTGGCCAAGATAAACAGCAGGACATCTGAACACACCTGAGTATCCCCACCAAGTCCTTCATGTCAGAGGCAGAGCCAGGGCAGCAGCAGACCGCATCATCAAGGAGGTCACATCCAGTCAAGGGGTCACTGGCATTTTCCACAGTGGCCCAGCAGGAGCACCTGTTTTGTACTATCTTGGGGGGTTGAGGTTGCCTAAGATGGCCTCGTTCTTTTAGTTCATTCCAAGTTCTTGGCTCGGGATCTACCAGATTTCCCAAGTTTCTAGAATAAGAAAAATAGTCATGGCTAATGTATATTAAGTCTTTGTACGTTTTAACTCATTTGATCCTCTCAACACATTTACAGAGTATCCCACAGTGGACAGATGAGCAAACTAAGCCAATGTTGTGGTTGGACACCTTGCCCAGGATCACACAGTTGTGGAGCTGGAATTCAAACTCAAGCTATTTGCCTCCAGAGCTTTTGCTCTTAATCGCTACATGGCACTGCTTCTAAAGGCTCCAGTGTTAGAGCTGGAAGATAACTTAAAGATAATCTAAGGAAAGCCTTCACTTTTGCAAATAAAGTGCCCAACTCACAAAAGAACTAATGAGAGAGCCAGGACAAGAATTTTGGCTGCTGGGAGACTGCTGGTTCTCTGATCTAGCTTCAAATGCCTATTCCTGCTCTAAGCAGGAGTTTGGTGAGAGTTCGGCTTCTTGGAGCTTGGATGTACCTGCTGCATATGCCACAGTTGTGGCTGGGAGAAGCTGTATGGGTGCCCTGATATGGAAGGATGACAAAGATGGCGAGATGCATCATAGTGGGGCTTTGGGTCCTCAGAGACCATCACTTGATTTCCTTTGCATTAACTTTAGTTATGCCATAGTGGGGAGATACTTTCACAAGACTAAGTAGTCCTTCTTTCTCGATTTTTTTTTTTCAGAATGGCTCAAGAATATAAATTTCCATATTCTTACTTAGAATCAAACTCAGTGTTCACCCCCACCTTCACAAATAGTGGATTTAGAGTAGCTTGACTTTTGGTTGGCTTTTCCCATCGTATTTACATAGCAGGCATCACTATGACTATTATATTCAGTGATTATAATATAAAAAATAAAGTCAATAAGGGATGGCTTAAAATGATTTTAATTTTCAGCTGGCTCTGGAATATGGAAGGATTATAAACTTGCCTTCAAATATTTTTACTTGGCATCTCAGAGTGGGCAGCCCCTCGCCATTTATTGTCTGGCCGAGATGTATGCAACAGGAACAGGAGTAGTAAGATCATGCAGAACTGCTGTGGAGGTAAATGCAATATGAGGCTGTTTTTAAAGCACTTGTCATATATGACACAGAGGAGGTGATACTGTTCTTAAATTGTTGGTGTCTTTGATTTTATAAATATTACCTCTTTTCTTCCAGTTGACAATGTGAATACTGACATTTGTCAGAGGGGAAAAGCAGTGATGTAACTCGGGATGGGGGAGACAGAGAAAAGATCTCTCCTCTCTCTGACATTTGGCTTTTCATCAAGTTCAGAGCTCACCTCAATATGCAGTTAAGGAGCTCTGTTTCAGCATTCAATCAAATCACCAGGGCAATGTGGGACTTCTAGTGGGATAGGGAGTTGCTACTTGGGAAACGAAAGGCTAGATTTAGCCTAGAAAATGTAGCCCACTTCTTCCGAGAAAGCAGCATCCTTTGGTTTTTGATGATTTGGATGACAATTGAGAAAGTGAATTCTTTCAGTCTGAGCCAGTGATACGCTTTCCAAAAGAATGCTTTTAGGACCTTAATGTCCTTCATTGATTTATTAAACACGTCTGCTGCACCAGCATAAATACTCTATGTTGCAATCTGGCCCCTCTGAAGCTCATTTCAAAAGCTGCCAGCTAATGATCTATCTTTAGATTTGCTCCTTTGCCAACTTCCTAATGAATTATGGATGGCTAACCTCTTTTGGTTACATAAGGGCTATTCAGCTAAGTTGACATTTGTCCCCCTAGGGCTCTGCACACCTTCTTCACAGTTATGTCACCTACACCCTTCGGCACTGTCTTCCCTTCGTTCTCTCCTTTTCACATCAGCTATGGCCTTAGAACTTGCCCTTGCAGAGCTGCACTGCTCAGAAAGTCCCTTTAAAACAGAAACACACACACACACACACACACACACACACACACACTAGCGATACATTCTTATTCTTCCATATAGCCTCCAAGTCAGGAAAGTTTATTATACAAATTTAAAATCTGAGAGAAACAAGAAATGGGGAAAGGATTCCCTATTTAATAAATGGTGCTAGGAAAATTGGCTAGCCATAAGTAGAAAGCTGAAACTGGATCCTTTCCTTACTCCTTATACGAAAATTAATTCAAGATGGATTAGAGACTTAAATGTTAGACCTAATACCATAAAAACCCTAGAGGAAAACCTAGGTAGTACCATTCAGGACACAGGCATGGGCAAAGACTTCATGTCTAAAACACCAAAAGCAACGGCAGCAAAAGCCAAAATTGACAAATGGGATCTCATTAAACTAAAGAGCTTCTGCACAGCAAAAGAAACTACCATCAGAGTGAACAGGCAACCTACAGAATGGGAGAAAATTTTTGCAATCTATTCATCTGACAAAGGGCTAATATCCAGAACCTACAAAGAACTCAAACAAATTTATAAGAAAAAAACAAACAACCCCATCAGAAAGTGGGCAAAGGATATGAACAGACATTTCTCAAAAGAAGACATTCATACAGCCAACAGACACATGAAAAAATGCTCATCATCACTGGCCATCAGAGAAATGCAAATCAAAACCACAATGAGATACCATCTCACACCAGTTAGAATGGCGATCATTAAAAAGTCAGGAAACAACAGGTCCTGGAGAGGATGTGGAGAAATAGGAACACTTTTACACTGTTGCTGGGATTATAAACTAGTTCAACCATTATGGAAAACAGTATGGCGATTCCTCAAGGATCTAGAACTAGATGTACCATATGACCCAGCCATCCCATTACTGGGGATATACCCAAAGGATTATAAATCATGCTGCTGTAAAGACACATGCACACGTATGTTTATTGCAGCACTATTCACAATAGCAAAGACTTGGAATCAACCCAAATGTCCATCAGTGACAGATTGGATTAAGAAAATGTGGCACATATACACCATGGAATACTATGCAGCCATAAAAAAGGATGAGTTTGTGTCCTTTATAGGGACATGGATGCAGCTGGAAACCAACATTCTTAGCAAACTATCACAAGAACAGAAAACCAAACACCGCATGTTCTCACTCATAGGTGGGAACTGAACAATGAGATCACTTGGACTCGGGAAGGGGAACATCACACACCGGGGCCTATCATGGGGAGGGGGGAGGGGGGAGGGATTGCATTGGGAGTTATACCTGATGTAAATGACGAGTTGATGGGTGCTGACGAGTTGATGGGTGCAGCACAGCAACATGGCACAAGTATACATATGTAACAAACCTGCACGTTATGCACATGTACCCTAGAACTTAAAGTATAATAATAATAAAAAATAAAATAAAATAAAATAAAATAAAATAAAAGCAAGCAAGAAGCCCATTATCTAGAGAAAAATCAAAAAAAAATTAAAATAAGGCTGAGGAAGTTTCCCTCAAGACAAAAACAAAACAAACAAACCCAAACACTTCTGATCTTTGTGCCTATAAAAGGTATTAACTCTTTACCCTAAATAATTTGCAAAATATAGACCTAAAATCCTTCCCTGACCAGCCCGTAGGAGTTGAAGACTGATTTCATTTCTCATTTGCCTGGGGTGAAGCATACTAGCTAACTAGTCTCCTTGATTTCTCCTCCCATATACAGCTTTATAAAGGTGTCTGTGAACTAGGCCACTGGGCTGAGAAATTCCTGACAGCTTACTTTGCCTATAAGGATGGTGATATAGATTCTTCTCTTGTTCAGTATGCACTGCTTGCAGAAATGGGATATGAAGTGGCTCAAAGCAATTCAGCATTCATTTTGGAATCTAGTAAGATAAGTTAAAATTCTCTGCAATCCCCCAATCATACATATGCATATATGACTTTACTACAGAGGCATTTTAAGCCTTCCTAACGGAATGTCTCCTTTTTTAGAAAAGGCTAACATTGTTGAAAAAGAGAAGATGTATCCAATGGCACTTCTACTATGGAATCGAGCTGCCATTCAAGGTATAGAACCCAAATAAAAATAAGCACATACCCGGTCCCTGTCCTCTGTTATTCATCAGGTTTGCTTTAGCTGCGTGTTTGTGCACATAGGCAGCAAGGAGCAGAATATCAAGTAGGTGACATTTCAAACTATACTGATGTTAGGGTCAGTCTTTGGTTAGAGATCATTTCCAGGAATTTATTTTCCCCATTATTATCAAGGTCCCTGGTTCAGCAAACCATAGGAATTTTTCTACGGCTCTGTCTCCATGGCACCAGAACAGTTCTTTGAAATACACAATTTTACTCAAGAAACTAGTTTCTTGGTCTGGCTTCATTCATTCATTGCTGAGATCTTGACTGAACTAATCAGAGATGTGACCCATGTCTCAATGAGTTTACAAGCAAAATTAGTTATGTATATATCTAAGGCTCATGTGATTTCTCTATTAAAATATCACATTGATGACCACCATAAACTTCAGATCTTTACTACAATCATTAGCACATGAGAATGAAAAACCAAACCAAAACAAAACAGATACATGGCAAGATCCTCTCCCTTTTCCTCGAGTTTCCATGTCTCGCTTGCTGGCATCACATGAATAAGGAATATAAGATACCAGTGGTGGGAAAAGTAATGGCAGGTGGTATTTGCATTGCATTGCAATGTCTATTACTATTTTCCCCCTAAAATTACATTATTAAAAGCAGAGAAATACTGCAAAGCTGTCACCATTGGCATTTGGATATGTGAAAACTCTCTTGCAATAAGAGAGCAATTTTGCTTCCAATTAGGTTTCTTAAAATTGTCTTATGCTAAGGCCAAATCATCCCTTTTCACAGGAAGTGAATAGGATAAAAAATTATTCTCAGCTGACACTAATATGAAGCAGAGGAAAAAGTCACAGTGGTGCTTTCTCACATCCAGCTGAGCCGGTAGCACAGCAACAAGCCATCAATGCAATTTTAGTGAGACATTCCCCTTAAAAAGTCTATGTTTTATAAAATGCAATGAAGGCCTTATTTAGAGTGGGGAAACAATACCCACAACCTCTCAGCCATGGCCAGTCAGCTCAGTTACAACAAATACAGGTTTATTCCAAGCCAGGAAATAGTGTGGAAATTGCAGCAAGGAAAAGAGACACTGAAAACAAGGGTACATTGATACATACATATTTTTTTCTTTTAAGACAGAGTCTTGCTCTGTCTCCAGGCTGGGGTGCAGTGGCACGATCTCGACTCACTGCACCCTCCGCCTCCTGGGTTCAAGCGATTCTCCTGCCTTGGTCTCCTAAGTAGCTGGGACTACAGGCATACGCCACTATGCCCAGCTAATTTTTGTATTTTTAGTAGAGACGGGGTTTCACCATGTTGACCAGGATGGTATTGATCTCTTGACCTCGTGATACGCCTGCCTCGGCCTCCCAAAGTGCTTGGATTACAGGCGTCAGCCTGTACTGGCGCCCAGCTGGTACACTGATATTAAACTGAATTTTTCAATATAAGAAAGTCAGACTGCTAAAAATAATCATGTGTCCTAAGAGAGGTCAGGCATAAGTGTCCCTGAAGATATGGCTACTGAGTGGCTCACTTGGGGTTAGGAAATCTAATAATGAAATTTTCCAATTAGTCACTGGCTGTACTCCTTTTAGCAGTTACTCATGTGAAGAGGGTGCTGAACTATCAGGACTCAGTCACTGCCCTGTGACTATGAAATCGAAGTGGAAATCCCTCCACTGTCAGTTGATCCCCACGGGAGCCTGTCCGGATCACCACATGCTGCCAGTCAGCCCCCTCATTAGGGTGGAGCTGAATTCCCCCAAGAACCAGCTTGTTCACTGCCTTCCATTCTTAGAGACTTCAGGGATGCTGCTTACTGCCTGCACAACTTGAAAATGCACAGAATTGTCCTATCTCTTTGTGGTTATAGCCCAGGAGAAATCTTAGGGTCAAAGGAGGGCAGCTTTGGGCAAAATTTGAGATGGAATAGGTTTCTCTTTAGGGCTCCATGGACCTCCTGCTTCTCCAGACTCCCTCAGGCCTCTTTTCTGGGCATCATCCTTATAAGTTCTTGCTCCCAGTTACTGACCTATACATTTGGAAGCATTTGGAAAGCAAGTCTGGATAACTAATGTCTTTGTCAGCTAAGAATTTTATAGACCGGGTGCAGTGGTTCACACCTGTAATCCCAGCACTTTGGGAGACCAAATTGGGAGAACTACTTGAGGCCAATAGTTCAAGAACAGGCTGGGCAACATAGTGAGACATCATCTCTACAAAAAAACAAAAGATAAAAAAAAAATTAGTTGGGTGTGGTGGTGTGCACCTGTAGTTCCAGCTACTCAAGGGGCTGAGGCAGGAGGATCTCTTGAGCCCTGGAGATTGAGGCTGTGGTGAGCCGTGATCACATCACTGCACTCAAGCCTGGGCAACAGAGTGAGATTATGTCTCAATGATAATAATAATAATAATATAATAAATAAAAAAGAATTTTATAATGTTAGCTGTATTCAGAGAGACTTAAAGATGGTTCACGGTATTACATCTTTTTGAAGTGTCTACATTTTAACAGAAGATTCTACAAGATTAGAATTTCAGTACCTAAAGGAATAAATTCCAAAGGATGTTAGGCACTACATTAGGCCAAATGAGAAAATTTTGGAAGGAGTCCTATATCACTTAATGCTAGACCTGAGCCCGTACAGGGCACTTCCTCTTTTTCTGAGTAAGCCAAGACCATGCCAGAAGGGCTGGCCATAGCTGAGATGGCCGTCCTAGATGAGTGTTCCCTCATCTTTTCAATCAACACTCTCCTGGTGGATGGGAACATAGACCCCAAGGAGACCCTTAGGGGTCATCCCTAAGTGGACTTCAAAAGACTGATAGATCTTAAAAAGTCACATGAGTTTTTTCTACTTGACATATTTGTGTTTTTTGGAAAGTAATATTCTAAAGTACTTAATATCTGGGGAAAGTATTATCTAAAAAGTTTCCTTGCATGTCCATCCATTCATTCCATATGTATTTATCAAGTACTATTCCAGGTTCTGGGACTGTATTAGTGATTAAGAGTTCAAGGTGCTTGTCCTCATGAAGTGCCTGCCCTCATGTGGAAGAGAGAAAATAAACTAGTAAGCAAATCAGATAGCAGTGACATGCTGTGAAGGAAATAAAACATGGAGATGACGTAGAAAACTTCTGGGGTGGGGGCGGAGGGGAACTTTAGACAAGGTAATTGGAGACGGCCTCTAGGAGAGAAGTGGCATTGGCGCTTCTGAGAATGAAGAGAAGCCAGCCACAGGAAGAGTCAGAGAATTCCGAACCTGCCAGGTAGAGGGCCTTGAGGAATCAAATGCAGGGATCTTGTGCAGAGGGCAGGTGAGGCATGACTTGTAAGTCGTAAGGAGTCTGACTATTATTCCAAGGGCAAAGTGAAGTCATTGGAAGATTTTACACAAGCAAATAACATAACTTGATTTTACATTTTAAAAAGATCATCCTCTAGCTAAACAGTATGAGGTTTCTCTTCAGAGTGATTGAACTATTCTAAAATTGTGGTAATGCTTGCACATCTCTGTGAATATATGAAAAACCATTTCGTTGTACCCTCTAAATGGGTAAATTGGATGGTATGTGAATTGTATCTCAATAAAACTGTTACATATATACTATATATAACATATACATGTATTTTACATATATATATATATCATGCTGGCTGGGTGTGGTGGCTCATGCCTGTAATCCCAGCACTTTGGGAGGCTGAGTTGGGAGGATTGCTTGAGCCAGGAGTTTGAGACAAGCCACAGCAATATGGTGAACATGGGTATGGTGGTGCATGCCTGTAGTCCTAGTTACTTGGGAGGCTGGGATAGGAGGATCGCTTGAGCTTGGGAGGCTGAGCTTGCAGTAAGCTGAGATCATGCCATTGCGCTACAGCCTATGCGACAAAGCCAGGCCTTGTCTCAAAAATAAATAAATAAAAATAAAAAAAAAATAAAAAGATCGCCCTGGCTGTTGTGTGAAGAATGGGTTGGAAAGTGAAGATAAAAGAAGAATTTGAAGCCTATTGTAGTATTGTAGGCTGGAATAGGCAGTGGAGGAGATGTCAAGAGTTAAGCGTGTTTCAGAGGCACAACCAACAGGACTTGATGAATTGGCTGATGGAAGCAAGGGAAAAAGAACTAGGAATAATTCCCCCAGACTTATGGCCTGAACAATGGGGGCACTGTACTGAGACAGGGAAGAAACTATTTCGTTTGGAGGAAGGTGTGTAGGGTGCTAGGAAATCTCTACTGGGCATTTTAAGTTTGAAATCCAAGTGCAGACATCAAGAAGGCAATCATAAGAACCTGAGCCTCGGTGAGAGAAAGATGGTAGATATAAATTTAGAAATAGTTAATAAAGACAGTCAATGGAACGAAACGAGGTCACCCAGAGAAAGAGTTGAGATGAAGCAGAGTGTTGGAGAGAGGTGGGGAGGAGAGGCGAGAGAAGAGAAAAGAGGGGAAAGAAGAAAGAGAAAAAAAAAAAGGAGTTAGGGGCAAGCCCTTGACATTCCACATTTAGGAAGTGGGCAGAGGAGGAGTCAGGCCAGAGTTTGAAATAAAGAGCCCATGAGGTAGAAAGGAAACCAAGAGAAGGCAGTGCCATCAATGCTCCAACAGGACAGTGCTTGGGCAGATGGGGCCCATCACTCCAGTGCTGCTTGGACATCGAGTAAGATGAGGACAGAGATGTGGCGATGGATTTGGCTGTATGAAGGCCATCTACCACCTTCAAAATAGCAGCTTCACGGGCAACGGGGCAGAAGCCGGGTTGGAGTGGGTTGAAAAGTCCGTGGGAGGTGAAGCTTTGGAGACAGTGAGCATAGAACACACTTTTGAAAAGGTTCAGTGTAAAGGGAAACAGAAATGGGGCATGAGCTAGAGGGAGACACCACAGGATAAAGAGAGGGTTTATTTTTGTTCAGAGAAGATGCTAGAGCGTGTTTGAATGGCGGATGGGATTGATCTGGGAAAGAAGGTGACAGTGGTGACGCAGGAGAGTAGAGCTTCAGGAGTGACATCTGAGAATGGGAGGGATGGGATCCAGCTTCCCAAGAGTTAACCTACTTAAAAAAATTAAAAGATAAAATTGGTAATTTTTTGTTCTTTAAGAACATTTGGCCAGGTGCGGTGGCTCATGCCTGTAATCCCCACACTTTGGGAGGCCGAGGTGGGCGGATCACCTGAAGTCAGAAGTTCAAGACCAGCCTGGCCAACGTGGTGAAACCCCATCTCTACTAAAAATACAAAAAAATTAGCTGGGCGTGGTGATGGGGGCCTGTAATCCCAACTACTTGGGAGGCTGAGGCAGGTGAATCGCTTGAACCTGAGAGGCAGAGGTTGCAGAATGTGCCATTGCACTCCAGCCTGCCAGCCTGGGTGACAAGGATGAAACTATCTCAAAAAACAAAATAAAATAAAATTGTACTATACCATGGATGTTACACTATAATGAAGACAGTTATCATTGAGTGTTATATTTGTATTGCATAAAGTATATCTAATTCCAATTCTGGGGTTCTGAGTGTTTTTGGTTCTTTTTTATACTTGGTTATAGATACATATATATTTTAAAGGACTGAAACAAGATTATTAGGTTGAATTCCTGAGAATTATACATAAATCATTTGAGTTATGATTCTTCTTTTTCTAATATCTCTATCAGGCAATGCATTTGCTAGAGTAAAAATTGGAGATTACCATTACTATGGCTATGGGACTAAGAAAGACTATCAAACAGCAGCCACACACTACAGCATTGCAGCCGACAAATACCACAATGCGCAAGCCATGTTCAATCTGGCTTATATGTATGAACATGGCTTAGGCATCGCAAAGGTAATTGTGTTGGTAATAATTCAAACCTAGTAATGACATCTGTGTGGGAAGAGAAAATGTGTAAATGTTTTGAATTTCATTGATGTCATCAATGTGGAGGAAGGAAGGAAAGGCCTTAACA
Source organism: Macaca fascicularis (assembly GCF_037993035.2). Taxonomy (NCBI): domain Eukaryota; kingdom Metazoa; phylum Chordata; class Mammalia; order Primates; family Cercopithecidae; genus Macaca; species Macaca fascicularis. Next base: position 59,154,291 of record NC_088384.1, on the reverse strand, counting down.
TCTGCCAAATCCCTCCCATGTGCCAATACATATTACTTACTCCAATATGAACCCTATGAGATAGAAGTTATTTTCTCCATTTATGCCAAAGACATAACTAGTGAGTAGAAGAGATCTAGTCTAGGCCAATTCAATTAATAAGTTCCTGCTTTTTCCAGTAGGCCCTGTCTCTATTTCCCTTCACCTCTGGGCCTTTTTTTCCATTAAAATTTCCACTGGTTCTCAAGCTCTCAGGAACAAGGAGAAAGTGAAAAGAGACCACAGCTGTATACCAAGGTGGTATTAATCCAGAAAAGTCTTATGAAGCACCTACTGTGTACATGACCTAGTGCTGGATACTCTAGAAAGGCCCAAGAGAGTGAATCTCCACTCTCCCAAGACTACACTTGACTTGAGGCGATGGGTCATATTCATTTAGAGAAAGAGCCAGCACTACAAGGTGGTATTGATAAATCTCTTAGACAGTGAGTGTAATTAAGGCAGAAGATTACATCAGGGTCTCACAGAGTGAGAAAGGTGTATTCAGTACCAATAATGATAGCAATAGCCAGGCATTGGGTTATGTGGGCTATGTGTTTCTGTCATTTACATCACACAACCACTCAATGAGATAAGCCCTAGAACTATCCACAGTGTACGCATCAGGAAGCCAAAGTGCAGAGAGATTATGTCATTTGGCCAAGCAGCTTGCGTAGGTCATCAATGGTGGAGCCAGAATTTGAACCTAGCCCTGCCTGACCCTGTTTTTTGGTAAAAGAGTGGGCCTTGCAGTGAGTCATTCTTGGTGCTCAAGCATGTGTTTCTTTTCGGTGTTTATATTCCTGGCTCCATTTCTAGAGCCAAATAACGTGTGAATTGCCGGCTTTCCTATGCTCTCTTCTTTCTTCCAGTTGTGCTAGTAATTGAGAATTATTGGTAGGGAATTTCCTGTTTGAGAACTGCTAATGGTGCACAGTGAAGGGCTTCTTATTCAGAGGTATGGATCCCTGCAGTCCTGTCCTCCCCTGCAGCCTGCCTTTTGGTTGATCATTTTTCATTAGCCCTGGCACCCTAAGCAGTGGAATGTCAAATCCAAATCCAGTCTGTTTCCCCCATTTCTAGCAGGTGTAAGCTTCCTATGTTTGTAAAATATGGGTAAGAATGGGACAGGATGGGATAGCTAAATTGGATGATTCTTAGGATTTTATTTAGCCATCCCTGGGTCCCTCACCCATTATCCACCTCAGTAAAACAGATACCTGCCCTACCCCAGGCTTTAAGGATAAAATGAATAAGCTTTTGTGAAAGTGTGTAGAATGACTGTTATTTAGATCTAAGGGGAATTAGAGCAACTGCTAAGTAAGGCTTCAATAAGATTAAAGCCTTTCTTTACTCATCATTCCTAGTGCAAAACATAATATGGGAGAAGCACTATCTATAGAAGGGATGAAGTGACCCCACTCCATGTGTCAAATCCATGTTAGCTTTCCTATCCCCGGCACCACCATGTTATTCAAAAAGGACTTGGTCGCCCTGACAGCTGTATTCGCGCCTAAGTGAGGCCATTTTGCCTGAGTCCCTGGGGACAGGCAGGGTGTCCTCTCAGGACACAGAGCCAGCAATGCTGGGGAGAGCACACTGCGAGCCAGTGCCTGGCTGGCGGACCATCAGAGGGTTTGGTTTTTCTCTTTGGAGTCACCACTGATCTCTTTCCTAAGCACTTCCTTCGCAATGTCAAATAGTAGTTGTTAAGACATACGTTTCATACATTCAGGAAAACACTTTGAAGTTTCTCTCTGGCCAGTTTTCTGTTCTTTTCTGCCAGGGTTCTTGTTAAATCACGGATAGTTCATTTTGTTCAGTCTCTTTCAGTCAGAAGTCTATTTTATTTTCCTACAGAAAGTCTCTACATTAAAAACAACAGCAACAAAAAAGCAGAGACTACTAGTAACTTCCCACCTGGATATGAGAATTTTAGGCTGAGCTAAAGAGGACCATTGCCCTTTGTTTTTATTTGGTTTCTTTTGTTTAGCAATTAGGAAAACAATAACTGAGTACGCAAAGGTATCTTGCCAACTCAGAGTCAAATTAACAAGGCGCTATCACCTTCTCTAATTCTTAAAATGAATATCCTGGTAATTAAAAGCCCAAAGCTTGTTCAAATGAAAGAAAAGAGAGTAGGAGAATACGCCTTCCCAGCAGTTAAGTCATCAAGTAATTAAGCATTTCTTCAGTGAGGCACTTGGCAATCCTCTTTATTAGTTAATCCTCATGCAAACCAGTGAGAAAGATGAGTATAATACCACGACTACAGTATCTTCGAGAATCAAAGAAGGTGATATAGAGTATTGCTTTATAAACATGCAGGCATTTAAGACCTCTGGGGAAGAAAGTTAGATATAAATCATCTCTTGGTAAATCAATATTAAAATATGGGTCATTGTTGTTATCATCCATCTTTCAGAAAGGAAGTTGGGGCTAGGATGATGCAGGTGAGTTATCCTAGTAGCTTCACTGAGAAGCATCTCAGTCAGTGAGCTCATTGTCTTAAACTGTGGGCCAGGACTGACTGCATCATTGTTCTGGGAACACTGAATAATGCCTAGTGAGGAATTGGGAGAGGACCTGAAGTAGTTTAGAAACACAAGCATTCACACACACGTTGTTATGAAATTGCTTCTCAGGGACTAGGCATGGTGGCTCACACCTATAATCCCAGCACATTCTGAGGCTGAGGTGGGCAGATCACTTGAGGTCAGGAGTTTGAGACCAGCCAGGCTAACATGGCAAAACCTTGTCTCTACTAAAAATACAAAAATTAGCTGGGCAAGGTAGCATGTACAAAAACTAGCCAGATGTGGTGGCGCACACCTGTAATCCCAGCTACTCAGGAGGCTGAAGTTGGAGGATGGCTTGAACCCGGGAGTCGGAGGTTGCAGGGAGCTGAGATTGAGCCATTACACTCTGGCTTGGGTTATAGAGTGAGATTCTAACAAAAAAAAAAAAAAAGGGGGGGGGCCCTAATCCAATATGACTGATGTCCTTTTAAAATGAGGGAGAGAGAGACACCAGAGCTCACTCCCTCTGCTGGAGCACAGAGGAAAGGCCATATAAACACACAGGGAGAAGGACAACATCTGCCAGCAGAGGGGTGGGGCCTCACCAGAAACCAGTCCTGCTGGCACCTTGATCTTGGAATTCCAGCCTCAGGACTCGGAGAAAATAAATTTCTGTGGTTTATTCCACCAAGTTTATGTGATTTTGTTATGGCAAACTGAGCAGACTAATACAACTTGTGAATCAATTTTCCATTAACTTTACCTGATAAAAGGTATGTTGTGCTTTTCCATGAAACAATAGAAGACCTAATAATTGAGTGCACAACATTATGATGTAAAGAAATTAGTATTGAAAATGCAACTTGTGTGACAGGTTTTTCTTGTTTTGGTGTTTTCCTTTTCTTTTTTCTTTTTTTTTGGGGGGTGGGGGGAAACTGAGTTTCACTCTTGTTTCCCAGGCTGGAGTGCAATGGCGCAATCTTGGCTCACTACAACTTCCGCCTCCCAGGTTCAAGCCATTCTCCTGCCTTGACCTTCAGAGTAGCTGGGACTACAGGCATGCCCGCCACCATGCCCGGCTAATTTTGTATTTTTAGTAGAGACGGGGTTTCTCCATGTTGGTCAGGCTGGTCTCAAACTCCTGACCTCAGGTGATCCACCCACCTCGGCCTCCCAAAGTGCTGGGATTACAGGCGTAAGCCACCGCACCTGCACTTATGTGGCAGTTTTAATGGATTGTCAGATTATGGGGTAAAATTTACTAGATCTGAATATTTTAATTCATGATTATAGTTAGAATCTGCATCAGGAGACAGTAATATAAATTTAATTCCCAGAATCAAATTTTATTTTTAATTTGTTTACTGCAAGTTCATTTTCACACAAAGAATACAGAAAGATTAAATATATCCGTCATTTTTTTCATAGTTGAGAGGCTTTTCTTTTGTGAAACAGATTGATAATGTTTGTTATGTAAATTAATTTTAAGGTAAATTTTAATATAGTTGATTATTAAATTACTATTTTGTATAATCATAAAACTACAGTAATATCTATATAAAATGAATTTCAGAATAAATAATTTTGATATCCTTATTGACTTCTTCCCACATTTATAGAATAATATATTTTAATTATATTGATTAACAAAAACAAAGACACATAAGTAGAACAACTTAAAAATCTCCAGCAAATCTACACAGTAGGACAATAAAGGACTCAAAAAGATTCCTCTGAGGAAAGAGTATTAAGAATTTGCAACATTTTCATCTATGTGGGAAACTACTTTAGGTGCCTTTTTATGGTTATTACTGTTGCTTGAAAGTAAAAAGACTTAAAGAAATATGACAATTATAGTAGGTGCTGGAGTTTTAAAAATTTTCTGGCACTGATTCCAGGCTCTACTTTGTTTATGGCTTTGGGAAATTTATTTAACCTCTCTGAGCTTCAGTTTCTTCCACTGAAAAAACGAAAATAATTGTGGCACTCATTTTCTAAGGTGGATTTTAAAATTGCATGAGATAATTTATATAAAATGCTTTACATAGTGGATGGCACTTAATAAACACTGAGTGAACACTGGCTATCTAATAATGTAAGAAGATATTTATAATCCATTTTTCTTTGATATTCAAGATGAACTTTAACATGTTTATATCAGGCAAATAGAATTATACCAATAATTTGATGTAATATACATTTTAAAGATAAGTCTAGCTCACTCACCCACTTATAATCATCTGAGAATTTGAACTTTTGGCCCTAACAAAAAGTATTTTACCTATAAAAATAAGAATTTGTGACACCTTTTTGATATGTGTGGAGGAAACAGGTGGCTTATTTTCTACCAATATGATAACTGCTTCCAAGATGCAGTTTCTATATAATACAGAATCATTGAAGTAATCAGTCAATTATCAGGTTATCTTGATATCAATTTGTTTTCTCTCTCTCTCATGCTCCCTCTCTCTCTCTTTCTTTCTGTCTCTCAGCTCAAATAGCATCCTCCAGGATAAACAGGTGAAGAATCACAGAGCAATTTAAAGATTATTACAAGACACACAAAACCATATATTATGAAAGGAAACACTCAAGTGAAAATACCATTTATACTCTAATAATATAGTCTAACTTTGTATCTTGATATACTTTCTCACTTGACAGAATAATATACCTTTGTTCAGTTGAGGGTGTTTTGGAATTAACAATAAAGAATGAGGTGGTTTAGGGAATATTATGCAAGGAAATTCTAACTTTAAAAAAAAAAATTACATGAGGGATTTATTCAAGACCTAAAACAAACAAACAAACAAAAAAAAGGCAAGCATAGTGGTGAGGAAAAGATATTATCATTAATTACTTTTCAAGGTTGTCTGCTGCCTGCAGATTTGTTAGCTCCATCATGGAATATGTCACAAGGGAGTTACTTTTGAAGGAGTAACAGAAGTGTGTGAAAAATCTCAATATGATGCATGAGTGTAATCTCCTCTTTGCGGATGTTAATTCCCTGCTTGCTGCAACTAGGAAGCAAGTGCCAACGTATTAGGGAATGCTCCTTCCTGCTGGACAGCACACAGACGAGTTGGAAAGGAATCCTGTAACAAGCTAGTCGCCGTGCATATGGAATGAAGCTTAGTTCAACAGTCTTTCCAAGTGCGTGAGTATTTTTAGATGATATTTAGCCCCCTTTACATTGAAAGATGAAACGCAGCAACTGAAACTCAGTGTGTACTCTTATCTTGGTGGGGAGGTAATTCCCCATAAGATGTTGTGTCCCCATAAGATGACGAACTTTCAACAAATTCAAAATATAGGATGTTATCACACTTGCCCTTTTTCAGAGAACACTTTAATGAAAAAAAGAAAGACTAAAGAAAGACTAAAAGAAACATTTTTCAATATTCAAGGTCACATAGGATAACTTTGAAAGTCTAAGTTCATAAAAACAGAAAATAAATCTAAAGAAAAGTAAAAACGAGGATCGGGAAAAGATCATAAAAAGATTGACCATCTAAACAACAAACATTGGCTTTCTAAAAGACAAACACATGTTTATTTGGGACTAGAGCATTGCAATGAGAATACTCCTGCCATATTATACCATGTGGATATTTAGAGATGTAAAGAAAAACCATGGTTTCTAAAGGAAAAAAGAATGAGGAGAATTGCATAATTGTTTTGAAAGCATTATCCCTGGCTACAAAGATCACAAGGGTGATGCCAGTCTGAATTTGGACAGGCAATTGATGGGCAAATATCTTTGCAGGAGTATGTTTTGTGTAAGTTTGCGATGATCTTTGCACAACGGTGTGGTTTTTTCAGAGGCTACTGTGATAATTTTTATTATTAAGCATACAAGCATGAGAACATTCTCTTCGTGGCTTTTCCTGGCTCTATTTGTGGGGGATTTTTTTTTAACATTAGTAATTCCATTTTGATTCTGACAATTTTCACAAGATTATAAAGTTTATATTTTTCCCATGGAAAAAATTAAATATATAACTTAAAATGTAGAGCAAAAAGTGGAGGATTTTTTAAAAACAGAAATAAGTTTTCAGGATTAATATAAACTTCTAACTGGTCACACATGATAATTCAACAGATGGCCTTAACTATCTAATAAAACAGTCATTCTATATGAACAAATGCAGAAGAAAATATGTTTTCTAAGTGTTTTATTCAGTTCTAATTGTCCTAATAATAGCTTAAACACATTGTCCATGTACGGAGAACTTTTATTAACATCCCTTAGGATTATAAATATAAGAAGCAGAGAACTTGCCGGGCGCGGTGGCTCACGCCTGTAATCCCAGCACTTTGGGAGGCCGAGGCGGGTGAATCACAAGGTCAGGAGATCGAGACCACGGTGAAACCCTGTCTCTACTAAAAATACAAAACATTAGCTGGCGCGGTGGCGGGCGCCTGTAGTCCCAGCTACTCAGGAGGCTGAGGCAGGAGAATGGGGTGAACCTGGGAGGCGGAGCTTGCAGTGAGCCGAGATCGTGCCACTGCACTCCAGCCTGGGCAACAGAGCAAGACTCCGTCTCAAAAAAAAAAAAGGTCTTCTATATTGTCACACTGGCTTTCTAGCATGTCTTCATAGATATCCACAAGAAAAGGCAGGTAGGGGGAACTAAGACTTGGTTGTAAATTGAGTAATTGATTTAACAGGTTAACATATTTGGAAAGACCACGATCCTGCAAAATCCTAAAACCAACAAAACAAAACAAAAGAAAAACTTGTGTGTGAAGGAAGAACAGAAGCAGTAGAAAGATCAAGAGAAAATAAATCCTGAGACACAAACAAGAAATGGAGACTTGTTTTGAATGAATGAGGCTGAAACTAAATAAAACTTTCAAATTATGTGAGTCTTAATTAAGAGCTGGCCAGGTGCAGTGGTTCACACTTGTAATTGCAACACTTTGGGAGGCTGAGGCAGGAGGAACAGTTGAACTCATGAGTTCAAGACCAGCCTGGGTAATATAGCAAGATCTCATCTCTACTAAAAAATAATAATAATAATAACTCAGCTACACGTAGTGATGTGCCTCTATCCCAGCTACTTGAGAGACTGAGGTGAGAGAATCACTAGAGCCCAGGAGATCGAGACCACAGTGAGCTATGATTGTGCCACTGCACTACTTCAGCCTGGGCAATGGAGAGAAATCCCACCTCAAAAAAAAAAAAAAAAAAAAAAAAAAAGGATAATTAAGAGATAAGTAGAATTAGTTTTAAAATGAAGTTTAAAAGTGTTCCTTTATAACTCAATCTGTACAACATGCAAAATAAGTCATCTTAAAAAGTAAAGGACAAAACCATGAGAGATGTTCTCTCTTTCTTTCTTTCTTTCCTTCTTCATTTTTTTTTTTTTTTTTTTTTTTGAGACAGAGCTTTGTTATTTCACCCAGGCTTGAGTGCAACGGTGTGACCTTGGCTCACTCTAACCTCTGCCTCCTGGGTTCAAGGAATTCTTGTGCCTCACCCTCCCAAGTAGCTGGGATTACACGTGTGCACCACCATGCCTGGCTAAATTTTTTTTTAGTGGAGACAGCATTCCACTATATTTTTATTTAATCTATAAATAAAACCTCCAACACTTTGGGAGGCCGAGGCGGGTGGATCACCAGGTCAGGAGTTCGAGACCAGCCTGGCCAACATGGTGAAACCCTGTCTCCACTAAAAATACAAAGAGTAGCTTGGTGGGTGACCCGTGCCTGTAGTCCCGGCTACTTGGGAGACTGAGGTGTGAAAATTGCTTGAACCCTGGAGACAGAGGTGGCAATGAGCCAAGATCATGCCACTGCACTCCAGCCAGGGAATCTCAAAAAAAAAAAAAAAAAAAAAAAAACTAATCGATAGCTGAGATCAAGCATTTTCAAAGGGAAGAAATTGCATTTGCATTTTATCAAAAGATTGATATAATTCTTTAACTCAAATAAATGAAACTCCACTACTAGAATCTTCCTCTATCGCTAAAAACGTTTAGGTTACACATCTGCTTCTAGGCAACAAATGGTTATTTTACCCTATACTCAGTCGGGTTCCTCATCATGGAATTAAACTATTCCTAAGACTTACAAAGCTAGAGGGTCACAGTGCAGAAATTTCCCAAAGCTTCAATGTTTCTCACGATAGCCCACTTAGAGGTTAGGTTTTCATTCTTTCAATTTGGACATCGTTCACCAATAAACCCTTGTGGTCCTTCCTGAGACCCTAACAATACAAGCATGAGAAAATTCACTCTTATTCTTTTTAAAACATGAAAAATCTTTCCTTTGAAAGTTGACTAAACTGGGCCTGGATCTATTTTACTCTTTTTCTAGTCTACTAATTCACTCTTACCAGAATCACTGTTGACTACAAAGAGCAGAACCAGTCCCTTCTCCATGTTGGCTAACAAACTCTAACCAACAGACGGGGAGTCTGTGCTGAGGTCCAGAGGAACAGCCACCAGGCACTCATCTGTGCCAGCAGACATCTGGGCTGGCAGAGGCTGGGCATCTGGACTAGAAGGTGCCTTAGGGGTCAGGGCCAGAGAAGAGGAAGAGAATCCAGTGCAGCGACCTCCTCCTAAAATTGTCACAAGCCACTCTGCTCACTAAAAAGCAGGATGCTTTAGGAAATAATGATTTATCCTGCATTTTCTTCCTCTTCAGCCATGTGGGATGATGGGAGGCAAAAATCCACAAGAACCTTTGTTATCCCTTCCCTAAAGTCAGAGACCACATCTTAGTCTACACGAGTCTCTGAAGCTAGCACTGGATGGAAATGAGGGACACAGAAATGTTCATATCATCATAGAATGACGCTTGAGGGTCACAGCCTCAATGTGTTATTTCTTTTTATTTTTTCTTATTTTTGAGATCGAGTCTCATTCTGTTGCCCTGGCTGGAGTGCAGTGGTGCAATCTCGGCTCACTGCAACCTCTACCTCCCTGGTTCAAGCAATTTCCCTACTTCAGCCTCTCAAGTAGCTGGGATTACAGGTGCATGCCACCATGACTGGCTAATATTTTTGCATTTTTAGTAGAGACAAAGTTTTACCATGTCGGCCAGACTGGTCTCGAACTTCTGATCTCAGGCAATCGATGTGCTTCGGCCCCCCAAAGTGCTGGGATTACAGGCATAAGTCACCGCGTCTGACCGAAATGTTTTATTTCTATACTCTTCCTTCCCAGCAGTGTCCTCCCTCAACATCTTATCTCAACGAGAGCCTCAGAAAGAATATCATGATGATGAGAGCGAGACAACTAAGCAGTGCAATGCTCACAGCTAGAAAAAGAAAAGAAAACACATTAGCTCCCAAAAATGTCATCACGAACATCAAAGACATCATGTCATTACATTTAATCTATAACTAAAAACCAACGAGGGGAAGCCTATATTCTCACGCTGAATTTCCTGTAAATAATTCAGAACATATCCTGAAGGGAGTGATAATTGTCATTACGAAAAATATCAAACATAAACAAAAGCACTAAGAATAGTACCATCAACCTATATATAACTCGTCACCCAGATCCTGGAATTATCAAGATATTGTCCCTCTTGCTTCATCTATAACTACCCACCCACCCCCGACCCCTGCATTTGCTGGCTAAACTATTTCTTTAATAATCTAAGACATCATGTTATTTCATCCCTACATACTTCAGGATGTGTCTCTAAAGCCCTTATAAAGACAGCCCGACATTGTGCGCCTCCCGACCCAAGACACTGAGAAGGACCCAGCCTCACTTCTGTCTTGTTCTACTAAAAAATGCAAAACTTCTACCTATTCATGAGAAAACACTAAACATCAAGCAAATCCAAATCAGGGACAGTCAACCAAATAACCAGACATTACCCATCAAACCGCCAAGGTCATGAAAGGCAAAGAAAGACTGAGGAATTGTCCCAGACTGGAGGAGACGAAGGAGATCGGACAGCTAAATGCAGTGTGGGATCCTACGACAAATCCAGCACCAGAGAAGGATATTAAAAGGGACATTTAGAGAAATTTACATAATTGTGTAGACCAGTACTGTCTCAACGTTAAGTTCAGTATTAAGAACAGTGTTAAGTTCCTGGTTTCAGTAATTGTATATGGGATAATTATACTACGATTTTCCAGTTTAGGGTTTAGGGAAAGCTAGGTGAACGGTATTTGGAAACTCTTTCTGCAGTACGTCCACAAATCTAAAATGATTTCAAAACTTTGAAATGGACCTTTCGTTATGTAACCAGAATGTCATATGGAATTATGATAACCCCGGCTAGAACTGAAAGTGCACCTGCTGCAGTTCACCCATGACTGCTGGATGTGTTCAGCTGGTAAAAGTTCCTCTTCACCTCATGGTTTCATCCACTCATATGGTATATGCTTAAATCAGTTTCTTTATTAGGGGTTGCAACATATCCTGCCCTTTTGCTGTATTTATTAGCTGGAATTCTTCTCTACAGAATTTTCCCTCAACAGGGACTATTTAGTTACCCTGAATTACAGTTAAAATGGGAAAAATAAATGCTTAAAACTCTTGTTTAGCTTTTTTTTTTTTTTTTTTTTTTTTGAGATGGAGTTTCACTCTTGTTGCCCAGGCTGGAAAGCAGTGGTGCCATCTCAGCTTGCTGCAACCTCTGCCTCCTGGGTTCAAGTGATTCTTCTGCCTCTGCCTACTGAGTAGCTAGAATTACAGATGCCAGCGACCATGCCTGGCTAATTTTTTTTTTTTTTTTTTTTTTTTTGTATTTTTAGTAGAGACTGGGTTTCACTATGTTGACCAGGCCAGTCTCAAACTCCTGACCTCAGGTGATCCACCCACCTCGGCCTCCCAAAGTTCATGAGCCAGCACACCTGGCCTAAATCTCATCTTTCAATGGACACTTTTACATCATCCTAGTTAACATCAGGTGCCCTTGTCATGTATAAAGACAAAGCATTGCTCTTGTTTCTGTTTGGGAAGGCAGGCCTTGCTTGTTTTAGTTTCATATGACTTCATGGTTTTTGTACATTTTTTATTTCTCATAAATTACATATATTATTTTTCTTAATGCTTGAATTGGCCCATTGGCCATGCCTCAGTCACCCAAGTAGCTGGGACTACAGGCGCACACCACCATGCCTGGCTAATTTTTGTATTTTTAGTAGAGATGGGGTTTCACTATGTTGGCCAAGCTGGTCTCGAATTCCTGACTTCGTAATCCACCTGCCTTGGCCTCCCAAAGTGCTGGGATTATAGGTGTGAGCCACCGTGCCCAGCTTCAAAGCTTTTAAAATCGATTTATTGTTTTTGCTATATAAATAATTATTATTATTACTTTGAGATGGAATTTCACTCTTGTTGCCCAAGCAGAAGTGCAATGGTGCAATCTCGGCTCACTGCAACCTCTGCCTCCCGGGTTCAAGCGATTCTCTTGCCTCAGCCTCCTGAGTAGGCGGTATTACAGACACATGCCACCACGCCCAGCTAATTTTGTGTATTTTTAGTAGAAACAGGGTTTCACCATGTTAGTCAAGCTAGGCTCAAGCTCCTGACCTCAGGTTATCCACCTACCTTGGCCTCCCAGAGTACTGGGATTACAGGCATGAGCCGCCGTGCCTAGCCAATTATGTTGTTCTAAAAGATCTACACATGAGGTTCTTATTCCTTTTTTGTTTTGTTTTGCTTTGTTTTGTTTTGAGATGAGGTCTCACTCTGTCACCCAGGTTGGAGTGAAAGTCATACAATCTCAGCTCACTGAAAGTGGGTCCGGCCCACCTCAGCCTCCGAAGTAGCTGGGACCACAGGCATGCGCTACTTTGCACAAATTATTTTTTGTATTTTTTGGTGGAGATGGTGTTTTGCCATGTTGCCCAGGCTGGTCTCAAACTCCTGAACTCAGGCTATGCATCTGCCTCAGCCACCCAATGTGTTGGGATTACAGGTGTGAGCCACCATGCCTGGCAGAGGTTCTTACTCACTTCAATTTTTTCTCTAAGGTAAATGTCTAAGAGCAAGATTACTGAATAAAAAAAAGTCATTTTAATAGCCCCTCTAACAAGTGACCAAATACTAAATACATAACATTAAAGCAATATATTTATTTTTCACCAGCATTACCAGGATTTTAAAATCATTTCTTGTTCAGTTACTAGACATTTATTTACAGCATTAAGATTATTTTTTAAATGATCGGTAAATTAAATAATTCAATATTTTTGCTATTTTGTTTCCTATGGTGTGAACCATCATTTACACACCAAGTTCCCTTGAAATAATCTTAGAAATATGTCCTCACATACTATAATATTAAACTTTTAACTATCTCAAGTATTTCTCCATTCTAGTGCTTTCCTTTTCATCTTGTTATATTGTGTTGTTTTTAATTACAAGTTTTACATTTTTTATACAGCCATACTAACCTGGCTTGTTTTTTTTTTCTACTGCTTCCTTAATTCAAAAGTGTATTCTACTGACTCAGTGGCTGAATAAATTTAAAAACAAAAACAAGATCCAACCTTATGCTGCCTACACGAGACTCCCTTCAACTTTAAGAACACACAGACTCAAAGAAAAGCAGTGGAAAAAGGTATTCTATGCAAATGAAAACAAAAAAGTGCAAGAGTAGCTATACTAATACAAAACACATAGATTTTAAGCCAAAAACTGTAAAAAGAGAAAAACAAGGCTATTATATAAAAAGCCATATAAAATCATCAATACAACAGGAAGATGTAACAGTTATATATGTATTCAAACACTGGAGCACCTATAAAGCAATTATTAATAGACCTAAAGGGAGCAAAGAGTCCGAACAAATTTTAAAATTCAAAATTGTATCAATTATCTTTTCTGACCACAATGGAATAAAACTAAAAATCAGTAACAGGAGGAACTTTGAAAACTGTACAAACATGTGAAAATTAAACGAGTTCCTGAACAACCAATGGGTCAATGAAGAGATTCGAAAAGAAATTTAAAACTTTCCTGAGAAAATGTAAAAAGAAATTTAAAACTAAAAATGTTGTTTCCATATGAAAATGGAAACACAACATTCCAAAACCTATGAGATACAGCAAAAGTAGTTCAAAAGCAGGAGGACAAAGTTAAAGTGTAGAGTCTTCATTAATCTTCTATTTGCTTGTTAGTTTATGCAAGCAGTGTTAAGTTGCTATCAGCTTAAAATAAAGTTATAAAATAGTATCTGCAAGCCTCATGATAACCTCAAATCAAAAAAGACATACAAAGGATACACAAAGTAAGAAACGAAAATAAAAATAAAAATCATATCATCAGAGAAAATCAATTTCACTAAAAAGAAGACAGGAATGAAAGCAAAAAGGAAGAGAAGACCACAAAACACCTGAAAAACAAATAACAAGGTAGCAAGAGTAAGCCTTTACTTATCAGTAATAACTCTAAATGGACGGAACTCTCCAATCAAAATGACATACGTGGCAGAATGGATAAAATATAAGATCCATTTATCTGTTGCCTACAAGAAACACACTTCACCTATAAAGACACACATAGGCTGAAAATAAGGGGATGGCAAAATATTTCCTGTCAATGGAAACCAAAAAAGAACAGAAATAGCTATACTTATATCAGACAAAATAGACTTCAAAACAACAACTATAAGAAGAGACAAAGAAGGCCACTATACAGTGATAAACGGGTGCATTTAGCAAGAGGACATAACAATTGTAAATATTTATGCACTCAACACTGAAGAACCCAGATATATAAAGGAAATACTCTTACAGTTAGAGAGCTAGAGTTCAATACAATTAAAATTGGAGACCTTAACACCTCACTTTCAACATTGAATGGATCTTCCACACAGAAAATTAACAAAGAAGCAATGAACTTAATCTACATTTTAGAGCAAATTGGCCTAATGGATAGTTACAGAATATTTCATTCAAGAGTTGCTGAATACACATTATTCTTCATATGGCTTATTTTCAAGAACAGACCATATGTTAGGTCACAAAACAAGACTTAAAACATTAAAAAATTGAAAAAATATCAGGCATCTTCACTGACTACGAAGGAATAAAACTAGATACCAATAAGAAGAGGAATTTTGGAAACCATACACAAGCACATGTAAGTTAATATGCTCCTGAACAACCAGTGAGTCAATGAAGATATTAAGATAAATTTGAAAAATTTCTTGAAACGAATGGTAACAGAAACCATATACCAAAACTTATCATACACAAGAAGCAGTGCAAAGGCAGAAATTTATAGCTATAAGTGCCTACCATCAAAAAAGAAAAAAAAATCTTCAAATAAACAAATTAAAAACTAGAAAAGTAAGAACACATTAATTGCAAAATTACGAGAAAAGAAATAAAGATCATAAAGTAAGTAAATAAAACTGAAATAAAAAAATACACAAGATCAATGAAACAAAAAGTTGATTTTCTGCAAAGGTAAACAAAATCAAAAAACTTTTAGCCAGGCTGGGGTGGGCACGGTGGCTCACACCTGTAATTCCAGCACTTTGGGAGGCCAAGGTGGGCAGATTACAAGTCAGGAGATCAAGACCATCCTAGCTAACACAATGAAACCCCATCTCTACAAAAAAACACAAAAAATTAGCCGGGCATGGTGGTACGCACCTGTAGTCCCACCTACTTGAAAGGCTGAGGCAGAAGAATTGCTTGAACCCATGAGGCAGAGGTTGCAGTAAGCCAAGATCACACCACTGCACTCCAGCCTGGGTGACAGAGTGAGATTCTATCTTAAAAAAAAAAAAAAAAAAGAAAAGAAAAGAAAAGAAACTTTTAGCCAGACTAAGAAAAAAAAAAAATTCAAATAAAGAAAATCAAAGATGAAAAGGAGGCATTATAATGGATACTGCAGAAAATCAAAGGATCATCACTGACTACTTACTACAAGCCAGTAAATTGGAAAACCTAGAGGAACTGACAAATTCTTAGATACAACCTATCGGCATTAAATCATGAAAACATCCAAGACCAGAACAACAGATCAGTAACAATAAGATCGAAGCCATCATAAAAAGTCTCCCAGTAAAAAAAAAAGGCCAGGAACTGATTGCTTCACTGCTGAATTCTACCAAACATTTAAAGAACTACTACTAATCCTACTCAAGCTATTTTGAAAAACAGAGAAGGGAATGCTTCCAAACTTATTCTGTGAGGCCATTATTACCCTGATACCAAAATGAGACAAAGACATCAAAAGTAAACTATAGTCCAGTATTTCTAATTAATATTGATGCAACAACCCTCAAACAAATACCAGCAAAGCAAATTAAACAATACGTTAAAAAGATAATTCATCATGATCAACTGAGATTTATCCCTGGGATGCAATAACTGTTCAACACACAATCAATGTGGTCCATCACATCAACCGAATAAAGGACAAAATCATATGATCAATTGAAGCTGAAAACGCATTTGATACAATTCAACATCTCTTCATGCTATACATTCTCAAAAAGCTGGGTATAGAAGAAACATACCTCAGATAATAAAAGCCACGTATGAGAGACCTACAGCTAGAATCATAGGGCATGGGGAAAACGGAAAGCCTTTCCTTTAAGATCTGGAACATGACAAGGATGCACAATGTCACCACTGTTATTAAACATAGTGCTGGAAATCCTAGCTAGAGCAATCAGTGCAGCCCCGGATGCTGCCCCCAATCCGCCCCCCTGCCACCCAGCCAGCAGTTTAGCCCCCAATAGCACACCCAACCCACCCCCCAGCCACAGGCAGTGTAGCACCCGAGAGCGCCCCTAACCCACCCCTGCTGCCAGCATTGTAGCCCACTGGGGACAGTGCCAGGAGCTGAGAACCCGCAAGCCACGTCCCCCAACCCCCCACACCCCGCCTGTGGGCAGTGCAACTGCAGATACGCACCTACCCGGCTGCCTTTCTACCACTCCAGGCAAGCATCAGTCACTGTGGCGGCCACCAATTTCAGCTAGGTGAGGCGAGCCATGGTGCCACAAGCTCCAGCCTCCAGCCTTTGACAGGGGCTCCCCTTTCACCTCCTCCTGTAGCAGGGCATAGAGCAGCTTCCGCTGACAGCAGTCGTCCTACTGCTCCAGCTGCATTGCGGTCTCCATTGCCACTACCCATTGCCACCACCCACTCCAGCGAAAGGAGCCACAGAGCTGCAGGCTGCAGCCTCCAGCGTGTGTGTGGCAGGACTGTTCCTTCCCCCATTCTAAGCCAGGAACCAACTGCAGAATGGACAGACGCAGAAGAGCTTGCAATGGTCTGACTGGCCCTTAGCATGCTTTATATACCGAGATTCCTGGACTACATGTTCTGATTGGATGACAGCAAGTCTTAGGCAAACCAATCAGAACATGATAGTAAAGTCCTATCAGAATAGGCCTAGAGGTTTTCTGTCATCCAATCAGAACGTGGGTGGCTAGACGGAGCCGGAAGCGCAGACAGAGTGGTAAGATGGCCGCTGGGCAGCTGGAGCTGCTCCGCGCTCTGCTACAGAAAGAGGAGAAGAGGGGCCCGCCCCACCAACGACCCCACCACAGGCTGGAGGCTGGACCCTGGGGCACTGTGGCTCGCCTCCCTGAGGTTGGCGATGGAGACTTCACTGCAGCGGGAGTGGTAGAAAGGCGGCAGGGTAGGTGCGTATCCTCTGCTGCACTGCCCGCGGTGGGGAGTGACTTGGGGGCGCTCTTCAGGGTGTCACTGCCTTCAGCAGGGAGCAGGTTGGGGCGCTATCCAGGGCTGCACTGCCTGCCACAGGGGGAGGGTTGGGTTCCCCGCAGTAGGGCATGGGTTAGCGCGCTATCGGGGGTTACGCTGCCTGCCAGTAGGGGGTTGTTTGGGGTGCTTTCCGGGCGCTACACTGCCGGAGCGGGTTAGGGGCGCTATCGGGGGCTGCATTGCCGGAGGAGGCGGCGGCGGGTGGCAGAGGTGGTCGCCACAGCAGTGGCCTCCAAGGAAGGAGCCTGACTCCAGACTCTAGAGGACGGTCTCCTCTTACTCCTAATGGAGCATGGTGGGCGCACAGCGTTTCTGCAGGAATCCTGAGCAACGGCAGGACTCCCACACCCGTGGTGGTTCCCGGCTCTGTGTCCTCTCGCTGTGTTGCAGAGCCAACCTGCGACCCCAGGACACAGAGTAGCGGACACTACGAGGTGACAGGGCCCTGTGGGTGGAGGCATCAGGAACGGCAACTAGCACTTGGGTGGGGATGTGGCAGGGTCTGAGTGTCTGCTGTTCCTGCTCCGTGAGGAAAGCAGCCCCGTTGGGCCCAGCGGTTCCTGTGGAGTGGGGAGCCAGCCACTGTAAAGTCTCCAGTCCCCAACCCGGGCCCCAGTTCCTGGCCAGCTTGGACCGGAAGGAGAGGCTGGACTTTGGAGGGTGGGTGTGAGTGCCTTCGCTGAAACTAGCCCCTGCCACCCAGTGGCCGGCATGCCAAGTTGAGCTCTAACGCCTCCCTGCATCGTATTCTAGGCTTTTCTGGATTGCTCCCCCCACCCCCGCCCCCGCTGCTCCATACCAGAAAGAGGATCCACTTGCCACATGCTGGAGCCTCCACGCGGTGGCTTGCCTCGCTGTGATGGGCGGCAGCGACAGAGACCACAGCGCACCGGAGGAATGGTAGGAGGCCCGCTGGCCGCGGCCAGGGCAGGGGACTGGGGCAGGGCTATAGTAGTGGTCAGGTGGTAGGAGCGTTGTAGGGAGGGCCAGTGCATTTAGGGCGACAGCAGCGATGGTTGTATTGGTATCCGTGCTAGTGGTAGCGGTAGCAGCAAGTCGGGGCCAGGAAGGGGGAGTAGGAGTGCTGCGGCCTCTGCCTGGCCCGGCCTGGCATGGCGTGGGTAGGAAGGTGCGGGTGCTGTACCGTGGGCCTTGGTGGCAGCGGTGAAGGTGCAGCCAGAGCAAGGAGGGTCCTCCCCTTTAGTCCTCCCCTTTCTCCTGCAGAATCTGAAGGGTCCCTTCCTCCTGCTGGCTCCTGAGCCACATAGGAGTGGACCGTTATCTCATAACAAAATTTAGGGGGTTACTATTTGTGTGTCTTTTTGCTTGTTTTTTGTTGTGAAAAAATCTTGAACTTTTTTCAAATTTCACGAATCAAGGAGGGGAAAAAAGGCATCGTAACAGGCCTTGGATTCCCTCTCCTGTTTTTTCTTTTTCTCATCATCATCATCATGTTCCTCTTTATGTTCCTGTTTATATTTCTTGTTACTATTCTTGTTTCTCCTCCTCCTTTTGTTTGCTTTTTTCCAAGCAATGACATTAACAACAAACCGAAACTGAGTTAAAAATAAACTACTTGGCAGCGTGTTGGATTTTAAAAATAAGTGGTCCATTACTATGTTTTAGATACTTGCGTAATTATTTCGTTACTTGAATAGCTATGCTTTCCTGATCCTATTAATGTGTTGTAAGTAGTTACTCAAGGTATAAAATGAAGCATCAAAAGAAATGTTGGTAGCAAATAGCCTTTTCATCTCTCTCACATATGAGTCTGGAGATACGTGAGAGGCACGGGGGTAATAAGTTCCAATTTATGAGATCATTAAGGAATGATATTCCCTTTATGTTATTTCTCTTCCACTTTTATCAAGAATATTATCTGCTTGAGCAAACCTGGTTTGTCACCACACCTTTGCAACAGGAAAAGGAAGAGTCGGGGATGATCATGTGCATAGTATTTTAAGGCCAAGATTCATAACCAAAACAAGGCTTTATTGACTTTTGCTTTCAAGAACCTGAAGTACTGAGCCCTCTTTTATTCCTAGTATAACCTTTAGTATGAACTCTTTTTTTTTAAGTGATTGCGGTAGAAGTTTGTGCATTTTATTGACTACTTTAAAGAAACAAATACATATATTGTATCTTTTTTAAGTCCACAAAAATGGTTAAGGCCTACAATTTTGACATTTTTAAAATTTTTAAGGTTATGACATGTAAATTACTGTTGATATATATAAGAATATGCATAAGTACCACCGCATAGCTTATTTTGAACAAATACTGTCTAAACTTTTGTCTAGAGTAGATTGGTTGCAGTTTCTTAGGTGTGTTTCTCAGTACATTGCTTTAGTATTTCAAGGCATATAGAAATTTGAATTCTGTTTACCAGTCCTTTGTTTATAGGTCGTTCGGTATTTCTGAAACTGAAGATATCACAGCCCCATTCAGCATTCAGTAACATTAATAAAATTTATGATATGTAGGGTTAGAATCCAACAAATTCAGAGGAAAGTTGTTAAATTATATAGCTATAGAGCGGGAATGAAACCCAGGTTCCAAGCTCTAAGGGGGCCACTGATACAAGTGCATCAGTGACTGGGTGTAGAGTGGGCAGAATTACAGGATAGTTAAGAGAGTGAGTGGTGGAGCCTAACTATATGAACATGGTTTTGTTTTTTTTAACGGATTCTTGCTCTGTTGCCCAGGCTAGAGTGCAGTGGTATCATCTTGGTTTACTGCAACCTCTGCCTTTCAGGTTCAAGGGATTCTTTGGCCTCAGCCTCCCATGTAACTGAGATTATATAGGTGCCTGCCACTACACCTGCCTAAGTTTTATATTTTTTGGTAGAGATGAGGTATTACCCTGTTGGCCAGGTTTGTCTCGAGCTCCAGACCCCAAGTGATCTGCCTGCCTTGGCTTCCCAGAGTGCTGGGATTACAGGCTAAGTCACTGCATCTGGCCTGGGGGTGTTACTTTTGAAGTATTATCTTTGTATCCCAAAGCAGGCCCTTCTGAAACTGATGATGTTGAGGAAAAAGTCCTACTGAAGTCTTTGCCAGGTATAATCTTTTCACTTCCATTTTCCTACATGCTGTTTGCATTTAATGATTCCTTACATTCCACAGACTGTGTCTTAGTATCTACATTCTATTTGTATTTAATGGTTCCTTGCATTCCACAGACTGTGTTTTAGTATTTAAAACTATAGTATTACTTTTCTGTATGGAAAAGGAAAAAAAATATATTGGCCTTTTTATAACATATAAATGAACTTCACAAGCAACCATTTTCCAAGTCAGTTTTCCGTGTTGTGAAGCTTGAAGTGGGTACATGACACATTTTCTCATTTAAGGTAAACTACATATTTATCCCTTATCTCAGAATAGTCAGAAGTCAGGTTCTTACTGTATGGTTAGTAATGCAAGTATTGGTAAGGTCATGTCAATACTTAGTATTTAGAAGAATTCTGAAAAAGCACTTGTTAATCTTTAAGTTTTATGCATTTATTACCTTTTTATAAATTTCTATAGTGTTCCCAAACTTGAGACTCATAGGCTATTAGTATTAGGTTTTACTTCTATCTCTTCTGGCCTTGAGTACATAGATATATTTTCTTTAGATTGAGCATATCATATGAAGTTAATTGTTTATTTTAGGTTTTAAAAGAAAGGACCTATGAAGTCATTGCTTACATTGAGACCAGCTCAATTGTCCCATGGATGGTTTTTTGTTTTTTGTTTTTGGATCTATGTAAAAATTGACCTTGCTATATTAAAGCTTGAAACTTGTATCCGTTTTATCCCAGTTCTCCCCTCAAAAAAAAGACCTTCAGGAAGTATCAAATAACTGAAACATACCAGATCAGAGCACCAGATGCCTCCTGCTGCTCCCTAATTTCTGTACTCTTATACATTGTTATAGTTCGTACCTGCTCTAGTTTTAGTCAGGGAGATGCATTGAGACTGAGCTCCCATCTCCGGGGCTGCAGCACCAGGTTAAAGCTTTCTTCCTTGGCAATACTTGTCACCTTAGTGACTGGCTTTCTGTCTGGTGAGCAGCGGGACCTGAACCAAACTCTTGATGTTTGGGTAATACCATGAACAACCGTCTTAACTGTTATTCTTTACTGAGATTGTCCTTTTTCACTACTGGCCTTTCCTTTTTATCTCTCATTCCTTTGACCTCACATCTCTTTTTTCTTTGACTTTACAGTCAAAGAACTTAATGCTCCCTAAATCCAAATATTATGGTGAAAAAAAGAAAGGAAATGTGTGCAGAGAAAGTATGTTTTACATTTGAGTTAAAGATGGATTCATAGATACAGGTTTATAGATTTACCTAGAGTTCTGATTTCAGGTGAGTTTTCACAGTATGCAGTAAGTAGGAAAGAATCCCAAGATAATTGTGACATGATAAAGCTAGATACGGAAAACCAAAAAGATTTCACCTCAGTATGGCACTTTTAATTCAAGAATAGTAGCCACCAAGTGAGTTTTTCAGATTATAATCATTGCTCTTTAAAAATAAAAAGAAAATATATTTATAACTTTTATTTTATTTTAGTACAGCTTCTGAATTTAGTTATCAATAGATGGGACAAAATAGATGAGCATCTGCTTCCCTTCCCCTGAAACAATGTGTGCTTACTAAAATGTAATAGATTTTTATTTATACTTGAAGGCAGTGTTTTTCAATCTTTTCCATGTTAATAGCTCAGATCTTTAAGGACAGTGAATGTGTACTGGGGGCAGCTTGTGGTCTTAATCCTAACCAGCCCTCTGATATCTTAGATTCTTTCTTTCCTAGTTGTGAATAAAACTTCTGCTCCAGTAGGATGAGCCTGTTTCCCTTGTGACTACCTAATTAATCTATTGCTTTATGTCCCAGTTTTTAGAAGCAGGCAGATTATATTACTGGGATTAAAATGTTTTTAACACTAAAGGTAGTATCTTAAGTTTTTACTTATGAGTTACTTTATGTACAGCTTGGATGAAATTACATGGATTGGGTTTCCATAGCTTTCACCACAGTGAAAATGGAAACAGGGAGCATTCCACAGCAAACCCTGAACTTAGAGAGTTAATTAAGTGAGCAAAGCAAGCATTCATGCTAATTTGTATGTGTGTGTGTCAGTGACAGATGAACCTGGTACTTGAACCATAATTGTACTTCTTCATATTCCAATAGCCAGTAATTTTATCATGTAGTTACACTAGTAGTGAACGCCCAAACTTGCTTGGGTCTGCTATGTATTTGTATTTTAAAATAATGTTTTTTAGCTTCCAAATATAAGTGTTACATTTTTTTCTGAATTATAAAACATCGTTTGGATTGAGTTAAAAGAATCATTTTTTATATGTTTATTATGTCTTAAAAGTTGTTGCATTATTACCTATGTTCTCTTTTCTCTTTCAATGTGAGTTTTTACTGGTTTATAATGTGGTGTTTATTTTCTCTTTATGAAGCCATTATTCTCTTTTTTTTTTTTTTTTTTTTTTTTTTTTGAAGACGGTGTCTCGCTCTGTCATCCAGGCTGGAGTGTAGTGGTGCTATCTCAGCTCACTGTAAGCTCCGCCTCCTGGGTTCCTGCCATTCTCCTGCCTCAGCCTCCTGAGTAGCCGGGACTACAGGTGCCCGCCACCACACCTGGCTAATTTTTTGTATTTTTAGTAGAGATGGGGTTTCACCATGTTAGCCAAGACGGTCTTGATCTCCTGACCTCGTGATCCGCCCACCTTGGTCTCCCAAAGTGCTGGGATTACAGGCGTGAGCCACCTCACCCGGCTGAAGCCATTATTCTTTAGAGGGCAATGACAAAATGGTACCAGCAGAAATTGAGGCACCAGCAGAAGGTTAGGAGAAACAGAGATTTTATATTTTACTGTATTTGGGTTTTTTTTTTTTTTTTTTTTTTTTGAGATGGAGTCTTGCTCTGTCACCAGGCTGGAGAGCAATGGCACAATCTCAGCTCACTGCAATCTCCGACTCCCTGGTTCAAGCGATTCTCCTGCCTCAGCCTCCCAAGTAGCTTAGATTACAGGCACACTGCCAGCACACCCAGATAATTTTTGTATTTTTAGTAGAGATGGGGTTTCACCACGTTGGCCAGGATGGTTTCAATCTCTTGACCTCATGCGCCGTCTGCCTCAGCTTCCTAAAGTGCTGGAATTATAGGAGTGAGTCACTGTGCCCAGCCTGTTGTATGCTTATTCTATTTTATAGATTGTTGTTCTTTTTTTTTTTTAATTTTTTTAAATTTTTTTTGAGATGGAGTCTTCCTCTGTCACCCAGGCTGTAGTGCAGTGGCACAATCTCGGCTCACTGCAAGCTTCGCCTCCCGGGCTCTCGCCATTCTCCTATCTCAGCCTCCCTAGTAGCTGGGACTACAGGCATGCACCACTACGCCCAGCAAATTTGTTTTTGAATTTTCAGTAGAGATGGAGTTTCACCATATTGGCTAGGCTGGTCTCAAACTCCTGGCCTTGTGATCCACCTGCCTCAGCCTCCCAAAGTACTAGGATTACAGGTGTGAGCCAACATACCCAGCCCGCCCCTCACTTTCTTACTACTTCGCTTGTGCAGGGATCATGGCCCAAGTTTTAGTGTTCACCCTGTCTGTTGAATATGAGGAGTCCTAGGAGAGCAGGATGGTGGTGACGTTCCTCACGTCAGCTCTCAAGTCAATGGTGAGACCTTCTGTTCTAACATTCAATAATTCGGTAGGACTGGGCTATGGATAAGGTTGATTTGTTGTTGTTGTTGTTTTTTCTCAAATAGTAGTTATGGTCAAACACTTGAAACCAAATGTGTGTGTGGAGTTTCTACACCAATTTTTGGACAATCTGGATACCAACTCGGTATCCCACAATTCCATTCTGACACTCCCTGCAGTTTAGTACAGACCCCGCAGAATGGGGGCTCAGTCCCATGAGACTACCCTCACTTCACATAACCAATTGCAAGCCCTGGGTTGTTACATGTACTTTTGACCAATCAGTTAGAAAGCAGGGTATCATGGCCCCCTTCTTGGGTTGAATCATTTGCTAAATCAGCTTGTAGAACTCAGAAAAACAGGTTATTTTCTTTGTTTCCCTGAGATAACAGGATCTCACTCTGTTGCGAGGCTGGAATGCAGTGGTGTGATCAAAGCTCACTGTAGCCCCGAACTGGCCCCAAGTGATCCTCCCACCTCAGCCTCCCAAATAGCTGAGCTAACACAGGCCTGCCCCACCATAGCTAACTATGTTCTTTTATTTTTTGTGGAGATGGGGTCTTGTTATGTTGCCTAGGCTGGTCTCAAATTTCTGGCCTCACATGATCCTCCCACCTCAACCTCAACAAAGTGCTGGGATTATGGACGTGAGCCACTGCATCTCACCAATTTACTATGACGGTTCGTTGGAAAGGATTTATCTCAGAAACAGACAGTGAAAGAGATATACATGCTGGGCACAGTGACTCAAGACTGTAATCTCGGCATTTTGGGAGACTGAGGCGGGAGCATCGCTTAAGCTCAGGAGTTTAAGACTAGCCTGGGCAACATGGTGAAAACCCATCTCTACAAAAAATTTTTCTAAAAATTAGCCAGGTAAGGTGACATGTGCCTATAGTTCTAGCTACTCACTTGCTGTTTAGGAACTTGGAATTTTTCACTGGAATTCATGTAAAGAAACATTTGTAATGGATTTAGCATTCATCATTTGACTGCATGACTCACCCCTAGAACCATAATTTTACTAATGAATTTTTCAGATACTACTCAGCTGGGAACTGAGCCTAACCAGCAGCTCACCCTCAACCATTCGGTGGTCTTTTGTTCTCCTCTATTCCTCCTGAAAGTCCATTACTCTCAGAAGGTGGTAAAAACTTGCATTTCTTTTTCTTTTTTCTTCCTAGAGACAGGGTCTTGCTCTGTCACCCAGGCTGCAGTGCAGTGGTGCGATCATGGTTCACTGCAGCCTGAAACCCCTGGGCTCAAACAATCCTCCCACCTCAGCCTCCCAAGTAACTGGAACTACAGACATTTGCCCCTATGCCCAGCTAACTTCTTTATTTTTTATTTTACAGATGGGATCTTGGTATGTTGCCCAGGATGGTGTCAAACTCTGGCCTCAAGTGATCTTTCTGCCTCAGCTTCCCAAAGTGCTGGCGTTATATGCAGGTAGGAGGCACCTTTGTTCAATCCCTGTTTTCTTTTTTTTTTTTTTTTTTTTTTTTTTTTACTGTGACTGGTTCATTGTAAAGGATTTATCTCAGAAACAGCTAGTGAAAGAGATATACATGCTGGGCACAGTGACTCATGACTGTAATCTCAGCATTTTTTTGAGACTGAGGAGGGAGCAAGGCGGACTCTTGCTCTGTCACCCAGGCTGGAGTACAGTGGCACAGTCTCGGCTCACTGCTACCTCCACCTCCCTGGTTCAAGTAATTCCCCTGCCTTAGCCTCATGAATAGCTGGCATTACAGGTGCACGCCACCATGCCTGGCTAATTTTTTGTATTTTAGTAGAGACAGGGTTTTGCCATGTTGGCCAGGCTGGTCTCGAACTCCTGACCTCAGGTGATCTGCCCACCTTGGCCTCCCAAAGTGCTGGAATTACAGGCATGAGCCACAATGCTCAGCCCCTTTTTTAAATAATGATTTTATTGAAATATGATTAACATATCATACAATTCATTTATGAAAGTTTGTAATTCAGACCATGCGCAGTGGCTAATTCCTATAATTCTAATACTTTGGGAGGCTGAGGGAGGCGGATCACTTGAGTTCAGGAGTTTGAGACTAGCCTGGGCAACAAGGTAAAACAGCATCTCTACTAAAAATACAAAAATTAGCTGGGTGTGCTGGCTCATGCCTACAGTCCCAACTACTTGTGGACATGAGGCTGGAAGATCACTTGAGCCCAGAAGGCATAGGTGAAACCTATAGTTGAGACCAGATGGTGCCACTGCACTACAGCGTCGGTGACAGAAGGAGAACTTGTCTCTAAATAACTAAAAAAAAAAGAAAGTATGCAATTAAGTGGTTTTTAGAATATTCAGAGAGCTGCCCATCACCACAGTCACTTTTAGAAGTGATTACTCGCTTATGAATTTCCCACTTATGAGTGAGAAACCCTCACTTCTTAGCTACTACCTCCTACTTCCTCCACATTCCCATGTCTTCATAGACAAACACTGATTTATTTTCTGCCATTGTAGTTTTGCCTAATCCAGACCTTTTATAGAAATAGAATTGTACAATATGTGATCTGTTGTAGTTTGCTTTTTTTCTCTTAGCACAATATTTTCAAATTTCTTTTTTTCTTTTCTTTTTGAGACAGTGTCTCACTCTGTCACCCAGGCTGGAGTGCAAGTGGCATGATCTCGGCTCACTGCAAGCTCTGCCTCCCGGGTTTACGTCATTCTCCTGCCTCAGCCTCTCAAGTAGCTGAGACTTCAGCCACCACGCCTGGCTAATTTTTTTGTATTTTTTTTTTAGTAGAGTTTCACTGTGTTGGCCAGGATGGTCTCAATCTCCTGACCTCGTGATCCACCCGCCTCGGCCTCCCAAAGTGCCTGGATTACAGGCGTGAGCCACTGTGCCCGGCCTCAAATTTCTTTCATGTTATAGTGAATATCAGTATTCAGTATTTTTTTCCTTTGTAGCTGAATAATAGTTTGTTTATCCATTCATCAGTTGATGGACATTTGTGTTATTTCTGCGTATTGGCCATCATGAGTAATGCTGCTGTGAACAATCATATGCAAGTTTTAGTGTGAATCTATATTTTTATTTCTCTTAGATTTACACCTAGGAGTGAAACTGTTGCATTGTGTGATAACTATACATTTAGCCTTTGAGAAATGGCCACACTGTTTTTCAAAGTGGTTACACAGGTCAGGCACAGTGGCTAACACCTTTAATCTCAGATATTTTGAGAGGCTGAGTTTGGAGGATTGCTTTAGCCCAGGAGTTCAGGACCGGCCTGGGCAACATAGGGAGATAATATCTTGATTATTTTAAAAATCAAATGAGAAGAAAAGAAACACCCACATTGATTACACCATTTTATGTTCCCACTAGTTATGTATGTGGGTTACAGTTCTTCCACATTGTCACCAGCTTTGTTTTGTTTTGTTTTGTTTTGGAGACAAAACCTTGCTCTGTCACCCAGGCTGGAGTACAGTGGCTTGGACGTGGTCAGTGCAGCTGTGATCTCCCAGGCACAAGTGATCCTCTCATCTCAGCCTCCCAAGTAGCTGGTACTTACAGGTGACTGCTATCATGTGTGGCTGATTTTTACATTTTTTGGTAGAGATTGGGTTTTGCCATGTAGCCCAGGTCTGTGTCAAACTCCTGAGCTCAAGTAATTTGGCCACTTCAGCCTCTTGAAGTGCTGGGATTACAGGTGTGTGCCTCTACACCCAACTGGCATAACCACTTTGGAAAACAGCCACTGAGCGGGCCTTCACGAATATACCAATATTTGTTATTATCTTTTTTTTTTACTTACTGTTTTTAATTTTTAAAACTTAGTTTTTTTAATCTGTCTTATTATAATAACAATTTTGTAGTAAAGTCCCCCTAAAAAGTATTTGTTGTTTAACTGAAATAGTTTTTTTTTTAACCTGGGTATATATTTTTTCATTTTCATTTTATTTTTAGTTTTTATTTTTAAATAAATATTTTTATAAGTAAATATTTTAATGTATTTTTTACTTTAATAGGTGTTTGGGAAACAGGTGGTGTTTGGTTCCATGAATAAGTTCTTTAGTTTTGACTTCTGAAATTTTATAGTACCCCTCATTACTCATTTAAACTATATATTAAGTCATTATAAAATCATTATTAAACCAAAGACTTTAGTAAAATGGGAATTTTAACTTGCAACCTGAGAAATAGCTGTCAAAAAATTAGAGAAATTACCACATTAAAGTTTTAAAATCTTGATCCTAAAGATGAAAATACAGCTGCACCTAAGAACCACTGGCCCACTGGTCAAGGTGAACAAAACGAAGTAAAAAGCGAAATAAAACCAACAAAACCACATTTAGGATTATTCAGTATTCTGTAATACTATTTTATCTTGTGAGTCACAGAAAATGGTAATTATTATTATTATTGTTATTTTGATGTGGAATCTCACTCTGTCACCCAGGCTGGAGTGCAGTGGCATGATCTCGGCTCACTGCAACCTCCGCCTCTGAGGTTCAGGTGATTCTCCTGCCTCAGCCTCCAGAGTAGTTGGGATTACAGGCACACTCCACCATGCCTGGCTATTTTTGGTAGAGATGGGGTTTCACCATGTTGGCCAGGCTGGTCTCAAAATCCTGACCTCAAGCAATCCACCTGCCTTGGCCTCCCAAAGTGCTGAAATTATAGGCATAGTCCACTGCACTCAGCTGAAAATAATTTTATGTATATTCCAAGTCAGAATACTTTATCTTTGAATATTCGATTACTTTAGGATACTATATTAACTCTTAATTGAACTAATACAAGTTTAGATGTAAGGATCATGTTTATGTTGACTAAAAATTATTAATGTTTTATGTATATGAAAGTAAAAATGACATAGTTTTTATACTTGTAGAATACCTTGAAATTATATTAGTTAATATTTTATATTCATTTTGGGTTTTCACATTGTTAGAGAGATCCACAGAAAACTAACACTTTGTGAATACCCAAATTTTAAGCATTTTGCTGGATGCATTCATAAATATTTTATTTAAAAAGAGCATTAATAGAAGTTTTATACCATTTTGTGATTCATCAAACACAGCAATTGAGTAATGGCATATAGCAACATTACAGAGGTTAGTCTAAGATAAAACTCATAATAGGGTAAAAGGAAGGAAAGGAAAGGGAATACCAGGCTGTATAAAGATTTTAAAAACAGGCCAGGTGCGGTGGCTCATGCCTGTAATCTCAGCACTTTGGGAGGCCGAGGCGGGCAGATCACGAAGTCAGGAGATTGAGACTCATCTTGGCTAACATATTGAAACCCTCTCTCTATTAAAAGTACAAAAATTAGCTGGGCGTGGTGGCACACGCCTGTAGTTCCAGCTACTCAGGAGGCTGAGGCAGGAGAATCACTTGAACCTGAGAGGCAGAGCTTGCAGTGAGCTGAGATGGCGCCGCTGCACTCCAGCCTGGGCGACAGAGCAAGACTCTGTCTCAAAAAAAAAAAAAAGGAAAAAAAAAAAAGATGTTAAAAACAAACATTTTATGTCTGAACCTTTGAACCTTTGCCTGGAATTTCATATTTTGTGAAAAGTGTTTTGTAAGTAGAGGACTTAGAAGTGCTGTAAGGCACCTAGTACACTACAGTGGCACAGATGTAGCAGATACGCAATGAAATGATTTTAACTTCTGGTATGTGTTATCTTCATTGTTCATTTATTAACCTAGTGAAAATCAGCCAATAGATGGAGTGGCATTGACCTGTAAAACTTCCAAGATCCCATCCAGGCTTAGTGTCCTCTGAAGTTCTCCATAATTTATTGTCTGTTCCCACCAACATTTAGCATAAGCTACAAGCTTATGTTAATCATCCTTCTATGTTTATGTGCTGACTTGCAAATAAATTGGCCTATGTGGCCTTTATGTTCACAGCCCTAATAGTATCTACATAATTTAATAACTTTGTTATAAAACTGATGTTTCATAAAATTATGTCTCAACTATGTTCTGGTAAAATAATTACATATTTTGCTTAAGCTTTTCTGACTCTCCATTGCCTGCTGAATACAGTAAGTTCCCATTTAGTGTGAGGATTTAAAATGTTCTTGAAAACTGTGACCTGTAATTACCCCAATTTTGCTGTAGCCTAACTGATAGAAATAGTTAAGTTTCTATGGCATATTTCTGGTCAAAAAAACATCACCAAACTTAGAAAGGCCCAAAACACTTACAGTATTAAGCACTGAAATAAATGTGAGCTCTACATACATTTAAGAAAAGTTAGGTCAGGTGCGGTGGCCCATGACCCTAATCCCAGCACTTTGGGAGGCCGAGGCAGGCAGATCACAGGGTCAAGAGATCGAGAGCAGCCTGGCCAACATGGCAAAACCCTGTCTCCACTAAAAATACAAAAAATTAGCCCGGTGTGAGGCTAAGGCAGGAGAATCGCCTGAACGTGGGGGGAAGTGGAGGTTGCAGTGAGCTGAGATCGAGCCACTGCACTCCAGCCTGGGTGACAGAGGAAAACACCGGTTTAAAAAATAAATAAATACATAAACAAAAAATTAATTAAAATGTTACCAGGGCCACCCTAATGAAATAACTGGGAAATTTCTTTTTCTTACTGTGTTTCTTTAGTTTCTTTATTTTATTTGTAGGCACAGCTGCATAAAGAAACCAGATGGCCCAACAACACCAGAGCTTCTCCACTCCTGACCAGATATCAGAAGGAGATAAGATCCCTAACCAGCGCAAACTTGAACAGGTGACCCTAGTTGGTTTTAGATTTTTTTTTTTTTTTTTTTTTTTTTTTTTTGGTTAAGACAGAGTCTTCCTCTGTTGCTCAGGCTTGGGTGCAGGGGCACCATCTCAGCTCGCTGCAACCTCCGGCTCCCAGGTTCAAGCGATTTTCCTCCTCAGCCTTCTAAGAAGCTGGGATTACAGGTGTGTACCACCTCGCCCGGCTCATTTTTTTTTGTATTTTTTTTATGTAGAGACTGGGTTTCACCATGTTGGCCAGGCTGGTCTCGAACTCCTCACCTTAGGTAATCCACTCACCTCAGACTCCTAAAGATTTATGTTTATGCACTGAACCTGTGCACCTAGAGTCCCACCCTGCACAGTTCTTAAAAACCCCTGATAAAATCATGTATTAATTCTAGTGATATTTTAGTGAATCCTATTCTTTTTTTTCAGAAAAATATTTCATTTGGAATAATGACAGTTCTACTTTTATTTTACAATCTGGACAATTTCTTTCTATTGTAGAATTTCCCTGGCTAATGCCTCCAGTGCAACGCTGAATAGAGTGGTTAAAGTGGAAAGTCTTGACTTCTCAAACTTTCAGGTAAAGAAGCGCGAGTCTGTCACCATTCAGTGTGATGTTAGCTGAGAATTTTTGTATAGATACCTCTTAGTGGGTCTCAGAATCTTTTTCTGTTAGTAGTTTGCTGAGGGTTTTGTCAGGAATGGATGCTTGACATTTGTAAATTTCTCTGTGCCTATTGAAAGGATCACTTTTTGCTCTTTGCTAGTACTGGGCATTATCTTGATTGAATTTTATATATTAAGTCACAACTACATTTACAAAACAATCACACTTGTTCTTGGTGTATAGTCATATTTGAAGTGTCTGAATTTAGCGTGCTAACGTTTTCTGAGGCTGTATGTGTCTACGTGAATATGGCACTTTTTTTTATAGACTTTCTGTTTATACTTGTGTCTGGCCTTGGTATTACAGTAATACTGGCCTCTACAATGAATTGGAAAATGTTCCCTCTTCATTTTTTGGAAGTATTTTCTGCTGAAGAATTAGTATTAATTATTTATTGAATATTGGTAGAATGTTTTACATAGATTATTTTGCCCTGGAGTTTTCTTTTTGAAAATATTTTAAATGAATGCTTTTGCTTTACTTGAGTAACAATTCATAATATATAAATATTTATTTTATATTATACTTTTCAGTTTACTTTTATAATTTGTACTTCCAAGATATTAATTTCTAATTTATAATATTCCATGTTTAATAGATTTTTCTATGCTGTTAACATGGAAAAATCAGAAATAATATAGAACGAGGCTTCAGCCCAGTCAGTGAATGACCCAAAGTCTGTCTGTTGTGGGATAGATCATTTAAATATGATGTTACCCTTAATGTTTACATTTATTGTGTGAGGAAAATAAGGTACTGAATGGAAAGGAAATTAGTAAAACTACCATTTAACTTTGGATTTTCTCAAGAGGGCAGACCAAGTAGACCTTCTAATTTTTGTTGATATTTACATAAGACAGAAACATAGTTTTTAATTAGAACAAATAATATGCCATTTGAAGAATGGTATGAAGATGATAATTTGATGAATAATTTTATTAGTACTGGCTTAGTGCATACAATATATTAGGCAAGATTCTTAGCCATTACGCGCACGCACACACACACATGTATATAGACTTCATATATAATTGTTTAAAATAAGGAACCCACAGATTGATGAGCAGTGAAAACTTGACATTCTCAATCTTAGTAACTTTAAAACTATCAAAAAAATTTACTGTTTTGATTTACAATAAATGTTCATAAAACTATTTAAAAAACTTCATTAGAAAGTTTGACTTAGCATGGAGATAAATGTGTTGCACAGTTGAAAAGTAACCATAGACACGTTATTATCAAATACCAAACAAGTGCATTTTAAAAAGAGATTAGGACTAAAAGATGCCCCATGGAAGTTGTCACAGCAAAAATACAACAGAGCACACTTTTAAGCACCGTGGTATGTTAATAAAAACTATCAATTAATGTGTAAACACAGGCCAGTGTGCTCATCATTACATGAAAAATATTTAAAACTAGTAAACACAGTCAGTAGGTTTGCAGGATACTATATCAATATACAAAAAAAGTCAATTGCATTTTTATACCCCAACAGATATCTGGGAAAAATCAAGAAGACAGTTACTTTATTCTTTTAGATGTTATGGTAAATGTATTAGGTTGGTAATGGCAAAAACCACAATTACATTTGCACCAACCTCATACTTAGGAATAAATATAGTAAAGAAGGTAAAAGATTTATACAACAAAAACTGTAAAAGATTAGTGGAGGCAATTATAAAAAAGACAAATTTAAAAATACTTAGTGTTCATGGATTATAAAAATTAGTATTAAAACATTCATACTGGCCAGGCACAGTGACTCAAGCCTGTAATCTCAGCACTTTGGGAGGCTGAAGTGGGTGGATCATGAGGTCAGGAGATCGAGACCATCCTGGTATGGTGAAACCCCATCTCTGCTAAAAATACAAAAAATAGCTGCATGTGGTGCTGCATGCCAGTAATACCAGCTACTCAGAAGGCTGAGGAATGAGAATCGAATCGCTTCAACCCAGGAGGTAGAGGTTGCAGTGAGCTGAGATTATACCACTGCACTCCAGCCTAGTGATAGAGTGAGACTCCATTTTGAAAAAACAAAACCAAAAAACCATTCATACTGCTCAAATTGGTGTATATATTTAAAGCAACTTTTATCAGAATTTCAATAGTATTTTCAACACAAATTTTAAAAAATCCGGTTTGTATGGAATTATAAAAGATCTCAAATAAAGCTATTTTGAGCAAGAGGGACAAAGCTAGAAGCAGTATGCTGTCTAATTTCAAGCTATATAGCAAAGCTGTAGTCATCAAAACTGCAAAATGTTGGCATAAACACAAACACATAAGCCAATGCAACAGAATAGAGAACTCAGATATATATAAAATATATCCATCGTATACAGTCAATAAATTTTCAACAAAGGCATATAAGCACACAACGGTGAAAGAATAAACTCTTCAATAAATGGTGATGGGAAAACGGGATATCCATATGCAAAAACAAATTGCACCCAACCTTTACAGCATACATACAATTAATTTAAAATGTATTAAAGACTTAAACATTGGACTTGAAACCATAAATCTTCTAGAAGACAACACTGAGCAAAATTCTGGCATTGTTCCTAAGCAACATATTTTTTTGTATTTGACACCAAAAGCGCAGGGAAAAAAAAAAAAAATGGGACTACATCAAGCTAAAAAGTTTCTACTGCATAGCGAAAAACTGTCTGTGACATTAAAAGGCTATCTACAGAATTGGAGAAAAATACCTGTATGCCAAGTATCAGATAAAGGATTAGTGTTCAAAATCAGCAAGAAACTCATACACCTTAACCCCCCAAAGTAAAAATAGTGGAAAGTAACACATTCTTTTAAAACATGGCCAAAAAACTAGTTTTTTAAAGAAGCCATTAGTAATTCTAAGAAAAATGCAAATCAAAACCACAATGAGTTAGCATTCAAACACATATTAAGGTGATATTTATCAAAAATTCAAAAGAAAGCAAGTGTTACTAAGAATATAGAGA